>NC_081250.1:51149466-53549466 GCF_030490865.1 Poecile atricapillus | reverse complement strand
ACTTAAACTAATTCCCCTTGGTTCAGGTTTTAAATAGCCAATCTTATTTATGGTTTCCTGCTTGATTTTTTGTTTGTTTGTGAAGTTGGGCATAAGAAATCCAGTCACAAAGAGGTGCTCTGGTGTGCTTGGTGCATATGTGTAAGATGACAGAATCACAAATTAATCTGAGTTGGAAGAGACCTGCAAGGATAATCAAATACAACTCTGAATTGAATGGCCTATATAGGAATTGAACCCCAACCTTGGTGTTACTAGCACCATGTTCTAACCTAGATGATGATGATCCCTGCCACTACAAGTCTAAATTTAAACATGTCCTCTGTCTGGATATCTCCCAGTACCTGTTTTTCAACAGAAATCTTGTTAAAATGGAAAGACTTTTGACATTTGTTCAGGGTGTCTTAAGGTCCCAGATACAGTATGTGAGATCAGTCCATGTGGTGTGTGGAGAGCACAGGCAGGTACAGGCTGGTGGTCTGCATTTGTCTGGTAAACTGAGCTCAAATCACTCAGTGCATTAGGGATAGGTATTTAGTAAGTGTTGTGCATGCACCACTAAGTGCAAAAATAAACATCTGAACCTATGGAGCTGACATCTAAGACACCACATCAACGACTGAAGCACAGAGTGTCTTGCAGCAAGCAGTTCAGAAAGAATCTACATCTATTCAAATGGTGAAATTTATTAATGAGCTGAGAAACAGCATAGTGTTTTGAGAATTGTTTGAACCCTATTCAGAGGATTGAAGTGATGCATATGCCTTATGCTGGTCCTCCACAGAGGAATGATATTCATCCAGTGTGAATACTTTTGAATAGAGAATGAAAATTTAAGCCCCATGGGAACAACTGATGAATAGAAAAAGAGGATAAATTATCAAATTAATTAATATTAGTAGTGAGTGCTTACAAATAGTGCTCATCAAGGACTAGACCTTTTGTTGCTCTGACTGGGTGGGCCCTTGCTGGTTTGAATTATCTTTGTAAGAAAATGATCATCAAAGAAGGCAAAACATATTTTAAGAAACCCTTTTAATACAGCATAACTCAGAACAAAATATACTATTGTTTAATAAAGCTATCATAGGCACAATTCAGAATTCATAAAAGTTAGCATCTTGGCTTGAAAGCAGAACAATATTCTATTCCAATACATCTCTTTTCTTATTATGAGGAGATTTATTCAAATAGAATGTATTTGTTTGTAATAACCTGGAACATAACTGGCCTATAAAAGTGGAAGAGAGAGCAGCAAGCCAAATGTTGATGCCTAAATTCTGTGAAGAAGTATTGAACAACATATTTATTTGGTTTTTTTCAGCACCATTATTAACTCTTAGATGCAAGACATACAGAAAACAATGTAGAAGTTCTACACTGTTTCTAGAAGATTTTTATACTTCTATCTGTACTCTTTCTGAATTTTATGCAACCCTCTCAATTTTAATAACTTTCAATTTCTGTAATGTAGGACATTCTCACTTTTAAGTTTTGTGATTTATTGTAACACCTGAAATCAATAAAAAGGAGCTTTTGGGATATTCTAAATAATTCTAAATATTTTAAAATTTGTTGATGAAAAACTAAAAAAAAATGCATGCATTTTAAAAACAAAGCGTACATAATTTTTCATCCGTATAACATAACAAAAAGCTTCTGCAGTGAAATATTTCAACCATTAAATCTAATAATTTCAATTTCAAGATCTATGTTGTTTCGTTTAAAAAAATCTTGCACTTGCAGATTGTAAATTTTTGCATTTTAGCAAAGATTTTTAAGTATGTAAGCGTCCTCAGATAATTAGAACATTGCATAAAATGGAACCCTGCAGTTTTTTGTTTCATGAACCTCACCCGAAAAAAAAGCATTTCCAGATGGAAGTATTATGCACATTTGACTTAATTTTTCACTAAATTAAATTTTTTTCCCCCTGTCCTTGTCTCTTCTCTAGGTGTCCCAGATTTAGTTTTGGTATGTCTTCCATAGCTGACACCTTGTCAAGTATGACTTTATTTCAATGTAGTGTTTAACTTACACTTACATGATCTGTACTAACATCACAGTTTTCAGGTGTGTCTGCTACCATCCCAGCTTTATTCCCATTGAAGTCATTCAATTCCCCTTCCTCCCAGCTCTGATGTCAATGGCAGCAGTTAAGCCATTGTCAAATATGATCAGAAAATTTGGTGTCTATTAAATCTGCACAGTCAGAATAGTGATCCTGTCTGTGATATATCCTGAAGTAGTCTTAGTTGAGTTCAGTATAAATGAAAACTCTAATTTCTTTAATTAAAGTATAAACTAAATCTCTGCTTTCTTCCCAGTCTCAGGCCAATTGTCTGAGAAGATATTTTTGCCTCTTCATAATTTAATGTTTCTAAACCAATTTCCTTGCATGTAGATTTTGAGTTTCAATACAGGCCTTTTGTTTCAAAACATAGCAGTGTCATCATGGTAGCTATTGGCATCATTAGCACTTGGATTTCTTTGCAATAGAAAGAAAATCTGTGCAAAACATATCTTCTTAATGACAGAAGAAACGCTGACCTGTGCAGTAGGAAAAATCCACATGCTGTGTTTTACAGGATAGAGAGTATATATACATTGCAAATAACCGTGTCAGAGAGAAAAAATTTGCTGTGCAGCAGCTATAGCCCCTCCAGTAGTCTGGAAGGTGAAGCTGAACTGAAGAGACTGGAAATGTTTGCATTTAACCTTCTCAGGGAAGAAAGCCGGGGAGCTAGCAGGGAAGTAACAGCTAGTGTGTGGATCCAAAACCCCTCAAGGGACCATCATACATAACAGCAGTAACTGGAACCAGAGCGTAGTGAAGGTTGGCATCTTCTCCCCTACTTCCCTCCCACTGACTGGGGGTAACCCTGCCCCAAAGGCCGCCTGCAACCTCCTCACCCAGCTCAGGGATGGAGGGGCATCCAGCTGTACCAGAGAGAAAGAGTATGACCTCCCATCCCTTCACATGATTCTTTTTTTTAAACTGCTTCTGTTTTGCCCTTTTTCATTTTACTTGCTGACTTTATTCTTTAAAATTTATTTTTAATATTCTACATTTTAATGCATTGATCTGCTGCATGTCTTAAGTCACATGGGTTTTTTGCTTCTTCCTTTTTTGGAAAAGGCAGCATAGTAGGTCTCTGATAAGCTGATATCCATCTGCCCTGAGTCAGTGATGTGATTAACCTGCATTATGCAATGATTACCTGTATCAGTACAACATAAATCACTCTTCCAAAAATAGTGCAGACTTTCACCTGGTTGTTACTTTGGAGGGAGCTTTCTGCCATTTCTTACTCTTATTTGGGATTTTGCTTGGTTCTAATTTTGACACATCATGTTGTGAAACTCTCTCAAATATACCTTTAAATTGTCTTCCTAATAATTCCATTCCTTGGAATAGTGAAAAATACAAGCTTATACAGCTAAACTTCCAAATGTCCATGGTGCAATAGATAAAGCTTTCTCAAACAGTTATAGAAATCTTCTTTTCTTGTAAATTGCATTATGACTGCTTTGAAATCCAATGGAAATAATTAAAAAGTGGTGAGAGCATTTGTTGCAAGCCCATCTTTAACATATTAAAATCACTCCTGAAACAATACTGGCTATGGACAAAAGGTAGTGTTTCAAGAAGAAAATACTGAAGAAAATAAAGAGTTGGCCTGCCACTCCCCAACACATGCATGCACAGTCTGCCACAACATTTTTGTAGATTGTCCCATTTTTAAATTACCAGGATGCAAAATAGACACTTGTTTTATTTTCCACATTTGAAGCAGCTGGATGATGTCAGAGACTCCCATGTTAAAAATTATTCTCATATGAAGTGGACTCAACAAAAGGTGAATTCAACTTCAGGCATCACTAATTCATAGATCAGTTTACTGATGGTGGATGGATATGGGGAAATATTTTATCCCAAGCTTCTCCTTTGAAATTTTCTATTAGTAGAGGAACATATATATGAATGTGTGTGTGGCAAGAAAGCTTTCTTCCCTATGTGCAGAGTAGGCACACTATCCTAATGCAGTGTGCTACAATCCTTGCTCAGAGATATAGGACTTTCATAGATGAGTTTACTAGCTTGAAGCTAATAGTGCCATAGTTGGAAGACAGTCTATGACACTGAAATACAGAAAAAGTCTCTTCCAGTGTAAGAGAAAACCTATTCTTAATTATTTTTCTGTTAGTATGTGTGCCTAGTGAGATGGCCTGATTTAAAAATCAAGTAGGTTCTGACAAGGTGAGAAAAAAATATTTATAGATACAGAATACTAACTATGGACAATGGTTTGATATTTAAATTCTGTCAGGAGAATTATAAAGGTCTCTAACTCACAAGTGGTGAAGCAAGAAGTACAGTAAATTACAGAAATACTATTACACGTCTGAGCAGAAAAGTGCTTTATTAGCAGCTGCTGTAAATTTCTGGACTCCATCTCTTAATGCTTTAAGTTCATTAATTAATTTTTACTTCTTTTTAATGTGGTTTTATATATTTGACTAGTATTGAAGGCAAGGTAGGAAAAAAAATAGCCATGCCACACTGAGGCATATCACTCCATGTGTTAAGGTTTGGCTTTTTCTGTGGTTTGCAGAAGAAAGATTACCTGTTTTCTCCATTTTCTCATCTCGAGTTGTTGGAGTGGTTTTTGTTTGTTTGTGGAGTTGGTTCTTTGCCTTTTACCCTGTGGGGACATGAGATCACAGATACCTAATCCATATTAAACTCAGCTTCTTAACTTAATGACATTTTCTACTGACTCCTAAAGAGAATCTGTAGATGAAGAAAACCCCTGTGTTGCCTGAGAAGGAGGACATTTTTGCCTTAATACAGCCATGTACTGTCTAACTGAGCCTTTATCTCTTTATATGATGCCGTTTCAAAGATATGAACAAGATCTGCCACTGTGATGCTGTTGCCTTTAGACACACTTGCAGCTCTGGGTGGCTACTCCCCACAGATACAGACCTGGTCTGTGCTGGAGTTTGAAATTGCCCTCATTTCTGAAGGAAACCTGTATCTGCACCTCTAGATGCATAGAATATTTTTTATGTTTTAAATTAAAAAAATGTTAAGTTAAAAATAAAAGAAAAAAAAAGGTGAATAAAAATCCTGGGATCTTAGATTATGTGTTTAAAACGAACAATCAACTATCCTCTCCTTTCCCTCTCCTTCACCCTTCCTCAGCCAATAGTTTTTGATCCCATGTAAATGCAACAGACATGACTGATTCAGACAGGAAAAAATGTGGAGGACTTGTTCTGTAATTTACTTCAAAGCAAAAATAAAGTGCCAAAAATAATATTATAGTACCCAAGATACTTCTTCAAGGAGATATACTTTCACAGTAATTAATGCATATATAAAAAAAAAAAGTAGGGGGGGGATTTTTTATGGAACTGGCTGATAGTTTCATATTCCACACAAAATGAGTACTCTGAAGTCTTAAAGAATCCAATATAGGTCACATTACACTGCTAAAAGCATGCATATGAACTTTACTAAGGCAGTTATTGAGACTCTATCTCATATCACCTCACCGTTTTGAGTTACGTTGTTGATTCTGACTGTAAATACTCACATATAGTTGTGAACAAGACTTCAATTTCACTTCAACATAACTTCAATGCTGCTCACTGTAATCCTACCCAACTGAAAACAAGGAAACATACCTGCCAGGTATACAATAGAATAACAATGGAATATGTTAAAGTTTCTATATAGATTCTATATAGAAACTATTCTGTAGATTCCTGTAATTATGTAAAAGTTTTCTAAGTTGTTTGTGACTATTATATTTGTGATATACTGCTGTGGTAATCCCAAGGCAATGGGACAAACACAGGAAGGATCTTAGAGACATGAAATGTGGCTCTCCAATAACCATTATAGCTAATTAATTACATTAGCAGATAGTACTGTATTTCATTACCTTCTTCATACATTCAGTTTGGTAGAGTCTAGACTGAGACTTTACAATGCTAAAAAGAGAAAAAAAAAAAAAGCAAAAAAACACCCAAACAACAACAACCTCCACCCAAAATTACCCCAACCAAATCACCAAGATCAAAACCCCCAAAACTGCCAACCAACAAAAAAAATTAAAACTCAAAAAACAAATGCAAGATCAATATTGATGCAACAGGGCTTCATGAATTCACAAGGTGAGATAGACTGCACATACCAAGTGCTGCATTATAGAGTATCAATTTTTATTTTCTGTTAGAAAATATGTCCTGATTAGAGATCATCATACATAATCTCTCTTGTTTTGAGATTTTGGGCAATGGTTGCAGACACATTGTATGACTTTTGTGGTTAGCCTGTGCATAGCCTGGGAGTTAGCCTTGATAATCCTTGTGGGTCCCTTCTATCTCATGTGTTCTATTATTCTATGATTCTGGGATAATGAAGCCCATAACTGTGATGGACCGAGAAAGACACCACAACTTTTGATTCTGTACACAAAAAGAGATTCAGATGTGGTGGAGACAGGAGAATAGGGTAAAAAAAAATGGGATAATGGTGTCTGTGGATGGATAGCAAGTCAGAAAAATTTCAAGAAGGGTCAATGTGTGCTCCTCTTTTCTACCTAAAGAAATCATGTTTCACCAGCAATGATGTCCAAGGATTGTTGTCACTGTGGGTAGTGTTAGATATCCTGATTTACTCTCCCCTTCACTGTCCTAATGTCAGGAAATAAGTAAAATCCTAAAGGTAGCTATTGGTGAGAGCACTGTTATGAGCAGGATCCACCTTTGGACAGTTTCTAGGGAGTTTTGCATCACTAAATGCCGGTTTTCTGGTTAGATGTTTGTCTGAAAGAAAGACACCTCTTTAGGTATTTCCAACTCTTTGGCTATTTTGCCTTTTAAAATTTGTCTGAATTGAAGAAAAGATTGTACTAGACTGACCTTAATCCACTTCCCCACTTTCACAAAAACAGGTGGTGCATAGGGGAAGTGCAAAATACTGGCATTACCCATTTATCTTTGAATTCCATGTTTTTACAAAAGGTACCATTTTTCCTAGAATACTAAAAAATGTGCAGGTAAATAAAAAACGTTTTGATTTAACTTCTTTAATTTCCTATGTATTTGTGAGTTGCTTAGTAGATTTATTTGCTTCCTGCTGCTACTTGAGATTTTTGTCTGTACAGAATCTGGGAACATATTTTTCTTAGGAATAAGGAACAAGAATAAATACATTCATATCTTACATCAAGGAATTGGTGGGCTATTTTCTGTAACTATTTTTACTGTGATATTTTCTTCTATAATAAGTTTGCTGACAAGTTATTTTTCCCCACAGGAGTAGTAGACTCAGGGAAATTAGAGATGGAAAAGTCCTATTAGGTCATATTGCCAATTTTCCTGTCAACACAAGAATGCTCCTTGAAAAGAGGTTTTCTTCAGTATTTCTATCTGCTGGGGCATATGAAAAGAGTCAAGAACATGCATTTTCTTATGTAATAATGGCAGTGAGAAAAGCGGAGCTACTGTTGAAATTCCTTTTTTTGAGGCAAAGGTGGTCAGAACAAGCTGGAAAGAAATTCAAGGCAGTTCTTTATAAAGTAAAAAATATGTAAAAATAGTTAAAGGTGAAGTAGAAGTAAACAGTGAATTTTACTAACTTATCAGAAATTAGCCATTTTTGGTAATGATGCTTCATTATTTTTGTTTGCAAAAGGTGCTACACATACAAAATGTCCACATTGGGCCCCATTTCTCTGGCAAATGTTCACAAAAACTGTCCTTACTTAAGACATACCATAGATTGCATTGAGGCTTGTCATAGGAGTAGGAGCTGTTTTTACAAGTAATAGTTTTCAACAATGATTGTATAAGCTGTGAGAGGGAAAATGCAGTATGAAGAGCAGGGCAGAAAATATACTTTCTATTCTGTGAAAATTTTCACATCATAAAAAGTGTTCCTGTTCTGGGGTGGGGAAAGAGGTCAGGAAACATCTTTAAAAGTTTTCCGTTTTGTAAAGAAGGTGTGGGCGTACTTGTTCACTAGCTCAAACATGCAGATCAGCCAACTCCTCTGTGCTAGGGGCACATATCCATCTCTGTGCTGTCTTTCACCAGCATCATGGTGGCTCTTCCAGTGTAGGGCTCTCCTAGGCTCCTTATTGCAGTTATCAAGCTCTTTCTTGGCTTGATTTTTGTAATGTTAAATGGGGCAGCTGCAGTGAGAATGAGTGCCCATAATATGGCCCAATTTTTAGAGTCTTACATAGTATGTGAGCAACTATCTGAAAAAGAACTCTGAAGTCAGGTCTCACGTCCCCAGAAATCATCTGTGAGCTGTTGGTTGTCCTTAATCTTCACAGTTTCACACTGGGACTCCAAGGCTGTTTTTCCTTAAAAAATCTCATGAGAACTGGTATGCTTCCACGGAGTTTCAGCTTCAATGAACTTACTCCATATTTTCCATTATAGTCTGTTGCATTAACACATTTGCCACTACCTCTGTTTCTCCATACTGCCAAACCATACTGTCTTATAATAAAAGGGTTTTCTAAAAAAGAAAGCAAACCACATACTTCTATTTTGAATACAGAAACTCTGGTTTGTTCAGAAAGGCAAATTCTGCAATACTAAAAGACATCAAAAATACCAAGCAGCTCTTTCCTGATGCTGACCCTTTCCTAGGTGGTATTTCTGGTTATTACTCTCTGTTTATTTATATGATTTATTGGGAGGAAAAGGAGTATGAACTCTGCAGTCACTAGCTGTGCTCTCCTTGTGAAAAGTGTCAAAACAATGGATCTGGTTGCTTCAGAGAGTTGTCTCTGAATGCATTCTGAGAGCAATGTTACAGATAATGACATCATAACAGTTTTTTTCCTTACATATTTACCACTACGTTGTACTTTTTAAACAGATTAGGTAAAAAGTACATATATCAGACTGAAGCCAATTGCTGAACTTCTTCACTACTGTAACCTTATTCCTGAGTGTAAATACCTCTGTTTGCATCCTGATTATAACCTACTGAATAAATACAATTACTAAATTGCTTTTATTTGATGACTTTATTTACTCCAGAAGACCAGTGTATTATGGCATCATTCATAATATTATTTTTTCAATCTCATTTAATAAAATACATTTTGTTTAACAATTTTTTTACAATTTATTTAGCAATTTTTGTTAATTGCTTCTATTCCTTAGTATTAGCTTCTATTGCTTGCAATGGATTTTGTATCATAATCTACACTGTGGCATTGAAATATATATGGGATAATTCTTATTGTTTGTCAGGAGGTGGTTTGAGTTTGGTTTTGCAATTTGTAAGTACATGACAACATTTATGATAATATAATATCATATCATATCATATCCAGAGTGAAGTTCTGTCTAAGTTCCAAATGAATAAGTATCAAAAGACATAGTGCATAAAAGAGATTGTAGTCTTTGTCTAAATCTAGAAGTTGTCTTGGTATGTAAAATACTCAGGAAACAGTGCAAATATTTGACATACTCATTTACTTATAAAGAAGATCGTTGAAAAGCAAGAATTACTGAGTTTTGCCTATGACTTTAATAATAAGGTTTGGTTTTGGAGTGGGTTTTTTTTTTCTTTCACTTGAGGCTTTTAACCACTTTCTATTTTTGAAAGAAGTTTTAAATTCTTGTTCTTGTCATGCCATGCTGCTTTATAAAGAAATATGCATTATCTGCCTCTAACTGCATGTATATTATTCATTTGCTTTGCCTCTGGGATCTCTTAAAAAGCTGTCCATAGAAATACAGCTAGAAAAGTGGCCTCTTTGCTTGTCTTGCTGGTTAGTTTTTAATGCAGGATAATTTTGAATTCAGTGGAATTTCTTATGCTTTCATAAAGAAGCAGTAGCTGATTTATTCTAAAAAGCAGTGCTTGAACAAGTGCATAGTTATACTCTGGGCATAATTTCATTGTCTTTCAGCTTTCCAAAGTATTGTATAACCTGAAATAAATGTGAATCCAAATTTTATTTATTTATTTATTTATTTATTTATTTATTTATTTATTTATTATTTTGGTTTTTTGTAGAACTGCTAAGATGAACTTTGGTAAAGGGCAAAAAGGTAATATTTGATGAAAGGAAAATGGAGAAAAAGACAGCCTTGAGTCTAGTGAATTGAAATTGCTAGAACCTGCCATACTAATGTTGCAGGTTTCATGGCTGGTTTTCTAGGAAAAATAAAATTTAAGAAGTATGATCTCTGCAAAGTGGAAGGTCATGCAAAGAAAAGAAATGTAGGCTCAAATATCCCAACTTGACAGGCTAACTATGATATACCATTGGTAATGAAATAACAAAAATAAGGTATGAGGTCTGTGTTCATTGAAAGATGCATTTCTAGAACAAATGATGATGGTGTAGTGCTATCCAGCATGTGCTGTTTTTTTCCTTGGTGTGAAGCCATGTAAACACCTGCAAAGCCTTTTACACAGTGTTTGAGGGAGATGGCTCAAAATTAGAACATGAGCAGAATTTTTTCCAGTCTGAAAAATCATAAACTAATCAGATTTTTTTTCCTAAAAATGCATGCAGTAGATAAATGAAGTGGAAAATAAAGAATCATGCAAGATTAAGATGGGCCAGAGAATCAAACATTATTGACTTATGATAAATTTAGGCAGGAAATTAATCAAGTTTCATGACCATTATAGCACCGAGTCTTCCAGCTGGGAGTGAAGGTGTAGATAAAAACACTTGTTAATATGTACCTACAAAAGTTTGTTACCATATCTCTGAAGGTGGAGGACTCAGCATGATGGTGCAGGAAACTACTTTTTACCTTTTGTTCTCCTCCTCTTCTCGTGTAAGAGGAGAGTAAGGTGGTATTGTTGAGGATGGCAGGGACCTTTGAGATCATCTGGTCAAACCTCCCTGCTCACACAAGGTCAGTTGGTCATCCAGGATTGTGTCCAGTCAGGTTTTTGATGTCTCCACTACTTCTCTGAGCAACCAATGGCAGCGCTCAGTCCAGAGGTTGAAGAGGTACCAGGTAGAACACTCATGCACGTGGAACCAGACAGGGAAAGCTCCATCGGGCACATTTCAAAGTTTCTTGTGAAATGTGTTTATTGCTTCCAAGCTTTGTGTAGACTGACTCCAGCTCTTTAAAATCTGACCTACATAGATGTTTGTGTAAGGTGAAAAGATTGTTGGAGCTGTTCTATGCTTCAGAACACAGATTTGGGGGTTGGATATAGATGTTAGGATTCATGATCCTACATTGTTTCAGGACGGACAGTGTTGTAGCAATAGACCTTTAATTTTCTATTGGTCATTTATCATATATAAGATGTATACTCAAAACCCAATACTTCAATTAGTGGGACTCCAATTCAATGCAAAGCTAAGAACAAAAGAAGGGGGGGAAATAGTTTTTTAAAACAGTTTTTCACAACAGTTTTTCCCCCTGAAAAGTTCCAAAGCATGTAAAGATCATCAGTTGTGTAGTAGTGACATTTTTGTGGTCCATGTTTCTGACATGTGAAAGAGCCTCTGTTGAAACAACACTGCTTTAGTGACCAACTTAAATTTAATGTAGGATTTAGGTTGATAGCATGGAGTTCAGTGGAGTCATTCAGGGCCAGGTCCTGATTTCCTTACTAATGCAGGTGGTTCCTGTGGCTTCCATGTGTCTTTAAATTTTTAAAAAACGATTTTTTGAAGATATTTCTTTCATCAACAAGCTTCCAAAGAGGTACTTAAAAAATATATATCACCATATTTTTCTTCAAAACTCTGATCAGTAGGAGTGGTTCCTTGATTTCTCTTAAATCATCTTGTAAATAATACATTTACCTCAATACTCTAGAATCTAAAGTGCAGATCAGATGAAAATATATTTCCAACCTGAAAAGACAAACAATGCTTTATCGTGTGATGTGCTGAGATAGCTAAGTAGAGGTGATTTTTTTCAATTTCTTTCATTCAGGGTGAATACACCATACTGACCTTATTCCCTCTTTGTGCCCAACCCTTCAGAGCAGGACCCATTCTAACTGTTGCAACTTCATTTGTTTCATACTGAGATCCAGAGAAAAGCTTTCTGAAGGTGTAATTGCAAAGCTCAGTCAGGTATTTACTTTCCAGAAAACTTCTGTTTTATGAGAGGGAAGACCTGCTGATAACTTACCCAAACAAGCTGGACAGGTATTCCCTTACCACTCTCCTAGTAAGTGTATTTACTAGGTCAGGTTTCTAGCAGAGAAAAGGAAGTTATCTGGTGTTGATAGTAAAGTAAGTTTTTACAGGGAGGTATTGGATTTCAGAATTCCCCTTTCCACCTGCATTATCTTTTACAGATACCAAATGACAATTGTTTGCTGACATTTTACTGAAGACTGAGTGAAAGAGTAAGCAGTTGAGGGGAAAATCCTTGTCCTGAGCAGCCAAAGTGAAAAGAAAAAAAAAATCTCTTGGAGAGGGGGGCTGCTAGAAAACAAACATGAAAATCATTCTTGCAATTGAATGTTTCCACTGCTATTTTAAAAATGTCAACCATTTTAATTTTGCCTCATAGCTCATATTCTGATCCCAGTCTTCTGTTCTTTTGCTTGTTTACTCTTTTGTTGAAGTTTCTTTAAAACTTGAGATTTGAAACCTTACCATGTCTCAGGGTCTTACAAGAGAGTATTTAATTGACTGTGTAGGGATCTTTCTAGCAGGACTAGACCAGCTGAAAAGGCCCTGAAAAACAAAGGCATTGCTGAAGGTGCAAAAGGTTTCCAGAAGTTAAACTTTTAAACTTTGTTTTTATTCTGTTCTGCTAGTTTACTATGGCAGGCTGCCTGGGCTCTTCTTTCACTAGACGTTCAAGTAAAGCTAACTTTGCATTTGCAGGATATCTTAAGTGTTGGTCTCTGCTTATTGGCTGCTAGACACCTTAACAGGGTAATGAGCTTAAAGAGACAAAGGCTAGCTACAGAGAGAAGCATTTACTCCATCATAAAAGCCCTTTGGTTTTTCGCTTTTGGACTGGGTTAAATGTCTGCATACACTAGTCATGGACAGCTGACTTTATCAAGGTCAAAACTTGGTGAAATGCAAAGGTGTGTTTAAAGCTCTGTCTCAATGAAATAGCAAAGCCATGAATGGCTGCTTCTAGTTGAATCTGTGAAATCCACAGACTAAAGCCATAGTCAAGAATTGATTTCTCTCTCCTAAGAGTACTTCATCTCCCTTTCCAGTCCTGTAACATGGCCTATGCACAGTAACATTCTGAAGAGCTGGTTTCTAAGGGCAGCTTCATGAAAAGGTGCATTGCACTTTAAAAGTCAGAAATCAGGAAAGAAGATTTAGTCAGAGTAGCCAGGGGATAGAGGTCATCTGCATCTTTCTCAATACTACCCTTCCCAAAGGCAAACCAGCAGAACTGAAAAAGCTGTGCACCACCTGGTTTTTATATTAATATTACTCTTCATGCCATTCTGTAGCTGTGAGCCCACCAAGGTCTGCACAGCTCCCTGACACCTGAGGCCCAACATCTCTGCAGAGATTTTGCTCTGCCACTCCAACAGGATGAATATGAGTTTGCAGAAGAGACTGCAGTGTCTTGCTGCCTGTGGATGCTGGGTTTCTGCCTTGCTTTCCTGGGAATCAACAAGATTCATATGCAGAACTGCAGAGGTTTGCATGGTTTTGCACAGTTTGTTACTTGAGGTGTCCCTCAGGATTATAGAAAAAAATACTTTCCCATATGGGATGTCTGATACTGATTTTGGATATCATATAATCTTCCTTCCTAACCATTTCTGTTGCTCTTACAAAAATGTTTCTTGAGGGAGAAGGGGAATCCAATATGAAGACGATTTGTACTGTAAACCGTGGCACTAATTAAGCTATGTCCATAGCAAAACCTGCCTCCCTTCCTGTGTAGTCCTGAAGGGCTCTCCCACAGTATATTCAGTATTCTTTTCACACTCTTTGGAGCTGAACTCTATGTATCCATTACTGTCTCCTCCTCCTATCTCTTTAGCATATCCAAATGTTTCGCAGTGGGGTGCAAGGAATCAGATGTTCCAGGATCCTCTGGACAAGAAGGGAAGAGCTTCTGGGAGCTGCTGTGGATGTCCTTGATGTGCAGGCATGACCAGACTCTTGTGCTGCTGTCCTTCCACCCTTGGATTTCCAGAAATTTATGAGAAACTGATATCTTTTCAAATCCTATCATCTCCCACCTTTGTCAAAACATAGTTCAGACTAGCATAAAGGTTCAAAACTGGGAAGAGAGGCAGATGCACAGAGGGCATAATCATTCAAGCCTATTCCTCTGCAGAACTCAAGCTTGCAATGCTGAATTTTTAGCATAACTGGTGTTACATTTGCGGATAAGGGGTTAGGATAACCATTAATAGGGGAATGGGGGTTCATCTTATTCCACTCAGGTTATTTTGCTCTGCTGTGAATGTTGTCTCTGCCTCTCAGGGACTGCTCTCAGATGATTGCAGACAGCAGCACCGTGCAGAGCCCTTGGAAAGAACTCTTGAGGTTGCAGTAAGGCTCCCCTTGGCATTTTTCCAATTTTGTTTCTGCAAAACTGGACACCTATGAAATTTCCATTACATCAATATAGTAGTTGTTGCAGCAAAACACAGATCATTCAGCAGTGTTACAGAATTTGTTTGCACTGCCTTTTTTCTTTCTTCTTCTTCTTTTTTTTTTTTTTTTTTTTTTTTCTGATTTGAGTTGAGTTGAAAAAATAAGCAAGCTGCATGGAAAGGGTGAACATATACCCAGGAAATAGTTTGCTGATAACATAGGAGCCTTCATGTCTGCTGGGTGGTGCTTTAAGTTTTCTTAACAAAGAAGTGAGTGTTAGTTCTTCAAATAAAAGTTACTTTTTGCACTCACATAACTGAGGCTGAGAATTTCCAAGATGAAAAACTTGGCCTTTTATTTATTTTTATTTTTTCTATTTTTTTAAATGGAATATAATTTGAGTGGGATCTCCTCTCCCTCCAGCAAACCCCTACCCCCCACATTGCCCTCCCCAACTTATTAGGATTACAGTATCCCAAAAAATCTTTAGTACTGTTAGCAAAGGAAACAGAAATGGCTTTGCATTATGAACTGAACAGAGATTAAGTTATTGGAGGCCTTGAAATAGCTCTTTCTCAACTTTCATTCCCATGAGGTTATCCACATAAAGTTGCTGTTTAGTACAGAGTCAGTGTGATGAAATTTATTTGTTGAGTCTCTTCAGTGCCAATGCTTTTGCCAACAATCTGATCTACCTGATAGTGGTACTATTTCAAAAATGTCCAGTCAGTAACAGAAATGCAGTAGAGTTTCAAAAACAGCAGTAGTAAGTGGGATCAGAGCAAAGAAATCAAAGCAAAAAAGTCTCTCCTTTTAATAAAATAAATGCATATAATGATTACTTAGACCATTTACAAGCTATGAAAAAGTAGACATTACTTTTTCATTTCACATACCATGCCTGCCCTGGGCATATGGAATCTTTTTTTTATATGACTCTATCAGTGGACCTTATTGGATTGCTTGTGTCAGCAGATATATAAAATAATTAACTCCTAGCTGTCCTTTTCAGATAAAAGTTAATTGCAGGAGAGGCTACAGGACCAAAGAGTTAAGATGGCACAGACTGTGGATTTTGCATATGGTGTCCATTTTTTTTTGTTTTGCTTTATTGCATTTAAAGAGTTCTCTGCCTAACCATTTGCTGTACTAAAAAAACCTTCAGTACTGTATATCTACATAAATTACACATAAAATAAAGGCTTAGGAAATGAAGTATTGCCATTTTAAGTACATATGTTGTAAAACTATATATGTTTTCATTTAGTCTCCAAACTGCAAGGAAGCATTGTCCTTCATTTTATTTTTCAAAACCTTTCATTACCAACATCAAATGAAATTATGATAATCTTCTCTTTGTTTAGTCATCTGTGAAATGAGTTTATGGCAATAGTTTCCTCTAAGTCAGTATCACATCAAAACCCCAGAGCATATGGGAGTAGTGTGACTGTGTTAACTATGGGCCATTCAATTCCCCATTTTCTATTTTATAAGGAATATATATATACAGGTATAGGAATACCACAAGAAGCTTTCCACTCAGCAGCCTGTCTTTATTTTATTTAAGACTAATATGAAATCTTGAGAAAAGTCCATCATACCCTTGTCTTCCTCTGAAGCTTGGAATGGATCAACTCAAGACGACTAAAACCACCCTCTCAAAAGCCTCACTGCTCTGATCTGCTGTCCTACTGCACACTCTAAGGTTATGTGATTTGACCATCATGCTTTCTGCTTACATACAAATATGAGCCAAAATTTTTAAGAACAAAAACAAAGAAAAAGTCAACAAATTGCTTTTGTGTTCTCAGTTACATGACATAGGGCATTTAGAATGCAAAGGCCTGTATTCATATGTTGCATTGCAAAATAAATGTCTGGGAGGAAGAAAAGTTAACCATCTGTAGTTTCAAATTTCTACATGCCCAGCATGGTGCACCAGCTGATAACATTATGGCAGCTTCTTGCTCACCTCAGCTGGTCAGTGTGCTCTGACCTATTCAGAAGGTGTGTTTTACCTGTCGGTTCACCTTCACACCAAGATCTGCTTCTTCATGACTCCCTGTTGCGTCCAGACTGCTGCAGCAATCCTGCAAGACAGCCATCCTTCTGTAGGTGTCTTATAGCTGTAGCAGGGAATATAATTGTATTTATTAAAGCTTAGGGTTAACTCTCACTTGGTGAGAATTGATCCTGCCTGGTAGGCATGCTTTTTCACTTTTTCCCTGGTCCTCAGGTTTTGGCTATAGGAGATTCTCTTAAAGATTTCAGAATGGTCATGGAGGCCTTTTTGGTCTGAGTTGGTGTTGTCTAAATATAATACAAAACACTTTGACCTGCCAGTACTTCTTGGAAAGAGCAACTCTGTGTCAGGAATTTTTCAGGCTCAAGCAAGGTAGGCTCTAGTTTAAGGAAAGCAGACTCATGAAAGCAAAATCACAGTGGTAATAGGTTGCTTTCTGTCTTTATTGAAAGACAAAAGGCTGTGCAAGAGACTGAGCTCCCTGACCTTGGTCTTGGGTAGCCATATTTCCCAAGCTGCTGGTGTATCCTAGTTGGTGCCTTGAGATATTTTGGCCCTGTTTTTTTCTTCACCCACAGAATGGCAAAAATTTGGTGTTGCCTACATGGCTGGGAAACTTGAAGCTTCCCTTTTGTAAGGCTGCACATGTTCAGGCATCAGGTTTTGAAAATAGGGTGGAGAATGTGTCAAGTGCCTGCAAGGTGTACTGTAACATTTTTTAAGACAGGTTAGGATTGAGGGTGGGCCTCATAGTCATGGTTCATGCCAGGACTGCTTGTCATAGTAGCAGTATGAGGAACATGTACAGTGTTGTCAGTATTATTTTAGGAATTTAATCAAGGGCCATATGCTGACTCAGTCACAAGGGGATGATACAAATCTCTTCTGAGTTCTACTCTCACAGAACTTGTTCTCACTCTTTCTTCCTAGCCTATACTCTCTTTTTATGCTAACCACTTAACTCTGATTATATTCTAAATTATTTTTTTCTCTTTTTGTGATGTCTTGATTGTCCTATTCTTTGTATGTTCTTCTGATTGCAATTAGAAACCAGTAACACTTAATTCAAACTAATGGTGTCAGAGGATTTGAAAAATCCACATGATGAATTAATTCACACACCCTTTATTCAGATAAAGAGATGTCAAGTGACAAAATTTAAAAAAAAAAAAATTAGAAACCAGTATTTCAGGAAATTTCAATATTTCAGGAAATACTGATTTTTTGATTCTGATGAAAGAAAACTTTCAGGTTTCTGTATCTTAACAATTAACATTAGAGGAAGACAGCAGTAAATTATTATAAATCTTCAGTTTGACAGTCTCGGTATGGACACTGGTGATTCAAATGCATGTCATCCAACCCTTCACCCCTTTGTCTTTATGATAGACTGTTTGGTATTTTCGCCTAAAGCTTTATTTATCCTATTGTGTGTTAAGTTTCTCGTGCCAAATTCTCTAGGTCTGTTTTCATAATTTACATGGTAAGATAAACAGTATTTGTCTGCTGAGAAAGGTTAAATTGCCTGCCACTTGCTTTATGCTTAATCTGTTGCTTCAAATAAGATAGAGCAGATACAACATATGAATAATAGAAATTTATTTTTGTGGAATGCATATTGATGGAGTTTTAAAACAAGTAAGCATTAATTAGCCTTGAGTAAAGGCTATTGATTTTAACTCTTTAGTCCCCAGCTTCTACTGTTCTTCTTGTAAAGGCTTCTGCAAGCACGCCCGCCTTGATCAGCATCCTAGGTGTGTGCTGAGCCAGTGCTCCAGTCCAGTCTAAGGTGAAGCATGTTGGAGAGGCAGGACATTTCCTGGTGAGCACCTTTGCCTACTCTGCATGATGAAATCCAGCAAAACAGCAGTAGACTTGAGGCAATATAGGGTAAAAGGTGATCTCTTCTGTAACTTGGCTGTAGGCTTCAAAGACAGTCCAGGCACAAACAAGCTGGCACCATGAGGCCAGGCATGCTTGTGGATTCACAGCCATCCCACCTGCAGAGGCAGGAGACCAGCAGCTGGACCCGTTCCAGCTTGTTAGCTTCCTCCAAGGCTGACAGAGAGCAGCCACAGTCTTGCTACAGGGAATGGGAGTCCAGGCAGAACCAGTGCCACCTTAGGGAGCTGGACAGAGAGGCCAAACAAGGCAAATCTTTGACAGTCTGAAAGATGAGCTGAGGCTGAGGTCAGGGTGTTCTTTGGTGAATTTGGGGTTGTGTTAATATTCTGTAGAGGTAGAAAGACAGGGGCAGTGTACACCACCAGATGGATAATTATTAAACAACAGCTGGAGTATCTTTCTCAGAAGAGATTTGACCTCTGTGAAACTCCAGCCCTCCATAAGGGAAAGTGTGAGGTGGAGGGTGGCTTTTTGTGTTACACTTCATTGTACTTTGATGGGCAGCAAGCCAGTGTGGAGAACTGTGCTGATAATATACAAAAGATCAGTAAGCTGGAAAACCAGATATAGGTAACTCTTAAAGGATCATATTCCTCCCCCTCTACGTGCCCTCACAGCCCACGTCCCTGCATTCTTGAGCACCTCCCCAGAATGATACTACATTTTTCAAAAAAAAATGTTGAATACTCCCAAGTCCAGGTATTATGGTGTGACATTTCTCATATGAATGGGCTAAAGAGTTTTGTATCCAGTACAAAAGAAACACAAGAAACATGGAACTTTGTATTCATAAGAGAGTATATAACATAATTTGGATTTTTCAGTCTTCATAAAACTGATACAGAGAATTAATTCAGGAGGATATTGTGCACTTTTCCCATTGAAAGGTTTGACGTGAGTACGAAGAGGAAGAGAAAATTGGGCAGTGGAACAGGATGAGAATTTGAAAACTAGAAAATAACATATTCAAGTCAGAACCAAACAAATGGTAGTTACCAACTCCAAATACAGCAATGAAGGGCTAAATTTAATTAAAAACAAAACAAACCAAAAAATCTCCATGCAGCTGTCTGTTGATAATTGGTCATTACAAGACTGCAGTTTCAAAATATTTAAGAGAGCTTTACCCTTGTCCTGGCAAAAATCAGGTTTTTACTTCATTGTATATTTCTCACACTGATTTATTGCATTGCAATTGCTGTAGCTTGGCATGTATGTAGCTGAAGGCCATTATTTAGAATTATGGTGTTTACATGTTTTTGTTTTAATTAATTTTGTGTTAAAATCACTTAGAGCTACTTGGCCCAGATACCTTCACAATGGAAGACTTCATTTGTCCATGTGATGTTTCCTGGTAAAAGAACAGTTAGATAAATAAACAACAGAAAAAAAAATAAAAATTAAAAATTAAAAAAAAAAATAAAAAAAACAACCTGCCAAACACTAGGCAAGTTTTCATACTGGCATTCCTTTCTAAGTTATCATCATCATCAGACATCCCCTCAAGTCCTGCCATGATGCTGTTGATTTTGTATTATGAGAACAAGACAAGTGCCTGGAGGTGCTGCAGATAGCATAGCTGGATTAAGGAAGCCTGCAAATTGTGGCAGCAATTTCCATTAAATTTTTTTAATTACCACGTGGATCATGCCAAGAAACTATTGCAAAATATGGATAGTTTGATTTGTTTCATGTCTCCAGGGTGTGTTGTAAAATTTGAATCTGGGACTATTACCTTTAAAAAATAGTAAGTGTGATAGACAGACTAACACACGATGCTTGCAGTGCCAGTGGTATTCTGCTAGGTCAAGAGAACTGACTGAGCAAAACAGTTTCTTGTTTTTCTAGCAGATAGAGGGACTTTTTTCTCATTTGCTGATTTCCTTCTCCTGAAGAAGCCCCTTTTTGGCATATTTGTTTTAGCGAGATGCAGTCATCTTCTGGGGTTTCTCATGTCCCACTGCCTCACTTCATAAGGGAAGTATAGTGCATGACACTTTCAAGGGGACATGGACTCCACCCTGAACTGAAGAAGCATGTATATCAGCAGGAATGCAGCTGAGATTTCCCAGAAACCAAACCCTGTATGTTGTCTCTTCCTCCACTATATTGTGGTGGGCAAATACAGTTGGGAAGCTGAGGTATTTTTTTAAATTGCATCTTTAAAACTTTTGAAAACTTTAAAACAATCCAGACTACATGGAGACATCTGCTCACTTACCATTCCATGAGTCATGACTCGGTGTTGTTTTGGTTTTTCCAGTGTGAGAATTTTGATTTATCAAGATTTTTGACCCTGTCACAGGACATTAAAAAGGATACATATTTAAGGATTATTTTGTCAAGGTTTTATCATATAGCTGTAGATTGGGTCCTGTTAAAAGGTTTTAAATGCTTCACATCTGCTGTACCACAGCAGAGAAAAAGAGCTTTGTCTGGAGTTTAAAGTGTGGTTAGAGTCAAAAAAGTGACTGTGAAAATGGCATGTTCTTAGTCAACAGATCCGTTCCCTATGTGTATTACCACTTTCATATGCATGCTTGACTTGTGAGAGTAAGTCTGTCATTACATTTCAATCCCTTTGCCCGTGGAGTGCCTGCAGGCCTATGAGGACCAAACTATGGAATGCTTTCTTGTGCATCACAAACTGATTCCTCAGTAAAATCCCAGCATCAAAATCTTTTGCCATTGAGAGGGTGCATGTGACAACCTAACTTTCAGAGACATGGCTGATGGCATAATACTGGTTAACCTTGCTTCCATTTCCGTTCCCCCTGACATGCCTAAAAAGAAACAAACCAAAACAAACCCTAGCCCAAAACCAAGCACATGTACCATCTTTTTAGTTTCAAACCAAATAAATTTGATCTGGAAGTCATTGAGAAACAGTAAACATGAAACCCTACCGTGACATATTTACGGAGTGATATATTCAGAAAATGACCGCACTTAAATAAAATAAGTTCAAAGACCAGTAATCAAAACCAAATATGGTCAGTCCATCTTCCAAAGAAAAAAAAACACAAAAAAACCCAAAAAACCAAAAAACAAAGCAAAACAAAAACACCCTGAAATTAGTATTTCTTGAGTTAGATTGATACTTTTATATAAGTGGTAGTGAGCAAATGATAAACTGGTAGGATTTGAAGTAGAAAAATTAGCATTAGAAAAACTTAGGTGAACAAAAAGCCAGAGGCAAAATTTATATATTAGCTTTCAACATTCACGTTATTGTTATTCTAGAAAAACTAAGGTGAAACTATCCCCTCTCTTCTCTTCCTTGGACTGCTTTAAGAATTTGTAACACAGTAGTGAGCAAATCACTGCCATAATTCAATCCTAGCACTTTCCCTCTGATACAACTGGCCAGCCCAGCTGAGGTTGCAAACTCATTTTTCCTAAGTCATTTTTCTCATCAGCGTACTCCTGAACTGCTGTGTCTCACGGGGGTAGGGTGAGTGGGCACGGGTTTCTGCAGTCCCAGAGGTAAGTAGATGTGCTTTGGTATGGGCTGTCTGAAATTACTGATGTCAGGTAACGTTTTAGTCCCTCACATTCTTGCAAACTGGGAGCTGTATGAGAGGTGACGTGTAGGAGGGTGAAAATTATATCTCTGGAACTTTCCAAGTGAATTTCCACATGTGGAAAGGATGGAAGAAGCTGCAAATTGGAGGTTCTTACATTCACTTAAGTCCTTTAAACTTTCTTCTGAATCCATTTCTATATCCTATTAGGTGACCAAATTTGAAAGCCTCTTTTCTATGCTGACATGCTACTAATTTATCAACTTGTGTATTTTGAAGTGAGTGGGGAAGAAGGAAGAGACTAACAATTTTGATTAATAACTTTCATCTTTCTTGCTTTAGGAATTATTACTCTTCGGCTGCCATGTGTTCTTTCCTACAATATTTCACTTGCACTTGTTCTGTTTTCTTCCTGTCATGGAAGTCTCAGTGGAAAGTACTATGTCATGTAAATAATATACACATGACAGTCTATTATGTTGTGAGGTTATTAATCCCTGTAGAGTTGAGAGCTTTCTGGTTTGCCTTAATGTAAAATCCATAAGCATGTTCCCACACTGAAAAACTTTCAGACTTGTATTTCAAAAAGCTTAGAAAAGATCTTTTGTGAGATTTCCTGAGAAATTTTAAGAAACTTAAAAACCTGCTGATAAACTTTGAAATGCAGATTAGGATTCAGGCAGGCTTCACTTTTAGCTCTGCATAACTGCTCACAGATATTTAAAAATTACTGAAGCCCCTGCTGTTTCTAAGTTTGCTGTGCGTTAATGAAGCCTGGAAGAAATCAGTTTTAATTGCAGATGGCACCAAAACAAGTTGTCCCTCTCAGGAACGGTGAAATATTAATGTAGGGACTTGGAATCAAGCCATCATGGAGTACAAAAGAGGTGTTCCCAAGGCCTCATATCTATACATAAGTAATGTCTAATTCCTGCCCTCTTTACTATGTATCCTTACTAAATTCTTCACAAAGCTGCTAAGTTAGAAATGCATGTATGCTTGTAAAGAGGGTTTTTTTTGAGTGGGAATTTTCCTGAGAGAAGGTCTAAGTTACACCTATTGTACTGTATTGTACCATAAATGTACAAAATTGGAGTTTCAAAGTGTTGTAATTAGACAAAATCAAAATAAAGTGAGATCCTCCTGCTAAGGACTTTTTCCACCCCAGGTTTCTACTTTCTAGCTGCCTCTAGAAAGTCTTGCTGTTCTAATATGGAAAAGAGCCTTTTTTTTTTTTTCCTGAGGTGAAATTTTCCTCTTTCCCTGTACTTCCTCTCCCTTTATTTTTACAATCACTGAACTGTTCACCCTTTAAAAAAAAAAAATTAAATTTAATCACCTGCAGCCAGAGGATCAGAAAATATAATCCTAGTGATAGCTGTCTGAGAAATCTATCATTGTCTGGAAGCAAGAGCAGTGCTATTGACTTCTGTTATCATTTTTGAAGCAGTTCCTTTTTCTGCAGGATCTATAAGTTAAGAATCATAAAGTTGGTAACAACCATTATTAGATAACAGTTACAGTATATCCCTGAAGGAAATAACTGCAAAGAAATAAAACCAAAAGACTGCAAAGCAGAAAACTGAACAGCCCATTTAATGGAAACTTGGAAAAAAGAAAACAAAATTACTTTCATAAAGGTTGAATCGAAGGAACCAGTAAATATTCAGGCTGTGAAATATTTTTACTTCAAATACATGTAATGGCCCATAATCTCTTAATAACTCTTTGGCTAGAAAATAGTTGATTGTCAAAAGGCCTGGATTTCCCTCTGTCTCTCCCGTCCCATTCATCTCCAAGCTCCATGCCCTCTCCAAATCCTTGCAGCGAGGGAGGTCAGGCAAAGTGGTGCAAAACCTAGGGTGTTCTCTTTGGAGGTCAGCAGCCTCATCCTGTTAACCCCAAAGAGGTAGTTAATATAGATGTGAAATTGACTCCAGTGACTCATAACAATTCTGTTTCCCTGCAGGTTGTCCCTGGGGCAGTGGCAGTCTCTCTTGCCATATTCTCCTATGTCCAACACACAGGTAAGCCAGCTCAGGGCTATGGAAGCATCATGACTTGACAGCCTGTTCTGAACACACTAAGCAATCTCGTCAATACCTCATTCTACACCATGCTGAATTCAAATTGAGAAAATTAGTTGGGAAGCTGAACAACAAACACATTTTCAAGACTACTGATTCAAAGGGCAAATGCCTGAGTACAGGAGGCATCACAGAAATAAGAGAGAAAGTCATGTCCAAGCTGCTGGAAGTGATCGTTGTAAACACTGAAGCTTGCATCCCTGTGTTTTACAAAGATCACACAGAAGCCAACACCACAGTGAATCTTAAAAACCAATTACGTGTGTGGTTTAGCTCCCAAGGTCTTCCCTAGTATTATTATCTCTAACAAAGGGGCCAGTGTTGTAAAAACAGTCACTGTTGGCTAAACCACTTGAATGCCATTAGGAGAAGTGTCTTCCTCCCTGGATTACAATTGACTATTTATTTATTTTTATTAAAATTGTAGTAAAATTATACATGGCCCTTATAGTATCAGTAGCCCCTATACATAAATTGTATGCCATTAGCTGTAAACAAACAAAAAAAAAAAAGGAAAGTTTTGATAAGAGTATTTACAGTTCGTGTCAATCAGGCTTTTAAATATGGTGTCATTTCAGTTTTGTTAGGTTTGGGCTTTTTTTTACTTTCACATTTTAACCTCTCTAATGAGGAGGATGTTGCTGAAAATACTGGTATAACACCTGCTCTAAGTGTAAATGCCCTGTCCCTGGACATGTGTTCACATTTCTATTGGCAGAAACAGTATGCATTCTGCACTGACCTGGAATTTTGCAATTTTCTTCTTCTTAGCAGCATGAGATCTTCAGGAAAGCCCTGCTGGGGAGTATTTTTCCATGTTCTTCCCTCCTTTTTCTACTTCTGACACCATCTGGTAAACTGGATTTTGGTAAATTGCATAGCCACTCCTGTCATACTCTTACTTCATACTCTCAATTTTTTCATTTCAACATTCCTATACTCAGTGCTTTCCAATGCTCATGCAAGCAGACTGGTATTATTCTTTTTTATTGGATTACTAAGCACGCCACTGAGGATGTTTACTGAGGAAGGAAAGCCTGACATGAACCTGATAGATTAATAGAGAACTGGTTGCAGATTTTTTAAGAGAGTCTGGAGGGGTTTAATATTCCAGAATTTCATCTCTGGTGAATAATGCACAGAACTTTAATTGATTCCTGCACAGTGTCTTTCACTGATGAAAGGGATGCTTCTCAAAGAAAAGCAGCCATCAAAAGTTTCACATACGTATGCACAAATGGCCTTGGGATGGCTGCAGTGAGACTTCAGATTCTGCCCTGGTTCCATGCTGACCTCCAATTAAATGTTTTACCAAATACAATCAGCCAGTTATGCCCTGATTTATATTCCTTACCTCAGACTGTATCTCAAACAGTTTTTGAGTAATACAGGGGAAAAAGTCCAGTCTTGTTCTAAAGTAACATTGAAATCATTTATTCTTGAGTTAAAACAAATTAATGGAAAGTTAACTTGTTAGCTTGCAGAGAATATCTTTATTGAACTGGATAGAAAGAAATAACCTTTTATTCACACTTTTTATATACATATAGATATATATATATATATATGAGACACAAAGGTTTAAAAAATGTGTTCATCTTTTTGTGCTACAGCTGGGTACCCTCAGACTGTGGTCATGTATTATAGCCTCTTCTGATACATCCCCTCACTGATTTAGTTATCTAATTTTTACTTTAGATTCCTTATCTTTATAAGGAGACAAAAATTAAGTAACTGGTATGTCTGTACCTGTCAGTCTTTGTATCTCTTTGCTTTCTACTCTTCTCCATCCTTCATTCTTCCTGCCACAAATTTTGTCTTTTAACTTATGGTCATGTTCAGCCAGGCTTGGCAAATAGACATCTCAAAGATGGGTCTGTCTGTGCAGACTTCTGGGACTGATCTGCTGGGTTGGGTAGAGAGCTCTGAAGGAAGGTGCAGTAAGGATGAAGTAGGAAGAACAGGTGTTGTGATCTCTGTCTGACGAGGCTTTCAGACCCCACTTCCTCTCTGGGTAAGTGACATGCTCTTTCTGGTGAATAAGAGACACCATCTAGGGTGTTGGCAGCAAAATGGGAGGGAAGGGGAAATTCTTCACGAGACAAAACCGACACATATGTAAGGATGCAGGTTTCATTAGTTCAGCTGTACCAGAATTACTTTAAAGTCCCCCTAAAATTGACATATGTCCTAAGTTCTTCAAAGAGTTTTTTTTTTCCCCCAAGATACTCAACTTCTGGTTTTGTTTTTATGCACAGATATATTTCTTCTAGTTAATTTTCCTTTACCCATATGAAGGCTATTAACACAATCACATACTTTGACTCAGTAGTTCCATCTGAGAGGCATGTATTTTTCTGTCAACAAGAAAAACAGTAGAATTCAAAACAGATCAGTTTTTCAAGATCACATTTTTTAAAAGATACCATGCTTTTGATTTTATGAATGAAAGACACATGCTAAAATGACATTTTAAAAACAGCTAGTGTAAGGTTTGGGAAACGAGTCAGGACAACTATCTGGGAAAATAACATCTATCTGTAAGCAAGCCATTTACACCATATACTAGTGTTTCTTAATGAGTGAAAATCCAAGAGGTAACACATCCAGTCGACATTTACTGAAACACTCCCCTTTCTGGTAATATCACATGAAAATCAAAACAAAAAAAAACATGTAGCACTGTTGGCCTTGTGATGTCAGAAGTGGTGCCATATGTCATTTTAGGAAGAACTGCCAGCCAGTAATTGTGCCCTGTCTATTATTTCTGTTTTAAATGATTTAAACTCATTCCTTACAGAACAGAAGTCTTCACAACGGATTGTTACTACTTTGTTATTTTCTAGATGCATTTATTCTTCAAGCCTACAATATAATGACGAGATTTTCACCCAAGACAAATTTTCATGATTCTGTTCTATTTGAGTTAACGATTTTACATTCTGGATGTGAGATAGTTACTGTCTGTTGTGAACATGAATCTTGTACAGATGATCAGTTATTCACCTGGGGAATGGCTAGACTGATACAGCAATGTATTAAAACTCAAAAGTTTGGTGTAACATTTGCTGCAGAAATTTGTTTCTCCATCTGAACCTTGCAGAACCTCCTGTCATTTCTAGTAATGATAAAATGGTGAATTTTTGCTTCTTTCCTTTTTGGCAGAAGTTTTTATGATTTTTACTTGTATGTTATGAAGTATTTTATGCAGTGAATTATATTTTTAATACCTCAAAATTCATATTTACTATATTTTCTAATTAGCCATGGTAAAAATTACTTAACTTGTTAAAAAAGAAACTCCCTGCCTGCTAGTGACTTTTTATTTACTGTCTGATTGTACTAATCTTAAGACTCAGTTCTGACTATCGTTAAGAATCTCAGTTTGGCAACCAGAAAACATCCCAAGTTTTAAAAAGAGACTAGTTATGTAAAGATGGGTCATACTTGGGATATGCAGTTCAAAGCATTCTCAAAGAAGCAGGGTTTTTGGAAGGTATTGTCCCCTAGGAATTCTCCATCCTCTTCAAATCAAGCATAAGACACCAGCTCTTTCTGAAAATTAAACCAGTGGTCCCAATTGCAGCTGGAGGCAAACTTCCAAAAATTTCACAAGGAGCTTGTACTTGTGAGGTTTTGGGTTTTTATTACTGGATGCTATAGGATCAGGATATTCTGTCTCCTCAGAAGCATCCGAGCATTGGAACTTTTTCCCAAAGTAAGGTAGGAATTACAAGCTTTTTTTTCTTTAATCTTTATATAAGGTGATTGAGAGATAAGACTTCAAGGAAAAAAAAATGTATATTTCATAAAATAGTTACTTTTGAAGCAGATATGTCATCCTTATTGCTGAAGTCCTATTTTAATGTAGTGGAGTGCTGGTTTATTCTGTGCAGTGTGATTGTATGGTGTTGATTCAGTCCCTGTGTCCACTTGAGTTTGACGCTAATCAGCTGTAATTGCATAATTTACAGATGATTACTGAGAAATCCTCTTCTGGTCTAGCAAAGACCTTCTGCATATCTGGGCTCTGTAGTATCAGACCATCATTCTTGTGGTCCTCAGTCTTTCACAATCACATTAGTTTGGCAAATGCCCAGAAACATATTTAGTCATGAACTCATTACTGATACAACAGGCAACGCAGGGCATGAAACACAATGCTGCCCACAGCATTCCTCAATAATGTGTTCTGGAATGCTTATCTTAGATTCCAACTTGTTATTACTTTGGCACACTTAAATAAATGGACTTGTCAACAAATAACAATCAGGAGCAACAGGCAACGTTTCATTTAAGTTATGTCATTGCCAGTCAGATTTCATTGTCCATATGTGAAATGCATTTTGTTCTTGGGAAATAAGAAGCACAGGGAAAAACCAATAACTTTTTATTAGTTTTTGACAGTAATTCGTGTCTTTGATGAGTAAAGGAGGCAGTGATACCAGTCTTAGATAGCAGCATTGTGGTAGCCAAGACCAGTAGCTTCTACTCCATATATTACCAGTGAGTCAGTGCTTCATTTATCCAAACTGCAGCTTGACACCAAGAGAATCCTTTGACCCCTGTTTTTGTGCAAACCAGCAAGAGGTGGCCATCCAGAATTTCAGAGGCAGAATTTAAGAAACAGTCATAAAATGTATGCTTATGACGTCACTGTGCTTCCTTGCATCCTTTTGTAAATTATAGGGGAAAAGAAAAAAATCTTCATTTTCGTAAGCATTTTGGAACCTGCTTTATTCCAAGTTACTGGAGTTCATGTCAGTAATAAGGACCAGTATGCTCTTCACATCTATTGTGAAACAAGTAGACTACAGAAAGAGGACTAATTTCCTTTTTCATATGGTTAGAGATTTAAAGATTTTGGTGTGATTAACAGTCTGAGATTTAAAGTGAGCTTTCACAATATTTCATGCTTTAGGAAGAACTATTCCAGTCATAGGATCTGTGTGCGTGGGAAGAACGTGGGAAGGGGTGTGTGTATAACTGAGGGCCTTGTGAAAAGAGCAAGAGCAGTTCTTTCTTGGTTTACACTATTTTAAAGAATACAGTGTGGGTTTAGGGTTTTCTTTTAAAATACATATAAGTACTTCTACTCTGGGCACTGGGAAAGGTACATAGAAGGGTTAAGTAAGACGTTGAAAATGGTACAATCAAAGAGAAGGCATAAGTGGGCAGTAGATAAGGCAGAGGCAGTACTGCTGATCATGAGTGGTGTGGAGTGTCATCAGTTACAAGACAAATCTATAAAATGGGCCATCTGTGAGCTATCTCTCTTTTCTGTCACTAGAAGTTACCTCCAAGTACAAAAAATATTAGCAGCAAGAGCTATTCTGGTATATCCGAATAGATGCGATATCCTGATACATCCAAATACACTCTTCCAAAATAAAAGGCAGTATAATTAAACATTTTATTGCGAGCATGGTGCTATTCCTACTTAACAAGGCAACCACTTTCTTTGTCTTGTATTTTAAGTGTTCCTGCATTGCTATACTTCCCTTACTTGAGGCTTTGCTTCCAAGTGATACTAATTTTCCACTGAATCTTTTTGCGGCCAGTCCACTGCTGAAAGGAAGCTTGAAATTTTCAGCTATGCTGGGTATTTCCCATTGTAACAGCCTACTGTTTCCATAGAAATCCTTCAAAGTGTTTTAATAGAAACTGATTTAAAAAGGAGTTTTGTTGACACATTTATTCTGTGAGGTTTTAAACAACTTGATTAATGTCTTCTCAATATTCACTTATTTTAAAAAACAAAAGCAAAAATATAGAAAACATACATGCTGCTGCCACAGCACTTTCACTGTCAGTTTCCAGGACCCTTGAATTTGTTACTCCTTTCTCTTTTTTTCCCCCCATCACCCCTCAACGCTATCGTCATTTTGTCCCTGAAAGCCCTTTTCTACATAAAATTAGCTCTAGAAAATCTACAGTGGTGACAAAACCCCTTTAAATCAGACAGTGAGCATTTTATGATTCATCAGAAACTCTATGCCTCTGAATCAAGTTGCTTACTAAATGGTGGCTTCATCATGGGCAGAGCAAGATGTGAGTAACCCATGTCACGCATTGTCAGAACTTTTGGAGCCCATTGGAGATACCCACGTTGAGCTGAATACATTTTGTTTTAAGGGGGTGTTGATTTAAATGTTGGATGATTCACTGCCTCCTGCTGTCTCCTGCAGTGTGGGCATAATAGTCGCACATTTGAATGCAATGCTTTTTAATTGCTTTCATTTAATGTCCATCCTCCTCATCTATGCCACAGCATGATGCCAGTTACCTTGTGAAGTGTTCCAGCTACTCCGTTCCACACTCACTTCTTATCAGGCTCCAAAGTTGTACTCCAAACTTCCTAGGAGTCATAATTCTAGCTTTCAGCATAGTTGTTATTCCTGCAAGGTATTATTACATATAGCCATGTGAATCCTTCTCATGCCTCTCCTGCGTTTGCTCTGTTCACATTAAAAGAAGAATTAGCTGTCTCTAGTTGTTAAGTATGAACAGAAATAGATAATGCTGGCAATGACACATATTAATTTGTTTTATAATTAGATGTTCTGACATCTGGAAATGAGGTTTTAGTGAGTCTGATGATGATCAATAGACTTTTTTTATGATCAGCTGACCTATTTGTTCATGACAGCAGTGGAATTATTATGAGCATAAGTGTTTGCTCATGAACCTGAAGAATGATTTGAGTTTTAGCACAAAGTAAGTGAGTTTCCATTTTTGTACCCATTATGTAATATCAAAGATCTCAAGCTAGTAACTGGCTAAGCAGAAATCCCTTAATCTGCCAGGCCCTACAATGCCCTTAGCCAGTGAAGAAAGAGTAGACTCCTTAACTAAGCATCTATCTGTTTATTCATCTTAAAATATTTTTCTCATTTATTACTGCCTCTGCATTTTGCACATTTTGAGATTAATTTATGGGTGTTTTAGTATAGGTATTTCATGTCTGTTCAGATGTCTCCTCTAAGTATTTTGCAAATGTCTCGGACAGAAGGGTGTATCTAAAATGGCAGTAGATGGCTATACTGAATCTCATTCCATATTACTTTTCAGTCAACATTTTCCTCACCAAACACTCTATAAATCAGATAAATATAGGGCTCCTTAAGAGCATCTTCAAATGACTTGTGGTAGGAAATAAGCTACCTCTGGTACATGGATTCCATTTCCATTGGAGTGAAAGAGACCCTTTTTATAGCTTGCATGTCACTGGATCACACTTCTTTGACTATCCTGTCTTTTCAATGTTATCAGAAAGAATTGGTGTGATTTGAACATATACCCTTCTGTTTGTGGAGATTGGCTTCTGCCTATCAGTTGCTAAATTCTGTTCAGTGTACGTCAGAGACCAAAACTGAAGTTGACACCCATGATGAGGAGTGTTCTGTACATGTCCCTGGAAAGGCAGGATTTTAATTTCTTACTGTCACTTGAGTAAAGTGTCACTATTGCCAGGGGACTTCCATAAGAGTAACAAGCCTACCAGATATCATGCAATCACTCTCTAAATAGCCCCTTCATGGCACTCATTTTGGATTTTCTCCATATTTTTCTCCATATTTCTCCATTCTCTTGCATTGAAAGCTCAGCAGCATAAATATATGGACTGCTTCTTAGCTGCAGGTAAACTAAACAATTTATGAGGAAACTGAGTGAGAGAAAACACAAAGTAGGAAAGCCTGAAAAAGTTGAAGGAAAAATAAGAGTGTAGTGTCGCATCAGTGGAGAACACTGACAGCAAATGCAGATCTGAAGAAAAGTCAATCCATTGTGGTTTCTTAGCAAACCAGGCCAGCAAATTTATGGAGCCATTATGTTTAAAAAACCAGGGAACAAATAAGTAGGTGAAGGATAAGATATTGCACCTCCATTCCTGTTAAAGCAATTTTGGCCATTTAAATATTAAGCAATACAATCTTGTCTTATACATGAACCCAAGCATGAAGCCTTTTAAAGCTCTGATATCATAAACAAATGCTCAGTCAATTGCAGCAAGTGTATTGTAATATGTAGTGGTTATGAGAGCTTGCAGAAACCGCCTTAGGGTCTTCTGTGTTCTCTTACAGTTATGCTGCTGCTAAAATTCTTTATTTAGGGGATAGAAACAGCTCATTAAATTAAATGCAGCTTCTTCAAGATGTGACAGAACATAATGAAGTTAATAGTGATTTGGATTAAGGAAATTTTGATACTGATATTTTTGCTCTGACTGTTGGCATATATTGAATGACTGGATAATTTCTTTGCAATGAATAATGGATAATTTTGTCTAGCATACTGTAACATTATGCAAATTCATCACGCACAGCAGCGGTACAAACTTTGCTTTTCCCTCTTGTTATATCTGGCCTGTGCTGAAATACAAAGGACTGAATTCAGAGTAGTGGAGTTGTCCAGGGTTGCTGGGGTTTGTAACAGCTTTTCCATTAAGACCGTGTTTAAATACAGAAGTTGTTTGACTATTTGTCAGGTTTTCTGCATTCAGATCAGCATGGCACGCAAGCTTTGCCTGCCTTTTGTTATTTAAGCAAAATTAAGGTCATGTTTAGCATCACTACAAAAAATTGCTTCAGCTGACCTACAAGCACAGTGTTAGTTAAAGCCCAATATCTCCTAACACATCCTGTGAATCTGAACATGCCATGAATTTTGCTATGCCTCAATTCATATTGCTGCAGAACTTACAAGAAGTATAATGCTTACCAGTGGCATCATTACTGAATAGTGTTTTCATATTGGCGAAAACACACAATAGCAGTGTGGAGGATTGTTGAATTATACAAAAATATTGGGAGTGGAGAGCATATTGATTTATTTTGTTGCCTGGGGAAAGATGATTTTGCACAATTTCAAATGAGCTATCCAGAAATGAATAGAAAGTAAAAAAGCTTATCCCCAAAAAGCCTTCACAAGAAAGCTGTAATTCGGAAGCTCAGAGGAATGTCAGTAGTAACTATACTGTGAAAGTGCAAAATTTTCAGGCCGCTTCTTTCCTATTCACAGTGTGGGAACTCAAGCTTAGTGGAAGCTATTCCCCACAGAAAAGGAGAAGAATGGATCCAGCCACTAACTGGGATAATTAGATCCTTTCCTACACTACTTCATGGACTTACACTTTTGACTGACCACATAAATGTTTCACCAAATATATAAAAATTGCTTTGTAAATTTGATGGTTAGATAAACCCTGCTGACTTTAAGCTAAAAGCAGAACATGCATTTTTATATGTGGACTGCCACAAAGTTCTCTGAGGGTCTCATATGGAACAGCTGCTTTCTGGAGTGTGCAGCACTCTGCCACAGAAATCCAAGTATGCACTGGAAGTACAGAATCTTCAAATACAGACAGATAGCGTGTCAAGTATTTCTGCTTTGTACAATGCTGAGAATGCTGATGCTACAACTCAGTCTCAGCAACTAGAAGGAATATAGAAAAGAAATATCTGGAGAGGGAAGAAAAGAAGGGAGAAAATGGGAGCTGGGTGTCTGTACTGTTATCTGAAGGAAAAGATGCTTGTGTTTGCACAGAACAGGTAGATAGACCTGACCTTGTGCTACTACTGCTTTCTTTGAGGAGAGTCAGTTGCTGCCAGGGATTTACTAGGTAGTCAGGGGCCAAGGTTCTGGCTGCCAGGAGCTAAGTGGAAGGAAAAGGTTTGAGAATTGACCAGTAAACTTCTTCCTTGAAAGATTACATAAATGAGAGGTGTTCATTGAATTTTAAGCCCTCCAGCCTCTCTGGGAATTACATGTGTCTCCTACACAGTGCAATGCTCAAAAGGCTTCTGGAGAGGGGGAAAAGGCTGTGTCTTCAAAGTTTCCTCATACATCCCCTCAAGGGATTTATTGCTTTCAGATGCTGTTTATCACTCAATGTGTGTAATCCCACTCTTCAGCATAGCTCTGTCCTTTACTCAATAGGATTCAGTTCTTGTCAAGCCCTACAATGGGTCAAGACTGTTTTAGGAACCTTTTCTCTTGTGTTGAATCACAGGCTCTGCATAAGACTCAAAGGTGCACAGGAACTGTTGGGCTATGGCCTTTTAGGACTGCAAACCTGTTTCATACTTCTGTTACCATATCTCTTTTCTTCTGAGATGCCTGTGAAGTCCTTGCTGTAAGGAGGATAACATGGTATAAAGAGCAGCATGAGGTACAGCAGATTATATTTTTCACATTTATTGTATGTTACTGCAAATGAATTAGCTTTCTGTACAATGTTTTTTATTTTCACCTCCTTTTTTTTTTGCTTCGCTTGCCCTGAAGTGGCTGATTTATGTGTTTTTAAATAATTGGTGTAAACAAATGAGTACATGAGACCTTTTGCAGCACTTGTGAAACCCCTCCCAAGTCCATCTGTCCTTTGCAGTTGTTCCAAGCCACAGAAAGGGGTGTGTACTTGTGCTTGTGTGTGTATATGTAACTATATATATAGCTTAATAACAATATTAAAAAAAAATAAAAACCTATACTTTTTTCATTAAATTGTACTGAAAAACACTCAGTTTTAATTACATTATGGCTTCAATACATGATTGGTATTTTGCCTTTTCACTAAAAATTAAAAAAGGTATCATGCAAAGTTGCACCATTTGCTGAAGAAATCTGAAGTGGATGTCATGCAGAAAAATACTGCTTTTTGTACTGACTTAGTTATGAGAAGAAAAGGAAAATAAACAAGGACTGAAAATGGGCAGTACCTATACTTTCTTTTGCAGCAACTTGTGATGTGATGTCAGATTTTCTTCTTAATGTCCTATTCTTCTCATCCTTCCCCTCCAAATGTACCCCCACCCTAGAAATGTTGCAAAAAGGAAAGTTTTTTGCTATATATAAATCAGAAAGTGAGCAAACCTCTCTTTACAGTGTGGCAGTTAGATGTGTTTGGAAAACTGAAAAATTTTCATTCAGATATTTCCTGGTCCCTTTGTGAAATCCATAATATAAATAGCCAAGACTTGCCAATATTTCAAATATTTAAATCAGAGAGTTGCAACTGTGCTGAAATGTTTATTGAAAACACAGGCCATTTTCTCAGTGAAATTTTACTGCCGATGGAAAGTATTGCCACTTTTTTTCATCAAACCTAATGCTGTTTTATTTAAAATTAAATGAACAGCATATTAATGACTATTTGATGGATTGTTAAACATTATTAAGTAAGTTATCTCAGCTGGTAAAGATTTTGAAGTTTTGGGGTCTTTGTGTGCATGTGTGTGTGTGTGCATGTGCTTGTGTGTTTTTAGTACAAAGATTGCAAACCCCTGTTGAGGCCATGCTCTAATATAACTAGTGGCATTTTGGGGCTAAGACTTGAGCATAATTAAAATTGATACCGGTATTTTTTCATTGTTGTGGATGAGACAACATGTCTAAATAAATTCTTCCCTACGTAAGCTATGCTGTTCTGTATCTGGTGTTTAATGTCATTCTGTGATTCTATGGTATTACTGGCTCTTTATCATCTAAGGAGTGCCATTTCAGTACTTGTGTGTGAACTCATGTGCAGTTTTATTTTCTGTATGTTCAAAGATGTGATGTGCAAGGGCTGTGTGAGCCCCAGTTATGGACAATCATTTAGGTTAGCTTCACTGAAGTATTCCAATGTATTTTTGAAAGAGTTTCTTGATTTTTCTTTATATCTGAATAGCATGCAATGAACTACAGTCAATTTTCCCTCCAGATAAATGATGGAAGTGCAGTTAACAATTTTGGGAGTAGTTTTAATCAAACAATTAAAATATCCACTGTTTTCAATTCTGTTATTGTGCTTTTAGTGGTGATACTTGCTTCAGTTTTCCTCCCATAATGCTATAGTTGAATGAAGCTTGGAAATACAGAGAGAGAATAACAAGAATTATATAAATAACTGAAGAGGTGAGGAGAGAAAAGGGAAAGAACGCTTAAAAGAATCCAAAGAGAAAAGGAATCCATGTGCATTTTGATTTTTAAGGTGAGGTATTCATCTGTTCTTAATTTATCCACACTAATACAATCTTCCCTATCCACCTCATCATCTCCTGATGAATAATGCATGGATAAATATTGCTAGCTATGAATGCAAAAGTAGTTTATAATTCCCCAGAAAGGTTTTATTAATAGTACAGTGTTAACCACCTTGGTCTGAGTCATAACTAATTGTTACTGTATATTTGTGAAACCCAAGGAAATGAAGACAAGAGGAGGCAGAAGACAGGAAAAAAATCCAACTCTGGAGTTAGTTGTATTAAAAGAATAAGTTCTTTTTAGTCTGAGCAGGAAGCTGGTAATACTTTTTAATGTAGTCGTTCTTTAAAATAGTCTTTCAGATGATTAAGTTAGAAATCTTCACTATGCTCTAGCCCTTAACAGAAACCACCTGAATTTTTGGAAGGAAGTCCAATGGAAATAGAGTTATAATATCCAGAAGCCTCTGTAATGGCATGCTAAAGTTTTCCGTTGAATGGTTTCAGCCCTCATATTCCCTTTTCACTTTTAAAATATACTATTAAGAAGAGGTGAGCATGTTTGACATATTATCCATTTGTTGCTTCACAACCTATTAAAGAGAATGATACCACTTAGTTTAAGAATAAATCTAATTAGTAACGTGAAGTTACATTATACGCACACCACTAACCTTGTGCTTCACACTGTCTCCAAAAAACCCACATTGAAAGGAGACATAGCAGATCACCAAGAAGACCAGAAGTGAAACCTGAATGTGCAAAGTATAACAAAAAGTTCCTCTGTTCCTTCATCAGTGTGCAAACTTTGTAGAAGATAAAGTCCAAGAGAGATCTGGCAACAAAACAATTCTTCTCTTAGTACAGTTGAATGGATTGGACAGGAGAGAAAGCCTGGTAAACAGTGAAAAGCACTAGTAAATAAATATAAATTTAATGCTCTGAACTCCTCTGAACCCTGACAGTGGCAATTCATTCCCAAAGAATACTTATTTGTCATTCCACCCACTGCTGTGCTATAGCTGACACTGAAAACATATTAGGAAAGTGTATGTAATGTTCAAGGCATCTTCAGACTCTTTCAGATCTGAGAAATCCAGACTGGTTGCTCAACCACCTTTTCTACCAAAACACCAGCTGGAGAGAAGCTCCTAATTATTTGGAACTCGGTGTGCTAGTATGAGCTTGAACAGATGAAGACTAGATGGAGCCAAATTGCCCTTTCACACCACCTTTACACTGGTATGACACCACCAGTTTAAACACTATTAAGTGACAGATGTGTGTGTCTGCATATCTGTGTATAGAGTGCAGAGGAAAATGAAAACTTTTTCTCTAAAATTATCTTAGGAACTGTTGTAGGCAGAGGAGGGAAGAGGAAACAAAAAATATTAGGTGGTCAAAAAAAAAAAATTCAATCAGTTCACAGGGGAGGAGAAAGGAAGTTCACGAGGGGAACAGAATTCCCATGTTGAGAGACCTCTGTGCATGGTGTGTGTTTCTTACTGTCATACCTGCAGTATGCAGAAAACATGGAAAAATACTGTGAGTATTTGTGATCAGAGATTTTTCATTTCTGTGCTGTGGAATGTCCAGGTTAAACTGCATGAGCACTGGACATGCATGCCGTAAGTAATAACATTTTGTTCAGGAAGCTGCAGAGGTTTTGGCAGCTACTTCAAAATTAGCACAGATACTTGGAGATTTACAGAATCTTTTTGTTCTCTGTCAGAACAACATTTCACCCTGTTATCACTTGATGTAAATTTATTCTTGCAAGAAATTCCATTGAATCTATTTAAGGAAATAGGAATTTAGAAAATAAATCTTTCATGACTTGTAATGCTGCTGGTTTCACTTTTCCTTTAGCCCACTCTAGAATGTAATTGGCTGGATTTTATTACTTGACTATTTAGACTAATATAGGTCTAGGCAAAATCTCAGGCAGAGAATATGTATGCCATCCCTGAGCCACTGATAACAACATCATTAACATGACCTATCAGTTTTTATATTTTTTAGCAAGAAAAGCTAACAGAGTCAGACTACTTCATTAGAAGAACACAACTGTGAGTCTCTGAAGTGTAAATTACATCTCTTCTTGCTGTCTTTGTCTCTCCAAGCTGAGGGAGCATTATCAAACCATTTCTTTACACTGCAGGGTAGCATTACTCTTTGGAAGATCTCCAGCAGATGCTGCAATAAGCCCTTTAGGGGCAGCTTTCCACAGTTCATGCTGCTTTTTTAGTAGCAGGGAGTCAGAAAAGGGCACCATGCACAGGCAGAGTTTTTTTATCCTCCATGAAAGAGCCTGAAAGATCTCTGAGTAGTCCTCTCTCCTCCAAGACACCCAAGAATGAAAGACCTAGTTGAATGAAATTGCCTGTTAATAATAGAATCATAGAATATCCTGACTTGGAAGGAACCCACAAGGATCATCAAAGTACAACTCCTGGCCCTGCACAGGACATCCCCAGTCACACTGTGTGCCTGAGAGTATTGTCTAAACACTTCCTGAACTCTGTCAGGCTTCGTGCTGTGACTGATCCCTGAGGAGCCTGTTCCAGTGCTCACACTCTCCAGGTGAAAAATCTTTTCCGAATATCCAACACAAACCTCCTTGACAGAGGTTCATAATGTTCCCTTGGTGTCCTGTCCCTGAGCACCATAAAGTAGAAATCAGTGTCGCCTCTCATGAGTTCGTTGTAGACTGCCATGAGGTCTCTCCTCAGTCTCTTCTCCAGGCTGAACAGACCACGTGACCTCAGACTTCTCATTTGGCTTCCATTCAATAGCCACATCTTCATAGCCCTCCTTTCAACACTGTCTAACAACTCAATATCCTTCTTATATTGTGGCACCCAAATCTGCCCCAGGGACTTGAGGTGAGGCCACCCCAGTGCAGAGCAGATGGGACAGTCCCCTCCCTTGCCCAGCTGGCAGTGCTGTGCCTGATGCACCCCAGGACATGGGTGGCCCTCCTGGCTGTGTGGGCACTGCTGACTCACATTCAACTTTCTGTCAACCAGGACCCCCAGGTCCCTTTCCATGGTGCTGCTCTCCAGTGTCTTGTTCCCCAGTCCGTCTGTACATCCAGGGTTGCCCCATATGCAACCAGTTGCAGAATATGGCATTTGTCTTTGTTCATATGCTTGGTGGTTGCCCAGTCCTCTAATTTGTCCAGGTCTCTCAGCAGGGCATCCACACCTTTGATGGACTCAGTGATTTCTCCCAATTTGCTGTAATTGGAAAACTTGTTTTAGTGTACTTTTGAGTCCTGTATTCAAGTGATTTATGAAGATGTTGATCACAGGGCCTAGGCTGGAGCCCTGCAGAATCCCACTAGTGACAGGTCACCAGTCTGATGTGACCCCATTCACTGTGACCCTTTGTGCCCAATCTGTGAGCCAGTTGCTCACCCATCCCATGATGTGTTTTTCCAGCTGTGGGCTGCAAATTTTGTCCAGAAGGGTCCTGCAAGAGACAGTGTGGAAAGCTTTACTGAAATCCAAAAAGATTACATCAACTGGCTTCCCTTGATCAGGTGGGTGGGTTACCTTGTCATAAATGGAAATTAAGTTTGTCAAGTAGGACTTTCCCCTCATGGAGCCATGCTGGCTGTGACCAATGACTGCATTGTCCTTCAGATAATCTTCTCCATAATTTTACTGATCACTGCAGAGACACCAACAGGCCTATAATTTCCAGGGTCATCTTTCTTGCTCTTCTTGGAAACTGGAATAAGTTCCTACCTGATCAGCTGGAACATAAAAGAATAGGAAAAAGGTTCTTGTTTTTTTAAGGTACTGTAAACAGGTGAAAATGCAGTCTCTGTTTTAATATACCATCTTAGCACTATAATCCTGCTAGCATTATGCAGTATACTTGAGTCACATAGAAACAGTCTAGTTAGTGCCCTGAATACACTATTCAAGACATAAGAGTTTGACATGTGGAGAACTTACAGCCCCCATGTATGCAAAGAAAAAATGTTGTTATTATACATAAAACTACAAGGAAATTTACATTATCAATGAGGCAATAGTATGTCATGTATTTCAGTTCATAAAATTGACATTTTTAATAAAAGGTGTTAGTTTAATTTAGAGCATAAGCAGAGAACCTAGGCAAATATTTTCCAATTCATTAGGCCACAGGCCCATAGCATGGAAATAAATTCTTCTGATGAGTCCTGTCACCACATTGTAATTCCAACACTGCCATTTTCTGAAATTAAGCAGACCCATGCCACCCTTTGCTCTGCTGATGTAACTCCAAATATTTTACGTGAGTTTCCCAGGGCTGTGATGCTGCATAATAGTGGGAGCCATCTCACAGGATGTATATGGGGAATGGAAGGGGTGTTTTGCCTTGAGTAACTGGTTTAAGATTAAGTTATGAGCTCATGAATCAGGAAAACAAGCTATTTTCAGTTTGTCCTCTCTTCCAAGTAATCATCTTGATGCCCACTTGCACAAGCATTTTTGTTCTGCATTTGTAGGACTAAAACAAGAGCAGGGTTTTGAGGATCCAAATATAAGGTGTGGATGCCACCCCAATGTAAGGAAGAGAAAAGAAAAAAAGACCCAAGTCAGCGCTGCAGCTTCTGCGTTTTTGGTAGGGAGGAATTCTATCATGTGCGGCCTGTTGGAGGGGTTTCCCTACTTTATTGTGCCAACTGGCAAATCTCTTACTGAAACTTCTGTCAGTTTTCAGTATTACTACCAAAAATCAGTTAGCAGTTGTAATCCTTTTGTTTAGATAATTGCAATCCACTGTAGAACAAAAGATTTACATCATCTGCAAGAGTATCTGTTTGTAGAAAGTGCATGGAATTTTTTGTTATTGTTGACATTTCCTTTCAGCCATTCATATTTATAAAGGAGTAAAATCTCTTGGCACAGCTTGCCTGGTGATTGCATTCAGGATAGATATTTGGAAACAAATATTGCTAAGCTATAGCACTGTTGATGTTGGTAGGTGAGGTTTGTCGGATTGTCTCATCAGATGTGAACTGGTCAGAGAGATGAGCACATCCCTTTGCATTTTTCCTCTTTTTATGGAACAATCCATCATTAATTGTAGAACACTTAGTTTAGCATAAATTATGCAAAAAACAGTTCACTTAAGGGAAATACTTAGAAAACATTTCCAAGTGAAAAAAGTGGATCACACCACTAAACAACAAAGATAAAAAAGTAGTTGGTTTTTTTTTTTGGGGGGGGGGGGTTTGTTTGTTTTTTGAGATCTGGCTAATAATTGCACTGTGAATGATGTCTTTGTCCGACTCATAGATACAATATGGGCATGCTGGTGTTTGGGAAAATACCTTTGCTCTCCCAAGACCCCATTTGGAGTGCTGCATCCAAGTCTAGGGTAACCAGCGAAAAAAAGATATGGACCTTTTAGAGAGAGTCCATAGGAGGCCATGAAAATGATCTGAGAGACCTATCCTGCAAAGACAGGCTGAGAGACCTGGGGTTGTTCAGCCAGGAGAAGAGAAAGCATTGGGGAAGCTTTACTGGGGTATTTTCAATATTCAAAGGGGTCTTTTAAGAACATTTTTGCCAAGGCCTGTTAATGGCAGGACAATAGGCAATGGTTTTAAACAGAAAGAGGGAAGGTTTATTCTGTATATAAGGAATAATTTTTTTTTATTGTGAGGATGGTGAGAAACTGGAAGAGGTTGCCCAGAGAAGTTGTGGATGACCCATCCTTGGAAGTGTTCAAGGCCAGGTTGGATGGGGCTTTGAGAAACCTGGTCAAGCAAAGGTATCCCTGCCCATGACAGGGAGTTTGGAACTAGATGAATTTTAACATCCCATCCAACCCAAACCATTCTAATAATTCAAATAAATTTGTCATTCTATGATTCTATGAAAATTAGACTTTCCTTCCATTTATATCTGCAAGATATTGGGTCCAAAGGGAAAACCATGTCATCCAACACTGGACACAGTTGTCCTTCCTCCTGCAGCCCAATCTCCTTCGCCTCAATGTGAGTGCAGCCATCTTCTAGTGATTATTAGAGAAATGGTCCTAATTTCATATTGAGAGGAACTTTGAGGGGAAACAAGAAATCAAGATGCAACAATAAAAGTTCCCTGGAGACTGAATTTGGAATTAATCTTCCAGAAGTTTATATTGTGTTTACAAAAAGTAGCACGATATATGCAAATTCTTCAGTTACTGTGTTTTCACAAGTAATAATATAAGAAGATTTTGCAAAATATTAGACAATTTAAGTATACATTTCATATAATTCTCTCCTATGGTTAGGAAATGAAAGAAAGTTTATGTGTGGAAGTATTGTTTCCCACTATCTTTTAATGAAAAAAACCTTGGATTTGTTTGCTGAACAAAATTTTCAGATTCAACAGTGCTAAGTACTATTCTCATACTTTTTTCTAAAGTGTTAAAAGCAAATATTGCACTTGAGGTAGATTTTTTCCTAAAGGTTTGTCACAAGAGCTTTTTAATTTGCTCCATGATTTCAGTGCCATGGTAACAGAGACATAAGATATCTGTGGATCTGGTATTTACAGTGCTATGTTAAATAATATAATTATAATCCTCTTAAGTACTTCTTGCATAAATCTAGATAGCATTAAACATATAGATTCTCTGGAAAGTATTGAAAGTACAATAAGTAGTCTTACATTAGGTAGCCCGCAACAGAATAGCCACTGAATTTGACAGTGCTCAGCCTAATTTGAGTGTTATTTACATTCTATTGTTAAAGAAATAATTCACTATGTCTCCTGATTATCAGAATTCTTATGTGGAAGTGTAATGCTTGTCACAGATTTGCACTAAAATCAGTGAAAGCATGCAAATTCTTAAAGATCTGTACTTTAAAATACTGAAAGAATCTGAATTAAAATCTGAATCCTGATTCAGATTTATATACCCTGAAGCAGTGGAAGTCTTTTCACTGATACTAACAATAACTGGGTAGGAATACGAAGTGCAGTAGTAACCATATTTTTACCATAAGTGGTAAGTAGAAGACCCTATACTTGTCTTACATGCTTATATTTTTCTGTTCTATTCCAATTTTTTTTGCAAACAAGTTGGTGTAGCTGTGCATTTTTTTTTTTTTTTTTTTTTTTTATGGGAACAGTTTCAAGGAAGGACATCTTTAATTGTTCCCTCTTAAAGCAGTAATAGGTACTTCCATCTTGAAGCAAGGAATGTCTGGTTTTTGTTGGTTATATTTTTCTGTTCCCCGGATAACATGAAACCTCAAATATGCATAGGCATTATGTATAGTGATTAAGGTTTACATAGTAGAAAACATGAGTTATATATTCAGTTTTGCAACAAAATAAAAGTCCTTTTTTGCAAAGGAATGTCTGTATTTCCCCTATGTCAGTCTGGTTGAAGAGCACGTGATTTTCTGTAATTTATGTGTTTTGGTGTGTATTTTTTTTTTAAGGGAAGCTTTTCTATATTCTAGTTTTAAATAGTTTCTGGGAGAAACTAATAGGGTGCTAGAAGGAAGTTTATCTTATTCAGTAGCCAAAAATAAGCATAATTGGAAGTTTGTGGAAGGGCATCTTATTAGTCTGGGTCTTGATTCAGATTTGTAGTTGTTGTTGATGTGGTGGTGTCTCCTGTTGCATCAGGCAAGTAGGTGGAATGGGGCAGGTGGTCCAGCTAATTGCATTAGTGTTTATCATGTCTTGCATGGGGATTTTTACATCAAGGCACAGGATGAATGGATGATTAGGAGTTTGGCAAGAATATTTTGTGGGAAGTAGCCTAGGAGGAATATCACTATTATAATCATAGCACAAAATATAAAGATAAGCAGAAGAGAGAGCTTACAATGGCAAAACACAGTTTGTATCAGTTTAAACTTCTGAACTCGTAGTTTGGAGAAATTAGAGCAGTAGCTATTATCTGAGATCGACCTGGGTCACTGAAATCTTTTACTACAGTCTGTGTGCAGACAGAACTGTAATTTCTTTTCATCTAATTGACAATCAAGAGGAAATTTTGGTCCACTTTCGGGACATTTAGCTTGCTGGATTGTGCTCACTGAGGTGATTTCCTAATACATGATGTGGTTGGTCATTTCAAATACTTTTAACCTCTGACTCTCACTACTAATTAAGAGGTGATTCTGTCATTTTGAAGATGAGCCTTCATCTTCAAAAGATTTTGCATATTTCGTAGTAAATTCTCAGCTCTGATTTTATCTCTTTAGTCAAGCAGTATAGAGGGACCCAACCCAGATGTCTGCTAGAAATCTGAGGAATGCTACAGATGCTTTTAGGAATCTCTAGCATAGAAAGATCTGGCAGAACTTAACTACAATCACCATCCCTCTCCTAGGTGCCAATGTATGTGCCTCCCATAAGCCTCCACAATACATCTACTTGTGCCACAGTTTGGCAGCACATATTCATTGCACAATTCCTGCTACAAATGTATTGTTTATTCATCCTTCTCATGGCTGGTCAATGGCAGTTTTATGCAATGTATGTCCATAAAGAAGAGCATTGCTTAGCTCAGACTTTTTTCCCCTCAGAAGAACATTCCAATATATGCTGAAAAAGAGCTTCAGTAGCAAGTCTTTCCTTTGTCAGGAAATCTCACATTGTGCTGCCATGAATGTTGGGTTTTTTTATATCTTTTTAGTTACCTATTACTTTACCTATTACCTATTACTTATGGTGAGCATTCATATTCTGTTATTGTACACAGTAGAGTTTTAAACAGTGCATGTTGTCATTCTCAATATTTGTAAAAACCTGCTTCTCAAGTAGTTCCTCATTCAGTTTTGAGGTTACAGGGGCAGAACATAAAGTATCATACAGCTGGGCCAAATATATCCATTGGACTGCTGGTTATTCCATATACTTAGGAAGTACATTGTCTGTGTAATATCTAAATCTCTACTTTATTCCTCTTTCATCTTTTTGCAGCCACCAATTCACCTCTTCTAGTTTTTGTTTTGATTAATAATTTCTATAATTTCTCTTGGAGACTTAAATTTGGATTTCTTTTTTCCTTTTTGTAATTTCTTTTCCCCAGCTTTTTTCTTTTGACACAAATGCTTTATTTATAGCCACCTACTTCATTTCATATGATTTTAATGAAACCCATCTTGCACAGCTACACAGGAGTATACAGCATTTATGATATTTTACTGAGATCATGAGCAGTAATAGAGGTAGTAGAATTATCAATGACTCAATGTAAACAACTGGAAATAGGAGGAAAAAAGTGCAACAAACTGAACAACTGACTGCACTCCCCATCCCCTGTCCCTGACCTGAGCTTAAGGAGAGGCAGAGCTAATTCAAAACTGCAGTTGAACAAATAATCTGTGGAAGATAAAAGCAGTCCTTTGAAGTTATAAAATACAATTTATGCTCTCTTGTTTTCCTTTCTGGCTGTCTTGGAGGCAGTTCTCTCAGAAATGGCTAATCTGCATGTTTTTCTATATGTATTTCTGGCAGTTATGTTTTGCATAGTTATTTAAATGGAGAAAAAGGTTAACTGAGTAACCAAATGTAATAAAATTCTCCAGTGATAGTAAACACTAGGCCCAAACTGAGAGGAAGAATTAAGCTTAGAAAGCAGTTTTACACTGCTGGCATTAACATATAGTCTTGAAAACACTGACTGGGCTCTGCTTCTCACATTCAGAGCAGGAGAAACAATGAAGCATAATGCTATCTGATGTAAAAATACTATACTCCAATTTAGTTTTGAGTAGTATGATCATAGTGAACAGAAGTCAGGTCAGATCAATTTGAGACCAAAAATCGTTTCACAAGCCCACCTCAAAATGTTAAAGCTGGTTTTGCCCTCACAAGGGTATTTTGAGGATTAATGTCCTGTCAGCACTTTGAAAATGTAAAGTGCTAAGTATATATTATTATAACCCTTTCCATTTATTACTTTTATTGATGGTCTCGTGGTTTCCATGACGCTATGTTGATTTGCACGGGATTTTCCTGCAGTGTGCATTTCATCTCATGAAGAATACAAAAACAAATAGTTCTTTTTAGGCCTTGTGCCTTGTTGGATAATATCCAGTTACTGGGGGACTTGTTTATGACCCACTATCTCTGCTGTGAAAGCCTTACTGCAATACATTATGCAGCTGTTTGTTTTCAACTTTGTTTTCTCAACTGTATAAGCCTCTGCTGCTACTGAGACCTATGTGCTGCTCCTAACTGACTCCTAAGGGGTTCCTGAGTGAAAAGCAGACTTACCACCCACTGAACTTCTGTATTTTTTAGTAGTAGGTGCCTTTTTCTCATAGCTGTTCTGTTGTGTTCAAGGTGTGGGACTGAAGCCAGGCTTGTCAATCATTGGCAATCAGGGAATATCTTGCTTGTTGAAGTTCAGTCCAGTTTTTTCTGCCTCTTCTGGCATTGGCATTACAGCCAGACCTCCTGGTAGCCAAGCTTTTCTGAGGAAAATTCTGAAATTTATTTCAAAATTTTAGATTTACACTTTGGCTCTGCAACACGTCTGTCTAACTCCCAGCCAAGTCCCCAGGTGGCATTTACTTTTGGAGCAGTTTGCCTCCTCAGCTCTGCTTTCCTGCAGACTTCAGGGATCAAGTTAGGCCAAGAAAAGCCAAAAGCATATGAACCATGTGTGCGTTTTTCTTCCTCTTCTATTGAGACTCTCAGCATGGAGGTTGGCCCTGATCTGTCAACAGTGTTCCCTCAGCTGACAGCCTCAACCAGGTGGGTTTTCCTTGGCCCTCATCTTCCCTGAAGACATAAAGAGCTGTGGAAGCCACAGCTGCAGGTCAGCCAGCCCGTCTCTTGCAAAAGGTCATGTGACAGGGCAAAAGTGCAGCAGGTTGTGCCCAAATGCATGGATGAATTGCCACACAATGCAGATACCAAAGCTATCCAAGTCTGTGCTCTTGTGACACTGCTGACATTTTTTAGGGCCTATATCAACTGCTGTACCTTTTAACTGTATCTCTCCACATCTTTTTCTCCAGGGGTCCAGGGGCTTGGGGGTGGAAAAAGCCAGAAGGTGTTGCAAAGAGCCTTGGAACTGCTACCGCTTGTAACCTTTCATGTCCCTTGCTGAATCATTTCACACACTGACATCTCCAGGAGAAACACAGATCCACTTTACTTCCTCTGTGAAATATACACAATAAACTTCTTATCACATAGAGCACTGGACTAATGTAGGTTGGAAGGGACCTCAGAGGATCATCTCTGGCTCAAATCCAAGCTGGGGTCACTAGGTAATAATCTGCAGTGTGGAGCATGCAATATGGTTTCTTTTCCAGAAATCTATCCTGAATATTTTTCTAGAGCATTTTCTTAGCTTAGTCTTCCTCTCTTTTTCAATTTAGTGAGAGAATAGAGTGCAGAGAGAAGAGATAAGAGAATAAAGAATCTAATGATGCAATCAACAATGTTTTGTTTAGCACCTTTATGGACTAGTGATATTGAGGAGTAATATTGAAACAACAAAACCTCAAATCTGATGATTCCTCTAGACAGACAGCACTCCAATTCTGTCAAAGCAATTCCTTCTCTTAGTGAGATAAATTCCAGCTGTCCATGCTGGAGGAATAAGTAAAATATTCTAGCGTCTTAGGATGTTGGTTAAAAATAATCAAAGAGCCAAAGGCTTTAACTATATCCAACAAAACTTAGAAGTTTTGTTCTAAGAACAAAACTTGTTCTTAGAACTTGTTCCTTGTTCTCTATGGGGAAGAACAGCCGAGTTTTCCTGATACACCTAAAAGATGCAACTAATGTATTTAATGTGCCTAGTAGCTGCTGTATATTCTTAAGGCATTAACTGCAGACTGCTATAGTCTCATGCTCACAGTATTGGTCCAAAAATGCTGCCATATCTACTTGGAATAGCTTATCTCCCTTCTTCTGTGTGCACTCCATATGACTGATGTGGAAAAGAACAGAAGTCCAGACACCAAGAAAAAAAAATGCGCAAAAAGGAGCCTTTTTGACAGAATGTTTTTGGTATAAAAAAGGAGTAGGAAGTTGTAACGCAATGACTGCTCAAGACACAATTTAAGATCTTTGGGCACTGCCCCTTCCACAGGCATCGAGTGTCCCATCATTGTGCTTTGAAGAGTCTGGCATTGTTCCCACCCAAGTCAGACAAGAACAATCAGCTTTATCTCCAAGAGAAACTGTCCTGCTTCCGGTGGAGATCTATCTCTGTGTATGCTGTCTGCTGAGAGAAAAGAAAAACACTAAGACATATACAGAAGAATTGCATGCAGAGGTACCTTTCTTGCATAGCTTTGTGGGCTGGCAACTGACTTCTTTGGCTGTCAGAATAGTCAACAAGAAATATCAGGCAACCCGTCTGTATCTTGTGACCTCACAGATGAGTTGATAAGTGATGTAAAGTTCAGGAAGGTCCTTGGTCTTTGTTCACAGTCCCATGTTTTCCATTGTTCCTCAAGGCGATGCTGAAATAGTGAAGAAATTGAGAGGTGATGCTTGTTATGCCATGCTGTCTCTGAGGTTACAACTGTCATGTCAGATAAACAAAACAGATCTTTAATCTTAGAAGTTCCAAAGAAGAGAAAAGGACACATATTCCCTCTGGGACCAGTTAGGCTCAAAATAATGAGTAAATGAAATAATATTTCTCTGTTGATCTCAATTAAAAAAAAAAATAAAAAAAATAAAGGAGTAGAAGATGTTGCAGAGTTTGAGTTTTTTGTTTTGGTTTATGTATATATTTAAGGCCATTGTATAATTAATATAATATAACCAGTGGGATGAATTCTCCACTAATGCAAAAACGGAAGGCTCAAATCTCTTTCAAAACCTGGAAATTATCTGCAACTTGGAATGTTAAAGATGATATCCTTAGGAGATTGCTCACATGTATCAAATCCTGGAATGTAAAAAAGACAACATTTAACCTTATTTACTACCTAGAGTAAACCTTATAGAGGATAACTATATTTCATGTGCCGTAAGAACACTTTTTCTTACAGGACTCTGGTATGTACTGTTAATTCTGGCACCTAATCTTCAGAATTGCAATAGTATTCACTCTTAAGCTACTATTTCTTGAACTTACTGAAATATCCAACTACACTCTTTTATGACACTGTGGGATTTGGGATCCATGGTTCTAGAACCATGTCCCCCTACCTGTGATAAGCAGTCAGCTTATCACAGCTGGCCATTAACACATTAAATGCTTCTGACAGCAGACAACCATCTCTTTTTTCTTTTTTTTTACAGTTTTTATAGCTTTGTATTTCTTGCCCAGAAAACTTTTCTTCTTTTCTCCTGAGAAATTTTCATAAATCTGCACTGCTTGGATAACCATACATAAGAACTCTTTTCCACCCTTCTACATCTTTAGATGTGTGTGAGAATTCATTTGTTACTAAATCTACATCTGAATATGAAGGAGAAGAGGGATATTTATCCGTGCACATTTAAGTATTTTGTTCTTCTGGAAAATAAGATTCTAAAATCTAACTCTTCACTGGAAAGAATATAATCCTAAATAGAAATGAGTATTGATGTCCAAGGACTGAAGTTTTTCTTGGAGCAGAAGAAGTCCTTCACTCTTTTTCCTCATAGTGCTGAATTATATTTAACAAGATTGGTGGTCTGAGAAAATATGTCAGAGTTAGCCCTACTGTACAGATTACATCAATTAGAGAGAATGTTGGGAGGCAGACGATCCTCTGGTGTTAATGCCTTGAACAGTCAAATTTTGTGCCTATGCATCTAGCAGGTTGAAAAAACACCCCATGGAATGGACTTCTATGTTGTGTTACCTGATTGCAATACATTTGCAGCTGACCAAAGATTAATTGTCCTCAATTCTTGTTTTTCAGAAAGGCTGAGAACACATTTATGTTGCCCAAAAATCACTCAGAATCAATCACTGTAACCATGTAAACCCTTTGAGTTTATTTCTGTAAAATATGTCTCTGCTAAATGTTAATAAAAGTATTGAGTCTGAAAAAGTTTGGCCACACACTGGACTTTCAATTAAATAGAAAGCTTTGAATGGGCCAAATATCTGTGCAGTTAGTTTTCAACTAACTTTTCAAGTTAGTGCAGGAGCTGAGGAGTGACTGTAGGATTCTGTCTTACTCCTCACATATAGCGTGAAACAAAGTAATAAATGAAAATCTGACTTTCTGCTTTATGGCTATGTAAAAGCATTGAAAGTGACATATGATGAATGTGAGGACGATTACAAAATCTTCATGTGCAATGCAACTTACTTGGCTGTTTCCTTTTCAAGGAAATCCAAGGAGGGCAGCTAGAATGTTAAATCTGGATTATAAAATAAATAGCATTAAAGGGAGAAGCTAACACTTGACATTATTTCTGCATTCACTATATTTTTCCAGTCTCTGGAGAATGATCAAATCTCCTTCCAAATAGTAAAATATTTAAAACAAAATAGCTTCAATATATATGCCTGTATATGCCAAGATAGGTCAAATGCTTTATGAAAGGGATGCAGAAGTTCACTGTATTTTTCCTTTTACTTTACACATTGGAACAGACCCAAGTTATAGTATCATAGAAATGGAAAAGACCTATTAAATGATGTGTTTCCTTGCCAGTGGAAGTGTACTTACAATGTACAGCACTTTCCATCTCAGGCTAATAGGCACCTACCCTGTCATTTGAGGACTCTATTCCACAGCATAATAAAATCAGTGTTGGAAATTTTCCCTACATCTCAGCCTAAAAATAGATTTGTTCTCTTGTATTGCCTTACACCTGAAAGCCAACCTTTTCTGTGCTGGCTTCTTAAGAGTTCAACTATCAAACTCTTGTAAATTGTTGTGATATATACTCCAAATTCTGTGAAGTCAAACAAGTGTAAAAGCAAAGTGGAAAATATGTTTTTAAGCTGAAATGCCAGACAAACTGTTTGTATTTACTAGAGGTGAAATATCTTCTTCCTCTTTCACAAAATTTCACAGCTGTATCAGGTCAAAGCTCTTTGGACCAATTCTTACCTTTCTCAATGTCTTCCTGAGCATTTAGATGACTCAGAGATAAGAAGGGCAATATCACTGATACAGTTCTACACTTGCAATAGTATCCCAAATTTGACTTTAGAAACTGCTCAAGAGGTGTGTTTCTTTCATAGCATACCTCATTTAACATGAGCTCCACTTCAGCTGTTCATAGAAAGAGTTAACTTAGGAAGCAAAAGCCCTAGTGAACATGTGTGCTGAGCTGGAACAGGTTCCTCCATAACTCCATATAGTAAATGTAGTTTCATGGGCTTTATAACTTGTCTGTTAACTTGTGACTTCAATCACTGCATTATTATTTCTTTTCTTACTTCTATTTTATTTGTTTCCCTTAAGCTTTTCACGGTAGATAATGTGGACTGTATACAAATGGTGAAAAAAGACATTTGAAAGGCGCAAAGAAGATAACAGGCAAACATTCTAAATGTTCATGTTGGAGAAGGGCTGTGTACTTAAGGGGGGGGGGAAAAAAAGCGCCACCACTGGTTTGCATGGGAATTTGTGGGTTGGCTGCCCATTGTTAAATTAAGTCCATCTATTCATTTTCAAGAGTATTCATTTTCACCATACTACTTACCCTAATTTTTGCAGTGGATACTAGCCAGGTTGGGGATTTATAGCCTTCCATGGCTACTCTTGCCAACACAGAGATCTTGAGAAGGTTTTCAGTGTGCGTGAAGAATCTTTAAAGCAAAATTTGTTTGCTGTAGGCACTCAATGCTGCCTCTCTTTCTCTTCTTTCTCTCTGCCTCTCCACCACCTTAATTTGTTTGTGGACTTGGCTTCTTTGTTCTTTCATGACTAATATTACCATCTGTGACATTACATATCAAGATAGCAATGCAACATATTAAGTACAGGAAAACCCGGAATGTTTGAGCTCATCCAAGCATTTGTTGCTTAAAGCTCCAGCATTACTTGTAGCCACCTGAAGCATCCCAAAGTTTCTAAAAACACATTGCAATAAAACAGCAGGTTTCCATGTTGTTATTGAAATTGAGATATAAGACCTTATTGGAGCTGCCTTCTTGCAAACAATCTTGGCAACTTACTCGGTTTTATTTCTCACTAAAGGCTCATAAAAAGAGCTTTCTTTTTTATGGCCTTAGCCTAACTACCACCTAGGGCAGCTCATTTTGGGAACTCCCCAACTCAGTTTTGTCAAGATCCTGTTCTTGTTGATCAAGTTCCTGCTCTACAATGGAAGCACCATTCCCAGGTCAGACCTATGGCCACAGCCTATGTGAGCTATGCCCTCATGCAGCAGAAGCCCAGCAAACAGGCAGGACCACAAACAAGTGCTCATCTTTGCCACCTTCTGCCCTTCCAAGGATGAGGAGGGGGCAGCAGGTGTGAAGAAAAATGTATCAAGTAGAAGAATCTTGAAATGGATTCTTCTCAAGATGCAAGCTCAAAATCAGAATGGAGGTCTCCTCCTCCTGCTTCTCATATAGTTCTAGACAGATCCACATCTTATTTACCTAATAGGGATTGCAGTAACCTCTAAGATCTGATGAGACAGAGTTTTCCCTCCCATTGCTGATTTTTCAGACAATGAGTTGCTTCACTGTTTATCTCAAAACCTGTATTTATCTGCAGACATCAACCTGTCCAGTTTATCTCTGCATTAATAATTTTCCACTTCAAGTTCTAGTTCCTTAATGTGGAATTCAATATTGAATAACTCTATGTTTCAGACTGTACCTTATTTGCATTATTGCATTCTACATTTTAAAAGAAAAGAGCTGTATCTATAGCACATAATAAAATAGTGAATTGTAAAGATCTCTGTAAGGTTAGGGAAGTTTCTTCATTAGAAACATTAGAAGTCTGTTATCTCTTTTCTAATTTATCCAGATTGCCATTATCACAAGTGAGGTGATAGCAAGCTTCCTCCCCTTATCTGCTCCACCTTAGCACCCATAGCTCCTTAAGAGCTGAGGAGTTTATCAATCTACTTCTCATACTTCCAAATACATGTGTGGGTATGTACATTACAGCACATTTCTATACTTTTTAATTCCCCTGTATCTGGACATTTACAAGTCTTTTGTGTCTAAAATGACAAATAATCTAGTAGTTTCCTGGTGAAAAAAAACCCCGAACAAATAAATATAATTATTCTTTCTGTGTAAGTCAGAAATGAGAGCAATATTTCACAAGAGAGATATAAAAAGCACTATGGTAATGTCACGAGATGGATTTGTTAATTTGATTTGGCATGATAGACTTAGAAAAATATGTAATGGTTGTATTATTCAGAGGAAGGAAAAGGTGAACTGGAGAAAGAAGGAAACTGGAAGGGCAAAAAAGGGGAATGACAGCTGAGAAAGAGGAAAAGTGTGCTTCAACAGAAATCCCCTCATCTTTTGCCCTAGGCCTGCAATCAACCCTGCAGGGCCAAAATATTTGCTAGTGGTGATGTCACCAGCCTGTTTTTTGTGTGGACACTGGGTCATTTATGACCACTGTGTTGACATGTTAAGTTGCATGTGATTTATCACTACTGTAGGGTAAATAATCTTCCTATGAACAAGAATTTAAGGATAACCAACATGTACATTAGATAAATGTGTGCAGACTCAAGAGTGCATAAGTAACACTATAGATGAAATTCTGTCTGCATAGAAATCAACAGAAGTGCAGGTGTTGCCCCGAGTGTGGATACATTTTTAGTCCATTGAACACATATGTTGAAATATGTGTGCAAGTTACTGTAGTTCTCTGCACTACAGTGAGATACAGTGTGATACAGAAAGTGTATTCAATATTCATTTGTGTAAGTTGTTCAGATCCTGCCTATTTCTGTAGCTGATGCTTTAAACATTAAGTGTTATGGAAATACTGATGGTATACACATAGATGACTGAATTAGACATGTGGTTAACTTCTGATGTCCATCCCAAAACACCTTGGGGCACGGGCCATAGTTAAATTTGATAGTGGTTTCTGTTTGTGAGCTGTCTTTCTGGCTCGGGTCCATGGGACCCCAATCAGCTGAGATCATACCCAAGGAGGTGGGGCTGGGCACTTTCCTCAGTGGGGTGTAGAAAAATCTTCAGCAATGAGCCACATTGCTCACTGTCCCTCAGAAGTTTTTTATGCCACTGCTACCCCCTCCCTGTGGCTCCAAAATAGGGTTGATGAGGCACAGGAGACTTTCCCCTTGCTGTGGTCGCTCCTGGCCCCAGGCACCCGTGGGGCGGCAGCAACCCCTGCGGAGATGGGGCTGGGGAAGGCAGGTGTTGTTCCCACGGCCAGAGCCCAGCTCCCAGGGGGGAAAAGTGGGGGTCAGGAAGTTAGCAAAGGTCAGCCAAGTCCCGCTGGCTCTCCTTAATCCTCTTTTCCACCCACAGCCCCTTGAAACTCCCCTGATTTCTCCCAGTGCGGTGTCTGGGGGAGTTGCTCTACTGCTGCAGGATTCAATTTATTTTTCTCGCTTCCAAACTATGCTTCTGCAGAGTCTCAAGTCAGTTCTGTTTCAGCTGGTGTCGAGCAACACACAGGAGAGATGCCGCTCTATTACACTGGTTTGTTTTTCTTTTCCTTCCCTTTTTTTAACCTTTTTTTTTTTTTTTTTTTTTTTTACTATTTTGACAGGAAATCTTGCTCCTTTTTCTCTTGCATAAGTATGAAGTAACCCTGTAAAAACAAATACGATTACTTGTTGTTTACATGTGTAAAAATAAAAGGACAGCTTTGCTGATCAAGTTATGTCTGAAGACTAGAGTTGTATAAAGGATTTATTTATTTGTATTTTTATGCTAGCCAAACAACAACAAAAAAACAACAATAAAAAAATTCTTTTGGTCTACCCAGAATTAAAATTTGTCAGTTTTACTGCCAAACAGCAACATACAAATTTCAAAGAAATGTCATTCCAGGTCAGAAGGCATTTCAAGTAGGCTTTTTAACATTGATTAAAGATAAATATAGGTAAATTTCAAAAGAAACCCTTAATATAAAATAAGAACTGCAAAGTTTATGCTTGAAAACATCAATATGATTCTACGTGACATTTCAAAATGCTTCTTTTGATCAAAGAATTTCATTCTGCTGTAATAAAGATTTTTCCTTGTAAGGAAATTAGAGCAAGCTTTTTGAGATCAATGATGCTTCCTTACATAGAACTGGAAAGGTTAGAAAGTGGTTAACTAGTAACCTTCTTAGGTATAGCTGGAGAATGTACTTTTTGGGTTTGGCTTTAAACAAAGCATCCAGGCACTAAACCAAAATTAAAATACATAGGCTATAGTGTCTAGGGAAAGTTTTATCCAAACAAAATTTAAACAAATTTATGCATTTCACTCGGTTAAAAAAATCAAATAAACAAATAATTTTGCACATATGTAATGGTCTCAAGATTTTGTAATTTCTCTTCTACTTTGAAAACAATAAAACCCAAATGTGGATAAAATCATCTCACTCTTCCCACTCAAAGTGAAGAACTTATTCCAAGTTCTTATGCAGAAAAAATGTGTTTCTTAGGAATTTATGATTAAAACGATATAGAATAAGGGTTTTAGTGCTCTAGTTAAGGAAAAATAAACAACTGCATTAGCTAATCTGAGTTCAAATAAACAGATGCATAAGCTGGGCTATCTCAAAGCAATACAGAACTGAACAGGGACCATTAACACTCAAAACACTTCATAACGTTCAGAGATTAACCTCTTCAAAGCAAAATGTGGTTAGGTCTTGCATGGTTGCACTGAGGGAGTGAGTGGTAACACCTCTATATAGTGGCAAGCTACAACTGCATATTTGCTGAGCATGTATGCTGGTACACAGTGAGGCTCACATGAACTTAATTTTAAAGAAGAAGAGAACAAAAAATGTGGTCTCATTTACTGTTTACTGCAGCCAGCAAAGCTGACCAGACATAGTGGTGTCCAATGTGCTTTTGAGTCTTAGCAAAAAAATTAAAATTTTCAGGAACATTAACTTCCATGTGCCGGAAGAAAGCCCCTTTGAGATATTACCTAAATGTTGTAAGATGGTATTGAGCCTTGCATACTCAGCATTGTGTACAAATGATTGGTGGCTCATTAAAACAATTTCATGATTTTTAAGAATATCTTGTCTATCTGTGCAGCTGGGTTACAGATGAAAAGCACAAAATTTGTGCTTTGGTGTATTGTGGATTTTCAAACAGATCTCACCAGCTTCCAAGTCTACAGGCTATTTTTAAAAATCTCAAACCAACCAAACAATTAACCAGAAAAAAAAAAACCAACAAACAAACCAAAACAAAAACCACATAAAAACCCATGGCTAAAAAACCTAACAAACAAAAAACAGAACCATTCGAACTAGGAAAAGACTGTTGTATGTAGGTCTCAGAACACACAAGAAATGAGGGCCTCATGCAAGAGTGCTGATATCCTGATAGAAAATACAGGACCTGCCTGTTACTGATATGAAAAGAGTCTTGACTTTTCAGGCAAGAGAGAGCGGCAATTCTGACACCCTAGGGTTACCCAAATCTCATTTTCACCTGCCTGGGGACTCTATGTCACTACAGAACCTCACCTCTCACCTGCCAAAGTATTTTTCCAAGCATTGTTTTGCAAATGCTTTAGATTCAAGCACAGATTTCTTTTTATGAATTTTTGATTCAATCCGACTTCTTCATACTTCTATAAAATAATTCAGAATCACTGTTTAGCTTTTAACATTTCAGTTTATTGAGGGAAAGGGGGAAATATTTACCATTTTTTGAGACACACCCAAACAAGATTTTTCTCCTCAGGAGTCCAGTCCAGGTTTTACATAGACTTCGGTACAAGCCAGGCTAGTATTTTGGTGTTTTAGCCAGCACTATGTCATTATACATATAGAAATGATCAATAAGGTTTCCAGTTGCAGAGGTCACTATTAAAACCTTTACAATTGCCATTTGCACATAATTAACATTACCACACAGTTTACTGTATTCCCCACGCTATGAATGCTGCTGTAAAGATAATTAGGGAAAAGTTAGAATTGTAAAGATTTGAATTTGTGTATTCCTTAATACAGTCTCAATGCTATGATTTAAGGAACTCCCAATAACTGCAGAAGCTCCAGGGGACTTTGCATGGGAAAGGAAGAACATTATTTCTTTTAAGAGCTTCTTAAAACTTTGTTCCATGTATGAAATCCTCTATAGTATGTACTATTATAACCTAAATAATCTGTACTATAACTCCAAATTTACATATTTTAATTACTTCATTCTCTTAGTGAAATGACTGTTTGTCCTGTTGGAAGAATTCTGCTTGGAAATTCATTTTCAGGATTCAATAAAAATAGCTGTAAGAACCCCTGATGGGCTTGAGGTCAGAGCTTTTAAACAGGTTTCCACGTTTGCCAGGTTTTACAGCCCATTTTGAAAATATGTGCAAGTGTCAAAGAAGCCCAGCTGTGCTGAAATGATAAACATGATGTGGGATGCTTCAGACTGTGGATGACCTCTTCAAAACACAGGAATGAGTCTTGACTTCTCAAGCAAGAGAGGAGCAATTCTGACACCACAGGGTCTTCCTGCATTGTTCTAGGTGGATACTTAGGTTCATCCAAAACATGGGTCCATGGAATGTTCACTTTTCAGTAGAAAGCCATAAGCTATTTCAGCTGAGATATGGTATCCCTCTGTTACCCCACAGCCTGCAGTGTAGACAAGTCCGGAGTGTATTTGAGATGTATAAACATAACCACAATCCAAAGAGTTTCATTGTTCAATACAGTTTTGTGCTGTGCTTGGAAATGGAATTATAAATTCCTTTCCATAAAAGCACCCTAAGGGTAACAGATGCCTAAAATATACTGGCTCCATTATCAAGAAGTAGACTATCCAAGCTGAATACACAGCATCAGAGTTTACTGTTTTGCATATAATCTACATTCTTAACATTTTCCTGGGGTGTTGTTAGTTTGGGTTAGTAGGACTTACTGTACTCTGAGCGTTGAAAGATGAATAGGCCTATCAACCGAACAGCATAATAAATTTATTAGGCTGCACACGTCGTGCTCCACCTTTCTGTCGTTCCTCATCGTGTATAATGTAGCCTAATGCAATATGGCAGCTGTTAGCAGAAAAATGGTACAGCAACCATAAAAAAGTGATTTATATCTAACTACCAAAGCAGCTAATATTAAGAAGCTGGTGTTTGGGAGGGCAGTGAACAAGTGAAATGTGAAACACAGAACATATATATATTCATGAAACATAGGAAGCTGTGAAATGTTAGACTGACAGTGAAATTTTCCCTGGGTATCCACTATAAGGTCAGATTAATAAAGGGGGTAATTGGTGGTGATGGTTGTGGATGTTCAGAGTTGCCCACATGTCACAGCTGCTTATGCTGGAGTATCAGAAGTATGTTACATGCATCTCCTGACAGGAACCCAAAGATCCTTACTACCAAATGACATAAGAAAGGCTAATTTAAGGTGGCAGCTGACAGAAAGAAAAACATATCAAGCAGGAAAGTTTTTCTTAGCAGCCATTATGTAGAGTGGAAACAGTGGGATGAGAGAAATAATGGGGGCCTCATTCCTCCACTGCATTTTTCTGCTGGTGTAAATCAACCAGTTTAAGGCTGCAGTCACAGATTATGGATTTGACAGATACTGAAACTGCATCAGAGAAAATTCAATCTTTACAACTCTCCTAATGTGACTAAACATGATCATGTTATGTCTTGTCAGTTTTGCCACTGAGCAATATAAGAGATTAATATAAGACATGGTGAACTATGGCTGTCACGTCAGATTAATCCTTGGTTTCTGTTCAACGTATTCTGTGTGTACATATACTAAAAACTCACATATGTCTATGTATGTATATACTCATGCTGCTCCTAAGTGTGATGTTTTTGGTTCAGTGGGTGGCACTCTTCCTTCTCAGTCAGTACTAAACTAGTTCTTCCTCCCATGGTGCTTAAAGCATAGCGGAATATGGTCGGGTCAAAGAGGTTAATAGCCCTACTTTTGTGAAAAGTGCCATGGAATCTCTCTTAGCAAGCAGTGAGAACCTCACATTAAATACCCTCTGAAAGAGAGCCTGTGACTTGCTCAGAGTTACAAACTGGGGTGTTGCTGTAATGCAGAAATAGGGGAAACCATGCTATGTACTTAAGTGACTGAGTTGTCCTGCCCCCACAGACATTTACCAGATGCAGTGAAACTCTACAAAATAATACCAAAAGGCAGTATGGCTGAAAAATACTGGAGCTTTTCTTCGGCATTTTTTAAAAAATAAATATGAAAGATGCTCTCACCTGGATGTGTGTAGTCATGTCGTAAATAATTTGGATGGAGATTTCTCAGAACCTTTCCTGTCATATTCTGGATTCAATAAATTCTGAACAAGTTGAAGCAAGTGAAATCTGTGGCAAAATGGCCACATTTTGTGTTGTTGCTAGTGGCCTTGCCTTGGAGAAAATTCCAGTCCTTTCAGGAAAGGGCTATGGGATTCCTAGCTGCTATGCTTTAGATGTCCTAAAGTATTTACTAGCCACTCGTTAACCAGGATAGAAATTATTCTAAATGAATGTTTTATGCTTTGAAGTTTTGATCATATCCATGGCCAAATGAAACAGTCAGCAGGACTCTATTTTGTGCAGCCCTGTTGAGCTCTTGCCCTTTGCAACTCAGTGTGGCTAGAAACTTCACACTGGCAGCTATATGAGCTTTCTGGACAGCCACTGAAATTTAGCCATCAAAGTTTGTGTGGGTCCAGGACTAGGTACTGGTTTTGCAAATGCCAGCAGTGTCTTAATAATTGTCCTAAAGAGGCTTATGTAACCACAGAGCATTTCTATACCTAACTCCACAGAGACCCAGTAGGTCACTGCTAACACTGAACTTTTCAATTGTGATTCAAATCACATTGAGGTCCTCAAATAACCATTGTCCAAGGGCATCAATCTTGTTGTCCTCTAACATAGTGATGGTGAGTTTCCTGAAGATTCAACTGCAAATGTGGCTTCTCTCCCCTTCTCAGTCTTTCTGTCCAGTGCCAGGGAAACCCTCTTGTGTGTTCCGAAGAGCCCGATCTCTGTTAGCCCATTGGTGTTGAATCCTGCCTCCACAAGCCACTTCAAATACCAATCATCAATCATTTGGGATTCAAATACCAATCATCAATCCATGCTATCATCTTTTATTTTTTTCAGCTCTGATTTATGCCAGAGGAAGGGAGCATGCCCTGCACTGCCATCACTAGAATTTACTGGCTTGCTGCAGCAACATGCCAAGGAACTCAAGCTGCCTCTGTACCCATGAGTGGCTTTGTCTTTTCCCTGTGCACCATGTGTAGGGAACCTGTAGCAACTGAAAATGGCAAAATAGCTTAGGAACAATCCTAGCAAAAGGTGTACCTACCGCAATAGGAATTCTTAGGAAAAGACTTGGGAAGGACAGCAAGATTCATCCCACTGTCTCTGGGACTGAGACACCTCTTAGTTGTGTCTCTACACCATAACTGTTTTCACAACCTAGATGATTAAACTGTATTGTGAAATTACAGTACCATACTATTAAACATAAATTTTTTCATCAGTTTCTCTGCAATCTCTCTATTAGAGGATATGAAATAATATCTTTACCTTTCTGGTTTAAAAAAAAATCATAAATCCCTATGTTAGACAATACTGAAATAGTATTTCTATATTTATTATGTTGTTCAGTCACTACTTATCCCTTGAAAATTGTGATTGTTTCAGAAGTCCAAATTAGATGTTCAGCCTTAAGACTTATTCCAAGCACACAGCGATTTGTCAGATAATAACACCCCTACATTGGTATGGCCTGTTACCTGAATAGATTCCAAAAACTAAGTACAAACCATGTTAGAAATTACTTCAGCTGTCATTACTTTGTGGTATTCAAGGTGAAATGAGGTAATTTTTAAATAGTATGAAGTAAGATTGCATAATAATTTAGGTCAAAAAGTGAGTAACAAGTCATAGAGCTGAGATGAGCAGAAAATAGTGAGTGTAGAACTGCAAATACAAGGCATGCCTATCATAATTCTAAGTCCTATTAGACTATCCATTTCTTGAAGTCCGAATAAGAAAAAATGTTAACACTGCTTCCAGGAACTGTTCTTACAAAATTTGATTACAAAGGATGATTTGTATTTTTATGGAGACTGAGTGAAACATATTTAGAGATACACGGTACAAGCAGTATACAATTATTGGAAAGCTGAAGAGCTTTTCTCATGAGGTATAGCAGTTATTAAAACTGCAATACAAAGAAGCAATTCCTGCCCACTACAGAAGGATCTCTTTGCCCAATTATAAAAGGCCGTATGATACTGGAAGATAAAGCAATTCAGGCAAATTAAAGCATCTACTTTCTTGCCCTTCATTTTTGGAATGGGTGAGCAACACACATGGATCAAAGCAAAGGGCTTTGTTTGTGGCTGCAATCTCTACCATTTGTCTTTTATATGCCAAATCACACAAAAGCATTCCAAAGCAAATTTTGCCAAATACTCCTAATCTTAAAGGATTATGATTAGGTTAACTTGTTATTCTATATAACTATTTTACTGACTCATCATTTTTATTATTTATATGTTGTATTTTAGCTTGGTCAAGTATGCCGTTGAAAAGAGTATGTTTCTATCTAAGAGTATGCTTTCTATCTTTCAGTGGCAATCTATGCTTTGGTTTTGTGTCCTTCCCCCTTTGCATGAATCACTAAAGAAATCCTTTACTTTTTAACAACTACCTTTGTAGATTAAAGACTTCCTTTGATGGAAGCACCATAGCCACCTTGTTTGCAAGACAAGGAATGGGATCACATGTAGTTTTCCATCTAAACAAATAAGTTTATATGCAGCTTTACTTTCAAATCAGAACTTCAAAAATCTGTCTTGTTCTGCTTGCCATATCTTAGAACACTTCTCTGACTTCCTGCCTATTCACTCTCTCACCTGACAAAATACATAAAAGCATTTCCAGGATGAGCATTTTAAGTAGCTTTACATGCTCCTTCCACCCCAGAGTTTTCTTCAAGAACACCCTGAACATCCTTGCAGTAATTCTAAGTTAGGGAATTTATTCAACAGAACTGAGTTCCTGTGACTCTCTTCACATCAGCTGAAAGTACCTGAGCTTGGTTCAGACATCAGCGTTTCAAGGAGATCTATGTTGTGCTTATGTACCTTTTTGGCTTATGTAACTTTTCACTTTTTTATAGATTTTGTTTTTTCTTTGATTGTGTTCAAGTGTTCCATAATGAAGGTTATTTCTGCTCTTGTTTATTCCAGAGCTTGTTGGTCAAACTGGACTACATCAGAAGTAATCGAAATGTAGTAACTCTAGATCTCTTCTGGTGTCGCTAAGATCAGTTCTGACTCACTTCTCCTATACCTAGTCTTTAAAATCAAATCTGTTCTTTTTCTCTTTAAAACTGTAATTTTATTCTGCTGTACTTTAAATTGTAGTATTACTTTGAAGAAAAAAAAATGACATTTCAGGCTTCTATATTTGTCTGACAGTTGTTTCTGTTGCAGAAGTGCTCATTTTATAAGTTAAAAAGCTGTCTTTCTTAATACTTTCCTAAAACTTAGATCAGAATGCACAGGGTGTTATGATTCAAGTTATTGACACACCATCTTGATATTCTGCAACCACTGTAGGCCATTTTACATTTTAAAGCCTCCGTTTGCTTGCACCACCCTGACTTCTTCAAATCATGCCCCTGGTAACACTGGCAGACCTTTTTCATTGCATAAGCATGTTACAGGTCTAAAGGATCATATTATGCAAGGCAAACATACACTTCAGAAAAAAAAAAAAAGGCAGCTCAGACTTCAAGTTTGAATGGCAGGAATCACAATTATTAATAACAGTAAAATTTCCTTTTTCTATCAGAAACAAATAAGGTTCTATTCAAGGTCATTCTTTGGGTGCCAGATTTAATGCATAGCACTTTCAGCACAGAGATCTGGCCACCACCAAATGAGTCAGGAAAGCCTTAATTTGCTCTCAGAGGAGAGTCTAAGAAAATTAGAACAGTACCTTTCAGTTTGGCAGAAGTGGTGGTGTGTTCAGCTGCTTTGTCAGGGAATATGCTGCTGAGGGTATACAGGCAGGAGTTGGCAAAGAAAGGGGTTAACTGAAAATTATTGATGTAGGACATTATAATGGCACCAAGCAAACTTCCACATCTCCTTGCAGTCAAAAGTCTGTCTTTCATTTTCTTTTATAAAATATCTCAACCAATTTAGCATTAAAACTGCAACTTCTGTCACATTGAGAATGTGTTGGAACACAAAGGAACAAAAACTGGAAGTTGAGGGAAATTTTAAAAAATGGAAGAAACAAAGAAAAAAATGAAGACATGAAAGAGTTGTGTTTATTTTGGAAAAAAAAAATAAACCAAAACAAAAACACCATCTTTCCCTTCCCTCCTTGCCTTTTTAAAAATATACTTGAAAATGCAACGTTTGGAAAAATCTACACATGTCTAAATTTAGGGTCTGTGTTACTTTACTCTGCATTTTTTTATCACACTTTGCTCATCCATATATCATTTTGTAGAAAGTCTATGTGGCAGGCTGATGCATGTCTTACTTTATAAATATTTATTACCCACTGGTGTATTCCTATCTTTGAAGTTACAACCACTTCTCCTTTTCAGTCCATGTTCCATCCTTTTTCTTCTTAAAAAAAGAATCTTGTCAAACAATTTTGTTTATGTGAAAATGCTGCGAAGACTAGTTTTGGTTTTAGCCTCATCTTTATTTTAGTTTGCCTTGCTTCCCCCCTCACTTTTCTTTTTAAAAAGCGTAGGCCTGGAATAAGAATGTAAACAGCAGGATCTCGGCTGCTGTTGTATGAATGTAGCAAGGCAAACCTGGCCATTCATAGGCGCATATGCCCATGGATCTGTCTCCACAGGGACTCCTAAGACAGTAAGGAGGACTTGAGCTTGAAGGGACTGGCCTTTGAAGAAAGTTCAGAGACAATCATCACAGGCTGTAGCTGCTCAAAAATGAGGATAATACAATTTTGTGGTTTAACAGGAAGGGATCTTAAAAACATATTTAAAAACAAAAACAAAACCCAACCAACTAACCAAAAACAACAACACAACAACCAATAAAACAAAACAAACAAAAACACCTAAACAAACAACAACAAAGACCAAAACCACACTCCCCCAAAAAAATCCCCCAAAAAACCCCCAAAAAACCACCAGAAACCCCAGAAAAACAAAAAACAAAAAAAACCCAAACCAAAACAATCCAAAAACAGACAAAAAGGCCAACAGCAACCCAAAACCACCAAGTATTTGGCTGTGTCAGAAGGATAACCAAACTGTCTGCTTTGCTACAGCATGAGTGTATTCTTGCCTTGTTATGCAGAGTGAATTCTCTCTGTCTACACAGGATCACTGTTTTCTCATAACCTGATCCACCATGTTATTCTACCAGAGAAAGTGTGGTAAAGGAAGTATTTTACAGTGCTAAAAGTGACATACCTAAGTGAGAATCAGCAAGTAGCTTTTCCAGTCAGAAACATGATCACTTAAATTTATGTTTTATTTTTCTTCCCTATCTCTGTCCCTCAAAAAAAATTGCATGTGAAGAGTTTGAGTAAGTTGGACTCAGAGAGAGCAAAAAAGTGGCCTAATTGCTGTCTTGGCCTACTTTTACCCCCCAGACACTTAAATCCAGGGGTTAAACCTAGCTTCTTTTGCTCTGGGTAAACGCAAAAGAGAAATACTGACCAGATATCCTCAAGAAGTAAAAATTACACTAAATTTTACTGGCAAGCTATGAAAAATCAAGGAATTTTGGCAAATTATTTAGTACATCATAAAACACTTATCACAGCATAGACTTAGCCCAATCAACATAAAAGCCTTTAAAGCCATTTTGATGTTACCTTCTGTGGAAGGAGAGTTAAAGAAGAAGAAACAGAGAAAAACAGAAAGAGAGGAAATGTATAGAAAGACAGTCATATAACCCCCAAGTCCTGGGTTCCCCTGATGTAATGGGTAGAAAACTCCAAGAAGCCTTACCTACCACCAAGAAGGTACAGTTAAGGAACAACATTCTTGCCTCATGGTCAGGCTTCTTACTGGCTCATCCTGGGCCTTATTCCCAGGTGGGATTTATGGTCTCTTGCCCACTCAGGGGCTGGGTTAGGCAAAACTGGGACTGCCTCCAGTGTGCATGATTGACAGACACTGCGGCCAGGGGGTATGGGGGACAGGGCACTACCTCACCAGAGCAAAGCCTGACCCACGTCCTACTACACAATCCAAGAATCCCAAGATGTTTAGGGAGAAATTATTCTTTTCAGTCTCTGATACTTACCAAATGAGAGTTTCTGTTTTACCCTAAAGTCTGCCATTCTCCTTCAATACTCAAAACTGTGTCTGCATTTTCCAGCTACACCAACCAGTCAAAAAAAATGTTTAGCTTCCTTTTCTTACTGATAATGTGCATTTAGCTCACACTGATCATTATAATGCTCAACTCCCATTCCTGAGAGGCAGTTCATTTCTATGCATGCAGCTCAGTTCTGTGCAAGTGTTCAAGGCAAGGCTGGATGGGGCTTTGAGTAACCAGGTCTAGTGAATGGCATTCCTGCCCATGGCAGGGGGATAGGAGCTAGATGATTTTTAAGGTCCCATCCAATATGAACCATTCAATGATTCTATGATTACTGATATTCAGCTGCTCTTTCATTATTTTGTGAAGTTCTTTGTTGCAGCGCCATCAGGGAGACAAAGAGTTACATTGTCCCACCCCAAACCCCTTGTGAAGGGCGGCCCAGGAGTTCTGATTGGGTTTGAGTCCCTGGGGGGTTCTCCCTTGGTGTGTTTCTAATGGTCCCTGACCCTGAACTCCACCCTCAAAGGTGTAAACCCTCGGTTCTGTCCCTCAAAAACCCCTGCTGTGCCTCTGTTCGGGGCTCTCTGTTCTGGACCTGACTTTGTTCCCATGCTGAATGAATAAATGGTTTCATGAACGGGAGCCCGTCTCGTTGGTGTTTCATGCTGGTCCCCAGAATCCTGCTGCTTCCCTGGACGAGATCCTGAGGTTGCAGACTGCAACAAATGGTGAGAGAATGCGTGGCATCCAGGAGAACAGCAGGAGCGGCTCCATGGACACCTCGTAAGTCCCCGGCTGATGGCTTGAGAGCCAGCGAGACCCCCGCCTTGGAAAGGAGGACTCGAGAGTACCTGGCAGGGAGACTGGGTTGAGAGTGCCTCGGGCATGGGGGAAGAAAAGGGATTACGGAGGTGGGGGAGCCGAGACCAGACGCTGGGACAAGCACCTAACATCACCCAACGAGACGTATTATGGACGATATCAACATTATGGACGATTCTATTAACACTATGGACGATTATGGACGATTATATCAACATTATGGACGATTATATCAACATTATGGACGATTATGGACGGTATGGATCTTCCGGTGGACTGTTTTTGTCTTCTGTGGAGTTCCTTTTTTGGTGTATACCTTCCTGTACCTTCCCCTTTCCTCTGTTCCTAAGGGCAGGACAAAGGGTGAAAAAAGCTAAGATGGCTCGGGGTTGCTGCAGTCTGCCCGCTGTTCCGTGTCCTCCTTCACCCCCTGTCTTTCCATATTCCCCGTTCCCTGTCCGGGAAAGTCCGTCCCGGCCTCCCCCCCCTTCCCAAGATGGCGCCGGCCACGCGGTCTGGGATCCCTGGTTTCCCGCCTTGCTCCTTCTTTTCCGGTCCCAAACCTTTCCTTCCCGAACCTCCCAGTAACTCCTGCTTGGCCCCATCCCTTTGTTCGGTGCTCCACCCCTGGGGGCTGTGCCTGTTCCATAGTGGGCAACACCCCTCTGGGGAAATCGAAACTGTAACCGAGCTCCGAAAGCCAGTGTTACACCGAGATCATCTAAAGGGTGACGCCCACATGGGAGCCAGAGCCGAAGCTGGAGATCGAAGAATTCTGCCCCTCGTAAGAGGAGATCTAAGAGCTGCACCCTTCCAAAGAGAGAATCCTAAAGTGGAAGAGACTGAACTAAAAAAACATTATGTTTGCATTAAGTACTATCACCGTTTAATTTGCCCGGCGTGGTCCGAGATTTAAGTGTTCGTTTTCAATTTTGTTTTTTCTGTTTGCTTAATGTGTTTTGTTATTGAGCTATTGGTGTCCCACAAAACAAAGTGGGTGCTCTGTGGAAGAGGTGAGATTTTAAGGTGTATGTTTGGAAACGTTTTAAGCTCCTAATTAAAATTTGAAAAAAAAAAAAAAAAAAAAAAAAATAAAAAAGGAGCAGATGTTGCAGCGCCATCAGGGAGACAAAGAGTTACATTGTCCCACCCCAAACCCCTTGTGAAGGGCGGCCCAGGAGTTCTGATTGGGTTTGAGTCCCTGGGGGGTTCTCCCTTGGTGTGTTTCTAATGGTCCCTGACCCTGAACTCCACCCTCAAAGGTGTAAACCCTCGGTTCTGTCCCTCAAAAACCCCTGCTGTGCCTCTGTTCGGGGCTCTCTGTTCTGGACCTGAGTTTGTTCTCATGCTGAATAAATGGTTTCATGAACGGGAGCCCGTCTCGTTGGTGTTTCATGCTGGTCCCCAGAACCCTGCTGTTTCCCTGGACAAGATCCTGAGGTTGCAGGCTGCAACAGTTCTTCAACAACTCCATGCCACCAACCTTTTTCTCATTCCCTTTTCCATATTTTCATGCTTACAGCGCAGTCCCTAATGCAGAGCTAGACACTAATGACATCTCTCCTTTTCTCTCATCTGTTTTAATTAAAACTATTACTTGTGTGCTGTCTTCTTTATTCCATGATAGGATGGTTTCTTTAGGAAGAGTTAGGGGGGTATATTTGTAACTTCCTCCTGAAAAATCCAAACTGACTGTGTCAGTATGTTGGGAGGTTACCATGAACTTGTTGATTCCTTCATAAAAATGAAACAGATTTTCCATATAGCAAGCACACATTTACTCTTATTGTAATTTATCTTATCTGATCTTTTAGCTCATTCTTAGATATTATGGATTTTGCAGGCTGTTCTCATGCTTTTGCAATTTTATCTAATATGTTTTTAGAATTACTTACTGACATTTCTGTTCAATTTTTCCTCAAATTTGACTTTTTCTACTGTCCCGTCATACTGACTTTTGGTCTGTTTTTCGGTACTGTGACTCTACTGCAGTATCCCTAAATAGTCTGCAAGCTGCTTTGAAATATTCAGCCATCCCTTTTAGCCTCTTGAAGTCTTCATTAAATTTTGCTTTTTATTCTTCTGCTGTAGCAGAAGAAGGTGGAACAATGGACAAGTACAACTTACCTTCTTCCTATTTCAGAACAATATTATGATAACAAATTATTGAGTTGGGGAATGCAAAGAAGTTTCTTCTTTTCCTCTTGTCCAGATGCTCCCTGAAGAAGCCATTTGTGGCAGCAAAAATATCAATCTCTGCATCATGACCTGATGTGATTATTATTGCCCAGGAGTAATTGAAAACACTCCCCTGTTGCTGCGTTTTCTCTCTCTGCAGTCTCTCTACTTTTCCTTGGATGCTACAGACCCTCTCAGTACCTGGGTGGGTCACTGGCAGGGCAGGTCTAGTACTGGACTGCTCTTGTTCGGACTTGGAGTTTCTATTCGTAGAGAACGTCTCTTATTTGTTGACATAATTAATTTATTTATCTGATCTGTCTTCTTCCTGACCAGACATGTGGGGGTGGCATAAAGCTCCAATGCCTGAGGGTACTTTCTTAGGCTATAGAAATAGGAATGGAGGAGCAAAGCCTGAAGCCTAAACCTAGAGACAATTTCACCACAACAGCTGTGTACAAATGACCAGGCTGCCCACTGAAAGCGTGAGAAAGGAGTAGGATTTTTATGAAAAGGTATGCATCTGAAAGTATGCCAGATTTGAACCTGATTCATACTAAGGTAGTTTTCCATTGCTGAGAAGGGCCTGAATTGCTTGTGAGGGTTGTGTCATCTGCTAGAAATTTTAAAAAAATGTAATAGTGTGGTATGTCACTTGTTAACCAATCTGTCTGCCCAGACTCAGATTTCTGGCCTCTGTATACTCTCCTGGTGGGAAAAGCAATGAGTGTCTGATGTCTGAAATGGTGCTGTGTCTTCTTCCTGATTTGTGCCATTTCTGGGGCTGACATGACCTTGAGTCAGTGAAGAAGACACATAACTCATCTGAGAACTAAGATTTAGACTTTTGAATGGGCTCCTTCAGTAGAAAGACCCTGTGAAACTGTATAATTGCATTCTGTAAGTGGAATTTCTTTACTTCTAGACTGATTTCAGTTATTTTCATATTTTTCAAAGGTGTTCAACTCTGATCACTCTCATATGTAGTTCAGTGAGGTACACATATTTTTTGCCACCTTACTATCTGCTCCTTTATACTCAGTGATCTTTCTTGGAAAATAGGACTTCATTTTGCTTTCAGTTAAGCCACACAGGTCTGTAACACCTGTTCTGTAACACCCACCTGCCTTCATTAAGATCAAGCCAACTGCATCCTAATTCAGCCATCAGAGGCATTCTTCTATGTGTCTAAGTTGTGGAGGAGGAGTCTGCTCAAGAGCCCCTCTAGGGATCTCCACTAGTATCTCTTGCCAACTTTCCTCTGAATGTTTTCGTTTGAATAAAGCTGCTATATTGTTTTTTTCTGCTGTTATATGACATTCTGGAAGCCATAATTCTGTTGGTATACGTTTCTATCTTCTCAGAAACAGTAATTTGCTCAAGTAATAGAAACTGTATGAGTCAGATATAGTAAATAATTCATTGAATTGTAGAATGACCTAGGTTTGAAGACACCTTAAAGATCATCTAATTCCCTGCCATGGGCAGGAACACCTTTTGGTAAACCAGGTTTCTCAGAGCCCCATTCAACCTCACCTTGAACACTTCCAGGGATGGGGCATCCACAGCTTTTCTGGGCATCCTGTGCCAGTATGTCACCACCAGTGAAGCATTTATTTCTGTCATCTGATCTAAATCTACCCTGTTTAAAGCAATTCCCCTTTGTCTTGTCACTGCAGGCTCTTGTAAAAAGTCCTCTCCAGCTCTCTCGTAGCCCCCTTTATGTACTGGAAGGCTGCTCTAAGGTCTCACAGGAACTCTCTTTTCTCCAGGTTTAAAAACTCCAGCTCTTTCAGCCTGTCTTTGTAGGAGAGGTGCTCCATCTCTGTGATCATCTTTGTGGCCGTCCACTGGACTTACTCCAGCAGGTCCATGTCTTTCTTATGCTGAAGCCCCCAGAGCTGAACACTGTACTCCAGGTGGGGTCTCACAAGAAGGGATTGAATTTGTCCCTGTGTCTGCCATTCAAAGACAAACCTGTTCCCTCTCACAGTGCCCACACTACGAAGATACATAGATACTGTCTAGTCACATGGATCTTTTTCACAACTCTCTCACTTTTGGGGGTCAGAGTCAATGGCTGTTGGAAGGAAAAAGGAAACCTCATTGTTCACTTAACTCTGTACTGCAGAGAATATTTGGGATTCTCTAGCAGACAGTGACTTTCTGCACTATTCTGCACAAGTCAATGCAATTTTAGCAAAGCTGATGAGAAACAATGGTAGACAAGAGAGATGAGATTATATGGTGACATTAAGTGATACAGCTCTTTTGAAACCATGAAGCACCCAGAAGTCACAGAAGTTGGGCAGCAAGTATTTGCAAGCCATGGATTTGATCACTGTGCTATACTTCTATCAGCAGTATAAGGGAGGACAGTCACTCTGACCCCTACGCAGTACTTCAGTCTGTGTTTGTATTTCCAGGAGACAGACAAACTTAAGTAAGAAATGAATCACTGAGGGCAGCCAAAACTTTGACTCTGTTAGCCTGTTGACAAGCATGGAAAGAATCATGATATTCACTGAAACTAATCCAGTGACTCAATAGCTGAAGGAGCAGTGTGAAGATGCTCCTCTAAGGTATGAAATCCACATTCAGTAGAAACTATCCATGTATCTTTTTACCCGAATAATTTGGTATTATCTGCCTTTGTATATTATTAACTTGGTCCAATTTGTTTAGGTTTGTTTTTTTTCAGTGTTAGCATATTGTTCTACCTGTGAAAAAGGCAACTCTTAGTTCTCCACTGTTCTTTTCAGATGGAGCATTTCAGCAAGCTTATACAATAGCAACAATTCTCAACAGCATTCTTAAAGGAAAAAGTAAATAAAATGGCTGGAGAAATGGAAACCATTTGGATTGCACTGTCTAGTACGGCACTTTCTGTCATAACAGAGAAAGGATAGGTCTCAAGTGTAAGGATCAGTTGCACCAGGTTAATACACTAGCAGTTGGAATCAAGTAACTCTTATGGTTTTATTATCTTAGAGCAACCTCCAAATACAGTTGGATTTGTCTTTCCTGGCAATAATAATCATAGAATCATCTAGGTTGGAAAGACCTTTAATATCACTGAGTCCAACTGTATGAACAGTGATCATGATGACGGGAATAAATATTCAAACATGTCTTAGTGGTCTCTGAAACAAATGCTTTCTCTAGCACTGACTGCATTGATTTTTTATGTTTTTTTAGATATATTTCCATTAAAAGGAAACCAATTCAGTTCTCCAGGCTTTGTAGAAAGGCTTCCAATGCTTAATTATTTAAAGGCCTGCTGATAGCAGTGATGGCCTATGCTTGAGCACCGTGAAAATAATCAGTTTAAAGATCACCTTCAGAATTCTCACCCCACTGGAATGTAGCATGAGTCCATTCATCACCATAGGAATGCAAGGACTGGTGAAAACCCTTCATAAATTCACCCTGCTTTCAAATATGAGGATACTCAGATAATTTCTCATTAAGAGCAGGAATCAGATGCTTGTTTTCAGGCCTCTGATCATTTAATCTGACAATTTATCAATTTATAAATTAACCCATGTTTACTGACAGCTTTCCAAATTTTTTTTTTCTTAGTAATGAAAATTCCCTTTTATCTGTGTAAGCATCTAGTTCTGGATTATTTCAAGGGAATTGTGGTGATACTAGCTGAAGACCTAACAGTCTACAGGCAAATGGAAGTTGCAGTTGGCTTTAGCTTTTGTACTCATGTGTTTCACAAGGAGAAGTGAACAACCTAAAATTCCATTACTTGTTGGGCCATGAATTCAAATGTCGATTTAACATATTCACTCTGAAGAGAAAAATATAATACTGTTCAGTCCAAAGAGGTATTATTTCCCAAGTTCCCATGAATTTCCCAACAAGGAATACATATTAAGGAATGATTACACAAGGCTTGGTGAAACTCCCTTTATTTATTTCACTTGTGTTGTTGCTGCTGTTGTATAAGAAAGAGCAAAATAACAAAAAGAACAAAGTAAAATAAAGTAACAGCTGATCCAAACATTTTTAACATGTTGAAATCCCATTCCAAATGCAAAGACTCTTTCTTTCTGCCTTTTCTTTGCATTGATTTGCACAAGCATTTTCTCTGTGAGCCAAATACATCTCTGGTATAACTTCACTGAAGTCACTGGACTTACACCAGAGGTGTTTTTGGTCCTCTGTCCTGGGTAAATACAGTAGGAATAAATTGGTCACGCAGGCAGAGTGTCTGGCAATAAGTGCACTGAGTGGTCCTGGCAAATCAATAGGAAAAATCTAAAATAAAAAGCCCAAATAAGTCTTTTACTTAATATAGGGCCTAAAAATCTACTGGGAGCTGCTGAATACTGCCCACTAACTGTACAAAGTATAGGTAGCATGCCTTCCAAATATCAAAATACCAGACGGAATGCCGTGAAAATAAATAACTTCTAATATAAACAAATGAGAACATATCAAACTGTTACCTCTTTAAACATAATGTAAATAAAAAAAATACCAGTCCTTCTACACAATAAATATTAAGAAACCATTGACATAGTTGAAATGTACTCATATAAATTAACAACTTTAATTACATTAGCCAAACAGACATTGGTTAAAGCACTGCATGTAGTATGCAAAATAATAATAATAACAACAATAATAATAATATCAACAACAAAACACAAAATGATAAAAACAAAATAGGCTTCATAATATCTTGGCTTTCATAATTTATATATATGTATATACATATATATAGTTGTGTGTGTATATATATATACTGTAGACATATATATAATATGTATATATATAATATAATACAATGTAATATAACATAATATATTATATTATGTCATATTATATTTTATATATACATATTATTATGAAGATATATCTATATACATATATATAGATAATATATATGTGTATAAATATATCTTCAACCCATTGTCAATGTATTGTTTTAGAAAGTATTTAAATACAAAGAAACCCATTGAGAATTAACAGATTCATTATATCTCAAAAAATAAATAGCTATAAAACCCAGAAGTGCTGCTTGTTTCAGCCCATGAAAACCTTGCTTCTAGTTGTTCACAAAAGATCAAGTTATGATTTTTATTAACTCATGCTGAAAACGTTTTACTCCACGTGTAATGCAGTGAGAGCATATGGGGGAGTAAAGCTTTTTTCAGTGTAAGGAAAGGGATTAGCATCTGGTTCTTATATTGATGCACACTATTGACATGAGGTTTAACTTAAAGAACTTAATAATTTCCATTGTATCTACCTACACTTCAGAAATAGATTTTGCTCAATATATTGGTGCTGACTGGTAACTTTTTAGGAAAGGAGACCCTCTGGAAATCAATGGCATTGCTTACAGAGTAAGGCACAATTCTACATGAGTAACTATAGTCCATCAATTTTTAATTTTGCACATAGACTTTACCGATGCCTGAACTTCTCTAACTAAGAGATATTGCTGCTAGCTTCTACACGGTCTTGTGGTGTCATTGCTAAATGAACTTGAAGGGTTAATTCTCAACTAAATGCAAAAAAAAAGGGGTATATATAATGGAGCCCTACTTCGCAGTGATTTGTTAGGAGACTGTTTTTGTTGAAGTCAATGACAAAACTCCCATTTCACTCGGTTCTACGGTTTTGGGCACTAGACCATATGAGTGCACAATAATTACAAACATCTGTAATTATTTCCTTTTGCTAAATCTAAAGGATACAAATACATTCAGCCCTCCCAAATAAACATCTTAGCATGCACTTATGCCAGTAGCTTAGGCTTTGCATCTAGTGAGCACCTGACACGGAGATGTGGAAAGACAACCAAATGTAGTCAACTCTCAAGCAAGAAGATTATGGAGGTACTAAACAAATGCATTTCTGTGATTAAGTGTATATTGAAAATGTATTTTCAATATAAACACTAAGTAGGTTATATGGAAAAGAATGTGTTAGTAGTTAAGAGCCTTTCTTTTTTTTGGTACAGTCATACCTGAAAGGAGATGTAATTTATAAGGCTGCATGCCCTAGAACTGCTTAAATATGGTAACAATTTCTAATGCTATTTTAAGTACATGCAGATTTAATTAAATCAAATTATCAGGGATGGGCTATTTGCTGGAAACAGTCAGTCTTGATTAACATCCCAATTTCTTATTTTACTTTATCATACAGTTTTTCATTTCCCCCTACTTTAAATAACTCTGACCACAAATCAAAACCCCGTGACTGATTCTAGAATTTGGAGGGAGGAATCTTTAAAATTTGTGACCAGTATACACACACAAGTGAAAGCTAAAAAGTAGGGCTTGGGAATAGTAACTTCTTGACTTGAAAAATTTTACCTGTTTTTGGTGTAGCTATCATGAAACATGCTCACATATCTAAAATCCTATTTTCTTTCCTCACTTGGAAGTTGTCTCAGGCTAGTTTCATGATTTTCAGGTCAGTCCCTATTCATCACTTTAAATCTGCTATCAAATTCAGGATCAGAATTATTTTTAAAGGATTTTTCTCCTTTAGCCAGAGAAGCCATGAGTCTAAAACTACTTTGCTAGTAGACAATGGGAGCTTTGCCATTGTCATCCAGGGAAAGGTCTCCAATTTCAGGGATTTCAGGTCTCCAGTACTCTCTAAATAATCACTGTTGAGAATAATTTTTATCCATGTGAGCCATCTGACTTGCTTCCCTTACCACTGTGCTCAGAGATCCACCATGATGCAAACAGCCTCATTTAAATAATTTAACGGTGTTGGCTATGGTGCCATTCATTCAGAATCCTTTCTCTCCGTTGACAATGCTCACAGCAGAAGGAACCTGTGATTCGACCTGGCACAACTTTACCCATATAAGTAATTTTACTGATCTTGTTAGGAGACCAGTTGACATGAAAGGGCCTGTTGACATGAGTAAGCATTCTGGGACATCTGATGATATAAATAAGGGTTCTGGGGCATCCAATTTTAAGGCCAAGTACAAAGACCAGTGAACTAAATGATACACTTCTCAACAATTCTCACAGTTGTTGAGGAGTGTATCATATTGTGTCCCTGCTTCTGCTGTTCCAAAGCCTGGCTCTGCTTCTAGAAAAATCAACAGAAATTCTGTTTCAAATAAGCAGGGCCAGGAACTTGGTTAAAGTTATAAAGATAAATTAGTTGTGCATCTTTTTTTTTTTTTTTTCTGATGATTTTCCTGCTAGCATTTGGTAACCCTCCCTTTCCCCAGGAAGAAAACACAAAAAACCCAACAAACTTTTGCAAATAATTTAAATCAGAAAGCCTTGATATTTTACAGAACACTTTAGTGACAAATTTAGTGTTTAACCAATTATATTTTTTCAACTTTTTTTTTTTTTTTTTGCAAATTGCAAACAAGTCTGTAAAAAAATGCGTTGTATAAAAAGTACATAAATGTATAACCCATTAGCTGTACTATGCAATCTAAATATTGTGGAATAAATTAGATAGAAAACTTAGCTATATGCATGTATGTCGATACCTATTCAACAGAGGAAAGGGCTATTTTTTTTCTTTCTTTTTTTTTCTTTTTTTTCCCTTTTCTTTTTTGTCTCTATAGATACATACAAATACGGACATGCGCCCACGCGCACATACATATGCACACGCAGAGAACACACACACACACACATGCACACACAAACAGTTTTGGCTGACAAAAAATGAAGGCCCTGATTACACTGTTTAAACATGGTTCTTGCCATGAAGGTGCTAACACACTATCCCTAGCCAGTGTGACTGGGTTATATTGTGCTATCTTTTTTCGTTTTTCTTTCTTTTTCTTTTTCTTTTTTTTTTTTTGGTTTTTTTTGGGTTTTTTTTATTTTTTTAACAGACTGTGCTCTCAACAAGACAGGGAGCCATGTTAGTACTTCGTTCCAGGAAAGGCATTTAGAAGCCTGTCCCATCAGAAGGCAGCTAACGGGCTTGGTTCAGCAAACCTGTGAGAGTCTGAAGTTTCAGGCTCAGGGTTTTCAAACTCAGTGTAAACAGGGCCTAAAGGTTTCTCCCATTCCCTCTTATCATCTCCCCCTACCCAAAGACAGATGTAAGTTTAACATTCTTTTAAATATGACAGCAAAAAATTTTTAAAAAACAACTACTATCTACCTATGCCCTACAGGTTGGACCCTTCAGGTTAGGTATTGACACTGAAAATTAGGTCTTACAGGTACTGCGCAAACCCATTAAGAGTTGTCATGCTAGAGGGTGGTGGTTGAGAAAGCCAGTATTTCAGCAAAGACTATATTCCAAACAGAAATCCAACCACAGTTGCCATTTTCTGTATATTTGCAGGAGCAATGGTGGACAGGGCCCAAGGCTGCTTGCAATTTTACATCAACACTTTTTAAGTGTACACCAGCACTTTAGGTTTCTCTAGCACAAATACCATTTTGAACATGTAGCCTCCTACTTGGCAGTAAGAAACAAAAAAATCTTTTAACATACTGTGCTTTGCACACAAACATTCATTGTTTTAAGAACAGTAAAATGAAGCCAGAAGTGCTTATACCTTGTGTATCCATACGTATATACATACAGAAATATATTCATATATATGTATATTCCTTGGACAAAGTTGTTTCCCTACAGTGCACATTTGCTGTGCATCAGGGCCAAGTTTAGTGTTGTACATACAAAACAGTACAATTATGCTCAGATGGACCTCAGATCCAAGCACCTTGGATCCAAATCCCAGGGATTTTCTGGGCTTACTTCAAATGGCAATTTTCTGTTGAGGGCACTATTTGAATTCAACTGGTTAACAGATATTCTAGCCTGAATGTAATCAACCCCCTGACTCTTAATTCAAACCCTAACTCATTACAGGTGAATGGTACCAACCACAAACAGACTTTATAGAGGCTTGCACAAATGTCTTTGGTGTATGTGTCTATTCATTTTAAGGTACAAAATAATAATAATTATTATAATAATAAAAATAGCTATTTTGTGTGCTGTAGCAGTTCTTGTATAGCTCACAATAAGTGCAGCTCTCAACCCCACCCACACCCAACCACCCTCCCTTGCAAATATTTGTTAAATAAGGATTAGACAGGTCAGACACCATTGTAGTGCAAATAGTAAACGATTAAAAATTTTTTTTACAAAATATAGAAATGTTTGTCTCCAGTAACTGGACAAACATGTTCCTTTCAAGTATCTCTCACTGATGATTTTTTTTTTAAAACAAGTTACTTCCATTTTAAAAAAAAGTCTCTCTGTTTTTTTTTTTTTTTCTTTCTCTTGCAGGTAAACAGTTTCAAACCATCTAGGTTGCATAGTTCTAACATTGTAAGCACCTTTACAGAATGTAACTTTTAATTTCATTAATTTTTTATTCTGTTTTTTTCTTCATTTTTCTTTTTTCCTTTTTTCTTCTCTTTTTTTTTTTTTTTTGTAAATGTAGTGCAGAAGATGAAGGTGTGTACACACCTGCACACTATTGATCCTTGATCAATGTTAAGTACATGTATTTGTATTGTGTCTGTATATATAGAGACATGTATATAAATACGTAGCCATATATATATACAAACACAAACACAACACACCTACTCAGTTGCTCTATAAATGTGGGGGGAAAGCGCCAGTGACTGTAGTGATCATACACATGGCTTTCATTGACCTATTGGACTTCGTCCAAATTTCTGTGGATTAGATGAGCTGCTACCATGGCTTGACCTGATGGGTAACTAAGGGAGGGAACAGAACTTCCTTCCCCTAGTAGTAACTAATGTTTAGTATACTATGTAAGAAGATAAGGAGCATACTGAAAGGAAGGGGAAATCCCCAACCCATAACCAACATTCAGACCTATCTTATTCAAGCCCAGCTTCATGACTTTTTTTTCCTTTTTATAGCTGAAGCCTTTACTGATCCTCCATAATTTATTTTTTTTTCTTTTTCTCTCTCTCCCTTTTCTTGCTCTCTTCTGTTTTTGCTTATATTTCTGATGATTGTTTCACTCAAAAAATATTATACCATGTCTGGTCTTTCCTCTTCTTGGGCTTTTGATACATTTTCTTCTTAAAAAGAAGGGTCTTGTGCACACCAGTGTCTATGAACAGCCACATTCCTCCACAATCATATTCTGTATGTCTTTCTTAATGATGTTCTGGCCATCATCATAGTACAGCATGGACATAGGCCGGAGCTTGGTGGGCACACAACATGATTTGAGGTTGGCAAAGGGACTATGGCCCCGCATGCGGTAGTGGTTGATGACAGTGGAGTGGAAAGATAATGATGAACCAGATGTGCCTGCTATATGGCTGGGACACTCTCCTTCGCAGTAGTTGGCGTGATAACCTGTAGGAGCAATGATCCAATCACTCCATCCTATGTCCTTGAAGCTGACAAAGAACTGCTTCTTGCAGCAGATGTTGACTTTGCCATCACACTCCAGGCCTCGTCTCCGTCGCCTGTGCTGGCGATCCTCTGAGTGCCGGGCAAGCATCATCAAGAAGGGCCGATGTGATTGCTCCTTCTCCTCTTCTCCTGTGAATTCTCCAGCTTCCTTTTCTTTCCCTTCCCCGTCGTCTTCCTTTTTCTTCTTCTTGCCCATTAGCACCAGGCTGGCTCCAGTCTCTTGACACAGGTCACAGGTAATCCGCACATCCAGAGAGTTCTTGCCTTGGTCCAGGAGTCTCTGGACACTGCTGGAGACAGGGAAGATGTGCCAAGTGCTCTTACGGGTGTCCACTGCCTTTTCTGAAATCAAAGTCTCACTCTTTTCACCTTTCAGCCCCCCATCCTCTGTATCTTCTGCTCCTTCAGAATTGCCTTTTGGCTGCCGCTGCTGTTGAAACAGGCGGATGGTGACTTTTGTCCTGCTCCGGTTGGCCTTGGAGACCTTCAGGAAGAGCCACACTTCAGCATGCTCCACCACCGATAATTCACTGCCTTCCTTGGAAATCTCAAAGTGCAACATTTTCTTGGCTGTGCCTGATTTGGTAAATGGAAATAGACAGGAAGAACTTGTTAGTATGTCTGCTTGCATTTTGTTAAAGAGACTTCTGTTACTATTTCCACAGGCATGAAGTGCCCTAGGTTTTCTATTTGGTTCTTTAAATTTTTATGGATCTTCTGTTCTAACCTTCCTTCACCCCCTCCTCAGTTTGTATTTTGTGAAAATTCTCTTTTTAGAAAAGTATATATTTGCCTGTTTTCCAGCATATTTTAACCAGAGCATTTTTCATAGTAACAATATAGTCATCTCTTGGCAAATAAGCATCAGCAGGTGCCAAGGGTTCACTTGCTTAAGCTGTCTTTGTGATCACTGTTAGCTGAAAGGCAAAAATGCTTTGTGATGGCAGTCCATATGTACCATATGCATAAAAATCTACACCTAATATCTGGTTAGGGAATGAGGTCCAGTGCTGCCAATTCTTAAGCAATACTTTGAAAATTATGTGGAAAAGAGGTTTACCCTTTCTCCCTCTGTAAAAATACATCCTTCATTTGCATCTTAAAATGAGTTTTAAATATCTATTGTTTCAAAAACAAACACATGGTAACATATGAACCTCAGCTTTAAGAAGTTTGCAGAGTTATATTGTAAAGAATTGAAGAACTGCAGCAGGCAGGCTTTTCATCGTGTTAGATGTTAGCTGTAGATGCTGTTCCTAATTTAACACACTGTACTTGCTGTGATTATAGTAATGGTGAATACAGTGAGAAATGAGCTAAAGAACTGTATAATTATGGGGACGGTTCTCTGGCATAATTGTATCAACTTGCTGAGATGTCATTATGATGATTGTGATGGTGAGGAGGTGTTTCTCGGATACAGAGCTCATATCCCTGGCAGAAGTTGGAATGAATAATGAGGGCTGTTTAATGATTTGATCACTAGAGCATGAAGAAGTTAAGAGAGAATGAATTAGCTGGGGGGTGGTGGTGATATTATTTTTTCATGAGAGGTACTTTTCTCTTTTCTTGACAAAGAAAAAGGCCCTGATGACATCTTTTGTTTTCTCTCAGCATGGAGGCCAGGGTGGACTGGGGTCACATATTTGCAATGTACAGATATCTGGCCTTAGTGAGAAAGAAACAGTATTCATAGTTATCAATTTGTCATTAATGTTATTCTTGAGCTACCCGTAGTTCTTTACCAAATTTTCTGTGCAGCAATCTTTCTTGTCAGTGAACCAGAACTTTGCACCCTAAAAACAGCAAATGGTGGTCAAAACAGAACTGGTTGGACATATACAGGAAAAAATGTCCTCATTGTAGCAAGGCTCTTTTCCTTGCTTCCCACTGTAACTGAATTCACAAGTACAGGCTCCCTTACCATTCCCCTGTTCACTCATTCTCAGGTGAGACAGAACTGGAGCAAAATCACAAGAGACATCTACCTTGTGTTCACTTGCAGATTCAAGAGTTACTGATTTCTGAAGTTTGTAGGCAAGTTGTGCTTCCCCTTGAGCTACCTGTTGCTTTTCTTCTCTGTGAAGTACTGGCACTGACACATACAGCTGTCCCTCATGGCCTTCCCAGGTCAAAGAGAGAAACATTTCTGAATTACACTGTCCAAAGGGCACAGTGTTTTGTTTTTGTTTTCCCTGTAAGTGAGTGTGTGAAATTGTAGACTTTAACTGTCACTGAGATATGGAAACACATGGTTTGTGTTAACTGTGTCTCGCAGGCGGCTGATGCCAGTCTCCAGAGTGAGTTACATTAATTTCTCAGGGAGCTACATGAACCAGCAGGACTGTGCTTTTGAAAAGGAAGTAGTTTATAAAAAAGACAGAGCAAGCTGACCAGTACTGTGAAGCATGATGAAATTACTCTTTTACTATTATTTTTTAATTTATTCATTCAATAATGACTGAATGGCTAATGCTGTTTCTTTTCCATGCTGGCAATCAAGCTATGTCAAAGCTGCCAGCTGTTTTGGAACAGAGGTCAGCTGATAGACACCAATCTCAGTCCTGATTCAGTTTCAGAGCATGAGGAGTTGTACAATGACATTCCTCCAGACCAAAAGAAGTCTGGTCCAAAAGGCTGGTTGCCTTGTATGCAGAGATGTTTTAGAGTGTTCTCTATGAGAATGGATACTTCTAAGAACCAGCTGGCCTCTGGCTTTATTCCCCTGACTCTCTCTTCTAAAGCAAGTTTCTAACTTTAGGTTATCCCTTTCCAGTCCTGATAAATCCTTTCTGAGGGGGACCTGGCCTTCATGGGAACCTGAAAGCAGATGATGTGCCAAGGGTGGGTTGCTGCCCACCAAGACTCTCCATCCAATCCATTCTGCTTGCTGCCTCTACCCAAGCAAACCTTGGTGGAAAAAAAAGGCGGTTTAGATCAAGCTGCAGAAAGTCTTCTGGCACCAGCAGCCTCTTCCCAGCCGCTGTCTTTCCTCAGAGCTCACAAACTTGTGTGGGGAATAAGCATGAATTACTGAGAATTGCCATGCTTATTTTGTATTCTTGAGAAACCAAGCTGGGCATGGACAGCAGTTCAGGCACTAGCAGGGGTCCTGTGCATGAGCTGATCAACTGTGCTGGACATGGACAAAAAGCCTGGTCTGGTCATCTGCTCTGGAGAAAGCAGGTGGGGTGTGCAGACCTGACTCAACACTGGAAGAAGCTGTATGACCCACCTAATCTGAAAAGCCAGGCAGTCATGCATTACAGAATAACCTAATGCTATTAAGTGCTAGTGCATGGTATTTCATATTCTGCTATTTCCATGCTAGTGGGAGTTGAAAATAGTTACGAAGTGATGTATCTGCAACAGCAAATATTCATATTACCTTTTGCACTGGCCAGAAGCATAGTGATGCAAGCAGTCTTTTTGACAAATATTACATGAAAGGAATAGGACCTTAAAACCCCTCTTAAATAGCTTTTAAAATGCTCCTCTATGTGTGAAAGTAGAATCCTTCCTCATTACTAAAAATATTTGAATGTATGGTGAAAGTACATAAGTACTTGCTTTTTCTTTAGTTAAGGGAAGTGAGCCTGAACAAGGTAGCCTAAGACATGTCCTTATACAGGGATAACAGCCTCCTTGTAGGTTGTTAGCTACAATAACAGCCTCTCTGGATGTGGTTAGCTACATTTTCAGAAACAAATGGTGGATTAATATTCTAATGAAAAAAGATGCAGGAAGCTTATCTGAGCCTAATATTTCTGAATGAAACAAAATCCTGAAACCTGCATAACTAATAAAAGGTTTTATAGCAATTAAAAACACTTTCCCTTTCATAGGTCTTTTTAGAAGGAGACTGGGAATGGTGCAAGGTTGAGGATAAAAAGCAAGCTTTCACATTAGGAAAAAACGAAGCTTTTCTGAATTCTCTCCACATTCACAACTAGTTTGTTACGATCACACAGCACAAATGGTATGAATCCTGCAGTTTTTAAGAGGTCACTGTTCTCAGACAAGCTCATTTTGAAATCAGACTTTGGCCTGTGCTAAAACCAAATTGAGACCCTAGGATCTGGCTTAATATGGTTACACATCCACTTTATAACAGGATCTTTGTTTCCAAAAGGTTCAGTGCTACAATAAAATAAATTCTTCAAGTGTTCTGAGATAAAAAAAAAAAAATCTATATTTAATTTTCTTGAAATATTTTTTAGGGATTTAGCAGTCTTTTCTTTAAGGTTTGAATTAATGGTCAGGATCAAAGCTTCAGAAATATATACTGTTCATCAAACTGAAGGTAAAAGGGAGATTCCTGAAATTTGGGGGTGGTATCACTTCCATAATTACATAATTGCATTTTGTTTACCCTTTACATTTGTCACAGCAGATTTTCAAGGGTCTTTTTCCATTTGTAATCATCCTGCTCCTCCTGCCTGACTGCTGAGGAAAGACCCACAGCCCAACAGTGATAATGCCTTCATCACTTCCATGCTCATATAAACAGCAGTGTCAACAGCCTGGATTGTTATCATAGCAGAAGGCAGCTATGATATGAAAAAGGAGACAAGGGATTGCTTTGGGCTCCTTTTGATTGCTTTTCCGCACTTCCCTTTCCCAAAACTTTGGAGAGGCCACCTCTCTGCTTTACTGCTGAGCAAAGTCCCTTCCAGAAGGAGGGCTGTGATGCCAAAGGATCAGTCTTGCAGGGCGAGCAACACCAGCAAATGATGTGAGAAGTGGTTAAAAATACAAGCTCTAAGAAGCAGTGCATATATGGTAAAAGGTTTAATGGAAGGAGTTACTGAATGGAAAGAGAGTGTAGCAGTATATATAGTATGGGAGTTTTCTCATATCTGTTTTTCTCTTCACTAGTGCTCATGCACCTTTTTAGGAGAGAAACCTGAACATGCAAGCAGAGAGCAGAGAGTAGCCTGCACAGGTACGCTCCTCTCCACCTCTGGAACAGCTGGCCAGGGCTCACACACAGGACTCTGTGGTCAGCACGCGCTCCCAGGCAGCACTTGGGTGATGCACAGGAGCCCATGGAGAGATTGGCAGAACCCTTGAGGGCCCAGGGACAGGGGGTCTGGAGGGGCAGCCCTGCATGGGGTAGCTCCTGTTGTGCTCCGGCAGGAATCTGCAGGGCCAGTGTGCTCTTCCTCTGAGGCTAAGGATCCTTCCTTCAGTATGGATGGTTTAACTATGCAGCTGAAGTTCTGTTATTTGCAATTTGCAGTGGAATTCAAGATCAAGCCCTGTTAGCTCAAGCTACATACATATACTAGTTGGGGTTGAACCTATACAGTTGAGAGTATCTTCTTTTGAGTAGAATGAGAAGATATTGAATTTTTTTTAACTATATGCTGTTAAATTATTAAGGCTTTTTCTTTAATAATGAAAGTGATTATCCTTTATTATGTGTATAATATAATAGACATTATAATGTGGCTTATTCTTAATTTCTCTTAATACACAGGATTTATTTTCCTTTGAAAAATGCTCAGTGTGTAAGAAGGTGCTATTGCTTTAAATTTCTATGCTTCAATGGTGCTTAATTTTGAAACGTTTTTACATTATACTGTAAGTGAACTGTTTTTCCATACAAAGCAAGCTTTTTTTTCCTTTTTTAGTTGCTAACTTTACTACTGCCTATGTTTAGATTTGGGGGAATTTGTACTGCGTGCCAATCTGTAATTACATTCAAAAGCATCCTTCCCTTCACTTCTCATTTCCGTTCCCCAGGAGACAGAAAAAAAATAGGTTACTAGAAAGGTTCCTCTAAAGAGAGTGAAGAGAAGAGCATGGTTATTGAGAGATAATTGCTCAAAATGTTTACTAATGAGTGACCACTGGAGTTAGATGAATTCTTTGCAGCTTAGAATTTATTCAGAGAATTTAGTGTTATCATCTGGTAATTATCCCCTAGGCAGACTGATGATTACAAATGTCCTATTGCTACAGTTAGACAGTGGCCATTTCTGTGAATGCATTTCAGCCTATGGATCACTGGCAAACAATTTATTCTGATTATTCATTATCCGACATATGTGTTCGGTCATCCAGGTTGCATACTTTCATTCCTGCTCTCTTTCTGTTGGCTCTTACAGTGGGAGGGGAAATAACGGCACAATTAATACCTTATCTTTATGCTCACCTACCATTAGCTGCCTGAAAAGGGAGATTTTGTTGTAAGAAAAAAATAAACTGAAAAAGAAAATCAGGAAAAAGGACTATTCCCAGAGCGTTTGGGGGGGGGGGGGGGGGGGGTGGTGGTGAAGCAGCAGCGACTTTCTTTAAATACCTTTTCTTGAACAGTTAACCCGAAGAGGCATTGACAAGGTCATTCAGAATGTGAAATAATTCAGTTCTGGTGAACCTTGACTCTCCTCTGCTATTTTGTTAGGAGGGAAGCACTTTACATCCACAGCTTTGAGTTCTTTCCAAATTGAAAGCCCTTCCCCCACATGGCTTTAAATATTTAGAAACAAAAAAGGTGTTTGTTTGGTTGAAGCTGGGTTTTTTTTATTTTATTTCTTCATTTACGTCTAAAATAGCTCAAGCAAAGTTTAGTATCATTTACACCAGTAAAATATTCCAAGGTAAAAACAATCCCAAGTCTTTGTCTCTTTTTTTTTTTGAGAGGGCAATTTTTTTGTGCATACTTGTAATAATTTGCTGTAAATTCTAAAATTAAGTGGATCAGAGGCTGCCAGTCCGTTTTCATTAAAATATTTAATTTCTATGCAATAAGGCACAAATCCCAAGCCCACTGAAATGAATTACAGAACTTCCAGTTGCTTCCAGTAAACTAAGATTCAATCCTAAATCAACGTTGCAAAGCTCTGTTGCATTAAATGAGATTGCCTTCTCATAGGCATATCTCTATATATAGATATAGATATAAGAACTCCTCCCCATGAATCACTTATGTGTATGCAAGGTGGATATATCCTGCACAGAGGAAAACACATGAATGCCCATTCTTGTCTGCAGGAATGATATGGACACAGGTACAGGTATATGAGCATGTCTGCCCTGGCACACCTGTATGTAAGGACATGCATGTTCTTATACACACATACAGGCAAATACATATTCAGATATTCCCTACTAGTACACAAAACTGTGGGCCTGGCTACACAGAGATGGACACATTCAGTACTTTTTGTCTGTTAGAATGTTTGTCATAACATACCTCAGAAGGTATGTTTTTCTAAACTGGTTCCCATCTTCCTAGATTCATCTGTGCTTTCTCAGGTTGTTCTTTAATCCATACAAGCCCCCTGAATTCTCACATTTTGATACAATTAAACAAATCAACACAGAATGGCTTTCCTCTTCTGGTAGGACTTCTGATTTGGTAGGCCAAGGGGGGAAAAAAAAGAAAAAAAATACAAGGGAAAATGGGCTTGTTTTCTAAAAGTGAGGAGATTGCAATAAAAAAAAAAAAGATGTGAGCAAATCATCTCAGATGATGATTCATGGTCACATTTCTCAGTATCTTGTAAAAAAAAATATTTATAATTTCTGATCTCTGTAGATTTCCAGCACTTCTAGCATCCATCAGTTTATCTTTTACCCTTCTACCTATTTCCTTCCTGTGTTATTTTCCTTGAAGCTTTTCACTCCAGTAAATCCCTGCCTTTTAAACTATAAGAGAGAAACGAGCCCCACTCAGAGCAGCTACAGATAAGCATAAAGGTCTTTGGGATTCAGAATCCAATTAGGTAAAATAAGGGTTTGCAGGAAGGTTGCCTCGTGTGGAGCAAAAAGCCTTAGGAGTGTGCCCTCTCGTGGCCGTTCTTTATCCAGCAGGAATACTTGTACCCTTAAATATAATCATTTTCAAAAGAAAATTGTTGAAATTATTCAAAATACATAAGCAACATATCCTTTGCGTTTTTTTCCTCTTGAACTTCAGCTTGGTTGTATAGGGTAGGTATCTTCTGAGAAAATGCATGAATATGTACATACACATATCCCTCTGCACATCAAAGTAGGCATCACATGATCAAGTCAGTCCACCTTGAATTCTGTATGAAGTAGTACAAAACAGTAGAAGTGGTCTAAATAGCTGGCAGATTTCTCTCTCTTTTTTTTTTTTTTTTTTTTCCTCCCCCTGAAATTTCTCCTGATGACAAACCTTTAGATTTCAGTATTTCCATCCAATAATTCTTATCACCTTCTCAGGGGCTGATGTTAGCAACCCATTTCATTGGTAGTTTAGTTGCCAGGATCAAATTCAGTTGGCAAAATCCCAGACCTGCCTAATAAGCTGTCTACTTAAAATAAAAAACGAGTCAGTAGAGTAATAAATAATATATTTATAAGTATTGAATATCTCTGTTATCAAACCTGCTGGATTTGCTTGTCACAAAATTATATGACCTCTCTCCTCAAAAAACTGTTTTTAAGACTTTGAAGTAACACGCAGAACTCTGGCACAGCTACCCTTACAGCAGAACTAATCAAGGTTAGTAATCTTAGTTTGATATGCAAGTAGAAAGTAATTTTCATGTTTTACTTGTAAGAGTGCCAAAGGACAGTAGGGTGCATTTATAACTTTTGCCCAGTACTCACAGTCATTAGTTTTGCAGAGATCTGTCTGGATTTGTTAGCTGTGAAAACTACCTGCCAACTATTTTGCTGATTTCCTGGACATAACTACACCTGTGTTTCAGACCAATTGCATTTATTTCCCCTCTAATTGTCTGAAATCTGTGCTTGTTTGAATTTTGGTCTATTTTAGAAAATAGTCTCAAGCCAGAGCTGCATGCACAGGGTGCTGTTTGTTCATTCACTCCATTTCTTTGTATGTTTGAGAATATGGCTGATGAAAGATGGAAATACTACTTTTTTATAAAGGGAAGTAGTAAATGTGGCATCTGAAAGGCATGGGGTAAGGCTGGTTTATGTCAAGCCATATCCAAAGATACAAGAAGCCTAAAGTCCTATTTTTCTTTTTATACACATTTATTTGATACAATATGTTTTCTCTAATTTTCATTGATTTCTTTTGCCCTCTATCGAGGCAGAGTGAGTTTGACATTAAAAGCAGGAAACACATTAACCTGGCTGTGAGCGGAACATGTTTATTCTCCTGCCTGGTGTTTAAACTTCTTCATGCTACTCCCAGTTCCCACAGAATGAAAAGTGGAGACTGTCCCTGTGGCTATATTCTATTCCTGTCTCTGTAACTCATACTTCCTATATGACATGTCACTTGCCCTTGTTTTTTGCCTCACTTTCCTTTACAGGAAAAAAATATTGGTTTAATATTTGACAGTCAAAACTCCCAGTGTACAAGAGGACAGGATCTCAAGTAGAGCTTAAGTTGTTGCAGCATTGGCACCTGTAAAATGTGGTAGATCCTCTGATATTAGCAAGTCACTAGATATGAATGGCTGTAGATAAAGAATATGCTTCAGTAATCTGAAGTTACTCCACAGAGCGAATTTATCATTTCCATTATAAGCCCAAACCAGAGCTCGTTTTTTAGGTTGCTAATTGTGTCTCCCTTGCCCCAAGTCAAAGAGGTATGGAAAGGTAGCAGGTATGGAAAAAATGGACAGAGCAGCCCTCCTGCCTGGGCATCCAGGATCGCCTTAGTACAAAAGAGGGGAATAGTGGCAGGGAGGAGAAAGCATGAGAACACAGTGGATGCCCCTGTCCTGCAGCTCCATAACATAAGTCCTCTTCAAGAAATTTGTCTAGCAGCAGTAGGACAAGGCTGTGTGAATCCAGCTAAGCGACGTGTCAGTGTTGGTGGCTGGTGGCGGGGGATCGGTGGCGGGATGATTGGCCAGTGTGTGGGCAATGGCATGGGGTTTGCTGCTCACGTGACCCCAAGAGCCAATGGCTTCGGGAGCTGCCGTTGGAGGGTATTGTACAGAGTAGGCATATATCAAATTCCAAATTCCTTTGTGTCAGAGCTCAGGAGAGACAATAATGTGTTTACAAATGATTGCGACTTGCACAGTGAAGAGAAACCACTGTTCATGCCATATGTGTTCCACTGTGCTCAGAGCGAGCTTCTGAAAACCAGGTGGGGAATCCGACTCATAGATAGCTTAGAGGTTTCCTTGCTTTTATAAATTAATTTCTAAACTAATGTTGAGCTATCCCTGCTTCTAATGACCTCTGGCACTGACAACTTCTCCCTGCTTTCTGCAGTGGAGAGGATGGAAAAACTGAAAAGCCTGAGCTCTCATGCTGAAAGAACTGATAATGTGTATATTGACAAGGGCTCCAAAGGCAAGGGCTCCTTGTACAGTTGGAAATCAGACAGCCAGCAGGAATGTCTGCACTTAAAAGCATGCACACTTCTTGTGCATGGCTTCCCTGCAATCAGAACATCTGAGTCAACAGGTTTTCAGGACTGGAAACTCTGAGTGTTGTCTTAATTGTTTATACTGCTGCAGCAAACTTTTAAACAAAAATGCTTGGAGTTCCTTTGCATACTTTGCCTACCATATGCTGTACCAAACAAAACAATGACATTCTTTTAAAACCGTCTTGGCAACAGGAAAAATGCTTTGGCTAGACAGCATCATAAAAAGTTGCTGTTAGTTAGATGATAGACTTATTGCAAGTAACTGCTATTGATGCATGCATTAGCATACTCACATACACTAACAGATATATGTGCAGATGCATACACGTTGAATTAAAATGGGTTCTGGTCCTATTAATGTAGGAACAAGACAGCAAAGTACAACTTTAGAGCTGTTTCCTATGGGCAGTTTATGTGAGCCTTAAGACTTTACTTATTAAATATGTATGTTTTGAGCTCTTACTGCCTAAGAGTTAGGGGGAAAAGAACTGTGAAATAGTTCAAAATACACCCTACCAAGGTTGCATTTTTTGGCAGGAGTGTTTTAGGAGTAGAATCTTTTTTCCAGTATGCAGAAGTCTGCATTACAAATTGGATCAGCTACAGCAACTTGTCCCGTTCTATTGAAGTCATCTGACAGTCCCTGCAACTCTTTATTGCCGAAGATGCTGTGTTAAATTAAAAAAAAAAAAAAAAAAAAAAGGAAAAACCCACAAAAAAGCCCTTTCACTTCTAAAATTTAAAGCTGCTTCATCTGATTTTGTAACTTCCACTATAATTTTTACATAAAAGAGTTGTTTCTGAAGTAGTTTGCAGTTTACTTTCTGTCTTGATAAACTCCCCAAAAGGCTACAGCCTTTTTTCTTTCACCATGAACTCTGCAATCCAGCCCTTTACTGCAAGTACTCTGGATTTACAGGCAGAGTTTGGAGGACCCTGCTGCAGCCTGACTTTATGTTCAAGACTGGTTAGAGAGCTTCCTCCCTGTGTGACTGACTGTGCTTAGCAAGTGTAATCTGTAGCCAAGACTAAGCCAGAAAAATCAAATTCCTTCAGAGTCCTACCCCCCCATCCCATTCCTCCTTCTCCCTTCCCCCAAGTCTCATCCTACAATCCTGCAGAAAACATTATTGCTGAGGAGAAGAAAATAAGTTAATTGCACTTTTGGCACAAAGGGTATTTTTCAGTATGGGCACAAAGGATATTTTACAGTTTTGTTTTTCAAGCACTCACCTGATTCTGCGAAAGTGATGATTTCTGAGGTTTGCTCCACAACTTCATTCATTTCGGCTCTTCTTCCAACATCATCCTCTATTTCCACATAGCCATCCTCTCCCACCTTTCCCACGTGGAGTTTTTTGATGGCATTTAAAAGTGCTGCCTTGGGCACTGGCTGGGTGATATTAGGTCTGTCCCTCAAGTGCAACATGTTCAGTATGTGCTTCTTTACTGCTTCCACCATCTCAGGCTGTGAGCTGGGCACATCCTTTGAGAGCGTGGCGAGGGCACATGATGGACAGTCAGTGACTGAACTGTGCCCCTCGGATCCTGGGGTTGGGGAACTCCTCACTATAATCCAGCAAAGCACCAACAGTAATCCTCTCTTCCAAAGCAAAGGCATCCTGGCAGCAAAAGTTGTTGTGATTCCCTTTTTAAAAGGCCCTGCTTTTCCTCCCCCTTCACGAACAGTTTTTTTGGGGGCTGGTTTAGTTTGTTTGTTTGTTTGTTTGTTTTTCCTTCTCTTCAGCAAATTCTCTGGAACAAGAACCAAAAGTTTTCTGTGAAGTTTTGTTTGCAGGTTCCCTCTCTGAATGCAGTAAGTGCTGTAGATGTTTGTGGCTGTCAGGGAGAAGAGTTCTGACTCTGTCTCAGAGTAGGAGAGAGACACAGAGAGAGGGAGAGAGAGAGAGAGGACGGATTGGCCTAAAGTGAGTGAGTGAATGAGAGAGGGAGGGAGTTTTGTCTGTGAGTAAAGGCTATGATTAGGAAGGGGGAGGAACAGGCAGGCTGGCTTCCTTATGCTCATTGCTCCCCTAACACACACCTCTCTTCAAATATCACTACTCGTGGTTCCTTCCCTCCCCCCCTTTCTAAAATATCTTCTCATTCCTGTAAATTTACTCTTTTTTTTTACCCTTTTTTTTCCCTCTGTTTGACCCTCCCCCCCCAGCTGTCATTCCCCCCCTTTTTTTTCGCTTTCTTTTTGTTTTGTTTTGTTTGTTTTATTCCTTCAACAGTATCACTGGCTTAACTAAACAGAGGAAACATGAATGAATGAAAAGAGTGAAATCTTTAACGAGCACCTTGCTCTTGGTCCTGCCTGGTATTGTTAGGGATAGCAGGAGATGTTAAATAGCTTGTGAATGAGATGGGAATGAGGGAAAGGGCTCTGAATATTTTGAACAGAATATTATTCTGCCTGGAGTAGAAGAAGAAAATCTTTTCTGCTCACTTCTAAATGCAGGGGGTTATCAACACTGCCAAGAGGTCTGACAGGCACAAAATAGCACTGTTGTTTGGAGGGCTCTATAATACATGATACACTCCCCAGCTGCAATATGCAGTCAGGGACTGAAAGCCTAAGCAGGAGTTGGTACATATATGTGAGATGCCATGGTAGTGCCATGTAATATCCCTACTTCTATGCTATACTTCTGTGCCTGGAAGTTCTTGGGTAGATATATTTAGGTTTGGGGTTAATCAAGCAATGCCTGAAAAGTGCTTTGAATGTGAAAAGTCTTACATGTCATCTGGCCAAATCATGCTTGCTTCTGACTCAGGCAAATCCCTCATCGATGCCAATAATAATTCTGTCTGAGTGAAGGCTGAGTAAGATCTTCTACATTTGGCCCATTGTTATTAGAAGGCACTTATTACTTCATTCATTTAAATCACGGAGAGCAATCATAATATTAGAATAAGACACTGGAAATTAAAAGAAATCTAAAGCACTACAAGAAGCAGGAGTTTCAACTAGTGTTGGTAGCCCCTTGTCAGTTTATGCCCTGGAGGGCTTTGCTCTGTAGTGAAAAGGCATTCCCTGTGCCACTGCTATGGCTTCAGGTTGCCTTTACATTCTGTATCCTCTCCGTTCTGTTCCTTACACAGCAAACTTGAAGTTTGCAAACTCACTTACATTTGAACTTGGTAATGGAAAAATATAGCTCTAACTTTTGAGATTCTTCCCTTTCAGGCATTATCTTGCACAGATTTTCTTAGAGCAGCTCCTTCTTTTTTAGTTTACCCTCTTTCTTTTCATTCCTTTAATTCTCTCTCTCACACACCTCTGTCTTCTCAGATGGGCTTACCTCCTACCCAGCAAATATTCAGTTCTCAGTATATTATTGTCAACCATTATATTTCACAGTGGAAAGGAGTAATTTATAAATATAAGCATTGAAAGGTCTCTAATTTCCATGAGATGACTACAGGCACATGGGCTAAGAGACAGGCAAGGAATTATAGGTAGAGTAAATGAAACATACAGAAGTAATTGAACAATCAACCAAAGTCTTACAAATGTTATATATTGCTAGTCCTTTTCAATTAAGATCTTTTATAAGTCTTTTACTGTTATAAGGCATCCACAGTACCCCCTCATCTGTGTTTTACTGACCTCAGTTGCTATACTGTTATATACTGTTACACTTACAGGTCTTTCAGCATTATAAACCCTGCAGCCATTCTTATAAACACATCCTTGTAACACAAACCTCTCTATAATACATCGAATTTTCTTGGATCTTGTGAACAGCCCAAAGTCTGTTGTAATTATACGAAGTCTGAAAGTCAGCTTGAAATAGAACTAAAAGTTTAATTGGATGAAAAAATAATTTCAGATGAAAATATGCATTCATGATTAGATGTACTAACAGATGACATAATTAAAGGAGTTATATATAGTTCTAATATAGCACCTATCCTAACAGTGTCTGATGAAAAGTAAGGGAGAGGCATAAATCAAAATAAAATACAGACAAGTATGTCTGGGTTCTTGCTGTGGGGTATAGGTTGCTTGCCATATACTACAGGTACAGTTATCGCATACAATCTCTGTTACATAGAGGTATAGCATATTTTGCTTGCATGCCATGATGATGACAGATTTAATGTAAAGCATAACTTTCTAAAAACCACTGTTTTATAAAAGCGAGTCTTCCAAAACCGCTGATACATGGTTTATTTGTACTTACATGTATATGCATATATGTACAAAAACACATACAGAAATGTGTTTGAATACATACAGAAATGGTGGTTCAGACTCTTTCTACAAATTACCTGAACTGCAAAGTTCTGTATATGCATTCATTCAATATAACCCTAACAGTATGCAACAGCATGCACAGGAATTTAAAGTTTCAGTTTTAAAGGAAAAAAAGCTGATTGAAAGTTTTACCTCTCTAGTCCTGACTCTCAGAAGGAGACTGCTGTATTGTGCTTTAAGAACTGCTGAAGTTCCTCTTTGTGGTACTTATAATGCGAAGCTTTATACTGTACTTCTCATGTGTACACTCACATATAACGTCTGTCAAAAGTGGGCCGGATCACTGTGCTGGATTGGTTAATCCTGTTACATCAGCAATTGACTGTTTTTCCTGTATGAGACACACTTCTGGTAATTATCTAATGGAAACTCCTAATTCTCTAGCATGACAAAATATCGTGGATCAACTTGTAGTGGTGATTTCTGTATCCATTTAAAGACTAGAATTTAAAATCAGACAAAGCAAACATTATGAGTCAGGAAGATACACTCTAACTTGTTGTATTGCATAGCTAGATATAGATATTATTAGATGTAGATAACACTGTTCTAGTTCAAATACAGTATTTGCCAGATACTTAATTACTACTTTGCAAATTGTTTTCTTCTTCTTACATACTTAAGGATATACCAGATAATCTTTCTGCAAATTTGGATTCTTTTCAAATTCAGGAAAATGCATTTGAGTAAGAATTCTTTTGCTTTGGATGACTTTTTTTTTAAATTCAATCTCTGAATAAATATCTCCTTCTGTTTAAATTAGGGATCCCTTTAAAGCTCTTTAAAAAATGAATCATATTGCTCCTGTCCAAGTCTTCTGGCTCCTTGACGTGCAGATTGCATCACACTATTAAAAACTGTTTAGACATCTAAAAATAAATTACAATGAATGACAGGTCACATTTTTTGCAAGTGTGGCATGAACATTTGTGGAATAAAATAAAAAGCAATTTTCATTTCAATTTACATTAATGAAAATCAGAAATAACTATGCCAATTAGGCAGTACAGAAGTAATACATAAAAGGTCAAAAGTAAATCCGAAATCCATCTCCTTTCTTAAACACATATAATAACTGGCTTTATGTGGTACCGTTTATGACAAATGGCATGATCATGCAGTCTTTACTCATTCATAACACCCACTGATTACCAGAAAATCCCCATCCCTCAGATTTTTTTTTTTTGGCCTGAATCGTACTTATATTTTTATGTCCTGTTGGTAATGTAACTTTAATCTGTCTTGGAATATGGCTGATCTGGATCAAAGAAAGATTTCAAACTTTCAATTTACAGTGATACCAGGGAGTCCTTATAGCAGTGTTGATCCCAACTGGTGTGTGTACTGTATTCACACAACAGCTTTAGTAGTATTAGAAAAAATCAGAAGTTAATGGGAAACATATGATCAGATAGGTTGTTTTGTTTCCCAATTTTAATATGCATATAATAAGTGAAACAGGTTGCAGTAGCTTTTCTCCAATCTGAGTTTGGTGTTCCAGTTGTTACAAAGAGCAGCGCATTTTTCTTTTTTTTTTTTTTTTTTTATCTTTTGATTTTTTTTTGCCTTTTTTCTTCCTCCTATTTTTTTCTTCAGGGACAGTGAGACACTAGCTTCAAGAAACAAGATAATGAGCATGTGTGTACCTGGTTAGTCGCAGGACTCCATTTTTAGTGGGGATCCTAAACCCAAGTTTCGCCAAATTACTTTTCCACCTTGCAATCCTGTTTTCCTCAGGACGAGGCTGACTTTGGTTTTAACCGACCCCCTAAAACTCTTCGGAATTAGTTGCGTATTGGTAGTGCAGTGTCTGTTGCAATTTGGCAGCAGACATATTCTCAGCAAGAGCCCTTACACTGCGCTGGTTTTACGGAGAGCAGAGCCCTTGCCCTGCGAGGGACGGAGCTGTCTTCTCCTTGGGCTCAGAGCGGTGCGGTGCCGCTGGCAGCGTCCTGCCCCTGCCGGGGCAGCACCCGGCCGGGACCGAGCTGCTCCCGCTGCGGCGGCGGGGCAGAGGATTCCCAGGGAGAAAGTGTGTGGTCTGTGACAAAACCAGAAAGCTACCGAGTGAAGCGCAGCAAGCATGTATGTGATTTATAGCGCAGCATAACTTCTGAAAGGAGTTTAGGAGAAGTGAAAAGCATTATTCATTTCAGAGCATGCTCCTTATTGCCTCGGGGAGTTTGTGTACAGCTTTACCAAAGGCCTAATGAAAGCTTTACTCGGTGACTAATTTTTTTTCACACCTATTTCTCTCTTTATAAATATTTTTCTCCCCATCCCCCCCGCACTCCTTTTCATTTTGTTGAACACAGCAACACCTGCTGGCAGTGGTCCGGGAGTACTGCTGGAAAGACCCACTGATCTAACTCTTCAGACCAGCTGCCATTAAGCACTGCCAAGCCATATTAATGAGCTGCCTCTATTTTTACCCCTTCCTGCCAGAAAGGGCAATTGCTCTTGTAGCTGGGTTTGGTTTTTTTCTTTCTTTCTGATTTTTTTTATATATATATTTTTTTTTTTGTGTCAGCTTCAGAGTCCAGATAATCATTGTTCAATTGGGATTTCTAATTTAAATTTTGATACCACCAACTGAGACCACATAAAACATTGGAGTGATTCTGAGCCTATCTTGCTGGCTCACAGGCATATTTTAGTTCCCTGCTGGATCAGAAATAACTAAAGGAATGGGACTGAGAAAGAAAGGTTAGTACTCCAACAACCTGTCTCTCTCAGGTTTTTTTATTATTTTCCTAATTGTGGGTTTTATCTTACAAACCATTTAAAAGATGGTCCAATGCCACTTCATTATTCATCCACTGGATATTGTGTGGTTTACTGACTACTTTGGAATCCTGAATTGCATACAATGGTATCTGTCCATCTCCATCCCTGCTTTGAAGAACAGCCACTAGTAAACACACTGGCAGAGATTTCTGTGCAAATCAGATGGAATTTCACTCTGTTGGACCTTATTTTCCTGTAGTAATAAGAAATTATATGCCAGAAATTTATATTTAAAAGTTTTATGTTTCTAATTTTATGTAAGTGGACCAATTAAGGCTGGTCTTGCTGTTGCTGCTAACTCAAATGCTTATGTGCTGTTTAGAGGGGTCAGTGATTTCAATAATAATTAGTGAGCTGGTCAAAAAATAAAGTTCATCTGAGGATAAGAACTCGGCCTAGAAGGTGGGGTAAATAAGAGCTTTCTTTCCTTTCTTTTTAGTATTGATGGATGACACTTTTTACAAGGGGGCAGGATAAGTATAATTTCTGTTTTCCAAGAACCTTATATAGAGTCATTCTCACAAATAGAAGCAAGGATGTTAATTTTCTCTCTAAACTCTACCTATATCTCCTGACATGTCACTCATTGATTTTTTTTTTTGCTAGCACATGGAACAGGGAGCTTTAACAAAGATATTTCATGTCCATGTTATTTTAGCACATGTTGCCTTCTTACACTTAAAAGTAAAAGCCAAGGGTTATGAATACATAAGCCAGGTGATACAGATGATGTTATTAGTGTGATGCAATATGACACAAATATGTGTTATAATCTGAGCTTGTTCAAAACTTTTCATTTTGGGAAAAACCTATTTACAAAGAAAAATTTTTCTTGAACTTACAGAGACAGTATGGATTTAAGTTGCAACTGGTGAGAGCAGTCCAAAGAACTAAAGTTGTTCATGCAGCTTGTTCATTTGACAGGTGATTTTTCAGTACGTTACTACAAAAGTCATCATTTTTTCTTGAGAAACAGTTCTGTAATATGTAAAATATCTTAAGTGATGCTGTCTTCAGAGATATTTTGAGATTGTGATTAGAGTCTTATCAATGATTTAAATTCCAAAGGGAAGGACCACCAGGTGACAGATCCCATATGGCTGCAAGTAGGGTGAAAACATTTATAGGTGAATTAAAGCTATTCTTGAAATTCCATTAAAAATAATTTGCATGCTGTTGAAAACTTTGATTGTTGCTTGAAACATACATCAAAATATTTTCTTCTGTAATTGTACTTCAGTCGGTGGAGTTTTATGAAGGATATCTTTGCACCAACTTCAGAATAATGGTAAATGTTCTTATTTCTCTTACAAACCCTGAATTCTCTGTTCTGTGTTTCTTTTACTACAGTTAATCAAATCACAGCACACACTACTATTTAAGTAACAGATTCCTGTTAGCTTTTAGGACCAACTCTTGATGCCACTGAAGTTAGTGCTGGCTGTGGGAGAAGACGTCAGTTGAATCAAGCTTTGGCTCTGAGGATAAGTATAAACCACTGATGGACAGAAAGAGAAACAAAAAATCATATTTTAGATAAAAGCTGTTCAGATGATTATTCACTGATGTACTTCCCAAAGTTGTATTGCCTCTGGATTTTAGCAAGATTTATGACTGTGTTTGTAAGAGGAATGCTAGACCCTTAGTTAATATGAATTGGGGTAGCTTTTCTGACTTCAGAGATTGAGTTACATCAGTAGAAGGTCTGATGTAAGTCTATTTGCTTAATTTATCTTCTACATATTAATGTTTAGGATTTGGCCTTTCCTTTTAAAAACAGATCCCAGTTTTTGTCTTGTTTGAAAGGTCCAATTTCATCTTGGTTTAACTCCCTCTGTGATGGGGATACATTTGGCGTATTAAGTTTTGATTACTTATAAATCTGCTGATGTGTGGGAGGGAATTGAATGAAGCTTGTAAGCTTTCTCTTTTCACTGAGCTGAACTCAACAAGAGATTACATTGGCAAATCTTCCAAGGTAGTCATCATGTACAGGCCATTGGGAAAAGTTGCAGTGTCACACATCAGCAGATACTCTCATCTGTGAGAGTAACCAGCAGAGAACTGACATAAGTGACATACTGAGGACACCAACAAGTGAATTTAAAAAAGTATATATTGATCTTCTGCATGGTTGCTGCTTTGTCACTGTGAATCCCCTGTGGAGCAAATCATTGTGGATGAAGTAAATACATTTTACAGTGAAATTTTTAAGAGGAAGCCGGACTGCTTTAAGCTGCTTACTGAATAGAGTGCTAGATGGGGACCAGGAAATCTCAATACTGTGGCTCTATCATCAGCTGCTGGGGACAATTACCTCATGTCGCCATCTGTAAAATTGGGGGAATCGGTATCTCTTCTGAGATCTGTGGGTCAAAAATGACAAGCAAGTCCTTCCTGCTGTTTTGTTTCTCATGGCCACTGGTTTTCATGTGGGTTATTGTCCTGGGCTGATTTTGGATTTTGCTTTCCTGGGGGAACCCCATTTAGAGGTTCTCTCCTGAATTTTCCCTAAACTAGGACAGTTATGTAAAATAATGTTTGGACTCATTTCCAAGATAGACACAGGTTAAATCTGAGAGATGGGTTAGCTTCAATTATTATTTTCAGGGAAACACAAGGAATGTGGGGAAGTGAGGGGAGTACAATGAACAGTCATCATTTATTGACATAATGAAGCTGCTCCCCTTCTCTATGCACATATCTCTGCCCCAACACTGTCTTAACAAGTACTGGAGATTACCCTGAGATTACAGGTTCAAATGTAAACCTACCTATGTTTTGATAATTAATCTCAGATTTTTCCTCAAATCTGAGATTATAGCACTAGAGATTTAACTTGGTAGAATGAAGCTGAACTTTTGGAATGGATATGAGGTCCTGAAATGTAGATTTAATTTCAATTCTGTTAAATTTTCTAATTTAACTTCACATTTTATGGTTAAAATCTTATACTTGTAGTTCAGTGCAGGTGGGATATGTAACATGTAGACAGTTAAATACCTACTTGCCTGGTGTCTGCTTACGGACTAAAATGTGCATGAACAGCTAGGCTTGAGCCACTCTATCAGTAAGGACAAAATAGTACCTGCCAAGCTCACAGGTCTTGGAGAAGTGCTTTTAAAATGAGCTTTATAATACCCAGTAACAGTTGGGGGAACAGAGGGCTGATAGGCAGCAGTGATGGCCAGTTGCCTAGAATATCAGTTCCTCTTCAATAACTTTTGTATGCCAACTATGAACTTATAAACAGTTATTTTCTTTATTCATTGTCTGCTTATTGGTGTCATGCCCTCATGATGACTCCTCTAAAAGGGGTGACATAAGGTAGCTCAGAATAAAGTTTTTGTGTGCGAACAGGGCTCAACTGTGCGTCTATGCACACATTTTTAATTGCTCCTTTGAAGCTGCCCATTCAGGGACAGTAACCAAGCATCTAGGAAGTATAAAAACAACAAAGAAGTGTTCAGATATTTCTCATAAAGCAGATTCTTTTTTGAGAGGGTCAGTTCTGGTTCTTTTTTTGCCCCTTAAACTGAATTTATCTCACGTGATCAGAGTCAAATTGACAGCTTTGAACAATAATTTAGTCTGCTTGCTCACAGGAGAGAACAGCAGGGACAGCCACAGGACAATCTTCCTCACACATGTTCTTGGGTACACTGTTGCTCATGCCCTCGGTTCAACAAGTTCTAGAGACATTCAGCACAGCTGCCAGTCTGCTGTTGCGTCTTGCTTTGAGTGGACAATGAGCTGAAAGAAGTGAATCCTTTCAAACAAATCAGCAAATAGCCAATGTAGAAGTGACATTTAGGTAAGTATTCAGAAAGGGTATCTGCAGACTAGGGAGAGATAAGTCTCAGATGTATAATTTAGAGGTCTCCAAACTTAAAAACGTAATGTGCAGTGACAGTTCAAAAAGCCAACAAAAAATTGTATATTGTTAGGAAAAGTGTGAGAGCAAGACAAAGGGCACCAGGTTGCCTCTATATATGGTACATCCACAAAGTGAATGTTGTCTGCAGTTCTGGTCTCGTCATCTCGAGCAGGACATAGGAGAGTTAGAGAAGAGACACTAAAACTGTTAAGGTTTTGGAGCGGCTGCCTAATCAAAAAATTGAAAGGCAGCTTAGAGAAGGGAAGGGTGGAGGAACATGTGCTTGGGAAATAGAAAACCATGAAGATTATAGGTAAGGTGAATGCTGAACTTTTATTCACCAAATCTTGCTGTTTTAGGGGAAATGCGTTAAAACTAGTAGGAGAAGATTTAAAACAGATACAGAGTTTACATAATAGAGACTGAACTTCTGGGATTTGTTGCCACAGGAGGCTGTGGAGGCATACAGTATCAGAAGACTCAAGAAGGTCCATTAAAAACTACCAGAGGGAATAGGCAGGGACATATCCTTTAACATCCTTAATACAACAATTGCAGATGCTGGGGATCTTGAAGGGATTGGCCTGCGGAGAGCAGCCTGGCTCACATTTTCTCTCCAAATAGCATCTATTGTGGCCAGTGCTGGAATGAGATGAAGGGGTTAGATGGACCACCAGGGGGACTACTCAGGAAATGTCCTTATGTGGTAGTGAGGCACTCCTGTCTCTATGCTGTGGAAAGAGCAAGAAAGTTCCTGAAGGTGATTCAGAGCAAAATGTAACTGTTCCTGCCATGAGTCACCTTCAGAAAAGCCCATCTCTTGCCACCAATTTCAAAGGAAATCTTCCATAGACAGCAGGAAGTCTTGTGAATAACCACATTTAATCACAACTGACACAGGTTGGGTTTGAACTGCTGCTCTAGAACAGAGAAAAGTGTCATATATAAAAACTTAATCCAGACACCTCGCAGTCATTTTGGTGAGTGCTTTTAGGAGCAAAAACACTGTATCAGATTATTGGTTAACTTTGATCACAGGCAATTGGAAACATTTCCTCAGCCAGTGATGTTGAGGTATCACGTCAAGGTCTGGTTAAGATGAAAAGTTAAGAAAACATCTTGTGTATACATTAGACTGCTCTCTCATAGTCTCAAAGCTGAATCACTGGGAAAGACTGCCTCTGCTGTCTAGTTGCAAAGCTGATCTGAATTGCCCAGGTATGGCCGGATGTCCTAACATTCATGGGAAGTCTGCTGCATGTCAGCATCTGGAAACAGAAACAGGCTGTTAGGCTGGAATTGCAGGATGACATCTGATTTAGAAAGAGGGGTAAAAGTCAGGAGGTGATTATTTTATGTAAAAGCCACCCCAGTAGATTCATTTGAGCTGTCCAGCTCACAGACATGAAATAACTGTTTAAGGGACAGTTTGGTATTTCAATACCTGATCTCTACATACAGTGAGCTATTTTGACATCCAAATACAGACATATTTGGACATAAATTACCAGAGTTACAATTATAAGACATTTTTATGTATGTGCTGAAAATCCAGTCATCCCAGAAGAAAAAGTTAGCTGCTCCCAAACATATTCTGAGATTCAGTAATAGGCTAACATGCAATATGAACTGCACAGAATCTAAACTTGTCTTTTAAATGTGTTCTAACTGAAAAGTGAACTTAAGTATAAGGGATAAAAATTACTGATCTCCGGTAGCATGAATATTTGGTGTATGTATATATTTTTTAAGAAATCAAATCACTAAATGCTTTTAAATAGGTATGTCACTTTTTTTAACTTTGAAGATATGAGGTGGGAGTTTGCTGCTCAGGGCTACCAAAGTCTGCAGTCAGGATGAAAATGGGAACCTATGGTGGTTCCCAAACTTTTCTTCCTACTTGATAAATATGTTGCTACCTACTCATGAACTGTAAATACACACCAAGATGCACAAAGCCTCAGACAGAAAATGTTTAGAATACAGTTAACTGGTCTGTGGTTGACCATTTCAGTATCTGTAGTACTCAGCTCATCTTCTGCATGAGTTTCCAGGTACTACCACTGGGACCATTATTCACTGGTTCAATTTAGAAAATTCTGCTTGTTTCCCTCTCAAGAAGTCTTTGTGAAAATGAGAACTACAACATTATTAATGTTTGGACAAGAAAATTGTTAGTTTTCATACTCTATCTTTTGTTTAATAATGTTCAGAAAAGGCAATTGAATTGTCCTAGCTTGGGCAACATTTTGGCAATGTAACACCCAACCTCTGCAGCTCCCCATTGGAACTGTTGTCTTAATACCTGTAGGATAGAGAAGTTGAAAGTAATGTCATATTCCCTTTATATTATACGTGCAAAAGCTGTACACCTCACACAAAAAAATGTTTGAGGGAAAAAGCTCAAAGTATCTGACCTCCTCTCAGAGCACCTTGTAGTTATACCCTGGACTGCCAGGATATAACTACTTACAATGTAAGTGCTGTTACTGTAGGGGTAAGAATTCAATTTATACTGGAAGTCTTTTCACATAAGCATTTCAATTCAGTTGGTAAATATTTCCAGGTGGTCAAGTATAATTTTAGGGAGGGAAAATTTGCAGAGGTTAAATAGCAAACAGGATTAGTCTCTATCAATTTGAAAAAAAGAAAATATAATTAAACACAGCAGTTTCCCACAGATGAACCAGAGGCTCAGGATTCTCCAAAACATGTCTAACTTTTTGTGTTGTTGCTGGCAAAATCCATGCTCCAAATATGAAAAAGCTGCTTTTGTAGTGTTCTGTGACTGGCAATGAAAAAAAGTTATCACAGTACCAGTAGACGAGGCAGAAAATGTGGATAATGCAGCTTTGTGTTAGAAAGTTACCATTGGGATAGCTTTTGACCGATTTTGAGTCTGTGTTTGTGCATTAACAGAGAAAGGGAAGAACTTGCTACAGGCCAAAAGAAACATCTTGCAACTATAAAATGAACCAGAAGAGTTAAAATGGTGGCCAGTATTCAGAAGTTCCACCAGAAGTGTCCTTCATTTCAAGGGCCCTTTGTGCTGTCAGACACTGTTAGCCCCTTGTTAGTCACTGTTAGAGAAAAAAACCCTCATCAACACACAACTAAGTTTGGTGAGTTTGCTCAGCTGCTGTTGATGTCACTGCTTGCCCACTTAAGAGTAAGTTACTGTAATAATCCTCCCCTTTTATTAATCATAACTTTACAGAAAGCAAGAACAGAGTGACATCATTTTGAAGAAGACTGGCTAAATAATGTTCAGCTTTAGTCAGCTTTGCTATAACATCTCTTGTGTGTCACATCAAAATAATTACCAGCTCTCACTTTCCATGTCTGACCAATCATCCCCCTTTTCCTCCTTTATGAGGCTACAAGTCTCTGCCTATTTCAAACACCTGCTGAAGGTGTAATCTATTTACAGATGAAAGAGAATATCTTTAACTGGAAGTTGCGACATTCCAGGGGATCCATATAAGATGAATTCACTTGCCATATAAAACATTAGTGGTATTTATTATGGTAAAACATCATCATCCATAGTATAATATATTGAAGTGTTTCAGATAGAGGCTATCTCATACTCTTCATGTGATTCCAGCATTGGTAGGTTCCAGTATATATTTTCTGCATGTTTTTGTTTTGGATAACATAAAATGTTTGTCTGCTTGTACATCTATCTGTATAAAAAAGAGAAGTAAGTTAAAATTCGAGGACATCTTTTTCATTGTTGATGTTTTGAAGGATAAGTAATTAGTTATTTGCTAAGAGGTCAATATTTGCTAACCTATTGCCTAAGACCAAGGAAGAGATAGATTCTACCCTTCACTTTTGCCTGCATAGTTCAGTCATTTTCAAGCCAAAAATACCTTCAAGACAAGTGCAGGTGATAAGATTAATTTAGACAGTAAGCAAGGTTTAATTCATTAGGGCAAGTGATTCTTTCCCACCAGAGAAGGAAGCACACCAGGACTTAGTTTGACAGCATGTCATGTTTGTCTGCTAATTAGAGATATTTTTATTATCTGATGCCTTCTCTTACTGTAGAGACTTAGAAAACATCATAAAATTACTTATTAACGTTCTCTTTGGAAGGTTAATCATTTGAGCTTCATGTGGTTTTCACCCATGAACAGTCCCCTAGGTTAAATTATGCTTGTGTTTTTCCCAAAACCGTTATGATTTTGTGTTCCTGTTTGAACACCTTCCAAAAAAATCCCCAAACCTCCCCCCACCAAAAAAATCTCCCCCCTCAAGCAAACAAACAAAAAGGGATAGTTTGATAGACAGAAAAAGCACGAGTTTTTTAGTCCTTTGCAATAAAATACAAAGAGCTTTGCTCATTTTGTTAATTAACGTGACCTCTTAACTTCTTCTCCTGGGGCAAAGTGCCACATACTGTGAGTATGACAGGTATTCTCTGTTCAAAGGTGTATTGCCTTGGTCTCCATGGTGCTAAGACACCTGTAATGCACTTGAGCAGAACTTACAAAGTGCAGTCAGCAATTAAGACAGGTCACTTAAACAGATCATTGTCAATTGGGTACTCTGCCTAAGTGATCTATATTATTACTATTGCTACTATGACATCAAACTTTCAGTGCCTTGAGCAGTTAACAGTAATGATTAAAACTTATGTTCCACATAATGTAAGTTGTAATACTGAGACACTGGAAGATTTGGAAATTAAAATGGAAATTAAAATGATTTGCACTGTTCTAAGTAGTTCCCAATGTGCAATAAATTGTCATCTTCTGTACATGTTTTAAGCTTAGGAAAGGTTGTTTGGCATAACTGAATCTTTAGGAATCAGAGAGACTATAATGAAACTAAGTGGGTTTTTTTCTAATAATCTGAATTTTCTCTTTATTTTATAGATATTAAAAAACAGTACTTGAGTGATAACAGAGCACTGAGGTCAGCTCCTTTGAAATGTTTGAAAAAATGCATTTGACCTGGGTTTTGTTACATGGGTACACTATGGCAAACAACATCTGTAGTTATTGCTAAACTTGAAAGTAATCCATTATAAAGCATGTGTGCAATCTCCCGTTTTCTTTTTTACAGAAAAAATACAGAACAGAAGTAGTTATAATGAATGTTTGCTCTTTTTCTTTTATTATTGCAGACATAAAAATTCCAAATAGAATTTGACCTGATGTATTGCTGGTGTTCCTTTTAAACGTGATTTATAAGCTAATTGGGACAAGAAGTATTCATTTCTGCAATTAATACCTACCGATCATGGAATTTTATTAATACTTTTTGCTTCCCTTACCAATTATTTGTACTCCTCTGCATCTAATTTATATTCATTGAAATAGCATGCTGTTCAATATTTCAGCAGAATCTCAAGTTTTAATAGGTACTAAGGGCTTTAGGAAAAATGGAAAATCCTATCACTAAAGAACACCCATAAAATAAGATGATTTGGAGAAATACACATTACTATAGATAAGGGCCACTTAACCTCATGTCAACTGATCATGCTTAATCTTCCAGTCCACTTAGCTTAACTGTAAGTTGCCATAATGTTTAAAATATCCATCTTTCTCAAAAGTATTTGATTTATATTTAACATCATAATATTTTTCATACATACCATTTTGCCTGATTTGCTCCAGTCTGTCTTGAAATGATTCCGTGTGATTCTGTGAAATATGCTATAACCCTCAAAAAGCAATTGACCACATTTGAACAGTGTTACTGGAAGAATGAAGAGTACTTGCATTGCTTCTGCTTGTAACATGCTCTGTGCATAAAGGGGATTTTGGTCTCTGGGCCACTAATCTGGCATCTTTCATGAACACAAAATTCACAGCCAAAAAGGTTAAGTTTAGAAAATAAAAAATTCTGTATCTGTTTGAAATCTCAAGGAAAATATAGGCAGTTGGAAGGGAATTACCCAGTTTATAATTTGGCTGGAATTACTTCATGTGCTTATTCATAAAATTCAGTGTGCCTAGACTGGATAACTTGCTCTCTATGACCTCACTTCAGTATTTGCATTTTCACATTATGATATACTTGAATTTACATTAGCATCATGCTGTAAAACATAATGCATTACCCAGCAACATTGTTAGTTAGAAGAAATTTTATGTTCTCTAGTATTTGTTTGATTAAATTTTTGTACATTAATTTATGAATACACCTGCATACATACATACATATATAACTTTTTTTTTATTTATTTTTTTTTGTATGTGAATCCAAGTGCTTCACGAGCCAGTTGTTAGGAAGTAACAAAAGGTGGACTTCTGAAGCATGTCTGTATGGATTATCCTGTATGTTTATGCTTTTTAAGCAGAATTTCTTTATCTTGTATATACATCTCTGACATCATATCTCATTCCTTCCAACCAAGCAGCAGGGGTGAATTTAAGGAGATGGCACTCTGCATCTTCCAAATGGTTGTGATAGTAGAGCAAAGCAGTAAGAAACATTTCTTACTTCTCTCAATTATATGAGGCTCACTGTCGATGTCTTAACTTCCTTTAGTTATCTTACAGAGTTAATAGATGACAGAGGCTGACTTCCTTCAGCTCCTGGGGTGTTTTGCTAAAATGTTGCTTTTCTTGTGAAAGCTTCCTTGTCAAGGGCTTTGCAATTTATTTCGGTTTCAGACCAACATTCATTTATTATTTTTGAGCCCTTGTGGATTCTTCTCTTCAGAGATTCTTGTTCAAAAACAAGTTTCTGATCTTCCTGAGACTAGTCTCTCTTTTTGTGCTACATGGCAGACTGCACAGCAGGAACATTGTGTTTCTTAGAGCTCGCAGGGTGACCTAGGCTGTTACAACTCCTGAGACCTTAGGGAGAAAAGTGCACAGACCACTGGGAAGACTGGATCCTGGCCACCATCCAGTCAACAAGGGGTCAAGGGACTTCTGAGTTTGTCAGAAGCATTGACACTGTCACCATAGGTCTGTGAAATCCACCACCTGTGGTCACAATTCACATATTTCCATTTCAGTGATTGTGTGCTCAGTGCCTTCAGTCCTGGCCAGTCCTTGGTATGGCACAGTAGACGGAGAACTCCTCCACCTGTTAAGCTTAATCAGAGTTTAACTCTGGTGCATTTGTAATGTTTGTCAAGCTGCATATCACTCCTGATTGGCATCTTTGTTCTTAGATATTTCTTCTTTGTATTCAGGATTTAAAGTATCTTCTGATGATAGCTTAGATTGCCAGTAATATAAATATCATACAATCATCATCCCTGGCCTTTGTTGCTGTCTTTCAAAGTTTTTCTTCTCAAAGTCATGTTAGTCCTAACTAATCACAAGTCCCATTTTCAACCATCACTGCACTACATTCTCTTTGGGTTCTTGAAAACTGATTAAAATATCCAGATTTTGTTCCTGAGAAAACCACTGGGAAAGAAGTCCTACTCACCATAGAGAGAAGATTTGAAAATATCAAAAGTTCTCTATACTCTGTTCTGGGACATGACTGAGCTTTAACTTATGATTCCTCTTAATAATTTCTGTTGTGGCATCATAACAAATGTTTTCTTGAGTACAAACTGTCTTACTTTTCTAGGAATTTTTTCTCAAAATCAAAGAAAGATTTGTGGATGTTCTGTCACATGGTATCTCTGAATTTCTCTGTTCACTTTTCATTATTCAGTTGCATGTAGCTGCATGCCCTCAATTACTCTTTCCTTTAAAGTCCTCATGAGATCACTCAAATGTCCTTTTTTTTGCCTGGATCACACTCCCCCCTGTTATCTCTGGCAGCCACATTCAAATTTTGCCAGTAATTCAGTGCTCCCACAGCTTGACAGATTGATTAACAGATTGTTACCAGGCTTACTGTTTAACAGGCCAATTTTTAAAGAAAGTAAAAATTGGGGTGGCAATTACCTTGTGATTAGAACATGCTTATCTGTTTCAGTTTTGGTTTTGCTTCAGAGGTGTCTGTTACAAAATCTCATTTGCATTCACTCTATAACCTCACCCTTTAGGCTCAGCATCTGCATCTTTACTTGAAAACTGAAGCAACACATTCAGATCATTGTTGAAGCCATGTCTTGAGTCCTGTCCCACCCTTTCTCCACAGCTGTAATTCTTGTTATTTTATTATTTGTATTGAACAAAGGACCTTTTGCTTTTTCTTCAAAAAGAGTCAGGAAATTCGTGAAGTCTGTGTGACTCAATATAACTTCTCACTTCTTTATCTCCAAAAGGCAGTCTTGTTCATGCATACATAGTTCCTTTCTTATAAAAGCTTCTCTATATAATCCTGGTTTTCTTTTCATATCCTTGTCTGCCCAGTTAGATCTGGAGCCTTTTTCAAATACTTTTTGTCTTTTATGGCATACAAGCCCCTGATAAAAGAAAAGTATTGTTTGGATCTATGGAAGTCATCAGGACTGGCAGAAAAGAATAAGGCATGAAAGCTGCTAGAACATTTTAAATTTTCCCCAGCTGCAACAGAATTAAAAAAAAATCAAAATATAAGTTAAGGAAAAAAACCACAAGCCTCTATAAAATACTAATGAACTATTAATGAAATTTTCTATTACTTCAACCATTTATTTTTTTCCTAAGTGTTCGTATTATCATTATGAATGTAATTTGAAAATGGTTTCCAAACTACATTTGTGAATTTCTGAATGACTGGCACTTCTACTGGGACAGAAATTGCAGGTACTTTATCTGTCTTAATTTCCTAAGGAACATATAAAGGAAAACTGTCCTTTTCTACTAAGCTTCAGCCCAGCCAAGTCAACATTTTTTTGGAAAAAAACTTGCATATGACTGAACATTTTCCATCCAAATAATTTCAATTGAATTTTATTCTCCAGAACTGCATTATAATGCAGTGTCATATTAAGCCACTGCCTTCTGTCACTTGGCTGTCCCTTTCATTTGACAAGATGCAAGTTCATTATATGCTGTAGTATTCTGATTCTGAGAGATTTAATCTTACAAACTAAGCTATAAAAAGTGTAGCAATTTGCCTTCTGGTAGTGCCACCATTCTTTACGGTATCCAGTTAAAGGGATATGGATGGGTCAGCATTAGATGAAAGGAATCCTTGTGAATGGGGGAGGCTGATGGAAAAGAGTTTTTTTCTCTTGGCAGAACATGCACCAGTAAGTATGTCAGAAGCTGAAATGATTAATACTGGGATAGGTATAATGCCTTTGGGACAACAAGCAGTGACAAATTTCTCCCCAGTTGCAGTCATTATGGCTCCCAGCCTAAGCATACTTGCCACAATCTATTTTCTTGAGTCTTGCCTCTTTGACCAGTTCTCACATGACAGTTACATCCTGCTGATCTAGCTTTCCATCACAGTTCTACCTGCACAGTATTCTTCCCAAAGTCTTTCTGCACAGCAGAGGTGTGATGTGTAGAAGTTGTCACTCTTCCCTTCTGAGCTATTTGTGTTCAACCATAAAAGGGGAAAAGATCATAGAGTCCAATTCCTGATGCATCCCAGGACACAGTTGGCCCTCCTGGCTGCCAGGGCACTGCTGACTCATTTTCAGCTTTCTAAGCCAAGCAGGACCCCTAGATTCCAGCATCTCACTCCCTAGTCTGTCCATACATCCAGGTTTGCCCTATCCAAGGTGCAGGATCTGGCACTTGTATTTGTTCAACTTCATATGGTTGCTGCTTCCCAGCCCTCTCATTTGTTCAGGTCTCTCTCTGGGACCTCTCTGCCTTAAAGGGAGTCAACAGCTCCTCCAAATTCAACTTGTCAGACTTGTTTGGTATCCCTTCCAGTCCTGTGTCCAAGTAATTTATGAAGATGTTGAAGAGCACAGGGCTGAGTATGGAGCCTTGTGGAACCCCACTAGTGAGAGGTCACCAGTCTGAAGTCACTCCATTCACTGTAACCCTTTGTGCCCAACCTGTGAGCCAGCTGCTCATGCACTGCATGATGTATTTATTGAGATGTGGACTGGACTTTCTGTCCAGAAGGATCCTGTCAGAGACAGTATCAAAAGCTTTACTGAGATCCAAAACAATTACAAGTGGCTTCTCTTGGTCAGCTCAGTGGGTAATCTTGTCATAAAATGAAATTGTTTGACAAGCAAGACTTTCCCTTCATGAAGCCATTCTGGCTATGACCAATTACTTCAAGTGTTTTTCTAACTTCCAGAATAATTTTCTCCATAACTTTACCAGGTCCTGAAGTGAAATTGGGGCACTTATCAGCTTTCAGTTGACTGAGATTTCTCCAGATTGCCAAGACCACTGAAAAGCCATTGAGAGAAGTTTTGCAATGACATCAGCCAGCTCTTTGAGTACCCTGGGATAAATACCATCAGGCCAGATAAAGGATCAGATCAGTGAAGTGCATAATGCTGGGTTTCATTTGTGGCTGTAGATGGATCAGACAGCTTCAAAACTTAGTAACTTCCACAAATTTAAGTTGCTTTCTACAACTCTTATGCTTATTTTTACCTTTTGTTGTATAGACAAAAAGTGAAACTTCAGTAAAATTTAAAATGTGTCTGTTCTTTTCATTCTCCACACATCAGTGTTCAATTCAATTCAATGCAAAAGTTCTAATATAGTATGGAGTCAATATAACTAGCTTCTTCTTTTACAGACCTTTACAATTGGAGCTGGAATTGTCCTGAGAACAGTGACATAGCAGATAAAGTATCCTTTTTTTTACTATAGTTGAACTCCAAATGAAATTCACTTATAGCTCTTGCTTCCTAAAAGACAGTAATTTGTATGTTGAAACCTTACTACTAAATTGTAATTTTCAGAATTTAACTATTTCTGGTCAGGAAAGTCTCAAGTGTGAACTAACACAGACACTGAATTATCTCTGGCATCCCAAGAAATAGTCCCTCAGGTTATGGTTGAGGTCATTATTAGAATGTTTTCTAAAGGCTTGTCTGTATTCTTGGGAGATTTAACCCTACAAAGTGCTGAGCACTTCTGATAGATACTGAACACCATTAGCTTTCATTTGGATTAAGATAAAACTGAGGACACTCAATCTGTCTTGAAAATGTTCAGTGTTTCGTAAGATTGAACCTTGACCATTTTTCTTTTCACTTTACAGTCCCTAAAGAATCTTAAATTTAATTACAAAAACTCTGTTGAAGCTCAGGCAGAATGGACACTAGCACATGCCAAAGGTATTTAAAACTGTCTGTCAGTGGAGTATTGAATTGCTCTGTCTGGGTTTTAATAGCTTTTTCTAAATGAGCACAAAAATAATATTTAAATCCCATGTAATGTAAAAGTAATTAAAATGTACTTTTAATGCAAGACAGTACTTGTAGAAATTGTTGGATATCTCTCCTGTACTTAGGGCGGAAAAGAGATATTGGGCTTTGTAGCAGTTTTTTTAAGTCTAGTGAAGGCTTAACATTTCTCTATTCACTCCTTGAAACCAGAGATAATCAAATGATAAGTGGATAGCTCTTTTTCTTGCTGTTTTTTGTTTGTTTTTTTTTAATTTAAAGAAGGCCTCCCAGTGCATATTCCTGTTGGAGGTGATGAATAGCCCCTTTGGGACATTGTAAGCTCCATTTAATATATTTAAGGAGTATATTCCATTTACACAGACCACATTTCTTGATCGGCCCATAAGGATGAGGGGAGAGAAAAATAAGCTGTAGACTGCTTTTTCTCTCTTTTTTTTTTCCAACTTCTTTCCACTTGTTTTAAGCTCTGTTTTACAACTGTGGCAAACTGAAGCTGTTGGGATTCAGTCTGGCCTTAATGCTAGAAGATACCTTCCCAAACCTAAAAGCTATCCAGTTAAAGAATCCATTTTAGATGAAAAAGCCACACTCTCTGAGGAAGACTTAGTGGGAATGAATGTGAAGAAAGAACTTTTTTCAGCCCAGCGCACAAAACAGCAGCATTTTGGATGCACTGTCTTTTTAAGCTATACCTTTAACACAGCATCAAATACTTCTTATATTTCCCTTACAATGCCTCTGATGAGTGCACTCCAACAACATCCTTAGATCTTTGTAGTACAGGTGCAGGTCAGGTGAGTTGTCCCAGCGTTGCACTTCCTCTGCATGGGCTTCTCTAGCTTTTACAGACACTCCTGATGGCTAAAATACAGTGACTGTAGTACAATTGATGAGGGAAATGAAAAGGAGATGAATTACAGACAATAACACATGCATCCATCATGAATTCCTCTCCTGTAAATGAGTGGGAGATGAATCTGATTCACAGACTCCAAGATAAATGGATTGCAAATTTTTGAAGTAAAGAAAAAAATATTCCTCTGGGTTAGTGTAGTGGATTTGGGGATTTTTTTGTGTTTCCCTTCTTACAGCAAAATTTATGCTTTATTTCTCAAAATCATTTTACCCTAAAATGATTTTAGTTCCCAGTAGTTAGATGCTGATGGTGCTTGATGCTGTGTTCTTTCTATGGCACATTATAGTTCTGGATGCTCATTATTATTCATCATCTTTCCTAATTGTGTTACATAGGAGCTGTTTCATGGCCTGTGACATGTGGAGTAGATGTTCTATGCACTGTTTGTAATTAAACATCTAATTCATAGTAGCCTACAGTGCAAAGAACAGTTCACAGATGGTTCCAGATGGTCCTTTCCAGTTCTGTGTTCTCACATTTTTATTACAGTTAAAGGGTAGCAGAAGCAAAAGGTAACTGGCAATCTCTGTAACAAAGATTCTTTGGATTTGCAATGCTCTTAGATCTCCATTTCCTTTGAAAGAAGGAAGGAAAAATATGTTACTTGAAATCAAATGCAGAAATGAAGAGTGAAATACAAGGTTAAAAAGTATTTGTATGAGAAATTTTTTTGTCATACTTGGTTGGAAGGCTTTCACAACTATATTCATTTTGAGTTGAATAGCAGTGCTTCTCTCCAGCTACTAAATGAAGCACTCACCAACTGTTTTCATCCCTCAGACACCATCTAAGAACAATGTCTTGCCTCTTCTCTGATGTTAGTAGATTTAAAATGCATTATCCCCAACACAGGAAAGTGCCAGAGCTATATAGACACTTATCTATATCTATGCCTTTATCTGTATCTACATCTTGCTAATAACTTGCATATGAAGCACTCCATGTCTTGCAAAACAGACATATGACGCTTTTGCTGCTGTGTAAAGACTCCACACTGATGTTCCCACATGCTTTACTGACACACACATGCACTCTAATGCAGAGGAATGAAGCAACTCATTAGGGGAAGCCTCAGACCAGAGGGGTTCACTGATGTGCAGAAGTGGGAGAACAACAGATCTGCTACAGGAAAGGTCCCAGATCTTCTCTGCAGCAAGTAACTCATGCAGAATTGCCCCAGTAATCCATTCCACTGAGTGTACAGCTTGCCCGTGTCAGATAGACACACACACAAAATATACCCTTGTTAGCAAGGCCGAGATAGTACTGAGGATCTCATTTTACACATCGTGTGTAACACTGAGTTTCATGCTCCTTGGGTCATTAGTTATGGGGATAAGGATCCAATTAAGCCCATATATGTTCAAAAGTTCCCACTTAGGGAAGTGCATATACTGTTTCTTCGACTCTTTGTACTAGAACTGTGGCTGAACAAAGCTCTAAACCCTAATAAAGAATTAGAGGCACATGAGGTAGACTTCGGATTCAGACCAGAATCTGGTAGTTCAGGCCCATCCTTGTTGTAAGAGGATGTGAATGAGCAGTAATGCTTATTGCTGTCTGTACAAGCAACTGCATTTCTAAAACTTTGACACAAGAGAGTAAGTTGGCAATAGGACAAGTCTTGCACTTTTGCTGGATCAAAATTTCCTTTTGATTGAAGGGTTCTGCTAGTGTCACTCCAGCATATTTTTAAACAATAATTTTGTGTGGGCCAGCACTTGGGACAAAAACCTCTAACCACAGGTTAAAAGTTAGCCAATCTTCTAATTTATCAGTTTGAATTAGACCAGCATCTGAGAACTGAGAAGGAGAGAGTAAATCATGAGGCAGTTGTGTCCTGACGCTCTAGTAATCTATGGCAAATTAACAGTTGCAGTGTTTTCAAGATTAACTGATCTTTACCCAATGAGTAAATGTTCTGGACCAAATTTATGCCCCAGGCCTGTTCCTTAAGGCATTTTAGAAAAGATAAATTTGGCTTGTTATGTACAAACTCATTTCAATTTTCAGTGTTTCAGCCTGCAGGATTATTCAGCTGGAGATAAAACACTGGATTTACCTCTACATTTGTATAAGTAATGGGGAAAGGAGTTTTAATCCAATGGTTTTTTTCTGTAATGGATTTCATACATTTGATATTTTTTTGTTTTTTCCTCAGTCAGTCAAAATCTCAAAACTGACCTTGACAAATGATTTCTCTCACTTCTTCTGAGTGTGAATAATCCAAACTATTTCGGTGCTGATGGTTTGTTTTTATTATGGATTTCCTTGAGACTAAGAAGCTTGAAATATCAGTTTTTATCTTAAAATGTTTAAACTTGATTAAGTCACAATAAGTCTGTAGCTGTCTGAATACATAGATTGATATCTGTTCTTGGCACCTCTGTGGCCTTCACTGATGTAGTGTTTGCGCATCTTTCAATCTTAGCAGGTTTTCAGTCCCCCTGCCCCTGCCAGGCAGGGAACTGTTAGCTGCCTTTTGCAGATGGAAAACCAAAGTGTGACACACAGCCTATCCAGGGACTCCTGGGAAGTCTAAGTGCAGTTTTCCAGCAGCATCCACTGGGTCAAGCCTGTCTTCTTACCATATTATCAGAGCAGTTGGAGGAACAAAGTAAAACCAACCTTCTTTATCATATGCTCACCCACTTTTGAATTAAATTTGGCCCCTCATAATAATCACAATAACTTAAAATAAGTTTAAGCTTGGATTATGTTTTTTTTAAAAATATCCACTTATATAATCAAACCAAACTGATAACTGATCAAGCTGTCTTACCAGGCTGCAATAAAAGCAAACTGATTAAGACTCAGGGACTTCAATTAAACCAGTTCTGGATTTTTGGTGGTGGAACTTGAAAGAGTGAGTGAACCAGCAGACTCACTAGTGAGCAGCTGTTATGACAAAATGTGACAATCCTTCACCTGCTAGCACTGAAAGAAACTTCTTGATGATTATAAATTTGATATTTTTCTAGTTGGCCCATCAGTGAACATCATATCTTCCTACAGGATAGATATCCAGCATCAGTTGAGTTGATGTTCATATGTACAGTGAATAACCATATGTAATCTATGTAACTATCTATCTGTCTAATATGCAACCCATATGTAATCTAATGTAACCCAATGTCTGTTTACAGACTTTGTAAAAGAAATGTGAACAGGACATGGTAGAGAGGAAGGCAGTGATGTGCTGAGGCAATCACCTTACAGGATATGCAATGTCTGAAGCTTTCCTAGTCCTTGTATGTTCAGCTCAAAATTGACTTACCCATCTCTAACTTTTGCTTATGCAGTGTCAAATGGGAATAAGGGTATTTTATCTGTACTTATCCAGCACAGACAATCACAAAGCCATTTGATTTAGGAGGGACCTTTGGAAGTCACCGCACAGCTTCCTGTGGAAAGCAAAGCCAACTTTGTTGTTATACCTGTGAGGTTGGATCGGGGGCCAAAGGATGTGACCATTTCTGTCTGGTATGTGAGACCTCATGGATCAGATTGTGAGTTAGAGGGCAGAGGGACCTCGTGGGGCAGGGTCTTCTGAATATTATTTCCTGATGCAGGCATTAGAGCGTTGCTTCTGGCATCCTGAGCATCATGGAAGGCCAAAGCTTGACACGGCAGTGGGTGCGATATGGGTTCTGCATTCCAGAAGCCCCGCGTCTGCCTCATCAGCACTCAGTATACATGCCAGGCCTAATGGAGAGGTGGGATGTGAGAGGGTAGCAAGAGGACAGAAGCCAGCATGCTGTTACTCTTGCAGGACTATCTCTGGCTTCCCAGTGTGTCTGTCCTTGTACATAGTACACGCTGGAAAAGGAGCAGCTGTGAATTGAATGAGGAGTCTCACAGACCCCAGGAACGTCCCAGAGTAAGAGCCTTAGTGCTCCCCTGCCTTGGGGAAGAATTTGGCATGCATAGTGAAAAAGGAAAGCAAAAAGAGAAGCTTCTGCAGATGGACTGCAATCACGGCAGTCCAGCACGCCCGTGACCCACGCCCTGGCCACTGCGGTCCTGCTTGCAGCCGGCTGTGCGTGCGAGCGAGCTAATCCGCGGAACGGGAGCCGGCACCGCAGCGCTAATTAGCCGAGAGCGCTCATTAGAGCAGCTCCCGCGCTTGATTGGTGTCCGAGCGCCCTCTCCTGGTGCGGGCTGGCCGTGCGGGGGCAACATCCCGGGAAGGAGGGGATGGCAAAGGGGAAAGGAAGCCACCTTTATCCTACGCCTTGGTGAATGTAGCTAGGATCTTGAACTGCCTGTAGCGTGTTGCTGGGCACTCAAAACTTGGCCTGGTCAAGTTTCCCACACTCTATCCCTCCCCATTAAAATTCTTCCCTTCTTATGTTATTTGGTGTCCAGGAGAAATATTGGATTATCTAGCATCTTTTTGATCAATGGCTTCTCTGATGTTCTGTGGAGATAGGCATTAGCACAGGTTTGCCTCTTAGTTCTTGTTCTGTCTCTGTGAAGGAGGAATCATTCCAAGCTATCATCTCTTCCAAACACCTGATTCTAGCAATCTGTGCTTCTGCAGAGAGGCCCCAGACTAGTTAATCTGAGGAATTTAATGCCAGTTGCATATTGGTATATATGGAAGATTGTTCAAGAGTAGCTTTGTAATTAATTGTGTGTATCTCACTTCTTGGATACTGTGACCGTCATTAGAGGACACATAACTTACAAAAGCACGGTAGCTAGAGTAATGATGATCTTGCAGTGAAAGTAATTATCTTGCAGAAGAGTCTGGATTTAACTATAATGTCCATTCATTTAAGTACCTTCTCCCACATTAAATGAGCTGTAATCCAGTGGCAACTTTTTTTTTTTCTGTTCAAATGGTTCCACTATGAATTTTTCAGCCTCTTGTGAGGGGTGAATTCCAGTAAAATAGGAACTACATGAACAACCACAGTCATTTGACAGAGGAATCAGGAAAGACTGAGAGAATGAGTAAAAAGGAACAACTTCTATGTAGCTGTGGAAGAGTACCTGGATTGCCAGAAATGCGAATTGCTCTGTTCTTGGACAAAGATTGCTGTCATGTGTGCAGGAGGTTCAAGACAGCTGGTTTGAATGAGGGAGAAACATTCTTCAGAGTCAGAGAAGCCTTTACTCCTGTTCAGCTCTCAGACTGAATGTTTAACACTGTCTGCTGCTATCTGTAGTCTGCCCTCAACTTCGCTTCTCTCACCCAAAGATCCAGGGAGAAGTCAGTAATTGTGTAAGGCTGGAGATGCCATGTGGTATGCAAGGGAGTGGGAAAAAAAGCAAACCTTTGGCTTACAGGCCACAGAGTTGACATAGACTGAGGTTGTGGGCCAGCCACAATTGTCTTGGGACTGCTGTTCTCTTCTGCTGGCACGTCATCTGCCTGCAACAATGTGCTGACTGAGCCTGCTTGTCTGTTGTAGCGCTTATCCTACCACTCCTCTGCCCTGTAGAACATTTCTGTATTTCAGTTGCAGATCATAGCAACTAGTTTCTTGTTCTGTCCCTCTTCGCAAAAGACAGGAACAGAAGCAAGAGATTTTCTTGGTACCACACGGATATACAGCACATATACACGGCACAGATACCACACGAGGGTGTGGGAATAAGCTCCTCGGGTTCATTTTTGCTTGTACCAACCTGTGAATCTCTCTTTTGTTTTTATGAAGTTCATGTCAGCACTTGGAGCTTTAGAAGACTGTCACAGAGACAGCCCTGCCCTCTCAAGAACCGGACTACACAATGTGTGCTGCGGTGCTGTGGGTAGTATCCCACATACCCTAATAGCCCACGGAAGATAGGAGTAGTATGTATTCCTGGGAAAGACCTTAAGGAGAAGCTAGAGATTAGCATGTTTTATTCAGCAAGCTGTCTGTGAGCAGAGATTTCAGAACAAGCATCCTTAGAGAAGTGTTCCAAAGTACTTGTGGAACTCACAAGTGCAGCCAGCAACCAAGATGCCTATGGCTAAAATGTGTATCAAAAGAAAAATAAAAATAATAGCTTAGAAGAGTTAAAGCTTTGGCTTGTCTTTCTGTGCTTCCTCAGGAAAGGATATAAACTAGCAGCAAAATGTTCTCAGCATCAGCAAAAATTCTAGTGCTGTCAAAAAGATCTGAGATGTGTTAAACTTCTGCAGATGCGAATTGAAGTCATATCAGATGTGATCGCTGAAGGAACTGTGTGCCCTGAAATTTCACAAGAAGTCATGCCCAGCAGCTCTTTGAATGCCCATTGGGACACAAGGTTCTACTTATGGTCTAAAATACAGGGGGGTCTTAAGCATTCTTCTTTCAGAAGTAATTCTCTTGCCATTGTAGGGAATATGGACAGTTATATTGACAGCATGGGATGAAGAAGTATAACAGTGCATGTGGCCCCTTGAAGGACCTGTGGGAATAGCTGGTGCCGCTGTATAACAAAAACAGTACCCAAATACTGGAAATTAGCTGAGAGCTACGATTCCCAGCTGACAGCCCAAAAGGAACAGACAGGACTAGAGGCACCTCTTTTGGAGGGATAGACTTTCAGAAGGGTCGAGGGACTAAGGGACTGTTGCTAAGTGAAAGAGTTTTTATTCCCCACTGGATTAATTTTAAAGGGCATTTCTGTCCAGCTTGCTCAAAAAAATGTTTATCACACAGCTATGGCTTTTGTTGTCCTTGGCTAACAGAAAGCAAAACTAACCTCAACTGTGTATTCAAAAAGAAAATTGTGCTTAATGTACATTTTCTCCCATTATCCCTCTGCTGTTTCTCTAACCTGCTTTGGAAGAGAATTATCTGGAGGTGGCCTTAGATAATGATGTTGGCTTTTAAATACTTGACCTCACTACCAGGTGTAGCCAAAGGGTTGCAGTGGTGCTTTTCATGGAGATTTATGTGCTGTGTGAACAGGAATGCAATCACTTATTTTACTCAGACCAGGATACAGAAAGTAGATGGCAAAAAACTTCAAGTCATTAGTGTAATGTTTGACACATGACTTTTTTTCTGTTGCACTTTCACAGATGGTGCTTATTGCAACACTTGAGACTGAATTTTAATCAAAGGAATGCTTGTAAGAGCAACAGATTTTACCTGGAAAATAAAAAAAAAACCTACATCACAACAGATAATACCATTCCTCCTGGTATTTTTCAGCTTCAACATAGAATTTATTCCAGAGCATTCCAACAAAGAATTTAAATCAAAAATTTTTGAAATAAATTAAAATGATGGTTCACATTTAAACATTGCTGTCCAAGTGGTGATGACATGAAAAGAACTTACCTATATCAGCTGTTTCCTCTACTGCTAGTAAAATTTAGTCTCCTGATAGTTGCCACCACCTCTTGAGACTCATATGGGGGAGGGAAACAGGTAAGGGCAGGAGAACGCAAATGTGTTCACTGTCCTCCCTCTTACCTGTTAGAGCTTCCATTAGAGCTGCTATTACTTGTTTTATAATAGAAAATCTAGGTTTCAGCAAACTCAGTCTTGTATTATTCTTCTGCTTAAATAGGAATGAACTCCTTCCTATCTGCAAAATTGTACTTTACTGTCCTCACCATAATGATCCCCTCAAGCTGCAGTGAGAGACCAGTCTCACCTCTTGCTTTGCACTGCTGTCTAGCTGGGATGCCACAAGTACCCCACACTGGCAGCTGCAGCATCCATGCCCACTGTCTGTGGCTGAAAGCCTAACCCCATTGTGCCATTTCTTTCTGACTTTCTGACTTCTGACTTTCTGATTTGAGACATATTTGATCTGTTCTCCAGTGGATAGTCTGGCTTTGGCATTGTGGCTGTGACTACCAAGCTGGTGGATAGTTTTCTAAGTCTCATTCCTCACAGATTTTTTTTCCTTTGCTGTTTCACACAACTGTGAATACATTATTGTACCTATGTATTTATGACCTTCTAAGCAGCAATTAGCACTGAATTCATACATTCAGTGCTATCAACACTGAAGAAACCAGTTCCTGTTCAGTGGTGCACTCCAAAGATACAGTTGGATCCAGTCACACATCTTTACTGGCCTTTTTTGCTGTGCTTAAGAGACTGAGTTTGCTGTTGCCTTTCTCAGCCATCTCATTGCCCCGTGAATGTTTTGAGCAACTGATACACCTCACTGGGTGTTCACTTAGTAACTTGAACTGCTGATATTCTTTGCCTTGCACATCATGATTCGCTATGCATAAGCATTGACACTGTATAATTGTTTATTGGTTTTGGCTTGTCTTTGAATTTTAGAGTAGGAATCATATTCTAAGAAATAGGTTTTTAGGTCAAATTCTCTCTTGCTTTTCCCATAGTCTGTCATTTCATGAACTTGAATCAGGTTTTTTTCATTTGTGTTCTTTGGAACTATCATGTCATTTATCTAAGCATATATCCCAGGCCATAACAAAACTTGTCTTGCCCTTTGCTAACTTTTTTCAATACCTATATTACTGTGTTTTTCTGAAACTGCTGAAATCATCATATTTCTCCCTCTGACATTACATGGTTCTGTTAATTCTTTTCTTTCTCAAGTGCCAAGATTGTGGCAAATGCCCTTTGTTTACGGTCCTTATAAAACAGTGGATTTTAATTAGTTCAAAGCTAAAGGAGAGAAATATATCTCTGTGATAATTTTCTTGCTCTGTGGAATAAAAAGAAATGTGTTGTATTTTTAGCTGGTGTAGATCTGTTTATTGACTTGCTAAGCACAGGACTTCTGAAGTTGAATTGTTTTCCATATCTGTGTTGTATTTGAAGCTCAGGACAAAAAAAAGTTTGTAAAATTTTTCCATTTTTCCATTAGAAAGTCAGTAATTTATATAAGTAAAGTACTATGCTGCATCAATAAAGCTTGAAACAACTTCCCAAAATTCCCTATATCAATACAGGCATAGTATTTGCATTCCAGTTATGCAGAGCAGAAAGTGGCTGCAGTGTTGTTGAGAGATGTTATATAAATAAATATATAAATATAAATTATATATTGCTGTAATATAAATAAATCATCATAACTGAGAGATGTTATATAAATAAATCATTGCTTTTTCTGCAATAAGTAATTGCTGTTTTGATTGATGCCTAAATAACAAGGTAGATTGATGAAACAAAAATATTTTAAAATAAATGAACAGAATTCTTGGTGACTGATTTCTTTGTCTATAAGGGTCCCTTAATGCAACACAATTACCTTTTACAGGAATATATTTAGTAAGATGCAGAACATTCTTCTGTAGCTTACCATGGCTGAAGTCACCCACAGAGGTTAGTGAGAATTGCAATCATTCTCAAAGTGGTGTATTTGCTTCAGCTTTTCTCCTCCTCAGTGCAGATGCTGCAGGGCAGAGAGTGCCAAGCATTGACTTGAGAGCATTTCAAGCATGGATTGCATGAGTGACCTCATTGACATGCTCCCAGGATGTGAGCATAGACCAGGGGACAGCAGACTGGGCAATTGTGACTGTGGGAGGAGGTACCCCAGCAGCAATTGTTGAGTCTGGAGTCAGCATACTCCCATAGGAATGAGCTATGGGCCTCATAAGAAGCATATTTCTATATTCAGGCAAGAAGATGCCTGAACTAGTGAAAAAAAATATGTTGTACATCAACTCTTTCTTCTTGGTTTTGACTCCTGAGTAGTTGGTGTGTATTCAATCAGCATATGTTTCTCTATAATACAGAAAAATTGTCTCTGTCTTTCAATATAATCAAACTGAAAACTCTTTTTAAAGCTAGATCGTGAGCCATTATATATCCCTTCCTTCCTTCCTTCCTTCCTTCCTTCCTTCCTTCCTTCCTTCCTTCCTTCCTTCCTTCCTTCCTTCCTTCCTTCCTTCCTTCCTTCCTTCCTTCCTTCCTTCCTTCCTTCCTTCCTTCCTTCCTTCCTTCCTTCCTTCCTTCCTTCCTTCCTTCCTTCCTTCCTTCCTTCCTTCCTTCCTTCCTTCCTTCCTTCCTTCCTTCCTTCCTTCCTTCCTTCCTTCCTTCCTTCCTTCCTTCCTTCCTTCCTTCCTTCCTTCCTTCCTTCCTTCCTTCCTTCCTTCCTTCCTTCCTTCCTTCCTTCCTTCCTTCCTTCCTTCCTTCCTTCCTTCCTTCCTTCCTTCCTTCCTTCCTTCCTTCCTTCCTTCCTTCCTTCCTTCCTTCCTTCCTTCCTTCCTTCCTTCCTTCCTTCCTTCCTTCCTTCCTTCCTTCCTTCCTTCCTTCCTTCCTTCCTTCCTTCCTTCCTTCCTTCCTTCCTTCCTTCCTTCCTTCCTTCCTTCCTTCCTTCCTGCCTCCCTCCCTCCCTCCCTCCCTCCCTCCCTCCCTCCCTCCCTCCCTCCCTCCCTCCCTTCCTCTCTGATACTGATTTTGAAGGGCTTAGGGGAGGACTAATACTGACTTAACTCAGTAGACTTTATTTTAAATTATAATTTCTGTGAGCATAGATAATTCTTTATTGAAGGAAGTGCATCAATGAATTTTTAAAGGTGTCTGAAGCAGATCAGTCAATATTTATGAATGATCTGGTTGACACTGGGCAGATGACACATGTGATTTTGCTCCTCTTTAAGTAATATGCACAAGTATTGCTGAATATTGCTGTGCTATGGCCCAGACTGTAAGAAGAAGTTTATGAATCTGCAAATATTTTTGGTGCTGGGCTTCATCCATATCATCAGGCTGAATTTTTATAGAAGTGCTTAGCCAATGGAATTTCTTCTGGATCATTTGAATTATTGATTTACATCTCTTTGTGAGACATTTTTTTCCTTATCACATAGATCTGAGGGTTGTGCTGGTTAGCCTCACTGTACGTGATACACAGCAAGAATCTTTTTAACTAATTTCAAAGCTGAGCAAGTATTTATCCTAACATCAGCGATACAGCTGTATTTCTGACCTAGAGGATCATTGTTTCATTAGGCCTGATTAACAACAGCGTTATTCCAGTTTTGCTGTGTGGATCTATATCAGTGTACAACTTCAGTAATGTAATAAATTAAAACCAGTGCGCCAAATCCTGATTCAGCTGAAGTCAATAGCAGCAGTACTGCTGACCTCACGTAGCAGAGTGACCTGTTTGAAAGCAGTTGTAATGTCCTTGTATCTCAACTTCCTCTTGGCTTTTTATGACCGAAAGTAGAGACAGAATTTTTGTTTGTTTGTTTAAGCTTTCTGTATCCTCTCTGCAGCATGCTATTGTGCTGCTTTTGCAACACACAGTATATATCTGTTACAGTGTCCAGTTCAAAGGATGTAGCTCTGCTGCCTTTGTCTACTTAGTTATTGTTTGCCCTGCATTCACTAGGCCTACAAAAAGATCTGATTTACTGCCTTACTGTTACCCAACCAAATGACATTCTTGTGGCTTTAACTGTTTCATGTATCCTTAAGAATGCTTTTAATTTGATTTTTGAAGTGTAATTGATCAAATGAAGGCATGTTTACTGCCCATATGCTTGACCCTTATTTAATAAATACAAGCTTTTGCTGCTCTGCAAATCAATTGTTCTTCTTGAGCTTCCTATCTGCATTTTTATACTTTAAAGCCTTTTCTTGATAATTTACGTGCACTGTCCCATTTGATGGTGGGGATTTAACACCCTTTACCTCAGTGCAGCTACAACAGTTTTACCAGCTGAGGATTTGGCCTTGATCTCTGCTGCCTTAATTCACACAGGCTCCCTTCCAGCATCTCTGGTCAAGGTTAAATCAGCTTTTCACAGCAGTGAATCAACATCATTGATTCATTCTATATTCTACATATGAGCCTTGATATTATTCCTCTCTGTTTCAAGATGTCTGTGTCAAGCCCCAAGCAGCTATCTAAACATTGAATATCTCCTTGTAATAGAGTTACATGGTTCCCTTAAAATCATGTTTGAATTCCAAGTTTAAAAGCATTTAAAGTTACATGAATCAGCCATACCACAGTGCCCATGGTGACAAATGAAAGAAAAGGCATCAGATACACAACATAGTTCTTAAAATTACTTTGCTGCTTACATGGTCTTTATTCTTTATTCTGTGAAAGTGCTGTGTATGTACCAGGAGAAGTGCCATACATGAAGAAATGTCATTATGTACATGAGAGGAGCATTCTTTGTGAGGAGAGGTATATAAACTGTCATATAAAATCCTGTTTTCCTGCTCTAGTTTCTTCCAACTATAGTGAACTTTGACTAGTTTGATAGCTCCAGCCTTGCTGGAATAAAATATCTGCCCCCTCAAAAAAGTCAAGAGTGCTGTACCTCATAGAAAGTACATAATATTTATTTAAGGGCTAAGCATTCAGCTTAAATGTATTCTGTCTAGCTTCTGGGAACCTGCAGCTTATGCTGGGCACTCTTATTAACTTACTTTGAACTTCTTGTCATTAATTTAATAGCATAAAAATTCCATTCTAGTATCATGGTACCTATATTTATCATGTTCACACCATGTCATAAATATATCATCTTCAGAGGCATCTACTGAATAATAGAAAGTCAGGTAACCCCAGCTGTTGTTATTGTTTTTAACCCAGTGAGCTTTTGGTAATTACTCCCACTGTCTCTTACATTTTAATAGTGCAGTGCAATGTATATCTTGATTTTATTATAACTAATACAGAGTCCATAATCTAGCAAAAGAAAGTTTGGATCTGATATATAAAAGAATAAAAGACAAGTAGAGAAAGGATGTTAAAAATTTTAGAGATTTTGATATTCTTTGGCAATGGTGGTTGTAGATCTGTTCTACTCAGACTAACCCCACATGAAAATGAGATTGGCCTCATGCATACCCTAGTTTGACTTGAAATGGATGTCCATCAGATTCCCACTGGTAGATCGATGGCAGGGAAATATTTGGATATGCTGCTAAACCAGTTTTACAGCCAGAGCCTGGGCCAAGATCTGGAGTTACTTTCCAGTTTCCCGTATGAGAAACTCCATAGTATGTGAAAAATAGAGCAGACACCTGCTCCTTTACAAGTTACGTGAAAGTTCTGCTGAGCGTATGTGAAAAACAAAGTGTTCAGTACTTCATCCTGGACTAGTCTACGGGTTATGATTTTGTGTCCTATTGCACAGTAGGAATGATAATCCAGCCACATCATTTTCGAATGCTGTTTCATTTTCCACCTGCCTTAAATCTACTTTGCTGCACACCAGCGTCTCAGCAAATGCCAAATCCCAAGAGCTGTGTCTGCCAGTTTCCTGCCATAACCACCAAACCACACATGAAGGATTCTTCCCAGTACATGATGTATTCATTTGGCCTTCAAAACAGAGCTCTGTTGCACTGGATCATTTTTAGGCAAAGTCTCTCAAGTCACTAAGAGACAAAGACAAATTTGTAATGAAGAACACTATACAGTGTCCTTCTGTTTAAATCTTATGGCCAGATCAGGAGTATATAATTCCTATGCAGAGCAACAAGGGACTGACATTTTCTTTGCTGTTGCAAATGGAGAGTTCGTTACACTGGAAGGACAGGAGGGAAAAAACCTCAGATAAGACTTTTTAAATATCTTTATCTTATAGTTCAGGTTTTCCTCTTCCTTTGAAAACCTGTTATTTTTACATTGCCAAACTTCTTAGACTAACTACAGTGGTTCCAAAATGTTGTATTCATACCTCTGCATAGGCACCTGGTCCTTGAAGGTGGAAGCTATGTTATATGGCCTGCAGCTTTCCCCAATTACAAGTTTCAGACAGGAGGATGGGTAGTTCTATGAGGCTGAGGCAGCATAGCTGATCCTGAAAGAACCAAGTCAACTGCAGGAAAGATTTTGCATGCCCAGAGTGGATTTGGACAGTTGTTACACCAACAATGTAAATGGAGTACCTCATATTTAAAATATTTTGTTCTAACAATGTTTTTTTTCTCCTTGTCTTAATAATAATTTTCTGCCTGCAGCTGTTTGCACTGCAGAATGCAGTGCTAATGCAACTTAATCTGAAACAACCAGTAGAAATCTGAATAATGAAAATGATTTGGGCTTCAGGAAGGAAAAATAGTTTTACATGTTACAGTTTCACATGTTTAATGTATTTGCTTCTTTATTTTTTATTACCATATCAAACCTCCCATTTTTCCATTTTACTCTGCAACAGAACATGGGGCAAATTTGTTCTGTGAATCTGAATACTCTCAGTTCATGAGTTCCTGAACTTTAGTTGCTAGGAGTATCAAAGTCTAAGCCAAGCTGAAAGGCAGCCCATTTTTGTAGTGGTCAGAATAAAACCCTTGATCTCAAACTGAAAATGTTTGAAATCTAAGAATCAAACCCTGGCCCAAGCTTCACAGCTTTAGCCCATCTCTCATTGTGACACTAACATTCTGCTTTTATCCAGAGGGTGATACCAAGAAGCCACTTGTAATGTCATTAATCCCAAGATGTGTTTGTAATTGTAAAAAAAAGCTCAGTGTTGCTAGAGGTAATAGAAGATATCGCAAGGAATATTCTGGGAGACTCCATGTTTTTTGCTACTCTGGTCTCTAAGGCTCAGCTCCTCACCTCAGCTCCAGGCAGAGGCTGCACATCTGGTTCCTAGCAGAGAAGGGACACGCTGTGCTAGCTTGCTGCTGAGTGAAGAAAGTGGTTAACTTCGGCTGTGTCTGCACTGCCATGTCTGTACTCTGTGCTCGCTGTTGAACTGGACAGCTATCATGGAGAGACCACTGATTTTCTTCCCATGTTCTTTAACTGTAGTCACATGTGGCCGAGCTAAACCCCTGCAGTGCAACTGTTTTTTCCTATTTACACATGTTACTAAGAAACATCAGCTAAGGATATGTTATTACAAGTTTGTGAATGACCCCATTCTTGGCACAAGGCCAAACCAAACATTTTAGTTCATTTAAAAAGCAAAACTTGATAGAGTCAGTAGTTATGATTGACAAGCAGAGGTGGAGTGCTACTATGAAACAGAGAGACGGGAAATTCCAATAATCCAAATTAATAGGCATAGTCATTAATTCCATCAGTGGGATTATAAAACAGAAATGTCATTCTTTGTTAAGAGCAGTTTGGCCAGGAAAGGACACAGGAGACAAACTGTAAAAAAAAAGACTGATTCATTGATCAAGACACCTTGATATGATAAAGACATTAACATTGAGATTTTTAAAAACCTTGTTTTTGTTAGATTCATTAAGCCTCAAGTCTATAATAAAAAAAAAAATAGAAATATAATTTAAATAGCAATGAAAGAAACAACGAGGGGTAAAAAATGATGGGATAGTCTTATGAAATAGACAAAGAAGAAGCTAAAAACCATTTCATTGTCTCTATGTGCAACACGGAATGCTTTCTCTTTCTCACAGTAGTACTCTTGTAATGAATTTCGTACTCCTCCTGTTTACATACACCAGAAGGAATATGTTGCTTTGACAGTCTTGTTAGAACATATGAAGCACTAGTAACATTCTAGTAACAAAATTACCCTGTTTCTGTGGTTATTTTCTGAAGAAAAACAGTAATTCAGAAATTACTATTTTCCTCTCTTTGTACTGTTACTTCATTGTGGACTCTAAATGCTGGCATGAGACACACTGGCTGCACTGGAGTAGAAATTGGAGGGGATGTTACTGGGGCACCCACTTGCACTATTCTGCATGAGAATTTGTCAATGTTTCAATTGCAAACTGCTCCTTGCACAGATTTATAACTAGGTCATAAAAGTTTCATCCCAGCTAAAATTTTCACTTCTTTTAAGTTTTTAAGCACAAAATTGAAGTTGTATTTTTTTCATAGGATATATTTCATCATAAGGCATAAAGATTTACACAGTTAAATCCCATTCTTGTTTGGGAGAGTTACACATCTGACTCCATTTGCAGGCATCAGCATAGTGTTCTAGGGGCAAATCATCACCTGGTTGTCTCTAACCTCAGAGAATCCCACAGAAAAAAGGCAATTAACACCAGCCAATATGGCTCACAGTCAGTGTTCTTCACTTGTTAGCTGGGGCCAGATTGTTTTTGTCAGCCCTTTGATCAATGTAGTTTCAGTATGCTTTCTAAACTACTGGTGGAGGAGAGGGACATTCCATTTCAAATGTACATTATGAAGTTTGGAGTCAGAACAGAACAGATATTAGAGAATAAAATACACCTTTTTCCTTCTAGAAACTAACTTCAGGACTAACACCCTGAATCCAAGCTAATTGAAGCTAATGATGCCCATTGGCCTCATTGATTCTTGTCAAAAAGTATAGAAAGCAACAGCTGGAAAAGTGTCCACAATATTGACAGCCCTCTTTCACAGGAGGATCTCCACTGTTATGCCAGGTACAAGGTTTATTACAAACTCTGAAAAAATGATCAATTACTTGTTTAGGAGTTATATTTCATGTCAGATATAAGAACTGAGGCACTGTTCTCCTGTCTGTTACTATTTATGCACAAGAACTGTACTTCAGTTTGTGAGCAGTATTCACCAACTTTGCATGGAGCTGGCTGTAGGAGAGGTATAAGGGCTGTTGTATCAAAGGTTCACTTCCTTACTGAAGCTTTAAAAGACCTATCAGAGCTTTATGTATCTTTCCCAAGGGTATTGACTGTTCTTCCACAGTTCTTCCTGGATTCTTGGAAGATCTTCCCATTCTTCCAAAAGACAGATCTTCAGGTAGTTGTGATGAAAGCTGTGGGCTAGACAAATAAAGGACAATGCAGTTGAAATGGTGCCAAATCCATCCTAAGTGCAAGCTTTTTGCAAAAACACCACAAAAATACTTAGGCTGTCATTTCACTTTGACTTTTTCTAATACTATTGCTATTTTACCAATCTGTTTTTCAGGGATTTAGTTCTCTTTTGTAGACACAGCCACACTGTATTTCCTTCTCCAGTAACTAGTACCATGTGAAATACTCTCTGTCAAATCCCAAACCACCAAGCACTGTCTTGGTTTCAGCTTTCATTATGAACTCAAAATTCAGACTAGAATGGTCTATTGAGAAAATGGTTTGTAAAGTTCACAAACCTTGCAAACAGACTTTAGGCCTATTTTGATTAACTCTGCTTTTAACAGTTGGAGACATGTTTGAAAACCAGGCTGAAGATGGCTCCTCGTGATGCATTTCCCAGGTCTTTGGCTTAGCCAACCAGACAAACCAAGCCCCCACTTTGCCACTGCTTCTGAACAAAATCTGTAGTGCAGTCGGGCACTCTCTCAGGTGGTTTAACCTATGTTGGAACACAACACTGAAAGGGCCATTTCAAATTATTATGAAAACTGCCTCATTCTCAGTGCAGGCTTGGAACTACCTAATCAGAGCTGCATGTATATAGTGTTCAGGATTCTTGGTCTTCATCCAAATGTATGCAGAACCCAAGGTTTTAAGTTACTCCGTTAGTTATACATTCAGAACAGAATGACAATTTTAACTCCTAAATAAGGTAATTAGAAAAGAAAGCCCCACTTCACCCTCAGTTTTAGCTCCCTGAAACAACTCCTACCACTACAGCATTCAGTGTACAGGGGTGTGTAGTCATGACAGAGACATTTAGCTTTTGGGTTTTTGTCTTTCCTGGTGTTATATTCCTGAAAGAATGTTTTATCATCAGATGAAAGCTTTGGAATTGAAATACTGCCGTGTGGCTTACATTAGTGATAGTAATAATCTGCTCCAAAATTACCCACCCAACATGCCTTTGAATTTGTTTGATTGAATTGACCCACCAAGGTCTCAGACGTGGCTAATCTTTGTTCTCTGGCAGATTGTCCTCATTAGGACATTGCAGGGTTCTGCAGAAGCAGCACTCGGCTGGAATAGTGTCCTTTCACAGTATGCAGAGCCTATGGAGAGTAGGTTTGTTACCTCACACTTAAATCAGTCTTTGTTTTTTGTGGTTCGTGCTTTTTTGTTTTCTCCCTATGCACGCTAGCTTCAAAGCTGGGGTTCCTCATACCAGCTCATACTAAAAGAGACACCAAAATAGGCAGATTGTACATAAAGGGAAACCCTATGTCTGGGATAGGCACTAAATCAAGTATAGGTTATGTCACTGTTGAAGCTAATTTTGGATAGCAGCTATGAATGAGACTGACTAATGCTGCAATCTATCACATCTCACCCTAGCTAGTGTGACAGGACTTGCTAGGCACCCCATGTAAAAATAAAACATTTCTTCAAATGTGTTAGAAACTGGTATGAGGTGACCTATTTGATTTGAAATGTGGAGTTATCAAATAAAACAGCCATCTGTCAGATCAGGTGTATCCATGGAGCAGCAGTCACTTCGAAGAGTGCTGTATGACAGTATTACAGTATTACTGTGCTGTATTACAGTTTTGTAAGCTGTCCATTTAAAATATTTTTCTCCCTTTCTCTTGCAATATCTTGGTTTCTCTCTATATTTAGATGTCCAACTTTCTATGCTTGATGTTCTGTTTATTTCACTATATTCACATAAGAGAAGTAAAAAAAAAAGAAAAAAAATTACTGTGTGGCTTATAGGCTAAGCTATTTCCATCTCGATGAACAGGGAGAGAAAGAAAGGGGAAATGCATTTAAAAAGGATGTAGAGGATTTCATGTACATTTGTCTAACACTAAGCATCACAACATTATCTGAAGATTGGGCCGTATACTGAGCATAAAAGAAAAACCTCTAAAGTTGATTAAAAGAAATGTTTTGATCTTGGAGGTGTAAATTGGTCTGTGGTAATCACTACCACAAGGTGTTCTTGAGATTAAGAAGAAAATCTCAAACTGTCTGTAGAAAGGGACAATGCTTCAGGTGGAAGAATCATGAGGAGACTGCAAGAACCAACAGGAGAAAGAAGAAAAGTGATAGTGGATGAGGAAATGGATGAACCTAGTGCTGACTGGAAAATGAAAACAGAATTAGAATATACTTGGACAGGAGAAGGAAGAGAGGGAGGGAGCAGAGTGCTAAACAGGAGTCTAGATCATGAAGCAGAGAAAACCAGAGCTAGCTGGCTGGGCAAAGGTTTGAGGGCAAACAGTTAATAACAAGGTAGGTACAAACACATATCCTATGTGTTGGGACACGGGAAAGGGAGACATGGCAACAAAGGGTAGGTGGTATGAGGCAGTTGCCATAGAGCAGCAAAAATGAATAGATGAATTTGAATTGTAAACCTACAATCTAAAATGAGAGTTGAGGCTTTCTGGACAGTAAGATTAGGACTGGGGGAAGAAAAGGGACTGTGCACAAACACTCAGAGGACTCAGACTTTTTAGGCAAGAGAGATATGCTGAGAGCAGCGACTGGAAAGGTTTCATGAGAAAGACGAAATTTGGATCCTGAGGCAGAGATTTGGATCCCTGAGGGAAGAGATTAATGAAGGCAAAGCTGTGTCAGAGAAGGTGAGACAGGAGGGGTAATGCTGACATGGCATAGACAAATAGCTGAGGAACATGGAACAGTACATGTGATATTTAGGTCCGCTCCCAGTTTCTCTGCTGTCAGCAAAAGTCTGTTTAAATGCTAGCATAGTGTGTGTCATCCCACTTCAGTGTTGCCAATAAAGAGGTCTACAACCTATTGCTATAAACTACTCCATTAAATTAAATTACCTAGACCTGTGTGGAAAATTCATTCCGTTGACAGTGCTGTGCTTACAAGTAGTTTCATGATGGAACTTCTGTTTTTCCACTTTGCTTTCAAAAAACATAAAAATAAGCAAAGAATAATATATATTGATAGTACTTTTAAAGTTTGTTTTAAGCATTAATTTAATTTAAGCATTAATTTTTTTTAATTTCCAAAACACTCTGAACTTTGCAACCATGATTTTGTTTTCCTGCTCATTCCCATGAATTTGCTCTTTACACCAACTTTAATTGCAAGCACACTGGGGAATTTTGTTATGTTGGGTATTTTTTCTCTGCAGGCCATTTACACACTGACCAGTTTTGGGTGTGAATCAGGAATGAGTACTGGGGCAAGATTTTGTCTTTAGTACTCTTTCTTCACAAAAACCTGTGAGATGTACGGTGATGTAAGGTGGCTGTAGGAAGAAAAAAGAACAAGCCATATGGCTGTGCTAATTGAATACTGGCTCATGAAGTTGGATTCTCTCCCTTTCCCGTCACCATTCAGTCCCTGTGTTTGCCAGGCATCACACTTTTCCACAGGTGGTCACTAATTGTGTTTTCCTCATTTCTGGGGTCCTGACAAGAGACTCTAGGGTCTGGTTTGCAAAAGTGCTGAGCATTCACAGCTGCAACTGAAGTTAGTGGTACTTGTATTTTTAACACATAAAGGATTATGTAACATTATATACTCGGAAATATACACATGACAAATTTTAAGTGAATTGGATAGTGAAGTCAACTGGCATGAAAAATACAGGGATTTAAATGTGGGGGAAGTTTGGAATTTCTCAAGTCAAAAGTAAAAACCTTTCTGTAATTTGGATCCCAACAAAGTGGGTGGAAAAGTCTTACCTAGAGGGCCCCAGCTCCAATTGAATGAATAACCATTTTGAAAGGGATATTAAGATTAAGCAGGGAGCTTACAAGAGATGGAAAAAAGAATCAACCAGCAAAGAAAGCTATGTCTTCGATGTCAGAAAGTATTCAGACAAAGTGAAAACTGCCAGGAATCAGAGTTGAACCTTGAAAAGAGAATTAGCACAAGCAGCAAGAAGTTCTTTGTTTATAGAAATAAAAAGAGAACAAGAGAAGAAAGGAGATTAAATTGGAATGCTCTATAAACTAAGGATATGGCAGGGATTTGATTCTCAAAGTATAACCAAAAAAAAAAGTTAATAAATACCTTAGTTTTCAAACATGGGTGATGGTGGGCAGGTTGACAGGCAGGGAGGAAGACCTGAAGGAACCAAAATGATGTGAAGCAAAATTCAAAATCCTTGCTACAATCAAGTGAGGAAAGAGGATAATCTCCATTTCTGAATGCTGGCACATGAAATTACAGGTCACATGCAAAGTAATTTAATAATCCATAAAAAGACAAGTACCAGGTAATCAGCAAGAGTAAACGACACATTAGTATAAAATTATATCTAATATTTCTAGTAAAATAAAAATTTTGTGCTACTGAAAAAGAGAGGAAGAAGGAAATCTGATTTGGAGAATTTACATGTCTTCTAAGCTAACCTCAATATGCAGCACTTTAGTCTGTATTTTAAAGATATGGACAATTAGAAATCGTGGGGGAAAGAACTAAATTGCATCCAGGGTGTATCATACCAGGATAACTTTATATCTGTGTTTGATATTTTGTGTATTTAACTGAAATTTTCTCGTACATTATGTATGGATTAAGAAGAAGCAGACAGCATTTAAGAAGGTGGTAAAGAGGTACACAGGAATGGCTGGTACTCATAGCTGAAGGACTTCTGGCAAGAGAACACACATAAATATTTGCAAAGATTATTTTGGTCCTTAGTTATTTGAATATTTCCATTAATGATGCTGGTTCAGAATTAGTTATACGTTAATAAGATCTGCTCTTGATGGAAAGCACTGTCAGAAAAAAAGGAGAGATCCAAATATCTTATGCAAGGAATCGTATGACACTCAGGACTGGACTGTTGGTGATATTATGCACATAAAGAGCTAAAGCCAGAAATTTCTGCTCTAGGCTGAGAACTCATCAATTTTCCTATGCATGAGGAAGAAAAAGGCCTGGGGATTTGGGTTACATGGTGACAACAAATGCTTATGTAATTTGAAGGAGCCCAGAAGCAAATTAAACCCTTAAACTATGTCAGAGATAACTTCAGTAAAGATGGAGAAGAATTAAAACTATTTTACAAGTCACAGGCGAGATCCAAAAAGGGTATACCATGCACAGTTCTAGCTCTGTATGGTAAAGAACAATGAATTTAAACTAGAATTTTTGTCTGTCTTATGGGAGAAAGTAAAAACAGCTTTGCCTGCTTTTCTGGTAGAAAAAAAAGCCTGAGGCAGGAAATTGTTAATCTCTATAAATACATGTGAAGAGGTGGAGCTGGTTTGAAGGTATGGGGGCAGTGAGAAATGAGAGTAGACAATACTGGATTTCAGGGAAGTGTTCTCTAAGCTGAAGAAAATTATGGGCAAAATAATTCACTGATAAAAAGTACATGTGTAGGTATTACTCTAGGAACTGGGATGAGCTTTTTGAGCATCAGAAGTCTGCTGAAAAGCTTCTGTCAGAAGAGAGATGAGCATAAAAAAGGCTGTACCACAGCTGTAGCTAGCATCCCGCCAGTGCGTACTGGTTTTCTTGCTGCTTTCTCTCCCTCTGACCGGCAGCAGCCTGGATTCCTCCCTCCAAGCTCCATGCAGGTTGCTACATGTTCACTTTTAAATACGTTTGTTGTTGCCATGTTCTTTGTGCCAGTACTTGCTGATTTTCTGAGGCCAGACATTACAAGCACATAAGTCACAAAAGAGACAAGGAATCTTGTCTTGCCAGCCCATTACAGCGTCATAAGTCTCACAGATGTTCAAATATATTGGTTTTGAAATGAAACTCCTGCTATGTGGTTGAATTATTGCTTCTAGTGAAGGACCTGCTTCCATCCTATCTGACCTCCCTTTATTGTTTGGTGGTGTTTTCATGGTTATGCATGTACTGGCATATCTTATTTCCAGTGATGGCTAAAGCTCTGCATTTCCAAATACCAGGCTTGCTTCAGTTTATTGTAACACATGGACTTTCTGCTTTTATCCCATAGCAATATTCTTGTTTTTCTCTACCTCTTGCATTTTGCCCACAAAAATGGGCTGGTTAAGCTTGAAGGTATCCCTAACTCAATATTTCATTTCTGAGGATGGTCAAGACCAGATGTCTAAAGAAGGCTGTGGGAAGAGGGAAATGTAGTGAGACTTCCTCAAAATACTCTTCAGGCTGCAGGAATTTGTGGCTCGGCTAATTCCTGAGCCAGAGATGGGGCCTTTGTTTTTAATAGCTCTGATGGATTTTTCTTCTGTGAATTCGTTCACGAATTTTTAAATGCAAGTTAACTTGTGGTATCCCACAACATCCTGTGGCAAGGGGTTAGCTGAGTTAAGCAAGTTAAAAGCTACCTTTTTATTTGTTTGAAAAATGCTTCCTGCTTTTCATTTGATGCCCTCTGGCTTGTATACCAGAAGTAGTGTGTAGTTGTTTCCTATTTACCATGCTTATGCCACTTGTGTTTTTACAGGCATCTATCATAATGTCTCCTAGGCTGAAGTGTTTTACTCTATTTAATCATTCCTTAGATGGAAGCCTGTCCACATCTTCTGTAAGTCTTGGTATCCTGCTCTGTGTGTTTACCAGATTTACTAACTATTCGGATATAGTGGACAGTAGTTCCCCCTGAGGCAATTTATACTGGGTTTTCATATCCAGCTAGAATTGAAAGGTGAACTCATAGCATCCTTTAATTCCAAGGTGCTCATTCAGATAGTGTTTTGGATTCGAGCCTTTAATGTGGCTCTGTCCAGTGCTCAGAGCAATGCTCTGAGCTGACAGCTTTGTAGACTTCTTCAAGGTAAGTAACATTGTCCCTGTTCCTCCTGTACTGATTTCTGCCACTCCTATTTCATTACCAGTATGCATACAGCCTCTCTGGTCTTCTGCAGGCATTTTCAGCCCATCTTGAATGGCCCCATCTCAAGAATAGCAAACATAGCACGTAAAAGTAAGTATCTTCTGCTGTACAGCTTCAAATGCCAGCTGATTAGAGCCTGTCCAGCTTACCTCTCCCCCACCTTCCTAACCTGGCTGCTTGAGAGCTCCTGCTATCACTTCCTACCTATTTCTCTGCATTTCTATTCCCAAAGCCATAGGATGTCTCTTCCTCACTGTTTCCTGCCCTTGTATCCCCTACCTATGCTAAATCCTCTGGCATAGCTATCATAGCTATTCCCCAAAGCACCTTCTTTGAGCTGGGTATTTTGAAAACATTTCAGAAGAGGAAATTTAGGCCTAACCATGCTGTCAGCCCAAGAGTCAGAGCTTATACCCACAGCCCCACTCAACTTACCATTATGCAGGGAAGAGCAGGCATGGGAAGGAGCAGGCAGCCATTTGGTATCTGCATGCACAAGAGAGACCTTCAACCTACCTGTAACCTTTGGTCCTGTCAGCTTCTTATCCCCATGCCACCACTGAAACAGACTGAATGCCCTCATTTCAAGTACTTGTCAGAGAAGGAAAGAAAACTTCCTTTTCAGAAGGAAGAAAACCTGCAGGAAAAAGAGAGAAAAATTTAAATTGCCTCTTTCCCTCCCCTTCATTGCGATTGTCCTGAAGCCATACAGGTGAGATACCCCCATCTCAAAGGTGCTGCCTTCTCTGCCCCACAGACTAAGGCACTTCAGGATATTCTTACTCTTTTTCCGGGTCCGTTTGGAACCTGGTATCTTTGTATGTTAATTGTCTAAGACAGAGCTTGGAGGAAGCAAGAGCCAGAAAGCCAAAGGGCCTTGCATATAATCAGTGGATTTCTCCTGGTCTAGACATGGCTTTTGTCTCTCCCTTTCTCAGGTCTGACCAGTATCTCTCAGAGGTCAGGTGTCTGGCTTCCTCTTGTCTGCATTCAGATGCATTTAACTCTTGCTACTTCCTTGGATATTGGTTGTGACTGTCATCATGTAATTCACTGAATATCGTGTTTTTATTACCTTTGGCTCCTGAAACAAGATTGTGGTGAACTACCTGCTTGATGTTCCTTAGTCTCTCTAGTTAGGGACAGGTTTAGTTCTTGTCAGAAAACTTGGGTAGCTACATTTGTGACAATAAAATTGAGACTAAAGATAAATGCTGAATGTGATGGCCAATAGCCAGGTGACAGGCAATATGTTCTGCAGCCCAAGCCAATACTGACATCAAGGACACTTTTGCCCAAAGCAATTTTACTAGTAACTCCCTACTTTACTGGTGTAGTGAAAATCTTTTCAGGATTCAACTGTGTAGCACCCATATACCTTCCTTTGAAGGTTTTTTTTTTTTTTTTTTATTACTAGAGCACTGATTCTTTTTGTTTTGGGTTTTGGCTGTAATGGTTAATGTCATTCATGCAACTACTGTTAGTGACTTTATCGTGGTTAGATATTGAGCTGCACAGGGAGAGTAATTTCTGGCTTCAGCACATTTTGTGTCTTCTTAAAATGTGGCTTTCTATGCTGGAGAATATTGAACAAGGTAATTATTCTTGTTCTTGTCTCAAACTGGGCAAAAAAGTCTGATTTAGCTGCATGATTTGTGCTGACCTGCTGTTAGTGGGTTGGCCTATCAGTGACACCAAGCTTTGCATTCTAAAATGCTCATTTATATGGCTGTATTTTTTTCTTCCTGATAATTTGCACTGAATAAGAATTAGTGAAGTGGTAATCTAATTGTCTTATATTATTGACTTAACAGTGTTGTATTTCCAACAGACTGGAAGTAAGCCTGATAATTTTGTTAATCTAATACATTCATAGAAACCATTTTTGGCGATAGGTTAAATAAATGTAAAAGACACTTATCATTTGCTTGCTACCAGTCCAAATCTTTGCTGAGGCCAAAATTGGCATCTGTGCGAACCGTTTGCTACATTATTCCCATGGCCTACTCATGCCTAACTGCCCCAAACCACAAATCATTTGCTCATTCTTGTTCAAGCCATCAGTCTAGCCCTCTGGGCTTTGCAGAATCCAGCAATAAATCTAGCTCTGATGACCCAGATCTTCTGAACCCTAACCTTAAAATTAGAGTTAATAGTCCAGAGACCCCTAAAAGCAAGAGAATTAATCACAAGCCATTTGTCTCTGTTAGTCTAGCTGCTAGTCCTACAGGTCATGCAGTATCCAACAATAAAACTACCTCTCTAGCCCTTGCCATCCCAAAAGTAATCTGAACCCCAACTTTTCATGTAGCCGAAATCCCAATATCTAGTCCTGAATTAACAAAGTTTCTTTAGTGTGTGGTACAATTAAGAGATATCATTGGATAGACTTGATGTAGATGACATCAGAAAGTAAAAAGTAATGACTTACGGTTCCATGCTAGCCCATGAATAGCAAGTCTGAATGAGTAAGGATAATTTGGATGTTACTAAGATTAGAAGTTCATCTGAAACTAGCTGGCAGGAATGCTTAGTCTTGTAGCTGTGATAAGTTGTCAGGTTACAGTTAGGAGTAGGTTTGGTCACAGAAAATGAGGAACTTATGAATTACGTTTACAAACAAATCATTTCCTCTTCAACAAGGTGAAGAAAAGATGTGGAGCAAAAATCATCCAGGGCAGGAAACAAAGAAAATATGTAAAGTCAGCCTGGGCAGATGCTGCCTTATTCTTTAGACCTGAAAGTACTGGCCTGAAAAGTCTCATCTGAAACACTTAATGTTGACATTATCCTTATTCTAGTACCTACATAGAAACAATATTTTTCAGCCTTGCAGTGTACAGAAAAGCAGTTTGTCTTCAAAACCCAAGGCCTAATCTACACTATTTCCAAGTGACCAAGAATACTGAACTACATGCTTTTGCTAAGCTTCCACCGTCTTTTGTCTGGAGGACTTGCAAAATAATAATAATAAAAAGATTCTCTCATAGTGTCTCCTGTTTATAAACTTTACCTATTCCAAATGCCACTGTTGTCTTAATATTAGTAAAGATACCAATATTTGTAAAGAGGCCAAGAACAGGCAAAGACTCTTCTGGTACTTTCTCTAGTATTTGATCTTTGATCATGGCAAATCTTCCATCCTGTAATAGGACCTGCTTGATAATAGCAACCTAAAATACTCCATCCATGCTACTCTCAGTGCTAAATCTAACCCAGCAGTTTCCATATGATGGCAAGGGGAAAGGACACCTTCTTATTTGAGTTTGAATATAAGTTGTCCTGAGTGGTAGAATTCAGTTTAGGCTTACAAGTAACCTCACAAAAGTGAGAAAATCTGTGGCTAAACTTTACAAAAAAATTCTGCTTTCCCAGAATTAACAGAATGCTTCGCTACCTGTCAGATTCAATATCAAAGTAACAAAAAAAAATAAGTTCCATAATATTAATTTTTTTCCCCTTATGAAATATGAAGATAAATACCAGTCTTCATACAGGGGAAGTTAAAGCCTCATGTGCTGGAAGGCTGGCAGGCAGACTTCAGGCACTGAGGAGGCAGTGAAAGTTTTTCAGCTATATTCGGGTTCCTGTTATCACTCTTTATATCCCTTCCAGTCTGAAGAACAGCAGCCAGGGAAGGAACTCCCAACAAAGCACACTTCAGCTTAACTGAGACCTTGCACCTTGGAAACTGGGAACTGAGACAATAAGGGAAACGTGCATGCAGTGTTGACTTTTTTTGGAAGAAAAGCCTATGCGTTTGGGATGTTTTGAGCCTCTCTTTCCTGAGGGGGAACACAGCTCCAGGGAGTCCTTGCCAAAAATGAATGTGTGTATCAGTGGCACTCTGATCAAGCAAATCAGCTGACTTCAGCTGGCAGCAGAGGAATGGACACTTCTTGGTCTGCCACAGTGCTGGACTTGGGTGATCATGGAAGACACTGCAGGTACAGCTTATTCTCAGTCACAGGAAGGCTGTTTTTAATTGAATCACACATACTGTGCTGGGAACAGCTCCAGAGAAAAACAGATATTTTATATATTGGGTTTGGTTAAAAAAAATTTTGCCATCCTCTATATCCTCTTCAGTACTGACTCCCATTTTGTCCACTATTGTTTAACTCGTTCATCAATGACTTGGATGAAGCAGAAGATACCTCCTCAGCAGATTCAATGATGACCCAAAACTGGGACAAGTGGCTGATACCACAGAGGGCTGTGCTGACATTCATCAAGACCTGGACAGGCTGGAGAGCTGGGCAGAGAAACTTAATGAAGTACAGCAAAGGACAATGCAGGGTCCTGCACTTGGGGAAGAATAACCCCCTGCAGCAGCACAGTCTGGGGGCGAAACTTCTGGAAAGCAGCTCTGTGGAGAAGGACCTGTGGGTCCTGGTGAACATGAGCCAGCAGTGAGCCCCTGTGGCCAAGAAGGCCAATGGTCTCCTTGGGTGCTTTAGGAAGAGCATTGCCAGCAGGTGGAGGGAGGTGATCCTGACCCTCTACTCAGCCTGGTGAGGCACATCTGGAGTGCTGTGTGCAGTTCTGGGCCCCTCAGGACATGAATGACATGGAGCTCCTGTTGTGAATCCAGGAGAGGGGTATGAATGTTAAGGGACTGGAGCATCTGTCTTACAAGGAAAGGCTGAGGGAACTGGGCCTGTTCAGCCTCAAGAAAAGATGACTGAGAGGGAGCCTTATCGATGTCTATCAGTATCTGAAGTGGGGGAGTCAGAGGATGGATTCAGGGTCTTCTTGGCAGTGCCAAACAATAGAACAAGAGGCAATGGGTAGAAACTGATACACAGGAAATTCCACCTGAACACAAGTGAGAATTTCTTTACTGTGCAGTGAGCATGCAGATTGCCCAGAGAGGTTGTGGAGTCTCCCTCACTGGAGTTTTTCAAGAACCATCTGGGCAAAATCTTGTGCTATGTGCTCTTGGATGATGACCTTACTTGAGCAGGAAGTTTGGACTAGATGACCCACTGTGGTCCCTTCCAACCTTACCCTGGGATTCTGTGATTCTTTGGTGAGTGTAATTCTTGCAGTGGGCTTCAGGCCTCTCCTTTAGGGTGGGGTTTAGGCAATGCAAACTGTGAAGCTAGATTTGTTCATAAATCTTACAGCCACTAAGAGAATAAGATGTTGCATGAAGTCAGTAGGGGGGAAAAAAGTTATGACAAATTTCTTATGCCTCATCAGATGAGACTAGATTAAAATGGACAATCTGAAATTCATGTGAACCATTAAATTAATCATAACCTATTTGACCTGGAGGCCGCTTACATCATATTGGTCCTGTTGCCTAGTTCCCATAAGAAAGTCCCTGAAATTCTAGACTTCCTCTTCCCCACCTTACTTCTGCTCCAAAAGACTGGTTCTTGAAGTCCTGGAATTACTCACTACTTGTTTTTTTCCTGCTAGTTGTGTCCTTCATCTTGTTATGATTTTCAGGGGAGGTGCATAAAACTATTTAGAGACTTCTCAGCTTCAACCTTGAAAGGGAGGTTTGCTTCCTTGCAGAAAGAAAACTTGCATAATTTCTGTCAAATGAACACGACTCTGGCACAACTGTAAGATTATAGAGTAATATTTTCCCTTATTTTCTGAAAGAAATTCTATCAATATACCTAACTGTATGTCCTGAAACAGAAATCACAAACCATTAGGGAGAAAAGGAGTTAGTTGTGAACTAATTCTCCCTGCTAACTATATCAGTCCATCTTTATCATAGCAAGACTTGCAAGACTAAGAAATGAACCTCAATTTATATTTCTTCTTTTCTTTTGAAAGATTGTCCTACAAATCCTAAGAACCTGAAAGAGATGCTTACAACTCACAAGAAGTTATTTGAAAATCCAAGGTTTTATATTAAGAACTAGCTGTATTGGTTTTCTTTTCTTTAAGAGTGTTCCTGACTATAGTATTCGTGCTGAGCTCAGTCAGAGGCTAGGCAGAAAAACTCAGTCACACATCCTTTCTGCCACATGAACGACTGCTTTCTTTATCTTTCTTTACCAGTACCTGCAAGATTGAGGCTTGTGTTTCATTCTAGTTTTCCTTGTACTAAATTGCAACAACCCTTGGGTTGACCCAAACCGTAGCCTGAAGGCAGTAATCCAAGACAGTTTACAATGCAAGTGTATTGCATTTTACATGGTAAAATCACATTTTTATGCTGTATCCTCCATCTGTTTTTTTGAAAATCAAAGATTCAAGAAGGAAAGCAGATCCTTGCTTCCTAATCCCAACTCTGGCCAGAAACTCACTGGCTATGCTGCTACTCTGTGTCATCTTGTCCCTAGGCACCCACACAAGTGCTTGGGCAAAGCAGCAGCAGAGCAGCTGGGAGAAGGAGATAAAGTTTACTAAAACAATCCATAGGCACATGTCTGGCTAAGTAGAAATTCCTGCTGATTTTTATAGGGAGAAACTGTAATGGGCTGCTTCAGCTGCTCCTTGAGCATACAGTAGGGAGTAAAGATATCCTTCCTAGCTAGATCCTAGTTTGATCCGTTGTCATGGGAGACCATTTTTTCAGGCAGTAACAAATTGATTCCTTCTCCAGAGCACACCATTTTATTCTTGTTACTGTCCTTTCCTATAGGATACCCAAACACACCTCAATTTCCCCTGTCCCCTGGCAGCAGGAAGTGTGTAAACTCTTTGGGCGCTCCCTGGAGGTCTGGCTTTGAGATTTAGGTCAGCAAAGTTCACAGGGATAGAGGTTGTCATGGCCAAGGGTTTTCTTTGTCTCTGTACCTCAGGTCTCAGGGTGACATGAGGAGTGCCCAGAGGCTGCAACAGCACATTATCCTCTTATTCTAAAGCAGACTGAACCTAACTCTTCCATTCTTTTTGGAAAGCTGAAGAGCTCTTACCTAATTTGATACTGAGTATCAATTTATGAATAAAAATGTAAAATAACTGGGCCATACAAGGCCAGTCATAAGTAAGTCAGGCATTTCTGTTCTGGAAAGGAGGAAGTATAGTGACAGTATGATAAAATTATAAAATCTTTGGTAGAATGGAAAGGATCAATAGTGATTGATTGTTCACTGTCTCATTCAATACAAAGCTAGAATAATCAAATGAAATCAGAAGGAGGCATGTTTCAGAATGCTGAGGGAGTTGGTTCTTTTCACACTGGACAACTAAGGGACATAATCCTTTGCTGGATGACCTGTGGATATTGTTCACATGTGCTCGAGATGAGGCAAGATCATAAAAATTAAATTAATGGCTGAATATTCAGGGTTTTTTGTTAGGCTTACTCTGTTTTATACTCTAGGCATGTCTCTATGACCATTCTGAGAGCCATGAGAACTGTTGGTTTGAGCTTCTAAGGCCAATTCATGTTCCTAAGTCCAAGCTCTACATGTCCTTATCAACTGTGATGACTGATCTGAAACAGCCAAAGATGCAGCCATAGCCACAAGCTGCTTTCACTTGTCGTATCCTACCAATTTCCTTACCAAGCTGAGCTCACAGTCAAGGAGCAGATCAAACTGGCCACTCCCAGATCCTAATCCTGAGTTTAATGTGTCCCTTGGACCTGGGACACTAATTACAATTCACTTTTCTTTGAAAGACATGCAACAAAGGATTGAGCACAGCTTCTCAGACACTGTCATTTTGAAGTTTAAGCTGATACCGTTGTTGTAGCCAAAACTAAAGGGCCTCAGAAATAATCATCTTTCACCCTTCCTTGCTCTGTTCCTTCAAGTTTTGAAGGATGTAGCAATAATGACACTCTCTTGCATCTCTATTTTTCACACCTCTAACACTGTCCTGAAGCTGTACTGTAGGTTTTTGACCCATTATCTCGCAAGTTTTCCACTAGCTCCATGAGTCTTGCAGGATCTGGCAATGAAACTGAGTTCTCTTACAAATCCTAGCTCTGTCACCAACCTTAATGCTAGTTTTCCCAATCTTTCCTCAAATCCTCCCACTTCCAGTGCCCTTACAATCTCTTAATCTGCTGAAAACTGTTCTTCCTTCTCAGCTGTCTGTATGGTGGGAAAGATTTGCTACACCCTACACTTGTATTCAGTGGCTGAGAATGTTAATTTCTGCCTTTCATATTCTTCCCACAGTATGTACACCGAGCCATGATTTTCAGTCTGGCTATGTCCTGAGTCATTGGCTTCTTTATCTTGCATCTACATACTTGTTCTGCACTCTAATGGCTGTCACTGCTCTGATTTTTCCCTTGGACGGCTCCTGTGTTATTGACATTTGTATGCGTTTCCCTAGGGTTAAAGATGATTCTCTTGATATTTTCTCCTGCAAACTGAAATCACATGTCTCACCAATAATGCTGTTTCTGATTAGAGAATCTATTTTGTCTCCAGAGTTACATGTGGATACCAGAACTCTCCATTGTGTAACTCACATATCTAACTTACATTCTTCCTAATTCCAGGTAAAATATTTTCCCAGCCTTCATCCCAAAACCAATACCTATCCACAGTATCCTTCTGCTTAAAATCATGACAATCATTATTCCTCTATTTTCCAGCCAAAGCATGGGATATGAGAAAGAGACAAATATTTGCCTTATTAAATCCTTTCAGTCATTTCAGTATTCTGCATCCATTTTTCCTTTGTACTGCCTTAATGATTATGCAATTCTATTTGTCTAGAAGTCCAGCTTTCCTGTGAGGTGAGTCATATTGCTTCTCTTCAGAAATGCTGCCTTGTTGTCTTCTAAAACATATACCTTTCTCCAGTGTGAGCATCACTCCCCCATCACTTCTATCCTAGCTAATAAAATGGCAAGATTTCACTGTCCTTTTATTAGAGAGGCTCTTTATTAGGAGAAGCCTGTTCACAGATGCTGCAAGTCAACTCCAGCTATGACTACATAATATAAGCAGACTGCTGCCTCCTCCAGACTTTTTTCTCTAGCTCACAGTCCATCTACATTGCTGCATCACTAAAGAAAGATTCAAGTGATTTCCACAATTATCAGTATGATTTGCACCCTTTTCAGATTATGTTAAGACCTTAGGATAATTTTGCTTCCAAATTCCCTGATTGTTATTTAGTTTTCATAGCTATGTTACCATAGTCAATGCAGCTCAGCAGAAGCCATTTTCAGCTATTTTTTTCAGTGACAAGATACCATTTATCTGAGTTCTCTGATTCAGCCCAAGACAGTGGGGAAGGGCAAGGGGAAAATAAAACAAAACAGAGTGGTGGAGGGTGTACTTCCAGAATCTAGTTCTGACTCGTCTTTTCTGCTGACATGGGATCATTGATTAAAACACCACTACATCAGATTTGTACAAATTCAAATAAAATTCAGACTGGCAGACTACAACATATACTCTCTGATAAATGCATCTTTCAGTTTCTTTTGAAAACAGCAATACTACAGTGGTGTATTTGGCCTGGTGTTTCAGGGGACTGTGCTCAACTCACTGGTCCCTGAGCTGCACTGTTTTACAGAGAGAGGTTTGTTTCATGCAGTCTGTGCAGAGTTTGTATAATGTGCCCTCCAATCACTCCTTCCTTCAATCAGCTCCAGTAATGTGGCATTACTAAGAAGGGGTGGACATATTTTGTTTCATTTCAAACCCACTCACACACTTTTAAAATGAGGAACAGAACTCCAAAAGGATTAGATTTGTTTTCCCTTTAAAGGAGGCAAAATGCCAATTTGGGCTGCTGTGAAGAGAAGGAAGACCTGAGTTAACAATGTATGAATTTCTAGTGGTGGCCAAACACTCTTCTCTCTGGCTGAGTCATGAGGAGGGATAAAATGCCACATTATCAGTGGATCCCACTTCCTACAATTGCACCCTAAAACTTCTGCAAAGCTCTCTAATTTTTCTCATTCTCTCAATGACCAATTCTTCTGTGGGCATAAAGTGTAGTCCTCATGTTTCTTCATTTCTGGATGGAAGGTGTAATGGCAGCTTGTCCTCTCCATAGCGAGAAAGTTGCTACATTCATCTGCTTTGAGAGGTCTGTTTTCAGGAATCACTAACTCCTAGTCATTTCATTTTTGGGCAGTGGAGCAGAGCAGGGCCAGTGAAAATGAGGGAAGTGGAGTAACAGTGTTGTGCCCAAGTCCTGGCTGCCCAGGAATATAAACTGCTTGCAGTCTAATGGAGGATGTTCACAGCTGAAAGGAGTACAAATGCCAAAATACTCAGCTGCAGCTCTGAGCAAAGTGTTTCTGGCCATGCCAATAGTATGAGACTTTCTTGTTAGGCTCTTTGAGAAAGCAGTCTCCTTCAAAAATAGACACTTGGTTGCTTCAGACCAAAGCCAATCTGCATTTATTTATGGTGGTATATATACCTTGAGTTTTGCTGTCTTCAGACACCTTGCCTTTGTGCCTTTGCTGCAGCTGAATTTCAGACTGTGTAGCAAAGTCTTCTATGCAGCACAGCAAGCCTGGGTTTCTTTCATTTTCTTCTCTCTGAACAGACAAATAAAAAAGCATCCACTTGCAGAACTAGGCTGCTTTTTTTCCACAGCAAATAAAAACAAGAGAATTTGGAAGGATAAAGGCCTGTATATCTCCCCATGTGACAGTTTACATGACTTATTTTTTTGCAGCTGTCCAAATTACCTCTTAAAAATGTGCATTTTTGCAATGGCTTTATTCACTATTTCCCTCCTCAGTTAAGGCCACTGTGCAATGAAGATGCAGTAACAGCAATGAGGTTTGCAGGTGTGGCCTCAAGTGAGGAGATGTGAAGCTAGGTAACAGTGGGTGAGGGCAAACCAGCTATCATGGTGGAGCTCAGAGATTGTTTTTCTGATGTGCTTATAGGTAGCATCATAATTTTATGCAGATTTGTGGTACAAACCTCTTGAGTGGTGAAGACGTGAGTCAGGACAGCTTCTTTAAGATGTGACATCTAGATCTTTGTTTCATTTTTTTATCCTTTCTTTCTTTTTTCTAAAAGAATAAAAACTCTCCTAGGTAATAAGCCAGTTGCAGGAGGTGAGACCTTGAGAAAGAAATCCCAACTATCATAATGGATGCAATAAAAACTAAGAGGCTTGAGGTTTCCTGGTTATTCTCCACTCTCAGCTGAGGAAAGAGCACTCCCTCTGATCTGATCTGCTTGTGTGTGCAAGAGGCAGTGTATCAGCCTCAGTATCCTGCAAGGTGCCCAGGATTTCAAGGCTGGAGGTGAGCATCCTTATTTTGACTCTCCTTGCCAGACCTACGTGACCATTACTGTTATTCCAACAGAAGCAGTGGAATAGGAACAGAAAAAGTAAAGTTATGAGTTTTCCAACCTTCTCCATTTTTTTTTTCCCCTAAGCCTAGGATTTTATAAAACTCTAACTCCAAGACATATTAAAAGCCTGAGCTGCTTACAAAACCCCTGGCTCCACAGGGTTTGCTTATCCTTAGTAATTATCACTTAATATTTGGCCCAGCACAGCTATCTTTCAGTCTTATAAGGATAAATGTATTTGTTTCACTGCTATCTGAGCTCTGTTTCGCCATCAGACTGTAACCTATAGTTTATTATTTCTGGACAGAGGCCTACACACACTATATGTTACTTCTGTAGTTCCCTCAGTCAGTGGGAAATGTTTTAGTATTATTATCATTAACTATTTTGCCAGACACTGTGGTCTTCCAGCTTTCACATAGATAGGGAGGGAATGGATGTGTGGCTAAAGTGCAGGCTTAAGAGATGGGAGACAGGAGTGTTTATTCCTTATCTGTGCCAAAATGTTTGGAGAGAAAATTCCACTGGTAACTAGAAAGGCTAAAATGCCCTTAAACAGCTACTATCTCTTTGTATTTAGGCTTCTGAAACCATCAAATTAAATGAAGCATTTTGTGTCCACAGGTACATTTAGCAATAAGGTTCAGGCTTAAATAGTCTATGCAAGACATTGCATCATCTTTTTTGGTACATGTAGTAGAGTACAGGCTTAGTTCATATTTTTAATAGAGAAATTAAAGGATTCTCATTGCAAAGCTGATTATTTCAGTGGGTTTAGTACCTTCTCAACAGCAATTTCTTGTTGTTTTTGTTGTTCCTACATATTCAATCTAAAGGTTTAACCTGGAGCTGTAAATAATGGAGTTTAAATGCATAAAAGCCAATACCAATTTAATAATGCTTCAAAAATATAAAATAATGAATAAATTTTAAGGCCACGTCTTTCAATATTCTGTGGTTCTGTGTCAGACTGGAAATGATAAGTGTTAGTTGTTTTAATACCTATGAAGCCTTTAATTTATGCAATTTTCATTATTTTTATTATATTATGTAGCACAGAGTATTAATCTGAGGGGGAAATGTCAGAGCTGGGTGAGACACAATATCATGGCAAAGTATATTTTCAGTATGAAACACACTAATTTCAGACTTCTGGATCCTCCTGTGCCAACAGCTCTCCTAATTTGTCATTCCTCAACAAGGACCCAAAAGTTCATAATTTTGTTTATGAGAGTTCCTTAGATACTACCTGAAAACTATGTCAGTCATCTCATCTGTGCTGAAGTCTGTAGTTTCACCAGATACTCTCCACTGCTCAAAAGGGAAGTCTTAAAGGCAAGCACCAGTGCTGTTGTATGGGAAAAAGAGGAAGAGGAAATATTAGCGAAGAGTGGACTCCACAGAGAATCAGGGATCCCCAGCTCCCATAGCAGTGGTCTTACTGCAAAAGGAGGAGGGTTGAACCCATGAATCTCTCTCAGAGATTCACATCCCAAAGTTTCTGTTGGACGGGCTTGCAGTCCCCTGACCTCAGCCAGAGTTGCTCAACTTGGAAAATCTGGCCCCTTTAGGTACAACTGGAGCATATTGATTACAGGGCTGAACTTGAGGAAATTCCAGTCTACTATATTACCCGTCCACCTGCGCCTTGGGAGATGTAACTGGACCAGGAAAAAAATGGGGGTCATAGTTTGGCAGAAAGACTTAATGCAGGTGGATGTAGAAGAGCCATACTGCCAAATGCAATAGGATGCTGATCCTTTTCACCTGCCCCAGGAGCTGCCTGCTTTTCCCCCAGCAGCAGAGGCCATGAGGACCAGAAACTCCCGTGGTGGCAAGCGAGTTAATAGTTCTCCTAATGTCCTACATGCACTACATGCATCAAATGAAACAAGTGTGAAAATGGTTCATTACCTTCCTGCATTCCCAGGTCAGGTTTTTCAAAGGAATTCAGGTACATAAAGTTGCAGGTGGACAGCTAGTAATGTTTACAAAAGCACTCATGTGCCAGATTCCCATGGATTTCGGTATAGGCTAGACCCCTGAAGACAGAGTGTGTTTAGGCATCCAAGTCCTTTGAGAGGTGAAGTATTTTGCATTTATTGCAGTGTCCTGCAGGTTGCATAAGGATTATTACTACAGAGCAGCTTGTGTGCTGTCAGTCCAACATACTGGCTTACTCTGCAGTGACTTGTTCGTCTTCGCATACCAGTGGTATAAAATCTGTTGCATACATCCCACCTATCTACCATCTGGGGAAACCGTTCTTACTTGTGTTCTGGAAGCCTTCTCTTGAGTTCACTTTTCCTATTAAGAAGTGAAAAGTATGGGGGAGGGAGGGGGAAGGTGGGAAGTGGAGAGAAAGACAGGCATCAGTGTCCAGCACACAGCACATTACCAGCTACCCTGCCAATTAACGTGCCAGGATTCCCTCACTCACACATGTTATGTTGTTTGGATGTAACTAAATGACAGTTGCATTCAGCTGCTTCTTTCTATGGAAAAAACATCTTCAAAAGAGCATATGAGCATGACCCTATTTCTCATTTTGTTTCCCATTACTTTAATTGTATATATATTGAATACATTATCTATTGTGGAAAATTGCTTTCGTCTCTGTAACATCTGCAGGACACTATTATGGCAAACACTAGTGCATCTGCTGATGCAGGTTTTGCTCTCCCCATTTTTTATTCCACTTCATATCCACAAATTCCAAACCTGTGCTACTAGGACTATACCATTAAACCCACTGATTTCACTGGGAAGAACAGGTGCTCAGTGACAGCAGATCCGGCCATTTTTGCTTAGGTGTCTAAATATGCCTTCACTAGCTTTGACATTTGGACTCAATGTTTTTGCTGTGGGAGCATTAATCTTGCATCTCAAGTGTACACTAAATTCCAGCTTGCTTCCTCTGTCTCAGTCTGTTAAAAATTTGGTTCCATGTTTTTATTAATACCATTCAGCAGAGAGTTTTTTCTTTGTTTCACCACACTATCAACCCACTTCTTGCTCACTGGTAATCCCAGAATGATCTACAAGTAATGTCCAATGTACACATATAATTTTTATTGTTAGAAGATGAGTGTAACCCGTATGCTGCAGCCAATACTTATCATTTCTTTTCATGCCAGGTTTGTGTGATTAACACTGAGGCTAATTTATTCTGTAAGTGGCTCTGCTTAGTCCCGTGACTGTCTGTGTGCAGTGCATGCATATCATCCCCGAATGCCTTGGTACACATGTTAACAATGGGAAAAGTACTTGGTGGAAGAATGTAACTTTCAAACTCAGCTGCTGCAGTTGGCACAGGCAGTTCCTCCGTTCATCCACAATTTGTCTTTCTTGATCTTGTGACTGCCTGTGGAAATGCCCCAAATTTTTTTTCTTGCATTTTTCACCTGCAGGACTTTAAATTAGAGACAGGAAAAGCATTTCAGCAGTATTGAAATAAATGTTTTTCTAATTGTGTGCTTTGCTTTTTTATTTTTTTTTTATTTTTTGACTGATTTTTTTCAAAGCATTGATTTAAAGACAAAAATACTCTAGTTGGGGGGAAAAAAAGGGAGGTAGGAAACTGCAAAGTTCCACATGCTGAGTCCTTTTTAATCCTATTTTTAGGGGAGTAAAGACAGTTTGCTTCCCTTCAAATGAGCTGTCAGTTTACTCTCCAAAGCAAGTGGAAGTCTTTCTGAGAGCCACAGAGATACTCGGATATCTGCCAGGGACAAGGATATTCATGACAAGGTTCAGTACCTGGTCTTACTTCCTGCCTTTTTCTCTTCCACTCAATAATATCACCACACCCCAAGGGCTGAATGCCATTTGTGAATTCAGAGCCAAGAAGTATATTTGAGACTGGGCCTGCAAATCATTTTTACCTACTCCTCACAGTACCAGCAGTCCCTTCTCAGATCCCATTTGTAAGAGAATCAGCCCAGAAACAAGACCTTGCAAGACAATACTTTAGAAACATCTTAAATTTGTGTGTGTGTAGGCCAGTTTTTGTGATAATTTTTTTTAATATCTATATCTATATCATTGATATCTATCTATATCTATATATATCTATATTTTTATCATCTATATCTATGTCTGTATCTATATATATAGCACCTTATATGTACTTACAAAATTAAGCATGATCTACTCTGGTTTGCTTAAATCACAGAAATCCCTAGACAGAGCAGAACCCAGGTAAGAGATAGTGAGAACATTTCCAGAAGCACTGAGCCCTGTCTTGCAGCTCCCATTCCATTGTATCCAGTTCCAGAGGCACCATCTCTAACAGAGTGTGTGTAAATCCTTCCAGTGTTTTGAATCACTCCTACATTGTACCTTTTATCAGATCAGATTCTTGAAAAGAAATTACTATTTTGTAGTATGTTTTGTAACTAATAATTACCTTAGAATTTATTAAAGAATAAATATGGTTTTGACAAGGAATTAACCAGAATCATAAGTAAAGCTTATCGCTGAATTTTTAAAAACCTGAATAGGTAATTTACTTCAAATGTATAAATGTTCACATATAATGAATGTGGCTTTGAGTCTTTTTCCAATAGATGTGCAAGTTCCTAAGTTCCTGTAATTCTCAGTGGGGATTAAGTTTGCTTGATTTTCATCGCAAAAATCCCCAAAGAAAACCCAACAAAGATTCATGCTAAGTCACTTCTGGTGCTTTGCAATCATTGCATTCCAATAAGCTCAGTCCTTAGTTTAAGCACAAAAGCTGATATTTTCACCTGAAAGCAGGTGTTCTGTTCTCTTGCTGGTCTCTTCCTTGCTTCCTCTACTGTTTTTAAATAACAACAGAATAGCTTTACAGTGGCAAGTAAACTACTATTTTAAAACAAACTAGTTCGCAACTCTTGTAATTTCACCTCAAGCTATAGATTAGAAAGCAGGAGCTTACATTAGAGCAAATGTAAATATGTATTTAGTGTTTGCATGTATTTAAGCCATTTACAAATTTATGCCTCATTCCTGTGTGCAAAATAGGAGAATGATAAAATGTGCTGAAAAGTGTGGAAATAGAATTCAAAGAATCCTTGCAGATTTATTAGAAAAAAAAAAAACAAAAAAACGACTACCACTTTTCCTAATGTTTCCATCCCTGATTCTAGAAAGTCTGCCAGGTCAATCCTCTGTTGAAATCAGTGGGAGTTTGCCACTAATTTCAGTGGAAACAGGTTTTGGTTATTTTACTGTAAATCCCCTTTTAAGAGAATCCTACTGAGCAGTAATGACTCGTTCAGAAGCAGATCTGGTGAGCCGTTTGTAAAAGCCCTTTTCTGTATTTAGCACTGCTTGAAATTTATTATTTAAAAATTAATATTATGAATTAGCTCGGGAAATACAATTGAAAAGTTTCCTTTTTTCCTTAAACCCAGCCTCTTCCTCTCTTTACCTAGCTCCTTCTCCTAAAAGAAAATAGTGGAATATACAATAATGCCAGTAATTATGTGTTATGTGATTTTTATTGCTTTGCAATTTATTACAAATGTTTTTGTGGGTGGTACAAAGTATTTGAACAGGTTTTAGAACTAGTTAGAAATTTATTAAATATTTGTGATTGTTATTACAGGTTGTGTTTTATGATCTAAGGTTGATTTATATGTACAAAAACCAAAAGGAAATGCAATGTAACTCCTTCAGCATTCTTCCTCGGTAATACTCTACGATGCACAGTGAGCCTTGGCAAGCTAAAGAGGCTCTACATATGCTGAAGACCAAAAAGTGGCCATTACTGAAGCAGAAACCAGAATATTCTGCATATCCTGTTGCTTCCACTGACTTAGGAAAGGTTTCTAGATAGTATTTACAAAGAGCTTTTTGTAAACTTCAAGAAACTTGAACTTTATATGCTGGATTAAGAACATTTTGCTAAACTAAATGTTGAAGATCACTTGAAATGCATCTGTAGAAATACTTTCCAAAGGAATAGTAAAATAATTGCTGTTATGATGTATGTATGACTAAAAATCTATATGATCGATTCAAGGAAAGGCACAAGGCACATCATGTATAACAGCTAGACCATAAGGTTGCCCAGATTATTTCATGATGCACACATTTTAAACTGTGCAGTAATGAGTAACAGTCAGAAAAAGGACACATGGATGTATTTGCCCAGCAGACGTCCTGCTATTTAGCTGAATTCCTCAAAAGTGCTGGTAGACCTTCCATATCCTATCCCATTTCAAATACAGATCATAACATCAACCACACCATGCAAGGATTCCCCATACATCTTCTCTCCTCATTTGTTTTATTTTCCCTGTTGGTTGCCCATCAGAAATGGTTCCCATCCTGACTGGTTTGAGAACAGATAATGACGAACAGCAACTAACCACAGAAAATCTTAAATCTGAACAGGATGTTTTCAAATAAATAAGAAACATGCTTCTGCCTTGGAAAAAAAAAACAAAAAAAACCAAAAAAAAACCCAGAAAGAAAAAAGAAGAGGAAATTCAAATGCAATGGCTGCCTGTACACATAAAGGCTTTCCCTTCTTTCCCCCTAGCTGCCAGAAAACTATAGATTGCTGATAAATTTAGAATTGGATATTTGTTCCACCTTACTTTATGATGGAAAATCTTGGGTGAAAAGAGCATGGGTATTGCAAGGACTGAGGTAGCTTCATCTTTTCTTCACAAACCTGGCATATCAGAGCTTATAGACTAGTATCTTGCTGGCCCAGAAATCGGTCACTAATTTGTCTTCAGCTGTCAGAGGTAGTGGTGGTTGGGAAATGATTCACATCTCCCTCTGCCTCTGTTATTGAAACAGAGAGATTGCCAAACTAATGACCTGCAGAACTGTCCAGGTTTCTCAAATTGTAAGGTCACAAAGGAAAATAAAGTATGGCTTGTGCTTTGTTTGGGCCATCTCTATGTACTTGCATTGCAGCTAGCAGCAAGAAGTTTCTGCTTCATTTCAGCCTTCAAAACCCATGGGATTTTTTTCTTACGTTCTTGAGGGCAATGCAAAAAACTGGTATTCCTGAACATAGGAAAAATTGTTCCAAGTGACCCTCTGGACTGAGAGCAGAGAGGAAAAATCCCAGCAAGTCATATATACAAATCCATGGTGGGCTGCTGAAGAATAGTCTATGTTTTCATCCAAGTTCATTCTGGCCTTGAAAGCAAGTCCTGTCTAAATCAAGCAATGATCCACATGATCATTTTCCCTTCAGCTCTTTCCCCCACCATACTGTGACTGTCAGCATACTCCCAAACCTTGCCTAAATTAAAACATGACACTGCACACACAGCTCTCCCCTAAACAGCAGATGAGAGAAATGTTGTATAGCTTAAATCACTTTTGAAAAGTCTAAAAGTGTTATAGTGATGTAAAAAGAAGTGTCATGCTAAATGACAGTAGAGGCTTTTATTTATTCATTGGCTGTTGGAGATTTTGATTGAAAATTTCTGTAAGCTCTTAATTTTTGGTGCAAGTTTTAAGTCTCTGTTGAATCCATTAAAACACTAGGTTGTAGCAAAAGGCACATCATTCCTTCTTTAGGAACTTTACTCCCATTTATATCAATGGAAATTAGATAATTCACACATCTGGTCCTTCATCTAACTTTCCCAACTCTGTCCTTGGGGTGCTGAACTTGAGACACTGAGAAGGGCCTATTTTTAATGCTAAAAAAGTCACTTTTAGCATTCTAGCTACTATTACTGTGAGTAAAACTTGGCATTCCAAAGTGGAGGCACTTAAAGTCCCTAATTACTTTTAATCTATTTTATACCTTTATTTGCTTTTATGTAAAGACAGGCAAAACAATATTCAGCTTCCCTAGCTATATTTGTATCTTCCATCTTTAATTTTACATTAACACCAAGGTCATGGGTTCAATCCCCATACTTGGCATTCACTTTAAGAGTTGGACTCAGTGAACCTTTTGGGTCAATTACAACTCAGAATTGTCTCTGAAATCTGTCAATTTAACATACATTAAAAGTATGTGTCTTTTCTTAACTTTGAGGAAGGTTTTTCTCAACTGTTCCTTGCTATTTCTTGATCCATTGTAAATGTCCCTTGTCATATCTATTATTCTCAGTTTTCAAATTTGTTACTGAAAATACACACATATTCATATGCCAGAATACATATGTGTACATCCATAATTACTGTTTCTGTTATTACACATAAAGGTGGTGCATTTTTCTTGATATAGTAAAAAAACTCATTAAAATACAGTTTTTATTGTGCAATATTCATAATGTCCATCATTCTCATTTATGTAATATGTGCATTTCAGATGTATGTTTAAATTCAACACAGCTTAAAAGGCAGGCAATTGCTTTTCTCTAAAGAATTTATTTTTCTCTAGGTAGGTGAGACACTTGCTTTTAATTTCTCATCACAGAACATTCTTTCAAGTCTCTTGATAATTTCATTGTTTTTTGCCTAGAACACTTCCAGGCAGTTAACTGGTTTCAGAAATAAATACAAAAATTCAGATGATGTCAAAACCAGCATGAAGATCCGCATGCTGATCTTACAAAATAGTGAGTACCCTGAGTGCAATCCAGAAAATACATTTATCTGTAGGCCCTCCCTTGTAGTATTTGTAGCCTGTGACTGAAACTTTAAATACAGCCAAATCAATGTGAGATCTTCCTTTCAGCTCTGTAATGCTGGGACTCTGCCCTGCCAATCTTTAATCACTGGGTTGTGAGCTGTATTGTTATACAGCTTGGAAGAGGGATCCCTATATTCAGTGACCCCCTGCTCTGTGATACTGCTCCTCATGGCAGTGCCTCACAGCAATCCTCCTGCAGCACTGTGTATTTGGTTCAGGTAGAAGGACTTTATTTTGTGTCTTCCTGGACACACATCTAAACATGTTAGCAGCTTGCAGGGTTGTCTCTGCCTCAGAAATATGCTTGGTGGCCTTTCTTGGCAGTAGCTGTAAGAAGCCATCATGATGCAAAACTGGGGCTAAGTATGCTGATTATATTCTAGGTACTGGCCTTTGCAAGGGTCTTTTTCTTTTTTAATACAGAAGAGTGGAGGTGAAAAGGCCAAGGGTTTCTGACAGGGACACTGCAGCTGGCAGCAGCTGAACATGGGTAAGTCTTGTGTGAGAGTGTATGGAAAACAAGGATGGGCTCATCCCAGCCCTCGCACTCACAAGAGGGGGCAACTAAGCCAGAACTTCAGCCTTTTTCATAAGTCTATGATTTTTAAATCCTTTTAAGAGTACAATGTCTGTGGTTCAGACATTCTTCTACTTTAACTTTGATCCTTGCTTTCACATCACGTTGTCCTGGTGGGGAGGTTAAACTGGAAGTGTAGAAATGCTCCCCTGAAGCCCCAGATCAATTTCCAAGAAGTGTGCATGAGCCTGGGGCAGCACAGGGAGGGACTGGCTATCCTGCAGGGTTTCACCTCCCTGGAAAGGAGTTGTAGGAGCTCTGGGGCCCCAGGGAATGCAAGAGGAGGGCATTTGCCTTAGAATTCTCTGGGTTTGAAGCAGGTGGGACCCCATGGATTGAGCCCACTCACAGCAGACTGTTGACCTTACACAATGGGACTGAGCCAGGTTGTGACAGATGGTGTCCCTGGATCTGAGACTGGGTCCTGGCTCTTACTGTTTAGTTAATTAATTGGGAGGAACATAAAAATTAACTTGGTAAATTGTGTGTACAGTATAAACCCCCTGATTTTGTAGACAGCAAATCCTGTGCTGGAGTAAAATGACAGGTATAATCAAAGTTGCTGGTAGATTTTGATGAATTCCTCATGACTCTTGTTAATTGATTCCCAGAAGTAAATTTGGAAGGACATTACTAAAAGACCTATGATCTGATGAGCTTTATTGGACAGGCAGGACTGATGGGATAGAATCATTCCTGGTGCTCATACATACCTCAGCAGTGTCCATCTTTAGCAAGTCTTTGGTGAAAAACTGACTTGGTGGAGTGTATTTTTCCACAGCTAACAAAATCACCTAAGTGATATATCTTACAGCAGGTAAATGTTGAAGTCTGATTTCTGAGACTATTGCCTGAAATATTTTACTTTGTTAAGAAAGAAAGAAAAAGAGACAGAAATGTCCACTCTCTGTTTACACTGGCTGACATCCCTGTGCCAGTAGGAGAAATAAGTAGATTGGGTTCCTTGCTGTGCTTTGGGGTGCATGCTGCCATTTGGAGAAGGGCTGTGCCCATCAGAGGCAAACCATCATTCTGTGTATCCAGAATGGCACAGGAAATCAGAGACAGCAAGGCAAGGGTGAGCACTGGCACAAAGCCTTTTCTTGCAGGCACACCCTCCATGCCAGCAGCTCGAAGGGAGTCAATTGTCCCAGTTAAAGCCTCAGAGGAATGTCCTTCCCTTTGGTGAGGTTCCAGATAACTCACACACACTTGAAAGCATTTTTCTATCCCAGCAATGCCAGTCTCAGGGCAAGAGACCCATCCTCTTTTGTCAGTTCTTTTGACATGTGGGTGATATGTCTGTGCCAAGATAGTCATTTACCTCCACAGTGGCTTTTTCCAGCAGGTTTCCAGGAATGAGAAGAACAGCTGGAGAAACTGAATGCTATGCTTCATTGGTGGGGGGAAATTCTCTGTACTGCAATATTAGTACTCACTGCCTGTTGTGGTCACCAAGCACTGTCATCAAGGAGCTTTCAAGGGGCTGGTAAGGAAGTGGGATGTACTGAAGCTCTCACGCTTGAGCTATTCAAGTCCAGAAGGGTAATGCAGGGAGTATGTTTATCATGTAAACAGTGAACTGTCTGTAAAAAGGGAAGTTTTATGCAGTGATGGAGTTGTGGGAAATGAGAAACCACAAATTAATGAGAAACCCTACTGAGGTTAAAGTTATTTACTGATTAGATTTGATTTCACTTTGTTTGGTCAGATTGGAAGGGGGAAAAGACATAGCACTGTGTGATAAATCTTTTACTGGCACAGATCTGAGATTATTCATAAGTGAGACTAACCCACATCAGTACCAACAGCTTATGCTGTACCATTCTGCCAGCTGGAAATGCCAGTTGAACAGCTGTTTCAGGCAAATTTTCTTAAACCTCATTAGAAATTCTCTTTTCTGTTTACCTGTGGAGGTCCAGTAGTGTTTTCTGGTATTTATTCTTTAGGGGGATTTTGAAGAAATAAGTAAGTTACTAAAATGCCACTGTAGTTATATTGTGTCTGGAAGCAACCCAACTTCCCAGTCTAAATTCTTGGGACCTTCCAAGTATAGTTACCGTGTTGTGTAGAAAATCAGGAATCTCCCCTTTCCATTTAGGCCATGCCTTGCCCTCAAGGTCATGCAGAAATTTACTTCTGTCCAATATCAGGATTTAATCTGATTGCTCTTTTTGGCTAAGATTTGGGAAATTTTTCTCCAGTTTGAGGAAAGACTGAGAATGGTGGGATGGTAGAGGATACTCTAATTTTTAGGAGCAGAGATGAGGCACAATTTTAAAGTGTGGGGTGCTTTTTTGGCGATGTAATTTATGACAAAATGCCAATATCTGATTATATAGAAGAGTAACTTGTAGCCTAGGACAGTGACATTGGAGGTGAAGAAGAGGGGTTTTTATGACAATGGTATAAACTTATTTTGCATCAGATTTTCAACTGTTTTTTAAACCTTTGCCTGCCTGTAAAAAAAAAGAAGGAAGAAGGAAAATGTCTGAATTCTAAAGCTGGTTTGGTATGAAGAATTCAGGGCATACTTAGCTCATATATAATTGCCATGCATCCATTGCTTCTAGCATGCAGCTGGCTTGCATTTGACTAGCTCAACACAGTAAAAAGTTGTTTGTTGCATCTCTCCTTTGGACTTGGCTCAGTTGCTTTTGTTTTGTTTTGTTCCAATGTAAGGTAATTTATGCAATATTGCTGTAAAAGTGAGCTTGAAAGAAATAAGAAATATTGGGATAGCTCCAGGAATGTTTTTCCTGTACTGTGGTCATCTTTCACTTGTACTTTATGACCAAATTGTTAATTCCTTGAAGTTACTATATCACTGTGATCTGTATGTACAAAATTATTTATTAATAGAGTAAAAAGCATGTGAGAAAAAGACAGTATTCCCCTCCAGATTGCATCATATGAGAAAAAAATAGCCATTTGGGGAATTATTGTCTCCTACACACAAGTAACAGAGGGGAATTTTAAAAACGAAGTGTCTGCACAGATTGAAAGCAAAAGTTCTGAAACTATTCTAACAGATGAGACATGCCTGCAATGCTGAAAACTATCAAACTCAACATGAAAAGATTTTAACTTCCCAGGTGATACAGATGTGTGTCACAATTTCAGAGCATCAGAGTTCACAGTGTTTCGTGTCTAGAAGTACAGCTTTGACTTTCTGTGTATAAGCCAAGAGAATAATTTCTGGATGTAAATGCAGCTTAGGACAAGGTCAGGTCTGAGTTCAAAGAAGTCTAAGGTTTCATTGCAGATTTGTTTACTCTGAAATCTTGCCAGACCTCTATTGTCCATTATGTCCTCTGTGTCTTTTAACATAGCAGTTCAGTGATGGTGATTAATACACAGGAGCCCACAAAGACCTTCTTGGTCATGTTTTACCACCTAATTGAAAATAAAATTGAGAGTCTTCTTTTCTTTTTATGATGCTGATGGAGAATTGGTATCCCTGGGACTCATAAAAATATTCCTATCTGTATCACATTTTACAACAATAAAACTTCTGACAGATAAAATCCATCTCTGCGTTCCACCCTCTCCCCACTAATGACGCCTATTGTGTAATGCTGTCATAGTGACTGGGTCTTATTAACGTAAAAGCTCTGATAATCTTTGTCTCTAGACCAAGAAAGAGCAAGATACTTCCTGAGATTTTGGAAGACCTACATAAAAATTTTGGATCCATGAAAATATATAACCATTTCTTCATAAGGCAGGTCTCTTTTAGGCCACTTGATAAATGACTGACAAGTCAACAATGTGGAAGCTGCAATACTAAAGCCACACTTCCACTTGTATTTCTACTATATTTCCACCATCAGGTATCAATATTTCACCTGATATCAAACTTGAAGCAGACTCAGTTTCCACTGAAAATTCACAGTGCCTGAATCCAATGGCCCCACTCACCTTTGGCATTTTGCATATGATTCCCTCATTATGGAGTGCTTGTGGGCTTTGATTCAATTATCCCCCTAAGACCCCATGCACAGAAGTGCATCGTGGTGCTGTATATTTGGAGTGCTATTCTCAGCATGAGCAGTTTGTCAGTCAGGGCCTTTCACTCTAGTTGAAATGTTCCTGAAATCCAGAAGGGCTCTGATTTCATAGGTCTAGTAGAGGTTTCTCACAAAACCAGAGGTATTTTCAAGATACCCAGAACCACAAATTCAGCCCCCACTGAATTTCAGTTTCCCTTACAGGTCGTTATTGTTTTCACCACGTTATAGCGGTACTGGCCAAAATCAATCTTTTACAACTCCACATCCTACTCATACTAAAAGAAAAAGGTTGGGGCTTTTAATTAGAGCTATTTATATTTTCAAAATGAGGAAGATATTCTGAAAAAGGAATTGTTTCTGCAGCCAATTTGGGGACCTTCTGTCTACAAAATCTGCTCTAGACACTTTCCCACCACGACTTTCTTTCCATTATTAGGAACTTACACCACTTCGTATTTAGCTTGGTATTTTGCCAAAAAATGTTCTTTAGGTCTCTATAGAACAAAATCTGACAGAAAGCATAACACAAGGAAAAAAAGGTACTTTTAAGTCCCTACTTTTTTCCATTTTCCCATCAGAAAAAAAAATTTAAAATATTAGTAATATAAATCCATCTCTGTTCCAGTTTTTGCTCTGGTTATTTATACTCTTTAAATGTGATCCATGTAGAGAAGTCAAACATTATTAAATCCATTCAGATAGTTCTTCAATCTATTCAGGAGCTCAGTGTACCTGGCACAGGCACTGAGTATTTCCTTTTGGTTTCTGAGCTAGAAATAATACTTGAAGTAAATTATTTTCTGCTGTGATAATGATGATACTACCAGACGTCCTGAGTGGAAAAGGCCAGGGAGGTTCTGATCTTGACTCTCATTCTGATATTTTGTCTTACTTTTTTGCCCTAAGAAAACTAATCTCAGATTCTGTCTGTGGTTTTCAGTAAGAACAGTCCTTTTCTCTCTTCCTGCACAGTTTTTCAGCCAGATTGACTGAACTACGAAAAGGTCAAATGACTTACTTGAAGGGTAAACCATGAGTCAGTAGCACAGCTAGCACTGAATCAAATCCTTTCCTGTCTTCCAGTCCAACCACTAGACAATACACAGTTGCTTTTATTGACCAGAGAGCTTTAATGAAGTCAGCATTAGCTGTGGTATGTTCTAGCATGAGTCTCTGAACAGTTTTCATATACATTTGGATGAGTCTGTGAAAATCAGTCACCTTCTACCAGCAATTCATAGGGTAAGTGGCAGCAGCAGACCTTGGGTCCCTCTCTGTGCATGCCTTGTGTCCTGTCTGTGCATTTCACTGCTTGCACACTCAAGCCATGCAGCTGTGCTCCCATCTGCACTGGGAGCTGGTGTGTACAGTCCTGGTCAGGGGCTGAACTACAACCTTTGCTCACAATCCTCAGTTCAGCTGCCCTCTCTTTACAGTCAAGAAGAGGGGAAAGGGTCTGTTATTCTGCACTGTAGTCATATGAGATCATGGTTTGGAAAATGTTCAGAAACACTGGAAAAGATAAACTCAACAATCTATTTTGACCTTAGAGTCTACCGATGTTTGTTTTAGCTGACCTATATGCATCTGCACATATTTTGGCAGATAGATGCCTGGAAACTTTGTAGAGACACTGATGGAAAATACTGAAAAAAGAAAATACGGCTGAAAAGGAGCTTGAGCAGACATCAAATCTCTCCACATCTCAAAGATGGGCTTTGTGTACATTACTTCTAGCAGCTGACTCAACTGCTACCTTGTACTTCTGCAGACAATCTGTGCTGTCACTTCACAATTGAAATTATTATGTTAAACGTTCAGGGAACATTTATTGCCCTCCCTTATTGAAATGAGCGTGTCATTTATTTATATAATGTAAAACAATCAAAAAATACAGAATGCAATATAAAATGGTATGTATTACAAAGTCAAGAGTACAGAAGTGTCCTCAGTGAGGATTTCCTTTCTCTTATTCTACATTTTGTAGTACAAAGAGCTTTTCCCCACCTCCTCTTTTTACTGAATAATGCCCGGTACTGCCTTTCTGCTAATAAGATTCTATTTGTAAAGATTTTCCAAATGTTATTCTACACAGTTGCCTGAGTATGTGAAGAAATGGTAATAGGAAAAAGAAACGGTTTTAAAATGATACTGAAAATTTGACTTCTCAGTTCTTCAAAGCCAGGAAATTAATATTGAATCATCTGACTGTGCTGTGCTGTGATGTTTTAGCTCATGTGGCACACAAGATAACCACTGTTCAGAAACCCTGCAGTAACTCAGCAAAATTGGATGACTGGAGGATGAGGTTTCTGCTATAAGTCATCAGGTCTGTAGTGTATATGTGTAATAGACGGGACTTAGGAAGTAGGGAAAAACGGGACTGTTGTGGAATGCCAGAAGGACTTTTAGTGTGTTTCTTTTACTGATGACTGGTTGGCGGCTCAAAAAAAAAGCTTTTTAGTATAAGGTCATCATATAAATTAAAATGGAAAGAGCTACTATTAGATCCTCTTTTCCATTCCCTGTCACTATGGAATTGTTCCCTACAGTGCTCTTGAATGTTTTGTCCAGTCTTCTCTGAAATAACTTAAGCAACAGGGTTTTCATTGCTTCTCCTTGGAATCCTACCCCACACTGCAGTAGATCTCATTAATAGGAAATGTTACTCTAAAACATAAATCTTCCTGCTCTCCATTTTATCTCATTAATTCTACTTATACTCTTTTCTCTAGTCCTAATCAATCCCTTCGCCTCTTAAGTGTTCATATCCTAAGACTTATGGGGAATTATCATAGCCCAATTAGATATCATTCAGCCAAGATATGTGCAAAACCCATTCCCTTCATTTTCCTTCAGCCCACATCTAAGCCCTGGCTCATTTTTTCCCCTCTCTGAAGTCCCTTCAGTTTGTCATCAAGTTGCCCTCAGTTTAAGTGGAAGAGAGTTCTGGTCCCTACACTGCAGCCAGAGATGCGGCTATCAGGTTTCCAGAACACCAGCGATCCCCAACTCACCACAAAGTCAGATGGAGTGGCCACAGAGACCACTCAGGAAGAAGAAAATAAAGGAGAGTAGCAGTTTGCAGGGAAAGAGCAAAGTAAAATGTCAACCAAACAGCACAAGCAGTGGCCCTGCAGGAGAAAGAGCCACAGGAAAGCTTTGCAGGAGTCCCAGGAGCTATGCCATCGCAGTGAGGCATGGCACCAATGGCTTACACCCTGGCAACCCTGAGGAGTGCTGGTGGGTAGAAATGCTCCCAGATCACTCCATGCCCACCCCACGCCAGCTGTGGCAGGCAGGGCTGGCATCACATCTTCGCCAGCATTGCAAACCACTCCTCACTGCCCCACACCATGACCTCATGAGCGGCAGCAACCTGGGTGAGCGTGTGTTTCGCAGATGGACAAAGCCCACTCTGTGTACAGATTTTTTTCCTTATAGCTGTAAAATTAAGGAATAGGAGAGAAACCTGGGCTGTATCATAGCCTCCTGGTGGTCCACTCCCTCCACCCAGCCCTGCAGACCATCCAAAACTTTGTCATTTTACCCCAGAAAGCAAGCAGGCCTGGGGTAGATCCAGAATGGATTACAACATAATCCAATTCACAGGGAGGGGTATTTTTGAAAGAGGATTATTTTTTTTTTTCCTCTGGCTGGCTGCCAAAAATAAATAAATGCTGTAAGTATAATGTAATGTTTTTAGAGGACACGGTGATGGAAAGAGAAAGCTTGTTTCCATATCCACATTAAAGGGAGGGAGAGGGTAATTTGATTTTTTTGCAGCACTATGCAAAGCAATCTAAGAGTAGGTAAGGTATAAATGTCGGTATTTCACAGTGGAATTTCAAACACACTTGAAGTCTCAAGAAAGCAGTGCTTCATTTCTAATCAGAACAATGTAATATGGCTGTTTGGTCTGTATTTCAGCATCAAAAAGTCTCTGCCTGAACCTTTTGTGACCTTCAGAGAGTTTTGCATAATTAGCTTGATTAAAGACACAGCACAGTTTTAGCACCAGAGACCAAAAACCACAAATTACTGAGGATCACATGTTTTGCAAAATAATACCATTCATGTGATTATTTGTTTTGCTCTCATCATTTTTGAAATATTACTCCATTGCTTTGACTTGAATTTCTGGTTGTAACAGATAGCCAGTTCCCAAATAAAATGTAAGTCTTTACAAAAATTTTTCCATTGCATAAAAAGCTCTTACTGGACTTCTGTAAAATCATAGAGCTGTTTGATATTTGTATTGGGGATATGACTGAAAAACTCCAGCAGTACAAAGGTTTTCAGCTATCTGGAGTGTCATTTCACAGGGCCTTCCTTAGACTTTGCATTTACCATTTTGATTTTCGTGTATTAATCTCAAATTTTAAAGTGTGACAAAGCCAGTAAAGATCAGATCAAGAACGTATGATAGATTACACATCAATCAACTTTTGCATCCAGAGAGCATTGGGTCATCTTACTGAGAGCAGTTTGGGGACTGCTCTGATCAAAGAATCCAGAAGATAGCTGTGGGGGCTTGCCACAGAGGGGAGTGCTGCCATAGTGTTCCTTGGACCATGCATACACAGCACATGCCTGAGGAATTCCCAGAATTCCCATACCTGGCAGTGGGACCCACCTACCTCCTGCATACTGAAATGGAGACTGCCTAGCTCTTTTCCTCTCCACTCACACAAGAGGTAGTAATTTCCCACTGCCTGAGGGTGGTGGAAAAAAAAAAACTCAGAATGTCCCAAGCATCCCAGATGGAGAGCTCTTTTATAGGATCCTCATCTTCTGCCAAACACCATTTTTCCTTGCTGCTTTGGTGGAGAGTGGCTGTGGATCCCTGCCCATCCGCTTGTCTTTTCTAAGAGGTTTCCTGACACACTCCCCATCCCTCTAACTATGGATAAAAAGGACTTGGGTAAGTGCAGTTGGGCTCATACAATCTGTGTACACGTGCCTATGCAGCTATGTAAGGCCAAATTTACATCTCCTCCTCCTCTGTCCTATTTCCAGTAGCTACCATGCTAAAGAAAATGGTCAGCTACATTACAGGATGTGCAAGCTATTTCAAATAACCCTGCCCTCATCCACACTGTACCTACAGCCTTCATGGTCTGCTGGAAAGACTGCACAGATTTATGCAACCCTCTGCTGTTAGCACACCCTCATTGCTGCAAAAGATCTCAGCTTGAGACCTTCATGCGTTAAAAGAAATTAAGGAAGTTGCAAAATCTGTTGGTACAATAATAACAGTGGGTGTTCTTACAGAAACCAGTATAAGCTGGTTGAGTGGCACATCTGGGATGGTTTTAAGAAGAAACTTGATTAATACCACAGATGACTGCTATTTAAAGCCATTCATTTTGATGCATAGTTTGGGGGAGGTTCAGTTTACCCCTAAGGAAAAAGCAGGAGTTAATGCAGACAGTGAGTGTTTGTGCTCCACTGGATGGTATTGGTCACTGGCAATTTAGATTTGATATTTTAAAAATGGATAGCTTGATTAGAATACATATGAGGACATTTCAGTGAGGCTAAAAGTGCAAGAAAAACAGTATCAAATCCCTCTGCCCATTAGATCAGATGTTTAAACTGAAGATCGGGTGTGACAATCTTGTTGGGAAAATAAATACATATGCATGTTGGTCATCCTGTTTCCAACACTCTCCTTTCAGAGATGTGAGCTTATGATAGGGGTTGAAGACTCTCGGATGGATTGGAGGAAGCTGAAAGAAACTTGTATTCTGTGAAGAAATGGGACACCAGAGTACTCATCCAAAGGAAGTATGAAAAAATAGGTGGTATACTGGCACAGGTATATGTTCTAATTAGATATAGCTGTTGTTAACCGGGATTTGAAAGTCCACATGCTATTTGTAATAAATGAGAGGAAGAAGCTGGAAACCTTCTACTTCAAAGGGTTAGGCTTCACATGCGTCCTTGAGAAAGTGAGGAGTGATTTAGCAAAAGTGAAGGACCATATTTGCAGTGTACAGCTTATAAGGCCACATAGACTCTGCTAAGGAAATTCAGCTCTGGTCTTTGCCAGTGAGACTGATCTGAGCCTCTATGTTCAGAAGTAGGTGGAGATGGGCAATGAACCCTCTATTACCACACTGGAACTCCTCAGAATCTGTATGACAGTGTTGATGTCTCTGTGGGATGCACAGAAATGCTTCTCTAGGTATAAGAGCCTAAGATGGATGCAGCTTTTGGGATGAACAGATTTTAGGCAACATTCAGTTCAGCATACGGACTATTTGCAGCACCATATGGAAGGTGATGATATTATAGCAATAGACGCAATGGATCTGATTGTGATCTGGCTTGCACCAGTTCTAGGCAGATGCAACTCCTTCAGTTTTAATGGACTTGCCACAGCTTCACACCAAATGAAGTGAAACGAGTTTTGGGTACAATACATCTACATTAAGCAATGAAAGACTGGTGATTTGTGTGATATCTTTTTTAATTTCTCTCTTTTTTTTTTTAACTAAAGTGCTAGCATGTTGTGTGGGGAGGCATTTTTTATTCTTATTAACAGTTGGCATTCTGTTTGTTGTAAGCTGTGTGTGGGTTTCTGTGCAAGACAAAGGCATGGCACTGCTCTGGCTAGGAATCTTTGTGCCAGCTCTTCACTGAGGAACTTCACAGCAGTTTTGGACATATTTTTCTACGCTGGGAGTGGAGGGAAGAAAACAGAGCATGTGTGCACAGCAAAGGCGAACTTTCCAAACCTGGTTAATCTCACTGTACCCATGCTGTGCAAACCTCGGCTGCTCTAAATTAAATGGAGCTGGAGGAAGCAAAAGCCCAAGGACTAAAAGAGAGAAAACAAAGGAAAGAAGCAGTGAAGAACATGAGGAGGTAACAAGATAGGGAGAGCATTGAGCAGAAGGCAGGCTGTGATAGTAGTGCTGTTCTTGGAAAAGAAGCACACAAAGAGAAATATTTTTTGCTGATAAAAAAGACCTAGAGATTTGGAATTGTGCTGTCTTTCCTCTCTGTCAGAACTTGCCTCCTGACAATCCATTTTTCACCACTACTCGTCAGCCTTTCCTGAGAATAGGTGGCTGGAGACAAGGGGCAAATGCTCGTTTAAAAGAAGACCTCCTAGCTTGATTTAGCATGTATATGCAAATAGATGCTTAAATTGATATTGCCCCTAGCAAGCAACCCTGCTTTTAGAAGAACAGGGAGGAAAATGGGGGAAGGTTAACAGGGTAGGGAAGATGGGAAGCAGCAGAGGTCAGGGCTGAAGAAAACAGCAAGAAATTAATTCCATGGCCCTCTTCCTCCTCTTCTAGCCTCCTGCTTGGAGCACATCTGATGTGTAGGCAGCACTCAGGGCCAAGGAATTTGCATGGCCTTGACATTCACAGGAATAGGCTTCTACAATTCTTCTACAGTTGTTAGAGATGCTCTTGTCAATATGGAAAACAGCCTGGGTAAATCCAGGCCTGGGAGGCAGTTGCAGATTAGGGAAATTGTCTTTGGAGTTGTTTGTATGTGCCAATGTAAATTTGAACAGGACAGTATGCTATTGCTTTATTTTTTTGGCCACAACTAAATAAAGAAAATATGTTGTAAATATAGAGGTATCTACTTTCAGCTTTGCAGGTTTAAAAAGACCGATGATCTAGATTATAATCAAAGTTTGGGATTTCATTATCCTATAGGCTGCTTTGATAAAACATGAAGAAAAATCGGCTTTTAAAATATCCTCTGTGCGGAAAGACATTGACAATTGTTCCAGCTGATCTGTTGCCTTTGCAATTGCTATCTGGCTGTCAAGTAGAAATCAGTAGAACAATGTGCTGCAACAGCATGGTGAAGGGACTGGAAAGGCATCCCACAAGCTGACAGCATATGATACCTACCTACCTTCTCTACAACTGTCCATGCCATGGTACAGAGCAAGGGTAACCCCACAGAACTATGCTTATGTAAGACCAGGGCTTCAGCTGCACACACAAGGAGTTAGAGGAGAGTCAGGATGTGGCCACAGACAGCTAAGCAAAATGCACCATGAGAGCAGCTCCTTTACCACTCTGTCTCTTCTTTTCACACACAGTCATTCTGCCCCAGCTCACTGATTGAGATTTGGGCCAGCTGGCAGAAACAGCCCTGCATCTTTTCTTTCATACTTATCTATTGGACCACATGACCTGTTAGAAAAAGCAGACAAAGTCATTTACAGTGCTTGAAAAGGGAAAAATAATTGTTGACGTTCCCATGATTCTTGGGGAACTGATGAGGTGGAAATGCAGCACAAGACACACCATGTGAGTGCATTAGCCATCCTTGCACTCATTTGAGTTGCCACAACAGCTGTGCAATGCCAGGGGCCAGGGTATGCACTTCTGCAAAGTTGCAGAAGGGAAAATACAGCATTTGTTCTGCTTTTAACTCAGCTGATGTCATAATCAACTCATGTGAAAAGAAAAGCTTTTCTCTTTTGGTGTTTGAATGTTTTAATCTGTTCCATACTTCTATCACCAATAGCCTGCCTTTGAATGTTGGCACAATCTGCATTATACTTAACCCGAAGCAATCTTTATTAATGTAATTTTTTCTAATATGTCAAATGCTGCTAGGAAGCTACTCCTCAGTATGGACTAGCTGGGTGGAGGATTTCAGCTCTTCGAGCTCAGCTGGTTTTAATTACCCACACAGATAAGTGTAGCCATTTATTTTCTTTGAACTGGAAAAGGTTGCTTTTCTATTTTTAACCCCTGAAGACAGCCGAGTAATTCAACTGAAAGTCCTCAGTCCAGAAATAACCTTTATTTTTCTTTTTGCCCTATGAGGATCAAATTATTTCTCATGAGCCAAGGTTTAACCCCTAACTGTTCAGTTAAGTTTGATTATATTCAGGTCAGGTTTTCATAGATTGATTATAACCAGAGTCTCTGATACTCATCCAGTGTGGCATTGAACAATATGGCTTGCAGTTTTCTTTTGAGAGAGAGTCCTTTTGCAGCAATACTCACACAGAGAGGTACTGCTTAGTAGGGTTCCTCACTGAGTAAGATGCTACTCGACGTGTATAAGGGTGGCAAGGTCTGGTCCAAAACAAACATGTATGATCAATTTTCCAAAAGTGCTCTGCATGTTGCCATTAGTGCCACAATGGGGAGAAACTGCATGCTAAGCACTTACAAAAATCTGGCCCTTGTTTGAATGTGAATGGGGGCTTGAGTTCTTTAGAAAATCTGGCTGCAATTGTGGGTGCTGAGTACTTAGGAAGCAGTGGTGGTCTTCAACCAGGACTGCCATTACTGATTTACACCCTTGTCAGCCATCGATTTTCAACAGAGTTACACCCTTCTGGAGCAACACAGTCAGACTGCCATCATTTATAAATTAATGCATATTAATAATAATAATATATTTATTTTTTTTATTTTATTTTAACTTTTTGTTTTTTTAGGAAAATTTCTTTGAAATATTACCCAGTTGCCTGCATCTGTGCTGCTTCTGACTGTCTGCCAGCTCCCAGATTAAATGTAAGTCATTACGGAATGTTTTCCTCACATGGGAAAGACTGGAGTGGCCCAGTGTTAGTTTTGCCCTCCAACATTAATTCTAATTACCTCAAAATGCAAACATGTTTGAATTTCCAGCAGATGACATTATTTTTACTTTGACATCAGACATCAAAGAAAGAAAAATAAACATGGGACAGTGACAGCATTAGGCCTCTAGTCATTTTTCTGAAGGTTTTTCATGTCCTGTTCCAGACTGGTTCTTCTTTAAGTCTTGTCTCGGATATTAGGGAGGGGAAAGGTTTACAGACTCCAAGACTGATGGAGTCTTTTCCCTTCCAGTTCTCTGAGGCAGATGGGGGGAAGGAAAGAAACAGTCTGGTTTAGATCAGAGTTGGAGTCTTAGTTTGCAGAGGCACACACATGCCCCCAGTAGTTTGGTTATTTTCTAAAATTTTTTTAAGCTTTTCTTCTGAATATTCATGGATGATACTGCTGCATTTAAAAATTGCAAAAATTCAAAGAGAACGGAAATTTGTAAATGTGGACAAGAACCTCTGAATTGCTTTCATAATTCAACCTCTGAATTATTTATTATTATTATTAGATTAGTACTTTTGGTAGATCATTGTTCAGACAGGTGTCATACCAGGTGAAAGCTGATGTTGCCAGATATTTCCTCTACAGAGCACTGACCTTTCAGACCTTTCAAGTCCACAGGATTTATGAATGGGCCAATCAAGGGAGCTGCCTCTACTTCTACATGTCAGGGTTTGGAATGTGCTAGCTTGCCCCTACCTGGCTCTTATGAAGTTGTGGAAACTCCCAGTCAACTTTCATGGATCCTGACACAGGGCTATGATCCTCTCACCTGCACCCCTGCCTGCACCCAGAGCCCACCTCTCCCTGGGGTTTCCCATGCTCCTGGCTGGCCCTGGAGCAGAGCATTTTGCATCTGCGAAATGGAAATAAATGGAATAATACCACTGCTCAATCTGACAGACACCATGAAGAGATGAAAAAGCTCCATGATTAGAGACCATGACTGTGTCTTGGTAATGCAGGCTATAGAAAAATCCATGCAAGAAATCAAATTATGAGAAAATTACAGAAGTCTTTTCCCAGGTCCTGGGAGAACAAGGTTATTGCAGGACATGGTGAAGATGCACTGTGCAGGCAGAACTGTGCAGGGAAGCTTGAACAACATATCTGTGCTACTTGCTTCTCACTTTTTGAGCACTAAACCTGACTCCTGAGTTTTAAAAAGCGTCAGCTTGTGATGGACCAAGCCTGCAGGAGCTGCTGCTGTGGCTTTGTTGTGCCGCAGCCAGTTCAGGATCCTTCATTCTTCCCCTGATGGAAAAACAGCTCCTTCCACTGCATGGGGCAAGTACTAGTTTTTTACACCACACACCCTCCTCACTCAATGCTTTCAACCCCACCTCCATTTAAAAAGTGTAGAAACAAATTCATTTTCAGTCAATAAATAACAATAAATAAATAAATAAACCATGTGCTCTGCAGTTGTTGCCTGCAGTGTGAGCTTTAGTGTTTTGAAGTGTTTCTCATTGGGACCCACAAATGTTTGTAATAAAACTGACTGGCAAAATCTTGGTCTGGAGCCTCTGGGCTGCTCAGCCAGCTTCACACCCATCCTCCTGATCCATTTTCCCTTGATGCGTGCCCAGGGCAGGCAGTAGTTCCCCAGGGGCCCTGCAAGGGCTGTGGGCTGGAGTGTCTGGGCTGAAGGGCATCAGCCAGCCCACCTCAGGCTCCCTAGAGAATGTCAATCCTCATACTGAGGCATCTAAGGACGGTGGAAAGATGCAGTAAAATAATTTTTGCTTTTCTTGCCTCTTCCTGCAGTTTGACAGCATAGATTAGAGTCTGATGCTGTCAAACTGTTTTTTTCCCATTCTCTGCAATACCTGGAAACTGCACCCTGACACTACTCCTCCCAGGAAGCATGGTAAAAAGGAACATGGTAGAGAGAAGATATTTAATTGAGGTTGCCTTTCCAAAATTGCCTATAGACTTTGGGAGAGGTCTTGCAGGAGACATCCTGAAGGGCTCACTTGAAAACAAGAGTACTGAAAATCTGCCCTACAAAAGTCAGTGTTTCCATTTGAGTGCTCAGAAATGAAAGTACTTAAAATCAAGCTTTGTACAGAAATTTGAACCAGCCCAAATACTAATACTGGCAACAGCTCTGCATGTTGGTAGAGCATACCAGTCCTCATCAGGCAGAGTGTATCATTTAGGGGTATGTTTTCAAAATTAGATAACCCAAATGTTCTTACAAATGGCTTTGATTATTTTCTGTCTGTACAAGACCAGGTTTTTGTAAGGGAATGGACAACTGCCCGAGGAGAAATGGTGGTGGGGTATGTGAGTATCCTTTTTCGCACACATCAGTGCATATTTGGTATATGAGGTGGTGCTTACACAGTTTTCCTTTCACTGTTCAGGCAGCCAGTTTTTAAAAATGTGGCCTGTGGTGTTTCTGTTTCTTTGATGTTTTCAAATGGGATCTACTTATTTTAACATGTCTATTATATCTAATTCTCTGCTAAGGCCACCTCAAGGCTCTAGAGGAAATCAGACGTGTTGTCCAAGCCGTTTCACCCATTTCTAAATTAAAAGAAAAGGGAGCTGTATCCTCTGTTAAAATGGCATTCATTCTTCTTGTTTATGATGTGAGAAATCCTCTTGGTTCAGAAATGTGCGGTCCTTCCTTTCTACTTAACAGAGAGTCCATTAGGTGCTAGAAACATTGGGCCAACAAAGAGTGGGTGACCTGTTCTCATCTCTTCTGGATGCTGTATGATGAATGATAGTCATAGTTACATGCACACATTCAGTATCAGGCTGATGCTTCACCCAAGGTCATAAAATGACACCAATTATACTGGAGTAGGTTTACATCTTCAGCAAAATCTGAACCAGCTAGGCACTTCTAGGACTCCACCAAGAGAAAAAGCCTTGCCCAAATCAGTTTGTGCTCAAGCTGTTGCTATGAACCAGCTAAATGTTTTGCAGGATGTAGGGGATGTAGGACAACTGGTACGACACAGGCTTTTTCATGAGTGATACTGGGAACCCCCAGCCCTTTGCTGGGATCATTGCATGTACAGAGACTGCTCAATCATTGCTCTGGTCAAGTGCTAGCTAATTTGTATCACTAACAGCAAGGTAAGTGTACAAAACTGTATAAAATTATGTACATGTGTGATAAGTAGCAACGTGTCCATTGGTATTATGTGACTTGTTGGGAGAGGGATTTTTCTAGTGCAACTTCAGAAGTGCTTAGAACAACAAGATATTCTCTGTGGGAGCCATCTACTTTCCACGTGGAAAATGCATGATGGGGTTTTGGGTAGGATTGGATATATTTTTCTGCTTTGAATTACAGTCTGGATGAGTCAAGTTTTTTTTTTTTGTCCTGTCAGATTTCTGTGGTGTTGGTGAATAGTTATTTCTGCATGGATGGTGCATTAAAGTTCCCGATAACAGTCAGGTTCTCTTCAGCAGCAGATGTTAATTTTTTATATAAAAATAAGCATTTAAAAACAATTCCTCTGTTATCAATACCTGCTTGGCAGTTTCACCCTTTGGGAAGCATATGTCTGGATAGGAGTCAGAGCTTGTTTTGGAAGAGATGGCCTGTTGCCATACCCCCTTGCTGTTTCTTCTAGATCTGATTCTAGTGCATCTTTCAGCTTTGTGGAGGATTTTTTTTCTCTCTGTTTTATGCCTAGCAGTGGTGTCTTATACATTCACTAAGAATGAGTCCAGAGATAAAGATAAGAAATTTAGGAAACTGTAAATGTCCTTATCTCTGCTGCTGGTGTGGGTAGAATGAGTACCCCAGAGAAAAATATTGTTTTGTATGAGGTAACAGCTGCTGTTGCTGTAGGTATTGAGTGAGGCTGTGCTGCAGTCATTAATCTTGTACTGCTCCTGCAGCCTTTCACTAATGAGAAATAAGAGCAAGACCATCACTGTTTGGGGATTAGAAATGGAGACTGTACCATTCAGGAAGGAAGACCCAAATCCACTAATGATAGTAGCTGGGCATTTTTTCAGATGCTTGGACTTCTGAGCTAACACTGCTTTATTAGGAGTGCTTCTTACAGGGAAATAGTGTCTAGGTGCTTTCAGTTGTTTCTGTGTGGACAGGAGGCAACCTTTATATGCAGGTTCGTATTAACTGGGTTGCAGGCTGAAAAAGTATATCAGTCCTTGCTGAACCTATCAACAGCCAGAACCTCTTCACAACTGTGTGAACGCCAGTAGAGAGCTCCCATCACAAACTGATTCATTATCCATTATCACCATGCAGCTAGTACACCAAGGAAGGATTATAATGAAAAAATTATTTAGATTTAGATATTTAAAACCAGCATGTTTTGTACTTGCTTAAAATTTTAAGAATTATTGGAAAGAAAAACGTATCTTCCAAACCCAAAAATATAGGAGAAATATGAACAAAGTGCTGTTCTGAACTACCAATGTTTTGACAGTAGTTGGTTGTTCCTCTCTGCTAAAGATTAACCTGGCAATATATCTGCAGGGACACCTACTAAAGTTCTTCATAGCATGTTCAAGATTAACTCTTTTAAAAATGCCACAAAAAAAGAAAATAAAAGGCAAGATGCAGTCAGGAAATTCTAGTGATTTACCATGTGCTTTCTTGAAGCAAAAAAAGTGTCTTGGATGGCTAGCAAGGCTCTTTCATGTGCAGTGCTGATACACCATGAAGACTGGCAGCTTTTTCACTCTGAAGTCCTCAGGGGAAATTAGTTAAGGAAGGTTCTATATACTGGACCATATTACATGTTATGTGACATTCATACATCTCCAGGTGTCCTATGTGGCCTCTTGACTGTCCCACTTCAGAAGGTGCCTTTTGCACATGCCTTTCTCAGCAGATCTGTGAACTCCTCAGTGTGCTGTGGGAAACACAGGCTAACTATGATTGTGTGTGTGACTGCATCAGTGGACAAGAGAAGATCTGCAGATGTCATTTATCTGGAATTCTGTAATGCCTTTGACATCATTCCCCAGAGCACCCTTCTCTCCAAATTGGAGAGAAATGGGTTTGATGGATGGACTATATGGTGGATAAGGAATGTGGTTGCACAGTCTCATCCACAGAGACTCTTCTGGATGGAGATCGGTGACAAGTGGTGTCCCTCAGGGGAATACTGGGAACCAGTGCTGTTTATTAACTTCATCAATTACAAACCAAGGGATGGAATGCACCCTCAGCAAGTTTGCAGATGATACCAAGCTGAGTAGTACCATTGCTTGAGAGATAGGATGCAATCCAGAGGAACCTGGATAAGCTTGGGAAGTGAGTCAAACACAGGAGCTTATCCTCCAACTTCCTACTTCACAGTAGGAAGTTCATAAAAGAGAAAAAGAAGTGTGGTTAGCAGTTGTGGCAATTACTTAACTTATTTTACACCTTTAAATTGGTATAAGAGTGTAAATACCAGTACGTTTAAATTACTTAAATTACCTTTAAATTGGTAATTCAGAGTGTAAGGAAGATGAATCCAAAGTTTATGACATTGGATAAAATAAGGCTTCTACAGCTAATGTCATTAGTGGTGTCTAATTCCTTTTGATTTAATCTCTGAAAGTCGGAGTCTATTTCCATATTGTGGCACTAAAGCAGTCTAGTTTTGAAATGTGATGAGGACTAAACAGCCCAGCTGACGCTGAAAACTGAGACCTCTCCATCAGACTGTTTATGAAAGATATCAACAAAAAGCTTCCCTCAGTACCTGTAAAGTTCTTGTTTGTCATTCCAGAGCTTTCCATAGCCTTTTCACAGCACACATATACTACATGTATACCTCAATATGAAGTGTGTGCAAGGACTACTGCTTCTAGCACAGTCCAACTCTCACAGATTGAAACAGCAGTCATTTTTCAGCATATCAGCTAGTAAGAAACCAAAAGAGAGACATAGTGTCCTCTTAATATTATTGGGTTCAGCCTTGAACCATGAGAAGAAACCCTTCTGTATGTAAACATAGGGATTGGGGCTGAGCTGGAGGAGATGGAATGGAAGAAAAAGAAGTATTTTTGAGACAATAAAATGGTACCAGTTGGAAGCAGGATGCACCAACTACCTGGTTGTTGGGGAGGGGTCAGCATTTTATAGAGGAGGTGTGTCACAGTAAGAAGTTCAAGGAATCTGCTCTGATTCAACAGCTGGTTCAATCAAACCAGATGAAACTGCCTTCAATACCATCCTGGACCAGATTTTTCAGAAGAATTCAGCAGCTTGGTAGCTAAGCCCTTTTGCAAAACATCTTCCACTTACTGTCACAATAGAAGCTGCTGGATGCTGACCACTTCAGAGAATCTGGACCAAATGTGAGATGCCAGGCACTTGAAACTCTGGCACTGGACTCTGCAGAGAATTTGATCCATTATGTGCTGCTCCACTTCAAAGTGCTTAGCAGCTTGTGACAACCGTACAGCATCACAGCAAATGTCACTTTTTGTGCAAACATTTAACCAACATAAAGCGGCTTTTTAGCATGGTAGTAAATTTCACCCAAATCTCAATTTGCTTTGATTTTTTTTTTTTTTTTTTTTTTTTAATTTTCACTGAATGGAAAAGAATTACTGAGTTTGGGCCTTTCTGATGGAAGTATTTACACATTTTTTCCGGGTAGCTTGGGGTGCAAGAATGACACAGGAGTGTTTACTCACCAATCTTGTTTACCGTTTTCTGATACAACAAAAAAAACATATTAGCACAAGTTTAAGAACAGAAAGAGAGATGAAACCTGTTCTTCTGAGATTTTCTGTTGTTTTCTGCACAGTTTCATGTTTTAATTTTGAAAGAAGAGAAAGGCACACACCTTCTTGAAGGACAAGAGGAAGACAGTTTAGCACAGACTAAGAGCTGAGATTCAGCTCTGCAGTCTGGGTTCAGACCCATCTCCAGCTTTCAGTATAATCTTTCCTTGCATTTTTTTTTTAATCAAACCCAGGAATTATACAGCTGTTGAGATAAGAATAATTAAGAACAATGCGTTTCCTTTTAAAGCTCCTCAAAGGATAACCTCTAATAAGATGAATTGAGCGTCTCATGCAGGCCACACACAAATGATTGCTCATATTTAGTAAAAACATTTTTTGGGGTAAAGATAAGCTAATTTTGCTTAGGAGCAGAGGGTGGTCTTTCAGCCTTGCATTTGTCAAAGAAACAAGCAGTTTTTTATCTATTTCCTATAATCTTCTACAGCTCAAAAGGAGTAATGTAGGGGGAGGGAAATTCAGGCAATGTATTTATGTTGGAGCACAAGCCTGAGCATTTGAACAGACCATAAAGTTAGAGACTGGATTGTGAAAACCTCACTTGAAATCCAAAATTTATTTGTGTTGATGCTGTTGCTCCTGCAGGTACTCAGCCTTGCAAATAAGTCCTGGTGAGCTCTGATGTGCCACAAAACTCATTTGGAAGTGTAAGGCAACTGGAAATCAGTTTCTCATAGCTTTCACGTCTGTTGCTTTTTAAAATGTTCTTTTCTTTCCATGGAATAGTTTCACTACTGATCTACGTGAAAGGTCAGCAACATATCTCAGTAAAAATGAGCTTGCAGGAGGCAGGGGAATCCCTGTGGTCCTCTGTTCCCTCCCAAAATCTACTGTGATCTATGTCCTCTGGATGCTTAGCACTGGATAGATGGTTGTGCCCTGGCAGTATCCAGAAAGACAATCAGGTCAGGCATTAGGACCCACACCTTGTACATGGCTCTAGAGCTCACAGAGAGACTTGCTGTTTGCTCTCACATGCACACTAGTGTGAATCCAGAAAAACACAGTGAGAATGATCCTTGGAAGCTTTTGTGCAGGGTGTTGGAGAGCAGACCAAACTAGTGCTGGTTCTCTGCACTCATGAAACTGGCCTCATTTGAATAGTTCATGGGGGAATGCCAAAAAATGAAGAAAAGGCAAGACACAGTGCAAAACATGCCACTGACAGGTTCTCCTCCTCCCCTTAAGACATTTCACCTGAAAAAAGAGAAGTACCAGCTGGAGTTATAAATTATTCCAGCTCCTAGTTGCCAAATGTTTCCACTCTCCCCTTTGTATCTGTTACAGATGCATCATCCACATATGAATGTTTCCTGGAATTTGGTTCCAGAGATTTGAGCCTGTGAAGTTTTGGGGCCAGACTCACTCAAATGGAACTCCCAGGGAGCAGAAATTGCCTCTCTGTTTAAATCAAGAGGCTTATCAGAGAATGTTAAATGATTTTTTTACAGCTAAAAGTCAAAAGATCTAACCAGACTTTTCCTTGCTATTTGTTGCATAGCTTTCAAATTTAAAAAAAAACAAACAAGCAAACAAAAAAAAAAAAACCAAAAAAAAACCATCACAAACAAACAAACAGAAAATACAAAAACTCCAAACCAAAGAAAACAAAAACAACCCCTAAACTCTTTCCAGTCCCCGTTGTCCTCCAGGCAGCCAAGTCTGTTCCTGTCACCACCCTTCTAATTACTAGAAAGACCCCTCTTGGCTGGAGAGATCAATGCAGGATTGTTTTACACCAACACTGATATTTTGCCTGCTTTAGCAGAATCTAAAAGAGTAACAGAGTGATCCATTAGCCAATGAAAGAGCATTCAATCAAGCAGTGCTCTGCATTACTCCAGCATTTTTCACCCGAAGCAATTAAGCATTCATTGATTACAAGCATTAATTAGGTCTAATCACATGCCTTCAAATAAGGTGTTATGAAAACATGAAAATGAGTGCTGTGTTTTAAAATGGATTTTTGTGGTGAAGAAGGACATAGCCATCTTATGAGATTCCGAGAAGCCCTTCATATTCGTAAAGACAAGGTACTGATCATCTCCCAAAAATCAGGCCCTGCTGGTCGATGCCAGGCAGGGCTGTCAAACATCGAAGCCTCTGATTTTCTTTCTAGCTGAACTTCAGCCACTACTCCATATTACTCCATTATAATGAAACAGAGCACAACAGGGGAGAGCAGGCCAGGGAGCTGGAGACCTGGCAGCACTGAGATCAGTGGCACAGCCATCCCAGCCAAGGACAACACACTGGACAGAGAACTGCCGGCGACAAGAGTAACTCAAAGCAGTTGCAGCATTTGCCAGCCTTCCTAGGACTACCTGGTGTGATTACACTGTCGTTTGTAATCCAAGGGTTGCTTTTCTCCTTTTTTCTTTGTCAATTCAATTTACATACAGGCCCACATGTATTTGGTGCTTTTAGCTAAAGGCGAAGTTGCCCAGTTTGTGCCTGAGGCTGAATAGCAACTTAAAAAAGCTCTTTCAGCAGCTCTGTACCTGTCTGCTCTTTCTCTGTCTACTCAGCTGGTACTTGGTGCGTTCGTACCACAGCTGTAAGACAATATCTAAACACTTACAAGGACTTTTCTGCCCCAAGCCTGGTCCTGCTTTTCATAAACTCAACCTTCTTGTTTTACACACTCCTCCATTCCACTCTAATTTCCATTGTTTAATCTCACCCAGCTCTTTCTGTCCCTCCCCTCAGTAGGACATAAAAAATAAAAATTGGCAATGCCTTCATTTTGCAATGTTGCAAAGTTGGGTGGGTTCATAGGAAAATATCAAAACAACAAAGAGGAAACCCAATCTTTTCTCCCAGCTCCCATGGCCTGATTCCAAGGCCAAGAAAAGAAAAGACTGCAAGGCTGCATTCACAAGGGCTAGCATGGACACCAGGCTGCATGGCTGCAAAGTTGTCATATTGCTCCTTGGGAACAGCATAAATCATGAGTAAAGCCAGGATCCTCCTCACAGTGTGCACACACTTAGCTTTTCATGCATCCCTACACCTACTCTTTTTCTAAAAGTTAATCAAATGCAGGGACATGGGGAGACCTAATGCAGTTGCATAAGATCAGTCTCCATGTAAAATCTGCAGCATCACGGCACAGACTGCTTTACCATCCCCACGTGCCTGCTCCGCCCTTCCTCTCTGCATAGGGCACAGAGTAGGTGCTCAGACCTCCATTTGCTCATAGGCTGCTCTTGGCATTGAATGTGGTTTGCACCCAGCAAAATGCCTGACCTCTGGTGCATAGTGCAGCAGCAATCCTTGCACACACACAGGGGGAATGCTCATAGTCCTCGTGTCTCCTGTCCCTGCACATTTAGAAGGGCCCCTGTAAAGAAAGTTGCCTTGAATTTGACTTTTCTCTTGACAGCAAAAATGAGGCAGAAGGTCAGGGGTGTAGCATCACTGTAAACTAGAACACATGGCCCACTAGTGGTGAAAAGGCAATCGCTCAATGGGAACGATAATGATTACTATGGGATAAATTGCAATTAGGATACCGGAAAGAGAGCTTTTCAGCAGAGAAGGTGCTGCATTAGCTCCAGCATTAAAGTGGTTGCAGTATATGACAGTAATTTAAGAGGGAAGAGAAATCTGGGCACCAAATGGTACAGCAAAGGACCCTTAAAAAGCCTGCGAGCTGGGATGAAGTGCGAATGGCAGAACACAGATGTTGATCTCCTTGTAATACTGCAAGGAAGTCCAAACCAGAACAGGTCTGGATAAACTACTGACTTCTTACCCCTGGAGGTGGTCCCCCAAGGGTAAGGCGAGACTCAAGGGTAAGGCAATGGACAAAGCCAATCACGGAAGACCTTGCTAGTGCTGTTGCTATTGCTCAATGGATGAAGTGTTTGGGAAATGCCTGCTGTTTCTTGGCATGGCAAGTAGGGTGGCAGCATCTGAGTCTCAGCTTTATTCTGTCAGTGTTTAATGACTCCACAGGTCTCAGTGGAGTTGCCTCCATGTAAAACTGGCACATCAACAAGCCTCAACATCTGTAAAACTGGATAGGTTCACAAGGATTTAATTCCCTCTTAAGTATGTACAAATCACATGGGATGACACTGCCTAATTCCCTGCATTTCTGCATAGCACGGTACTGTCACTATTCACTGGGAAAGAATTTCATATTTGCATTTTTTCAAGTGCAGTAATACTGACATTGCTCATCTTCTCCTAAAGTTCAGTAGCAATAATTTTTGTCTCTGTCTCTGGAGAAAAAGGCACAGATTTTCCATATTGCATCATACTACCTATGAGGGTCCTTGTCCTGATTTGATCACCTCTGAAGTACAGTGGAATGAAAGCACATCTAATCATGCATGCTTAAAAATCATCAGAAATAAAAGCAAACACAGGTTTTTACATATGCCACTTTTAAAGCTACTGAACAAGCTGAAGTTCTGCTTGCAGATATCTGGTAAGTGCCGACAACTAATACAGGCATTGGAGAGCAGACCAACATCATGCAATGCTTGTATCAGTTGCTGACTCCAACATCAGCTCAAAATCTGGGAGTGCTAGAGCCATTGGGGACCAGTTCTTCTTTTCTCAGGTGCAATACTAATAACCTGACTCTTCTTTCAAGAGGCACACTAATCTTTAAAATCACATAAATCACATAAATTTGCTCAGGTGTTACCCATCTCCCTCCATTCCAGCTTGACCCATCCTCCAACCAGGCTTCCTATACCCAGGAAAGCCAGTCTTAGGATATAACCTGAGGAGAACTTTCTTCTCAGCACAGAGACCCAATCTGTCACAGCAGGCAGTGGCTTGTTTGGAGCCCTGGTGAGGGGACACAGTGTCATGTGGAGGTGCATCATCAGCAGGACTGCTGTGCGATGCTATCAGCCCAGTTGTGTAAAGGCTTCATTGCAGCTACAGCACCACATTCTGTCCAAACATATTTTCTGTAAGAAATCACACCTCCAGGCCTGTGTTCAGCACAGCATGCTGGGGCTGTGTTTCATTTCACCCAGGAGTAAAGGGCTGCGCTGATCTGGAGCAGGGTCATTCCCAACTGTCAGGAGCAGTAGAAGAGGGGAAGTTGGCTGTGGTTTTTGCTCTGGATCCAGCTCCCAGAGGCTGTGCAGATCCTGTACCGTTAAACAAAGCTACGCTCATGAGCTATACTTGTGTAGCTATTGTCTTTGCTGCTGTTTTTGTTGTTAATACCTTGGCTGCTGCTAGTATGTCTGGTGTTTTTAGCATTGGAGCCAAGAAAACAGCATTAACTGAACAACCTCAACACAGCAGAGGTTGCCAGGTTGAGAAACCCTCTGATGCTGGGAAACAAAGCATCTTTCCCCACTTCAAGTCTGAGACCTGCATTTGCTTATGACCATGGAAACCCACACAGCCCTGTGGCTGATTGATGACCGAGGTAAGTACAAAAGTTAATGGCAAGTGCTTGGGTTTAATTATACTGTTTTGTAAACTACACCTGTCAAAGGTGAGAGTGAAAGCACTGAAGAGAGAGGCTACTTGAAAACGTAGCAGCTACAATAGGAGAAAACCAGTTGGTTATATTGGGGATTTTTTTAATTGCTCTGAATTATTCACAATATCAGTGGTTTCCTGTGACATCAAGCTTCTGAACATTGCTTGATTGCCATAAACTGTGGTGTATCCAATTTTCCATTCCCGACTACACCCAAGCCACAGTTCGTCTGAGAAGCTGCGTCTGCAGAAGGCATGTACTGGCTGGCAGCTGAATAACTGATGGGGGTAACACAGAGGCACCTGGTACTCAGCACTGGCATGGATGAATCCATGTGGTTTTTTTCATTGTATTTCCAGAGAAATGATGGTAAAATAACTAATGAGTCAAAGGGAGGAAATGAGAGCAGAGGCTAACTAAGTGTGTGAAAGACAGAGCTCTGTGGACTGCTCTGCCTGTGCCAAGAACTGGGGAGTTTCTGTCAGCTTGGTTGGGAAAGTCGAGCAGCCAGAGTGTAAACTACTGCCTTGACTGTGTGTCCGTAAGCACTACTGCCCTCTTTTGGGTGGAATTAGACCTGTGCGGTTGTTTCATCCAGCAGCGCACGCTGCCACATCGGCCGGGTGCAAGGAAGAGGGACGGCTCCTGCGGCAATGCTGACAGCGTCGCTCCCATCAGGAGAGCTGAGCAGGGGAATGCCGATGTGCAAAGGCTCTGCTCAGCAAGGATGCTGTCCGGGAGCAGCGTGGCCGTGGCATTACAGGTGTAGCCCACCAGCCTTTTACCATGCTTTGATCTACCTCCTCAGACAGGCTCCAGTTCCTTGGGTGAATCGTGGCATCCGAGCCGCAGTTCCTTCAGGTGCTTTTCCCCACCTTGGGTACTTTTCCGCTCCATCATTTACTGTGCAAAAGGAACATTTTTCAGCCAAGAATGGCTGAGCAGATTTAGCTCCAACCTTGCTGCAGGCAGGTAATTAAGTCAGGTGTTCCATGCCAGTGCCAAGTTCTGCTGAAAACACTATGTCTGAGACCTTCACTGTGGAGTCGTCAAAACCTGTTCTGCTGGGGCAAGGTGCACCTTGAACCGAGCTCCCCCCTTCTTTATCCAAGTGTTTTGCTGGAGAATCTCTCATTAAGCTGCAAGAGCTGTTGTTAGCAGAGGCATAGATTCAGGATATGGGTCAACCTAATGGTTCAACATATTTGGTGACCTATGTCCAGCAACAGTCACATCTCGTGGCAATGCTATTTGTCTCAAGCCAGAGAACACATCCCTCTGAGAGCCTGCTCATGCCCCCAGACATATCTGATTACACTTAATTCAGCTTCCTTAGCTACAGCCGTGCCTGGTCACAATCTGACAAAAGTCCTTACAGTGACCTAGACATAAAATTTGAGTTGATGAGTGACACTTTTTATAAGACCAACTGTTTCATTATGAAACTTTTGAGGTTGGAAAAAAAAAAATCCCAAACAAATAAGAACATGTCCCTATTAAAAGACTGTCGGAGCATTTTTATGTATCCTCCTTGTAGCAATTGTGGCTGTGTGTAAAAGGCAAGCATGCTTTCTGATCGTGAGAGAGTGGCTAAAAAACATGAGTCACGCAGTCGAACCTTGTGACTTGATAGAAATAAGGAGGTCTCCTTAAAGGCAATTTGTGGAAGAATTGGAGAGAAATGCAATTTTTCAAGGTCAGCCAAGGGCTAATGAGCACTCTTTCATAGTGCGATTGTATTGCCTGAATTTCTGTATTTCAAAGCCAGTCTAACTACTTTATTGCTGAAGCACTGTAACTGAAGAGGCTGTAATAATATTGACAACTAATCCTGCCAGAATCTGAGATGGTATTCAGCATAATATGAAACATTTTCTCTTTGCCTGGACAAGTACAGAACAAAGAGTTAAACAAATATGTGGTTCCCCAGAGTACCACTTATCTTTCTTCCCGAAGGGCATGTGTACAGATGCTTTGTAAGCTGGGTTGTCAACAGTTGGGGCTTGTGGCCAGATTCACATGTTCTCCACCTTTTGCTTGTGAGCTGCAGGAGAGTCATCTCCAGAGGGACAGCTTTTCATAACTTAATTAGATTGGCGCCATTTGCGCAGCTACAGTTTCAGGTTGTCTCAGCTTTACTTCTGCTCCAGCTCTCCAGTTCAGGGGATTACAGTAGCACTGAAATTGGTTCTGAACTAAACATTTGGCAACTACCTCGGGTCAAGGAGGCAATTTGTGTTACTGGTGTTGCTAAATTAGAAATAAATAAATAATCAATGTGCAGCCCTTAATGAGAGACTAAGAATGAGAGACAAAATGTTTTTTGCAGCTCTCCACTGTGAATGTACTTAGGAATATGTTGCATTTTTTTTCCCATGAATGAACAACTCTAGTCTAGTAAACCACTTTAGCTGAAGAAGAACAATCTCCAAGTGCATTCTCTTAGCACAGTTTTGCACTATGCTTAATTTAGTGTAGCTTTAATCAGCTGAGAATCTGCATGGGCTAACCAAAAATCAGCCAAAGTGTTCCCACTGGAGTTTCAGTGGTTTAACTACATCAGTTTAGAAATGGATAGAAGTGAAATCACTGAGATTTTTAGCATGGAGACAAAGCCCTTAGCCCTGACTAGTTTCATACTACTAAATTGCAAGTCAAGAAAAAGAGATTTGCAAGCAGTGAGTGTAGACTGGAAGAAAAGTAAGAGTGGAGGCCACCTTTCCAAGCACCACATGTAAAACGGGCGCATCCTTCCGTGACATGCAGTGTCATCTGGGACAATTTACAAGTGTGAGTGTCTGGGCTCACTTCCATGCACAGTGAGCCACAGAGACTCACAGATCACACTGCCCCTCACAAGCTCCTCAGTGTCGCTCATGCTGCATGTGGCTCCACTAAGATTTTAAGGTTTTACCTGGGCAGCCAGTAGCTGGAAAGCTGCAGTGATGGATGACAACCCATCCCCTACCATGCTGTTTTGAAGATGTCAGCTGAAAAATGGAACTTTAGCAGGTGACAGATGTAATAAATTAAAAGGCACCTGGCAAACCTGCTGTAAAGCAAGAAACATAGATATTTGCAGGGATGGAGAAAAATTGCCACTAGTCAGAGAGAGCAAATAAGGCAGTTCTTCTGGCCTCAGTTCTTGCAAAAGTGGGTTTGCCTGTTTACTGAAGGTACTGATTATTTTATGACTTTTCACTTTCTCTGTGTTATGAGCCATTTGTGAACTGGAAGTAACCTGTGAAAGCCAGTTAGTTGCTTCTCTGCAATACACAGTAAATAATTTATAGATAAGTAAGTCAGGGGAGGTGGATGGAGGGTGGAGAGTGGTGACCAGTTTGGGGAAAGTGTTTTATTCAGGGTCTGACTTTTATAGGTCGTTTGCTGGATCTTCAGAAACAGCCACATGCATCATTATCATCAGGGCCTCAATTCTGATCTTTAAGAGCCTGTTACATTCATTTTTCTGTAGAGGACTTTCCTGAAAAGTAGAAAGAAGTTTGGTCCTACCAAGTAGCTTACCTGGCATACACCTGGTCTCCCTAAGACCCTTTGATAATCAGGGGGTAGGAAGGGGGACAGAGGCGAGGTGTTTTCCTCCAGAATGCATTTTAAAGCAGATGCTGATTTTAGGTATACTGAATCACCCCCTGTAGAAGTTTTTCTCCATGGGAGAGGCTAGAGAGACTGCCTGAGTGACTTGGCTGACTGCAGCTGGTGGTGTGAAATCCCTCCTTGCTGAAGCCAATGAAAACATCAAGAAACAGAGCCATCCGCAACCTCTTTAACTAATTCATTCGCCCTTATTCTTAACACTTGGTGCCAACTCTCTCATTTGATCAGGTTCGAGTTCTCCTGCTTGAACAGTTGTGATGGTTTTCTCTGCTTGATGGAGAAAGATTTAGTGGGGACTGTTTCTGTCCTTCATGCAGAAATTGAGACGCCTCTGAATATTCTTTGTGATTGCATGAATAAACCCCCCTCCCAAAGAGTCTCACTTAGATGCAGTTTCGCCATTTATTGTGTGGCTTTTGGCAGGTTTTTAGCGCTCCTTTGGCAGTCATGACTTGCAGCCGCAGCCAGCGCTCCAGGGCCAGAGAACAAGGCTGCAGTGCCCTGTTTGTCTCCTGCCCCCACCTTCTGCTCCATTCCACCTCCCACTCCAAGCCCAGAGGAGAGGCATATTGATCTTTCCCCTTACCTACAGCCCAACCGGGTATTAGGGTATTACACAGTGCTTCGGAAGCAGAGCATTCTGTAGGATGCCTCTTGAGACCCCTGGGGCACAGTTCTCAGGCAGAAGAAGATGCTGATGAATTCTAATAGTTGTTTATTTCTTAATGGACTGGTAGATAATTTGCCTTTGCATATAAAATAATTTCCTTGCCACTCATTTCCAATACTGAAGTAATAGGTAACTATTTCAGCTTTTTCTGCATCAGTTTTGCCAATTTTGCTAGGATTATTTCTGATCTTAACATATTTTTAGACTTTTTGTTCAACTTAAATGTAGAAAGCCTGAATATTGAAGCAACATTTCCATCAAGGCCCACAGCTTCCCTTACTGCATTTCTACATTTCACAATGTCATCAATATTCTTCACTTTTTCCCTCCTGTTTTGTTACTGGTATAGTTAGTAGTTTCCAGTTGCTGATGAATTTGAATGAGTTTTTAGCTTAAGCTTGATTGTGGAGGGAGGCAGATTAATTATTTCTCTTTTATTTTTATTATGTCTGCACAATTTTCATTCATATTTTTTTCTATTTAGATTTTTTGTTCTAACTAAATTTGAATGCAGTTTACAGGAACTTTGGGAAATCTTTTTCATGCACCAGTTGGTTACATTAATCACTATTTACAAATTTCTCTTTGCCCGCAGAGACTGTAATCACATCACAATCGATGGTCCTGACACAACCAGCGACTTCCAGCTTAAATGAGGTCCATAGTAAAATCATTTTCTGTAATTGTGTGTAAGTATTATCTGCTAGTTTTAGAAACTTTAGACTGTTTCTCAGTGGTATCAATGAAGCCTCAAAAATATTTCAAACTCAAATCACCTGTAACAATCAATTTATTTTTTTTTTTTCTTTCCTGCATTAAAAAAAAAAAACCTGCTGAAGAAGTAAACCAACCTTTCCTTTTCCTTGGCCAAGTGATCCTGAAAGCTCCCTTTATTTCTTCCTGGGTTTTCTCTATGCAGTCACTCAAGTTCCAGATTTTTTGGTCTGAGTCCCTGTGGGGTGGTGGCACCCATAACATATACATCTTATTGCTTCTTACATTACTTATGAGATTACAACATCCTGATGTTGGAGGGTTTTCAGCCAGCCTAATGTAATTTTTTGTCTCATTTCCCCTTACCAGCTATATCAACTTTTAGAATTTATATGTAGGCATTTGAAAGACATTTTTCATTCTGCAAACTAATTATTAGGTCAGCTTAGTTCATTTTTGTTATGCCCAATTTGAGATTCATACAATGAAATTAATACAACTGTAAATAAGTGTTTGTCTTGCATTTTATCTTTTAAGAAATATTTCTAGTCATATAAAAATATCACTTAATTGCATAAGATTTTAAGTGAAAAAAACCAAATACATGCTTTGTTTAAAAATAGCATAATCAAGTATTTTACTGATTTTTAGACCTACATGGGCATTTCTCTCTTTATTTGTAAAGTCACAACAGAAATTACTGTTGTTCTTTTCTTTTACTAGTTAGCAATTCCCTGCAGTTGTTTCCATGCAAACAGTGCTTAATGTGAATAGGAAAACCCAACTTAAAATCTGTCTAGAAGGGGAAACAAGAAACTGTATGTTTCTTGTGGAGGCTGTGTCTGTGAAAGTGTCACCAGCCATCTCTCAAAACTGTATGTTTCTAGCAAGGGCTGAACTTTTCGTAAGTAATGTGTTTTGTGTCTGTTCTGTTCTCTCAGACTAGTGTCTTATAAAGAATCAGATTTTCTGAAGGCATTAACCATCTACCATCTTGTTTTGGGTTTGTCTTATTTTGAAGTGTATCAAGTTGATTCCATAGAATGAAGGAACCAGTGACTTATAATTGTTCCATTGTTGTTGTCATTGTTTTTAATCAGGCTCCCATTAGAAGCATGAGAACATTTTTGATTTTCATTCTTTTTTAAAATCAAGCCAGATATCAAAATCTGGAAGTCCTTTGCCAAGACAGGGCTTCCCTCTTCGTGCAATTTTTTGGTCACTTCATCATGACTGCCCAAGATGGATCCATGAAAAGAAGACAAAAGTACAAATGCTACAAAATGAATTATGCTTCTCATCGTTCTTGTGGTGCTTTATCTGCTGGAAAGTAAGGACTATAGGTAGTGGATTTATAGTGATTTCCCTTAAACCTGGCTTTGGCTCCCTTTACCATAGTACCTGGTGAGGGCCTGAGCACCTGGGCTCTTGAATGAATCATCCACACTGGCTTTGGAAGTAAACCTTTCCAGCGAAATAACAGCAATATCCGGACTGGCCATCAGTTTTTATTCTGTTCAGCCCCAGCTGATATATTTCATATGTTTCTGTAGCTGAAGCTGGGCCAGGACTTCTCTAGCTTTGACAGGAGGGCTAAATGAGAGCAGGGAATTTTATGTGCCTCTTCCCACAGCATTCCAGTGACCATGCAGGAAGTCATTGATCAGTGGGATTTAGGCAATGTGCACAAGAAAGGTATGTGTGTGTGGCCTGGTGGCCTCTGCAGCCTGTGCTGTGATGACACCAGCCTCTGATTCAGTAAATGGAGGGATAAGAGCCTAGGTGGTGAGCCACCCACAGCACGGCTGGGCTGCATCTCTGTGGCCGAGCGTATGCAGTGTGGGCTGTTTAAAGCCTGCTCTGTAAGGCTGAGTGTTTCCTACTAACACTATGGTTTAGATGTGGTCATAGGAGAGTGGCTTTCCTGGGAAATTGCTTAACATTCTTTCACAAACAGAGGACGAGTTCCCTGATCTGGTGGCTCATCCTACGGGAACAGAATCTGACCTCTCGTAGATCTCTTGGTATTGTTTGATTGTCCTGGTTTGTGTGGCTTCTCTGTGCCACAGCCCAGGGGAAGAGCTGGAAGGCCATGTCATCTCTTCAGTGTTCAGGCTATGCAGCACTGGGACGGTGAAAGAGCTGGTGTGCCTGCACACTGATCCAGAGCTGCTAGCAGTAATGGTTTTGCAGAAATGCAAATGATATTTCTGACTCAAATGTCATTAAACTCATTCTTAGTACAAGTTTACTGACCTTACTGGAGTTGCATAAAAAGAATACTTATCCTGTTGTCAGATATGCTGTGGACATAGAGAGCATTAGAAAAATAAAAGTATTTATCCAATAAATGTATGTAATTTCTCTGTGGTTTCTTTAGAACATTAGAATTGCTATGGAGAGGTTTCCCAGACCTCTACCTTCCTACATTTTATCAGAAGCTGTTCTAAAAAAAGGAAGGAAACCTCATTGCAGCAGTTTGTGCATATTTGCATGGAAGGTGACAATTTGATTCTTCATCTTTCCTGTGCCTCAGTTTCTTTATTTGGCCACATTACATGGCTTGGGGTAGGATTCAGCTGTGGTGGGGTAGAGAGGAAAGGAGTTTATGTCAGTTCAGTGTCTCTGTCATTGCATGACTCAGAGCATAAATTAATGAAGTAAATCTGTTTTCCTTCTCTCTCTCTTTCTTATCTGTGATTTTCCATATACAAAGGAAATGAAGAGGGGGAGGCAGTGAGAGGTTATCATTCAATAATGAGACAGGCTGTGAAGAAAAAGATGCTACTCCTTCAGCAGTCCCAAATGTGCTCCCAAATCTCAGAGGAGCTGAATATTTCAGCTGAAAGAGTCAGTCATGAAATAATCTTCTCCCCGGTCACCAAAATAGTTGTCACTATTGTACAGAATCAACAGCCCACTGAGCTGAATGGGGGCAGCCTGTGCAGAGCTAGTGTTTCAGTCTGTCCACCTGCAGCCCAGTAAATAATGGCAAGGATAGTTTACAGTTACAGAGGGATCGGAATTGCTGGCTGAATGGTCACAATCCAAGGAAATGTGTTTTAATTTAACTAAATGAAAAGTAATACATCTGGGAAAAAAGAGTTCAGGCTGTACCTACAGGACAGGAGACTCTGCCTTGGAAAACAGGATTATGGGGTCATTGTGGTAACTGCCTCCACAATAGCTGCTGGTTCAGTGGGGCTAAGAGAGCTCAGCTGACTCTGGGAGCCTAGAAGCAAATAATAGGACTTGGAGATGGTGGAAGCATCAGCAGGAGCATCCCTGGGCTGCAGCACCAGTTGGTGGTCTCACCATGTCCACACCTCAGTGAGAAAGAGGAAACACTATGGAGGACCACTGATATGGTGGCTGGGAATTCCTCCATGGTCACTGGAATGCTGTGGGAAGAGGCTGGGAATATAAAAGCCCTTACAAGGGTTAAAGTGTGCCATCCAGTCAACTTTTCTATAACAATGTTTGCTGTGTCTTTGTAATGCTGGATTACAGCAGTGCAATGAGGGGCAGCTGAAGCGACTCTAATTCAGCTTTGACATGAAACCCTCCTTCCTAATGGTGGGAAATGCTGGACAGGAGGTGGTAAAATCACCTCAGGAGGTTTACAGATTGTAAAATCACCTGTAAAGGAGGTTGCCTTTACAGGTATGTCTGAGTCCACCACAGGACAGAAACTCTCTGGCATGGGTATGTAAAATTTGATTGGAATTATCATCTCTCAGTTCTTATTCCAGTTCCTTTCTCTCAAGGTGGTAAAAAAAAATAAATCTACATTTCCCTCAATTTTCTCATTGTTGCAGCTCTGCACTGACACGGTGATGGTGCCCAACCTTCAGTTTTGAGGGTTTGGGCCATAGGTAGTGTGTTGTTGGGTATCTCTGGAAGCACTGGACATAGATGGGGCAATAGATTTGGAGATGTGAGATGATGCAATACATATCTCTCTCTCTCTCCTTGGGACCTGCCTATGGCTCTCCCTGTAGCTGCCACTCCTGTGAGGATTTGTTGAGCGTTGCCTTGCCTCAGAACAACCTGCCAAAATCACTTGGTAACATTGCATGAGGCAGTTCCCCCATTTCTAATCTTTATATGTGGCACCAAGAAGCTTTGCTTTCAGAGAACGGTGGTGTCTTGGTCTGTCTGAAGCCTTCAGGCTCAGTGCTGGTGCTGCTGACTGCCCTGAGCAGCACAGGAGCTCTTGCCAGCTGTTCACAACAGGCTCAATTTGAACAGTGAGAGCTGGGGGTCAAAACATGATCCTGTAGAAAGCATCAGGTCACATCAAACAGTAGCTCCAAATATGCAGTTTCCTCTGCAAATAAAGGTCATGAGATCTTAAAATACAGGGAGAGAGATTAAGGCCACCTAGGGACAGGAGTCTTATATTATTATTATCATCTTTATTAGCATCATCATCACCATTATTATTATTATTATTGACATTATTTTTGATCTCTCCATTGTCTCATTTGCTGCTTCTGGAAAGCAAGGCAGAAGTTGGCTTTCCCAGCCTTTCTTAATTACTTTCTTTCCATCAAGGAGTGCAGAAAGCACATGCTAAGGCAGAATTTAAGTCTTTGCACATTGCTTCATCTGACCACAACCACAGACAGGCCTCACCTACAGAGTTTGCACTGCAACTTGTATTTGAACTTCCCCAGCTTGACCTTGGGTTTTGGATCTGCACATTAGTAAGAGGAAGACCAGCTGAGATGAAGGGGTCTGACTCTTGCTTCAGATCTTCCCAAACCATGGGAGAGTGCCTCTTGCACAGCTCTGATCTGAGCCCACCTCTAAATATAACCATAATGCAATAAAATGCACAAAGAACCCCCCAAAAAACCCAAGAAGTATATCCAATAGTGGTTATTACCACAGTTACATCACAGCAAAAACAGGTGCAAGGAAATAAGCCTCCCAAAAGTTTCTATTCAGGACGGAGATGACTGAAGAAAGCAGAAGGAAAAGAGGAAGGTGAAGGTAAGGGTAGGAGCCAGGGGACAAAGCGGAAGTTGTTTCTCTTGGGATGTGGCCAGCTTAGTAACTGTCCAAACCCAGGAGATGTCTTGGATGTTCCTTCTGTTACTGTCTTTGCTTTTTCCATTTCAAGGCCGCCTGCTAGCAGAGTGTGTGATAGTGCCGGTGTTGCATTGCCCTCTGAATGCCCTGGAACCTCCACAGAACTGTGTTCAGGCTGATGCAAGAGGACACACATCCTTCTTAGCACATTTTGCACAAATTTCAAGGAATCCTTCAAGGACTCATCAGCTCAAATAATTCTCTCTGCCCCAAAACTATGGGGAAGGAAGGGAAGCGATTAGGGGAAAGCTCACATTCATTCCTCCAGCAGCTGCAGTCACTTTTGGGTGGGATTCATCTGACCTTCACAGAGGTCTCATCTGAGCAGACACATTAGGCTCCCTTTATGGAGGAGAATATGGGGAAGCATAGGCACAGCTAGGAGTCTCCCCTCCTCATTTCAGTGTCTAGAACAGGTCAGGCGAATCATGCCCGTTTCTCTTCTTTACTTTTAAAAGGAGCTGCAGTGAAGGGGCCAAGTGTATGACTGTAAAGTTAGACAAAGCTCATCCTTTATCTGGTGTCCAAACCAAATGATTTGATCTGGGACCAAAGGGCCAAGCTGTGATGAGGGCATTGCCAGCAAATGCTGAGTAACCACAGCAGAGTGGGGTAAATTGTCTCACCCGCAGCTTATTTCACTGTGGGAGAGGATGCAAGGAGTGCAGTGCTGGAGAGGAAATGGCCTAAGAAAAATGCCTATAAAAGTCACTGTGGGATGTCGCCCTAATGCCAAGACTATGTTTATTTTGAACCAGATCAGGTACCTCTGCTTTTCTGTTTGCAGGCAAAAGTTACTGCACTCCTGACACCACTGCAACTTGCTGTGTGACCAGTTACCTCCCTACTCCCAGCCCCTCTTTCCTTTCCACTTCTCCTTTCCAGACTTCAGTACAGCAGGTCCATCTTCAGATCCCTGTGGAGCATCAGGGGGTGCTGGCTCAGCTCTGCTGTGTCCTTTTCCCGGACGCCTGGTTTCGTGCTCAGCTCTGTGTCAAAACAGAGAAGCATTTCCCATGCAACCTGTGCTTCAGGGACACGTAGGGAAAGGAAGTGCAGAGGTTGCCAGAAGCAGCAATGAAGTTATGTTGTTATCTGATGAGAAAAGTGATGAAACGATAATGCTTTTGAGCATGTCATGAACCAGGTCCTCTCTTGAGGGATTTGTGCTAAGGACCCTCAAGGCCTTATGAGCATCCATGGCTGTAGCCCATGAGTAAGAGTGTGAGGCATGCACACAAGGTAAATAAATAGTTAGACAGAGCTGCTTCAAGTCAATTCCTCCTCCCACTCTTTTTTCCTTTCTCACCATTGAAGGGCAAGCAAAAGCCTAAGTGATGTCATGGGGAAATGCATTTGTGAAGTTCCTTGCCGCTGCATCCCAACATGCAATAAGGCTATTTACTAACACTAGTTTTTCCTTCACCAGAGGTGATGTGCAGAAATTATGGCAGTGCCTGTCAGAGCAGAGCAGAGTGCAGAGGAGACATGAGGCTTTTCAGATCTACTGCAACTGGTTCTGCTCAGTGCTAACCTGCGCTAATGCATGGGCCAAATGCCAAGTTTCCAACTCCCTGCTGTAGGTTGTTGGCTGACAGAGGGGGGGCTGGTGCTCTAGGGGATTTTAGTTTCCCTTACAGAAAAAAAATGCTCAGAAAAGTGAGTTAATTTGCTTAAAAACAGGCAAACAAATTAACATGTGTGTATACATATATATTTGCACCTGCACATGACGTACTTTGGAAAGACCTAAAGAGGGGAAGTCTTCAGAAGCTGATGTTAGAGAATTTAGTACCTCTCCTGAACTCAGGACTTAGGCTCCTCAGTCTCAGCAAGATGGTCATGAACAATTTGTCCTGGGACTTTTCAGAAACTGCCTTTCTTTAGCTGACAGGCAGAACTGTGATTCTGGTACCTTTAAACCTGCCAAAGGATTTAGTATCAAGGCAGCTCCTTGCTCTGTGCTCTGATATTTCTGGGAAAGCTGTCTGGTAAGTAAGGAGAGATGTTCATTAAGTGCCCTCACTTGGAGTTAAAGGGCCAAGCACACTTCTGCTCTTCCTCCTTCACCCTTCAACCAGAAGCTCACTGGGAATAAATAAATTGGTTAAGGGTGCATGATGAGAAAATAGCCTGGTAATTGCATTACCCTCATGGTGGAGTGGCTGCTGGTAGAGCCCTGGGTGAATGTCGGTTCCTGTTCCCTCCCACTAACCACAATCCCTCTCTGGGACAAAGAGCCATCTTTGCTTTTCATTCGTTAACACATTGGCTGTGTGATTTGTGTGTTTGAGGCCTGACCTGCTCTGTAGGATTGAAACAAGCAGACCCAGATCACCTCCCTCACTAGAGATGCTAATCCCTGGGTTTCCCAGAGATCCTGCGTGCCTGCACCCCATGATTGCATTGGTACTAATACCTATTAATAACAGTAGAGACAAGACTGGAAGAGGAGGGGATCTTTACTTTTTACTTCTTTACTGGCAGTGCCTAGCTCTGCTCGGGTGGAAATCTTTCCTCACTGCAGTGCATCACCCCAGTGCTTGTGCACCATGTTTTCTATCTATCATCTCTACCAGGATATGGATATCTGTATTTTTTGCTTCAGAGAGCTAAGAATCCACCCCACACAGCTGAGCCCTCTGTGGCACCCATGCAATCTCTTTGCCTCACATTGAAGCTACTACAATTTTGCTTTGAGGTTCATCTTCTCATCCCTTACTTTCAGCAGTATGGATAAGAAGCTTTAAGCTTTCTTGAAGGTAATGAGGGAGAAACAGCTGAAACCATGGATTTCCCTCCTCCACCAAGAAATATATCCAAAAATGTTTCACTGTTTCAGTCCATGGAAAAAGAGAGCAGGACTGGACCCCGTGCAGCTCTGGGCTTGCAGTGCTCCAAGAGCCAAACAGGCATGTAGGCACTCTAGCTTTAAGAATTGATTTCCTAAGTGAACTGTCAAGTCCCGGTGGCTGGAAAAATCTGCAAACAATTTCTAGTCTCTGAACAAAGCAAATCTTTGTACTGTGCTGTAATAGTTCATTATTAAATAAAAGCTCCTTTGTTAGGCTATAAGGAATGGTGTATACTCCACCATTCTTCACAATGTGCCTTGGTGCAACTTTGCAATGCATATGAAATTCCATTTCATGTCCTGTGAAAAGATGACATAGTGTGTAATTTTAATTTTGGCAGGAAAAGCTCAGGGTGAAGTAAATATCACAACACAGCTCTGGTGATTGAACTTTATTGCCGACGCATTTGATTCACAACCACACAAGAGAACACAGAGACTGGGCTTTATCTCATTTGCAGAAGAGTAAATGAGGAACCACATGGGCAAAATGACTAGTGACAATACTGAAGGAAAACTTTAGCAGCTGCAGTTCCTACAAGTTGTGTTACTTACTGGGCTGTCTTATTGCAATTCCAGGCTTAAATGAGTCAAAACAGGAATCAAAGGGCGTCAGTGTTTTCTCATCCAGAAAAGCAAATGTGTTTCCAGCTCCCTTTTTTCTTTCTTTTGCTCTGCACCCAGTGAGTTCCCAGTAGTCTGCCAGTTTGGGCCCTACAGCCACATAGCCCTGTTATCCTGCTCAGCAGCTGCTTGTGTTGCACACTGATGTTGCTTTGCAGCAGACCAGGCCAAGGCACAGCTGTAAGCCTGTACCTTTTTTCAGGCTGTGACCTTTTAACCGACCCCATCAGATCATGATTTAAGATTGGATCCCCCAAAGATTTTCTTCTCTTGCTATGTTTTGCATGGGGTTGGCAGTGCATGAACAGGGATGTAGTTTTCCTCATCCTTCCTTTCCTCTGTCACACCATCGGGGCCAAAGGAAACCCCCAGAGCTGGTACTTCCCTCTCAGCTGGAAGAGGCAGCAGCCAGGGCTGAAGTGGGCATTGGGCAAGCGATTTCTCTGAGCCCTGTCCACGTTTGTCTCTTGGCTGGCCTTAAATGAGGCTTTTCTAATAAGTGTCCAGCTCGGCTCAGGCTGAGGCTGCTAATTCCAGTCGTGTGGGTGATTCATATGCCATCTAATAATAGCAGCTCCTGGCCATGCCAGCACAATAACTGACCATGGAAAACTCCACACTGCTTTGGGCTGCCAGCCCATCAGCCTTCCCAAGCTGAGCTGGCCACAGCTGGTGGTTTGTCTTTGAGGGCAGCGCTGTGCAGCTCAGCAAGAGGCTGCAAACTGTGCCGTGGGCATTGCTGTGAGCAGTGCTGCTCCTCCAGCCTTGGGCCCCCTGTCCCAATGCCAGTGCCACCACCAGGCCAGTTCAGGAGCTGTGGATAATGGACTGCTCCTCCTGCTGCTTTATATAAAGCAGTTGCTATTAATTACCTGCACCAGCAGCCAGCTTAGGTAGCTTGCTTTCAAGGGCGAAGCTGTGTTTGTCCTTACTTGCCATCCAAATACTGCTTAGAGCATATGCAAAAATCTGCCACATGGCTGCCAAATTCATCTTGGCGGCAGAGTCACTGCTGTTCCTGCTACTGAAAGGCAGCAGGGGGGTTGATTGGGATGCCTCATTCACTTGTTTGGATGCTTCCAGGGAGGAAGGGTGATGACAGGGCAAAATGACACACGTGTTCCCCAGACAGACTTCTGCACCACCTTTTTGCATGCTCCAGTGGGATTTACTCTGCCTGGTGTTTGACCATCTAAAAACAAAGGCAGGAAAGTGGTGGTGGTGGAGGCTGGAGAGGTCTCAGTCCAAGGAACATGCAGCTGAAGCCTTGACAGGTGATGGCTCTATGTCTTGGCTGCAGACCAGAAGCCAGTCCACGGTGGGGGCAAGAAGCTCATCGCTACCCCGAATTACAGCCCCAGTCAGTTAATGAAGGATCTCCATTCACAGGGGGACAGTGGTCCCAGCAGAGCCCACGGATGGAAGCAGCATGTCCACAGTGGGGTGTCTGCAGCCAGGCTGGCACTGCAGGCTGGCTACAGGGCACATCAGCATCATGAGCCATGATTCTCACAGCGTGGCAGCACTGAACTGCTGCTACAGCCTCAGGACATTGGACACAAAGATGGTTCTTGTCCTGCTGCTTCCAACCATGCGAGCTGTGGCCCAGGGGAAAAATGCCCATCCAGGGCAGACAGGGTGGCTGCTGAGTCCTTGGAGGTGAGCACCAAATACTGGAAGAGGATTATTAGAAGCTAGAAAGCCAAAGTGTGATAGAGCCAAAGAGGTATGTAAGACTGAGAAAGATATGACAGCACAGTGAGCAGTACTGCAGCATAAACCAGGTGCCCAGCCCTTCTCCTGGGTGGACGGACAGGGGCAAGGCAAACCCCATCCCTCTTGCTCTCGAACCCTGTGGATGCTTCCCACACAGGGGTCCTGCACAGGTACCCCAGAACTTGGCTGACTTTAATTCGTAGGGATGGCAGCTGGTTGGGCAGGCCAGGTTGTGCAGGACATGTGCTCCTTGAGCACCATCACTGCCATGCCCCTGGCTCCCACAGCTGTCTGGAAGGGCCCCAAGTTCCCAGCAGTCATGGGGCTGTGCTCCCACATCCCCCACACAGTAGCTGGGGGATTTTCCTGGTAAGGAACTGGCTCCTTGTTTCACTTTTGCCATTTGTTTGCCTTTCAGGAAGGATTTCTTTTATTCCTCCCCTGACCTAAGCTGGATTGGGATTTTCCAAACCCAGGGTCATGGTGGTACAGGTCAGCTCCCTGTCCCAGCTGTGCTACCTGGAGAAGGACCTGAAAGCCAGGCACCAAGGTCTGGCTTTCCTTGTACCAGTGGTGGTGAAACAGTGGTGGTGCTCAACTCCTGAGGGCTTCAGACGTGCTTTTTGGAGCCCTATTGTATTGCAAAAAACATGAAATGGTCCCTGGGCAGAGGAGGAAGAGCTGGCCCTGGAGCCAGCCCTGAGACTGGCTGAGCTACGTGGCTACAGCTTTCAAGGACACCCCCAGTTTGAAACTGGGCTGGCTCTATTTTTGCTGAGTGGTGTCTCTAAAATAACTAAATTCTGTCTGTTTCCTTTGTTTTTCTTCTTCTAAATCTGATGTTTTCATTGCAGTGGACCAGCACTTATCAGCTCAAAGACTGACCAAATACTTATGCTCAGCAAACATAGCGGCACCAGCAAATCTAAGCAATGCCACTGTCTAGAGCACACTGGGAACAACATTTGGGGTTTTGAGGCTCTCCATTTTTAAGTTTAGCACAAAGGCAGGCAAGCATAGGATGACTTGAATCAGGACACTGTTGTCATAAAACTCATCATCTGGTGTAGGACAGGAGAAGAGGAAGCCAGTCTGCAGCCTGTTCTCTTGAAGGAAAATACTTTGAGAACATGCACAAAGAGGAGGATCCAGTTCACCAGGGCTCATATTTAACTGGGTAGATCAAAGCCTGCAATATTTGCTTCAGGATTTTGGTTTTTTTTTTTTGTTTTGACCACCTCCTCCTCTACAATAAAAAGTCCAAGGGGATTTTATATTCTCCGAGGCTTTCTGCAGAATGGCACTCTTTGCACCAGAGCTTCTAAGCAAAGCTTGGCATACAAGCCTCTGAAACTATGGGAGCTGCTAAAGGCACAGCTGACCCCAGCCCCCAGTCCTGTTTCAAACAGGAAAGCCAGGCCCTGGCTTCAGCATCAGCAGAGATGAGGGCAAGAGGATTCCCTATTACATTTTGCTGGCTGATGCTCCAGCTTTCCCTTTCTCTGGTAATGCTCCAGCTAAACTGGAGCTCGGCACTTTCCGGCTGCCCATGCCAAGCGGAGCTCAGGTGAAGAGAAACTGAAACCTAAGACTGAAACCTAAGATGTCTCAGGGTACAAGGGTAAGCAAGAAGTGCTACAGCAGTTCAAGACTGCACTCCACAGAGCTAAGAAAGGCATTGCTGCCTCCCTGACTGTGTGGCTGTCTCTGCACAGCTTCAAGCGTTTTCTGTAATTGGGAGAAAACAGCAGCAATCTCCAAGAGACCAGACAAGGAGAGAAAAAAATAGCATGCAGTATTTTTGGTTTTCCTCTATGCTACAGCCCAGCCTTGAGAGCAGGAGAAAAGGGCAGGGAGAGGCATCCAAGGCAAGGGAAGGACTGGACACAGGGCAGGTGTAGGAACTGTGCCACTGGGCTTGTTCATGCTGTGCCAGCCTGCAGTGAGGCCACATGGTGGGCCTGGACTGGGACACTGCACTGCAAACTTCAAAGTGTCATCAACTTTAATTCCCTACAACAAAAAAACATGGTATGTCCTACTCATGGCGTCCAAAGGACAGCTTTTGCCAGCTGGACCAGCAGCAGGAGGTTGTCTACTCCAAAGGTGATGTGAAGAGGAAACAGCAGCCCTGGGGGACAAACCATGCTGCTCCTCCCTGGATGGCTGCAAAGGGCATCTTGATTTACTGTTGCTGGAAGGGAACAAAGCTCAGTGCCCACACAGGCTGCAGCACACTTTGCCACTTATGGCAGCCCTGCAGCCCTTGGCTTCTGCTGCACCAGCCCCCAGCCTCACCACAGGCACTGGGGCCTTTGCCACTGAACTGCACTACTCTGAGGGTTCAGTGCCCGATGACTACTTTCACAAAAGATATGACTTGGGGATTTTTAGCCCTCTTTTACATCTATAAACTTCATGAGAGCTCAAGTTCAGCGTCTGAAGCAGGATAATACACACCATTTTTTCTTCTTCAAAGCTCTATCCAAAAAGCCATATTTAAGCAATGTCACACCATGAGGTCCCACACACAGAGCTGAAGGATTTTACTGAAAGCAGTTGACTAGAGGCTGAAGTGGTCAGCAATGACAGGGATGAGATATATCTGCCCTTTCCCAGCAAAAACCTTCCAGATAAAAGAATTTGCCAGTGAAAGCATTGCCACAATTCCTTGGCACTGTGGGATATGCTGTAGGACTTGAAAATGAAACTGCCTCAAGGCAAAATAGGCAAAGCAAACTTTCCCTATGTCTTGGGAGGACTGGCTGCTCTTATAATGGGAAAGGAAAGTCTTCAAGCAGCAAAGGTGCAGAAGGAACCATGCTCAGGATGGGGAAGCGCACATTTCTCATGGTTCTCCTTCAGGGGATGCTGCCTGGAGCCACAACCCTTTTTCTACCCAGCTCTGTAGATGCCTCTGCTTTTTCACCAAGCGTTGCTATAGGAACTTAATTGCTTCTGTTCATCCAGGTCTGATCAGCTCCCTGCTCCCACTCCTCCTCTCCCAGGGCTGGCAGCATTGGGGCTCTGAGGACAGCGGAGGATGCTCAGGTACAGCAAGAGTGGGGTCGTTCAGCTCAGCTAATTAGTGCTACTATTTCTGTCTCTGGCCTTTTCTCGGTTTATATCCATCTGGGGCTCTCTCAGTCATTACAGAGCTTTCCACCCTCTTGTTTTTTTCCTCTCTCCTCCTCTGTCTCCAGATTTTTGCCACTGTTTCATGTTGCTGTCCAAGTTATTTGTCTTTTCTCTCTTGCTCCAGTCGTGGGAACATTAGTAATGTTTTTCTGCAGAGCAGGGTGGCTTAGAGACCGCCTTGCAGACCTGACAGCCATCCTAATGCTCCTGGCAAAGGCTGGAGCAGCTCAGCCAGCCGATGGGAAACGATCCTGTTTATGGTTCATCACCATCTGATCTTGCTCCTTGCTCACTGCTTCTTGCTCCTGCCTGGGCCCAACTGTGCTGCTGCCGTGCGTGGCCGTGCGCAGGATGCAGTCCTGCTCTCTGCTCCCCGCTCTCCTGCTGCAGCCACCCTGTGTGTGGGGCGAAGGGAAGCATGACTCACATGGGCCTCCCACCCATGAGTAACAGTGTTGGTCTATCACGTCTCAGCCAGCTGGGGCAGCTCAGAGGGAGGGCGGCTGCTTCCTTGGCAAGGCATGAAATAGGTCACTCCGTCCCCAGAACATGGGTGACAACAGGGGACTAAGATTGCAAGGCATGGCAGCAACGAGCAGCCTCACATCAGATGCAGGAGCAGTAACCCGTGATGGGGGAGGGCAGGCAAGGACTTACAGATATGGGCTGCAAGGATTCCAGTTAAACACTGTCAGTTCTTTCTTCTTCCTTGCCCAGACCTGCTCCTTTAATTCCTGGGAAATGAGCAGGGAGAGTCCAAAGCCAGTAAGAGAAGACAGGCAGAGATGGTGGGAACACAAAGCAGTTATGTGCTTCTCGGGGTGGAAAGAGGCCCAGGTTATTAAATAGCAGACAATTTTAACATGAGTTATTAATACTAGTTGTTTGTACTGGGAAGTGGTGCCTAGGGGCTCCCATTGCACTAATCATGTAACAAAGCCGTGTTCCTAACACAAATAGCTTGTGTTTCAGCCTGAAGAGAACAAGTCGTCTCCTTCCCATTACCCTCTCTTTGAAAAAGCAGCTTGAAGATTACACAGTCAAGCCCGCAAAAGCTGGGAAAGGAAAAAAATTACTGGGCTGCCCTACAGTGCCATTGCTTGCACCCAGCCAGCCCAGTAACTCCATCAGCACTGTGGGCCCACACTGTCTGCTCTTCCCCTGCTCCATCCCCGACAATGGCAGGCCAGGTCTTAACATTATTGGTGATTTTTGTGTTGCCCGTCTTTGGGTTTGAGTGTAGTAATGTCACACCACCTGTTTAGGGCACTGGGGGGCTGTGGGGGGGGTTTTCCTCCCTTGCTGATTGATGCTGTATATCTCTGTTGCATTTTTTTTCAGGTTTTCCAAACTGCAGTTCTCTCTTGGGTACATGCCCTTCTGAAGTAAGAAACCAATTTAATGAATTAAATTAATTCATTTACAGCCTTGGCACTAGAGCACAGACTAAAGGTCAACAGCATCTGCTGATTTTGGATGGTACAAACCATGACTGCCCTGCTTTTTTTTGTTTTCCTGAGAACTTGGCATTACATTGAGCTTTACCACATGGCAACGCAGGTCCTCCTCTCTCCGGCTGCAACTTTGAACACACAGCTTTTCATCAGCCCAATCACAGTCAGGCTGGAGGACCAAGAGCATGACCTGGAGCCCCAGCCCTTCACCTAATAGTGCTCAGCTCTGGAAATGCTGTACCCTTGGTGCCTGACCTCGCACTGCTTGGCAGCAACTTCACCTGCAGCCTCAACACAGCAAACAACCAACATGCTGAACAGGACAGGGGCCCCATCTCCTGCCCTCTTGACATTCATCCTGAAGTAGATCCAGTTGGTGGAGGAGTTACAGCTGGAAGACGAGCATGCAGGGGTTGGTTAAAGGTAGAAGCAGTGGTGCAAGTTTGGTGCACAGAGCAGACAGAGGGGCTGTCAGGCCAGGTGTGTGGGCTCTCTTATGGCAGCAGGTGTGCAATGCTGTGACACTTGTTTAGCATGATGCTCTTCAGGTGTGCATGTGTGCAGGAAAAGTCCTGCATTAGCATGTAACAAGTGGGAGTTCCTCACCTCCCACTACCTGTAGGCAGCTGCTAAGGCTCAGAAATGCCTTGATCAGTCCTAAGCTCCTGACAGCCATGATCTGTGGTCAGCATGAATCCTGCTACTGACCCACCAGTCTCCATGGGCCTGATCGTTTCTCTGCTGGTCCATCATGTCTTTGTGAGGCTTGTTCCATCCCTGCTGCTCACCTCCTCTTAGTCAAAGTTGTGGGGATGCCACTGTCACTTGCACCCATCCCCCAAAGTGAGCTAATACTGAAGCACTGCCAAACTCTGGGAGAATTTTGGATTGCAGCATATAAACTAAGGCACCATGGCCATCATCAACCCCCCTTTCAAACTGCAAGATCTCCTTCACCCCTACCAGGCCACTCCCAGGGCTCTCCTGCCTCACTGGCTTCTCAGCTGGGCATGCTTTAGGCTTCAGCCCTCCATTCTACCCTTTGTCCCTCCTAAACCTTAAGGCCTGTGCCAAATGATAACAATGGTGAACAACAAAACAAAACAGGACACACACACAAAAAAAGAAGTTAACATGAGCAAATAATGCAGTTACCTCCCACCACTTGGGAAACAGCTCACCTATTTTAGCTGATGAAGGACTACAGCAGAAGCTGAGCACTGATAGCTCAATAGAGTGCTCTGGGTCTTGCCAGCAATGGAAACAAAAGAAAAATGAGAACAGCTCAGACACCTTAAGACCAAGCAGCGCTACAACATTTTCTATACTGTAAGCCATCACTAACTTGACATCATCCGTAACAACTGTGCTCAACAGGAGCACTCATTAAATATGTCCAGCTTTGAAGATAACTGTGTCTAGTTCTTTGCAGATCACACTGTAACCCACCTGAGTGGACATCTACTGATTAACACAGCCAGGGGAACTTCTCTTCCTCCTTCCTACGCTTCTTCATGGGTGGGCAAGCCTTTGTGAGACACCCTTGGCAAGCAAGGGATGGAAACAGCCCCCACAGATCAGCCCGGAGTTTAGCACGGCTTGGCTTTGGCCTCTGAACTGACTCCTCTTGCAGCAGAGTTAACCAGGTCAGTCTCTTTCCTCCCTTCAAACACTTTATCTGTCTGTGTGACACCACATTTTCATTTATTTTTCCCCCCACCACCTGACAGCCATTTTTCTTTAGCAAGAAGGTAAACACCCTGTTTTGTTTTCCCGTCTGTATTTAAACTGTGAATGGAGTGAAGCAACAGGCTGGGAAGTAGAAAAAGGAAAGCAGCTCTGAGTGGAAGTGATACAAGCACTGATTGCAACCAGGCTTTTCAGATGTATGAAAAAATAACTCCCTCCCCCAAGGAGATACTTTAGAAGCTGAAAGCTAAGAACTTAAGTACAAAGGCTTTTGTTTTTATTGACATTGTAAGAAACATTTTTTTTTTCTTTGTTACAAAAAAAGCTAAGTGGTTCTGAAAGCAGAAGTACAGTTCATATGTACACAGTGCTACAGACCCTTCAGATCAACCTAAGGCTTGAGAAACATCAGATCATAACTGCAGGTTTATCAAATGAAGACCACTAAGGTCTGTTACAGCTGAACACTATTCCTACCGTACATAAATGTATTTACACATTCTCTTTTTTCTTTTTTAAAAAAAAGGATTACAAGCTTTATAAAAAAAAAAATTAAAAAATTAAAAAAAAAAAAAAAAAGCAACACTTTTTTATCTTACACATCTGCAGGACTGACAACAGTAACTGTTCCATAGGAGACATTCCACCAATCCAAGGACAATAATACATGAATACCAGAGGTTTACAAGACGTTTCAGACACTATTAACAGTGGTATGTGCTATTAGCTCAATGGCAAGTACAGCCTCATCAGGAAAATTTGGCAACACATCCTGGTCCCTCTCTTTTACAGGGTCAACGCAAAATAAGGCACATACATTGCGGGAATATAAACACTGCTGTCCAGGTGGACAAGCCACAGCGGGACAGGCATGGGTGAGCTGACCAGCCATCTCACTGAGGGGCAGGGGAGCAGTGATGGGAAGTCAGCAGGCAGCCAGCATCTTAATGCACGCACCATTTGGGGCCATTCTCCAAGGAGAGAATAACATCATCTGCCGCGTGGATGTGAGGGACCATTGTACTCCCCAGCAAAGCCCATGTGGAAGCCCACTGACTTTCATGCAAACACACCTTTTCTTTACCTGGGTGTAACTGACAGATAAACCCTTCACTGGCAACTTCCACTTCGTGGAAAGTGAAACTGTCTGGAGAAACACACACGCTTCAGGCAGGCTGAATGTTACTGATGTGCCCAAGGCCAACAGTAACGGATATGGAAGACCCTCACAGAGCCATTAAAAGAAATGGCAATTTAGACTTACGCTGCAATGCTTTAAAAATAGAACATTCACAATATTTTGTGCATTTTCTTATACTCTTGAGTGATCAGTGTGTTTCCAACAGCTATGCAAAAATCAACTGATGTGCCACATACACAAAAGCAAGCTTTGACTCTGTAACTGGAAGAGTAGAGGGATGCTAGTAAACTCATCCCACCAGTGTTGATGGGACTTTCCCCAGACTGCCAGATGTTGAGAAGTGAAAGCTGGTGTCCAGTGTAACAGTGCCATGCTCAGAGAGACCAGTCCACCTTATCAAAACAGAACCAAACCCCAGACAGCTGGGCTACAATGTATTGCTACCCTCACAGGTACCAAAACCAGGCTCTTGAGTATAAAACAGAAAAGTGTGAGAAAACACTAAAAAGTGAAAAGTGACACATCAACGTAAGTGGCACATACATTTAATGGTGAAAATGATAAATCATTTGCACAAACTCTCCAAGGACACAGTGGAGTCTCTGATTCTACAACTTTGCCAAATCAAATGGGATGCCTTTCTTGAGCATGTGGTTTCTGCCAAGACACACTGTTGGCCCAAAACAAGGTTAAGTGAGTGACGAAGGTTTGTCAAATCCAGGAAGGCAAACTGGCTACTCAAACAGTCCCTTTTAGCCTGGAGCAATATGAATGGCTCCTTCTAAGCTCTGATGGATCACATCTGTTAATAGCTTCCCAGCATCAACTGCACCAGCAGATACAATTATGAACTGGAAAATTGAGTTTAAAAAATAGTTTGGGATGTCTGGGGGTTTTTTAATGTATTGGCTCCATAACAATAAAAGACTTCTCTCCCAAGCCACCTACTCCCAGGCTGGTCATAAGTCTCCCTGTTGAAATTGTTTATAAACATGTAATTGATGGCTTTAATAAATAGTCAGGCTTGGTTACTGAGAACTATCTGAAACTTGTCCAGCACAGCCTTTCCTCATGCCTATACTGCTGCTTCTCTGCAGGGCCATGAGCTGTATCCCCACGCTACAATGCACAGCACAGCCCTTGGAACATCCCTGTCCCTGGGAACCTGCCCAGTGGGATGCATCCCTTCTTGTCCCAGCAGCAGGGCAGGGACAATGGTTGTGTACAGGCAGTAGGTCTCAACAGGGCCTTTGGGCAATGAGAGGGCAACAGGGAGCAGCTTCCTTCTGCTGCCATGGCCATTTGCCATGGTGAGCTGTGCCCAACTGCCCATGCAGCCCAAGGACCACTGCAGGTGGGTTGTGATAGCTGGTCAGGGGCAGTGAGGCTGGAAGGGAAGCTAGCAAAGAGAAAAGTGTAGGGTGAGTGAATATGTGTGCATGGGACAGGGTAAGAAAGAAATACTGGCTAAAGATACAAAGAAAGACAGGAGCTAGGTCATGATAAAACAGGTAGGTTATCTACATTTGTCTTGATTTCTTACATTCCAGCTGAGTGCAAATCTCTTGGTATGTGTTGTGATAAGCTCAAATATGGCCCCTGCACTAGATTCCTATGATGTTTTCCTACTGATTTATAGATTCATCCTCAGACTAACAGTTAACAGCTGTTAACAGATCAGTGTTATCTGACAGATTCACTGAGATTTCATTCCTACACATTTCCTCAAATGCCATGTCCTCAATCAGCTGGTATTTCACCTTTTCTTTTACAACTGAAAAAAATGCAATGGTTTTCTAGCCTAGAGAAGCCATCTTCTGATTCTGACTGGGCTAAAGTTTATCTGTATTTCAAAACTGATTACACTCCCTCTTCTCACTGTATGTCTGCTATAACATCAGCTCCTTACAGACATCAAATCCATGACTGTAAATGCCTGCACAATTTACATCCTGTAGTAGGACTTCATTCACTTTTGGGACTTAACTGAGAAGTCTGCAAGGGCTGGAACTCCACGCAGCTTCTAGGAGTGGGTGAACTTAAACTGTGGTCTTGTGATTGCTCCCCACAGCAGCCTGTTCACCCAGGAGCACTGTGTGTTCAGGGGTGCAGACACAGAGCCCAGCAGAGCCAAAAACGAGCCTGTGTTCACAGAGAAAATGCCATTCACCTACACCAGCTTCATGATCACAGTGCCTTGGTTTCAGTTTTTTGCCGGTATAACGGACCCTGGGCACTGAACCACTGGTCTGCTTTGAAATTAAATGCACATGGTGTCACCAAGAGGGAGAGAAAGAAGTTGGGTTGGTCTTTCTGAGCTTTGATTAGTTGCCAGACAACTCAGCTGGTTAGAGCATGGTGCCAATAGCATCAAAGTTGTGGGTTTGATCCTCACACAGGCCATTCACTGAAGAGTTGGACCTGATAATAATTCCAGATCTGAATAGTCTGTGATCTCTGAATACTTGCTGGTCCCCTTGTTTCTTGGCTGTTTTTAATGGCAGTTTAAATTTCTTAATTTTGTAAAGCCTGGACACAGTGGAAAAAAACATTTAAGATTATCAGATTGCTTGCAACTGCTTTGATTTATTTGGCTAGCCTGAGAGCTGGGCCAGCCATTCATTTTCTGCTTCTTTTACATGACATGCCCATGATGTTTTTGAAGCTGTATGTATCCATGGAGCTGTCTGGGATGAAGGGGATGTACACAAAGTTTTACCAGCAAATAAGAACCAGTGGCTCAGCAAGTTACACCTCAATAATTTGAATTAAAAAAAAAAAAAAAAAAAAAAAAAAATCCCCAGTATGAAATACTGCTCTTTTGTTATTTCATTGCATGAAATACTGCAAAAGACCCTGATCATATCTCCACAAATGTGGTATGCAATGAGAAGACTATAGACTACCCAAGTCACTACACACACCCATAATTTTGCTATCCAGTCATTTAAAAAAGAAGGCTGAAAACCAGAATACCAAATACTGCAAAAGATGAGAGTTGGACTACGAACAGTTTTCTGGTCCTCTCCTTCCTCTGAAACAGGTTGAACATGACACAATCTCAGTATTGTTATTCAAGGCAGTGACAGCTATCTCTGTGTGCATTTACAACAAACTTAAGCTTCCACTAGAGATCAAAGGGCTGATGGTTTTTACATTTCTTATTTGCTTGAACCTCCCAACATTTTGTGCTCCTTGTCCCTGAAACTGCAGCCCAGGGGTACCATGGCAGTGCATTTCTAAACTGGTTTTCCACCTCAGTGTGATGTGTCCAGTGCATCCAGAGATGATTTCATTGCTGTATGCTCACTTCACATTGTGCCTGGTTATAGGTTCAAGGGGAAAAGTTGCAACGGTTCTACAAGGTCTAGCTTCATTTGAGTAACAGAAAATTATCAAGTCATTTCAACAGGCCTTTCTTTACCAAAAAAACTCCAAAACAAAACAAAAAAAACAAAACAAAAACAACATGCACTTCACACGTTTACATTGGTTTACAATTAAAAAACAAAAGAAAAATAAAAAGAAGCATACAGACATTCAAAAAGAGTGAGAGAGGGAGAGAGAGAGAGAAAAGAGAGAAAGGGATGGAATGGGTGTAGCAATACTGATTCAAAACTGAAATGGAAGACAGTTTCTCCCTAGAACACTTTAGGGTTTTCAGAGTCCTTATTCCATAAAAGGAATATACTTGAAACACATCCCATTTAGGTGAGATGAGATTGCTAAAATACATACACAACTAAAAAATATGAGTCTTTTTTTTTTTCCATCTGTTATCTCCTAAGTGTTTTTGTTTTTTATGTCTATTGCATAACAGCAAGAAACTTGCTTTCTTCTGCAAGTGAGGTCAACAAAGAGCTCATGTCCCCAATAGCCATGTTGGTTGTGCTTACAGGCATAGCTGGGAATGTAAGAGATGCTCGGGGAGTGGTGAGGCGTGAGGAATTGCGGGAGACATTTTGAATGATACTTGGGCTCAGGGCTCCCGAAATTAAGCTGACATGGTCCCCATCATCTATGATAGCATCAAAATCTATCTGCACACCCTCTAGACTGTTGTTGTCAATGCTGTCAACTGTGCTTGACACTTGGTTAGCCCCCGGGGAAAGAAGCTCAGATGAGTTTTCAGTTGCAGTCCCCTGCAGCAGGCAGCTGGCTTCTGAACCAAAGAAAGAACCTGTTTTCATAGCTTGGTGGCTAAAGCCCATGGTTTGGTCATATAACTGACCAGAGTAATTCTGCATGTTAGAGCAGAACTGCTGTGATTGACCTTGCATTTCCATCTTAATGGTGTTTACCCTGTACGTCTGGTTGCCATCATCTACTTGTCTTTGCTGCTGGGACAGGTTGTTTCTCAACATGTTTTGCCGTCTGTTGCTGCTGTAATTAGAGCATGACTGGTAACTTTTGGCTGCTGACAAGCCTGAAGGCTGGCTTCCAATGGTGTGAGACACCAGTGGACAGCTCTGCGGCCCTTGATACAGGCTGCCTTGTGAGGTAGGACTAACCTGCCCTAGCATCATTTGACCAGAGTGATTGACTCCCTGGTAATGAACACCATCTCCAGCTGGCTGGCTTTGCAAATATTCCTGTTCCATCATGTTCCTGTCCTGCATCCCGTTTGCCATATTGGTGGTTTGATCACTGGATGCCAGGGGATGGCTGAAATTTTGCTGGTTCCCATTCACTGGCATGTTGCTGATTCTTAGCTTCTGCCCTTGCACTGCCATGCCACAGGAATTGTCTGTCACCCCAGCCATCATTGCTTGCCTGCCCATGCTTTCACTGTAAGGCTTGTTGGAATGCATGCTGAAAGAATTCCCAGCTCCGCTGCCAAGAGTCACGTTTTGCTGTAAACTGTAGGAAGTGTTGTTCTCCACCAGGTTCTGATAGCCATTCTGTTGGGCCATGTTGCTTCTCTCCAGGTTCTGCTGCTGAACCATCATATTGTTATAAAATCTGAAGGCCCGAGCCTGCTGCACTGCTGACCGCTGACCACATTTCAGCTTTGAAGGAGATAAGTCAGAACTTCCTGAGCTTACTTCATTCCACTGAATGGGCAAGTCACTCTTACTTGCCTCGGGACCTGCCTGCTGACTGCTCGGTGGAGGGGCTTGGTCAAAGTTGCTGGGGTTGTTGTTTCCTGAAACTGAGCTGTGATGCATTTTGTTGCTGTCTAGGACATTGTTCAACAAATGGTCGTACGTGCCCTGGTTCTGGGAATTCAGATACTGGACCACATCATCTGGCAGGAGATCCTCATCATTCAGACTGCTACCTGCTTCCACGGTAGCAGCCTCCAGGGCGACATTCTCGCTGATGCTTGGAGGACAGGGGGAGCTGAAGCTGCGAAAGACGCCACCCTCAGAACGGGTGTAGTTCTGAAGAACAAGGTTGCGCTTTTCCATGGATGGAGGCAAAGCAGGAGGGTTAAAGCTATTAAGACTGTTGAAACGCTGGACTCTTGGGACAGAGAGATTGTCAGAGGCCATTCTGACTGGATCACTGGCTCTCCTTGTCCCATTTCCTAAAGCTTCGTGAGACAGAAAATGCCTCCTGCTGTAACCATTTGCCCCACCATCACTACATCTTCGAGGGACATTCACTGGAGGCAGTGGAGATACTCCAGACTCCCTGCAGTCACCCAAGAGTGCCATTCTTGTCTTGAGGCTCATCCTCTCCATGTTAGGCAGTGGAGTTGGTGGGGGTCCACCAGTAGCTGCTGCATATTTAGCTTTCAGCCTGTATTGCTGGGCCGGGGTGAGGCTGAGAAGACTTGGCAGGTCATCACACTGGCTCGCTTCACTGGAGCGCCGGGAGGCATCCGTCGAGATGGGGTCGTAGGAGTCTGCAACGCTCACGTTCTGCGGTCTTCCCTCTGCCTGGGAGGCATCGCTGGACCTCCGGCTGGAGAAGCAAGGTGAGATTCCAGAGGACCTGCGGCTGCTCAGGTAAGCTGAACTGATTGTGCTAGTATTGCTGTCCCTCCTGTTCAGCATGTTCAACACAGTGATGTCTGTACTTGAGAGTTCATTCCTGTTTGGCAGAATAGTCATGGATCCTCCGACACTGCAGCTGCTGTTTGACTGGGTACCTGCAGGTAAAATTCACAGTTAAACAAAGAGGTATTATCCAGAAACTGGTGTGGAAAACACACAGTAAAGAACTCAGTGGAGTATAGAGGAAGAACATCATCACACCCAATCATAGCAGTGCTCCTTCTTGAAAGAAGTAGGGATAAAAACTGTGTCCTTAGGTTTAAAGCTGATTCAGAGACTCAAGGGTAACATTTCAGTGTGAATCCCAGAAGAAAATTTATAGCCCATAGCCACAAACTGTCATCAGCTGGTGCAGTGCTCCAGCCTGCAGTGCAGCTATGCTGGCTGATGTGCCAGGAGGACACATTCGTAAGGGAGCTTTTTATAGGCAAAATATAATTGAACAGGCATTTGCATGGAATGGCAAAATATACAAATTGGAGGCTATTCAAGGTCATTTCTTAAACTTCTTGAAATATTCTTGAAATAACTCCTAACAACTGCAAAACATCTTTGTTGGTTTCCTTGTTTTGTTTTGGTTTTAATAAACAGGATAAATGTCTTAATTTTACATAGTTTGTTTTGACTGAATGGGTCTCAGAAAACCTGGGCTGTCACTGCTGGGTGGAGCCCAGAAACCTACAGGCATGCTGTAGGCAAAATAGGAGCAGCAGCAACATCCAATTTGGTCATGAGCAGCTCTTTGGAGGAAAACAACTGGGGATCTTCAGAGTTCAACCTCGCCTTGCTCCCATTCATGGATATCTGCTCTTTGCAGCAGCAACATCTGTACGTATGATTTCTTCTATGTGTGGGAACAGGTTATTTAAAGGGAAGCCCACCACACTGCTGCAAAGGCTGCCTTGCAAGGGCCTCAACAGAAAGACTTCCATACAATAAATTCACAGGTATTTATTTCTTCTGCCTTGCCTTGAAACAGGACAGAATTTTGATGATCTTGGGTCAAAACCTTTAACTGTAGGGGATATTTAAAATGTGACTCATGGCTCCCCTGCTAACCCTTGTTCTGTAAAACACAGGACTATCAGACTTCTCAGAGGGTGGGTAGAAGGACTTGCAATGAGGGCACAAACAGAAAGTGAACAATTTACAAACCATTTCACAGCTGCTGAGTTCCCTAAGCTGTGCAACTCCTGCAAGAGTTGCAAGATTGAGCTAGGAAGCAGCAAGATAATGGACAAAAAGCATTATCACTCTTATTACGTGTATCTCACCATTTCCTATGAGAGGCGGCAAGGTCGGGGCTTTGGAAGGTGGAACGGGGTTCAGTCTTGGAAGCATTCCATTAACTTGTTTCAACCTTTCTAATTTCACTTGCTCCATCCATTTGGTCCCTGTCATATTCCTCCTGGCCTGTAAGCCAAGTGCTGTGGTGGCTGTGGAAATGGTAGAGTCCATGATTGGGGTTTCATCGATGACACTGAGGTCTCCTACACTACCACCACCGGTCAGAGTAAGCTCGATCCCATTGTTGGAATAGTTGCTGATGGGGGACTGTTCGCTGCTGCATGTAGACTGACCACCAGGGCTTGGCTGAGATGTCTGTTGGAGGGAAGTAAGAGACAAAAGAGTGTGAGGATTAAGCAAACAATGTTAACCAGAGCATTTGTGCTAAATGAAGGTCTAAATGGAGCCGAAAATACAGGTATAGAAAAGTTCAGCATTAAATGATAACAGTGATCGTTCATAAAGAGGCTTTCTAGATATTGGCTTCAACTGCAGTGAATGGCACTGTAAAGCACAAGACTAAAGTCCCCTTTCACATGTTGCTGATGGTATTTAATATATCTTCATAAGACATTTATCCAAATTACTCCCAGAGTTACTTATATCACTTCAAGCCATTTGTGAGCACCTACGGATGGATACCCTACTTTGCTTATGTGCTGTTCCCAACTGAAGCTGCAGCTCAGAAAAACCAAACCAGAATTCAGCCATGTTACAAGGTATTAGTTTACACTGCGAGGCTTGCAAACAAACAAACAAGACTCCAACAACATTGGAATTTGGGTTTTTTTAATTAGACTTGTGGCTAAAGAATGTAAGCATTTTCCAGGCTTAAGGCTCATTGTTACAAGCAGTGGTTGGCCTGAAATGCTGGCATGTAATAAAATAGGGACAAAGCATCAGTGCAAAAAATATTGTATCATATTATCAGCATCTCATGACCCTGGCAGCACTCAGGTCTAACTTACACCTCCTCTTATACCTCTTATACCACCTAACTTATACCGCCTCTGACCTGAATCAAGAAGGTGATGATCTACTGAATCAAATCCTTTGTTTCATTAGAATTTAAGATTTGAAGTGCAAGAATTTAAGTAGACAATACAGGCTGCTAATCTGAAGGGATATAAATATGCCACAATAGCATCTTCTTTCTTAACAGGGAGTGTTCCCTGCTGCTCTAGCAGAACTCTTGCTGTGGGGAAACACAGGCTTGATTTACTTTTCAGACGTTTTATGAAGTTCTCGCAAAAGAATGGGAAAATTGACAAACTGACAGACAAAACACAGACAGAAGTCTCTGGATTTAATATCTCAGTGTAAGGTTCTATCAGTGTGATCACAAATCAGTGGGGCATGCAGTATCATTTTGCTCACAAGAACAGTTTCATGTAAGTATTTAACTTTTAGGGTTTCTGATGTGGTTTTGTTTTTTGGTTTTGTTTTTCTTCTGCCACTCTGTGATCTTTATGTACATTTTATTGAAAAATGCTGTCTTGAATTTCTGAAGTGGCAGGGACAACTCTCACTTTAAACATCAATGAATGAAGACTCAGATTCATTGCACTACTGTAGTTTCATGCCCTTAAGGAGTCCATTTGAGATTCAGTAACTATTTTATTATTTCTAACTTGAATGATGATACTTAGAATTTATGAGGCCACACTGAGCAAGTTCATTTCCAAATCCTGGCCATAGCAGATTTGGTGACAAGAATAGAAATAACAGTTGTTATACAGAAGAAAGTTTGTGCTTCTGGACAATAGCTTCATGCCATATGGAAGAAGAGTAATAGTGATCAGAAGCCTGTTCTTGTAGCACATGTCAAGATCACAGTGAGGTAGGGTACAGAAATAAGAACTGTATTATGCAGGACATATATTTCTAGATGTGCAATACAGAAGAAAAATGGATGTGTCATCTAGAGGGGAAAGTACAAAGACATTTCTGAAGATGTTTCACCAATATAAGCCAGATTTTTCACATGTCAAGTGTTGCAAAACGCTCACAACATTACAACTGGGAATGTGCTTGATGGATTGCACATTACTAAATAAAGGAATTATTGAACAACAGGCAGAAGACTAAAATAAAAACACAAATAATGTTGCAATAAGAAAAAGCAGAAAAGTTAAAATGCCCTCACCTTATTACCCACTGTCCTTAGGAAGTTAGAATAAGACATTTAAGAGCATTAGACAGAAAAGATATTGGATTAGTTGAAAACCAGAAAATATACCTTAATTCATACATGCAATGAAAAACAAGAAGCACAATTATTTTTAAAATATACTTTTCCACGAAAAATATTTAATGCTATGTAAGCTATAGGCATTAGTACTCCTCTTTCTCACAAATTTTCCTGTTAGAACTGTGTTCAACATGCCTCAATAATGCCTCAACATGTTTACCTAGCAAAGCAAGAGACTTTGTTCCTTTGTAAACTAAGGTAGTTATCAGCAAAGATGGCAGAGGACTTCCTTTAGACTTCAGCAGGAGTTTAGTCTCAGCCCTTCAAAGTTTTTTAATTCAGGATTAATACTGAACAGTTTGAGCATAAGCCTTAGGCACAACATAGCAGTAACTCATATTTCAGTGAGTAATCACTTTGAATTGCAGCATGATTAACAGTATGAGCAGAATTTGGAGGGCTCATATTTGTATTCCCCAGGGGCTGGATACAGATGAATCATAGACCCAGATGGGGAAGAGGATGGAGTGGCTGCCTTTGAATTAACCCTTGTGAAGAGGGCAGATGGCACATGAAATTCAGGCAAATAAAAGAACCTGTGTATTTAAGATAGCATCTCAAAACATGGAATACAGTCCTTTCAATAGCTTAATGCAATATGTTAAGGTAAACCAGAGAAAACACTTGCAGACTGTCGATTTAGTTAAACTTGGACTAGGTTAACTTGAGTTAAGCATCAGGTAAGCATAAGAGGTCACATCACAACAGAGATGTTATTAAAAAGATGCCCATCTGCTGTTTAAGAAACTCAATTCATCCTGCTTCAGTTTGATCCATAACCCAAAAGCCTCAAGCCCCTAAAATCTGATTGTTTCCCTAGGTTCTCCAAAAATGATCATCATCAATACCATCATTTTAGTAATTTGGATTTCTTGTGGTTTGGTTTGGTTTTTTTCTTTTTCTGGCTTTCAGCCTGCAAGATTCAGATTCACCATCTTTCTTCTGGAAACAGAAGAGTGGAAAAAACATGTTATTTTTTTCAACTCTGATTTTCTTATACTATGCTTATTCCAGAAGATGGAGCTTTTTTAAGAGAAACAATTATTGTGGCAGCTGCCAGCACCACGCTTACTCCATATTACGCGTACTAGATGTCATCTTTTTATTTGCTATTAGGCTTTAAAAACATTTTGCCATGTAAACACAGAAAAAGACCTCACAAAACCAAACCTTGTGAGCTAGAGGTTACAGACTTGAGAATTTCATACAGGGATTATTAAGGAAGGAAGAAAAGGATAAAGGGAGTGGCACGGTGTATTGCATACCATTGGTTTTTCTGACTTGACTGCTTTCACTTGGAGGCATTCTTCACGCTTTGAGGTAGTGTTGCTGAGGTCCTTCTGCTCACCAATTGCACCCTGAGTCTGATGGCCTGGTGACCGGGTCTGAGAGTGGCTGCCTGGGTCTCTTGGTGGCGGAGGCCGTGGGTGGATATCTCCCCGCTGCTTCTTGGTGACATGTGCCTCCGGGCCGTGCACGGTCTTCACGTGCTTCCGGAGAGAGCTGGGGTCTGTGTAGCGCTTCGTGCAGCCCGGTATCTTGCAAACATATGGTTTCTGACAAGACACAAAAACCACCTATATTAGATTTAATTCCACGTGGGACTCCTGAAGAACTCCTTGGAGCACAGCTGGTGTCGCAGTTAAATGCTTTCACGGTGAATTTTTTACCTAATTTGTGGTCTCTTCAACAACTGAATCATAGAATGGTTTGGGTTGGAAGGGACCTTAAAGATTATCTAATTATCCACTCCCCTCCCAACATGGGCAGGGACCCCTTGGTAAAAGCCACATTCAAACCTGGCCTTGAACATTTGAGCACTTGAACACTGCTTGAATGAAGCATCCACATCTTCTCTGGGAAACCTCTACCAGTGCCTCACTACCCTCACAGTAAACAATTTCTTCCTTTTAACTAATCTAAATCTACCCTCTTCCAGTTTAAAGCTATCACCCCTTGTCTTATTGAAGTGTGACTGTACCCAGTCAAAACCATTAGCTCCCCTTGGTTCAGAAAGTAGCAATTAGTGTTGCACAGTTGGTTGAGGGAAGAGTCTCTCATGGCTACCAACTAGCACAGCTTTCACTTATCTTAGCAGAAGAGTCAACCGAGCTATGGCCACTTATGAAGACTGGTCTAGTTTTCAACCCTGTCCCTTGCCCTCAGCAGTTTGATAGTGTTCCCCATATGCCTAATACCTACTACTTGACACTGAGAGAAACAACCCACTTCAAAAGGTGCTGGGCCATTTGTTCAGGCAGAATTAACCGAGGAAGCATTTTTTTTTTCTGGCTCCTTCAGATCACCAGTCAAAGCATAAGGTACAGTGCCATGAACATTTTGCAGAAATAGATGCACTATTATTACTGCTACCAGCATAACTCATCACTCATTTTTTTAGAAACCACTTCCTTTATCTGTGAATTTCTATAGCTCACTAAGCAATGTAGAATAAAGTAAATTTACTGTCTTATAAATTAACAAAGCCTTTGTTCTTGTATTATGAGGGTATTAAAAAGAAGAGCTGAGCACTTCCTAAATCCTTTAATTGCCCTGGGAAGCAAAGTATTGTTCACACACTTTTATTACTGAATTGTTTCCAAGAAACTACTATTTTAAAGGTTTGTTTTTTTTTTTTATACTAGCCTTCAAAAAATAGAAAGAGACCCTCACGCAGAGTTTCTCAGAGGGGTTTTGTGTCTGCTTACACATGGCACTGTGGAGCCTTGGACAAATATAGCTTTGCCATAGCTGTCTAAGGCCTGAGATTGCTTCCACTGACATCAGTGGAAAAAACTCTCCCACTTACTTGAATAGGAGTAAAAATGAGTAATTTAGAGACAATGTTGATCTACCAAGGCAGATTTTCTCAAGTTGCTACAGAAGTACAAGTCACTTCATTCTCCTCTACATGAGAAAGGCATATCATAATCAAGAGATGTCAGCTGCTTTTAAAGCTCTCTGTAGGTTACCTACTTAAAACCAAAATGGCACTGCAAACTGCTGAATTTGGTCTGTGTTTTTCATGGTATTCACATCATTCCACCAGTATAGGTTGCCCTAGAAGATTAACCTGTTTTGGTGTGAGGTAATGGTGAAGGAAACATTTCATTTGCCCCCATGGCTGCACCTATCAGAAATCATATGCAGCATAAAATTTCTCTGGTTGACTTACTGTTAGACACAAATTCTGATCTTAACACAGGGCAGGTCACATTGCTAAGTAAAAGAAGATCTTAATCATCAACTAGGCAGCACACAGATTAGTTCAGACAGTGCATGAGAAAAGAAAGCTCAGGCAGCTATTAGCAAGACTTGGTAAACTTCTTTCTACCTTGGTGACCATTCACTAAATCACTGCAGGGCTTCAGTGCCGTTATTGGTTGGGCTGCTGAAAACACAGCAGGGATGAGGAAACTCAGAGATGTGCAATGCCCTCTGCTTCCCTTATGACTAACAAGATGCTGCAGGGCAGGGACTGGAAGATGAATGCTCCCTGGAGCATCCCTGCTGGCCATTGTGTATGCCTGCGACTACCCAATACCAGCTAAAGAAAGATACAAGCTGTGTGGAAATGGATATAGCTGCTATGGTACATCCCGCCCTCCCAGTACTTCCAGGTTTAGGCTAGAGGTGAAAGAGTTCAGGGACATGTCAAGGAGAGGAGATTTGATTCTGAGTTGTGAGACTGAGATGATGTGACTCTGTGCAACTTGAAATAGGGCAATAAAACATGGACAATGCATGAAGATTGTGTGCTTCCTGAAAAAGGAGGAAGCAGTAACAGGAAACACAGTAATGAGAAGTTATGCTGAGTGTTTGGGAAACAGCTGGGACTGCCACAGCTGGTTTCCTTGAGAAAAGCTGTATTTCCTCTGCTTGCATCCCTAGTCCCAGAATCACAGAATCATGGAATTACTAGTTTGGAAGAGACCTCCAAGATCAACCCATGCCCTAATACCTCAACTACCCAATACTTCAACAAAACCATGGTACCAAGTGCCATATCCCATCTGCTTTTTAAACACATCCGGGGATGGTGACTCCACCACCTCCCCAGGCAGACCATTCCAGTACTTTATCACTCTTTCCATAACAAACTTTTCTCCAATATGCAACCTATATTTCCTTGGCACAGCTTAAGGCTGTGTCCTCTCGTTCTGTCAGTTGCTGCGTGGAGAAAGAGACCAACCCCAACCTGACTACAGCCACCTTTCAGGCAGTTGTAGAGAGAGGCTAAGGTCACCTCTGAGTCTCTGTTTCTCCAGGCTAAACAACTCCAGCTTCCTTAGCCATTCCTCACAAGACTTGTGTTCCAAGCCTCTCACCAGCCTCGTTGCCTCCTCTGGACGTGCTCAAGCATCTCAAGGTCCTTCCTGAACTGAGGGCCCAGAACTGGACACAGCACTCCAGGTGTGGCCTCACCAGTGCCAAGTGCAGGGGAAGAATGACCTCCCTGCTCCTGCTGGCCACACTATTCCTGGTACAGGCCAGGGGCCATTGGCCTTCTTGGCTACCGGGGCACACTGCTGGCTCACGTTCAGCCGGCTGTCACCAGCACCCCCAGGTCCCTTTACTCCTGGGCACTGTCCAGCCACACTGTCCCCAGCCTATGACATTGCAGGGGGCTATTGTGGCCAAAATGCAGGACTCGGTACTTGGACTTACTAAACTTCATCCCTCTGTATTTTGCCCATCCATTCAACTATTCCAGGTCTCTCTGCAGAGCCCTCCCACCTTCCAACAGATCGCCACATAGTCCCAGCTTAGTGTCTATCATCCACAAATTTACTAGTGAAAGACTCAATACCCTCATCCAGGTGATCAATAAAAATATTGAACAGGACTGGACCTAGCACAGACCTCTGAGGGACACCACTGGTGACTGGCCCCCAGCTGGATGCAGCACTGTTCACCACCACTCTCTGGGCCCAACCACCCAACCAGTTCCTAACCCAGCACAGAGTGCTCCTGTCCAAACCATGCGCTGCCAGCTTTTCCAGGAGTGTGCTGTGGGAGACAGTGTCAAAGGCCTTGCTGAAGTCCACATAGACAACATCCACAACCTTTCCTGCATCCACCAGGCAGGTCATAAAAGGACATAAAAAGGAGATCAGGACCTACCCCTCCTAAACCCATGCTGGCTGGGTCTGATACCCTGGCCATCCTGTGTAGTCCATGAGGTCTTCTCAGGATGGAAAGAAAGAGTGAAAGAGGCCAGAGAAGAAAAGGCATTAACTCAGAACTTAAAAGGCAACCCATGATTTCAAATGCAGAAACTGTCTGTCTGCAGCACCCTGAAGTATGCTGGGGAAGCTGCATCCCAGCAGATATCTGGTGCCAACACAGGCATGGGGATGGGTTCAGGCACTCAACAAGCCCTTCCAGCTCCAGAGAAAAAAATAATCCTAATTTTATAGGGAGAACAGGATCTGTCCCAAGTTAATCCATGTGTTTCCATTAGACTCCCTCACTCAAAACTCTCTTACACATAATAAAATGCCAGGTCTGTATGACATACTGTGCTGTAAGGGTCATCCAGATCTTACATTCCTTTCAGGTTGCAGAGGGTCGCTGTACCTGCTGTCTGTAATAGATTGCTATGACCACACTGAAAGTCTGTTCCACAATGAATTATATTAATCTTCTGAAGCTGTGCTTACTTACCTCATTGGAATGAGTCCTGTTTTGGTGCTTGGCCCTGTCAGATGCATTGGAGAAAGCTTTGTTGCAGCCTTCATGTTCGCACACATACGGTTTCTCTCCAGTGTGAGATCTCAAGTGCGTTTTCAAGTTTTCTAGTCTGGAGTAGGCCTTTGTACAACCTTCAAACTGCAGATGAGAAATAAGTCTGGTTTAGTTTTAATCTTTGGACTTGCAGTAAACAGTAAAAGTGGACTTACAAAAGTTTAGAAGTTTTCCAAGTCCTCATAACCTTGTCCAATGTAGGTTTGATTTGGAGGGTTTTAATTTAACCCGAGCAAACTCCACCACAGCTCAAGTTAAAATGCTTTCAGCATTATGTAAATATTTTCTTACAGGAGAGCACAGTGTTTGCCTACTTTGACTAAGACTGAAGTCCACTGCAAAGCCACCAGGAGGCTGGTGGCCAGCAGTAATATCAAGCTCTGTAAGAGAAAGTGCCTTTAAATAATTAAGCAAACTGAGCCCTGTTTAATAATGCCTTTTAGGGCTTCTTTACTTTAAACTTGATGAAGTGGGCCAAATCATCCTCTCCTGAAGCTTTTGTCATCTGGTTGTGCTGGATACCAAAACAGACATGGCAGTCTCCTCTCCACAGGAGTCTGACAGACAAGAGCTCAGAGAATGCAGCACTCGTCCTGCTCTTTTTGTTCTCCTCACAGCCCCAGCTTCCCTGTACAAGCCTGGAGCTCCGGCCCCTTTACTTACAGTGCATTTGTGTGGCTTTTCCCCTGTATGTCTCCTCATGTGGACCACCAGCATATATTGGGCTTTGAAAGGTTTCTGCTCCCGGGAACAGTCCAGCCATCGGCACACAAACTCTTTCTTCTCACCGTGTATGTGGTCATTGTTGATATGCTGTTCAGGTGGAACAGAGGTTACAGCTTAACAGAAATACAACATCAGCTGCAGCTTTATTGCAATTTCATACCAGAAGAGCACTAGAGATTCAGTTGTGAACCAGGTCCTTGTGGTACCAAAAGAATAAGATAATCTACACTTCCAAGTGACCACAGGGTTCAAATTATAGATCCTACTGGAAGTCACTAAGGCCCATGGATTTTTTTCTACTGAAATCAACAGACTTTGGATCAGGCCCCAGGGATACAAGCTGATAAATGGATCCTGGATAATCTCAGGCACTGGTTAATTCACACTGGGTACTGCTTTTGCAGAGCAGAGAAGTGCTCACTTAAGTGCTGTTCAACATAAACAAGATTTAGAAAATCGAGCCTTTAGAAACATATCCTCCAACCCAAAAAATCAATACAACTGCTAAATCAAGTTTCCACCCCAAATTTCAACTCACTCCCCATTACCCTTATTTTCTTTCAGAAAACATATTTGGTTCTATAAATGTACAGGTCATGGCAGTGGAAATAAACCCCTACACACTGTGAATATAAACTCTGAGTACCGAAGCATACATCATGCCAGTTTTTGCCATTGCCAAGTCTGGCTCTGTCTGAATGTGTGTGGGAGTGACAGCTGCCCCAGCCCTGCTGCCTCACAGGCATGTCTTTCTGTGGTCAGTGTCATCCACGTGAGTGTATCCAGAAGCAGGACAGGGCTGTGTACCTTCTAATTTTCCACAAAATTAGCTTGCTCCATTTCTTTCAGTAAGATCTAGCTCATTAAAGCATTTAAAAATGGATTTAATTCTCTCTGTGTTTGAGTGGAAACAGGCAGGTGAAGTAGGGTCAGCCTCAAAACTGATATGTGGTTTTTTTAAGGCTTAACTGTTTGAATATTTTTGCACGACTTTAGAAAACAAAAGAAAAGAAACTACACCTGGACTTTCAGTCTTTTTTCCGATAGGGGCTACCCGACTCATCCTCCCAGACTCTCTTGGAGAAATCATTCCACGCTGCCGTACTTCTGTCGTTGTGCCACTAGATGGCTGCATTACTCAGCGAATGACATTATTCCCATTACGGTACCACCAAAAAAAAATCTCCAGTTTTTATGTGATCACAGCCCACGGATAAAATCTGTATCTGTTCCGTAATGGGCCCACAGAAAATGCTAGCCATACAGAAACTCAGTAGTTTAAACTGGAACACAAAGAAGATAATCCCAATCTTTTTGTCTTGAAATCAGTCAGAAAGCCACATAAAATCACGTATGTTCAAAATTATGTACCATTGCCATGTAAAACAGACATCCATTGCCTGTAAAAGATGACAGCTCTTTTCCTGAAACTTTATTGCCATTTCTTCAAAGTTGTTATGGGGCACAGGATGCATGACCAGAGCAGAGGTGCTTGGCAACATACGACTGCAAAAAATCTGCGAGAGTTAATGTTCCTAGTGCAGCTTTGTAGCCATTGATAAAACACACACCTGTGCCAGAAGCAAGCACATCCCTTGCTCTGCGAAATGGTATCAAAAGAGTTCAACGGGTGTCATGTGTGCTCTCTCTTGAAAGAAAAAGAAGTAACAGGACAAAATTTAATGCATTCAAGTAATTCATGGCCAAATCTCTCTGTAAACATTACAGAGTGCATTATGTGGTTAAACCTCCACAGCCACGAGGGGGATGAAACTTGAGTGTGTGACACAGGCTTTCCATTTGATACAAAAACCTCAAGGCTCGATCAATCACTTTACCACAGCACCTCCTTTTACCTCCTGCTGTGTGGACACTCAGGCACCATGGAGGCTCTTTCAGAGAAAATCTCCATAGGACAGTTTTTTCTCTTTGTCCCTTCAAATCAGCTTGCTCCCTGCGCTCCAGACCTCTAGCCTTTAACAGCATGACAATCCTCTAAAACTGACCTTTCTCATGGGCCTTAAAGTCTTTCCTCACTCCCTCCCCAGCCCAGGCTCATTGCAGCAGCCGACAGAACTTGCCAAGAGTGGTGATCATTTGCCTCTCTCCTTCACCACCTTACCTGTCAAGTATCTTGTAATCATCCTCTGGTCTTTCACAACTGTGGCCCTCCACACATTTGCCCTAGTCTCTTACTTATCAATCCTTTCCTATACTCTCTGATCTTCCTACAATCAAACCCCTCTTTGTGCTGTTTTCTCTCATTGCTCTGATGCTCCAAGTGGCCCTTGAGAGCTCACCCACAAATCCATCTCATTACCATCCAATCCCTCTGAGGATCCTCACCTTTAGGGAAAGCCTGGAATAAATGAGCCTGTGATCTGCTAATTCGGGTAATTTATTTTGGTTCACAGGTGAGCTGCTTAATTGCTTTTTGCAGAGGGGTGATATTTTAGCAGACCTACGAATATGTCCAAATACTGAAATGCTGGTCTGGAGGAAGACACTTGCTAGACACAAAATCAGCACGAGCAGTGTACTCAGGTACAGAGATTCACAGTATTTGTAATCCTGAGATTCAAACACTCTCACTTGCTCAGGATATGGTGAGAAAACTTGTCTGTCATCTGCTACAGGCAGATGCTACATGGACCTACAGGCAGAACTACACAAATGAAAACCATGAACTAAATCTACACTGGGATTTTTTACCATTATCATCTGACAGAAAGAATGTGCAATTTTTGCAACATGTTTAAAAAGGAGGGAGGTCTCACTGTGCAAACAACACCATTTAGAAAAGTTCAGAAGTTTGTGAACTCTGGCATTCAGATTCTTTGACTCAGATAATTACCTTTGGATTTTACACGGTGTTTTTGGCTCCCTGGTCTCTATTATGAGAGGAAATGAACAGTTTTGAGCTTGTAAAACAAAGAACAGTCAGGAATAAGAGTATTATGCAAAGCAGAAGCTTTGGTACAGTACAATAAGGATTTATAGGGTTTCAATTTATAATCTGTTTGTAACCTTATTACACCCATGAAATGTCACATTCCAGGGACTAGATCAGAAGGATTTTTTTTTCCTGGTGAAATTGAATTTTGATGCAGTTTCAGGGTGTGAAAAGGCTTTTCTTTTAATTTTGTGGGCCCAAACCTGCAAGTTTTACTTATGTCTGTAATCCTTATTACAGTAAATAGGCTCATGAAAGCCAATGATATTACTCCCTAGTGTCAGGTTTGCTAGCATAAGGCTCTGAAGCACCAGCTCTGTATTATTAAGAATTTCTGACCTGAAAAAAAAAGCCCCCATTAAAAGCTGGAATTCTACAAGCTATCTCCCACTGCACACAGCTCCAAAAAGCTGCTAAACAGGGGTCATTTGCAGAATACCAGTCACTTTCATGCTACTTCAATGTTCATTACCAAACCTCTGTTTGTCCTGGCTCATTTCCTTTTCTTTAAAAAAATGTTATTATTATCATCCAGTTCCAAAACCCCTAAAACGAACAGAGGGAGCTGACCTAAATACTGATTTTGGTCTCAGAATGACCTGCCTTTGAAGGAGGAAGCTCCAAGATGGATTTCAATTCCAGAGCATAAAACCACACCAGATTAATTGAAATGAAGCCTGAAGTTTGCCTGTCTTCTCTACGGGGCAATCTCAAAAAACAGAGGTAAAGGAAAATTCAATCCACAGTATGCTGGAAGCATAAATGCTGAAATGGTAAGAAATACTATTGGAAAAGGGAATGCCTTAAATCATACATGGTCTCCTGTATTCCATACCAACCATACCTGTTACTTGATACTGTAGCAGATGAGATGAGATGACACTGGAGGTAGGATCTGCAACAATCTTAGTGTTCCATTTCCCTCCTCCAAGAGAGGTTTTAGGAGAAAGGAGAATATGCACACGTCCTAGCTGACTGCATGGTACATGGTACGTTAGCTATTCAATACATAAACAAAGGCCAAACGTGCTCTCACAGTAGTCAAACAGCAGGAGGAAAAGCCTCTCCATACCAGTGGAAAAACTTAGGAACAACAGGAAAAGAATGTCACTGTAACTGAGATTGCATCTGAAAGCAAAGTGCTATTTGGTGGCAAGAGCAGAATACTTAGAATCTCCCATTTCTGTTTCCTACCCTAGAGTGTAAGAGAAAACTGGGAAGAGACCATGCTGTATTGGTATAATGTAGTAAGTGGCAGTGAAAGGCATATCACCATTGCCAAAATTAGGTTTAATAACAGTTATACAGCGACAATTTCAGACTTTTATCTTCTCGTGGTTATTTCCCTGTATTTTAAAAAAAATTATAAAGGAAGTGCTAAATAACTTCTCACTAGATCTTACCACAGACATTAAGCAGAGGCAGCATTTAAACCATCTTCTAGCACAAACCTCCCTCTGTACTGTACTGCTACAAGAAGTCCCTCAAACCAGCAGAGCTGCTGCATTTGATGCTTAGGGAACAAAGTGAGAAAGGTGAAGAGGCATTGAGTGGAACGGCTGCTAAACACAGCTCATCCTGCACAAGAGCTGTGGAGCCCACAGGGAGGACATATGCAGAGGCTGTGTCTGGCAGACACAGTACCAGACTAGCTCTGAAGCTGGTTTGGAAGGGGATTAGCTGTCCCTGACCTGCAAGTCCTGCAGGGAACACTTTTATTTCTGTGTTTTGCATAGGGAATGTAGATTTGTCCTTAAGCCCACATACAGCTAGAAACAGGTTCCTGGTCATCAGGCCCATCCCCTCGCTATGGCAAGTCCCACTGCACATAATCCTGGTCATGAACAGAGCTTCAGCTTCTAAGTGCCTTGGTGATCAGCTCCCTCTGCTCCCAGCGGAAGGCTCTTCTAGAAACTCACTCTTCTGCTGGTTAGCAACTAATTTCTAGCTTCAATTTATTCACAGCCAATTTAAATTCATTTGTTCTCATGCCAACACTATCCTTTAGCTTAAACAGCTCTGCTTCCCTGCAGTGTTTAGTTCTCTCCCTTCCCCACCCTAACTAACTGGCAGACAGTACTCTCCTCTCTGTCTTCATTTGCTGGATTAAATAAACTAGCTCCTTCTGGTCTCCCCTTCAATGATCAAGTCCTCATTCCCCCCTTAATCTGCTTTAGCTTGAGGTGGGGAAGCCCAAATTCCATTTGTCATTTTGTTCTCAGATTCCCCACTGTCACTTTGAGGACTGTATTAGTCCATCAGTGGCTCTCTCAGCCTCCTCACCTGCTCTAGTACAACTTCAACCTTCTTGACCAGAACAGTGTGAAGTATACCAGGGCTCACCAGACTCGGTGTAAGAGAATTCAAACTTCCCTGTCCCCACTTGGGTGTAAGTACAGATCTCACATCCACTTTAGACTTGAGACTATTACCAAAGCCTCTGAATACCTTGTAGGTGGTGAACCTAACAACAAATTTCAGGAAAGAGTATCTTCTACTATGGCCACAGTTGAGGCAGAGACTTAAGGCCCAGGAAACCCAAAGGCCACATTCACAGAAGTATTTGGATCTCTGATTCCCACTAAAAGCAGTCACTTGTTCATGAGTGGTGTGCATATTTCTGAGGTTCTTGACTTACACAGCTTCCTGAGATAGCCAAGTGACTGCAAAAAGGGTATCAGTGCTCAGAACAGTGACAGGACAGCACATAAGCAAGTGCCCAAGCTTGCCTGCTCCCCAGGGATGCAATACGCGACTCATCACTGCTCCTTGTTACCATTTTAGGTAGTCAGGCAACTGAGAGATGACATCAGATGGGCCTCCCTACCATCTCATTAACATCTTGATAAAGGTTGACTCCATGATCCACGGCAAGATGAACAGACAAAGGCATCGTAAAAACGTCAGGATATAAAGGAGGTCCTGGTGAGCCAGGAAATCTCCTGTGACAATAGAAATCTCATTGTGAGGAGGAAAAAAAAAATGCATCTCCATGGAGTGAAATCCCCAGCAGACTTCTTGGACACATTCCAATCACTGCAATCGAGTCTCTCTCTAACCTCTGCGACTCTCTGTTAGAACAATGCATGCATTTTAATTTCCTCTTTCTTTCTTTCTTTCTTTCTTTCTTTCTTTCTTTCTTTCTTTCTTTCTTTCTTCCCTCTTTCTTCCTCTTTCCATCTAATAGAAAATAGGTACAGATCCTGTCTTTTCCTTACTAAAGATTTTGCAGGCACAACCAGGCTAAACAGCCCCAAGAGACCAACGTCTCCTCCCTGCTGTTCAAGTTGAGAGTACCCTTTTGACCCCATGTCCTTAGGGTGGCATAAATACTTAAGCCATTTTTAGTTCCTGAGACGGAAGAAGCACTTAAGCTGCTTTAAGCCCTTATGGTGGCATAAACACTTAAGCTGCCTGCCTGCAGTTCCTAAAGCCAAGCGGAAGCTATAGCTGTACATGAAGAACTCTGCACTTCCACATAGACACATGCCTGTGGAGAAACTCAGATGACTATCTCCAATCCTGCTTCTTTTCCTTTGGATGCACTTACCGTTATTCTATTAGAGTTCTTGGTGCTGTCTTTCATACTTTATGTAAGACTTAAGAAATGCTGTTGTGACAGATCTCTGCTAGTGCTGATTAGCAACATGACAATTTATACAATTTGCTGATCTGCCCAAAGCAGGGCAGTGCCTCCACAGTCTTGACACCTTTACTAAAACGGAATACACACAGTTAAGGATCTTAAAAGCACTGCACTGCAATTTCCTCGGTGTATAATGAATACACTAAATAGTCTGCGCACTGCACTCCTCACCTCACAGTGTTTGATCTTGCCAACCAATCTCTATACTTAATTATCAACATTTGCCACTATTAACAAATGAAGCCCCTTGCTCCCCCGAAATGTGTTCATGACCGTAAACCTAAATGAAGACTAGTGGCATGCCACATTTCATAATCAGGTATTTTTGGGTTACATGTGAGAGGAGTGTGGCTTTTTTGACAGCTGTAGTAATTTAACACTAGCCAACAACTACCTACCAGGTTCATTCCCACCAGCCCCTGCCAGCAGGATGGGATGAACTGGAAAAAGGTAAAATCCATGGGTTGAGATAATGATAGTTTGAAATACAAAATAAAAACTAAAATGGCACTAATAATGATAAAGATGAAAAGGGAGAAAAGAACAGGGACATGAGTAATAGCCAACAGAAACAAGCGATGCACAATACCCTTGTGGTCACCGCCTGCTCACTGATGCCCAGCACACCCCTGAGCAGCAATCGTTCATCCCAGCCAACTTTTCCCGGTTTATATCCTAAGCATGATGTTCTGTGGTATGGAATATCCCTTTGGTCAGTCTGGGTCAGCTGTTCCCGGCTGTGTACCCTCTCAGCTTCCTGTGCACCTGCTCCCTGGCAGAGCATGGGAAACTGAAAAGTCCTTCACTTAGAGTAGGCACTGCTCAGCAACAAGTAAACCATCTGTATGTTATCAACCTTATTCTCAAACTGAATTTAAAATATAGAATGTACCAGCTACTAGGAAGAAAATTAACTCTATCCCAGCCAAAACCAGGATAAAAACATGCAGAATTAGATATATACTGCAAGTATTTGGTACTCCAGTGTGACTCAAAATGTTTTAGTCATTAAGAAAAAAAAATTTAACTACAGAAAGAAAGTTTCAGTTAAAAAAATGGTTATTTCAGAAAGGACTGAAGCATGTGGGAAATAGGAAATGAAACTTAACCTATTTTACAAGCTTAACATTTGAACTCTCTGTCCATGACTGTTAATATTTAATTATAAGAATAAAAAGAGACTCCAGTCAGCACTCCAGCTGAATTCATGCTTGAAGCCCATTTATTACTGTGCTGTTCTGGATACCCATTTCTGTCCCTTGAGAACTGGTGACAGCAGTCAATGAAGAAAGGGAGGAATCAAAATTAGAAGCCCTAGGTCAACTGCAAAAATTATGATGATTTATAACTTGAGATAACACATGTATGTAGAAGGACAGGGGTGACAGGCACAGGAGAAGGGCAGCATGGAAACCAATAGCTGGAAGAGAGGACTGAAGCAGTAAGAAAGGAGGACTTCAGTGTTTGAGGGAGCATCCCCAAATAAATGGTAGACTGAAGGGAACCTCAGAGATGCTGCAATAAAAAATTGGGGCCAACAGCTTTCTTGGACCAGATGAGCACAGCTGCTGCTGGGAGAAGACTGGGTTTACAGTCATATGTAAACATTTAGTAAAGATCTGAACTCAGTGTAACACATGGACAGAGACTGTCCCTGTTTCATGGGGCATACAAGTTCAGAAGCAAGAAATGCACAAAGGCCAAGAGCAATCAAACTAATAATAACTAATGAACTTTTCCATTTTGTGGAGTTTACTGTATGTCTGAACGGGAATCAGCTTTTTGCCTCAAATGATGTTTAAGCAAGCCGTGGTGAATCAAATGACTTTTTACGTATGGGATTGGATAAGTTTTGTTCTCTAAGTGTGAAACTGTATTACTAATAAACAGGAATATGCTAATTCAAAGGACACAGCTCACCAGGACTGTTTGCTTTTCACCTCTCTCTTTCAGCTGAAAATATAGGTTTGATATTTTTTTTTTTATCTCTCTCTGCCCTAACAACAGCAATAAAATTTCTAAATCACACATAAAAAAAAAAGTTATTTTCTTTCTACTTCTTTTGTTCTCTTGCAGTAAATCCTGTAGTTGTCTTCGTTGACTATCAATAGGTTAAACATATCCAACTTGTATGTTTAAATGCTAAAGACAGAGAAGTCCCCACAGATACGTCAATCATTGGCTCTTGTACAAAGAAAATACTGTATTTTGCTCAGAAGAGCTTTCTGTGGCAATTTAAACACAGTGAGACAGACACAATATCCTGGAGAGAGGAAAACCTGCCTTATTACATTCCTGACCCAAGAGAAAGGATCTGCCCTTAGGATATAAAGAGAATCAGTGGGGGGAAAACAAGAGAGAAGTTATCTAATCCTAAAAATAAAGACAGTGGTTCATAATACAGCATGACCTTCTTTTAATCTCTGATATAGCAGTTATCCAGTATGAATGTGATAGAATACCAACAGAGCAAACACAGCTTTCTCATCAGGCGGGGAACCAACTCCCTCAGCCTGTATCTGTTTCCAGGTTTTAGACAGCTTTTTGGTAGGCTCTGGTATATTCTGAGGAGTGAATGGAACTTATGGGATATTGCAGGGATTCTTTCCCAATAAGATCACATCTTGTTCTTGTTTCGTTTAATATACATATATTCACGTATGCAGTACAGTTCAGTCTGTTAGCAGCAAAATGCACTCCAGTAAGGGCAATGTTTTACAGCTCTCCCTTGATTTCCTGTGTCAGAGCATGCAGCTATAAAGCAATGGGCAGAAATCACATCTTTATTTGCTAAACCTGAAAATCTAATAAATGAGATTCTGCCAGGACAGCAACACAAATGCTGTGGACATTAATCATTCCAGTTTTACAGTGGTAGAGAATCTGTTTTGATGATTCTCAGGTTTGTTTCTTCTCTGATGTTCTCTTCCATGTCTGTGTCAAAAATCAAGTGCCTTGTTTTTCTTGGAACTTGCGTTCTTATATTACTAACTGGGACACTAATAGGTTAAGCTAGTACAGTACAGGAATTCCAGCTTTCTTTACTCCTTATTTTTTTCCCCAGCTGTAGAAAAGTAATTTTTCAGTGTATGCTGTCATGATAACTGGGTTTGACCATTTTCTCCAGCACTAATGCTTTGTATCACATTTGCCTTAGTTCAAGCAAGGTATCACAGCTTCCTTATTTTAACAATGTTATAAAAAAAAGAGCTCCACTTCCCTCTTCAACCACCTGCCCAATCTGTGACCTGCCTAGGGACAGGCTAATTGCATTTGCCTGAGGAGGCTGCAGAAGGAATTGGCAGTGGAAACCACAAGCCAAATGCTCAAGTCAACTGTCCTCAAACAGCTATGTTTTTGTTAAATCTCTGCTCTCCAAGGAGGAGCCCTGCTCTCCTGAGAACTGCTGAAGCAAGGAAAGATGCAAAAGGGTTACATGAGGATGACAAGTTCTTGGGGTACTGGGATAAAGGGGCCTGTAGGGCAGAAGCGCCCCTGCAGAGCTACTGGAAGAGTACAAGGGGCCAACCACAAGCTGGGCACTCCTGGTGTTTCTCCGAACACCTTCTCCTACCTGCCTGCAGGCTGCAGTGATTCCCAGCTCTCCTGGCTGCCCTCCCAGCTGCCTGCGCCGCAGCGCTCCCTGCACAGCTCCTGCAGGTTGTCTTACACCCTCCACACCACTGCACGTGTGTTGGCAAACTCTTCTCCAACTTCCACTTGCTTCAGAATCTTTCTTGGTGTAGTCGATTTTTGAACACACAGGCTGAGAGCTGCTCTGAGCATCTGAACTGCTGTGCTAACTGCACAAAAACCTTTTGTTGTAGGGTTTTTTCCTTTTTAAAAGGCAACATCACAGGTAGAACTCCATTATAACTTTCAACATCACCAAGACTCCAGCAATGCACAGAATTCACTTTTACAAAATTTAGCTTATATATTATATATGTGTGTGTATGTTATCTGTGTATGTGTGTTATATATGTGTGTGTTTTCCTCGCTTTGTTTTTTTTTAATGCTCTTCACATTTAGGTCTCCCAACTACATCTACATTTCACCTGCCTTCTATGTAAAGGACATAAGAGAAAAATATAGGGTAATTTGGTACCTGCAGCATAACAAGAGCCCCAAAACAGACTACCAATGAGAAAAGTAGAGGAAGAAAAAAGAAAGGTGAAGTGTGTACCAGTGATAGAGAATTCAAACTTGGCTTGAAAGACCAGGGCTGGAAGAAGGAAGCTGGTGAAGGCCATTTGCTGAAGGGTTTAAGACCCACTGCTGACTGTGATGAAACTGTGGTGTTGATCTTTATAGTGCAATAGCAAATGAAGGTGGTCTTCTCCCAAATCCTATACCCCAGCCCTGCACTGATGACCTTCAGCCTGTTCTGCCTGCTTTCCTCTCATTCTTCTCCATCACACATGCATCCAAGCTCTCCCCACAGGCTTTCTGAGAGGTGGCTACAGGCAGGAATTCTACAGCTTGAGCTGCAGGAAGATCTCCTGCCTTCAGGAAACAGCTCTACAGCATGATTGCAAGGAGGTGCAATGCTTATTCAAGTCATATGCTCACAAGAGAGGAAATTCACACTGCAAAGAGCTCCACATTCCCCTCAAATCCATTAGACATTCCTCTCTCAAATTAGCCAAAGCAGTCGTGCACAAACAAGAGAGGGGTTTTCCTACAGTTGGATGGGGAAGAGGGTGAAGACTGGCCAAATATCTGCCCTTCACTGGTTCTAAGACTGCCAGTGAATGTTGCCTAGAAAATGTACTGTCTGATACCTTCTAGGAGTGGCTGAATATGGAAGGAGAGAAAACCACCTGAGGCTCAACTTCTAAATTTTCTGCTTCATGATCTTTGCATTTAAGGATAAAAATTGATTTTACGTGCAACTGCTGGAGAATTTCCAGGAAAACCATGTTAAAAATCTCCCTCATAGGCAGTACCCGAGGCAAGCAATAGCTTACTCTTCTTTACAAATCTGAACTTGTGTACATCTGTGTACAATCTTTAACAAAAACATATAGGACTTACCTTAAAAAAAAAAAAAATTGAAAAACTTGAACAGCTCCACACTTAGCACTCCTACAGATGTGAGTATAATACACTTAAAAACATATATTCTGTTTCTGGATTTTTCTCTCTGGCAAAGACAGACCACAGAGAACTCCTGCCAGCACACATGAGAAGGAAGTAATCATAAAGAGGCATTACAATAAGGTATTTCATCTTATTTGCAAATAGTATGAAGAGTGAAAATACAGTTCCTGCTTTTGACAGAAGCACACCAGCACACACGAGGCAGAACTAAATACTTTGGATGTTTTCCCACATTTCTGCAGAAGACAAAATCTATAGGCCTCCTTCCTGCCACCATAACTCATCTGACTTCAATGGAAATCAGACCTGCTGTATATATTAAACCTGAAATTAACTATTCTCCCACCATATTGTTTGGCTTTGATAAATTCCAGCCATTGCTCCTGGCCAAGATGCACATATCCTGGTTCAGCGAGCTCTTATGGCAGCCTGGAGCCCATTAAATTCGATTGGGTCCAAACACACTGAGCTCTCTGCAGGAGTGAGGCTTTAGCTACTCTTACAGTTAGTTATTGAGCCATGGGTTCAAACCATGCTAGAACTAATAATATTCTCCTTTAACACAGGGCATGTTCACAAGAAAGTAAAATTGGAAGAGATTCCTAATCTTTACATTCCATAGCACAGACAAGAGCAGTGGAGCCAAGAAATAAAATCTTAAGAGTAAAGATGCCTAGAGAAGCAAAAAAAAAAAAAAAAAAAAAAAAGAAGAAAGTACCCAAGTACCCAGCAAAATATCCCAACAATTGGTGCACCAAATGAATGTATAAAGAGAAATGTTTTAGAAAAATTGTAAGGCTGTAATGACAAAAATCTGTTAAAACTTACACTGCCTTTCAGTGCACGTGTTTGGAAATACACTGGACCAGTTTAGAATCAACAGGCTCTTTGAGTTAAAATGTAACCTTCTATTCTAGCAGCTTTGTACAATTTTATATTAGCAGAGACAAACTGCTTAATCCCATGAACCAATTTAGAAACCTATGAAAGGCTATAGCAAGAGAAAATAAGGAAAAGCTGAAAAATACCATTCAAATGAAATTTTGAATTCTTCCAAACTCTGGGAGTGGTACAATAGGTAAACTATCTATTAAGAAAGATTAGCAAAATACCTGATCCTTTACAAGAAAGTTAAACCACTGCCCCTTTTGCTGAAAATCCTTTGTTCCTAAAGGGGATAAATAGCAAGGTAAGTGTCAGATATTTAAATGGGATCTGCTTTTCAAGGTGCATTAAACATATGGGCACTAGTACTAAGCATGTATATAGGACTTGCTGAAAAACATGCACCCTCTTTGGTTTAACCTGGGACCAGATTTTGTAAAATCATGCACTTCCTTCTACTTTTAGTACTTTATTAATAATTACAGCACAGCTAATACTGATCCATTTAAAATGAAAGAAAATATATTCCTCAGCAGGGTCTTCCTGTGTAAATCAATCAGTAAATCCTTCTAATTTTTTGTAAAGAGAACCCTTGTGCTTACCACATGGACACATACAAATTGTTTGTATGATTAAAATACCAGTGCTTTGTCTGCAGAAAGAGACTACTGAATAACAGCTTTTATTTTCAATAAATGCACATAGTGTCTCCTTATACATAACCTATGAAAGCTGCGGTTCATCTTAGAGATAATGCCTGATCCACGTTTAGCAATGAAAGGCACTAAAAACTTCTATAAAAACTGGAAATACAGTGACTTAAAAACACAGAACTTTCCACAGAAACTACAAAGAAAAATGCTGGTAGTGATAAGCAATGCCAAAATCTTCACTAGGCAATGTGTGTTTTAACATTTCTAATCACAGAGGAGACCCTGGTAGAATTAATCCAGCTTCAGTAGCTGACAGCAGCAGCAGCAGTGTGTTAAAACCACAACATCACAACTGGACTGGGTGAAGTAATTTGGGCTCTTCCTCCTAACACCTCCAAGAAACATGTCTAACATGCACACGCAGCAGTTTATTGCTACTCTAAGACCTCCCTTGGATTTATTTTACTGGACATCCACTTAGAATTTTCCTTTTGCATCCATGATAGGCTTAATCATCCCTGTCACATTCTAGCAAATTCAGAGCTAGCAAAGGTCTCTGTGCCATTTTAGAAGAACACCACTTCATGTTTCAGGCAGCAGCAGCAGCAGAGTTACCTTCTTTCATCTTTTTTTGCTGTGGGATAACATTTTTCTATCCTCTCATATGTGCCATAACAGTCCTGCACTGTATCTAAAGATGTATGTTTGAGCTGTTGCAATGAAAACTGTGCAGGAATTCTTAGAACATTGGAGTATCACCTAAAATACTTAGCCAAGGCCAATTCTTTTCTGCCCCTGCATTCCACACACTAACTTTCATTGACTTCCAGTGAACTTACAAGGGCATTTGGTAACTAAAAATCAGTCCTAAATAGTCTGGTTTATCTCAAAGATTCCTGTCTTCTCCTATATACCACTGTGGCACCGGCTGAATGGGACAGACTGTTCTGGCAGTCAAACACAGAAATCTGCAGCAGCAAAGCAGAGGGCAGTCCTGTATCTCTGTAACTCTTCCTCATGCAAAAACTATTCAGAACTGGAGGCTGGCACCTTCAGAATGTCATATAAAACACACTTCTTTGTTCAGGCTTTTTTTACTAACCGTGTCGGGATCCCCTTGGCAATTAATTTCCTGGCTGGTAAACCCTTGGCTCTGATCCATGCAGAGAAAGTGGCTGCAATGGAGGGAGGCGTGCAAGGCACATGCTCTGACTTTGCAAAATGAAGTGGTCTCTTTATTTAAATGACAGTGGCCAAGCCTGAAAACTTTGTACTTGCCCTGCATAATGGAGTAAGCTAAGCTCACTGTTAAACACTCTTTAAAGCCAAGTATGTGGCAAATGGTCTAACACTGCAGGCAGGGTTTTCTTGGTTATCTGAGGCAATATTCCAAACAATATAGGCACAATAAAGAAAAGTAAACACTACCCCAATGGCAGTGAGATAGAGGAATTTACAATACACTGATAACAGTTTAAAGGATACAGCCCTTCACTTTAAGAAAACTTACTCTAACAACAACAAAATCACTGCATATCCCACAGTGTATTAAGATTCTCTACTCTCAGCTCTTGTACAGAGGTACAGAACTCCTGTGGCAATCCTGCCTGATGCTGGGAACTGGCAAAACACTACAATCAACAGACCAGAGCTACAGCAATGCTTCTCCCTAGCAGCCAGGCCAGGTGGGCTTGATCAGTTCTGACACAAATATGTTGTTTAAGATATTCAGAAAAAAAGGGACAGAGAGGCTCCTATAGGTAGCCAAACTCTCAAAAAATTTTTTTCACTAAGTTTCCTTTAGTTTCAGACAAAGGATTTCATAGGAGAAAGAAAGTTGGTACCATGCTCACATGTGCTGTGAATAGTGAGATATTACCTTTTTAATTAATTCAGCCTAAACTAATGCAGTTGTAAGTAATGTGTTACTTTCAGGATTTGAGGAATCCTGAATTCCTCAAATTAGGAAGCATCAGAGCCAAATAAATATGGGAAAGACACTTGTCCTTCATGCTACAGAATCTTAAAATAACACACCACAACCTTCCCCCCTCTGGACCTCCCTGGATACATTCAAGGTGTGTTGCCCTTATCTGGAAGGAATCACTTCTGAGGTAAGGTGCTAACCAGTAGCAAAGGACGAACTTATCTGTACTGTGCTTCTCTCAGAAAATTTAGTGAGTGCCTACCTGCCGCTGTACTGCTGCTGTTCTTTCTTTTCGTGCTTTCTTGGCACATGTAGGAGAGGATAAAAGCCTAATGGGTGCGAGTGTCAGCACAATATAAATTGCTGCAAGAAAAAACTTGATGCATGGCTTGGGATCTGAAAGAAGAATGTCCACCATTGTTTGTGATTATGGATCACATCACAATCTAATAGCAATTTTTATTTAATCAATAATTTCCATGCTGAACAGACAGCCCTGTTACAGAGAATCGACAAGCAAGTACTGATAGCGACTAGGCTTGTTATTAATCTTTACCCTGCCAACATTTCAACCAAACTACTGTAAAAAAGCACCACCAAGATGGATTTAGAAGTAGGTTTTTGGGGTTTTTTTCTCTTTTTTTTTTCTCTTTTTCTTTCTCTCTCTCTCTCTCTCTCTTTCTTTATCCATTTCTTCCTTTTGCTTTTCTTTTCTTTTTACCTACACAGTCCCATTACCCTTCTTTTAAATATTTATATATAGATTTATATTACGTATATTATATATATATAATATGTAAATATATTTTTAAAACAATATAAAATGTTAATGACACTTCACTTAAATGTAAAGAGTTGCTTTTTTTGCAATCCAAAGAATTTGCATCGTGATTTTTTTTTTTTTCCCATTTTTTTTTTCCTTCTTTTTTTTTTTTTGGTCTTTTTATTTAATATTTTTTTTGGTTTTTTTTTTTTGTTCTTTTTTAGTCTGTGTTTTTTTCTCTTTGTTATCCAAAAAAAGGCTCTCGTTTCTTCTGTACAAAAATGATCGAGATACAAAAAAGAAAAATAAACCCAAAACCGAACAAAGAGGAACGCTCCACTGTAGTTTATCTCTGCCTAAACACAAGGAGGGATACAGTTGGAGCTTTGTTTCATTTTCAGCTTGACTACTTTATCTCACGGAGAACTGCAGCATCTCAGCCCTGCGATACACATAAGAATGGTATATGCAGACCTCATACCTACAGTGCAAGCCACCAGAGGACCCACTCCTGACAAAACCACCACCCATTCATTTTATAGATTAGGTACTCAACATCTTGAAGAAAAGTCACGCTCACACTTAAGTTTAAGCACGGGAAAGCACTAGATTTGTTTCCCCATGATAAAAGGCTCATCTGCTTTTCATTTTTCTTTTTCTTTCTATTAAGAGGTTACACAAACAATAGAGACTGCAAAAATGAATCCATGCAGTCCAACCCTTTCTAAACCAAATTCATAAACTTCACTCGTGCCTGTATTTGAGTTGCCTGTCTCTGCCTCCATTTGTACATGCTGATCTGCCACTTCTGTCTCAGAAAAAGCACTTCCACATGCAGCTGAGCCAGCACTCACAGATACCTATTTTTCCCAGGACTGGTTTAGTATGGGTAGATTTTTTGGTAGAATACGGGTGACAAAAGAAGTGTAGAGACATTCCACACCGAACACAAGGTAGATCTCTCACCTAATAACACAGGCTATGTAACAAAAAAATCAAATCACTTAACAGAAGCAAGGCATGAAAAAGCTGAACAGAAAGAACAGCTCTGTCCAGGTGAATCTGCTTTGTCCTGGCCCTTTGGTCAGGACTGAAAGGTACCTTAAGTCAATGCACAAACCCAGCCCACCTGCAGCTCTGAGGCAGCAAAATTACAGCAGAGAGGGACTTCCCTTTTCTCTCTTCTCCATGATATGCCAACAAGGGTCAGGAGACAAAGAGTCAGAATAGTTTGCTGCTTTTCTCTTGTCTATGTGTTTGTCACTCAGTAAGCATAGGCTCCCCTGAGACTTGGCTGGCAGCTTCTTATCCTACATTTCTCCCCAAAACTGTAAGTCATCTGTAAAATATCAGTAACTTGGAAAAGTTCACCAGCTGAACTCTCAGGCAAACACTTCAAGTAAGTATATATATGCACAAACCACCTAAATAGTGCTGTGTGATTTAAAGCACAGACCAAAGTCAAGCCTTGAACAACCCTTTCCATCCCAGTGCCCACTCACTATGGGTAGAGTGGGTAGAGTAACTTCCCAGGGCACAGGAGGATCACAGTTCATTCCTACCTACAACAGTGAAAAAGATGTGTTATTTAAAGGACATGTCATAGTTTAGCAACCTCTTTCAGGGATACCAATTCAAAGACAATGACTTTGGCAATTCATATGAACAGAAGCCATAGCAGCAGCAGCAGACTAACAACAAGTTTTCGTAATGCTGTGAAAGAAATGCTAATTACAGAGGAATTAAAATTTTAAAAATGATTACATTTCTCTCTCTAAATCCCCTCTTAATACTTCACAGATTAGCATGGATTTATTTTGTTGTAAACCTTTCTCTATCAAAAAAGAAATCCCCATGTTATTTTTTTCCCCTCTTCTTCTCTGTGATTCATCAAAAGCCAGACTCTAGGCAGGGGGACTGCTGATGCACTTGTGTAGTGGAGTGCTCAAGAGGACCTGAGCCAAAGCACAGCTGGCCTTTGGGTCAAGCCCACAGTGGATAAGATCTCTTCACAAGGCAGCACGGATGACTTTTAACACTGCTGGGAGGCAAAGGGCATCGCGGTGACTGACGCAGAACAAGGATGTGCTGAGAAGTACAAGCTGGGGCCACGCCAGAGCCTGGGGGCTACTGAGGCTCCAGAACAGCAGTGAGGTCTATCTGTGGTTACTTAACCTTAAAACCCAATAGCACTTACATGGACACCTCTGATGGGGGGTTAAAGACTTGCTTAATTTAAACAAGCCTGTGTTAGGTACCCAGACAGAAACCAAGCGAGAATGAACATGCTCTCAAGGGCACAGATCTGCTTAGCAGCTTTGCTCTGCCATCTAATACATTGCTGGCCTACAAACAATTCAACAATTCCGGCACAGTTCAAAAGGATGGGCTCAGCAGCTTATAATCCATCACAGTAAGGAGGTGTCTTAATTAGAAATCAGCCTTTAAACAGGTAATGAGGAAGAGATTTCAAAATCTAAAAACTTCTGTGCAGATGTCTCTTATGATTATTTGCTATAATCTCTTCTTCCTTTCCTTTGTACCCCCAAAGCTACATAGATCAAATATATCGAGGGGATGGACAAACTGAAAAAAAGCCATCCCATGACACTTGCTTGCCAATGAAACAACTCCCTGCCTTCTCCAAGTTGTCTGAACTTTCAGTCCAAGCCTTGGGCTTTTCTCACTTGAAGGACTGATTTCTTTTTTCCACAGCACTTCTTTTCCAAGTATGAGTTAGGGTCCAGACCTCAGTGAGTAAAAAATGAAACAAGATGAAATAGAACAAAACCACCAACAAAACCCCCTTTGCTGTTGTACGTCGAACATTCTCCTTTTGTCAGGAAAAAATGATTACTATAATGGATTTCATGTTCTTATCTAGTCCTTACTCTTTTCAATTTAAAGGAGACATTCCTGAGCCTTTCAGAGCAGTAGCTGTCACTGCCATGCACAATGAGCTTGTGAATGGGGCTGAGGCTTCTCTATGTTACTGTGCTAGAGCCAAATAAAACTATAATGAAAATGCACCGAAAACTGCCTCTGCAAAGAATAATTAAATATTAACTAAATTCCTGAACATATTTTGAGAAGCACACGAACTGGGATGTGTAATTACAGCCCTTTGGGGTTGTAAGGGACTTGCTTCACAAAGCTGGGACTTCACCTGTCCCACAACCAGTCTGCAAGCACACCTCCAGGACCCAGAGAAAATACACCATTAATGCATGAAGGATAATCTGTTTGTGTGCAATTGCCTCCATTTGGGTGCAGATGCCTGGTCACACTGCTGCATTCAGCACCTGCTTGGCTTTGCCAGCTTTGGGGCTCTTTGCTCACAGGGCAGTTTCTCCTCTTGCAAGTGGTGGGCAATATGCAACTCTCAGGGTCACTTACAGGTCTGCTGCAAAGTAGCTGATACGCAAGGGAACTGCTTTAATCTGGCTTACCCTCCTATTGCAGTTGGACCTTTGTTTAGAGAAGAGCAGTGAAGCTCTCTCCAGTCCTTACCTACAGCTCTCCTACAGGAGAGGAGCTGTGGAAGAAGCTGCAGGCCAAAGCCAGCACAGTAACAGAGGAAGTGAGACTTTCAAATCTATTGACTTTGAGTGTCCTTATTTCTGGGCATCCAAAATCACTCACTGTAAAGTGGGCTAATCCTTCAGAGTGGTATGGTCCCCACCTCCTGATATTCCTAAGTGTTTTGAGGTGAGCAGAATTGATTAAGGTACCTCACAGATGCTGTAAACCTAAGCAGAGATTGGATGTGGGCACAATTTGGGGTTTTGGTAGGTGTCCATGGATTGCTGGCCAAATTCTGTTGGTCAGGGTTGAACCCACTGTTTTCTGCAGGAACAGAGAGCAAGAACATTAAGAAACTCCAGTCTCAGAATTGCATGTAATGGTTCTTTTGGGTGCCCTCAGTGCACTGTGATGCCTTGGGAACACCTGAAAAACACAGGAAGCTGCCCTCTGGGGCAAGAAGGGAACCATGTGGAGCAGTACGATCCTCAGGGACTGCCAGGGGAGTGCTCCAGTCACCAGGGCTTTGCAAACAGGCAGGAAGACCTCAGTAAATGGAATCCTGAATGTCTATCCATTGCTGATAGTTTAGGGCTTTTTGATCTCATCTAATCAAATGTAACAACAATGAAAGAATTTTATTGCTGCACAATTCAGGAGAAAACACTAACAAAAAAATAGCTCCACAGCTCTTCAAGCATGTTTTTGAATAAAAAATAATTATCATCAAGGCTACGCAGCAAGGGGGATGAGAAATAGGCAGCACTGCATTTTTCTGATTGCCATTGTATTAATATTTAACAATAAATTCAGTCATTTCCTTGAAGGATGATTTTCTTAAATAAACTTTTATCTTTAGCGTCTAACCCTTTTGCAATACTTTATTCTTAACTGATTTCTGGGGGAGAAAAAGGGACAAACTGCAACAAAAAGCAGATTTATAAATATATACAATATCTTATTAGCTTCTAGGCGCTCACATATTTAAAACAAACTTGAGCTCAGCTAAGCCCAATTATAATATCTCGCTGGGCAGAGAAATTAATTAAACAGCTGAATGATAAAGACCCCAGCAGCAAACTGAGGCTTTAAAATAAATAAGATCTTTTTTTAATTTTTTGAGGAGAAGAAAAAAGGGAAAGAAAGAAGCCTATAACAGACATTTCAAACATTAATGTAACAAGCCTTTTCAGGAGTGCAATGCACTGTAAATAAGACTACCTGGCAGGAGAATGCCATGGCAGCTCTAACATGGCTCACCAACTTTGTGTCTTGCTAATGTGCAACACACGCACCCCTTTTGCATCAACTTCAAATAACCCTGGGATCTCAGCAGTGCAGCTCAGCAACAGCCAGAACAAGGGCAGAACTTGTCAGGATTTAAGAGCTTTCAGCAAAACCCTTCAATTGCAGCCGGTACCCTATTCCATAGAAGGATATCAATTATAGATAGTGACTTGCTTTAGCAGCGCAGTCGGTACTGTCAGACGCTAGATAGACAACCATGAAGAATCATGAATCTTTCTATTAACTGTAAGAGAAGGAGGGGGGGAGAGGAAGGATGGATAGGTGTTATAAATAAGGCAGAGTGTATGATGGTTTAACACCTTGCCTTTTGGTGCATGCATCATGAAAATTTAACCATGCTGAATTCTAAGTGGCTTATATCACTGGAAAATAAGAGCACCCATGCCAAAATCATTTCAGTGGCAGACCCTTCTGGGTGGGTCAATAATGTTTCTTTTAGGTAGCTTTTCAGTTATTTATTCATAGCAGCTCAGGTTCTGTTCATAAATTAAGTCAGAAAACATTGGGACCAAAGAACACTTTCAGTGGCACCCACATTTTACACTAATAACTGCAGGACTTTGCTACAGAAATGCAGAAAATAACATCAAATACTGACTACTGTGCACAACATTGCAATTTCTACTGTAAAGCTATACCACATATTTAGACACAGGTTTTGTTTGCATTACCATTTAATACATGCTATGTCACAAATCACGTTGTAATGCTGATTCAAGTGCAGTTGATTTCAAAGTAAATCAGGTCTCAAAATTCCCCAAGAAATAAAAAGGCTATATGACAGAAGGACCAGAATATACATGAACTCATATTTACCTTTTTCAAAACACATGAATATGTCCTTGTGTACACTCCATAGAGGGATAATGACATCTATACCATGAACTGTGTGCACTCTGTATTGTGGAAAATATTCAAAGCTCTATTCAACCTGGCACGACTAGAACTCACATAAAGCTACCTATCCCTTCAGGAAAACAAAACAAACAGCTTGCATCTCTTCCCTTAACACTGCAGCTCCTCTAAAATGTCAGTGCGTTGGGAAGCAAGGCTTGGATAACAGTCTGTCCTGTGCCATTGGACATTCTGGGTCTGATCTCTTGCTATTGTGCATGGTTATAACCATACAGAAAGATGGCAGATGTTATTTGGATTAGTCTTGCTAGGGCAATTTAACCCTTTATTACTTTTATCTATGCCAGTTGCCCTTATCTTGGTGATTACTAGCCCACAGCAGAATCAACAAAACCCGATGGTTATCTATACTTTTGACATCCTGTCCAGCATCTTACTTCCAAACCTTCAAGCTCTTCAAGCTCAGCTGGAGCAGCTCAGGCTCTGTTGAGTCTGCCATTGGGTTGGGGATCACCGAGAGAGCAGCAGCCTGTGTAGCCAGGAGAGGCATGGTGGCAGAACTCTGCTGCTAGATCAGGTAGCTCCTGACAGCACAAACAGCCCGATGTACGTGGCCCCGGAGCCGCAGGGTGAAAGACCTCGTGCCCGTGTCAGCTGCACTCCTCCTCCCATGTTTGAGCAGCCCCTGGCATCATGAGGTTCTGGGCTTGGCGAGGCCTCCAGCTGCTATCACAGTGTCAGGGCTGTGGAGCAAAGCGTGCCCACAGGCCCTGAGACACACACCGTGCCTGTGCTGGTTTGGGCACACACATGCACATGCCACACACACAGCTCTCAGAACTGGGCTGACACTGATTTAAGCGCAGCTACAGCAATCTGTATCTACTTGGATTTACCTACAATATTTGGATAGGAGGCACACATGAGCTACATATTGTAACTTTATCAACTTAGATTTTCAAGGACCTAATACTCAGGGATGGAACACTTTCTACCAGAGTGACACACCTAAGCAAAACCAGGACTGCCCTCCCGTGAAGCCCTACTGAGACCAGACCTCATTTCCCTAGTTGCTGCAGATGTACATCAGAGGGCTGTGGCAATCAAGGGCAGACAAAATGTGCAAAAGGCAGACTGGGGTGAGTGGCCAGGCTTTCAAACAGAGATAGATGTCTAAAGCCCTTTGCAATTCTGGGCAGAAATAACTCGCTCGAGTCCCCACAGCAGGGCTCTGCCAGAGCAGCAAAAGAAATCACAAACCATGGCCCCATCACTGAATCCCGCTGACTCTTACAGCATGATTTGTGCTACTTAAATGTGATGGTTGCCATGATGAATTTATTGTCTTCAGGGTATGGAGTCAAGTCTTGCACCTTGTAATCCTAAACACCATCATAACATACCTGAATCCTGAGCCCAGCCAAAAAGAACTCCCTGTCACAGCAAAACTTTTTATATTCCTTTTCTATGTCTAGAGAAACTCATCTCAGATGTTGCCATTGTTCAGAAGCACAAGAAATATACTTTTTCAGTCTTGCTGTTGGCCATTACAATGCAGGCAGATTTGCTATAAAAATCACACCAAAACCAACAAATTAACTTTAAAATTAAACTCTGGAAGAGCTAAACTACCACCCTGTCAAATTAATTCACCTTCAAATACAAAACACAAGCTAATAGCTAACATGCTCACTGGACTTCCATTAAGTTTTACACCTGGAACATCAAAAAATCCTTTTTCTTTTTTTTATTGCCACGGGTACCTTTATGCTGAATTTCTCTTTTATTTCATATATTTTTGTGTATATTATTTATCATCATCATCATCATCATCACTGGGATCTCTTCTGAATACTAAAAGGTTTTCCAGGCATCAAAAATAGCAGATATAAAGACTGTTCCTATGCAGAGCCCCATATGATGTCTGTTTGGTCTGTTTAAACAGAATCAATTCAAAGACCAACATTTGATCTTTTAATTTACATGTGTCAAACCACTTGCAGAAGCCATTCATATGGCATTTCTTCCCCAAAAGGTACTGTGACACCAAAACAGTTTCTCCTCATATTTCAATTTGCCCTATCCAAATGCTAGGGAATTATGTGTGCAAAATGTCTCAAAGAATTCTTGGAAAAATGTCACATTTTGGATATTATTTTAATTGTTGATAGTCTTTAATTTATCATTACTGTTGTTACTGCTGCTGCTACTACTTAATTAGAACTTGAAAATACATCTTGATGAATAATTGCAACACCAAGAGGTTCTCAAACTCCAGCAAGTGAAAGCTGACATTGCTTTACTGAAGTCAACTTTGCAGGATAAGCTGACCATTTGGCATAGTGTTTGGAAATATATGGTGGGTTTGTTTTTATTTATTTTGTGTGAAAAAATGGATTTTTCAACTAGCTATTTCACAAGTACTAGCCACATTCTGCAATAGATTTTGCATGATCTCCAGTCAAGTATGAAACAGTTTTCTAAACTAAATACAATTCTGTCACACTGCTCATTTGCTGAAGATGTTCCTATCTATTTTGTACTAAGAATTCAATTATTTTTCAGAATATTTAATATGTTCTATGATGTCAGTAAGTAAGAGAGGTCCTGCTAATTAAGGAGGTTAGAATTGCAGGGGATTGTACTTGTCAGGTTGTGTTCTAGATTTTGATCACTCACTTTCTATCTTACAATACTATCAAAGAGTACAAATCGTTTATTTGGGAAATGTGGAAAAAAGGAATAAAAAACAAAGGAAATAGAATTAATATTTGGTGTAGTACAGAAAATATTATAGTTTACTTTTCCTAAAATGACTGAAGTAACTCGGCCCCCATTTATTTAGCCAAATAATCCCTTTCAGTTTACACAGAACAGTAAATTGATAGCAAAACCTCTCTTAGGGAAGGGAAAAATTTCCCCTCACCCATTTCTACTGTTACAGCCCCGTTGGGGAGAAAAAAATCAAACTTGGCTAAAGGTTAATAATCATTCATGTCCAGCTTACTATTACTCAATAACTATCAAAGTCTCTAACTCAAAATAGCGTTTGCTGGCTTACAGGATCAGAGCCATTACAATCTCTGAGGAAGACTTTATTGAATTTTACACTAAGCTTTAGCTGACTGAACAGGTCAAGCACTGTGGCTTCGAGTTTTCTTTATTCTCAGAAACTCATAAACCCCTCTCCAGTTTGCAGCTCTGTTAGCTAAGAAACTTGACTCAGCATAGGGTCACAGAACCTGACCCCCATGAAAAAGGTCACGTAGTTTTAAAACCTAGTTCCTGAATACCATTAACTTACATGCACTAGCTGTTCCTGCGTGTCAAACTCCCGGGAACAGCCTTCCCAGTGGCAGTTTGTCTCATAGACCACTTCAGGCTCCTGTTTGCTTTCATCTTTGTCCCCTTCCTCCTTTACCAAGGTCATTCCTTCTGGCTGTTCCTGGAGAGAGGAAAAAAACAGGAGTGAGAAGAAGAGAGGGGAAATTCTGAAACTGAGAAGGAAGAAAAGTGAATTACTTCAGCATTAAAAGAAGGATGATGGGGGTGTATGTGTGGAGGAGGCGGGGGAGAGAGGATTATTTTACTCTCACTTCACTATGCTACTCCATTCTACAAAATACAGAAGCCCAAAACAGGCCTGATAAGCCAGAAGCCATTTGCAAACTATGCACATAAAATAAATTCTTCAGTCCCTTTACATTTCAATTTAAAATAAATTATAATGGCCTGGTTTCCCTCACACTTTATTTAAGCACCTTGTTATTTGTGCACCTGGCTTTCATGATTCAGTGGCACCGCTAATGTGAAAGGCACTATTCAGTATAGTTGAATTAATTGGAATTTGATTTTAGTACTAGGGTTGGACAGAAATTGGATCACCAGTAATCCAGTGTGTTTCCATTGTTAAAACAGTAACAGGTTTGCATGCTAAAACCTTTCCAAGAGCAGACTGGTAATTTTGGAGTTACTTGTTAGTCTGTTTTTGCCCTTAACATGTGCATAAAAGGGGTGAGCAGGGGAAGAAAGTATTTTATTTTGGGGTTAGGATTTCCCACCTCTAGTTCATCAGGGGGCCTCATTCTCCTTGTTATTTGCTGAGGGTAAGAGTCAGATGTTAGTGTAAACATTTGCTTCAGATTATGCACTCCTGCTGTTTTTCCATTTCAAACCTGCTGAAGGATTTAGACCTCTGCTTTGCTTTCATGGATTCACTCGCAAGACTGAGGCTCTGATTCTCATCTCCCCTGAGTCACTGTAAATCAAGAGTCACTCTGCTAAAACCAGTGGCATTAACTGGTACAGAAAGCACAGCAAACAAGACTGGAGCCCGACACTGGGGCCTCAATGCAGTACAGCGCTAAGACCCAGTAAAAGTCAAGGTGGCCTTAAGTATTTTTGCTGAACAGAAAACATGTTCTTAATAAAGACCTGAATGTCTCTTGTTCGCTTTTCCGTGGCAAACAGAGTGTTGAGCGTGCTCTGACTGGTCAGAGGTGTCTCTCCATCAGCCTCCTTCCCCTCTGCCCTCATCCTGCCACAGACCCTGCTCCCCAGGAGCTGCTCCTTTAACCCCGACTACTGTGAGCAGAGGCTGCCCGTGTGTGCAGCACACAAAGTGCAAGGAGCCTGAAAACATGTGTGTCACAGGAAAAGTTAATTTTCCCTCCAGCAGCAAGAGGAAAGGCTCATGACTGGAACCTGGCTGCCATACCTGCATGCTTCCTGCTCCTGGGCTCGGGAGGTCCTCGTCAGGCTTTATCTTGGAGCGCTTGTTGTGCATGGGGTCTCCTGTGCTGCTCACTGCAGATTCACTGGTGGGTTTATTCTGCTGCAGGCAGGTGGGGTTTTTTTTTCCCCCCAGAAGAAGACAAAATTAGACTGCAATAAATATGTGGCTCCAAACAAAAATACACAGCATCTGCTCAGTGACTTTGTATGGAGAAGCTGCACTGTTAATTGTATTGGATATGCAATTAAATTGTTCTTCGATTACATAGCATTAACTCATGGAAGAGCTGCATTGCTTAGCCTTGTAGCAGAGCAGGGAGGGAGTGGGAAGGGAAGCATTTGATGTAATTTCTTGCTAAAAACTTATGTGGGAGTTTTTCAGAGCAGCGAGAGGTAGTAAGAACTTGATTTTGAACATAATTACAACTTTGGAAAGGCAATTTTGAAAAGGAAAATCACTGCATGCTCAAACAAACACAAGAGAAACATTTATTTTTTCACACTTGAAGAAAATGTTTTGCATTTAATATCTGCACACAAGATTTCAGCTTCTTCACTATTTTTCTCAATATAATGGGTGGGTTGGAAGAAGAGCTAAATGCTAGTGTGAGACTGAACCAGAAAAATCCTAGATGAAGTCCTGGATTCTCACAAGTTAATAGCAAAATAGCTGACATAAACAGGCCAGAATCTTGTTTTTTCTCTTGTTGTGCTCGACTGAACACCATTATCTACACCTGCAAATGGATCTTGTAGGAATCGAGAGATCTTTTAGTGATATCTGAACTTGCAGGGACCCCACAAAAAAATCAATACGTTTTCTACAGCAGTATGTTCTTCCTCTACATTTGTAAAAGCTAGCCAGGAGATAAACAGCTTCCAGACTGATAAATAACATATCCCAGGTCATCTAGAAACAAACAGCACTAGTTAATAACAGGCAAATCACAAACCGTGTTACTCCGTATTAGGGGCCTGATTCACTGCTGCTCATTCCCAGCTTTTGAGAATACACCTTATGGAAATGATTCATTCAAACTCACTAAGTCAATTTTTTTCAGAAATCAGAGAAAAAAACCTTCAATCCTCTTCACTGTCTCTGAGTTACTCTCTTGCTCACAGAATTACTTGCTTCAGGTTACTCACAGCTGTACAAGGAGGGCAGAATATGACCCTGTATATCCGAGGGTCAGTCTGATTTGGAGCTAAAGCTGCTAATCTTTAAAACATTGGTGTTTTGATGTGTTTTGCCTCTTTTCTTACTCCCCACCTCTACTAGGTTCCTGTATAAGATCGAGGAGAGGCAGTATGGAACAAGAAGCTGCTGCAGTACACTGGAATGTTTATGAGGACTAAAAAGCACACTCCCAATCAGGAGCTGCACCAACCCTCCAGTGATTCATAATGCAGCGACTGCAAACACTAGAGCTACAAGAAGCCTGCTATCGACAGGTCTCAGTGACAGAGGTGATTAATTGCCATTGAGACAATGCCATTTATTTAATTTTTAAGTTAATGGGGTGCAAAACTTTCTTTTGTTGTCTCTCACCTGTGTGGACTCAGAAGGTCCAGAGCTGACCTGGACAGGGTTCAGGACACTGGGGATGCCAGGGATGGGTCTCTGGGTAGGAAAAGTTGGAGCAGGATGGATGAGTGGAGGGCTGTGTCCAAAGGCTGAACCTAGGGTTTGCTGACGACTTAAAATTTGCTGATGCATTTGCTGGAGGGATACTGGTGTAGGAGGGTATGTGAAACTCAGAGCAGGGCTGAATTTGGGAGAAAAAGGAGGGAAGAGGGAGGAAAAAGATGAGGATCATTATGGTAAGGAACCATACAGATTAAAACTTTAAAACATATTTGATATCTTTAAACTACTTGAAGCCAGATTTCCCCCTCCCCCTCATATCCTTCATGCCCCAAAGGATGATAAAACCTGATTTTAAATCCAGACTTGCCCTGGATTTACTAGTGAGTACAAAAATGATACCAATAACAAAACATAACATTTTTTCCTAACCTCTACCAGGAAACCACAGAAAGCTGACCGAAATAAAATTCAGAAAAACTGAAATAAAAGGCAGGCAGTTCAATAACAGCTATTTATTGCAATAACAAACTTTATATAAAGAAAAAGAATGGGTGCCTACATGCTTTATAGTACTTTTATTGATAATGCAGTTCCCCTATGTTCGCGTGTATGAAGCAGTTCCTTTAATCTTGGCTCATGCTACTCTCTTTCATATGTCTCTAGATCTTATTACAAGAGGAGAGAAAATCAATTGGTTAAATGTGTTCTGAACACCATGCTTGTCATATCACTCATTTGTTTGCAAAGATGGAAAGCTCAGTTCATCCAGAATGTCACCTAAAGAATTTCCATCAGTGCCGTTTGGTTACAGAAACTGATGGATTAACCTTTCCCCTTTGAAATTGGTGATCAATGACTTCCAATGTAGAAATATTCCAATGGGAAAGCACTTCTCCTTCTTCCAGTAAAACAACATTAAATGTCTATTAAAGCCCATTATGCATGTTAATACCTGTCATCACTTCATTACTTCACCGTATTTCCCAGACCACAGTGACTTAGGAGGAAATTACACTGCCATCTAAGGACCTGTTCCATGGGTAGTGCAAAAGCATTCTTTGTGTCACACTTGAGAAATAAATGGTGTGGAACTAAGTCTTCACACACAGGAGTAAGAGATCCTCCTGTAAATATTTGCCAATAACTTCAAGCCATAAAGGGAAAAAAAAAAAGAAAAATAATTTCATTGATTTAAAAAAAAAAATACACTGAACTATCAGAGTTCAAAAAAGCCACAGGAATATAAAACATTTGGTCTCAAAAGAGAGAGGTGTGGGCATTATACCTTCCAAGAATCAAGGCTTCTTCTAATGTCAAATTTATCCAAATTAACAGTCTGGAGTCTTAATTGCTGTTGGTGTTAAGTACATTAACTGAAAATACTGTAATACAAAAAGCCAAAATAATTTCAACCATTTTAAGTAATAATTCCACAGAAATTCTCTGTTCATTAATATGACTATACATTTTGTCTGTTTGAGTACAGTCCATAAAAAGATAGCTTCAATGTGATTACATTACTATTATTCCTGGTGAGAACTCTGCATTACAATAGTTTGCCCATTTAGGACAGAATATCATTAAGAATACCCTGGGAGAATTTTACTGGTCTTTGAGGAACTCCCTTTTCATTCTGCATTGTATTCTTCCTAATAAAGGGAGGCAGAAACGTAGTGAAAACAGTAATTGTTCACAGCAAGAGTTAGGGAGAAATCAGTAATAATATTCAGTTATTGAAGCTCTACAGTCCCTGCTAGTGTTCCTGTAAGCAACCATGAATGATTACAGCACGACTTAGCTAAGGTAGCCACTATGGATGATTAATAGGACATTAATCAAAAGATGCATATCAGGCTCAGAATTTGTTCACAAGCTTTCTTCTAATAGCTGATTTCATGTTCACTGAGCTCTATGCCAGTTTGTTCAATTTATTCTTCAGTGTACAAGCCATTCATCAAAGAACATAATGATTTAACACCCCTTTTCCTTTTTAGTGAACAAACATTACTAAGTGTAACTACTCTGGTCTGTTCATTAAAAAAAACACAATTACACTGCCATACATGAGGTTGAAAAAAAAATAAAGCCTCCTTACTATAACCTGGTCTTTTTTGCTTCCACACATACACTGTGAGTTCACCTCAGACACTCAAACACTAGAAGGCACCATCCTGAAGATGCAGTCAAATTCACCAAGATCAACAAACATGAGACACAAACAGTTTGGATGAGGTATTTTATTTCTCTGTGAGTGGTTAAAGCCTAGGAGACTTTCACCTTTCAGATGAGTCAGTTTAAGAGAAAAAAAAAAAAAAAAAGGACAGAATTCATTGGCAGTTCCAAGCACATAGAAGCATTGGAAATACAGGTTGAGTTTTGGGGATTTTTTTGACTTTTTTTTCCCATTTGACCATGCACAACTATACCTAGCTTTTCAAGTCCAGGTTCAAAACTTTTGTAATGTCTTTCAGACTCTACATGCTAAAAAGACTATGGTATGACTCAAGCAGTGCAGTGCTTAAACATTAAGTAAATATACTTGCTATTCCCCTGCTGACATAAATTAAAATGGCCTCCACCAAAAGGATAGATTTTATCTGCTAGAGATGTCCTTGTTATCTACATCTATTTCAACACTGTACAAGCAGTATCCACAAAGAGGATGCTAAGCCAGGCACTGACAAAATTTTAAAGTACAGTAGAGGAGACAGACATTGTCTTAGCTAGAAGTTCTTACTGGAAAACAGTGACACCAGCAGCAGATGCATTAAGACAAAGCTGGACAGATGTGCTAGGGGAAGGAGGAATCCTTTTTTCTTTAGTATCTTTCTTTTACCCTGTGCTCATCAGCAAGGGCTGAGTCTAAGGGACTAGGATTTTGCTATGGAGCCTCAAAACCTGCACTTCATTCCCTCTACCTCCAAACTTCAAACATCTCAGAATGAAATGAAAAGGTGATTGTGAGGGAGCAGAGGAATAGCCAGCACAGCTAAGGGGAGTAACTCAGAAATGGAGACAATGGTTCAGCCATCAGAGTGACTTCTTAAATAGCTCAGATAGCTGCCTTCAAATAACAATTCTCTCCAGCTATTTCTGGAGAGCTCCTCATAAGGCAAGTTGACCTGGCTGGGTTTAATGTCATTCACATGCAAGATGCTGTCACTGGGCAGCCTGGAGGATTTTTCTGATTTGAACAGATCTGAAGGTTCTGAAGAGAACAGAAGGTGGTAGGTCTTTCTCTGCCTTTCAGAAACCATACAATGAAGTTAATGTTGAGGGCCAAAAAGCAAAAAAATAAATCAAAGCTCTCAACATTGTGCTGGCATGGTGTGCTCTATTGGGAAGAGCAGGCCTGGATTCCTGCCCTCCTTCTCCAAGTTTTTCACAGCACTTTTGCTGTGAAACTCTTGAATACAGGATAGGTAATCTCTGTAGCCCAGAGCCCCATGTGATCCCTCTGCCTTGACCAGCAGCCATATGTTCTCCTGCTGGCCCTGCCAAGGTCACACTGCTTCCTCCTAGCCAGGCGGCCAGCACCAGCACCAGCAGGAGCAGTGGACAGTGGCACCAGCTGTCCTTCTCCAGTTGTACCAACCATGTCTGCTTATAAATGTACAGCAGTGTCACTCAGGAACCAGATAAAATTCATGCTTAAAAACCTGAAAGTAGCAAACAAACAACCAACAAGGAGTAATTCCAGAGGCCTCATTTTGAGTCATGTTTCTTTTAAGATAGTTTTAAGAGGCTGCATTTCAGACAAGGAGAGCTCAAGACTTCCAAAATCCAGATGCCAGAAGTACATGAGATTACTGCCCCAATTGTTCATATTTTCCAAACACCAGCCACTTCCAAAAAATCTTGGATTCACAGAAATGTAAATTAACTATGAATCTTTTCCTTCCATCTACCTACTGAGATATGAAAATTTACACCACTGGAGGGAATTTAATTTGTATTTCTGTTTCAGACTTTTAAACAAACTAGAAAAGGAAAAGAAGATGAAAGCATGTATGGCCACTAAAAATTACATGCCAGTTATCTTTTTAGTTGCTGAGTTTTATGAGGAATAAGGGTTAGAAGAAGCATGTAATATTTCTGCTTAAGCATTCAATAACTCATATACACTGACAGAAAAGCCCATCAGTGATATCATTTATTTTATCATATAGTGGGCTTCTGTGTCTGCCTGTCAGTCTGTCTGTCTCTCTTCTCCTCATCTGCAAAGTCTCAAACTCTCTTCACTGGAGGTAATTCAGGGCAGTGAACTACATTGCAATTACATGAGCACATCAAATTTTAAAGAACAGACTTCAAGAAGAAGAAAAATAGACGTTATAATCAAAACCAAACTTTGTGGCTACTTTGTGGCTGTCCTGCTAACAAGGTCATCCAGTTTCTGGTCACAGCTGCAGAATTTACCACAAAACATCTGTGAATTAAAGTCAGGAAAAAATCCTTCTTTCCTATGCATTGCATAGGTATGCCTAAGAATGCAAAAAATTATGAGGAGACTTCAATTTTCTGAATACTACAAGGATTGTCTCACTATATCACAGTAATTTTCTTCCCAAGTCTCTGAAGGCACCCTCTTTGTGTTATAAAATACAAAGATGCATGAAAGACTTGCACAAGTATCTGAGTGCTTTCCCCTTTCTGGTTCTGCTTTGCAAAGTTTTAGGACAAGAGCTTCCTAAGCATGTTAATGAGGGAGCATTTAATGAAAGACATAGGGGAACAACTTGAAAGAGAGTTTAAAAAAAGCATTTGTGGACTTTTGGAATAGCTGCAGACATAGCCAGCAGGTTCATATGTAACTAGACAAATCCTAAGACAACATGTCCATAAAGAAATACTGAAGAGAACAAGCAAGAGTGTATACTTTGGAGTTGCTAATCTAAATGCTGGGAGAGCACTAACAGAACAAAAGTGAGCAAGCAGGGAGGCTCATGTGCTTCTTTAAATAGCATCCCCTGTTTGCACCATCAGAGACACACTAACTAGAGTAACACCTTCAGTTTTACCCAGTGGGATATTTCTGATGTTTTTCAGGGTTTTTTTTCCTTCATTTTTAAACTTCAGAAAGATAAATTTGTTTCTTTGGGGTATCTTTATTTATTCATATAGAAACATACTATGTTTAGTACGTTGAATACTTATTAAAAGTTCCTTTCCTATCCTCTGTCTAAAATATTTCCTGTGTCAACTGAAGATCTAGCACTTTGTTATTCTACATAGCACTCATTATCTGCCTTCCCCTTCCTCTCTTTTCTTTTTCAAATATTGGAAATTATTTCTATGCCTTCTTCCTGTCCAGTCTGGAAAAAAAACAGGTAAACTCTATTTCAACTCATCCATGTAGTTTTTCAGACCTCTGATCTTTTTCTTTGCTTGTCCTTGTAGTACCCCAACTGTCCAGCATCTTTTGAAATAAAACAATGTAGAACAGGTCATTGGACAGAAACGTGGGGTGTAGTGAGATACACTGTCTCCATCTAGATCATGGGGCAGGAGAGGGCTTCAGGCCTTTTGGCCTTTTGAAGGGTCTTTGATGTCTGGATGTCTACAACCCTAACACTCACTTCATGAGGGAGGGTGCAACCAGCACTGCACAGGGACATGCAGGCCCTTCCTGACTCATGGAAGAGCCTTGGCACTCCCTGTTTGCTGTACAGCCTCCATCACCTGTTCTTGCCATCAGGGACTTACACCAAATTATAAAAATTCCTCCAAAAAGAACCCCAGTTCAAGAAAGGGCTAAGTAATTTCTAGGTGGACTGCCTTCATGTTCAATAAAGCTGATCATCACAATCTAGGATAACACCTAGTTAACTTCAAAATGCACTTCTGTTTGTTTACCCACAATACATATAATATTCATATTCAAGTAGGTACAGATGTCACCACTTTGGCTCATTGTACCTTAAGAGTTGCATGAAGCCTGTGAACAAGGGAAACCAAGAAATCTGGGTTAGTAGGAAACCACTAATGTTGGAAGAATATCTGGACTTACTGAATTCAATGATGCTTTTTATCCTTTACTAAGACCAAGCTAGGATTTCACCTTCAGTTTTTCATTTCTATTTTCAAAGTCCTTATAAACTGTTTATGAAAGTTGTTAAGAGGCAAACAAGCACCTTTCTGTTTTACTAATGGACACAGCTATTGTTCAGGAAAGCACCCAAATAAATACTTCAGAAGAGGAACTGACTTCAGCAAGTCATTAAATACCATCCTAAAGCCTGGGTCTTACAGACATAGTAATTCTCAAGTAAGTCATAATACAAGTCACAAGTTAACAGTGATCAAATACAGCTTTTCACATGCTCAGCTGCTTTTTTTTAAAAAAAATAAAACCTAATAGAAGAAACAGCTTCATTCATCCCATGATAAACTGCCATGTAGGAAACACTGTTCAAAATACAGGACGTGTATAAGAATGGCTGGGAGCTGAGCCATGGGTGCTGAGAGAATCTGCGTAAGTTGACTTCATGCATAGAAGTTTATATAGATCTTTTGATGGAACAATGTATATGTATAAGATGGAGCCAGCAACACTGCATACTCAGATGTGAAAAGCTATGGACAGTCAGCAGGACAGACTCATAGTTAGACCCCAGAAGAGGTGAAGAAGAAAACAAGCCAGTGAGTTCTCCTTAGACAAGGATGCTGAAGATAAGAAGCAACCAGTAACAATATATAAGAAAACCATCTCCTGTTTGAGTTGGCAGAAACAGGAATTAAGTACATTCCTTGTAAACACACAGGACTGAGTAAAAAGAAGTTTCTAGCTCTGTCCTCTACTTCTCCTCATGGCACCAACCTGCAAGAGTGAATGATGATAAATTGCTCAGGACACATGAGTGACAAATCACTTGCAGCCTTGCAGCCCTGAAGAGATTTGAGAAACTCTTACTGTTTCAAGTATCTTAGACACAAAACAAAACCCAAACAGCATTACAGGGAGACTTCAAAATGCACTTCTGTTTGGAGCAGTTTACGCACAATATATGTAATACTTCCAGTAATAAAAAATTGTGCTTTAAATTCTGTTCTTCTCCCTGAATTTTTTAACTGACAACACTGTGCTTTGAGTAGGCAATGTAGAGAAGTCATCAGTATTTTTTATGGCATGTTACTCAAGTACAGGGGAAAACAATGCCCAACTTTGGCTATGAAACACAGACTTTGACTATGAATCACAGACATACTGTAATCTTGAATGCAAGTATGAGACTTGAAATCCTTTGAAAAAATATTTTAAAAATGACTAGGTTTCAAATATCCTTCTGCATTTGTAATGTTGACATGTTGCATTAAAAATCATTAACTTAGAGACAAGTCATCAAAATGAATTCATAAAAAGACATATCTTGCATCTAATAAATTAGAGCATGTATTTTACTAGGTTTTCCAGTTTTCATCAGATAATAACCATCACTGTACAATTGTGTTCAATTCACATACATCATTGCCCCTTTTTATTTTTTTACTTTTCTATTACCAGTTTAAAATTAACAGTCTGTGGTTTGTAGTTTCTCTTCAGCTTACCTTATTATCTATTCTGTTTTATCTGCTAGGCTAGGTGAAATTTTTCTTCATGAATACATTGCCATATCCAGAGTAAAATGGCATCGTTTCACTGAGAGCAATGGGGCCGCGCTGATTAACCTTATGTGCTCAGACAGCACTGTCAGCTTTGTCCTTCTCACTGGATTATTCCTGTGAAGGAATCCTTAGTATCCTAACTGGACTTTGAATTAATGGTAACTTGCATAATTTATCTGTGCTCCCTCCATGCAAGCTGATGCTGCTTCTAGCAAACATAATGTTGAATTAAATTCATGGCTAAGCACTTTCAGGCTTCTAAAACTGGTAGAATTTATTACATTCAAAGTGCTAATTAATACTTGCTTTTAGGGTCTGAAAATGAAGTAATGAAGTGCTAAACTCCAGCACACTTGTCTTAGCTTGAGAACTTTCCTGGAACTATTATTGCTCTGGATTCAATGATTTTAAACTATTTGAGCAACACTGAGCCGGTCTAGAACAAGCCGCTTCAAAGGGGCTTTTAATTAGAAGATCTGAGACACAGATTTACAGGCATGTATACATAATCTCACTTGTATATAGGTGCACCTGTACATGTAAATGTGCACGCAATAGGTGCCTGCATAGTTTGCATTCTTTATGTTGCTCAGCTCCTTAGATTTTGCACTTTCCAAAGGCAGAAATCTTGCCATTCATGGTTCTGGTGTTTCTGGTGAGAAACATCTACCACTTTCTATCGCAAGGTGTGAGTGACCTCTGAAACAATGTCCCTGAATGTCATCCTCCTATAATCTACATGAGCTTTGTGCAGGAGGCCAGCTGCATGGTTATATTTCCACAGAGCCTGATATAGATGCAACTTTCTGTAATACTGGTGAATTTCACTTTTATTCACTTTGTGGCACTTCTCTGTCATTCACACTTCTTGAAAGAAGGTATGAAATGAAGCTATTATTGCAGGATAGAGCATTATATTCCCTTCTTTAGATTAACCACAGTACAAGACCATGGAGAATAAAGCCCTATACTGTACATATGTGAAGATTTAGTTAGAGTAGGACCTGTTTCAGAGGGGTTGCACTCAGACCGAATTTGACTCAGTCTGAACTGAAACAAAGCCTTCATTTTCAACATATTGCATGCAATTTATTAGAAAGCTTTTAATGTAAGAAAGGCTTTCAGTCAAAGTAAGCTCTGCATCTAACTTAGGCAGATCCCAATAAGAGTGATAATAAAACAACAAAAAACTTATGAATGCTAATTACAATAATAATAATAAAAAATACATCATTAAACTTTTTATCCTACACATCCTATCATTACAAGCTTCTTGCAAAATATTGCTGTGAATGTATTTTGTTCTACCTGTGCTACGCTACATTTGTCCTTTTTAATTTCATTAACCAGCATCTGATTGTGTCCTTTTACACAGATATAATTACAGAAATATACAAACTTACAACTTACAGTCTAAAACACCAATCAAAGGTAAGAATTAAGTAGTTGGATTTAAATAAAGATTAGATAGAAATTCACAGATGGGGTCTTCTGTTTCATAGTGCAATTGTCAGCAATCTGAGCATGGAGTTGAGAAATGAAAAAAATTATATCTGCATATGTGACAAAATTATTTTGAGCAGCATGGTGAAAGCTAAGTGGTTATCTTTAGAGCCCAGTACGCTAGATGAATGAGCAATACTGATAGCAAGATGCATATCGATACTGAAATGGAGTCAGAGCTACTCATACACTGGTTCTAAATTAACTGAGACAAATGACAAGAAGCACTTGCTTGTCTCAATGCAGAATTCAATGAAGGAATGAAAATGTGATCAACATGAAGCTATGAACTAAAACAAATCGGCCAGGGGAAAAAAAACTAGAAAAAATCATGGTGCATTTGAATTGCTGGTCCTCCCCTGGAATATTATTGAATGTAGTAGAAGGAGACTTTCAGACAGTGTCAGCAGAAAAGACAATGCAAGAACTCTAAAGAGCAGACTGAAAACAACATCAGAAAGGAGATGAATAAGAGGAGACATAATAAGAATATATAAAATATTGAATAAAGAAGGAGGATTGAGAACATGAGGGCTTCCTGTCTTATAACTATGAGACATTCTGTTAAATTCAAAAACTGGATAATTTAAACCTGATAAAAGGATGCTTTTTCCTTTCGTTTTTTTTTTTTTTTTAAGAGTATAATTAGACTGTTGGGCTCTCTGCTAAAGATACTTTCACTTTTCTCTGTTGATAACTTTGTACTTCATTTGGATATCTTAATTCTATTTTTATTTTTCTCTTGATTTTCTCTTTGTGTTTGCAAAGGTAAACTGGAGAAATTATTACCTAGTCACTCATCTCTAGATAATACGCACTGACTCATTATACAGCAAGCATTCTATACAAGCTTATATGAGATGAGGAAGTAACTGAGAATGCAATACCTGCTTGGAGAAATACAACTCTTTCTCACTGATGTTAATCCACTGCTGTCTAAGCTCACCCTATAAACCTAGCTATCCCTTTCTAGTGCTTTTTGTGAAAATATCCTTTCCACCATTCCCTGATGCTTCAGATCAACTCAGAGCAAAGTGATGGGAGCCAGAGCAGCCAGAGTCTGGCTGTAATTAACCATGCTATGTTAATTGTTCTGATACTATCAGGGAAACAGGGCAGCTCATGGGGAAAAAAGAAAGTGCCACTGTGTTTTTTCAGTTTCTTTCAAACCTTCAAGGAGATCCCAAAGGGCTCTTCTGCTCACATGAAACTGAATTTTCACAGGTTATGAGACAGATAAGTTATATTCACAGTTTTATCTGCCTAGACCCAAAGAAAGTCTCTTGTAGTAGGTGGAACTACTGACTTAAACACCTCGGATCTGACAGGGAATTCAGATCCTTTTCTGACTGACTTTGTAATTTTGGTATCACAGAATTGCCAAGGGACTAGAAGTTCTAAATTTCAAATCTTATGGAACATGAAGTCCCAGCCTCCTGTGTTTATTAAAGACCAGTTAATCTTTTGTAAAGGTTTTGAATCAGTACTCTTAATATCATGGGAAGTGATTACCCCCTCTATACTCACTCTAAACCACGCTGTCTCTCAAAAAGAAGTGCTACTGAAGTGCAAAGTCTAATAATTGTCACAGGTAGCAGATAGAACATTAAGTACGTCTTGACAAAGGATTAATAGCAGGGGTGCTGCACTGCAGGACTGAGGCAGGTAACCAAATGAGTAAATGTCAAATGAAGGATTATCCTCATTTGATGCTATTTCACACACCTCCTTTCTGCATAATCTCTCCCAGCTGAGACCTAAACCAGGTGTTTTCAAATGCACAAAGTAGAAGCTCTACCTGGTGTGCTAAAGGAGATCCACTATAAGCTGTCAGCAGGAGTGTCATCTCCTTTTCAAGTACTCAGCCAGTAGTCAGGATACAGCACTACACTGCCAGCTGACAATGGCAAAGCACCCGCCAAGCCAAGCTCTCTCTGGATTGTGTCAAACTACTAGTATTTATTATTCAAACTACAGTAGTATCCATGTCAAAGACCAGAGCCCTTCTGTGCTTGGTTTTGTACAAACAGAGACCAAAATGTGGCTCTTTTCACCTGATTTCATCCTCAGCATCCCACAGTGCTCATACAGAGGATCCAATGCTGAAAAGCTGTGTGAAGCCCAGGATGTACTCTTTCAGCCTCTTTTTTTAGCCAGTGCAAAGACCAGTGAGGTCCTGGAGACACTTTCTTAACACAAGCAGTACCTTTACAAAAATGAGTGTAAAAGAGCATTGAACCCACAAAATTAAACATACCAGAAGTAAACCTGCCCACATCTTCATGTGCTGACTTTTTATTTTGCTTTATAAGCTTTTAGTTATGTGACAGCACACCCCTTTTCTCCTCTGCATGATTCTTAACTCATTCAGTCCACAAGACACACGGTAGCCTTCAGCAAGAGGCTTTCTGGTATTTTTTTTCTCTGTGCCCAGAGTAATGCCCATAGGCCTTCCTTCCCTTGTATTTAAACCATCAGTGAATAAATAATTACTGACACCCTTCTGAGCTTCTCCACTGTGCTCATCACTGTATAATCTAATTGCTTCACAAAACATTAATGCTTTCAACCTCCCTCTGAGGTGAGGGGGAAGGATTCATTTTGCACAGGAATGTGAATCAAAGAAAGATGGAGGCAAAAAGTGTCACTCATTGAGGTCACCCAATTTCAGGCAAGAAGATCTGGACTAGTAAACATGACACGACATATGAAGTGTCCGAAACAGCTGTCAGTATCTTCAAGTCATGGCTGTGAATAATCTGACTCCTCTGAAGAATTAAGAGTGGTAGGCTGGGACTCCAGAAAACAAACTGAGCCTGGCAGACACTTCTGACTAACTCAGTTTGCCCAGCATCAGTCTGGAATTGTGATGCAAGAGCACACGAGGCCCTCCAGGGAGCAAACAACCAGGTAGGAGGCTCCCTCCCCTTTCCCTCCCCTTTCAGGCTGCCTGGAACAGGCGAGGCAGTGTCCTGTGGCTCTCACTGATCCACAGAGGATGTTCAGGATGTTCAGGCTGTGCACTGAAGAAGACAGGGGCCCTATAAAAACCGTGCAACCCTGAAGTTAAAGATGGTATCAGAGCACAATCACAAGGGGGCAGTACCTTCATTCTCCGAATGACTGACTTCTGAGTGCTTCATTTTGCAGCCTTTTCTCTCCTCTGCTGCAAGTCTATACTGTGCTATAGAAAGGCATTTCACACCAACTTGCTTAGCTTGTACAGTTTCTGGGGTGTCTCCTGTCTCCTCTAAAGATTCCCTTATGTTTCACAAAACTGTTATGGCTGGACAGACAGCTGGAGCCTCCACAGGCTTCCCAAGGAGGTACCAGAGCTGCAGCTGCAGGGAAAGGTCCTCCTTCCCCTCTGTGGGCCTTGGAGTGAGTGCTTTGTTTACTTAACACACGCTAATAGAAACCTCTTAAGGGCTTATCACTTGGCTGAATGGGACAATTTCTCAAGAACAGCAAAGATCACATCTACATCATCTAGGCAACATTCCTGGCAAAGTTCAGCTTCCCAGTAAAAAAGGTAAGCAATAGCTCTTCCAGTTTGTACAGAAAAATCTCTTCTTCCCTAATTTCATTTGGATAAATTAATAACCTTGCTGATGTTTTTTGGAAATATTCAGCATTAGATAGGTATTTACCATGAAGAATGCTGCCAAGTGTAAACTATTTGGACTAAATTAAAAAAGATGGGAAATAATATCAAGAAGTAGAAGGATTGTGTAATGTTAAGTATAGTTAATGCTACTGATATTATAGGAAGTATAAATCCTTCCTGTCTTGCAATTCCATATAGTGGCTTGCTGAATTGTACCATTTTCTTGCAGCAACTCTGATGACGTTAACCTGCAAGTTTCCAGAAGCTGGGATTTTACACCAGGAAATGTTTCTTTCTAGACTTTGATCATGGTTGCTGACAGGATATTAAATGGGATGAACCTATGGTTTTATTCAATACAACAGTTCTTGTGCTGAATGCATTATTTGCAAGACAGTGGATAATAAATTAGGTTTTAATGACAGTCCTGTTGGCATTTAGTCTTGGAATTTATTAAGGAAATTAAATGTGGTTTGCGTTTAATACCTTACATCACTGTTTATTTTAGTTTATATAGACAGGTTCACACTGGAGAAGTTAAAAGGGCACCAACAGAGGTGAGCTGAAAAGCAGGAAGAAGAGCTCTCCCTTTCCTTCCTTTCAACTGAGAAGAATGGAGGTATACATTTCCAAATTTGCATGCTGAATAGACATACCCTTATAAAAATGGAAAAAAAAAAAAACACCTTAATTCAGAATCATGTGAAATTCTGTATTATGCATTCCTGGGAAGTATGACCAAGAGGGGCTGAAAGCTTTGGTCAACCACAGGTTCAGCCACACAAGCATGGCTTTCTTCAGTAACACCAGTCACAAAACTCACTTTGAAGGCTCCCTAGCATCCTCACTCAGTCTCTGCCCACAACTCCCTCCAGTTCCACAACTGTCTTCAACAAAACAATTCATCTGACTCCAGCTTTGCTTTGGAAGAGTGAAAGGAGAGAAGACCTACTCCACTGCAGAGACTATGCCATCTTTCATGCACTATTTGCTTTACCAAAGTCACAAGCTATGGGAAAGGAATTTAGTTATTAAGTGCCATCCCACCCTAATGACAGTGCAGATAGCACACCTCCACACAGTTACATGTATTTGACAGATGTGGTCCAGCTGCTGACAGCCATTGACATAAATCACATTCTTCATTAAGGAACTTCATAACTGGGACCTTGGCTCCATTGACTGCGAAGTTGTACTGCAGAGCTATGACACTGTACCTGTGAACTACTACACAGCTACTCAAGTACATCAGAGCTACGAAGCATGACTATTTACAAGTGCTTAAAAAGGAAAACACAGCACTTACAAAAATATCAATATTTACAGTGGTGTCACGCTCAGAGTTTACCAGGCTCATGGTTTCTAACACACCACTTGCATGCCCCCCATCTTGTCCAGGAGTGAAAATCCCCATAGCCTGTTTTCAAAGCTGTAAATGTGTCATTTTTGCCACAGAAGCATTTCAAGATTTCACAGAATATTCTGAGCTGGATGGGACCCACGAGGCTCATCAAATCTGACTTTTTAAGTGAATGGCCCACACAGGGACAAACCCATGATCTTGGTAGTGTTTTTGAGCCTTGCCTAAAATGGGTGCCCCATCTCAAGAAACTGCTATAGGGACTTGCTCCTTTGCCTCATTGCAAATTGAAGGTGGAAGCTGCTTTTAAGCCAGGGCCCAGAAGCACTCTTCGAGGGTTATAACTGCAAGCCCAACATTTTCTGACACTTTGGAGAGGTGGGGGATTTTATTTTAGAATACCAAAGGAGCTTTTCTCAGTTAACATATAGCCATGCTACAAATACAAAAATGTTCCGCAGTTGCATCTCCATTTTTCCTGCTGCAGCTCTTAATTTTCTTCCACTCTTTTGTTTTTACACTATTCCTTTAGTGCCCTCTCCTTTGTGCCCTATTTTGCTTTCCTTCTCTGTACAACTTCTGTCCATCTCTTCATTTGCTACTCTGCTTTTCTGCCTCCAAACAACCATTTCTGACTGTTTTCTTGCACACACAAGTGAAGCAGCAAAGTCAAAATCACAGAATTTCTGATGACACTACTTCCTTGGTGCCACAGAGAAAAAAAATTAGCCAGAGAATGTCATATCTTTCAACACATGGGGAAAAAAAAAAAATGGAGATGAATACCCAAAAGTTAAAGCCAAACATTTGAACAGTACCATATTTCTGTTCTTTACTTTCTGATGATTGTAATGTAGGAACATTTCACTGTCCATCATATCTATGGCTAGAAGAACCCAAGTGACTTAAGTCACAAACCTATTCTAGAGTTTCTTCTCTGAAAATGGATTCCCAGACACAAAAACACACACCATTCCTGAGGGTCAGACAAAATATCTGCACTGGACAGTAATAGGCCAGAAAGTTCCTTCTGGTTACCTTTCTGAGAAAGAAAAAAATATTTTATACTTTAAATTAAGTTCAGGTGAATACACATTATAGAAACTGCAAAATGCACATATTCACAAAAAACCCCCACAAGTTACTTAAAGATGTGATTATACGTTAACATTTGTGTGTGTGTGACACATAAATGAGAATATACAATTCATGTAGAAAATACAATTCTTACCTTATTGCACTTGCAGATAAGTGGCCATAAGAGCCACTGGCTGACGAACTGCTACGAGAATTATTGAGAATTGTGACCAAGGAATTTGGAGATGTCCGTATCATGGTCTGAAGGTCAAAGCTGTGATCAGACAGGGGGGATATGGACAACGTGCGCTTTCGGCTTGGTCTAGCTGACAACCTCGGACTCGGAAACCTGGCACCTGTTATGGAAACAAAAATAATTACCCACCAGGGTACTTCATGGGATTTATTTGTTATCAGTGATGGGTAGAGGGAGACACCAGCACACTGTGACAAGTCCGCTCTCTTCATTTGTGATCTACTGGCTACGATTGAGAAAAATTAGGAAGAAAAATCTTTCTTCCTATGGCTTACCTCAGGGGAGCTCTGTTTATTAATGTGCAAGCAAAATGATAAATGGCTAAACAAAAGGAAAAGACTTTTATGAGTTATCCCTCTCATTTCTGGTGATTTATGAATCTGATGGCTTCTTAGACATTCACATCATTAATTCAACCATGAGCAATGAGACAATGGTTCAGATGGGGGATACCAGCAAGCCCAATACGTACAGCCAAACCTACACGTGTCAAATACGGTATAGAAATGAAGAGGCAGTCTTTCCTTTGTTGACCGTAATTCTGCCAGGGGGATACTTGATGCAAAACTAAAAATCAGGCCTAAAACAAATACTAAAAGGGCCAGCTCTATCAGCAGAAATCAGATTGACATTCAGACCATTCAAATGAGAACAGTACGCTTTATTTGAATTTGTCCAAGATCCCATGATATTCTTTTGTTGAGGTGTATAGGGGCCTACAACTGCTAAATTTCTTTAAAACTGGAAATCAGACTTTTCAAAGCAGCAAAATGAAGGCAAACATACAGATACCACTTAAATAAATACATATTACATTTCTAAATTTTATGTCCTGTCCTGAAAATCTCTACCTCTTCTGATCTATTTTACCATGTCATCCCAACTCTCTGCAGTCCTGACAGAAGATATATCACCTTAAATTTATTCCCTTTATTTAATTATTTTCTATCTTGGTTGAAAGCAAGGAGAGAATTAGCTTCCCCACTGCGTACTGAACAATTTCCTTTAACAGTACTGCTGCTTCTACCCTTTTAATCCCTTTAACCTGTAGCAAAGGACTGAATCCTAATGATCCTGACAGCCAGGGTCATGCAGGTCTTGGGTTTGATGCCTACTTTACAGCTACTTCTCCTAGAGTCCCTGACATTCTCTGTAACTTTCTAATAATTCACAGTTGGCCACAAGCATCCAGTATAGGTCTGTCTGTCTTTCCTATCTTTGTGTCAAGGACCAATTTTTTGCAGGGTAATTAAGTTTACATGTCTAAAAATAACCAGGAGAAAAACCCAAATTACTCTAATCAGAATAATCTCAAAACCTGAGCTAGATTACAATCTATTATTATGCTTTCTTAAACACCTGAGTGGGTTCCCCTTCTTTCTGTGCATGCTAGCCAAGATTTTAATACAGTATCAAGGGCTGCCATTTTATTGCTGTTGTGACTGTGTGATCAGATCTTCATTTATAACCCTTCTCTTTGGCATCTGGGTAATACAGAGTTTTGTTCCTTCCTGCTCTGTCTCCAGAATAAGCCTTAGTCCATACAGCTCCAATCTTTCAATGAATAATCAAGGTCTTGATTCATCATTAAAAATTTAGGTACAGCCATTTATTTATTCGCAAAACCTACCACATGCTATTTTATGTAATCTGTTTTATCTCCTTTTTAGGAGCTTGCTATTGTACTGTGTCTGATATTTTATTAGTCCTGTGCTTCATGTCTTTCAAAGGCAGAGATCTTTTTCTTGTGCTAAAATAAGAAACAACAATGATCAGCAGCTATAATAAACTGCAATATATCTAACAAGGAAATACAACATACATATGGTAAAACAAAAATAGTAGTAATTTGCACTTGCATCTTTCATCCACAACTCTTCTCTGCCGACTGCTCAGCTGGAATGAATTAAAACAATGCCTCTGGAGTTAGTGCTTCTAATGTAATATACCCCAGATGAGGATACAATTCAAGTGTTTTATCATGGTTTTACAAGGGCATAGCTAAGTACAGACATGATATTCCCTGCAGTGCCCTGCATAGTCTCAAAAACTGCAGAGACTTCCCTCCTCCTCCTCCTCCTCCTCCTTGCCCTTTCTGGACTGAACCTGTCTCCTTTACCCCCTGCCTAAATCATGCTATGGCTCTTGCATGTCTGCCCACTGCTTGTTACACCTTCGCCTTGCCTGCCAGCTGCTGCCAGGGCATCCCTGTGTCCGCTCTGGATGCAGGAGATGTGTGGCCAGGGATGGAGAAAGACACTCCTTACAGCTGCCAGGGGCAGCACCAGCACTTGAGCCACACATACAGTAGTCTCAGCCTTCCTCTGTTCCTCCAGGCAGCACCTGTTTCAGGCCCCATCTAGCTCTGGGAATTCAGCAGTCCCCTCCATCTGCCTGGGACAGGAACAATCTCCTAAGGGAGATTTTGCAGTATCCTACAAAAAGGGAACATTACTGCTTCAGCCAGGAAAGATCTCTATGGAGTCTGACCACAGGAGACAGGGATTCAATTCAAGGAGGGGGGCGCAACTTAAAACTGAAAATACAATTGAATGGAATTACTGTTTTGCCAGAATTTTGTGGTTTAATTAGGTCTCACGTGCCTAAAAAGTCTTAAGCATGAGCTGGCCATTCAGTACAGAACATTTGCTTAACCATTTATTTAGCATAACATCAGTTTCAGTTAGTATGCTACTATGAGAAGGAACAGGTCACAATTTGTCAGTGCAAACTTCTCAGCCTTGCCCAGCATTTATTTTAAAAACAAACACTTCAATATTTATTTATCAATTTGAGATGTTCATCTGCCCACAGTGCTCTCCCACTGAAGTATTACATTCCCTACTCAATAATGCTTTAAAATCAGAAAATGAAGGAGCACTGATTCACTAAAAATCCATTTACCTCTGTGGAAGTGTGGATAAAAAAAACCATCAGCTTTGGCAAAGCATACAAATGGAAGCTGACAGTGAAGATTTGCTTGGAAATGTCACCCTTTTGGAGTAGACATTATAGAAATAAAAAGTCAGTAGTAGACAGTAAAGACGTGAATGTGCCAACAAAAAATCCAGCAGGTGTCAGAAAAAAAGATCTTATTCTGAGGTGGAGATCAATTCTAAAATAACAGATATCTATCTCCATCATAAATTTCAAAAATGGAATATGCCATCCAGCAAATTTGCCCATGAATTTGATTTCTGAGTTGAAGTTTTTAGCATTGCTTAATCATTTATAAGGCAATCTTCAGACATGTATCATTTATTTCATCCCTTTAAATCAAACTTCATCAAACCTGTTTTATTCCCTTCCTTGAAATCAAACTTCTTTGAACATGTCTCAGGCACTAGTTTTTATTGAAGGCTGTGAACATGGGACATTTGGGGGGGGTGGGTTTAAAGTCAAAACTTTTTTCTTTCTTTCTTCTCCTTCTGCCTTCTGTTTACAGAGGTGTAAAAACTTTGTTTTCACTTTATGAAAGTTTATCATAAATTTTGTCTTAGTTTTCAAAATGATAAATCTGTCATCAGTATGAGAGAAGAAGGAATGGCTTTGATACTCCACCCTCATTCCCCAACTGTGCTTGACAAACAGAAACCCAACCCAGTCCAAAGCTTCTCACTCCGGTTTAACTCTTTGGGCTGGAGTTTGGGTCTGGCTGAGATGATGTTCATTTTTTCCCACTGCAGCCCTCGCACTACTGTGCTTTGCACTGGCATCTGGAAAGGAGTTTTGGCTGCTGCTGAGCAGTGCTGGCACAGCCCTGTCTTCCAACATTCTCCCCCATTAGAAGGCCGGAAGTGAGCAAAATCCTGGGAGGGGATACAACCAGGCCAGCTGACCCAAACTGACCAAAAGGATATTCCACACCACGTGACGTTAGCTCAGACATGAAGGCTAAGAAAAAGAGGGAGTGAGAGAGCATTCATTATTCACAATGTTTGCCTTCTGGAGCAACTCCTCCCTCTGCTAGAGCCCCTGCTTCCCAGGAAGTGGATGGATGTTGCCTGCTGGTGGAAAGTAGAGAATAAAATTTTTTGTTATTTCTTTGTTTCTGCACATGCAATCTTTTACTTCTGCCTGAATAAACTGCCTTATCTCAACCTACGTGTTGTTTTCCATCTATTTTTCTCTCCCACATCCGCTGAGAACAGGGAGTGACAGAGCGGTTTGGTGGGCATCTGGCATCCAGCCAAGGTCAATGCACCAAAGCTGCCCAAACTCTGTAGGTCAGCTGGGTTACTAGAGTCTCTAATGCCAAAAGGAGTAGGTCAATACCAAATACCTTCGAAGAAGAGAAACCTCCTGTTCTGAGTGAGGATAGACAAAAGTAAATCAGAGTGAGGATATTAATAATTGGGAATCTTGAAACCTCACAGAACATGCTTGCGTTCCACTAAACCTCATTTAAGAGAGCAGAACATATTCCCCAAGTGAAAAATGCACGTATTAACCCAAAAGACAGTGATTTTTAAAATTGTTATAGTGCTTAAAGATAGTTTTGGCATTCAGTATCTTTACAGCCACAACAAGCAATTTCAGTTTTGCTGCTGTGGTGCTGTCAATACCTTCCACATCTATTCAGCTCCTGTTCTGATGCTACACTTAAAGGTAACAAATCGGACTTTTTTAGAACAAGCAAGAAGATGGCAAGGCTTGCTCAGGGTCTCTGGCCACCAAAACTGTAGAAAAGCTTTATACTAGCTGAGAAAATTTTGGTCCAGTTTTCATGCCGCTCAGGACAGGATGAACAATTACAATTAAGCAAGCATAACCTTGGAAGATTTAGCTTTATAATGCATTGCAGAAGAATAAAGAATAAGCTTTATTATTCTGCAATTAGACAGCTCAAGGACAGTGAAGATGTCAGAGCTGCAAGAAGTCTATTGCTCTTTGGATAAGATTTAACTTCTGATTAATAATTTTCCCACTCTTATAATCCCCATTTGAAATCAGTTTTCCAGTACCACAGAGCAAAACAGAAGACCCCAAATGGCACATACTGTACATAATACACTTTGGAACTCAGTGCATGCTGCTGTTGGAATTATTATTTGCACTACAGGGGGGGGTAGAGATTCCAAATTTCTGTGCTAGATGCTGTATAAGCACACAATTAGGAGACAGACTTGCTTCAAAAAAGAAGAACAATGTCTTGCTTGTATCTATTTGGTTGTTGTGCAGAGTAAATGAGCAGCAGCCTTTCAGTCAGTTGAGTCAACTTGCTCAGAATTTGATAGCAGATAATGAGGGAAACTACTCATGTGTCTTCTGCCTCCTTTGACAAGACTGGCAAAGGCGAAAGACTACTTTTAAGATCACCATATAAATCCTTAAGAAGAAAGATCCAAACAAATGGCATTGCTTCACACTGATCACTGTACTTCGTTATTAAATGCATACATGGGCATTCTTATTGGGGACTTTTTTAAAGTCTCAATATCAGCTTCCTGCTAATTGTTTTGTTCTTGTTTCTAATCTAAAAATCTGACAAAGAAGAAAGGGGTTTTCTTTAGCATGATGAATGATAGGACATTCAGATTCCTACTTAATGACAATTAATTTACTGTATACCCATGCAAGTTAAGATAGTTTTAATTAGTTTTTACAAAGTAAAAGGGTAACTTCATACTCTATTTAGATAAAAGCAGCTATTGCCTGACTAAACACATTCTCATCAAATACAGAAGGTGAGCTGAGTGACCTTACTAGGATTCACTCTTATTTTAATTCTCTATTTACTATTGAAAAATAACCCATTTGCATAATAGTGCAGTTTTTGTCTCTAACTCTGAAAAAATGCCTAATTGAAAAGTTGCTGCTATAATTAATCTCAAATGTGTGATCTTAATTTTTAAAAACAAACACAAAACAAATTAAAGTGTGCATTTCAAATCTATCCTAGCTAGAGCTGGTGAACACAAATATCCTTATTAAAGATGGTGGTTAGGTACCTTTTATGAATGGACTGAAATTATGGGCAAAGGTCAAAATATTTCCTGTTAAGTAAGAAGTGATAACATTCTTGGGATGTAAAAGATGCAATTCTATGTATATTACAGCATACACAATCTCTACTAACACATGGAGATCCTTCTGCAAATGCATTATATGTATGAGTGCTGCAATGTCTTCTGTTTTTCTGGCATATATATGGGTATTTACCTTTCTAAAGGCTGAATAAACCCATTAGATCAAATCTGCATCCAATAATGTGGTTTGGCACTGCTACTTAGATGCATTCAGACACTCTCTCACAGTAGGAACCAAAACCCTTGAAAATTTAAAATAACCCTGCTCGTGGCAAGTGAAGTTTGACTAGTTGACCTTTGAAGTTCCCTTCCAACACAAACTATTCTAGAATTCTATGATCCTTTGCAAGGAAGCCATGCCCAGTCACACAAGCTGGGGATCTGTCCTTGTGGTGGAACACAGCAGCAAATTTACATTACCTATTATTAACAGGCATTCAGTGCATTAGCAGTGTGCCTCATCTCTCCCTATTCCTCTCAAAATCCAAGGAAACAGAATGAAAAAAGCTTTCCTGCACAGTTTCACAATTATCTGTCTTGCCTGATTATTATAAAAATTATTGGTCAGTCAAGTACATTACACTCCAAGGCATGTGTTCTGCAGGGATAGCTATATATATTCCTATATTCCCATGTGTTCCAGAGGTAAACCTCCCAACACCCAGGCTCCCTGAGGTCGCCAGCTATGGTGTGCAGCCAACAGCAGGGAAAAATTGCATGTGAACAAAAAGCTTAAAATTCTACAGGAAAACAAGGTTGTCAATACTATTGTATTGGTCTGTACTACCAAGCAAAAGTCAACATCACCACCTTTTCTTGCCACCATTTTTTACTGCCCTCATCAGAAGGAACAGAGTACATCCTGAAAAGCATGTAAGCATCTATGACTCGAGGGAATGCTCTGCCTAATCCCTTCTGGTTGATCAAAAGAAGCAGTAGCAAGCAGTTTGCAAAGGGGTCCTCTCTTTTCCTCTCTCAACAGAGAAACAGAGACAGATTAGAGGACTGAAAGATGCTAAGTGGATAAGAAGGCTCTTAATATTATGGAAATATTATGGAAAACTAAGTCAGGATCCTTGAGAATCCAGCAAACTGCTTCACTATACAAGTGGTTGCTGGTCTATTGGTCTATGATACACAACTTGTAAGTGCAGCCTGCACTCTCTGAGAGGCACAGGGCACGCTCTCCTAGCAGAAAAACAGATGTAAACTTTCTGTTAACAGAGAGCTCATCAGGGAAATACTCAGACTAACTATGAAAGTGAGTTACTGATTGCAAATAGAAAAGGACATTTTCAAAAGCACTCAAGCCCTGCTAGAAGTAAAATTTATAACCTGTTTTCAGGAGCAGTCCTGCTCCTCTCCCTACTTTCTTTCCAAGTTTACTTTAAGGCTTGACATAACCCTTGTGCATTTGGCAATCAATTCTCTGGCCCTCTAGCCTCTTGAGGAGGCTTTTGTTGACTCCCACTTCTCTATCATCACAGAGGCCTTTCGGGTCAGACCATGAACAATCCACGTGGTTCCCTTTGTAGGAACCTTTCTACATTTCTAGAAAATATCACTCACTATCCATGGCATGAAGATATTCCATATGAAGAGCCCCGGCTCCTGCAGTGGCAGCTGAAGGAATGATGTCTGCATACGGGCTGCGCTGGCCTGCCAACAGAGCCATCTGATGATAATATTCAGCTGGACTGACGCCAGCATGTGGAGCTAGAAAAAACAACATAAAAGTACCATTAGTGACGTAAGACAAACAAGAAGGAAAGTTTTATCACATTGCCGGTTTCTCTGGCTGTTAAAAACAGCTTGTTTATTTTTTAATGTAATGCAATGTCTGCAGTATGCCACCACTGGTCAGTATTTTTAACCAATGGTACTGTAAAGACACCATTCACTAAAACAGCTCGACATAAAATATTAATGAGCTTGGTGATCTCATATTTTTGTATTTATTATTAAGTGACTCAAAAAGTGACAGGCTGACAGCAATGGAAACTAGTATGATTTATTTAGTGACATAAAAAAGCAGGAAAACCTTCCTAGCATTTTATTCACATTTACCTCATCCCTGGCCCAAAGGAATCCGTCTCTAAGGTAACAGTGCGGCTAAACTTCCATAAGCATCAGGTATCTGGAGTCTCTACTTAGGGGGCTAGAAGATTCTCCCTCACCATTTCCCTCTGTTTGCCTCTTGTTTGTGGAGAAAACAGCATGATTCCAGGACAAATAATAACTGTCCCCGAACAACACAGGGTCAGTTTTTTATGACAGACTGTAGTCAATAAATGTGACCATCCCATCCTTCAAAGTTCAAGTATAAATATACTTGACACACAAGCCTGTTTGCAGAGTCAAAACTACAGACTGAATAGATGCTACATCAGTGAGGTTATCGTGATAGTCTTCTGATAATGATTTGTATTAGCTGTTGTCTCATGTAAAAATAACGTGAGAGCTTCCTGTTCCCCTCCAATTTTCAACCAGGCCTTCATCTAATGGGAAACCCTGGAAAAATACAAAAATTTACATCACTTTAAGATCACCTCCTCTCAGCAGGCTTCAGATGCTACTGAAGGTAGAGGGTCATTTCACAAACTTGTGTAAGACATACTCATAAAATAAGTTGGGCTCGTTCTCCTTGATCCTGACCCTAACCTGCCATGAAACCTGAGGTGAACAGCCCTTCTCTCTGGTCTCTCCCTGTCCCACCTGTAAAACAGTTTACACTCTGGTCACCACAAGATGGTATGCAAGCTTGCCTAAAACACTTAGGGTTCCTTAGGTTAATGGGCTGCACCCCAAACTGGTACACCAGATTATTTTTATATTCTTTCATATACTTTGATTTCTTTAATCTCAGCAGTGGAATCTAGAATGAAAACAAAATTTTAGGCTGAAATTCTTTGAGTATTGTTACCTACACAGAGCTACTAAAAAGGTAATTTACATTTTCATTAGAAAAGCAGATCCTAAATGTAAACCTTAGAAACAAAGGATCAAGATTTACACTTTTAATGTTCTTTTGAACATAAACAAGGCATTGGAATTTGGAGAAAAGTTTATCCAGCAAAAGATTGCTGAAGTGTATAACCTGTCTTTATTACTACCAAATAAAATGAAAGAATGTGCTTTTGATGCTAAAATGTTAAATATAACATATAAGAAAGGGTTGTGAAAAAGAGAAGTATGTCAAACAGGAATAGAAATGGCCTAAAAATGAGCTGAGAAAAATGTAAAGTTGCTGGTATTTTTTCCAAATTACAAATCGATTTCACAATTAAATACGATCTTTCCACTTTCTGTGAAATCGTAAAGAAATTATTCAGACCAAATTTTAAAAGATGGGTAACTTACACTGAATCACTGATTTTAAAGTTTTACAGTAGTAGACAACTGTGGTATATTTCCAGACAGACTGAAAATACTTCCTGAGCTTTCTGACATAAGTGTCTGGGTTAACTAATAATAACATTGGCTGCAAACTTTAAAATTAACTGCTGCAGAAAACATAGTGAACACATAACTGCATTACTAAATGTCCCATATGCCAAGAAATGCTCTGGTGCTCTTATAAGATTATTCCTTACTACCTCCCTCAAACATAAAAAATTAGCCTACTAAATGATGTATTGTGTGAAGGGTAAACGAAGGGTAAACAGGAAGATCCGTAACCCTGAATTTTTTCCTGTTTATTCCCGGGCAGTTTCAGCTTTTTTCCAGTTTTTCCATAAGCAGAGGCATTTGGCTTCTGCACCAATGCACAGCTGAGCTTCATTTGACCACTGTCCTCTGCAAAAAGCAACAACTCCATCCTTACCCCTGCTCCAAATCCTCAGAGAAGTTCTCAGCCACCCCTGACCCACCAAATCTGCTGTCTAAGGAGAAGTGACAAGAGTTATGTTCCAGATTGTTTTGGCTCCTGGCCATCCCTAGATCTGTAAGTCGACAGACTGAGCCCAATAGTACACTGATGTAATTATCTAACTAAAAGCAAGAGAAATCTCGCTATGGCTTTCAGAAGAACGATAGGAACTTACAAGTTTTCACAGCTCAAATGCTGTATCACTTAGGCCATGGTGTCCATCATGTTATTAGAATGTTTATGTGCATGTACCCCTTTAAACCACAGGAGTGTTTCATTGGCATTCTAGAAGTGCTCAAGCCATGATTCAGATTCTCTGATCCCAGGAACCCACATCCAAAAGAGGCATTTCACTGTATCCCTGATGGATCATACAACAGACTATGGATTCCAGGGAACAAACCTGCAGCTTTTCAACAACATGCTGTTTGACTGAGATATCTTCAATGCCTCAATCGAGTGACTGTATTGTCATTGGATGCTGCACAACACCAGGGCTGTGGTAACTGATCAAAGATGAGATGTGAGCCTACAGGAAGTGTAAAGTAACATGTACTTGTTTAAAACCTGAAGCGACATTCTTAAACTAATAAGTTTAGCATGCACTTACGACAGATTAAGGCTGTGTATGTATATAGTCAGCAGTCAAAGCTCAGGGGATGAGCATTAAGACAGACTGTATTCAGCTGTACTGTCCACACCTGAGTGTCTCATGCCATTGAAAGCCTGGGAGTGTCCAAGCTACAAAGGCTGGCAGGAGAAAACTGTCTTTCTGAGGTGGCAGGTGGAGTTGAGGCAGGGTATTTCACAGTCCTGAACTGACACCAAGCACCTGCACTGTATGCAGATGAACCTTAGCACCCTCATAATTATGATGGAGCTCCAGACTGCTGCTAACACGCCAAGTGTCCATTTGCTGGGGAACTGAATAGTTCCTTGAGGCTTCACTACCTACAACTCACTGGACTACAGTGGCAGAACAACACAGCAGGATCACACATTTCTGTACTGTACACATCTACATTTAGGTGCCAGAATCTGAAACCAAATTCTACCCTGTGACATCTCTGGATGTTTCTGGAGTGTCAGTTGGGTGCTGGGTCAGAGAACACTATGTGCCTACTTCTTTGCAAGTGAATTCAGGGTGGTACACCTGAGACTACGACAGTATACAGTTTAATGTAATAGGTGGTGATAGGTAGTTTCCTTCACACCTATCTTTGTGTGCCACTGGAACATACCTTAAGCACAACTGAAATTCTGCGGGAATGGGACCAGAGGAGTATTGAAGATAGCGAGGTATTCTGCATATTAGCTCTTGTGAAAAAGCCTGAATGTACACTGCAAGAATTTTCCCAATATATGCCATTACATTATAGCTCTGTCATTTTTGTCCTGTATCTAAAGCTCCAAAGTACCTGAAGTCAAAACTTGCCTTTCTGTCCACTCAAATTTTTTTTTTTTTCAAAGTGTTTTTTTTTTTAATACCTCTGCTAAAACAAAAAGGGTAGAATTAGCAAGAATTCATGCAACACCCAAAGTGCTGCTAGAAAAGCCCTATGTGAATGCCATATACCTTGACTGACAATAGGTCATTAAAATTTATTCTCATAAGAATATGTGCCCATAACTAATGGATTAACTGTAAAGGTATATATTCTTATAAGCGAGGATTAATTAGTTATCCGTTTGGATAGGGTGCACTGCTCATTTTTCAAATTCAGCTAAAGGCAGTTTAACTCTGGTAAGTTTCTGAATTCACTGGAAGATCTTTCCCATTGTTAAAGCACCACTTTAATTATCTTTCTCTACATAGTTGATTCTGAATATGTTATATTTTGGTTCCCTTCAGCAAATGCTACAATTTTGAAATGTCGAACTGCTTATGTTTACCCACTATTGAAAAACTTACTATTAACTTTTTTTGCAACTCTGTTGATGGCTCACTTTGGTAAAACTCCCACCGAAATGAATAGGAAATGTGCTAGAGTAATGACAAGACTGATCACAGGAGTTCACTTCAGCCCAAATAGCCTGAAAAGTAAAAGCCATGGTCACACCAAGACCTAAAGCACTGAATTTCAAGTATACTGCCCCATTTAGATTAAAAGGGACGATCTTGATCAACAGCCACTTCTACGTAAGCATCATTTCATTTGGCCATGTTGTTGTCTAGGATAAACTGAAATGATTCTACATAACTTTAATAAAACTATTGACTAAATGCAACTAGTCAGTGTATGTTTTATATCATTGAAAAATACTATTTCAATTAACAAGCCTTTTGTGCCTGAAGAATTCCATGGTTATACACTGACATGCACTCATGAAGAATTTGATTCAATTCAGTGCGGATACAATGGATTTTTTGGGAATCAGAATTACACCCCATGTCAGCCCCACAAACAAAAGATATCACAAGACATACACCACCCTTCCAGTATAAATTTTGAATGAGGCAGCATTTTTTTTTTCCTCTTCTCCCTGAAGTTTCAACATTTGTGAGATGTACAAATGAGCCATGATCGGCTGATGAAGTATTGAAACATTTATGACATAATGAATATGTCTGACAAACCTGGTGAAGCTGCTTTGAACAAGGGGAAAAAATGTTGACAAGATTAATATAACTTAAGTTGCTACAATGACAGAAAACAGGAAGCCTGTCTTAACCCACCGTCTGTTGGGCTGAGTCCGCGGGCTGCCGAGATCATGGAGAGGGACGGGCTGCTGTGCAGGGACCTGATGTAGTCCATGTAGGGGTTAATGTATGGGTGAGGGGTGCTGAAGGGAGACTCTGATGTTGCAGCAGGATTTCGGTGCGGGGAAATTCTAAGGAATGGAAGCTCTGAGTATGTTGGGCTACTAGATAAGGCAGAAGGCCTGGAAGAAACAAAAGGAAGAAAAACAAAACCAGCCAGGTTATCTATACAATAAAAAAAATACTATAAAGGTAACACACTTGTTTCTTGAAGAGTAACAACTAGGTTGCACATGTACTGAAGTCAACTGCCTGGAAAGAAAAAGGACGGGAAATTAATTCTTCTCTGGCTCCATTATTAGCAACATTTCTCCGACCAATTTTAACATGATTTTATATTTGGCTTAATCTTTACACCCCTCAATACCCTTTCCCCAAAGAGTTAAGGAGAAAATCACTTCCATTAGTACAAAATAAGTACACTATATTACATAGTGATTCTTACTGCAATATGAAATTCATACTGAGATTCAGAATAATTTACATCTTCAAAACCATGTGGCTACTGAAAAAGGAGTTTTGAGAGCCACACTGCACCCATGCCCATCATATGCCAGCTTACTCTTTCTGAGAGTACAAGATAGCATGTTTATACAAAAATCACTTCAGGAGTCCCAAACTTTGTAAGCCATTAAGACAGATGGGTCCTTTGGAGCATTTTTTTTGTTGCTGTCCCTTCCCATGAAAAATTCACAAAACTTGGTGGCAGAGGAAGAAAGATTGCCATGTATGTGTGTTTTTAGTATGGCACAGTGACCAATGTGTTTTAACAAGACCCCATTAATTAACTACGTCATTTTTGTGAAGGGAAAGCTTGGTGCCCCCCTCGCTATGTGTGATGAACCAAGGCTGAAAGCGGAGTTTACAGCTGACAAAAGATAAATAACCCGCCATAACCCTCCCCATCATCCCACCCTGTCGATACAACAGTGTCTGGGCTCTGCTTGGAGACTTTTCTCTCACAGCATCCCATCACCAAAGGCACTGGAAAAAGTTCAAATTTCATCAGAAGGGGTTGGAGTGCCTGCCCTTGCCAACCTGCTCTTTGGCAAAAGACAATGATTAAGCCTGTCGTGCTTTTTCTGTAGTCCAACTGGCTGACCCGAACTAAATGCTTTTTTGTCCCTGTTTTTCCAATTAATTTAGCATATATACAGCACAGACACAGGCAGCAGCTGTGAGAGCAGTGAGGGCAGCCTGTTCCTTTGATGCTGTTGGCTTACAAAGAGTAATCAAACAAGAAATGTATTTTTTCCCCTTTAACATACACATATCATGATCAATGGAGGTAGTTGTCATCACCTAAAAGGCCAACAGAACATAATCTTACATAGGAGCCAATTCTGCCCTGCCATCAGCTCGGAAATACTAGCATATGAGTGGGACAGTGATCAAAGTCATGAATTCCTAACATGACGCCAGCTTCCCTGCCACTAAATCCACGGGGGCTTGTAAAATCTGAGGAATGAAGACTTCTCCTGATGTGTTTTTCTCCCTCTTTTCCCTTCCCTATTTGACCTTTTTTGTGTTTCTTGCCCTCCAACAGCTTTCTGCAAGGTAAGCCTGTTCAGCCTTCCTGTATGAAAATACCTCCTAAAGCTTTTTAGAGATCTGCATTTTGTGCTAGCAGCAGGTACCAACAGTGCAGTTATTCCTCTGGCACCCAAGAAAGTGACCCACATAAAGCTAAGCCACTCACTAGCATGCCTTCACCATATTTGAAACGCACTGAGAACCTGAAACCAGAAGCCAGCCACTTTCCACCACTGTGCAAACCAGGCATCTCCTTTCCTCAAAGAACTTTTTGTCTGCATGGTTCTAAAGTACCCTTGTTTCACAGTGGAAGTGCATCTTTTATCTTGGTACTATGGAACCCCATCAGACACGAAATATTCGTTGTCTCCTGATTCTCTATGAGGCCAAGTTTGGTGGGCAAGAGCTTTAAAAATCATGGTCATGTAGGAAGCAAAAGTACTACAGCTGGGTATCACATTACAGAGTGAATTTCCTATCCTGGCAGTGAAGAAAATACAGAAGTACAGCAAATCAAATACAAGAGTAACAAAGAAACTAAGTTCAGATGTCATTTTACAAGTGATTCTTTTTAAGTGTGATCCCAACTCAGTTAGAAACACGAAGAGCATGCAGGCAGGCTGGGACCCTAGCCTTATCTGGTGCATACTGAACAGAAAACTCTTTAAATGCTTATGCAAGAAGGCTGAAATCACTGAGGCTCTATCGGCCTCAGTGATTCACTCTCCAGCTGGCCAACAGCCAAATGCTGCCGCAGGAGCAAGATTAAGAGCCAGGCTGTCAGCTTCTCCCTCCAGATCCAACAAGAGCCATTCAAGGACACCAGGACTCAGCCGCTCTTCTCCTCAGCCCTGCCTCTTTCTCCTCTTCTGAGCTCCTCAGTTTTCCTAGGAGTCGATGCAAAGGACACTGACCTGGGTAACATCAATCAACAGCAGGCATATAAACAGTATTATCTGAGGCAGAAATAAGGAGTCAACAGATTCCACAAAGAATTCCCAGCTCTGTACTCTGATGTTTCCTAATTTCACTCAAGCATCTGATTTTAACATGCTGCTAACTACTGTGCTCACTTTTAGTCTCGACTTCTCTCACTACTCTGTGTTCCTAGATCCTCCTTTCCCTACATACCCATTTTCCCTCATGCCCTCTTCATCTGCTCTTAGTCCCACAATTTGAGTCACCCTGATTTATTCCAATAAATGTCACATATCCTTCCTTCCCCTCTATGATTAAATTTCACTGTGAACATCTTCCATAAGTATTAACTCCCTCCTTCAAACTAAAATGCAGCTTTTAAAAAGGGTGCTGCCAAACACCCTTACTGTTGTTTGCAGCCTCATTGTGTACCAATAAAAAATTACTTCTGTCCTGTAAACAGCAAACAGTACAGCCCAGGAGTGGCTCTGCAGATGCTCATTCAGTGACAAACCAAATCTCCAGATCTGAGTGGTAGTCCATCCCTATCATTTTTATTTCACATGTATAGAATAATATAATGATTTGGATTGGAAGGTACCTTTACCAGTCATCTAGCCCAATCCTGCTGTCATGAGCTGGGAAAGAAGCTGGGGACCCTCCTTCAGACTCAGGACCCTTGAGCCCAGCATCTTGAAACCTAGCTGTGCATCCTTTGGAATGGTGCTCTGCCTTGGATCTGAAGCTACTCCATGGGATGCAATGCAGCTTCAGCATGAGAAGAGGCAGGGAGATTTCCAGTGATACTGCCTGACAGTCTATGCCTCACCTCTAAACCATGGGAAGGCAGAACTTGCCCTGCATCTTCTCCTGTGCAGAGGTTCTTCTATTATACAACATATTCAGACTACTTAAGGGAGGGAGCAAAGCAGATATATGCTCTTTTCTGAATCAGGACCTCTGTGTCTACTTCTAGAGACCCTGCAAACTGAATTCAAATTTTATACAAAGTTGATCTCACTTTCAAGACACAGTTGAAATTCTCCATGTTTGTGGGTAAAAGAGATCCTGTGGCTGTGTTTCACCCCTGATCTTTATCCTGGCACATTAGGATGATTTCATTATTTTCTCAGGAACCTTGATTGTATCTACAACTCTGATGTAAATGAGAAGGAACAGAGAACAGGGCTAGCTGTGAAGGCATCTCCTTCTTTCTGTCTAGAAGGCCTTCCTGTTCACTGCTAAGGTGCTGAAATATCCTGAGCGCCACACAGCTTCCATAACTAACACAGGACTTCCCACTCCCCACCCATATCCAGCCTGCCAGCTTCCTCCTGTCCCAACTCTGATGCTCTGGGGAATCTCAACTCCTCAGCTCACAAATGGCACACACGTGTTGAGGCAGGGAGATCAACATAAGGGCAAACAGGTGTATTTTTTCCTATTAGTCGTGACACTATTTTGATTAACTGTTGCAGAGGTGTCTGCACAGTCTTAAAAGCTTACATAGTCACACCAGAACAGCAGCTGTGAACAGCATGAGTTGTAGGGCAAATCACAGTATGTGTGACACTGCTTTTTAAAAAAATGGGTTCTCTTCTGACCACTGCTGAACCACAGGTGAGCTATCTGTAGGATTTCAGTTATTACTCATGAAAACAGTGTGTCATTTTGTTTTGTTGCTTACAGCTGCAATAGATGAACTCTGCACAAGAAGACTAGCAGCAGGGCTGGATTTTAATCACCACAAAAACTGAATCAAATGAAATTCCCTTTTCAGCCCATACAGCCCTTTTTTCACTGATGAAGGAAGATCATGGGAATCTGAGAGTTGATGAGGCAAGCACGAGCAAGTTATACATATTTCAAAATTATCTGCATGCACAGATCATTACCTAGGTATTATCTCAAAAGGATCACACATTCTTTCCATCAGTAGAAAAAAAATGAGATACAGTGACTCCTACCACATACTTTAGGCTGCTTTTTGTACTTAAGCACTAGCCAGTTTTAGAAAGAGAAAGATGGGATTGCCCAAATTCAAATCTTATCCCTTTCTTTGGTACTAATGGAACAGCTAACTTGAGGTGAAATATTGCTGTCTGGCTATGACTAGAGGAGAAAGTTCCTGGGTAGGTGAGCCAGCACAGAGCTTGTTGACTGTGGGTCCTTTCAACCACCCTGTCAGTGCTCTATTGATGGGATTAGAGGATCAGCCCAAAGTCCATGAAACTTTCTTACGTGGATTCATGCCTGTAACTGAGTTAGGAATTGAGAAGGAGGGGACAGAAAGGAGACCCAGTTCAGGGTGCTGGGGAGCAGCAAAGGCCAGCTGCTCCCTAAGAAAAGGCAAGCCAGGAGCCAATCGCAGGCAATGCACCCCATGCCACCAGATCTGAGTGACCAGAGCCAGGTGCTAATACCATCAATCAGCAATATGAGACGAGGCAAAGTGACAAATCAGATTCTGGGTTGGGCCAGTCAAGTGCAGAAGGTGACAGGGACAAAGACAGGTCAAAGACAGGCTACACCATGGTTCTGAGGGCTTTACGCGGAACAGCTCCACACAGTGCAGATCCTGTGCTCAGCCAGGAGCAGGACCAGAAATTGGCACTACTTATACCACAGCTCAGTTAGCTCAGCTAAAAAGGAGTTCCTGGATGCATGAGGTGCTGGTAGAGATCTCTGGTGAGGCCACTCAAGACAACTACAGCCAATTAGTAGCCTCAGGATACTTATTTGCTTTGGAGTGCTTGAAGTGTTTTAATACACACCAAAACACCAATAAAGTAAAAATTGTCCCTGTTCTTCTACCTCTTGCAACTGTGAGAACTACAGGAGGCCACAGGGCATAGTAAAACCCCCACACTTGTCACAGGCATTCTTCAATAGCAATGTTTTCTGGAAGCAGATGTAAAGCCACTCAGAACTGCCATGAAGGTCTGCACCACAGGAAAATCTGGACTACTGTTTTTGAGGTTGGTTTGGTGTTAGAGATCTCTCATAAACGGTTTCCAAATAACTTTAAGCTGAGCTTGAACAAAAGCCTCTTCTAAGCACATCCTATCTTAAAAAAAAAAAAAAAAATCATGGTGATTTAAGCTCTTTCTGATTTTAAAGGAAACTATAACTCCAGGACTGGAAATCTTAATGCCAAGTTTTGTCCTGATAAAATTTTAAATGGCTCTTTTATGAATGTTGAAAAATACATTTATATTGAAAACAGCAAGTGATCCTTAACTATAACATTGTAAATATGACACTGAGCTGAGGTTACAGATAGAACAATAATCTATCTCACAGAACAAAGCTTGTCAACGAAGTGGGATGAAATATTGTAACATAACCTAATTTATTATTGCCTTTTCATCCATCTTGTTATATTATGAACGTGTCAAAGTTCAAACCTCGATATTTAATCATTTAACAGTACGTTATTCAATGCTGGAGCAAGCATTGATGGCATAACTCTCATACCAATGATATCCACACTGTTTCTCTGATACCTGTTCAATTTGGTCCTGCCTGGAGAATTGAAAAATATTAAACTCATTACACTGCCTATGATACTTTTATCTTTTTCTCTTTTTTTTTCTGCAGTAATCTTCTGATGTCTGCCTAAAAAGCATTAACACTCATTTCTAGTAGAACCTGGAAGATGGACAAACAAGGACTTTCTTGGTATGTGGTGACTCCTATTCTAAAGCACATGGCTCAATTCCTTTGGTAATATCTCCCATGTTAAGTTTCTGTTGTTTACTTAATACCATAGTTGTTTGTACAGACTGACCCTTCAGCACCAGCAGACAACTGACTGATAAAAGGTTTTTATATTAATAAAGTTGAGATCTGAGATTTCAATGTAAGGAGATTGAGGCCAACACTGAGCATTTTTAAAATGCAAAAAGGACTAAAACCAGTCCTTTTTTCACTTCTCATTGAATTGGTAAACGATCACACCTATAAATACATACTACGGGAAATCAGTAATATCATTTTTAATACCTATTTTCTTCCCAGCTCCAAAGAGGCACTTCATTCTCCTAGAATCACTCACAGCATCAAAGCTACTGTATCACATTCTTGGACTACAGAAAACTAAGCCAGTTATTATGAACATTCACAGAATTATTTGAATACACAGGAATGTCAGAGCACACTTCATATGAAACAGCTCAAGTGCTGCAAACGAGTAAGCACTGTAACTTAATAACTATATTTTCTTAATGGTGGAAATGAAGAAAAAGGAGAACATGAGCATGTTTTTAAAGTCCTAATACAAAAAACTCCTCTTGATTTTCGGTATTATTTTCCATGTTCCAACATCTAGTGAGTTTGCTCGCTTTTCCTCCAAAATTCACACTGGGACTGTAGTCAGCATAGGGAAGTAAGTCACAGAATCTGATTTCGTAACAATCTCTCATTCAATAGATACATGTTCAAATAAATCATGAGTGGGCCCATGCCTATATAGTTCACACAGAAGCTAGATCAGGGTTTAAGGTAGACAGACTGATTTGGTTTTGATCATTTATCTGCTGTCCACCTTGTACAAGTTTGTTGTCTCCCTGATCCACTCTTCCCCCATCTTTAAAACTGTGGTAAAGCACTTGGAAAATGTTCTGTATTACAGTAGGGAGGTCATATCAAGACATCCAATGTTATGAATATTTTCTCACTGAGGCAAGGACAGTGCCCCTTACAAAATGTGTGCAGTTCTGGTATGTAAATTCTTAAAATATACAAATAACCTCACCTAGGGTTAGAATAAAAAGTTTCTCCCACATAAAGTTAAAAGGCATCATAGCAGGAAAAAAAAAAAAAAGGACACAAATGACTGTACAAGAGATGTTCATGGTTCAGGAAATGTGCACGACAATTAGGCAATGACCGACAGCAAAAGAATATTACTCCGGTTCCCCTTTCCTTCTTTGGGAAGTGTTAACATTATGTAGTTACAGTTAAAAATTGACTACATTAATCAAGCACTAAATCCTTAGTCAGTGACTGTATTTCTATTTTTCAACTGATGGACTGCCTGAACATAGACCCCAGTTTTTTACATACACCGTCTGCTACTTATAAGACTTCATAAATAACCCAACCATCAGCTTGTGGATTTCCTCAAGAATAGCTTATGCCATGAAAAGCAATGAATATTCATTCTGTTGTTTAACAGAATGCTGTTTACATAAGGTCAGCTGTAACACTGGTGACCTTCAGCCCACAGAAACACCTGTACTGACTACAGAAAGCAACTGCTGCTTCAGGTGATACAGCCTTGACTTGGAGTATTGACATAATGCATTCCTTCAATGTGTATGCTGATACAGCTTCAACTTAATTTTCCTTCGTTATGAAAAACAAATAAAACTATCTACTGACTCCCAGTATTTCTCGAGTCCTCTTGTTCTCTTCTTCACATGTTAGCAATCTCCCCACATCAGCCTGCCTCTCCTTTTCCTCTTCCTTCCACCCACCCACCACTGCTGTTGCCTCCTGGCACTGCTCTGAAACACTGTCCACTTGGCCTTTGACATACAGAGCATCCCAGCTTTCCTCTCCTTTCTCCAAATCCTTCCCAGGATCCTGTAAAGAAATCAGTGACTGGGGGAGGATTATATGGAATTTACTTGGCAATTTCTTTGCTTGCACAAAGGACACAAACATACAGAAAACTAACCAACAAAAACTACTCCCTGCAAATGGCACTTGCCCATTCTAGGCTTCTGCTGGAGGTTATCTGGCAAATTTTGTGGCAACTGTGTAAGCCTCTGAGCACCCAGCTGGTGCCTCTCCCAGGCAGAACATCTCTGCCTCTGGCCACTTCATTGCCCAGTTTCAGGAAGCCAGAGCAAAGCTGTGAGGCTGTAAATGGGGCAAAGGCACACAACCCTGCTGAGGGAGAAGGGATAATCCCCAGGGCAAGGAAACAGCTGGGGCTGGTAAACCCTGAGGCCATCAGAGCTGACTCACCAGACTTCATTTGCCAAAGAGGTCTGACTTCGAGCTCTTCCTGGCAGAGCTCCTTGTATTTGCACAACACTCAGCAGAGCTCTGATCCTGCACAGAGCTGTTAGACACTGCAGTAATGTAAACAGTAAATAAAAGTAATGCTAACGTGATTTCCATCGCTTGCTTCTGCTAGAGCCTTACCCAGGCGCCACCTTATTTTGCTCAGCTTGCACTGAACCATAAGTAAAGTAATTATATATAAAATTACCTTACACTTTCATAGGACAGCCCAACCTCAGCACTGGTAAATTTTTCCTCCCCTGTCTTCAGCCAGTTCCAAGTTTACTGACTTGTAAATGTAATGCACTGACTTGTACATTAACATAAAGAGGATCATGTAGCAATGTTGCATTTGATGCAGAAATCATCATCATGAATATAAAACAGATGCACAGGACAAGAAAGTGTTATTTGAATAAGATTGACATGGACCTCCACACATTATTTCCTCTTCAAACTATGCTGTAGCACAAAGTGCAGCAGGAAAATTTAAAACCTCTACAGCAAACTCATTATCTATTGTCAGTATTAACAGACTGGGCAGCGAAATTACCAACTGCATTCCCACAGCAAACTTCTCTGCTCTGCAATTCTCTTCTGATGCTCTAGAGGTGGTCCCATTTGCTATTCAAATTTTAGACTCCTCTAGGCTACAGGCAGAGCCTGCCATCCTTTCCAGTGTTTAAGCAGAGGCACCATCATATGAGTATGTGGACATATATAAATCTGGACTGCATTAATGTACCCCTTTCTTGCCTCCATTGCTGCTCCTCTCCTCTCTCAGAAAAAGTGGGTCAAAGGAGTGTCAGAAGCTTTCTCACACTTAATGCGGTTAAGTCAGCTAATTGAATAAACATTTGTTTAACATTTGCTCCTATTTCACTAATGCACTGTGAGAATGAGAAGAATTTTATTCCCCTTCTTCCCCATCCTCCCCCTTCCTCAGGAGTGCCACTAGCTGTTATCGCAGTGACTAATGTGCTGTATGTGGCCATTATAGTCCTCAACTCTGAAATTACACCCAGGATGAACGATAGGCTCTGCCTGTATGCTGATTGGAGTTGGATGATGATTGATTAGAAGAAAGTCAGACTACGTAGCCATGCAAAAAGAACTGCACTAAGCCACAAGCTTAAACACTAAAGAGCATTTCACCAGTGGCTTCAGAGCTATTAGATGTTTTCGTATGAACAACATTTCTCACATCCAGGTTTGCGCATTTTATCTTTATTCTTTCAAATACTGAAATCGGTTGGATAAGAGGGTTATATATATTTATATATATATTTATATATATATATATATATTTATACACATTTCTAAGAGTAGCCTGAACTTTTAGAGGAAATTGAAGAGGCTTTGTGTCAAGTACAGCTAAATCCAGCCTTTCTATATCAAACCCCTGCTAGAAAATTACTGTGCAGATGATAAGGCTGAAAGATATAATAAAAAGTGACTCTACTCAATTTACACTGCAATATTGGTATGACTGAATATTTTTCATTCAGGTGACTGATAAAATCACTAAACTGTATTGCAGATAAATAAAGGAGGCTTCTGTCAAGAATAAACACCATTAATCATGAAGTCTCACCCTCTGAGTGGCTGTGCTATGCAACTGCACAAATGCACCATCACAAGTGGCATGTGACCCACTGCCTCCTTTCTTCCCCCAGCTCCCTGGTGATGCTGTCCTCTTAGGAAACTTTCCTGTTGCCTTTATAACATTTGGAAGCCTGGGAATGTCTTTTCTATTCAAGTTTATACACAACTGCAATTGAAATCTGAATTTTAGAGGCAATACATTCAGCTAAAAACTGAAGCCAGGAGACAAAGTGAAGCCATGCAGACTGTGGCTGCATTGCTGTAAATCCAGCATTATAGTGAAAAGCCTGTGTTTAAACCGGTGAGGATGACACCTTTATAATTCTAAAGCTGAAACCAGTAGGAAAATTTTGCCCCAAGCCTTCTTCCCATTTTCTTTTAAACCCACACATTTTCTTACTGGCTTTATTACTTAGTTTTGCTATTTCCAAATAGGTGCTGTGTTTCGTTTTGAACGTACAAATACAAAATTTCTTAACATCATAAATCTACCTCAGTAGAATGTACGGGTCTCCTTTCAGAAAAGCAACTTACATATTAAAAAATGGTCATGAGCTGAAAGAAACTTACCCAGCAAAAGCACAGTCATACAAAAAGAAAAACAGACAACTTAGGTAACCTTTTTGTAACCTGCTTTAGAGCAAGTGATGATTCAATAGTGGCCATGTTATTAAGCCAGAATGAAGCAGTGCCCTACACACTAATGAGGTTAAAAAATGTAGTTAGGTCTTCATGTTAAAGGCACTTAGCAAGCAGCCTGCTTGGCAAAGACCAACTGTGTGTTGGAGCAGAGGACTAATCACACAGGCAGGAATCAAATCGACTGGAAGAATTAGGAGACTTGCGGCCCCGAGGAATGTAATTCATGCAGAAAAGCAGTTGTCAGAGCGAGGCCAGGGAACTGTGTGGGAAGAAAGCAAAATAAACAGCTCAACAAAGAAAACAAAGACGCTCAAATAGTGGCTTTTCTAATGCTTGAGTACACTGAAACTTCAGTGGGCACATATGACAAAAAACTCATCAAAGACGACCTCTATAAAAGCAATATACCGGTAAATAGTGAACTGGTTCAAAAACACTTAGAAAATGCCTGGAGACGTTTAAAAGTAAACTTGATGTCATTATGCAGGACAGAGAAAGTGCACATATATACATGCGTGCATGATTGGGAAAAGAAAAAAAGCAACCAGACAGTACAAAGCTAAGAGAGTTGAAATGGTTTCTAGAATTACTCCTCATTTCTCTCTACCATTCATAGATGAGATGAGGATGCAGTCTGCATGCAAGGAGTGCTCCTGCCTGTGTGCAGCAACACTCTCCATGGAAAAACAGCGCTTCTAATTAGGATCCACTGCCACAGCGTGAGGACCAGATTACTGCATCCACCAGGGGGATTATCTGACCAGAAAGAAGAGCTTGAGGCTTGTCCTAAATCTTAAAAAAACTCATGTGCAATTCATGGGAAGTTTTTCTCATGACAGGTATGACCCATGACACTAAAATTAAATTTTTAAATCAACCAATACATGAATTTCACAAATACTCTGTTCTCTTGAAAAACAGTATTTTTAAATAATGTGTCATTACTGTCATAATTTAATGGGTTTTTTTTTTATTTCTAGAGAATGAAGCTTTTATGGCATTTAATATTTTGGAACCTTTCTCCTCATCTCATTCATTCACTTATGATTTTTCTAAACTCTCCCTGCCTCAAACTCAAGAATGAGGTTTTGCACACCATTGTTTCAGCAAATTTTAGCTTCTCTTCTTCCCTGAACTCCCTCCTCCCATTAAGGCGGGTGCTCCTTCTCCTGGGAAAGCACCTGAAAAGCTTCTCACATTACCTCAAATGAATACTGTCCTCAGCGTCTGTTCTGTAATGCTAAGAAACACTCTTTTCCCAAATTCAAAACCAAACCAAAACAAACTCTTTCATTTCCAGTACCTACTGTAAGTCATGTTCATAATATTACAAAACTAGGATATGGGAAAGAAGGAAAACTTGTCTTTAATTCTTTTATATAATAATAACTTCACTGTTTAAAACAAAAACAAGTAGGCAATAACAAAAGAGAAATTCAGGGACTGAGTATTTCTCCTATTGCACTTGCTACCCATATTTGATTGTGAAGGGAACATTTGACTAAAATTCTAACTTTACAGGACTACAGTCCTGACAAACCAGTGATGTGAAGGTTCAGCATTAATCATTTCTGTTAAGGTATGGTTGGATTTGCTTCAAACCTTCGTACTATCATCAACAGACAGCCCAAAATTGATATTCACAGGGATTAGTGACTGTTACTGAACAGAGTATCAGCTGGAATTTCTCATCTAAAACTACATGCAGCAGGAAAAAAAAAATAGATTATACAAATCTACAGAAACTCCGGAATAGAATTATATATATATACATTTCTGTATAAAACAAACAGATTATTTTCTGAAATGCATTCTCCCCCTTCCCCTAGACAAATACATGATTTGGGAAAGAAAAGCCATTTTGAGAGAGCACCTGAATGACAATATCAGCTGCACCAAACACATTTATGCTTTACTCAGGACTGGAGTCAAGGGGTGACCTTATGAAAACACGACTTCCAAGCTTTTCCCACCCTCCAAGCACCACCACAAACAGCAGGTATGCAAGTCACAGATCAGCACCAACAATCACGAGGGCAGTAGGATTCACAGGTACATGAAGCACCACATACATCAAAGGTGAATGCTACTAACGTACAAGAGAGGAAGAAAGATATTCTGCTAAGGGCCCCTTCTTCTATTTTCTCTGCCAGTATTGAAGGTCCAGGTATGGGAGCTGGCTGAGGTGCAACCAGAGATCAGGAAAACACTCAGTTCTCATGCCAGGCTGAGAAGCCCTGTCTCCATCAGGCCAGCTCTTTGATCCTGCAAGCACTGAAAGCCATTTTGCTGCTACATAGTCCTGAGTACTAGTCCTAACAAATGGTAAACATATAATGGCTGGAACACTATAGCAAACAAAAGAAACAAGAGATAAAGTCCTTGCACTGCTATTCTTGTTCTACTTGTGTGAAAAACTGGAATTAAAATATTTCCTGGGCAAACCTGTAACTTTGAACAAGTGCAAAGGAAAATAATATTCTGGCTGCAATTTTTTTGAAAAGTAGTACTTTTTTTGACAAGTAAATTCAGTTTTGAAATCTTTGAGGTAAATGCATTATCTGTATGTCGGAAGCATTGTTAGTTCTCTAAACAGAGTAGGTAGCTGGGTGTGTAAATGAAAAGCCTAAGGGGAACAACCTGGCCAGCTTGGAACACACCTGCACAAGCTACACATTTGCTCCCCTGGCATCTCTGCAATTCAATCTATTCACAGGACTAGAAACACAGTTCCCAGAAAAGGTGTCAGGCTGGAAGCCTGATGTCCAAGGAACAAACAAGGCGAAAGAAGACAGAGGCAGGCTACACAAGCTTTCTTGATACTGTCTCGATGATATACACTGATAGTGATCTTCCAGGGTAAAGCAGAGAACACCTGATTGCCCCTGGTCACTCAGCTACTGCTCTCTCTGCCAAATCTGTCTACAATGTTGTTAAATGGGGCTATTTGCGTTGGTGGCCTCTATAAACTGGACTAGACTATCAATCTTTTCTTCCACGGGCCAGTGGAAAAGGCATGATAAATCTAGACTGAATTTCAACAGGAGATACAGGACTGAAAGATGTGTATCTTTAAAGAGATAGCAACTTAAATCTGATATGTTTAGAAATTCTCCCTGATGTGAAATACTCCCTAATTTTCTGTTGATCCTTAACACCAATGGACACAACAACTCATAAATAATGCTTTCAAGAAGATGATAAGTTAGTTCATTCCTTCAGAAGCTTTGTACTCCTGACTCATGAGCTGCAGGATGGTTTGCCTCCGTGTCTAACCTCCACAGAGTCTCCAGAAAATTGCCAACCCACCTATAAAACTGACTATAAATGCAGTCATAATCTACTGTAAATTCAGACCTACACATTCGGTGCTGGAAGGGATTAAGCACCTGGTCTTTAGTGGCAACTTCATGGGGCCCAGCTTCAATGTAAATATTACTCTGAAATAAGGTCCCAAGCCATCTCTTGGTCATGCATCCTAAAAGCAAAAATCAAACAGAGTAACATTTTTGTTTAATTTTTTTCCTCTATTAATCAATAACATCAGTCATCAATGATAGCTCAGCCTGGTCCAAGCTGCAGTGATGAAACACCCATTGAACACAAAACACAACCCTTGCAGCGAAATTAAGGTATCACTGGGTTTTTTCCTAGCATCACACAACACAGAATATGCAAGGGACAGCTATTTAGTCTCCTACATCTCAGAAGCACAGCTTCAACAGCCTATGTTTTGCCACAGATATGTAAACAAATATAGACCTACACACACACACACAGACATATATATATATATATATATATAAAAAAAATATAGTGGTATGAGTAGGTGATGCCAAAAAGGGAAAAAAGGTGTTAATTTAACTTCTGGTTTTTTCATCCTTTGGGAAAGGAAAAGTCTCAACTACATTCAGTCCATACTCCAAGATTCTAGAACTTGATGTCTTTGTTGGGGGAGGATGGAGTTTAAGTCAGGGAAAGATTGTGTGAGAATGTGATGAAGATGCTCTATGTTCCTACAACACATCCTGCTCATTACTCACATTTCTTAGAGTTTATACCTACTCTAACTTTAGGTAACTTCCAATTCACAACACAGGAATCTCACAGGTACGCTTTAAAAAAAGAAAGGAAAAAAAAAAAGGAAAAATCCCCACTAAGACTGTAACATTTCAGCTCTCTTTGAAGCAAGATTTAACATGAGTGGAAGAACTGTACTGAAAAAAAAGGAGTCTGTCACAGTCCAGTACCTCACAGGCTACTGCAACAAGTTTGACAGCAGCCTCTATAGAGTTGGCTTGCTTCTGGTTCACTGCACGTGAATACCACAGTCAATATCTGCTCACTCGACTAATACTGCTGACTACAGCACAAAGAACACAGGAATTTTGTCCAAGAAACCACAGGCTCAGAGCCTTTGAATGTGCACTATATTTAGAGCTTGCATTCTTTGCAGCTGATAACAGAATGAGATAATAGAAATTTCAAGCCGCAGAACTCAAGCATTGCAGCTATTCTATACATTTTTGTTTAAATGTTAAATTAAGATAATGATCCACATGTTCTCAAAGGTTTTGCTATCAAACATTTCTTCTAAGGATTTCGTTAACATTTTGCTCTAATTTTCCATCATTCTCACACTCTGAGTAGCTCCTTGCATTTCTTTTAACTGCAGAGATCTAAAATTACTCAGTCCGTGACAAATATAAGTAAAGATACTCACCCTATTATGTAAAGAGGATACACGCACACACACACACAAACTGGCACACTTGTACACACATCTGCACACAGCAAGCACCCAAACAGCTTGAAATCATGTCTAGTTATTCCTCAGTCTACAGAAAAATGTTACACAGAACAGTGACCTGAGGCATAACTTTGCTGGCCATTCTTTTTGCTTCCATCATCCCTTAATTCATGCTGGTATGAAAGCCCGCCTTAGGGAACCACTTCTCACTGGCAGCCAAGAATTCATCTAAGGACTGTTAACTGCCCAGATGGGGTAAATCAGCTAAATGGCAGTGCTGACGAGTGCTGATAGACACCTTACTGCTGATAAACCTTGGAACTGCTCCTCTGCAACAGCATAATCTGTAAAAACCTCTTAAAGAATCCCTTTCACTGGACTGGGCTCCACCAGACATACCTGTGCGTCTCTATGTCTCAGGTGGGAATGAAGCAACCAAACCCCTTTAGACCATGGGAGGAGTGTTCCCGAGGGCTTTCCCCAATTTTTCCTCCCCCTTCATCACACCAGGAGGACACCCTGTGCGTTGTTGGTCCTCAGGAGTGCTAAAGAGAGGTGGTCAGCCAGCTGCCACCACTGGAGGCATGTCTTGCTCATTAGGGCTGGGGGCTGCTGCCACTTGAGTGCTTTTCTCAACATTAAAAAAAAAAAAATAAAATGAACCAAAGATTTGGGGGAACTTTCTACCAAGGATTTTCAACAAAACAAATCATTACATTTTGCAAGCTTTTCCTTCTACATTAAAAACCTCACGAAAACTTTCCTCTAATTTCAATTGCTGCAACTTCCCAAGACAGCTCGAAATCAAGCTGGCTGTATGAAAAGAACAAAGGGCCTCTGTTAACTCAATATTTATCTACTGCTATTGTTTCTCCTTTATAAATCTGTAGTTCCTTGGCATTACAATTAGCTACTCCAGAGAAAATGATTATGTCACAAAGTATTATCCACCACAGAAACAGATGAATGATGTGAACCAAATGTAATCTGGTGCGCTTAGAGGCAATTCTGTTGACTTTCATGTAAATGTGCTGGCTTAAAACAGGGATGGGTTTTAGCAGTGAATCCTTATTTGATCTAGAATTTATTTTTCAGCAGAAATTAAGTAAGATAGCTTTTTTGCCTAAATACTGCTTTTTCCTAGAAGAGAGCAAATCAGTAAGAAATATAGAAGAGTTGAACTGACTGTGCAGTAACTTCAGACTGCAGCTTACCTAAACAAATGAATGTAACTGAACTTATGTAAAATTACATCAAAAATATATAACTATTTTTATCCATATTTTAACCTTTTTTCCTTTAAAAAGTAGCTCAGAATCAAAAATTTAAGAGAAACTGTTATCCTCTTTTTATCTGCAATTCAATATATGCCACTACTAATTTGCTTTCCAAACTTTTCACAGCTTCAGATAGTTTGTAAAAACACTTTCTTTCTGAAGCTACTCTGCAAGCATTACAAAGCTTACAAAGGAGAATTTATGATCTGCAAATCTTAAGGTAAATGCAAAGAGTAAACAAGGTAAAACAAGAATGAACAGCTGAACTTTTAAAAAACACTGACTCACTATTTTATATGATGCAAAACTATACACTGAGTAAGATATCATAGTTTTAGCCCAGACAGAAGCTTCCTATTCCCAAGCTTTGTAAAAGGTCCAACACTGAATGAAAATTACCTGCTGAAGTTAATGTGTGGGCATCTGGCCCTGGTATTTTACTTCCCTGAATACCACTAAGAAAAGAGGGATACAGGCTGCTTGCAGAGCCTACAACAGGCATATCTGTGGCACATAACAAATTCTGAGTAACCTTAAGGAGTCACCAGACCATGCTGATTCCTCCTCAGAGACTTGCTATAAAAATCCTCCAGGCTATTAGCAGCTGCTTATTCTTCATGCTGCACTTCACTTCCAGGGACAGGTTTCTTGGGGTGTTTCCCATTTAATACAAGATTTCTTCCTGTTTAAAGAAAATACTTTCACGGATGATTTTGGAAAGCTGTAACTACAGTCATCTTTTCATGTCCCAAGAGCTTCCCCGTCTTTCTTCTTTGATGGCTCCTGGCTAAACCGTAAAACCCATTCCAAGTCTTAAAGTAATTAAAGGCAATTCAATGAGTGATGTTTTTCATGCTGGGTGGGGCTCTCCTTCCCGCTGTGAAAGGATCAATGAATGCTCTGACAAGCTGACAAACTCCTTGCCAACTCTACAGCTTAGAGGTACACTAAGGTAAAGCAGCAGGTAAAAGATTTAAGAGGTTTAAACACTCAGATTTTAAAAAAGAAATTAGAGCTTAGAAATTAAAATGAAAAGAAAAAATCATAACGTCAGTGACAAGGCTGGGAAAACGTAAACATCCTATCCAATGTGTGGCTAGCAGTTTCTCATAATTGGGGATATGCTTTAATCTTCTCACATTTGGGCATCTCCTTTTTTCTGCATGGTCCAAAATCAGATGGTGATGAAAGCTGAGTGTCTGGGCCCAACTGCTTTTCTTTCCACCCTTGTGTAACTGATGTGTGTATAAACTAGGTATGAAATAATATATTTAAGAATTGGACTCCCTTTTTATCAACTTGGAGCTGACTGCAAGCAAAACAAGCGCTTTGGTTTAGTACCAGAACACTGAGAAAGTTCAAAATACCTGCTCAAGGCACTCATGTGAGGCACATGCACGGTTATCCACACGTGAATTATTTCAGGGCACAAGACTGCCAAACTTGCTAGTGTCAATCAGCAGTTAGGGGGGAAAAAAAGGGAGCCTGGAGTATCGTTGATCCTAGGAAGCTAAAATACACCGGCTGTACCTTGCAACTTCCTCCTGGCAAAGGCAGCCTGCCCCCACTGTAAGCATATGTACGGCATCAGTGCACCTTCCCTCAGATTTACCTGCTCACTCCTCCTTACGTGTAGTCCAGAGCTACAGTAAAAGGGGATGGCAACAGAAAGAGATGGAGACTAAACGGATGAATGTTTTCAAATGTGCGTGATGCATATCATAATATATTTAGCCCTGAAACTTTAACTTTCCACTAGCCTCCTGCAACACATGTATTTACCACTCTGAAATACACACAAGCCACTGCCCCAGAGCCATCCCTGATATTGCCACCTGACTGTTGCCTCCTGCTTCATCTCTGCAGGAGTGCATTCCCTCCACAGCCATGGTAACAGTGCCTGAAAATATCAGGATAGGTCACCTTCAAAGGATGTCCAACACAACTTTGAAATGAAGCATACTGGGAAAAACCTACTGATGCAACTTGGTTGAAGCATGGGAATGAATGAATGAATGAATGGCCAAGAATAGTAGCTTCCTGAATCACTGAATTTAAATCCATCAGTAGAATTTTGCCTCTGCCTTAGGAGCTTTTTAATTAATAAATAAAAACTCTCCTCCTGGCTAAGACAGGTTTTAAAAGTTGTGGGACTATGAAGTTATTTACACTTGCACTGTCATAAAAATATACAAGATACCCTTTTTCTTATTCTGTTCACTGCTAAAAACTCTCATTCCAAACAAAGACATCAAGCAACTGTAAGAGTTAGCCAATAATGAATTTGTGATTTGGATCCTGAAGAAAAACAGCATACTCATGGTATTAATTTCAAATAAACACCCTCATTAATGGCATGATTTTGAATCACTGCACACCAACCAGAGAAGGCATCACTCTTATGGATGACCTAGCAGATGTCAAGAACCAAACCATAGATAAGCTTCAGCTCCTCCTTTAATACTACACTTTAGAAATCAATTTTGGAAATTAGGGAAGTGATCAACAACAACCAAAAAAAAAAAAAATTTAAAAAAAAGCAAGGAATGTGATTATTTTTGTTAAGTTTTAATCATATAGTGCTTATTGCATAACTTAACCTCCTAGTTCAATGTAAAATGACAGTTTACTGGATTTTTTAAAACTGAATTTGAGAAAACAGAATAATAAAATATTTTGAGAAAACAAAATAATAAAATAAAAACATGAGGTCCAGCCTCAATTCTGGCATTCCTCCATTGCCACTGAAGAACAACTCAAGTTTCATACATCTTCTTGAAGTATAAACCAAAGATGTACTGTAGAAATTCCAAGATAACTACACAGTCCTAACAGGTTTTGGTAACACAAAGTGACACATTTCAGTACATATTCATAAGGGTTGGGGGTTATTATTGGGCTGTAATTGCAGTTGTTCTAACACCTAATAAGGCAGGGCTGGAAAAACAAAGGCAGGTTAATTTGTGATTTCCTCTACTCATTCAGAGGCAAATTAAGTGTCAAACAGCTAATACAGAACATATTTCATTTTATGAGATTTTAATTTAATTCTGCACCATATCGTTGATGCCTTAATGTAGGGTGGTTTATCTAAGAGGAAGAGCAATTTATAAACCTCTTTCAATTGAAATCTTTAATGATAGGATACGATAGCATAATTACAGCAATGCCTGCTAGTCCTACTATACATAAGCATCTGTCAGCAATTCCATCATAAACATAAACCCTTATTTTAAGGGTTTATAACTCAAATTATAAAATTTGGCTCCAGGCTGAAATTTGGGATGCAACAGTTCTGATCATCAGCAATTAAACAATAAGAATCACACATATAAATATATATATACCTTTCTAGAGCTGCAAGTATGTGAGAGCTCTGTAACATCTTTAAAATTCCTGCTTTCGTTTTTCTTTTTCATTTGGCCAGTGTTCAAAATTATGTGCAGACACTGTAGGTACCATGCAGACAAGGCCATCCTCACATTTTTTCTGCTCTTGTATTACAACTAAATTAACTCCACTAAGGCTTGACAGGTTCTGGAACATATTTTAAGGAGCCTGGATAACTAAAATCATGCCTTTTTTTAAATTTTATTTTTAATTTATATTACATACACACATTTGAGAGTACTAAAAAGCTAAGGAGAAAACCACTCATACAATGAAGTAATTGTTGAAGCTGTAGGTAAACATTTGCTTCCTGACTGGTTTCTTGCCATTTTCTCTCAGAATTCTGAAATACCTTCTCAAATCCAGTTCTTTCTTTCTTTTTTCTTTTTTTTTTTTTTTTTTTTTTTGGGTGCCAGGACAGCATTTCAAGTAATAGCTCCAAGAGATCTCAGGTGATCCTAAGTGCTACTCACACCAGGCTCTGTAAAACTTGGCAAGAAAACCACTGGGTGCCTACCTCACATGTATGTACTTTAATATATTTTCCTGAAAACTGCAAAAGCATGACAAACCCTAACATCTACAAAGATGCTGAAGCCATAAGGATTTTTAAGTTGCTTAATTGCCTATTTATATTACATTACAGCAACCATAACAGCTCCAAGGGTCCACTACAGCTCATCATTCCAGTGGTGACATAAACCAAATGAGCAAACAATCAACATAAGTTAATGAGGAAAAATGGCCAATATCTAGGCAATTTTGAGTTGAAAGCTTGGGCTGATATCAGAGTATATTTCTAAAGCAGCTGCCTGCAGTCATTGCATCTGGCTAAGATCTCCTTGCCTCTGCAGGGCACAGATGAATCACCACTTAATCAGGGAGCAGGGGTGCACAGCACACAGCAGGGCACCTTTCCATAGAAGAAGCATGATTTTGGGGTCAGAGAGGACAACCCCTGAATGCCAAACAAAGTATGAAAGAGGCATTTCCAACATATTTTGGGACTCTTACAGAAATCTTGGCACTAGCAGTGTAGACTGCTAGTCCTTATTTCCCACTGCCACCCAAAGCAGGTGACAGTGGTCTAGCCACCCAAAAGCCCTGCTTGGGGCCTGGGGTGCCATGCTATGGACTGAGTTCATGGGACTGAGGCTCCAGGGAGGGCTCAGCTCAGCAAATGCAGTCAGGAAGGGTCCCACATGGCCGAGACTTCCAGAAGCCTCTTCCAAGCCGGTAAGCAGTACTTGTGTCTTGGATGATGGTCCTCTGCTGATGCAGGTTAGAAGTCCCTACCCCATCTGCCCAATACAAAGGCAAATCCCCTACTAGCTTCAGAATGGGCAGGATCATCTCCCCCAGCTCCCAAAAACATCCATCCATGTAGAATATTGACTGCACTGCAAAATCTAGGATGACCCTGTAATGACTGTCTGAGCCTGCCACCTTCAGCTTACAACAGTATTTAGCAGCAAATTTAAGCATGTATTTGAGCGTACTTTATTATGTGGTAGATTGTGGTGTAAATGGTGATGCATCTGAGGAACCCTGAGGAATAAATCACAAATTTCTGTGCTCTCTCTTTCTATAAATACCCACTTTCCCTCTAATGCCCAAAAAGACTGCAACACAGATTTATTACTTACCTCCAGGCAAATTTGCTCTGAAATTACAATTCAGTAATAGAAGACTGACCCAAAAAAACCTGTTAGTAAAATATTGTGTGTGTACTTGGGCATGTAGTTAGGATTGTTAATATCAATTAATTCTGCTCACAGAGGAGGACTTGTTTTAAAACAACTTCATTTTTCTTCTGCATATATGTAATTACACAGCTGTAACTAATAGCCATAGAAAAGCAATCTGCCATCTAAACAACTAGCATTATTCTTCAAAGTATTACTTGTGCTTTTCTTCTTGTATTTTCTCAGTGTGAGAGGTGATTAGTAGATATGATTAAATGTATACATCAAGCCTTTTAGTGAAGTACCAAGCCCTGCTTTCTGGCTCCATTTTAAATGGTATTTAGCAGTTTTCTGGACGCATTTACTGGTTTATTCTGCAATGCTGATACCTGTCTCCCTATACAGAATAAGATAAAATTTATTTCTACAGGATTTCACCACTACCATCCTTTTCTAATGCATGTTATCACTGGTATTCATTTCTTTTATCTTTGTGTAAACCATGTGCTCTATCACATTTGCCATTTTGTTTGGGTGACATTCCCATCAATCAAGCGACTGCCTATATGTGCACACAACAGGGACTAAGAAAATTTACCAAAAATTTCATTATGCTTCGTAGCAGTCACTAGGAAAAAAACCCAACCTTTTGGTTGTTTTGCAAACAAACCTTTGGCATGAAAGGCAATTTTAGCTATGAAGAATACCAAGCTTTATACAGATTAAATACATGTTTATCTGACTGTATTTCACAGGGCTCAGAACTTTAAAATTTAGCCTTTATAGAATGACATAATACAGAATAAATGTCAGCAAAATACATAAGTAACCTTTGCCAGCTACCTATTATAACAGGAATTCCTCAAGCATCAGCATGAGTTTTGCTTTATGAACAGATAAACTCAATGTTTTCCAAAAGTAAATCTCGCACTCTGGCAAGACTGGAAAAGGGCTCCAGGTACAGGTTTCAAGCATTGCAAAGGTTCATGTATTTGTCCATTCTTGCAGGAAGCAAGGGGGAACACTGAATACTCACACATGCAGAGGAGGAATGGGAGATGGTTCATAATGGTAGCGTCCCTCATGATGTCTCGCATCAATTGGTACAGGAGGGTGGAATGCTGGAAAAAGGTGAGGAGGATCTGAAAAAACAAGCGAGGTTCCCAGATCTGAGTATCTCCAATGATTCTTTAAAAACAACATTCATAAAGACAGAACAGATACTGAAAACAATGTGTTAAGAGTGCTATGACTTAAGGGTCACAATCTCCTTCCATGCTGCTGTCAGTCAGGTCTGTCTGAGAGGAGAATTTGGCCCACAGTGTTTGCATGAATATGTATTTACTAATTTTAATATTCTCTTTTTATAGCTTAAATGGAAATGGGCATAAAAAATGTCTTTAATAAATAATTATGTGCCCATATGCGAAGCATCAGATCAAAAGGACCATCTTGGCTTTCATAAGCATTCCTGATTTATTTATTTTGTATTAAAACAAGAAAAAAAAATCATCCCAGGACAAAAAGCCTAAGCAGAGAACACAATGCAATAAAAAAGTATATCCTCAGAGCTGTACTCACAGTCCTACAACAGAAAGCCAAACTGAAGTGACTGAGAAATAAATGTAAGTAAAACTGGAGTAAATCAGACAACAATACTCAAAGGCCAGTGCAACTGGGAAGGGCCATATTGGAGATGTTTAAGTGCACCACACCAATGTCTGAACCTGGAGGAATGTGTGTGAGGACAGAGGAACTCATTTCATACCCAGCTCTTATAAAGGAAGGGTGCTTTCTTTGTCCCTGTGGCTGGAGACCCAGGCACTCATGGCTGCAGTAAGCTTCCCTGCTCTATCTCCCCCATGGCTTCCACAGGATGGGGGATTTTGCAGCTGTCAGAACTCCCGCTCCCCGCTGTTTCCGCAGAGCCTCAGAGACAGGCTGACAAAAGGGAGAATGCACCCCTGACACCCCCATGGGCTCTGCCCTGAGGCACCAGCCCGCCCTCCCCACGGCTTCTGCAGCTGGATTGCCTCCCAGCTTGGAGGGGCACAGCTCACACAGACCACAGCTCTCCTCACCAGCACACCACTGGCATCTGTGTGCCTCAAAATGTTATTCACTGATGTTAAGCACCTCCAGCGGCATGAAACAAACTGATCCTGCACAATCATTACCCAATTGCCACTTTGGCTGATGTCATGTGTTTATCTGTCACTAAAGGCTGAGAAGTACATACATTAGGTCATGTCATGGATTTAATAAAATGTTTCTAGAAAAAAAGAAGACTTCAATTGTGTGCTGCCAGTAAAATTAATTCTACTCCAGTTTTGCACACCAACTCTTGAAGGTATCTTTTCTTTATATTGCCCACCTTTCCTATTGAGCAAAATATAAACCTCCTCTTAGATAATATTATTTGTGAAAGCAGTTCCCTGGTCTCAACCAGAGACGGTTAAAAAAATAAAAGGACTTCTCCTCATCATGTTTTAAAAAGTTAGGTTGCTTTATTATTGTATTTTGAAGTGAGAGAAGAATAAGAGGAACAAACCTCATTGCCCTGAGGGAATACACACAGAGGACGAAGGGGAAATAATTTCTAAGGAAATATTCCCACTATTTCAAGAAAGCCTGGAAACATCTGACATAGACTGCCCAGTTACACAGCTTGATTTTGTGAAAGGCATCGGCATGTGATTAGCCACAACACATTTCAGCCATTTACTGACTTAGGCACCATAAATGAAAAATAATTGTGGCTTATGATGTAAAAGCTGGGAGCTCAAACTCACAGTATGTTTAATTCTGGTTCTGCTGCACCAACTGGACCTTGGCATGCAATCTCTTATGAGCTTCACTCCCCATGCCAACTACTCACAGTCTTCAATGGAGGTAAAAAAATGGGTCACAGATGATCAGGAACATACTGTCATTGTCTCAGTGGAGGATGCTTGCTGCCACCTCCTGAAACACATTCCCCAGCAGACACTAAGGCAAAGCAGAAAAGGGACATGGGAAGTGTGTTTTACCACGTCTCCCTGCCTGCCCTCTTCCCTGCTAAACTGGTATTTGACTACAGCGGAGGTTTCAAAGCAGATGTCTAGCATTTCACAATACAAAGTCTGCCACCATTTTTTCAGCAAAAAAAGGAAGTCACTCACACCCTCATAAATGCACTTCAGAGAAGGGAAATCCTTCTCTGTTCTATGCATCTCTTTCAAAGAGTGAGACTGGAGAGCACAGGTAAGACCATAGAGATTTTGCAACACTTATTCATGTTAGACAGGAAGTGGTTCCCCTGGCCGAAACATGAAATCCCACTCAGGATGCCAAGCTTCCTCACTGTCCCACCCTCACCCAGCCAGACCATCTATCCATTAAAACCAGTCCAAGTAATTATGTAGTGAAACACCATCTGACCCTCCTCAAGATCTATTTACTTTCTGCTGAGAAATGGAAACTTAGTATTAAGCAACCCAAAAAAAGGTATTTTAATCTGTGGGGCTTATGCAGTACATATCATCAACAAGTTTTATTTATGCATAGGCTATAAATCTCCAAGAACATCTTTTTCAGTCCTCTCACATTAAGCTCCTTTGTATATCTTGGTTGCATCTTGTTTGTAGTTTCCATCTGGGAAACAGCCGTACTCCATCATGGCACAGGGAGCTGTCTCTGTCAGCCCTGAGCTGTCCGGAGCAGAGCTGCATATCAAAACCCAACATAATTATCCATCTCAAAGTTTATTATTTACACATGAGCAATACAGCTGGTGAACATCGTAACTCAAGTGTATGTGTAATAAGTTACTACACTGTAGCCATCTCTTGTTGCAACCCTTAAGAAAAACCACATGATGACTTTTCCAAAGTCAGGCTAAAACTGCTGAAGCAGAATAAAGTGCCACTAAACCTAGCTACCTCCTATTTATCATACAATTTCCTGACTGATGGTTCCACAAACCAGCTGCTAAGTGCTGTGTACTCTACTGTCAGCAGACTAACATGCTAAATGGGAGACAGGGAGAATAATGTACAAAACTATAGAACTGGTGGAGTCAATTTTACAGATGGAAATCAAATCCTGCCGTGTTAGGTCAGCCCTCAGCACAAAAGCAGCTGGTAAATCCAACGTGCGTGGGGGCCCAAGACCACTCCACTTGGAAAAGCACTGAATATTTACATGGAAAAACTCTGAGATCAGGGAGCACCCATCATCCAGGGCTTCACTTGGAATTCACTTGAAATGGCATAAAATGTAATCAGTTGGCATGTATTTCTAAGGAAATAGATAACAAGTTTCTAAAGCAGTAACTGAGGCTGTTGCTAGTTTCATATTGACATCCCACCCAGTAACTATTTCATTAAAAGCATCATCAGAATATTCAGAATATTAATGGCACATTCTGCCACAATTATTGATACTGTAGGTAAGTAAAAAACTGAGACTAATGAGGCTAGACTTGAATCTGAACCTATCTGAGCCATGTTTTTTTGTGCGAGATGCTTTACCTATCCAGAAATCCAGGGGAAAAGCTCTGTGGCAAAGACAGGATAGCTGCTCTGACAATGTTTTCATTAATTCATTTAAACTGTGAGGACAAAAACTCTTATCTTCAGCAAGGAGAAACTCCTCTCACCAAAACAAATCAATAAAATCTAACTTCCTGTTCTGCTAAGGAAATTACTTATGACCTTCTTAAAAATTCTAGCTAAGACGCAAACTTACACAGAATATACCAGGCAGTTTTCTTACAGACATCCAAATGCAACTGTGACTTCCTGGGCCCATCCTTGCAGAGGCTGATGTAAGTGTACAGTACACAGACAGATGCTGGCTGTGGTGTATTTGCAGCCCTCAGCTTCAACTCATTAGAAGTACCTGATTCTGTGCATAAATTCCACTGTTTTCAAGAACTTTTAAGAACATGCCAAAGCACATTGGAAATATATTTGAAGACTTTGCTCACACATTGCTGAGTCTGGTAGCTGCTGCTGCCTTCTGAATTGTCTGCTGCCTACTACTGTAAACTTCCTTCACATACTCTCCTGTGTCCTGCACAGCTAGCGGGGGTCTACTTAAAACAAAGTGGGAGACACAACTTGCCTGTAATGCTACAAATTCATTAATTCTATCACTGTGAGATTTTCTGGAAAATATGTCAATTTATGCTGACTTTCTGTTGTATAAAACCTGCCTTCTTATTTCTCCTTCAAGAACCATTCTTACCTTCTTAAAGAAGTGAATAGGATCATCTCTCTTCAATTACAATCATTCCCATACAGGAAAAAAAAAAAGAGACCTACTCTTGTCCTCTGAAAGTCGACAACCTAAGTCTGCTGCAACATCAAGAGAAAGAAACTGGGAGAAAGGACAGGTATGTATGATCCTTGATGCTGAACAGCAAACCTGAATTGAAGCCTGATGAGATGCAATTCACAGCAAGACTTGTTGGAAAGGGGGGTGATGCCAGCTGGCTCAAAGGTGCTGTGCAACACCCTGAGATGATGGCAGAAGCATTAGGCAACTACGAAGCTCAGTGAAGTTTGTGATAACTTTTCTGTACACTCTGTAGTCTCTCAAATAAGCCTTACTTAGGGGATCACTATATTTGGGAATGTGGCTGTGATGGTGATACTAGTAAAACACTCTGCCCTCAGCTAGCTGACTTGCTCAAGCACCTTGTGATTCCTGCCAAACGCTTGAGGGAGACTGCTGCTGAAATGACAAGCTGCATTTTTCAGAGCATCAAGAAAACATTTGCTACCGCAGAAGATGCCTGCACTGGCTTGAACTCACCCAGTGTGGCCCCAGTGTCTGCACCTGTGTCATGAGGTCAGGGCCAAGAAAATAGAGGTCCCAAGCCCAACACAGGAAGCCCTCATTATGCTTCAGCACGTTTGTCATTAGGACAATCAGCTCACCAAATTGCATGTCAGAGCTGAGCCAGGTGAAAATTATCTCAGATCCAACGTCACCTGAGGTGAAATCTCCTTCCTGCTTAAATCCATTACAGTCTTGGTGCTGAACCACAGTACCAACCTTTCACACCACATGTAACAGATACAGTAGGATGCAAAATATAGCCTTCCTGTTAATGTCTTTTCAATATGCAGAACAGTTTTGAAGAGTTTGCCAGCAAGTTTCTACACTTCCTTTGGTTTGCAAGCTGATCACCAGATGAGAATTTTCTAATATTCAGCTTTGCAGAGTCCCTAAGGGCACCACTGTTTCTTCACGTACATTTGCTTCAACTGATCTGAACTTAATGGTATTGCCAGGTTTTATGGCAAGAATTATGTTCTTAGCTGCCAAGCAAAGATCTTTTTTTGGATTTCTGTTTAATTACAGCTGGCATTAGGGCTCAATAAGAGCACATGTTGTCTCTGAGGGTTTTTTTAGTTCTCTTTCAATAAGGGGTGATTTATGTTTTCTACGTCTGCTCATACAGAGGCTTTAATCTGAAGAAAAAATGGCTGAGCCACAGCTACACGTTAATGCACGCACTTAACTCTGTGTACTTTGAAGAGTTCCCCTATGGTGACTGGGGCTGCTGCTTCAAGCGTGGCTGGTTGCCATCTGAAGCACTGCCTGTTTGCAGGCTGATCTGCTGCCGTGCTACAGACAGTTATCTCAGGATGCTTTTCTGTGTGTCTGTGCACGTGCACACACACACTTCCAACGTGGCCACAGTCGCATTGACACAGACACAGCTAACTCACCATCCGACTTCACAGAGAAGAGGATTCTACACAGGAAAAAGGAAAGCCATGGCAAAGCAGGAAAAAAAAGTCAAATAAGCGTATAAAGCCAAAAAACAGACAGAAGGAAATTGAGGAAAAGAACTTTTAAGGGGCAAGTGCTCTCCATTCCAGTAGCACTAAATGTTAATTGTGGTAACATACAGTAGATGTAACACATTCAGGGAATACACAATTTTCCATTGGCTCACTTCCCTTCCATGTGTCTGTGTGTATTAATGATGATCAAACTTCCCCTTTCTACTCTCTGCTGGTGCTCACAGAGCCTATGCACTGATCTTAAAACTAAACCACTGAAGTTCCAGGCCAAGCCTCACAAACCAGAGCAGAGCTCCAGTTCTTGTTACGGCTGAAAAATAATGTCTATCTTTGTAAAAAAAAAAAAAGACTCTGGAGCATCTTTGATTCCTGCCATCCATTTTAATACTTTCAGTTTCTAAATCTAAACACCTTGTGGGAACATGTTTTATTGTTAGCAGTTCCACAACAACCATTATGCCAAACACTTGAGGGAGGAGTAGTTATCGTTGTGCTGGAATAAAAGTTGCTGGAACTGGCTTCATCAGCTGGCACTGAGAGGTGTTTTAATATGCCAGATTTGCTGCAGGTATTGGCTAAATAACTGCTGGATTGATTTCAGTTTGAACACTTTATTATTCTTTCCAGTCAATGCAACTCTGCTGTCTAAGGAGCAGGACTGCCTTCTGGAATACTAACTAAACTTTCTTAAGTCCATTCAACAGACTTCAGTGCTTACCGCCATTTGCCCACCTGGAAATAAAAATTAACTGATTAAAAATAAATTTAAAAAAGAATAATACGAGACAGACTCCCAGGGTAATAAATATATTGCATGTGCAAAACACCTTGAACAGAAAAGCCTCCAATTCTTTCAGAACATAATTTATGACTCATCACAGCCCAGTGATTTGCAAATGACTCTTTCCACCCGGATGGATGAACTGGTAAGTGAAGAAAGAACTCCTTGTGCTGCCCTAATCAAGCAGCCATGAACTTGCCTGGTGAGTGGGGTGGGGAAAGCAGTGCTGCACCACAACCCTCTTGGGACATACTTTTTAGAGGAGGAAAGCCAAGTCACCCCATTAGCCCAGTTTGCCCAAGAACAAACAGCAAATTGGTGGAAATGTATCAGGAATATCCTGCCTTCCACCCAAGCAATACTGGCTACTTCATCCTATAAGGAACCTTAAAAAAATTTGATGAAGAGGAGTGCAACTGCATATACCCAGCAACTGTACATTGGCCCATGGTTTCAAGATGAGAGGATGATGAGCCCCACCATCCCATTTCTTAGGTATAATTGTCTCATCTAACACAGCTGGTTCTCGGTAGAGCACAGCTCATCTTTTTCATAACCTCTGGATCACATGCAGCATTTCTTAAAAAAACTTAATAATGTGGTTTCTGCAAGAAAATGAAAAATTGCCCTCTGCCAGGAAGCTGACAAAAAAGATCCCTCCCTCTTCTACATCCAAAGGACCGGCAGTAATAGAATAATTCAGCTTCTCCTTTGCAACACAGTTGCCATTCTTGCTGCTCCTGCCTCTAGCTGCTCCTGCCACCATGTGTCAGTGCAGCCTTCACCACTTCAAAAACCATCCCTAAAAATTATGAAAACCAAAATGAGCAACCATGTCTAACTCTCAAGAATCACAGACAAGTGGTTTTAACCAGCTGCTCTGGAATGGTTCCCATCTTTTATTACTTGGTATGAAGGATCACATCCTCAGCATTTCCTCCTCTGCAAGCAGTGAGAAACTAGATCCATAACCACAATATATACAAAAATAATTTGTGCCTATCTACCTGTTCCTATCCATTTCTGTAGCACACTACAAATTCCAGTGGTTGAAGGTGAGCTACAAAGTGGAAGCTAAGGAAATTAAAAGATTACAAACAAAATAAATCCTGATCCACACTGGTAAAAAGAAATCTCACACCAAGGCTTTCAATTCCAAAGAACTTCTAAGAAGTTTAACATGGACTTCCTGAACAGTAAGAAGGAGGTGCTGCCACAGATCAGCTTGGTTATTCCCTGTGGCTCAACACAGCTCAAAGAATGCATCTTAATGTCCTGATATCAGCTGACATCAGCAATGACAAATATCTGTAAGAAGCAATGGTAAATGTGGCTAAGGAAAGGCAACAGATCTAGAAACCAGCAGAGGAGGGGACTAGAAATACCCATGTATTGCTGCTGATTTCATGTGGGAACAAATGAAGACAAGTTAGGTAATTCAACAAGCTTTGGTGACATTCTTAGAAGTTTGTACGCAGCAGTGAGTCAGTCTGCAAACATTATTTGTTTAAACGACCATTTGGAGACTTAAGAACTCTTCTGTGTAGAAGAATCAAGTTTAAAACCTATTTGAAAGGCCAAACCTCAAACAGTTGGGTATCAGTATAGCACAGGGAAAATCACTGTAGCTAAACAGATTTTCAGCAGCTGAAGGTATGGACCACAGTGTGAAAGACCTGGATATATGTTATACTTAGCAGATTTGATGAGTATTTCATGGCATAATAGGAATTAGAGAGGAAAATGTATAATTAGATCAATTATGTCTATTTTTAGATATTATAACTCAGATTCTATGGGATGCACAATCAGATGAACACTAAGAGATCTCTTTTCCCTGCTGTTCAACCTGATTTTTAAAAATTTCTTCCAAATATTCATAATTATTTAGCTTCTCTCTGTATCATCCTTAGCAATTACTCTCCTTCTGAGGTGTTTATATTCTTCAAGCTCTTGCAGATGAGCAGATAGTTACTACATGTTCTATCAGGCTGTTTGATAATATACATTCATTGCAACTTTTAATTTCTCTGTCCATGTTCTAAATTAATCACAGTGACTTGTTTCTACTTTCTGTGTTTCTTCCAGCCTGGGTTGTCATTCCTGCACTCTTTGGCACTGGGTTTTCATGTAGGCTGACACTGTTTAGGAGGCAGCCTTATAAATTTATAAAAGAAATAACTATTTCTGAAATCTTCCCTTTTTCAGCAGGGATATGCATTTCTTACACACAAATCTCCAAATCCATTATCATACATTTTCCCACTATGAGACAGTGTCTCATTCATTATGTGGCAGTGACCTTATCTATCATTTCTAGGAGACTTCTGGTGAAAGAGGCACTGCTCAAGTGAAATAAAGTCAACACAAACCAACTCTTGGTTATTACTTCTTGACATTTCTAAATACTTGACTTTAAGCTGTTTTCTTCCTCCGTGTTCTCTCACCTTCCATCAGCTTCTTAGAGAGCTCTTCCTCTGTATTTCATTTTCATGCTGGTTACTTTTTGTTTCAGATCATTACTGAAGATGGAAAGCACTGTGAGTTCCCTTAATTTGCCATATTGACATTTATTCTAAGTGCTCACTCAGCCTATTTTTGAGATGCCATATTGTCAATATTCCAATCAATCTTAGTTACTTTTACAAGCCAAAATTTGAGGAAAGTATATTTAACAAAAAGAGCCATAGTTAAATTATGTCACTTCCCTGGGCCTCAGCCTGGTCACCGTTAACAGAGAGATACCCTTTCTGAGACAGTCTAAACCTCTTCAGTAAGAAGTCCCAATAAAAAGCTAAAATGACAGTATTTTATTAACTCCCCATAATTTCTTCTAAAATTAGTGGCTCAATTGTCTGAAACTGCTTGTTCTTTTACTAATCTCTCTTGGCTTTTGCTCATCACCTTTTATTAAGTTCATTTTTCTTTACAGACAACTTCTCTGTTTCCCACTACCCAAACACAGGATGAGAGTATCAGCTTTAGATATAACCACACTTTTTTTTAATTTTTAGGACTTTTGTTAGGATTTAGGATTCCCCAATTCCTCTTCCTCACCAAAGGGCATTCTCTCTATGTGAAAATATGGAAGTTCTTCATAAAGTCTTATCAACACTTTCATCCTCTCTCTTGTACTCTGCAGATGTAGTGGCAGGATCTGACATACACTTCTCTTGTTCTGGAAGCTAAGTGCTGCTTACCCAAAGTGGCCGACCCTTTACATAACCGCTTACAGCAGGCACCGCTGCTAAAACACAGGAAGAAGGGCACATATGTCTGAGCACAGTTATTTAAAAGCACAAATCAAAAATGGACAACCTCAGATTAATTAATACTCCTCAGGACAGCCCTGAGTCAGTAGTGCCCACATCAAGAGCAGGGGCACACAGCTGCAGAGGGCACCTGGCTGCAGAACCAGCTGCACCATGTCCTGAGGTCTTCTGCCTGCACTGTGTCCTACTGACACCAACATCATTGCCAAAACTCATGGGTAGGTCCAGTTTCACCAGTGAGGAAAAACACTCCCACTAATGAGAGAAAAGGGAAAATGGAAGAAGAACAGAGACCTGAACAGGCAGAAGCATAAAAATGCAGTAGTGGGTAAAGCAGCCCATAGCATGAGCAAAGACCTTTTCTATATAGCAACAATATACAAGCAAAGTCTTCAGGGGAGTTTCTCTCTTTACATCACCTGTCTACAGTGCCTACCGCAACAGGGCCCCAGTCTCTGACAGAGCTTTCTGGCACCACCATAGATGAGTATAACAGTATAGCTTTCTCCAGCCTCCAGTCCAGGCAGACCAGAAAAAAAGTTACATAATCTGCCTTCAGTTTGGTGATTGCAGGACAAGACAGCAGAAAACGTAGAATTAGGTGGAACACAAACCCAAAAATACAAGAGAAGAAGGAAAGAACTGTTCTGCTGCCCATCCAAACAGGTAAGGGGGCACTAAAAGGGAGGCTTCTTTTCATTACTCTATACCCTAGAGGAGAAGCCAGGGCTGCTAGAAGGAGACAAAATGAGCCAGAAGAGAGGAAAGATTGCCAGATGAGGACAAGGCATATCATACCCTGCCACACAGGCAAGTAATACAAGAGGCTATGGACACAGGAGGTTTGAATGGCCTCAAGGGGAAAGTCACAGTAAAGAAGTGTAGTAAAGATCTCAAAGAGCTGAAACCATAGGACCAAGGAATTCCTCAACTAAAAATTTTGTTGAATTGACAGAGGAGCAAAAGGAAATGAGAATCACCTGTGAAGTTCTTACATTATCCCATGGCATCTGCTTTTGGTCATTGTTTGGAAATGATACCAAGCTTGACAATAGGGTCCCTCAACTCTGCGCACTCCTGGCATGTTCCCCAAGGTACTCCAGAGAGTACCTTTCTCTGGCACTCTGCCAGCACATCACCAAGGGCAGTGCCGGTGCTGCAGTGTTTCAGCTCTGTGGCATAATCATGAAGCTATCCCAAGCCTGTAAAAGCCCATCATTCAGCTGTATGTTTGTATAAAAGAAGTGATGGTAAAAGTAACTTAAGATGTCCATCTCCTGTCCACCAAGACACAATCCTCACTTCTACAGTTCTGTGTGGGGTTCAGATGCAATAAAGCTATAAGAAAATCGGGGACTTCATTTACACTTCAGCAGAAGAAGGGAAGAGAAGTTTTCTTCAGTCCCACCCTCTGTCAGTCTTGGACCTTTTCCAATGCATTAAGCATCAGTTTCCCGCCAGTGAAGTGTTTGATGCTCTTCTATAATGCAGTGGCAGTGAGAGAGGTATAGTAACCCTCCATATGGAAAAGCCATTTGACACAAAGGTTGGAGGTCAAAAGTTTAAATGTTCATGACAGAGACCACAACAGTCCTTTTCTGGTCTATAACATCAAAGGGTTTGCCAGCTCTTAATGCTACTATTGTCGCTTGTTTGGATCCTATTGAAATTCTAGCATATTTATGGCACTCTGGGAGCATAAGGACTTTTTGTTTGTTTTAATCTCTGTGCCGAACCCAAGGAGTCTGAAGTGTTGTGAGTCCCTTGTTGTTGTAGTCCGTTGCTACCACGGAGAATGAGCAGAGAAACAATGCCAGAGGATGTGGCATTGTAGTCCCAACCAACTTGGTGCTTTCTTCCCCGCCAAATATATAAATGATGGATGGAAACATATGGTCTCTATTGGTCAGGGCTGAAATCTCTGCTCCTGAAGTCCCCGCATGCCCGGTTTTAATTGTTCTGTGCTATGACAGGGGGTGAAAAGCACTCCCCACCATCAAGGTCTGTTTTGCCAGTCATTGTTGAGAAACGCTGTGCTGCAGCCGACTGACGCTCCCGCTAGGCACAACTGTGGCAGAGCCAGAAGCAGCAGTGAGGTTCTCTGAGTCAAATTGAAATGCTTTAACCACAGACAGTTTCACTTCACCCAGCCCTCCTTGCTCTCTGAACTTCTGCTTGCGGTTAGGCAGAAACTTACTACCAGAGCTCTGCAGAGCATGTTCCAGGCATTGTATTGCCATCAATACCTCATGCCTTGCCAGGAGCGGGATCCGAGTTCATCTGTTCCTACCTTCCTCAGATTCCTCTTTCCCTCTCCACAATAAGGATTAGCAGTTTAAGTTATGTTGCTGACCTCCATCTGGCTAGGCAGAAACAGATGTCTGTGCACTTGGGCACGATCTTATTTCAAAGTGGGGACTCTGGGTTACTAATGACGTTATAAAGGCAATAGCATATGTTGGCTCTCAACAGTCCATTGTCTAATTGGGATGGTTTTAATCAAATATGAATGTACCCGAGTTTTCTCAGCTAATGAATAAATCCCCCTTTTAAATAACGACAGCAATTTTGAAATCTCCATCGAGGCAGCATCCTGAGGAATGCCTACATGAGCAGCAGTCATCACTGAAGGCCTGTAAGAGGCTGCAGCAACATCCGCTGCAGCCCAGTTCATTGTTTAAACAGTTCCTAACTGCCCTTCCCAGAGGTAAACTGGAGCCAAATTGTTTTCCTTCATTTCACAAACCAGATATGTGAACAGCTTATGTGAACAGCCCTCAAGTTTACTTTAGTCTCTGTGTAAATACCTTCTACCACATATTTCAACAAACAGTTCACTTCATTAGAAAGGCAAACAGCGTAGCCGCAGAATACGAGCACTTGAGGAGAACCACACCGGGCAGAGAAATCCTCTGCCCCTGTGTAAACACCGCCTGCTCTGCAGCTCCGGGCAGCATCCGCCTGCAATGCCACTTCAAAAGCCTTTTCACAAATACTTCACATGACTGTTTGCAAGTAAATGATAACCCAAAGAGATTATCTGCAGGGCTGAGAGCCCTGATGACTATCACCACCACCGAACAGGCAGAGAAAGAAAAGCCAAAACACTTGCTGCCAGCCCGGGGTGAGATATGAAACTATAATAAACTCGGTGGCAAACCAGTAACATCAGCTAAACCTGTTGAACTGGAAAAGCAGTGCTGCTTTGGTAGCCTGCTTTGGTGTATTTGGCTCCACAAAGGGCAGCATGTTTTACCCTTAGCAATGAAAACATTACTGCACCTCCATGGTTTTTTAACTGAGTTGTTAAACTTGCAAACATCGGAAAGCTGTACAGAAGAGTGAGAAAGCTGCATAGTCAACAAATCACCAGATAAAGCACTAAGCTAATTCCTTCTGGACGAAACACATACAGCAGTTCAAATGCCTCAGGAGCACACAAAGTACTCTTACATCCCAGAAACAGAAGTCCAGAAGGTGAAGGGAGAAAAAAGACAACTGGACACAGAAAGGAGAGGCAGTGGAAGGCAGCCAGTGTAAGGAGGCTCCTCTCTCTCCCCTCTCCCCTTCTCACAGCCATGTGATTCCTGGGGATGCTCATTGTTGAGCTGGGAATGCACCTTCAAGAGAGATACGCAGCTTAGAACTGCTTTATATCAGCTGAAGAATTTTAATCAAAATACTGTCATTTGCACATTTGAGGGGAAGGACAGAAGGCAGCTTGTCACAAGTTAAGGGCACTTTCACTGTGTTCATCCCTACTGTCATCACCAGAGTGATCACAGCAAGCTACAGGGATGGCATCTCTGCATCAGTCGTAATGCACAGACCCCCAGTAAGCCCAGAGCTTTCACATAACCTTCAAAAATAAATTATCAACTATCTATATGCTTCTAAATCAATTCTCAGGAAAAAAAAAACAAAAACAAAACAACCAAAAGTCTAAATATCATTGAGAAAGTTTGTAAACAGGGACACATTGCACCTGGCTGTACAGTGAGGCCCCACAAGCTGTGAAAGTGCTGAATTTATTCTAACTATCATAAAAGAGAAGAACAGATAACGATTTTATTAGGGAGAATCAAGTCTTATCAACTATGGACATGAAGGTTAAGACACCTCAGCAACTGTAACATCAACCTTGCAGTGATGCAAAACATACTTTTCAGTTATTTCCACTCTCAGGGTAAAATCAAATCCCACTAAGTCAGAACTGTTTTATCATTCATTTCAGTGGAGTCAGCATAGCCAGCTCTTGCAATTTTATCATAAATCTTATTTTTCTTTTCAGTTTTTTGTTGGTTTTTTTAAAGCTCCAGTATTTTCAGTCATGTCAGTAAGTAAGAATTTCAGCTTTCATTTAAAGGGGAAAAAACCCCACAAACCAACCAAAAACCACACGTATGTTTCCAGCTGTCATGGTTGCAGAGAAAAACTGGAAAATGAGAAACTCCCAGGTTTCATACCATGTGAGAAAATAAAAAGCTCTAAAAAAAATGTACACGAGCAGGTATGTAGGTACAGACAGAATCTTGCAGTTGGTATGTATGTATTTTGCATGATCACACACAAAGTTATGATTTTGAACTAGATACTAGGTGATGGCAGGACAGTACATCTGTGTCACAAATGGTATCTGTTGGCATTAAAATCTGTGCATTTTAACAGTGATTATCTTTAAAGTTGTTTGCAGAGATTTTGTTCCATACCACAATTGCTCTTCATATTTCAATGATTTTTTTATTTGACTAAATAGATGCTTCCTGTACACAGAGTAACTTTTGTCCTATCTATTAAGAGTTGAGAATTCTTCTAAATTCTCCTTATATACCCAGATTATAGTATTAAAAGACTGCTTATTAAATGGCATGAGGTAGAAAGATGCTTGCTGAGAATTTTAATAGAAAGGCTGAATTCAGGTTTAAAGTGGAAATAAAAATACTAAGTTTTAGCATGAACTAGAGAAAATTACAATCATAGCCAGCTCTTTTAGGGGCTACAATAATACAAGCAATACATTTACTATTATTATTACAACAGATAGCACAAGCTGAACTAATGCAACTAACAGATGTTCTAAACCAGTTCTTGGAGAGCTGATAATACTAACCTTTACGTGCCAGGAGTTGGGAATTTCCCAGCCTACCAAGCTGGTTGACTTACTGACACTAAAAATAGGACTCCAAACCCTGCTGCTCTTGTGGTTTATGTACAGTATGATTTTCTTCAAGCAACTCTGATCCATTCAGAAGGGTGAAAGAAAAATAAAAATCTATTTCTTTCAAGATGTTTATGGCCTGAGGCTTTTCTAATACAAAAAGGGGAGAAACAATTTTTTTTTATTATGCCATTCCCCAATCTTCAAGTTAAACCAGACCACTTCTGCAGTTTTTTACAACATTCCAGTGAGTCCTCTGTTGCAGTTTTTTGTTCCCTGGCACGTTCAGCTAGTAGCTGAAAAAAGTTGCACCTACAAAAACAACACATGGTTTTGTGGAGCTGGTGGTTCAAGGTGCCAGAGTTAATCTAAGCTCTATCTCAGGCACCAGCCAACAGACCGCAGGTTTCCTTCCAAATCCATTCAGCCCTCCTGCCACAAACATTCAACCTGCATGGAAGAGTCAGTTTGGAGAAAAGGAAATCACACATCACTGACACGCAAACACAGAGAAGAATCCTAGAAACACAAGAAAAACATTATCCCATCTTTCTCAAGAAGTATCATTTCTACTCCTCTGTTTACTTAAGCAGTCTCCAATTAGTTCCATTTCTTCTGCCCATACTTTAGCAATAAAAACCTAAAATGAGCTAAAGAGAACAACTCACGTTAGGCATCTTATGAACGCAGTTTAGGAGTGAAATACGTAACAAGCATTCAATGAAGAAATCCAGGGCTCTATTTTAGCTCCATGAGATATCACCATGGCTTGTCTTTTCCAAGTGTTTAACTTGGGGTGACATTTCTTTACAAAAAGTGACCTCTCACTTGATGCCCAAGGCCAGGGTCATCCTCGAGAGACTCTCAATCACGCTTGAGTTCAGCAGCCTTCTTGATAGAGGAATGTGAACAAGTCAGATCAACAATAGCCTGTGCTCCTAGATTCCTCTTGATGACATACTCTTATTAGTCAAAATGGGATGGCAACCCTTCACTGATGTTTACAATAATGGTGGCACAAGCTGCCTTTCAGGGCAGATGAACAGCACGTAAGAGGGGCTTCTCCCTTTCTCATGCACAAACACCATCAGGACTATAAAGCAGCAACAAGTACACTTGGCATTTTCTTCAGTTTACCAAAACAGATCTCCAGAACTTCCTGAACACTCCCAAATGGTAGCACATTAGTAGGTGGAAAGCTATTTTTCATAGGACCCATTAGTACATCATGGGTAGAACCTGGGGAAAACCAACAACAGAGGCAATCACAAACACCAAACTTTTACTGGGATGTAGTGAATGACCCTGTGATGAAGTATGGCAGAAACTGAAACTAACCAAAGCTGTTTCAAAAGGGCCAGTATCTACCACCTTCTCCTTCAAACAAATGGCTCGTCTCTGGCCTGTTCTGGCAAAAATCTAAGGAGCTACTTCCTAAAGCACTCAGGCTGTAAGTTCCATTTCAGGCAGCATGTAAATCCTCAGGACAAGAAGTAAATGCCTTTCGTCCCCTCTCACCTGAAAGATTTTAGGACGGTCAAAGTGAGGCAGCAACAACCATGATTTAAATGGAGAAGACAATCAACATTTGAGTAGCAAGCAGGCCCTCATGGGCAAACTCAGGGAAGGCTGCCCCATCGTGCCAGGCACATGCAGGGAGTTCTTCTTGGCCAGGTGGGAAAGCTGTTTTCAAGATGAAAAGCTCCCTTTGGCTGCTTTTGCTTCTGGCATTCATTCCTATTTGTATCTGATTACGGGTTTGGCATAGAATTTGCCTTTTGAAAAAAAAAAGAAAAAAATCAGGGGAGAGTTTCCTTTTCAGACACAGGCTTAGAGAGAAAACAAGAGACTCACATTCCCTTCTCTCCCAAGCAGCACATAACGGGGTAGAGGTCAGGGGGTGCAGCAAACTCTCTGTAAGTAATCCCCAATTAAATTCATTCTTAACTGAAGCACTTGGCTCGCGGGCAGATGGCATTTCTCCTGTGCACGTGAGCTCAGCAGACAGAAATCCCCGGCTCGAAGCTCTGTGCGTTGAACAGAGGGAAACTCCTTCTCCTCTGGCACTGAGCTGGTGCTCACAGACAACTGTGAAGACCTTGCTGAAACCAGAGCCCAGTTAAAGGGACGTGCATAGCACCAGATTTGCACCAATATGCTGCTCAATAAGACTGAAAACCCAATTTAGCCACGTCACTTGCATAAACCCAGCAAACTACACAGCAGACTTGGATTGTAATGACTTTTTTGGGAGCCTGAAAGAGGAATTTAACCAACCCAAGTCGTCTTGTTAGGTGCTGCAAAGTATATTCCATTCTTTAAGGAAAGCTCAAGGCTACCAGGAGTAGGAACATTTGGTGCATGCATAGAGCAGTCCACTGAGGCTTTGTCTGCAAGCAGGAGATCTGACCAACATGTGCAGACATCAGACAACAGCAAAGCTGTGCTGAGGACTGGGAGCAGCCTCCCATGCACGAGCAACACAGTGATCTGGTATTTTCCTTCCGCCCCAAAATGCCATGTACAGCTACGCTGTCACAGGGACTCCCTCCTGCAGCCACAGAAAGAGACCACAGCCTCCCTCCTCTGCTTTGGCAACACTCTCTCTTCGTCCCTCATCACAGCCCCCTGCCATTGCTAATATAGCAGAGACAGTGGAGTGGGATGAAAAGCCTGGAGCTGCTGCAAAGCCATGTCTGCTCTGTGTTTGCTCAGTCTGATTCACAAGATCTCCACAAGAGCGGAGCTGTGGTAATATAAACCATGATAGCATAAACCCTGGCACTGCAGCTACCATCCTGGCCTGTCTATTCAGGCAGTGAGCCCAGACCTGGGGTAGCCTGCCACCACCTGAGCTGGTGGGATGCTGCTGGGCACAAGCACCAGCAGCAGACACACCTTTGACTGTGATGGACTTGCAGGCTCCATGCTAACCCCCCTATCCCAAGGTCTGTGGGCACAAGCCCAGCTGTGGCCAGCAGGATGCTGAAGTAATGCTCCAACTCTGCTCCCATGGCAGCAGTGATCAGAGCCAGCACCTCGAGTGGGGCTCAGCTGTAGTAGGCGCTCTTTGACATATACGGATACATCTGCTCTCCTGTAGAACATCATACCTTACCAGCTCTTTAGCAGACTGAGGGCTAAAGCGGGCCAGGGAGTTTCCAGCCCGTCAAATAAAAAAGGCGTCTGCTGGGAAGAGCTTTACAAGCCAGTGTTCCCTATTTAATATCTTAGTGCCTCTTCATATGGTGTTAACCCCATCATGGAAACAAGAAAAAAAAAAGGGGGGGGAGGGTTGGGGTGGATAAAAATCAGACTTTGGACACAATCCAAAACCCACATTCCCAAAGCGGCTGAGAATCACCATGGGGACAATTCAGTACACACTGTTATTCATTTGACAGCTTCAGACTCAAACCCCCAGGCGCTGGCATGGGGGACTGTGCATTTAAACCCTGCCACACTGCTCCAGCCACAGCATCTGGAGTGGCTGCAGCAGCCGCTGCCACCATAACAGGTATTGCTTTTGCTGCCAAACCAGCTGGGGAAGAGATATTGGCAAAGATCTGGCACACGGATGTGTGCAAGGGCTCTTAAACTCCTTTCCCCCCACCACTTGCTGGCAGCAGCCTGTGCCAATACAGACGCTTTGAAACAACAGAAAAGAACAGAGAGAAAGTTGAAGGAGAATCAGGAAATAAAATACAAACTAAAATAAATATCCCCAATAAGCCAGAGTCCAGCATGAACGCATGTTTTAGGATCTGTGTGGATAATAAGCAATATTAGAAAACCACTGTGAGAAGGCCTCATAGAGCTCATTTGTTTCTGAAATAGGTACAAATCTGGCAGGCAGCAACTGCAAAGAGGAGTAAGAAAGGAGAAGGGAAAAAGAGACCGGAGTTTGGCTCATGGATGAAGAGAGAGAGGGAAACTGGCCTCCTGCCAGGATTTTTGTGAATGGGTGGGTGTGTAGTATCCATTTCCTCCCTGTTCCAGGGGGGAAAAAACAACAAGGAGGTAGGGAAATGCTTCGAATTATATGTTATTTGGTCATGCTTCAAAAATGTGCAACTACTGTCACATAATTTGATATTTTCCTAGTACTATGGCTATTTTCCTGCAGCCCAACTTCTTTCTTAACAAAGATATTTTTCATTGTGTGCCGAATGTATTCGTCTTTTACACACTAAATGTCTATTCATAAAAAATGCAAGCCCTTTAAGTGAAAAATTTTGAATTTATGAGTATAAAGACTTTAATGTACCTTAACTGTCTTAAATTCTCATTTTGATTTCTACTGAGCTAACATTTGCTCACAACATAAAGGGGCAGCAGCAGCGTTGCAAGAGGTCTAAGAGACAATTTCACAGGTGTTGCAAAAATCACAATTTCTCTTAAGTATATTTAAAGCATAACTATTTTACTGCAATGCTGGCAAGACAAAAAAGGAAAGACCATCTGATGACAAAAATAATAACTGAACACACAAATGAAATCAGAGGTCTAACATGGTAAAGTTTGAGGTGTTGCTGCTTTTTCCAGAGCTGTACGATCAAATCTTGTCTTTCATTGTTTGGATTTAATTTTTAAGTACAAATGTATATTAATTATAAAGCATATCAATTGTGCGGTAGAGATATTCTAAGCTGAAATAATCAGGTAGCATTGAAAAGATTATGGCAATTTGAAAGTTAGCTGCAAAACACATCAAGCTAAACTGTCCAGAATATGTCACAAAACTCACAGGAGGGACCAGGCCTAAGAGGAAGGAATATACAATAATTAAAGCCAAGGCTAAAAGAGTAGGGGTCCCCAGAAGAGACTGAAATACACAACTTGTAGATTTCCTAAAGTTATAGCTCCCTAAAGTAAAATCAAACCCAAACTCCACTATTATTGACAGATAGTTTTTTGAACATTCCAGTTTGGGTTTTCAGCAAGCTTGGTAGTGTTTTCAGTGCTTGGTGAGAACTGTAAAGCTCACAGTAAAATACTGGAATAAGTGAATGATATTTAATTCAGGGGAAATATAAAAAAAAATTAAATATAACTTAGCCTTGCCACCCCCAAAATGAGGGTGTTTAGGTTTCTCCTAACCAGCAGAAAAGTTGCAGGACTGCCCCATGGGAACTTCACCAGCCATTTGTATAGTCTGTATACCAACAGGTTCAACAAAGAGCTTCTAAACAAACAGCTTTCAGTCATCTTTTACCAAGGGGGACTTCAGCCCCAGAGTGAGCCAATCTTTCTGAGTCTGCTTCTGCACCACAAAGAGCAAGTAGGGACCAGCAAAAGTAGAAATTCTACTTATAACTCCTCCCCAGCTCAGCTTCACTGCAGGATTAAAGTAATACCTCGGGGCCTACCTGTATAAAAGAACAGCCTCCAGCCCTGAAGACTAGTGCATGCTTGAAAAGCATTTTGAAGATGCAAAGCAGAGGCTGTCACTTAATAGAGTACAAGTATTAAATAATGTTAACCATTTAACATTCCTGCAGAGCCTTTTGAGTCAACAACTTGTCACCTTGGGCTCAGCTGACAGAAGAGCAGAACAGTCGTGCAAAGCAAAGTTCTCCTTGAGCCTTCTCAATCTCTCTCTCTCAGGATATTAGAATTTCTTACAAACTTTTTCTTTTTCTTTCAGTATCTTACCTTCAGAAAGGTTATGTATTTTGTTGCTGTCCTGCCACACTGCATGAATTCAATTTTTATTTAAGTACAGACATAAAAAGGAAAAGAGAAGAAACCCCTTTTGGCAAGATTATTTAAAAATAAATATATATTCAGCCCCTGAAGGCTACTGTGGTTTCTGGAACAGCATATATTTTATTGGGTTTTTTTTCATTTGTGCTTGTTTGTGGTTTTTCTATATGTTCAGTACCATAATTACACATGGATCTGGTAAGCTGCATACACTTAAATAGAGTATACCATACATGATTTCCACCACTCGATCAATATTCTTATTTTCAGTTCAATACGAGTTCACTCAAACACCAGGATGTGAACTCTCATGCTGAATAGATGTATCAAGTATATTCTTTCACCTATTAGGTAATATCACTCAGTCTGAGAAGAATCCATACTTCTAAAGTTAAATGGAAGTTTTACTGAGAAAAACATCTATGAGGTAGATGGGACTACAGAAAAACCTATCACTTCAGGCATGTTCTAGAGTCTAGCAAACACAGACACAGGAAATGGACAAAAACAATCAGGTTCTTCTGAAAAGCCCTGAACGCAGATCCCTTTTTACTAACAGATAAACTGGAAACAAAGATCCCCACAAGACAATTTCGTCATGTAAGATGTGAACCACAAAGTGAAAGAATCACTTATATATTCAGTGGCCACCTGGGAGTTTGGCGACAGGACTGACATCTGCTCACATTTTCATCCCTAGGATGGTTACCTGGTTTCTGGAATGATGCTTGCACCCATTTTTACATGTGTCTCAGACCAGGCATTCGAGTGAATGAGGAAACTGGCCCATCCAAAAGTTTACTGCTCAGTCCAAGGGTTTTTTTCTACGCTGCAAGAAAAATCAAGGACCCGAACACCTGCAGGACCAATTTACTCCACCTTAATGAAGGTGTCTACACATCACAGGCTGCCCTGCAGGCTTCCAGCCCTCACCACTGACTACACAGGCCTTACACCAGTCACCAACATAATCTCCCCGTATTTATATTCATTTTAATTCTTAGTCCTCATCTTTCTAACACTGCCTTCTCAAAAAGTACAAACCAAAGGAAGAAGGGAACAACCAGAACACAGGCTATGAATAAATGTTCTGCAATACAAGACTCATACATACATGTACAGAGCAAGAGATACAGAGAACAAATATATTCCCATACCAGGAAGTTGGTTATGACTTCCATGTGAAAATAATTAACTACAGGCAGGGCCACAGAAAAATATAGAGAGCATCACCAGTTTCTTTCACAAGAAGAGGGAGATACTGATGGATTCTGGAGCATGGAGAGTAAAGACAAAACAAAGTGTCACATCAACTAAAACCTGTGGGGTACAAGAGAAACACAAGTGAAAACAACCAACAGCAACTGCACATATATATTATCAGATGCATATGCAGTTTTCCCCTACATGGTGGAGTCTGAATGTATGAGATGGTTGTTTTAAATGTGATCACCGGAATAAAGTATGAGAGATCTCTATGCCCTAAATTTTGCTGCCTTATCCTCTGTTAAACAAGAAACTCACTGTAGCCAGGTGTTCTGAGTCAGGGTACCCATTAATCAGTATCTAAGCACGCTGCAGAGATACTGTATGAAAAGAGAAGGAAAAATATCTTACTGAAATAAAGTACAAAGTCAGAAGAATCCAAGAAAAAACAAATAGGAATGGAAGCAATATGTATATACAATAGAAGCAAAACACCTCTAAGACAAACTCCTCTAACTTCTTGGGTACCTCATCCTGCTTCCAAAATTATGTATCTAGAGAGCTCTCAGAATAGCCCCAGAGACACAGTGAGGAGGTTAATCCATACAGATAAGCTGAAAGCCACTAACTGACCTATTGATAGTGTATAGACCAGCACTGACATTAATAAAAGCCTTCAGTGGGCAGTCAGCCCATATGTTGAATCAGGCATATTTTTTAAGGGGGTGGTATTTATTTTAGAATTGATTTTCCTTCCCTTGCAATTAGAATTCTATTTCAGTTTACTAACACTTAATGCTATTTTCAACATTAAAAAAAACAACAGAACTCATGAAGAAGCTGTATTTGCATATATTAACAGTTAAAATTAAATTTTTACCTAGAAAAATAATATGGGTAAGATCTCACAAAGACTCTGTGGTTATTTTTAGCTGCCATAATAAGTTGTTAATTCAGTGCAATAAAACCTATTATTAACTACTAAATGACTACAAAACCACTTGCTTAGTGAAGATGAAAGATCTGTACTGACTGCATTCCAGTAATTGTTTTCTATGCAGAAGTGACAGCTGCCATGATTATTTTTTTTATCTTGAAGATGAATGGCATTAGATTTATTAGATTTACCTACAAGAGCATAAGAAAAGAAATCTGAAAACATGCAAGCCCACAGCTTTTTAATGTCTTCTACATATTAGTGGTGCCTATACAATTAGGCAGAGCAGTTAGACACGGGATAAACTCAAAATTTATCTGCTCTCTTTAGCAGAAACCCTAAGACTGTATAAATCAATCCAAGGTGCAGGCCCGTTCTTTATCCAACCTGCTTGTCCTGAGCTCAGGTCAGGGCTCAGAGCTGAGACAGGTCAGACATCACAGCTCACACAAGGGACCAAGGGAGCATGAAGATGGTCCTTGACTTTTTCCCTGACACACAGTATTTTCAAGATAACAGGTTCTTCATACAGCTTTTTTTTTTCCTCTCATTGCTATAGGTTAATATGGCCAAAATTGAGCTACCCTGGTTTCCCCCCCCAGAGGAGCAACACAGCATGTCGAATCAAACTTTCCACATTCCACCTTGAAACTGAACAACTCACCTCATTTCCCACTGACAATGTCTGATTCTCACCAAGTTATGCCTCAGCCCAGCACCAGTGGTGCATTTGTGATAAATAGCATCCACTTTTCCATGAAGTCAGAAGAAATAGTTAATTCAAATAAAACTTTCATATGTATGAGCTTGCTTTGGCACCTGGCTTTCATGTCAGCATTGTATGAGTATTAATAGGGACGCAAAAGTATGACAGAATCATCCAGGCAACTGTATGGGTAACAGCATCCATGTACATATCAAGCTGCTCATGTACCAGTTTTGAGAAGAAAGCTTCCTTAGTGACAACAAGTCACTCATGCTAATTGAAGTCCCACGCTAGGGTACAGTAAATGACAAATATCTTGGGATCTTACATGAGAAAGCTTTCCTTTGATACATCTGCAGGCTTGTCATGCTTTTTTGACTTAGTGTAAAATAAAGACATGGGACAGGAGGCTTTTGAGACTCCAAAAACATGAAGAAAAATAATGGAACTCATTACTGAGCACAGTTTTGACTTGTTTAAGGTCTGTGTTTGCTAGTGAATGGAACAAATGATGTTACGGGGTGAAATCTGCCAAGTTTCATTAGAGTACTTCTGTGAAAGTGTATGATCTCAGAGGCTATACATGTTAATTTACAGTAGAGTTTAGATTAAAGTGATGAATGTGTATCTAGTATACATTTAAGCACAATTTTAAAAGAAAACCAGGCTGAGGCCTTCCTGCTCAACATGCCACTGCAGATTCTCCAGCGTAAAAGCAGAGCACCTCAAGCAATTGTTACAGTGTCTATTGGCAGAACAACACTTTATTTAATTAAATGTCCACTAGAACTGTAAAGTTCATTTCCTAACCCTGAGTTCAGCTATCAGAATACAAGTGGTTTAAACAGTGTTTCATATCTACTTGATGGGTAAAAGCTGTCAGAAAGTCCTGTCAAACATGAAACAGAGTAAAAGATTAATTTCCTGGTGAATTTAGTTGTGTCTTTTTTTCTCTTTAGCTCAAGATGCTGGATAGCATTTAGCTGTTTTGTTCCACAGTGAGCAGACCAAATACAGCCCAGCTTCTATTCATATTTTTTTTTCTCACTTATTTCTCCTAAAGCCATTTTAGTTTTTTTTTTCTGTTTTTACACATAAATGAGACAAACATGGGTGCTATGTATTTATGTAGAAATGTGGCAAGACCATTCTTCAGTGAGGATGCATTTAGATATTTTTGTTTGTTTCCCCTTAACACATGCCCAAACCACACCTAAACTTACACAACTCTAGAACTCCAGTTCTGTCATTGATCTAATAAATCACACAAGCAGGCTTCCTGCTTGTGTCTCACATACTTCTTTTGAAAGCAATAGGTGATGTCAGGCCAGCTGGGCCTGCATGAGAAATTACAAATTAGCCGCAAAAAGCAAAACATTGCAGAGAACCTCCGAGTCAAAACCTCCCCAGCTGGTAACTTACCATCAGAGCAGAACAGTGGACAGATGATGTTCCAGGGCAGGACACCCAGCTCAGCCCCAGATTGGCAGGAGCAGCTCCCTAGGCTGCACTGGCACCTTTGGTGCCCCAGAACCACTCCAGGCAGCAGCTGGATGTGCACTCCTGCAGCTAAGCAGCACAACTTCATGCCAAGTAGCTGCAAGCATTCTGATCAAAGTTCACTTTTTTCTTCCCTTTTTTTTTTTTTTTTTTTTTTTTTTTTTTTAAATCAGGTCTGTTTAAACTGAAATTGAACACTGTCCTTGTAGAAACAGGACTTAACAACAGCATCTGCTGACAGCTGTGCTGATACAAGCACAGCTCCTCTTCACCGTGACATAGGAAACTGGGGAATGGATTCTGCCCTCTGCTCTGTGATTGCAGGACTATCGACTTCAGCCAGAGATGCAGACAGACACCAGCATAAAGATCAGGAACACTGCTTCACAGGAAAGACTGCCTAAAAATCTCTACCATTCTCCATGAACTGTAGTAATATCCTTACACATTTCGGTGAGAGCAAGACTTTGAACCATCTAACTAGCTGAAGAATGAGGTAATCAGTGGCAAGCTAATGTGCAGAAAATAGGTATGTATTTTTAAATGTATGGGGATGTTTTGGATGGTAAGAGCATGAGTTGTACATAAATAGTAAGGAATCAGAATGACACTCAGGTGGTGTTTTCTTTTACACTGAAGCCTTCAAGCTAAAAACAAAGGCTAGTAAAATAAGAAGTTGTGTTTACTGGGTCCCTAGACTTGCCATCTAATACAGCTATTCATCAAAATACTGCATGCTTTTTGCATGACACATGCGTCTTGTTCAATCAGTGAAAAGCTGCAGAAAATCTCCTAAATATTCTATTCTAAACAACACTTTGCAGCTACAACCACAGCCTGATTTTGATTTATTGAATAATTTGACTGGAGAACACCTTAAGTCACAACAACATTAAACGCAATAACTTTTCATTCCTTTGCTGAACACCATATGAAATTAAACAAAATAAAAATTGACAGCACCAAGTTATCTTGAATCTATTCCAGATGGATTAAGTTCACTGTATGTATTAAGTGGAGATTTTAGCTTAGGTTTGACATTGCATTTCACTGACTCCCCAAAACAAGTCAAAAATAACCTAGGATGTGTTACCAATTCCATTTTAAATCTAAATATTTCTGATACTAATTATAGAGCAAAAGGAGAATGTTGAAGACATTTCAACTTTAACAGCCCTGCCATTCTGATTAAAAATATCAGCTTTACATCTGCAAGAAATTTATAAAGTGGACTCTTTACAAATTGTTAGGGAGCAATTTGTGCACAGTTAGTTCTTTGTTTAATCGAGAAATCTGCCCAAACCCTGATTGTGTGCTTATTTCCCTAAGGCTGGGAGTGAAGGTTATTTCATTATGCCTTTTGGGAGCGGCAATCTATCTAATACGTTTCTGAATTATTCCAGACTGAGCCGAAGCTGAACATGAGAACAAAGCCTTGCTTCCACAGCAGAAAGACCAGACTAACTCCCAGCTGGGAAGATTTAGGCAGAGATTTATAAGTACAAACACTGAAGAAATTTGCAAGTAATTGCATGTATTTACTCTCTGTTGTGGTATGCAGTAAACTAATATTTATTAAAACATATCAGCACAGTGCTGCTCATTACCCCCTTGTAGTCTCTTATTGCAAGGTTGCAACGGTTTGTTTTGCTTTTTTTCCTTTATTCTTTCAGGGCAAGAGGACTGGGGAAAGAGGGCAAGAAAATCAGGATTACTAAATGATGCCTGCTGTTTATGTATGTTATAATGCACACAAATCCTATCTCTGTAATTAAATAAATATTGTAATTTCTGCCAATGAACAGTACTCCCATCTGTTCTGTTATAAAAAACAAAAAATCTGGATACTCAACCGTGTTATTAGATATCATTGGCGCTTCTTGCTACACACAGAAAATACTCGTTTATTTTATTAGCACCTACACACTCTGCAGGTTCATGCTTTGAATCAACAGTCAGTTTAATTTTGCTGAGGTGTTGGTTCAGCAAGTACTGGTTAAGTCTTACTGGGCTGGAGCACCAGTTGCTTTGGAGATCACTCAGTGCACAAGAGTATGGCACTAAATATCAACACATTTACTTGTCCCTGTGGTACCCTCATTCAACTCCAACACAGGTGGGGCATTTAGAATACCGGGATCTTACTTCATGGTATCTACTTCTCTAAAAATTTTGTTAAAGTTCAAGGCAATTTGAAAGCCATTTTCTTTCCAAAGGTTTCCTACCAAAAGGAACATCTGAGAAGTTATCTGCTTTTGGAGAGTGCCAAGGATACCTAGGTTTGTTCCATTCGATGATAATTTGAAACTTTCTATTCCAAATCCAGCATTTCAAAAGTCTGTTTAATATTGCTGGGTGACAGAAGCCTACCTAGCTCGCACATCACTTTGAAAACCCTACCAATTTGAAAGTCAAGAAAGGAGTAGCTGCAGACAAAATTTAACTCTCTCTGTACCCTCATCAGATAAGGGGGCCCTGGGATTAGCTCAGCTGGTTGGAGTGGTGCTGGAACACCAAGGTTGTGGGTTGTTAAAGGTTGGAGTTGATGATCCTTGTGATGTAACTTATCCACCTACCCAAACTTACCATGTCACGGCCTGAACTGCTGAGATTTCACAATTGGATTATATCACCTTATCAAACTGTTTTAACTGTTTTGTTTTAAACACATGCTCTGTTTTGTAAGCTTACTTGAAAGCAAACATTTCTGTTTAGCACTTCAAAATGTCAAAAAATTTTTTTCCTGTACGAAGTTCAAAAGGACATGTTTGTAACACAGATTTTGGTAAAAATTTAATAGCAAGTGACTAGTATTTGAGGTCTTAAGTAACAGATCATTAATAAGTACTTAGCATAATATATCAGTTTTACTAATCTTTCATACAAGATTTCTGTGTAGTTCTTTGTATTGGACACTACAATTACAAGAGCAGACTTGGGGTTTTCCAACCAAGAGTCCAAATTTAGTCTGTCTCCTTCTACTACAAAATGAAAATTTCAACTAGTAATTACTTGTGGTTGAATTAATGTAGTTTAAAGTTGATAAGAATAATGTGCTTATTTACTATGTAGGTAGTGTAAGATTTATGACAGCCTTAACTATTAATTTTCACATTTATAAGTGCGAGGATTGTATAAACTCTGAGACAGGTTAATTCCACTGTTGTCATTTGGTAACTGTAACTGGCTATTACAATGAGTGTTTTCTTTAGGGAGTTTCCCCATGAGGTCCCTACACTACCTTCTGTGTCCAAGTTCCTTCGTTTTTTTTTTTTTCCTTCTGTTGGGATATGCAGTTTCAGTCTTATTGCATGGAAATCCTATCTCAGTAACAATTAAGCTAATACTCAACTATAAGAGACTTTCTGAAACAATCTGCAGTTTGTGGGTTACAAGGACAAGAGTACACTGCAATATGACAATAAGCTTAAGAGTATTTAATTTTTTTTTAATTAATACAAAACAACAACCAAAGAAACAAAAAATAACAAACAAAAAAACCCCTCAGAAACCTCTTTCACTAAGTGGGGAAAAAAAGGAGCCCATCATGTAAAAATCTAGGTGTGAGTAGAGCTAGCCAGGCTGGTAATTGCTCCTCTGAGACCTGACGTACTCACTGCACACTTGACATCATCTGCACTTTCATTGTGAAGCAAAATTAACCACATACATTACAGCACAGTCCATATTCACCTTGGTTACTGGCAAAATACACACAAAGATCTCCAACTTCAAGACTAGAAACTAGGACCAAGATTTTTAGAAATAAGAACTCAATGTTAGACTTTAAGAGTGAGTTAGAGAAACACTTTTCATTTTCAAATTACCAAGATACAAAAACCTTCCAGAAAAACTTCTCAATGCTCAGCACTTCTGACAATTCAGCCATTTACTTACACTGCTGCATCAAGCTGTAGCTTGACTCCAGTTCTTGAAGCAATGTTTACAGCCTAAACAATAATCAATGTTCAAATTACTATCCAAATCTCAGTTTTTAAGCTTCTGGTGAAAAAATTCTGACAAACAACACTTTGAAAGGGCATCTGAAAAAATAAAGTGTTAAAGAAAGTTACCCCACTTGAAATCCAGGCTAGGAAGAGAGATTTGAATCCACTTTGAAATCTTTTCTAGTTAATTAATAAAGCATGAGCATAGCACATTAGACAAAGGTTTTTATTTGTGGCTTTGTCACAAACTGACTTGGATATCTCCAGCAAATCTCCAAATGTCTGCCTGTCAGCTGCTACGAACAGGAAATGGTCTGTGCATACCTGCTTTCAGAAAAAATAGCACTTCATACAGAGCATGACATGGGGCATTTCTTAATCAATCCTGGAGTTTTGTTCATTTCTTGGGAAAGAAAAAAGTGGGGCAGTGATGAAAAAACATTCTCGACTAATCACTGTTCTGTACTGACTTTATGAATAATCATGTTTTACAACTCCATTACTATCTTAGATAACTACTTGCAGGGACATATGGAAAAAATTACTTTCCTTGTCACCAAAGCTACACCTTGAAAAAACATGTAGCACAAAACAGCAAAGTAGATGGTAGACCAAAATTCCAAAAAGGAATCACTTCTAATCAAGCTATTTTTAGGAGCACTTCATCTCTATTCTAGTTTTAAGATTATAAAACCTAATCCTGAGCATACTAGAAAGTCTTCAGCTGTTTTGGGTGTGATGGGATTTCATCCCTAATGAGTCCAAAATCAGTTTATTTGCTCTACAGAACAAGCACAGCTTTACTGAATGAGCTTTGCCTACTTGCAGAGCCAAAGCCAGTGTTTCACACTGCAGCACCCACCACAGAAAACCCCTGCTGGCCACCTGATATCCGAGACTTCTGTGTTCTTCTAAAGCTGCAGTGTTTAGACAAGAGGAAAATGACTGGGCACCTACTGAATGTCCAAACCCTGTCAGAGCTGCTTGAGTAACATTTTGATTCTGATCTGACACCCAATATTCAGGTCTTTGCTAAGATGAAAATGTTTGCAGCACATGCAAGCTCAGGACAGGATCTAACAGAGCAAAGTCCACAGAAACAGCCTAAGTTTTGAGGATTTTTCTCTTAGCATGAACAGAAGACAGATCAATAAATCCAAAGCAGCTCTAGCTCTGGGAGGCAAGTCAAGAAAAACGTATACAGAGCAGTTAAGAAAATTAATGATCCTGTGCATATTTAAGCATGAAGAGGAAACTAATATTGGAAGATAAGGGAGGAGTGCATAAGGCTTCAGATAAAATAAGGAGAAAACTTAGAATTACCTTGGCAGAAAGACAAGACCAAAAGAAAGAGTCATGGGCAAGGAGACTAAAAGGCTCTGAAAAAAGACAATGTGAAAACTCATCTAGTTTTTTGCTCCTAATCAAACTCTGTTAATATGATTTTAATCTTTACTTAGTGTTTAACACAACACTTGGCAGTTAAAATTCACTGAAGCAACTTAACTGAGGTGAATTCCTACAGTTCTCAGACCATATTGATTATAATATATTTTTTGAGTATATGCCTTTTCTTACAGAGCTAGCAACTACAATTGCTACAGCCACTTCTGAAAGTAATTTGTACATGCTGCATTCAGCAGCTTATGGCATCTGTGTATGTAAATAAATAAATAAAATACTTGATACACACACTTGTGTATTGCTTTTTTGAATTCTCAGGTTGTAAAGTAAATAAAGGCACTGTGGTATAACCATTGGACTTTGAACAACTCCTAGTTCACTCTACATGTGTTAGCATGAGATCAGTTTTGACTACAATTTTGTTCTGTTGTAGGAAAAAAAACAAAGAAAAGTAAGATTCCACTGCTAATGATACAGAACGCAGAATTTATTACTATTGAAAAATTTCAGAGTCATGAGAGGTATAAAGGCCCAAAGCTGCAAAGGAATTTTTAATAAATATATATATACACATACATATATGTATACGAGAGGTTTGGGCAGCACCTGCTGCAGCGGATTTATATAATGTCTTACAAAACCCTAGTTTTAGCCCATTATAACTTTCTGAAAACTACTTCTTCAGAAGTTTTCCATGATTTTTCGACTCAGCAGAATTAAATATAATATTTTTGCTTTATGTCATAACAGGAAAAAAACCTGAAAACAGACATCCAGATTTTCATTTTCATAGATTTATTTACTCTCACAATGAAAAAATGGCTGAACCTTACACTTTGAACTCCCAGGATGGCTAATTCCCACTGAATTTTAGTTACTTTTGTTATTTAGAAAACAATAGTAAATAGTAAATGTTAAAAAAATTTAAAAATTTAAAAAATAGTAATAGCAAATGTTCCCATGGTGTATGCACTAACAGTGCAACAGCCAGCCATTTCACTTCCTTGTGTCCAAGAAACATTACTTCTTACAGCCTGGATAAAGACAATCCCAGGAGTCAGTCCAGGGGCCAGAAGGAAGCTCTATCCATTTTTTGCCTCGCTGTAGACTGTGCAATCGAATCTTTGGACCACAGCATCACATTCCCAACAAGCTGTCTGAAATCAGCCCTCCCCTTTTTCCTATCCAGCCCACTTGTGTTTGGGTGAAAAAGGAGCCAGGCCTCTTTAGAATAGAGGTCACAATTTGGCTCGGTGTCATCAGGCACATTTTTTCACCTGAAAAACACTTAACTCGCTGATGAAACATTGTTAAACTGCAGGGCAGTTGACATTCAGTCTGAAAAGATGCTCCATAATGATACCTTTACACTGAAATTACATAAATATCCATTAAATTCAGTTAAACCTAGAACTGACAGCTTTCATGCACTTATCATCAGGTAGAATAAGAAGAACCTCACATTCCCTGTGTTTTATGAACTCAGAAATGAAACAGCAACCTCCTGATTAGTTCCATAGAAGTCCAAACTGCTGACAACTGGCTCTAACATGAAATTGAAGAAAGTGAACAGAAATTTAACATCATGCTATTGAAAGTATTTGTAGCTTAGAGACAGTAATATAGACTATTTTATTTATAAACACATTCAATGTGTGCATCAAGACTACAGCTACAGCACTTGATTGCATGTGCATAAAATGGCACACCTGTCTGATTTATATAAAGTTAGGCTGCCAAGAATATGTCTGTATTTCTTCAGACAACAGGTCCTCTAGAAGGGCTCTACATACAGCACCTCACATCATGACTTTTCATTACCTTTATTTGAGTTAGTATTTTTTTTCCTTACTTTCTCCTTCTCTCATCCTTCCACCCCCTCAGAATGAGCTAACACGGAAAAAAATTGTATGGGCAGAATTTAACAATCTTCACAAACACAGTAAAAATTAAACACGTGCACTAATTTTAAATTATGTGTAGCATATGAAGGCAACAGGCATATTTATGGCTATAATGGCACCGTACAGTTTTATATAGCCAGCATTAGCTATAGGGTTTCCTATAATATTTTTATATATAAAGAAAACTAATCTACTATTACAAGTACATACATTACAAGCCTCTTTAACATACCAGATAACTCCCAAAAAGAACGCTCAAAACAAAACCTAGAAGCTTTATGAAGGTGCTGTTTTGCTTGCCTGTTAGTCATAAGTAGAAACAAGAAGTAAGTCATGACAAGTTATTCTGTAGGCAATATGCACAAGTCATTATTTTAAACCAAAAGGACTCAACTTATAGCTTTCTAGGTAGAAATAATTTGTTGCCTTTTCTTCTTTCTTAAACTAAAATACTTGTTACAATAATTTGAATTAGGACCATCAAGATGCTCGAAATGGGTTCAGAAGCGCTAAATTTTAAGACTTACACTGCAACATAGACATGAGCTGCTTAAACTAGGTATTACTCTCAGAATAGTAACTGTACTTTCACCTGTCAGGATCATGGATACTGTTTTCAGCAGAAACTTTTCAGTCTTTTACTTCAAGCCACCATCTTGAAGTTACAGTATCAAAATGACTTTGTAATTTTTTGTTCCGTCTGGGAAACACTGAATGACATTGGGAAAACAGACTCCAGGTCAGAGTAACATTCATTTCCTTGGCATCAAGGACGCCTGCCTTTTTCCCATCTTCAAGAGTCAGATCTGTAACAGAGTTACACAAAAACAATGCCAAGAACAGAATCTGTTGGGGAGCTGGAAGGCACTTGCCTGCTACTGCATCTCCAAAACCAGGTATGATTCCCCAATGAGTGGGAATTTCAGTGAAAACAAGCTTTGTCATTTCAAAGTAGCAAATGCATTTTCATAAACAAACACTTATAAAGTGCCAATATATTCTTTTGGTAAATTCATGCTCATAGTAGACGACATTTCCATACCTTGAACACTGAGCAGAACAGCACAAAAGCAAAACCCACCAGTACAGGCATGGGAATAAACCAGCAAAAGGATGATTTCTGATTCTGAAGCCAAACATCATCACTCCCCTCCTTTTAGAAGCAGAAAGGGGGGTGAGGACAAAGAAAGAAAAGAAAAAGAAAGACAGCCAAAACCAGCAGGCTAAGTAGAGTAACCGGAAGCATACAATTTACTGCTAATGGTTCAGTGTCTGCAAAGGACTGCTCAAGCTGTGCTCAACAAAAACTCAGTAATAGCCAAAGAGGGAAGTAAAAAAAAGGCAAGATGTTTGGCTTTACTTTCTGTCAAATACTGTTAAATATGAGCCACTTAAAAAAATAGAATGAAAGAATTGAGTAATGCTTTGTACAGGTGGTAGCGAGGTCCCTGGCTGGGCCTTCAGACAAAACCATTCCCACGTAAACCTTAAAGAGGATTAATCCTCAAGGGCCACTGTAATGAGACCTTAAAAGGCTGAACAACAGCAGCCTATCACGGAGGGAAGCAGTAGCCTGCTCCCAGAAGTCTTCTCTAGCAGAGTTACATCAAAGCAAACTGGGACCAGATAGCAGGATTCTGCAAGAATCCCTTATCTCAGCGCTAGCGGATGCTTCTCCTCTGATTGTCTTGAACTGCCACCTGTCCCAGACATCTTTGAAGGCAATGCTAAGCCTGTGATGGATCTGACCTCCTTGAGCTGAGATTCTTTTATGTCTTTCTTCATTTTCTGCTCTGTTACATTCTTTCCCTGCAACGCACACTACATGAAACAAAGGGAGTTCTCACTCCTTGACTTACTGTCCCCAGCTATTTGAAAGCAAAAAAACAATGTTAAGGATTATACTTCACCCGCAATATGGAGCTGTCCTCAGGAGACAAGCCTCTTATTTTTGAGAGTTATAACTAGATGGCTTTTACACGAAGGGACTTTAAAATGAGGTTCAACATTGCTGAGAGCCAAGATATGAAAGCTGCATATCAGAGATAGCTTAAAAAAACAAAAAGGTTTGTAATACAGAAGTATACAAAAAATCACATTACGAAAATGAGCAGGAAAATAACCAGGAAGCACCAAGCCTCAGAGAAAACACCAAATTATTGTAGTATGTATATGCATCCCATGTTGTTCACCAATAGCCTTTAATACCAGTGTCCACCATACAGTGCCAAAATAATCCTAGATTAAAAGAAAAAGAACTGGTCACTACAAATAAAACAGCAGGTCTTCTACCTGAGACACACACCTACAATGACATAAAGTATTACACCCACCTCCCACAAAGGGATATGGCTTCACCACAGATGTTGCACATCAGGGTTGGTTTGTAACCAGTGATGCACTGGCAACCACACTCGCGCTGACTTGGGGGCATGTACTTGCAGTAGGATCAGCCAGAGTTACTGAGCTGAAGATAAATTCAGGGGAATATTATCAGATTTTTATCTCATAGCTAGCTACAAGCCATAATATACAAGTCACCATGGCTGTAAAAAGGCTGGCTGGGGAGGAATACTGCTACAACTCCCACCTCTGGTTTCCCACTTTTGCACTCAATTAATTCTGGACTATTTTATAAGTCCTTTTCTTCTAAGTGGCACTGTCAGAAGAAGAAGCAAAATATAGCTAGGCTAGAGCAGATTGCTGCCTGCCAGAAGCACCTCTCAGTTCCCTATGCTGACAAAATAAAAGGGTGTCATTAGTTGCAGTTAGGTGGGATTCATGGAAGCACTATGCAGCAGGATGGAAGCAGAAAGAGAAAGCACCCTTCTTGAGTGCTTTTGAAGCTCCCTAGGAAATCACAGCTGGAAGAATTCAACCAACTATATAAATGGTTACGATTCTGAATCAAACAGCTGAGCTAGACTCTGTGAAAGACTGCAGCAAACAATAAGCAGACATAGAGTCTGAATAATAAGTAAAAAAAAAAGGCATTACATGGAAAACACTGAGCAGACCCTGGCATTTTCTGGAGCCAAGACCTACTGGCACGTGCTGCCAAATAAATGTGGCCTAGAGGCATGCTCAGAAGGAATGTGAAGATAGCTTTTTCCCATCTATAAAACAATTTCCACAACAGGGTATTGTGCTTCAAGACCACAGAGCAATGTCAGGCTAAGCACCAGGCTCCCACTAGGAAAATAGAAAAGTTGTTTCTTAACAGACAGCAGAGCACACCATTTCAGATGAGTGTCCTCCTCAGAGAGTTGTGCCAATACCTTGTGTAACCTTAACAAAGAGTATCCATGTCCACATCACTTCTTAAAGCCAGCCCAGAGGCCACCCCCTCATGGTAAGGCACGACAACCTTGCGTTTTGCCAGCCTCCCGGCACAGTCTCAGCAGAACTGGGCCAACACGCCTCTGGTCCAGCAGGACCTGCTTGCCCAGGCAGCCCCCATGTGTTAAAGCAACACAGGCAACACTCCCACGGGCTATTTACTAAAAAATTCCAGACAGGGAGGCTGGGCACAACACAGAGACACAGCATGCTTTAACCCACCTGTACAGACCACCTTTTCAGAGCAGAATACGCACAAAACTCCCATCTATGGGATGAACCACTACAACAGCTTTTGTCCTCCTTGACTCTGGTTTACAATGCACAAAGGATGAATGGTACTACTAAACGTTGGATGTGCATAAATCTGATAAATAACTACTGAAGAAATGTGCTATCTTCCCACAAGAAGTGGAAATATTTTCACAGGTCAGGATTCTGTGCTTCATTTAGGTTTTTAGTTTATTCTGTGGAATCATATGAAGCCAAATCAGGCCTTTATCCTTCATTTAAAGGGGTTTCCTCCATTTTGCTTTATGTGTTTAAATTAAAAAAAATAAGAAAATTAACCAAAAACTTGTAAGAGTGAAAAAAAGCACAAACCATAGCCATTGCCAGTCTCATGCAATGCAAAGACTTAGATGAGCAGGATATGCATCAGGCTTTCCACATCAAACATCCCAAATACCAGGCAGCTCAATAATTATCTAGAAATGTATGATTACTGCTCCTCTTTTCCCTCCTATTTAAAAGAAAATAAAAATTCCACTCCTATCATAGTGGTAATTAATGTTTTTGATGTCTGGCACCAATTTTACTGTTAACAGCACTGTTAGTTCAGTGGTGTTAATGCCAATTCAAATATTGTCCAGCATGAAGAACAGCTTTGGTGCCAACAGCTTCCTATCACTGTACCATGCTGGCCCATCCCAGTAAAGTGAGAAACCAATGTTTACACATAATATAGGCCTTGATCCAAATTTCAGTCATCCAAGTAACCCAATTCCATTTCTACAACAATGTCTAACAGAAGTCAAGCCAAAAGCTTGTAGTTTTCCTAAGTTGTATCTGTATATAGGCTGGTGAAAAAACCAAAAACACACCAATCAAATTCAGTACCTTTTCACACTAAGGAGTCTGACATGCTGGAATGAAATTTAATTCAACACATTCTAACTCGTTAGTTATTTGCTTCAACACTCAGTATGGTGTTAGACTCAGCCATTACTATAATCAGACATTTATTCTGAAGTATTTCATATGCCATTATTTTTGGCTTATTACCACTGGCTACTTCAATGGGGACTGTAGATGGAGGAATAACAACGTTCAGGTCTTCATCTGCAAAATGGTAACATGGATTCTTGGCAATTATTGTTTTAAACTACAGCTATCATGGAGAACAGGCAAATAAAAGGGTAGAAACTAAGGCAACTGGGGATTATTTTAAAGTTTATTGAAGGCAGCAGTTGTTGATTCATTGAATTCTCTGGGTTCTGGATCAGCATCATTCAACTGTTTGGGAAAAATGATGGCTCAAGGCAGCACTGAAATGTGAAAGGGAAACTAGAATGGGGGACCCTCTATACTACCTTATTCAGTGTGAAGCATGAAAGAAGCATAATTGAGATTAGAAAGTGATTCTGTTATCTGGTGAGCTATCTGTTTTGAACTCCAAAATGCTGCAAGACAATAAAAAAAAAAAAAAGTAAAATCAAAAGACTGTTTAGTAAGTGATAACTCTTACTTTTAAAAGGAAGGATGAAGACGTAAAAACCTGTCCATACATACATTGTCAAGCATATATTGCCTTTCCTGCTGCTGTGTACTCACCTGCACACATGCCAATGACTACACAGCAACACAGCTTTAAAACTCAGCTATGGATACATGGGTATTGAAGATAATACGGCTTCCCTGCACCGGTGGTTGCTGCCTCGCCTGTAAGCTATATTATGAGAAATCAATAAAGGCAGCCAGTGTAAGTCTGACTGAAGGGGTAAGCATGCCTGACATGATCTCCAGACTCAAATGTGATCCACTCAGCAAGCTCAAGAGCCCCAGTTGTAAGTAATTTGAGCAGTGTTTTAATAAGAGTTTGGAGAGTACTGTGTAAACTACCAAGGCTAAGAGGTAAAGAGCCAGACTAAGAGGAAGCTAATTGTGCTGGTAGGTGTGAATAAAAGGAAGTAGAGGCTATGGCTAAGTGGCTCTCCTCCTAAGTACTGAGCTCAATCAACAGGAATAAAGTATCTGCTAGCCATCCTGAAAATGGTTTTGCAACAAAAGCATTTAAATTGTCACAAAATGAAAGGCACTGTTCAACTGTGGACTCCAAAAGGAGGATAGCACTGAGAGACTTCCATGGGACAAGCTGGAAACTGCACTTTGACAACAGGGACCATGCTACCTTTCAAATCCTCCCTTAACAAGTCTATGGCCAACGCCATGCAGAGAGCAGACCCACGGTACCCACACGCTCCCATTACTCCCACTGCCCACCTGAGGCATCCTCTGTGACACAAAGCCCTCCTTCTGTGCCCACACAAGGGCCAGGGGGCAAGAGCAATGAAAAATAGGGCACATCCAGATCTCAAGCACCCAGAATGAAAGAAAATTAACACAAGAGAATCATGACAGAGGAGCATCCTTGTACACATACTCTTCAATCTAATTATTGCTACGGTTTTCTTAACAAAAGCTGAACAATAACAGGAGAGATGATTCCAAAATATCTGAACTTAAATGTTTGTTTTCTAGATTTAGACACAACAACTGAGGATTCTGCTGCCTAAATACAGACACATAGGGCCATCTTAGATCCCTGATATATCTGGACATTCATACAGAGTTAAAAGACATGACCCAGGATGCAGGGGTTAGCCAGGCTGGCACTAAGACCACTTAGGATCCTCATAGGCATGAAAATGGCACTCAAATTCCAATCTCTACTTAGGCAACTAAATTCCCTCTAGTAACACTGACCAGAGAGAGCACCAATGCAAGAGAACCATCTCACATTTTTCCCCACCTTCCAGCTGCTGATACCACAGCAGTTACACTGTAGGCACACAAGATCAGCCCAAATCCACTACAGACCTTCTGTTTTAAAAGCATTGTGACAAATGTCCATGTATCAAGGGATACAACAGCTTTGAAGAAGCTTTTCACTCTCTCCTGATTTAGGGACAGCTGATCTGCCTTGATGCTCAAGAGATGGATTACATTATTTCTTAGCTTTTTCTTCACAGTTCTTAACCATGATGCTGTAGCTCTGAGCAATGAATTCTGCCTCTTTCCATGAAGGCAGTATTCAACAAATACATATGTAAAGCAGCTAAAAAAAACTATATATGGAAAAAACAAATCAAATCCATTAGAGAAGTGTTTTTGCATTTGTCCTACCTTAATCTTCTCTGTTCTTTAAACAAACAAACAAAAAAAAACCAAAAAAAACCAAAAAACCACCACACATAAAACCTCACTCCACAGCTTCCTTAGGTGCACTTGAACACCAAAATAATGAGACATTAATAGAATATTTTTAACATGCTTCTCAAAGCATTTTCAGAACTTTGAAGTCAACAGAATTACAGGGCTAGAAATAATTTCTATAAATTCTTCTTACTTAGAAATAAGAAATCTCAAACATTCTTCCCTACCAAATTAAAAAAACAAAAAACAAAAAAACACTCAAACAAAACACCTAACAAACAAACCCAAAAACCAAAAATAAACAAACCCAACCAAACAAAAAAAAAAAAATACCCAAACCTACAAGATCACCTTCCAATTCCTCAATCACATTACACTTCAAAGCTTTCCAGATACTGGTAGTTCTGGAGTCTGTCTCATGCTGAGGAGAGAAAAAATGCATGAGAAGGAAGAACGTATCTATATACTGTAAATCTACAGGTGCAATTGTTACTTCCAAATGAGACACATCACACAGGGGCAGCAACTCCAAGGCTCTCAGGAGACACTGCTGGTTTCACGGGCCTCCAGAGAAATGGGCAGGAGTACTTGTAATGAGTAATTTCAAAAACAACACAGGAGGTTTGGAAGGCTTCTTGGAGAAGCTATTTCAACTTACAAGCTGCTAAGCTTACAAGGTCTGCAGCACCTTCCTAAATTTCACACTGAAGTTGCCTCTGAGCATTAATTTGAATTTGAGAACAGCGATTTTTTTTGTTGGAGTATATTGAAAAATACTAATATATTTTAGACTTTTAATCCTAAAAATGTTTTTGCAAACACACTAATTTTTTTTAAAGACCCACACTTCAGTTGCTCAGCTGACATGAGCAGTCTGACATTCACTTTTCTAACAGAGGCTTTTTTCCTTGTGAGTTCTATTAAAAGCTTTAGATTTGGCTTTTTTCAACTACTCCTACTTGACAACATTTGGAAACCACCCCATAAATCACTGTCAGTAGAGAGTTTTGTTACTAGAGTGCTTAAGCCTCTCCCCTGCAAAATGCTAGAGTTGAAGTAGGATCCAGATTCTCAGAGGCCAAACACAGTTTGAAATTGAAGAGTGCCTAAATATATTTAAAGACACTGATCCTAAATCTCAACAAGGATTCTCCACTGACATTCTCTTACCACTGTCCAACCAGGCCAGGTAGAAACTCTCCAAAAAAGTTGTCCTGGTCTCCTGCCACCCAAAGATACTGGGAAACTAGAGATGAGATAAGAAAAGTGTCTGCTTTGGGGCTATCCAGAAGTGTTTCAGTTGTCTCTCCTGAGTCCCAAATTATGCCAGGGAAATGAAAAGGGAGGCCACCACCTACGCCTCTGTATGCCCTTTCCATGAGCCCATCTGCTGGTGGTTTTCCATGACCCATCTGGATGGCTCTCACTGTCAAATGTGCCACACATCTCTGGCCACTGTGGTTCAAGAGTCGCTGCCATGAAAAGTCATTGCTTTCCAGTTACTGCATTTTAAAAGTGTTTCCAGTTAACAGTTTCCTTTTTTAGAAATGGAATCCAATTCCCCCTTTTTTTTCCCACAATCCCTTTTCCTTTCCTATGGGGATATGAAGGAAGGGGAATTCTTGTCAACAGAAATTAAAACTAGTAAACGAACAAGTGCACCTAGTGAACCAGCATTGTATTTCTCTTGCTGGGGTCTTTTGTTCATGTTGCAAATTGATTTTGAGGTGACACTAACACCGGGTAATCTAACTTGGGCAGTTATGCAAGGCCCAGTCCTTACAAAGCTAAGTCCAAGAACAGTCAGTGGGAATTCAGGGCAATCAATATTTGTAGGGCTAATCCTATGAAATGTGCAATAAGCAGTTCCCACTTCCCCAGATAGATACAGAAGCTTCAAAACCAGCAAAAAAAATCCTTGGTAAGAAGAGGGGGAAAAAACAAAAACAAAAGGAAAAAGAAAAGGAAAAAAGAAAAAGGAAAAAAAGAATAAAAAAGAAAGGAGTGAGTTCCTACTTTCAGTTAGTGCAGCCTCTTTGAGATGAAGTGATTTACTGCAAAGAAAATCCTGCAAGGGCCATACATTCCTGTATATATAAATTTTTGGATAGGAGCCAAGTGATCTGTCACTGCTTTTTACTTAAGATAATTCTTCAGGTTTTGCTAATTAGGTACTAACAATTCTTTCAGACGAGCTGTGTAACCCAGGGAAGAATATCAACAGTATGTTTTAAATCAAAGTGTTTACATCAGGAATGATTCATTTTTTCCATGAGGAATGACTTGTGAGACAGGCAGTCTTAGCACTGCCATAAATCTACATGAAAATTAAAATTGTGGAACAGAATAACAAAGGCAAGTTGCTATCCCCATCTTCCCTGCCTCAGCCCCAACCCTAGAGATGGAATTTACATTAACAAGGGGCTCCAACTACCACTGGAATTAGTGTCTGAGAAACTCAGGATTTTAAATCCTTTTAAGAAACACTGTGATTAAGGTCGGTAACTCTGCTCTCCTCAACAAAGAAAAGAAGCTAACTCCAGCACTTCTGTCATCTGTTCTAAAGCCTTTTTAAAGAAAAAAGTTTTTAAAAAGTTAAACAAACAGAAACACATACCCCCTTCTTTTGTGGGCTGTGTTTAAATAGTGGTTAAGAAATCCATAACAAAAAAAAAGACAGAAAAGAAAAGTTTCTGGTTTAGGCCTGTGTTTTCCCTTTTATCTGTTGGAGGATAAAAAGCTGTGAGCTGAGCACGGTACTGCACTCACATTCTCAGTTCCTAAATGGTTGAGGGGCTCTCCGACGGTGCAGAAGGGCCAGCTCCATAGCATGTTTCATCCCAGCTGTTTGAAAAGCTGGTTCAGTTGAAACACAACCATTATCTCCACCCACACTCTGCAGGAGAGCAAACTCCCCCTCAATGAGGGATTTATTCCACATTTATGATAACTATTATTACCAACATTTACAACATCAGTCATTTTAATTAGAAAAAAAATTAAAGCAAAAAAGATCCTGCAATGCACAAACAGACACATACATATTCACATGTAAAAATGCAAAGCACTCAAGTTGTTTCTAATAGCTGCAGCTCATGGAAGGGATATGCATTCCACATACAACTGACTTAAACACTCTTTTTCTTTTTTTGAATCATAAAAATATACAGATGTCTTTCTTCTAAAAGATTATTTTCCCTTTCCCTGTGTTACAGGAAGCCTGCCCACACTTTTAAATACAAAGTGGGCATAAACAGAAGCACAAATTAGGTATCTTGAAAAGTCTTTATTTTCCAACCACAGAGAGACTAAGAAATTACTGTGAGTAATTACACATCTGACTATGTTGAATTAAAATGTTTTCTATTCATATGCCCAGCAAAACTGTCAGAAAATTAAGAAAGGAAAACAATGGCATCTCTGGTTCTTTACCTGTTGCTACAGTTTACATTATTCAGCCTTCTTCATACTGACCACTAAAAGTGTCAGTCTGAATACAGTCGACACTGATGAAAGCATATCCTACATATATAAATGATACAACTACCATGAAAATTTCAGTAAGACTGTCTGCTTTCCTATAAATCTAACTAGACATTTGTCTTTTTAGTTGTCTCTCTGTATCACAGCTATTAAAGGTAAATAAAAGCATGATGGCTCTTTTTATGACATTAATAGCTTGAGGGACTTTATGAATCAGTGAATACAAATGTACTACTCATTACAGGAGAGGGAAGCAGGTTTGTCTATCTGATGCTTTCTGACTTAGATTTCTGCTTTAAGATCTTGTTGCTCATTTAAAATTAACTCATCTCCTGTTTCTCTACTGCCGTATGGTGGGTAACTTCTGGTGTTCTCTCAACTTCTGACATCAATGTTTTTCTAGTAGTATAACTAGCTAGCATTAATGGTCACAATACAGACACAGTAGCTTCATTAAATCTTGACAACTCTTGTCAAAAGGTTGAATTTGAGAAAATAAACCAAAATAAACTCATTGTAAACCACTCAGACACATCCTGACTGACCAGATCTTTTTCTTCTGTCTGAACCTTCAGTAATTTCAGCAACATTTTGAACAAGATTTAAGGGGTGATCTGGCAGCTGGTCAGATGGTCAAAATGGCAATCTTTCCCACTAAATTCAGCATAAGGTTTGTTGTTTGTTTGAGGTTTGATTTTGTCACACATTTCATTTCTCCCCAGCTGTACTGCCTACAAACAGAGAAGCTATTTTGCTTCCCAAATAATACTTGCTTGTTCTGATGGGTTTCTTTTAAGCCAGATTTGGGCATTTGTTAACCAGAAGCTAGGAATGGTGCCTCCAGCCCCTGAGGTAATACTTGCACGCACTGCTGTGCATGAGCAGCGTTTGCACTCATGCCTCTCTGGCAGGAGTCTGCCACTGGTGTGCTGCAGCACATGCACCTCAACTGAGAGATGAGTAACTCCCCCTGAGGGTTTGAGCAGGTCTGTACGAGAGCAGGAAAGGAGGGTGTACAAAAACGCACTGACTACACTGAGAAAGTGCTCAAAAGCTTAACTGCAGACTTTTTCCTAAATACTGATCTAAACTATACAGACAACAAGTGTTCATTTTCTCATAATACCTCCATCCTTATTAACAATCAGGCTCTTTTTTTTTTTTTGAAGGAAGGAGGTTGGTGAGACTTAAGGTTGTGCAAGATATACTTTGATCTGCACCCTGATGAGTGAACATTCCCCTTTGCTGCTAGCCCAACTAATGAAGGGATAAAATTAGCTTTTATCCCTGGCACTTTCTTTAGCAAAAAAACATGCACTAATCAGCTGTCCTCACTAATCAGTCGTCTGGCTAATGACCTTTTGCCTTAAAACACTAAAATTTCTGAATGATGTTAAAAAAAACCAGAAAACCAATACAGACTGCACTCTCTTTGTGGGTCTTAAGCCTATCATCTGGAATTGGAGACTGAAAGGTTAAATGGCAAATCTGTATCCTGACTGGGTGATAAATCTATAATCAAAAGGCACAAGCCTTGACACCTCAAGATGTACTTCATTACTACACAACTAAATGATCTTTTTTCTCTTTTTTTGTAAACTAGAAACAGATGAAAAAAAAATTACTTAACTACTTCATCCTTTGCCTGTGGAGAAATTCACTCCACATCTGTGTTCAAGTGTCAGTTAATTTCTTACTTTTTTATTAATGCCTGAACAGGAATTCAGAAGTTGAAACCATTTGCCTTTTTTCCTCCCCCTTACAACTTCAGGGAACTATAGCCGGGAAAGAAAATTGCAAAACCACTCCATCAAGCCTGCATTCTCAAACACACCCATGAATGTCTAAAAAAACCCTCCAAAACAAAACAGAGAGTACCAAAGCACAAAAACAAGCCTTCCAATTCCCCAAATTCTCAGTGTACAGGGCACAGTCCTTCTTCCTCTCAGTAACATACTTTAACATTGTTTTAAAAGAGGGATTTTTAAGGCCTGTTTCATTTTCCTTCTCTGCTTTCTATAATGAGGCCCATTTTTCTTCATGTATTAAGGAGGTGGAGCAAAACAGAACCCTGGATGGCTGAGGAGGATTAGCAACAGATGAGATGTCCCGTGGAAGTCGCTTTGCAGAGGCCTGAAATAATTTCTAGCTGCAGTGCAACTGCACCCTGGTTTTTAACTTCAGGAAAAAGAGACTGCATTTACCACAAACACCACTCCCTCCAGATAAAGCAGTTCTCCCTGGGGACGATGCAAAGTCACAAAATCAGGTTAAATTTGACAGCCTTCCAACTTTGCATCCCCAAATGAGCCAGCAATCAATACTCACGGTAATGAGGGTCCATGTAACCGTTTCGGGGGTCCATGGTAAAGAGCGTCCCGCGGTAAGGTACGGAAGGTTCGGGAAGGTGCGATATAGATCCATGGATCTCCTTCTTGATTAATGAGGCCCTTTCCTCACTCGACGTGGAAGGCTCTTCACTGATCTTGCCGAGGCCTTGCCCACCCTGCGGCTGCATTGTGATCGCGTTCCTTCTCTCTCTGTGATAGGTCTGCCCAGGACTTTCATCCTCTGCAAAAAAATGAGGGAGAAGAAAGAGAGAAGGGAAGAAAAAAGAGAGACACACACTTTTAGCCCATTTATAGCAAATACAATAAAGAAAAGTTCTCCCCCCGCTGCCCTCCTCCTCCTCCCGGTGTAAGTTTGTGACAGGAGGTGCCTGTGTGGCTGTGAGGGATGGCCTGGGGATGCTCGCCCGTTCGGAGCTGGCAGCAGCGGAGCAGTAGATCACCGTCACCCATGCACTGATGCTCCTACCAGCGAGGCTATCAATTGTGCAGGAACAGAGGCTTGCTGTTTCCCTGCCTCTGGGACAAGGAGGCTGGGAGCTCCCTGATGGGGAGTCAAGAAATGATTTCTCACATGGAGAAGAAGATGAACCCCACCAGCTGGGCCTAAATCATGCACAGCCACCCACCACAGCTCTGTAGTTCAGCTCCAGGTCCCTGAGGTTTGCCTGTGTGAGGGGCTGAAACCTTGCAGGGAGGTCAGCAGTGATCAGAACCAAGGTGGGCAACAATAAAATGGGTACAACTGCTCAATATACAGGACCAGCAGCATCAGGCAGGCACAAACAAGGCCACCTGCTCTGACAGTGTCACCATGCTGGTGCCTGTGCAGGATGGCTGAGTACACTCAACCACCTCTTTCTCCCATATCCACACAAACAAAGCCATAAACACTGAATGAACAAGGCAGAAGAAAAAGCAGGGGGAAAAATAATAATAATTAAGTGGGTCAAACCCAAGCCCTTCTTTGGAGTAAGCCTCTAGGCCTGTGGTACCACTTGTAAAGGGAAAAGAGCCTCCTAACCATGGCTCTACCAGTCTTCCCTGCAGACAGCTCCAGGACTAGGCACTAAAACAACCCACCGCTCCCACGTGAATTTTAACTCCTAGGGACTACACACACCCTTCAAAAACCAGACAAAATGGTTCTGCTCCTCAGAATCAAGACACATGTTCCTAAGTATATTTCACACATGCCAAGTGGCAGAGGGGCTTTGCTAGGTACGTTAAGTCTCTAATGTAAATGTTCTCCTCCAGTTGCATTATTGGTTTAAAATAGAGATGTTTCTCTAAACAAGCATGACTGCTTGCTGGCTGTAGTCCTTGGCCAATACCAATGCTCCGGGTACAGCTTTGTCCCAGCAACCACGCTGCACATGCAAACATACACCAATACATCTTGAAGGAGTAGTGATAAAGACTCTTCATTTCAAAGTTGCTCTGCAGTTCTAGAAGTACACAAAGAATCTCAAATTAAATGCTGGGCACAAAAATGGTAACTAGAAAAGGAAATGAAAACACCCTTAGGAAATAAACTAAAGTGCTCTTACTCTACAACCCACACACAAGGAAGAATGATTGACACCAGCCCCAAGATTGCATTTCAGTTGTCAGAGATTTGAGGTCAGGGCTAAGTTTTCACTTGTACCTTTCCCTGGTGTACTTGTTCACAGAGCAAAAGCAGCAGCCAGCAATTCACCAGGTGACTACTTTCAGCAAGCCTGACACCAGTGTAACTCAACCTATGTGCCTTTATACGAATCAGATTAGAAAGAGGCTCTGTACATACAGATACCTGGCCATTATATGAATAAACTAGCTACACCATTGCTTTGAATAAAATGCTAACCAGCTTTTTCCCTGCCTCTTCTCCCCCCAAGTAGCAACAACACAAAACCTCAGCAGCATAGCCTATTGAGCACTTAATTATTTTTCTATCTCCAAGTATTACAGCAACCAAGGTTTGCTGACTTATCAGCATCTTCCAGCAATGGAATTCTTTTTACAGCCAGTAATTCTACATACAGAGCTTTTCCAGGACTGAGTCTGAGGAGAAAGAGTTAATGGAAATAGACAACAACATTACAGAGTTTAAACCCTTTGCCCTTTTCTACTTTTTATTAATATGCACAGGCACTGGTCCCTGCTCTGGATTAGCAGGGTTTAAGGTTTCAACTTTTTACACTGAAGCTGGTTTTAGTTAGAGAACTGCAAATAGAGGACTAAAACTTTAAAACTTATATGAGCTTTTAGAAACCTGCTCGTATAACTAAAAAAAAAATATATATAAATCACCCCAAAGATATATTTTCCATCAGGTTTCTCTTTAGCCAGAGTCTTTTATGTTAAATTTCAACCTAGAGTGAACTTTCACTGATGAGACGTAAATTCCTATAAAAATAGGGTATTACACTCCATTTGAAATTCTGACAGACTCTTAAGTAGAGCAAGCTAACCAGTGCTACAACAGTTCGGAAAGAAGAAAGCTACAGTGATTTGTGGGGCTGTATAATCACTCAGATGATCAGATAGGATTTCAGTTCTTTTACTTTTCCATATAAAGATAGTATTTGTTAAAACTGCCATCCTGGGATACAACAAGAAGCTGACATCTGACTGCGGGCTCCACTTTCATACTTTTATTCTTAAAACATGCATATGTCATGAATCAAGGTACTAGTGACTGTTATGGAAAAGGCTGATTTTTCGAATTGCTGAATGAAATTCAAAACCTACTTTCAATAACTTAGAAATGAAAGGAAAAATATGGTTTGTTTTAATAAGCTTTTCCCTTTTTTAGTTACTTGAGAAATAAAGAAAGCAATACTAGTTTTCCTTCTGCATCAACAATCTCCCTCCTCATTATGAAGTCCTTACCATGTGCCATTACAACTCAAAAGTGTCTGTATGTCTTCCGCCACCCAAAAATTGCCCCAGAACTATTTAACTGAACATGATGGCATTTTTGCAATAATAATAATAAGGCTTATTAATTGGCCAAACAGCTCGCTAAGCATTGCCTTCCCACCACTGGCTTGCTTGTGATAGGGGGCAGATGAGAGACTGGACAGCACCCACACTCCAGGACACTAAGAGCCAAGCAGTTTGCAGGAGTTCCCCCGGCGCCGAGCAGGAAACTCCTCTTGCAATAATGCTGCCGACTCTCACGGCAGGCGAGCCACTCCAGTGTGCCAAAAGGGGGAAGCTGTCTAATCTTGTTCTGGTTCAACTGAAGCGTTCAATAAAGTTTCAAGAGTAAGTGCGGGCAAAGCGTGCCAGGCCAAATTATTGACAGAAACACACTGTCCACCATGGCAACAAGTGGGATTCTAAAGCAAAAATGTAAGCAAGCAGCCCACTTCTCCAGCAGCATCTGCCAAAGGAGTTTTACAGCCAAATAAGCGAGAGCTGTTCTGTTACCGCTCTGCTCATGTTTCAGATGTGGTCAGCTTTGGGGTCAAAAGAAACATCTGATTTATTAAAATGTTGCAGAGAGACAAATGCCTAAGTGAAAGATGAAGTTGGTGGCAACCCACGAACTCCAGTATAATTCCTCACACCTTTTGCCAGTGTAAGAGGGAAGGGTTAAATAAGAAAAGAAAAAAGCAATCATGCCCAAGAGCAATCTGCATAAGCTTCTCTTTCTTCACATACACCCTTTCTCTGACTTAACAAGCCAATAGCCAAAGACACATGTTAGAAGTGCCCAGTCTTGAATGATCACATTAATCCAGGATTCTCACATCCACTGAGAAATATCTGATTTAGTCCTGCTATTTTGATCAGAAGCCAATTTTATTAGAAGCGCTGAGCACCTCACTTAATGGAGCACCTCTCACTCAATCAAAAAGCTTTCTCAAAAAACTCACACTGGACAGCATGCCTGAATAAACACACTTTTAATTGCACAGCTAATTTACTCAGACAGTTTAAAAAAAACCAGCACAAGTCAAACCCTAATGCAAAAATCCTTTAAACTTTCTTTACCTGTTGAACTTTTTTGCTTTTTTTTACCATAGACCAAGACAAAGTAGAAGCTATTTTACTTTAAACCACCTGAAGTCAACGACTTACAAAAAAGTTAAAATCTACTGATAGAGCACACTAAAAGTCAATCCCAACACACTTCAGAGACACCCCTGCTTAAAAAAGAGAACACCAGCCCAGTTACATCTCTTAATATATTAAGTTTCATCACCATATCTCTGCCTGCAACTTCCAGAGAGCATTACTATCTCATGAGAGATCTGACAGCACTTCAGCTGAGTAAGAGAAAAAACAAGGTACTTACAACTCAGTCCAAGCGACCCTGGCTGATGTTCCCTCTAAGCTCTTCTCTTCTCTTGACCAAAATTCTCTGGCTACCAGGACATGGGCATTCCTCCCTCTTTTCCTCTCTCTCCTTTCTCTCTCCCCCCTCCACCCCCATCTCCCTCCCTCTCTCTCAGAGGCAGTGCTTCTCCCATTAGAGGAATTAAAAGTGGTTGGTGCCATGCTAAATTTAACAAGCTCATTAGTATTCTTCCTGTGTGCTTCCTAGTGAACTCTCCCTATTCAAGCGGCTCTCTCTAGCTGAGGGGTCAGGCGGCTAATCATTAAATCAAACTAATGTCACCCTATCACAATCAGCCTAAGAGAAGGAGGGTTTATTATTTCAGTTTATGCTAAATAAACGGTTTTACAAATGGTCTCCAAGCAAGGTCAACAGCAGCTTCAATTACAAGACAAACTTAACAAGAGTTGCTATAAACCAAGTGCTCCATATTGACCTAAGCACAAGCTCGGCTCTGCATATTGCCACTAGCAGGATTGTACAGGAATGCATATTGTAAAATAAAGGAAAGGGTAATCTTTTCTTTGCCAGAATTTGTGACTGCACAGAGACTGCTCATTCACCTCTCCCCAACCAGATTGCTGCTCAGCTCAATTCACCCCACACAAAGGCTGAAGACCAGACCTCAATGGACCGAGTGAAACATGTTCAAAACTAGGCTCTCTATTGTGACTGAATTTCTTAACATCTTTTCAAAAAGCGGAGAATGCCTTGAGGCTAAAGGAAGAAACAGGCTAATGGTGAATTGGGAATACTGAGCAAATTTCAGAGCCCTTTCCTCCTAGCTTTTGAGGTTGAAAGCAAGCTCTTTCCTTTCAAGTTTCAAAGTCCTTTTTCCTCCCGCAGTGTCACAGAAGGATTTGAAAAGAAGGTAATTGTGCTCACAGTCCCCCTGATCAGAGCTTACGTCCTATTTCTGGTATTTCAGAATACTTCTTGCAATAATGGTGCATATAGCTCAATCCCTTAACCGTCCTGCACTCTGCAATTGCTCATTAAATGAACAATTGCTGGTATAAAATGCCTTTTATGTTCAAGGTCTGGATATAAGATAAGCATTCTAGTACTCTAAATTTGGTTTACTAAGGAAACTCTCCATCATTAAATTACAAAACTGAAGTCAGAATATCAGTCTTTCCCAGAAAAGTAGCATTTTAGATACTGTGAGCCAAAAGGAAGGGGGAAGGTGGAATGTAAAAAAGATTGACTACTTAGATTCTAAACAGAACAGATTCCCCTAAGTAAGAAAGCAATTTCCTTCCCATTTAAGAAAGTCTAAGTTTTTGTCACCTGATATTTTCTTCCTAGAAATGACGCAATAGAGCAATTGCCAGGCTCATTAGGACACCTGTACCTGCACCTTCTTGCATACACACACTTTTCACTACTCTCTGACCACCTTAAGAGCAATGTCGGAGGAAACAGATCTGCAGGATTGTGCCAGTCTTTAAAAACAGTATATGTTGTAAGCAAAATTTTGGTTTGGGTGAGTACAATAGTTTAAATTGGACATTCTTGGTCCCAAGTCTGCCATTTGCCTGCATTTGGAGCAATAAGCACTCTGGAAATTCTAACACAGATATGAAGGACGACGCCCATTAATTGGTTTTAAAAATAGACTCCAATCACACCAGAGGCTACACAATCTGCTAAATAACAATACTGTATGTACTTTATTTGCAATGCTTAAGCATACCTTATACAAGACCTTTGTGCTCATGAATAACATACATTATCTGAGCTTACCACTGAAAAGGTATAGATTTCTATTCCCACTTGCAATGAATTTTTAGCTTAGTTATTTCTTTATCCTATGTAGAGTATTTTACAATAATTGATTTATAATCTTCGGAATATGAATACACAGCTCTTTTGTAGTTTTGTTTGTTTGTTTTAAAAAACACGTTGTACTTTTTTGTTGTCAACTTTAGCTTTCATTGGAAGAAAAAGGATTTATCAATGAAGGAGAGAGGGGACCCAATCCCTATAATACCTACCTAATACTCCATGCACACTCTATTATTTTCCTCCAGTGACACATACATTCATTTTTGCTGCATCTGCTGCACAGCTCAGTTCATCTCCTTTTTTGACAGTACAGAGCAGGACAGAACACAGTGCATCAATACAGTGCCTATGACTTTGGAAACAGAGCCTGATCACGCCTTCCTTTGGGTCAGTGGAGGAGTTCCCACTGACCTGGACAAGACAAAACTGGGCCTGTACAGAGTTCACACCACTCCAACACTAAACCAGCAAAGCATTGTTATCAGGAGAACATCGCTCACAGCCTTTTCCAAATGTGTGAGTAACTCTTCCTCAAGACAAATGGGGAGCCCGAGAATGGCACAAAGCAGCTTAAAAAAGGTAAACTTTTTCAGACCCCTAAATCAGAGAGAGCCTTGTTGGTAGCAATGTCTTTATCTCAATTTATCTCAGTCCAGATGACTTTACAGTGCTTGCTACCTCTCCAGCCACTCCCAACTAAAACCAACTGGCAGTAGCTGAACAGACATACAGGAAATTATATAAAATAACACCTTTAAAATTTCATACAAGCAAATACCTACGGTATTTAACTGGGAGTCTGCATCTACAAATCCCTGCATCAGACCTATAGGAAAATGCTAAAATTCTCATATAAGCTGAAAAAATCCTATTTAGGAAACACAAGAGATACCTACACACCAAGGCAGAGTGCTGTGTAAACCTCCTTGTCAGTCCCAGGACTCAGCCTCAGATGATGGACAAAGAGGGCAGGAGGCAGGGCTGGGCTGCCTTACACATGATCCTGCATCTCACTGATCATGCAGGACATGTGGAAGAAAAAGGAGTAACATTTGGGCATGTGCCTGAAGTTACTGACCTGACATTTGAGCCATCCCGCTCTCTTCAATGACTTCAGAACAAGCTGCCGAAGTTGCTTGCCGTGAACCAGATTTCCGCAGTATCCTGTTGGCCAAGCTTGCCTCGAGCTGCCCAGCTGAACCACCACCTAGCCAAGATGTGGAGCCTGAACCCGTGCGATGCCCAGCCACAGCCCCAACCTGCAGGGCTGAGACTCTCTGGGAACCTAATGGAGGGATGAATTCTCTGCAACTTGCAGGGTCAGCCTCCGAAGAAGCGGGAGCCTAACTTCTGAACAAGCCCTCTCGCAGCCCGCTTCCACACGGGCTTTAAAATAACAAAAACAAACAATTTAAATCAAAACAGCTGAAAGCCATTTTCTCCCTTCCCCAGTACAGGGCTACATGTTTCTCTTATGGCAGACAGTGGATTACTGCGGTGATACTTAACACCGCTGGCGAGTGCAGCCCCCAGCACTCTGGTTTAGGTGTTAGTGACGACACTGACTGCGGCAGGAGAAACACTAAACCCTGCGCCTAGGTACCAAGCAGGTGGCAAGATTTTAAATTTACCTTTGTGGCGCCTACAAGGCCCAAATTTTGCTTGCTTTACTCATACTGAAATTCTGGGGATTCAGTGAATCTACTTCTGCAAGTAGAGCAAGATGGATTCATGCCCAGCATCAGAAATGCTCCAACCATTGGGCACAAATAGTCTGTCTGGAAAATGCACTGAAGATGTTGGTTAGCACGTGGAATTTTCTATCATTAGCTTGATGAGAAAGGGGCTCTGGGTAGTACCAGTGCTTTGCAGTTCCAGTGGACAAGAAAAAAAAGAAAGCCATAATGCAGAAAACATTTGGAGGTAGAATTAATTGGCAAAATTAACATGTAGCCTGCCATTTCTCCTTTTAAATTTGCAGAACTAGAAGGCAGTCAAAAGCATTTCCTTTTCTTGGCATAATAAATTCTATGTTTTGATTTTGCTACTTGAGGACTGGGAAACTCAAATGAGAAAAAAAATTTCTTTCAAGAACAAACTTTTTCATTTCCCCTTTCAAAAAACTGTTCTACCCTTCAAAATTCAGCAAAGACTGCAAATTACTGTGCAACAGCCTAAGCAAACTAGAACATTTGCTCAAGGACTGCTGATCAGGGCTAAAACTCAAGCTATGCACGTTCAGAATATCTTCAGGATCACTGCCCTTCTCCAACATCTAGACTGTTCAAAGAGGCAAGAGAGTCAAATATAACTAAGACAACAACAGACATTGGTATCTGACCTTTGGCAACTATTTCTCAGAAGGAAAAAGCTCCTCAGCCTATTGTAAAACTCTCAAAAGGATCCTGATTTAAAAACATTATGAAGATCCTTCCATTAGCCAGTTATTAGACTGTTAGTCATTGCTTACTTTGAGCGGGCTAATTAGTTACATCAAAGGCGCTACAATGAATTCCCAGGAGGGTTTTGGGGGGCATATACTTCTCAACCATCTAATAGCACGTTTATGCCTATCTGTGGGTAACTGCCTCATTTCACTCAGACACTGGGGGACATATTCTGTGCTGTCACTTTCTACCAAGCCAGCAGCAAGACCAGGCCTTAAAGCCATTCGAAGCCTGATATAAATTTGATTAGCCATGCTTAAAAGCCACAAAAGAGTGAAAGAGGAGTTATAAACCCTTTGGTGCACCGTCTCCTTTTGCAGCATCTACAGCACATTAACCTCAAAAGAATAAAAAAAAACAGTTATTTATAGTGTTTCATATGAACAGAATTATATTTCTTCCTTTTTTCCTTGGGTTGGTTCAAACTGCTAAATGGAATCATTAGCAAATCACTAAGCGGTTTGCAACAACCCAGGCAACCCTTCAGTTCAGATGGCAGATATCACCTATTTAGTTGTGAAATTTACTTATTGCTGCATCCTTTTGCACAATTGCAGTAAGACTTTTGTTTCCATTACATCCCTGTACTTCTGGTCTCTGAAAAATACCAGTTGTTTAAAAATATGTTATGGGTAACTCTGCCCTGATTTACAGTGGCTGCAATCTCCCAACAATGATTTCACCCAAGTTTTCTAAGGGCAAAATCTGGATGCCACCTACATTTCTCTGTGCAGATGTGTATGTACTTCTGCACACAAAAGTGTGGTCACAGGCACCCACAAATTCAGCTCCACCTGACATTCCATAAAATCCAACCAACTGCGGATGCGTGATACATGATGTCCGCAAATAAGTGTCCACACAGGCAGACTGGACATGTGAATGTAGAAATGAGCCTTTTCACAGTCCTCACAAGTAGTCTAAAAAATTCAAAAGAATGCTGCAAAACAGTCATAAGATTTACAGCAAAAGATGTTTTCAAACAAAGTAAAACTGTCAAGCCCTGTACCCTAAATGATTTGATGCTTTGAATGATCTTCTGGACATCAGTGCACTACTTTAGAGCAGCAGAGATACTAATCCACAGATATTGCACAATATTCCTTTTATCAACACTGCTTCTCTACCAGGAATATATTCTGAAGGCACCATCTGTTTACCTCTAAAGTTAAAGCTCAGGAGCTTTCTCCAATGCCTGGAGACACTTCTTACAACAGGAAAAACTCTCCTTAAGCCTTAGTAAGATCTTGACCTTCCCAAAGACAAATCTGTTTTTTCTCCACTCTGCTCATTTTCTTCTCAGTTTTCTCCCCTAAAGAAGATGTACAAGCTGTGGCAGAGATGCATACTGCCACACTCTCATAGTTCCTGCCTCCACATTCTAGTCATCAAAAATACTGCTAACAGCCACAGCAAGCAGCCTGGGTCCCAGGATGGATGCATGCGAGTGGGCAAGAAGGGATGGAGATTGGAGAGCCTGGAAGGAAAGGACAAAGCAAATTCTTCATACCATGATTTCCCCTCCCATCACCTAAGGGACAGAATCTTCTCAAAAGCTTTGGATCTTTGGACGAATGGAGCTGAAGAATTAAGACAACTGACTACTACTCACTAGCTTCCTTGTCAGTGCCTCCTTCTTCCCTTCATCACTTCTACTGCACAGTTCTTGCCAGGTTTTCCAGCCTCTAGTAGGGCCTGCCAGCCCTGCCTGCTACATTCAAGAAGAGACAAGAAAGCCTGAGACACACCAGCTTTTTCCAGCTTCTCAACACAACCCCACAGGGGGTGGAACTGAATGCCAACAAGACCACTTCATGGATGAAAACAAGTTGATGTTTAATGTTTTCCATTGAGCTTCAGGGATGAGCAAAACTGGTTTTGAGACTTTGCTTTTTTGATTACTTATGCATTTGTCTTTTAATGATGGATAACAGGTTCTAAAAGACAGTGGAATATTGGCATCAAGCTTTTACTGTTAAACTGCATACATGTACTTAGGTGCTTAAAACTGCCTTAAGCAATACTTTATATTTCCATTTATCAAAATGCAATGGGCACCTGAGATCATAAAGACAGCCAACTTAGAAAAACACTCCGATGTTCACAAAGAAAATGGTAGAACAATTTAAAACAGCACCCTCCTCCTACTACAGTAGCCATGTAAGCTCAAAAAGGGCATTTTTAAATTGCTAATCAGGTTCTGCTGGTTTCATCTGTGCACAATCTGGCAAAAGGAGATTTCAATGTTTCCTTATTATTTTTTTCATTTGTATTCTTGGCTACCTACATTCTCAGGCAACATCCATTTCAAAGAAAAATAAACTAAGTTTCATCCCTCAAAAGCATAAAATAAGCATGATTTGTATGGAAGGAAGGCTGGGGAAGGGAAAGGGAATCATCTGCAAAGTTCATTTGGCTATATACAAAGAAAAATAGAAAAAAAAAATCAGCATGCAATACCCAGCAGTATAATCAGCTCCATTACTCCTGTGTGCTGCAGAGGAAAACTGTAACCAACACAACGTTGTCTTCTTCACTCATCAAATGCATAAAATACTGATAACTGATTTCATAAGAGAAAAAAGATTTTTATACAGCAAATAAGCACAGTGTGATTGAAGGATTCAAGGTCCATTTGATTTATATACAGAAACATCCACTTAGATTTGAAGGCAAAATGTGTTGAAGAGTTAACCCAAAGCTGCCCTACAAATCACCATGCATATTAAATGTTCCAGTTCCAGAAAAAAAGTGTGCCTCCCATTTCTATGACGTCAAATGCTTGTCCACAACTTGCACAACTTGTCCACAAATACAAAACTGTTGACTAATAACTATTTACTACGTCCCTCAGAAGGAAAGGGAAAAAAAAAAAGAAATAAAGAAAATACAAAAAACCACACAAAACTAGAAACCAGAAGAAAACTAATAAATCAACATTCAAGGTGTTATTGCTGTGAATTCAGTAGGCCTACCCCATCCAGACCCCTGTTATTCTTCCAGCAGCAGAGAAATCTCAATCAAAATGCTCTGCTTCCCCATCTCATACCAACTACCTTAAGTGCTGAATCATGGCTTTTAATAAACATCCTGAATTATTGAATAAATGTACCAGTATCTCACCAGGTTGCTAAATAGTCAAAGAAGTTTTTTATCCAAATAGGAGCTATGTTCATTCTTCCCCAGTGCAGGACAGAAGTTCCATCTTGCTGTCACGAACAACAATTCATTTTTTCCTTTATAGACCATAGCCTTTTGGCTACGGTTTCTAAAGGAAATACAGACACCTCCCACATCATACTGTCAAATTAATCAAATTAAGAATAATACTTTTATGCTAATCTCATTGTTCTTACCAGTTTTACCACAAGTCTTCTAAACATGAAAACTAGAAGACAACCTGTAGTCTAGATACTTCCAGGTACATCTACAGCTATTCATGACTGTTGTGAACTGTGCCACAATCATTTGTTGTATTAACACATCCTCCTTGCAGAGGGTATGAGACTTAACACATTTGTCCTATAAAATTCAATTAGCCATTTCACATGCACCAGAGTTGTAACATCAAAACCAGCTAGCTTTAAAGAAGAAATTCCCATTAGAAATCATAGTTTTTTCATGGCAAAAAGACTGACAGTCCACAGCCTTCTCACAGCAGAATGCATATTGGACTTGCATGTTGCAACTCCTTTCTAAAGACTAGAAAAAAAATCTTTTCCAGAGCAGTAAGGTTACCACTGTCAGCTACACTGAACGACATACTTCCCTCTCTTTCAGGTCTTATCTTCAAAAATCATGGAAACAAAGATGTAAACTTGGACATTAAAGAGTGTTAACATCAAAGTATATACACTACTTTTGATATTAACCAAAGCCTTGAACCAGCAATCTAACTGGCACAAATCAGGGGTGTCTACGTAATTTCAGAAACAGCTGAACTGAGCTCTGTGCCGTGGCCTGCATTTGCTCACCAACTTTTCAAAGCACAGTATCCCTGTATGTTTTTGCAACTACCTGCCAATCAAGAAAGCAGCAGGAATCTAAATTCGCTTCTTGGCATTTTCACCATTTATCTGTCCACATTTCTTAACATACGAAGTTTTCTCTTTCTTTCTTTTCCTTCAATACATTTAAAAAGTTTTGACATCTCCATCCGGAGATTGAATTTCTGTGCATTGGATAAAGTCATGGCCCATATAAGATCCCTGCCCTTCAGCTTACATAAAAATTACTGTATATCACGATTCCACTGAAAAAAAAGAATATACAACTGCATAAAGATTTATGTAAATAGATGTCAATAATAGATTAACATTTGTGAATTATCTCACCTGTATTCCCCCATCCTCCCACCCATTCCATCTATTATCATATATATCACTCTTATGAGTCTGCATATCCCAACAGAGTTTCAAATTGTCTCATCAAAGAAGTAAAAAAAGATGTTTATGATCTTCTAACCTTCACTATTTCCCACAAAAATCTGGGTTTCCATCAGCAATCACACACACTCCCCCTTGTTGAAGACCATTCCAACGCCATCTTCATAATTTGCATTCAAATGAGTCTGTGCCAGAACTTACACACAGGACCTTACAAAAGACCAGTGAACACACTCAACTAAGCAGGTGTCCTACAGAAAAGGCAGCACAAAAAATGCAGGTAGATAGCTGGACAACACTTTGAATTTTAACTTTCCCTTGTGCTTTAACTCACCAGCTTAGTTCATACCTAAGTCTACACTAGATGCTCAGAACATGTTAACTCAAAACATGCCATAAAACTTTACCCGGGGCAAAACATCATGGCTTAAACTATAGCATATGCATCTCCAGTTACAAATATAAACTTCAGGATAAATGAAAAGAAGACAGGAAAAAAAAAAGCATAAGTTTGGATTCCTAGCATTTTTGGTACCCTATTAACATTTTATGTTAACAGGACAAAACTCAGGATGCCAGGATGCGTGCTGTGATGCAACTCTGTGATGGCTCTCCTCCCGTAATACAACATTCTTTTTCTCATTTCTGAGGGGAACACGACTGAATAGTATCAATGGAAGGCAGAAAGAAGTTTGGTAGCTATTCTACATATCTTTGAAACTTATTGATTGGTTTAAGCCATTTTCGTCTGAGGCAAGAGTTTCTATACTAGATTTCTACCAAGAAAAAAGCAGCAGCTTGGTGGAAAAGATGCTGTATTACCAACCCTCTAGCATTGATGTTGTGGAGTAATTTCTCTATAACACAAAGAATGTATTAAGGAGCAAGGTGCAATAAGCATCTCACCAGAAAAAAAAAAAATTTGATCAGAGCCAGCATCGTACCAGACACCAGAGAATTAAGAGAGAAAGCCACGCCCTGGAGGCAATTCCCAGAAAGGTCCATTTCTACTCCAAGCAGCTTTGCATTTTGAGCAGAGCTGCTGACTAGTGATGTGATCTGGAGCAAGTTTCCAGGACAAATCTTACAAAAAATCAGCACCAGAGTGCCACAGAATCACATGAGGTTCTGTGAGCTTCAGCAGTATAGGATGATTCAAACATCTGCAGTGCTTTCAAGTTATTGAGTAGTCTCTTTAGGACTAAGAGAATACTCAATAGACATTTGTCTTCCACAATCCCCCTCAACCACTGAGGAACAGAATGCACAGGATACTTCCATATACCCAGCAGGTTCATTAACCACTCATGAACTATATGCCAGCATGAAGATGGAGACTGACTATAAAGTCTGCTATATAAGTCAGCATGGCTGCAGAAATACCAGACTTTTATATCAGAAGCTGGCTTCACTGTCATAAGGGCTTTCCTCTCAGCTTCTCACCAAGACCTCTCTTCACTTCAGCAGAAGCAGGAAAAAATGGAGGAGTGGGCCCAAAGGAAGATGGGAACAAATTGCACCTTAAACCAATAAAATACCCATGGTCCATCAAGTTGTCTTGTTACTGAGAAGTCAGTAATTAAAATTTTAATGGCATGCAAGCAGGTTTCTAAATCATTAGGCAACAGAACACAGTGTCAACAATATCACTGAACAGAGGGATAGAGAAAAATCAACCACCACTGCTTAATCACTTAGGACTCTGTCCTGCAGCTATTCATCTGTGGAGCACAGAAGTCCCTTATACCACTGTAACTATCTGCTCTGTAGTCGTAGGTAATTAGTTTATCCTCCCTCATCTCAAATTGTAATGTTTTACCTGTAAGGACTTGAGAGTGGGTATGCATTTTTGCCACAAGTGTAAAACAAAATTATTATGCACTGTTTATGAAGTATTACACATCTATGCATACACAGAACTGTTGGAACACGAATAACACAACAAGGAAAAGGATAGTTTGAAAATAGCATCAAGCCCACAAGAGAAAGGCATGACAAAGTTATGGTTGCCTATGCAGCATCACATGTCTACCATCTGCTTTAAGACTCCGACAAAGTAACATGCCATTTTTCTCTGCAAGACCGCAGCTTTATCCAGCACCACCCATGGCATGGACAGTGTATGTTTCATGAACAGTTTATCACTACCTGGTTCTCATCTTGGAGTTCAACATGTGCCCCTCTGCTCCATATACAGGCTTCACTGAAGCCCAGCCCTACACATCTATTAATAATTTCCTCCTGGATTTTCTCTGGCACTCCTTACAATATCCAAGTGCTTCATTAGTAGTATGAAAATGTTTATCACAACAGTTCTCACAAGGTGAAGAGATGGTCTTGTCCACTACCAACAGAGACTACACACTTAGTGTCCCCAGCTGTACATGCATAGTCTAGAGAGCCTGAGAACCCACTTTCAGAGAACACATTTTCTGAGTATTTAGCATCAAATCTGCTTTACACAGTTGGTGTTCTCAAGAAATACCTGTAACTGTACTTGTTAGCAGGCACACATGCTTGCCTTTCTGAAAACCAGATGCAAGTCACATACCAAGAAACAAAACCAAAAACCTTCTACGTTGGTGATGTTGAGTTGCTCCAAGTAGTAAGAGCTCTAGATTCAATTTAATAATTGATACTGCAAAAATTCCAACATATTTTCTATAGTTCTTCTGTAGATAAATGAAAAGGTGGGAATTGTGAATTCCTCACTTCCGGGGCCATTTATAAAAAATGCTGATGTCCTAGCAGGGATTTTATTATCTAAATATGAGTTCATCTCCTTCTATGGTAGCAAAGAGATGTTTTGCCTCCTTCATTATGTATTTTAATGAAATTCAGAAATTTTTATCACCAAGAACTCCACCTCACTGTCAATGAAGCAAAAGTGGGCCAAGGGGGTGACAGACTATTATAAAAGGAAAAAATGGGAGTGAGATTGAGAAAAATTACAGCTGCATGTCTGTTTCTTCAGGTCATCACACAAGGAAGGGATGAATGCATGTGACCATATCATTAAAGACTGCACTATAATGGACAGGCACAAAGAATTCTATGCTGGCATTCCCTATTTTGTGATATAAATAATATTCCTTTATTTAATTACATGCATGTAGCTTCACAGTACAAAACAAAACAAAAAAAAAAAACAAAGGAGAAAGCAAAATGGGAAGACACATATGGCAGCTATAAGAAATGGACGATTTAATTCAACCCACTGACCCTCTGAAAGCAAACAGAACACCTTGTAAACTCAGTAAATTATCATTTCCCAAGACATTCAGGGCAGAAGATGACAGACAGCATATCAAGGGTTCACAGACAATTGCTGATAAGAGGAAATTTTGCATGTTGAATCCCACCCCAAGCTTTAAAGAGGAAATTTGCTTTAGTGAGAACAAACTCGCTGCTTCTTCCACTAAAATGTATGTTTTCTGTTCCGTCTTTCCCTTCATAATTTTGAAAATGCTTCATCTTCCCCACTACTATCTCCTCCTCCCAGATGTATTTGCTATTTCAACATTGCAGTCCACAAACCTCTCATCTCAGACCCATTTTCTTTAACCAGTAACTGTTAGCCATGAAGTCTAAGCTCTTTGTCCTATTTCTTGTGGGAAGAACCTCCTTGCTCAGTGATTCCCATCTTCTCTCTCAGTATGTCTTTTTCTTAATCTTCAGTCATGCATGCCAGTCATTGTGCCCCATTCCTGATAACTCCCTGTCTCTCCCTCTAGGCTCTCTGTCCAGTCTCAGCACACTCAGCTTGGGCTCCTTTCTTCTGAGCTTCTTTTTATGGGATCTTTTCTCTCTTACCCCTTTTCTCCCTTCTGACAAGGCTCCCACTCTCCAAACCACACTCAACTAAACAGAAACCTTCTCCCATCGTTCTCAGCATCAAACCCTGGACTAGAACAGGAAAACTGGTGGTGGTGTCTTTCACATGATACTCAGAACAGCAGATGCTGTAAGATCTTCTTCAGTTTCCTCTTGCTGTTCCCTTTACGTTTTTACCAGTCTTTACTGGCTCATTATAATGATAGAAGAAAAATACAGCCCTAAGGTCCACTTGCATGCTTTTCAGGAAGAAGAAAGACAATACCTGAGGAACAATTATCTCTCCAACTATCACAGCTGCAGTTAAATGTATGGAAGATGAGAAATGCCATTTCATACCATGAGAGTTATGAACTAGGATCCATCTCACCTAACTCTAATGTACTCATGTTGTCTAGGCTCCTCCTATTGTTGCCTGAGAAATAAATGATGACTCCAGAGTGTGATTCAGGCCATCTCAAAATAGAAGGACTCATTCTTTGAATGTACATCACCGACTACAGATCACCCAGTTAGACATTTACCTTTCAGAAAGGTAAGGGTAGATAAGATGGATCTACTGTCCAACTTTCAGAAATATGGGGAATGCAAACTGTTCTTTCATGGTTTTCTATAGAAGGTACTATTTTTAATAATAATAATATCTGCATTCAAACTTCAATTTACTTCTGCAACTGTTTGATCTGATTTAATCTTTAAATAACATAAGTAGTCAAACTGAAGCTAACAAATTTCATTCTCTGTTTCATTACAACAACCAAATATTGCAGAGGAACTTGAAGAGCAGTGAATAATTCTCACTTTCAGATGATACATCTAATCTTTACTGGAAAAACTTAAGTCACAGAGATACATGCAGTTTCTTAGGATAGACCTGATCAGCTTCTCTCACTGCTTAGATAAGGAAGCCAAGCCAAAGAGCACCAAAAATGAAACATCAGCACTGAAACAGCAACCAAACATTATGACTCATCTTGATTGGTTGTTTTAATCAAATATACCAGTCTACCATTTTGTAATAAAGGTAAGATAGCACAGCCAAATCAATACAGCCATATTCTTCTACAGCCTAGAGGAGAACACCAAGCATTTTGAGCCTTATAATCTGTAAGACTACAAAAGGTGCTTTATGAGATAGCTAGATGGACCCATTCCAGAACCAGTTCCCTGGGTCAGATGTCACACTTCAGAGATACCTCACTATAGACATCTGACTGCCTGAGCTACAAAGGTACTGAATGTTGGTAAGACCATTTAAACCAGTGAATCATTCAGAAATGTTCAGTTTCAAAACTATGCAGACTTTATCACCACTAAGCAATTGCAGTCACGATTTACTGACCTGTACGTGTTTAGCAACTGAATTTCCAAAAAATGCCTGTCCTAGTGAACAACTGGTATTCCAGTCTGTGCCTACACAGAAGTCTGGAGATGCAAGGGACCAGGATCTCCACAAATGTTGTGCAGCTGGTACTTCTGTGACTTTTGTCTCTCTGTCGGTATCTGTTTTGGCTCTTTTGATTATAAACTCTCCACAGCAGGAACTGTATGTTATCAGACATAAATCCACAAATGAGCAGAATGAGGCATCTCAGAATGGGTCCTTCAAAAGCACCACAAAAATGTTTTGGCTTTTTTTCAGGCTACACAATTTGAGTTTCTCAGAGAACTACCAGAGATCCTGTACTTAAAAATCAGCTGCCCAAATAATATATGGTGTTTCCCATTGCAAAAAAAAAAATGGTTCACTCAGTGTAAAACATGGTAAGGTCTCAGTCATGTTGGAAGTAAAAAGGAAGTACAAGAAATTTCCCCATGTCTAACTGGCATCACTAATGTTTTACCAAGTAATCTTTCGAGTGCAACACTTAGAATATTCACCCTTCCCTTCCAATTTTCACTTGAATGTGTCTTTCTTCACCACTGCAGAGGTAGTTTGCCTGGACAAAAAAGGATTTGGAACATTTAAGTATTCCACTCTACCTCCATCACTGTTACTTCAAGTAACAACTGGGAAATATCACTTGAGTTGGGAGAGCTGTCTGCTGTCACTGGTCTGATCAAATGGGAAAAAAAAAGCACATGTACCCTATATTTCTAAGACCTGTTTAAAAAAAAAAAAATCCAGGATCCGGTGAAGATTGATGAACTGTACAGGACAGTTAATTGTCACTGTTCCCAGATGAGTTATTAAAGCTGGGGAGTAATTAAATCACATCTCAAAGAAGTCTTTCTTCTTACACAGCCAGGACATTCTCCATGTTGGAGAAACGAGAGTAGAAATAAGAGAGAAAAACTATAGATTGCTTTACTTGCAGAGATTAAGACAACTTTGAAGCAGCCCCTGCTGGAATACAAAATCATTCAATAATTGTTATAAGTGTGGGTGTTTGTAAATAATAAGGGTAGCCTTATAAGTTCAAGAAAAATTTTCAAGTATTTGTGCTTAGCTGGCATACATTTAGATTTTATCTTTTGAATTTTAACTTGCATTGTCAAAATGTTTGATTTCCAGTTTGGGAGAGGCTATATTTACCATTGAGGGATAATGAGTTTTAAAACACTGTTACCATCACTTAACAGCTAACCAAACTGGAGAGAAAATCAACCACAGAACAAAACTGGAGCAAGGGAATTGTTAACAAAAAAAATACTTCTCCCTTCAGCTCTACAAAGAGATCAGAGAACAGTTCTTTACTCAAACCAGATTTTAGATGCTTCCTTCCGTGCACAGTACATATGGCTTGCATCTATTTTTTCTTTAAAACAGAGCTACATTTCTTCCTGTTAGTAAACATATCAAGGCTTTTAGGAAAACTAACAGCAAAACTTTTCTTGCTTTTAATGCAGATTGAACATGGGCATTCTAAATAGGAAATAATTTCTCTGACTATATGCATAAGCTGAATGGCTTTGTAAGAGCTAACAGGTAAAAGTACTGCCTTACATAAAAATTCATTCATTTTTACACAACTAGCATTTGAGGAGCTCTGTGTCTAGCATAAAAGTACTTAAACAAAAGTGAATTTAACTTGACAAGAATACCTGCATTACCTCTTCCCCTCCAAGCTTACTTTCCCACCTTTCTCCTTATTCCACTTTTTTCTTTTATACGCCACCCCTTTCATACTTGCCTTTTTTCTTTAACAAAAAGTCACTGCTGAGTAAAATATAAAAAGCTAGCATAGGAACAGATAATTCCTTCCCACTGCCCTATCACCCCTTCCTCTGCCATCCTGAAGGCAATACAGTCACATAGAAAGAAAAGTTGATAGCAATTTTAAGCAAAGCTAACAACTGAAATATCGCAGGTTTTCATGCTTCACGCTTCCAACGTAACACAGCATTGTCCACCCACTCCAGCAACTGGCTCCAGTGTATTTAACTTCCCTCCCAATCTTCTCAATTTGGTATCAAATACAGAAGAGAATTTGAGCGTACATGTAAGTGGATTGGTAGTCCAGATTGCTAGTAATGCTATTTGTCCATTTTGCACCCAGAGGGTGGTGAAAAAAAGCAAGGAATCTGCATAGAAAAATGTATAAAAACTGATTCAGCAGCTACATCTTGCTAATATTAACGATAAACCCAGCTGGCAGAAATCCAATAGCAAATGAGAGCATAACTGAGATGTAGAGAGATAACAGGATCTGGGAGCAGCTTATGCAAATATAGGCAAAAAAAGGCTCTCTGCTGTATGAAAACAGAGCACTGGGGGTGGGGTGATGCACAGCAAAGAGGAAATCCTAGCTTAATCCCATGGGCTACTCAGCTCTGGATGTGGCACTGACTTCCAGCAGCAGTATAAGTCTGCAGTGGAAGACAAGAAGGGTACTGAGGAAGACAAGTCTGAAAAAGAGATGTTTAAATACTCTATAAATGAACTTCAAGAACTACAGACACAACAGAAAAATATGCCATGGTGCTGGCACCCAGCCTTATCTTGGTGACAACTGTTCAATGCAATGAGCTTGGAAATGGCCAAAAACAACTACAAGCCAGTAATTTTGAACAAAAAGATCTGCTGTATCCACCCAACTCTGACAGACTAGTTATTTGATACTAATTGGGCTCTGCTAGCAGCATGGCAAGAAGAGGCTGTACTCTAGGGCTACAGACAGCAGTCATTTATCTACCCTTAACATTTTAACAGATCTGCATTATCACAGCTTGGCATCAATACTGTACCCTGGAAAGTACCGTACCCTGAAAGCCTCTCACTCTGGTATTTCCACAGTTGCTACTATGCCAATCACAATGACTTTCTCTGAAGCATCCAACTTTCCCAGCAAAAGGCACATACTAAATAATGACAAGCCAGAAGCCCTCTCATTAACAGCCTTTTTCATCTGTCCATCCATCCATCCCACAAATTACGAGCATGAAGTGCACTGTTCCAACCTTTGTCCATACCTTCTCTTCCCATGGTCAAACTGCCCAGACATCACTGCACACAAAAGCATCACAACAGTATCCTTTTTTTTATTTTTCATGGGTACCATGTAGCTCTTGACAGAAACACAAACAAACAAGGTTTCTTCCCTCTCAGAGTCAATACACATAAACCAGGCTACTGCCTTTGCAGGTTTGCATGCAACTGTGTAGCATAGATGTTACACGGTTGATATTTTACTTACAGCCTTGAAGTTGGGGGTCTTGCCCATATAATAAGCATTTCTTTCAATGCAGATGACCACCCACAAGTATGTAGTGGCAAGAATAGCAGCCAAGCTGTATCTACACACCATTTGCAAAGGCCCTGGCTAAACCAGCTTGTGCTTTTCTTGAATTCATTTCTAAAAGTATCTGGCCATCTACCCCCAAGGTCTCTAGCAGAAGGCAGAGTGCAAGCAGACCAGTGACAACATGCACTGGAATGCCTCGCTGCGAGAAGCTGCCCAAATCAGACATAGAAGGATGGTTACAGCAGCCCACTGAAATAAAGGCATGGCTGGCCATTAACAGAAAACAGCAGGTCTTACGCTGCTGGCCTTCATTAGCTCTCAGGATCTATTCACATCATTGCTTATAAACTCTTCTCAGTAAGAAGTTGTAACTTAGCAAGAGAGGGGGTAGGCAGGGTTCAAGACAGGACTTCTTTAAAGCCCCTGACAGTTATCCCTCATTAGTAGAGATGAACATTTCTTGGAATCAAAAATACAAAATTTGAGGCTAAAGGAAGAGCAAGTTTGGTGTCACGGCATCCAGAAGAACATGACTTTGAAGTGTTTCTTCTTTGAAGTATGAGGAGTAATGTCAGAAATATCAGATTCTTGTGAATGAAATTAAGCAAGAAAAAAAGTCAAAATACTCCTAGCATTCCTGAAGCATGCCAATAAGCAAGAAACAGCAACTAGGCTAGGCTACATACACTCCCACTCGTGATACTGCAGTACTTCAACCAAAACAAGACATACTGAGGAAGAGTTTTAACTGATAATATCCCATAAATTCCCCTTCCTTCTCCTCTACGTCCTTTCAATTCCCAGCATGAACAGAAAAACAAAACAGCAAACGAGAGAACATGATTTCAGTCCATCATATCAGCTGCCAGGACCAGCTTTCCAGGACAATAAATCACCTGGCTATGGACACAGAAAATTCACATATTATTAAAGTTCACTTTAATGGCGAGAGATAAAAGATCCATCTTTTCTACAGCAAAGTCTCAGCATTGAGGATCCATCAAACAACAGCACCTCATCCTGAAAGGCCTCTAGAATTTCCCAGTAAGACAGTGACAGTCAGCTCCAGTGACACCCTTGAAGGACATTAGCAAAACCAGCCAGTCCTCAGAACCCAGGGTTCCAGGATTTGGAACAGTGCACACCAAGGCAGAGAGATTATGCTATCAGTGACAGAGCTGGAAGTACACTCCAGCAGCTGCAGTTTGTCACAACCACACCCAAAACACTCATCATCTTCAAGCTGCAAGAGACCATGTGGTCAAAAAATCTTCCTCTCAGTCGTGGCAGTCAAAACCGTTGCTGAACTAAGTCCCACAAGTTTTAGCAAGCTAATAACAAAAAAAAAAAAAAAAAAAACCAAAAAAAAAAAAAATCTTCAGTCCAAATGATCAGTGTCTACTCAGTGTGACGCTGTTTACTCAGTGTTTACTCCATTTAAGATCAGTGTTTACTCTATGTGACCTCATGTCTTTCCCTGACACATACTAGCCTGATATACTGGGTCAATATTACCTCAGAGCAGCCTACATTAAGTGCCAACCACTCTTGCATCAATTTTTACCAAGTCAGATGGAGTTGTTGTATCCAAAATCCAAATGCTTTGTTTTATACCTTTCTTGTACAAATTGTTAAAGGCTTTGCACTGTTAAGCATCTGGCAAAAGTTGATTACACACCATTAAATCTCTTCTTGCATAGGAGCATAAGTGGGTTCAGGGCAGCTATTAACATATGCCAAGGTAAAACAGCATCATCCAGTAATACCTCCATTTGAAAAAACACCTTAAACACCGAAAAACACAAAGAAAACACATATCTTTCTGTTCAATATTATACCTCTTCATTTAACATCTGTGCTGTTATTCTTCCAATAACAGAACTTTCCTACCTTCTTGGGTGAAGACAAAATCTGCAGCCTGCTCCTTTAGAAGAGAAACTTTTCAGCAAGTCTTATGTTTAACACAGTAAGCACCATCTAGGTGACAGCCAAAGAATGTACATTTGATTTATCCACGCCAGAGAGTTGCCTCAGAGTATTAAAAAACCCCCAAAGTACCCCCATCCCCAGAAATCATTCAAGTAAAAAGAAAATACAGCAGGGTGCCTCAAACTTCTTATGAAGTTGCTCAGAACCTAGTCGTTAGATTGGCTTACAATCTAACATTTTTAATATTTACATCACATATACTGACAGCAACTACAGAAATTACCTGTCCAACAAGAGTAACTACATGCACCTTCTAGCTGTGCCTAATGCATTGCAGCAGCTCCAAGCAAGCGAGGAGCCCCTGTTATGTGACCAGGCAGCAGAACAGCAGTACAGACAGGGCTGGTCAGCAGGTCAGCAGCAGTGGTGCATCAGAATTTCCTGGAAATAATCCGGTATGGACTAACAGAAACTTATGGACCTGTGCATTTAAACACAGACAACGAGTCACACTCAAATTGCCACATACGCAAAGGTGTAACTTCTTCCAGACAGTAGAGGTTCACTCAAATGTGGAGAGTGAATGCCCCAAATCTTTTACAAACTTCAGCATGGGGAAGTCATTAGAATCTGTATTACAATGTTACGAGCACAGATATGTAGCACACACAATGCAAATGATAAATGTGATTCTGCCTACACAAGTTAGTGAAATATGATTAAGTATGTGAAATAATTCCAATGAATTCCATGGAAGTCTTCACCTTACTGGCCTCCCAAAGGCATGGTAACAAGCACTAGCAGGCAAGTATCAAATCCTCACTAGTAACTTATAGTGTTCCACACGTCATTATTCCCCTTTTTGCAATGAAAACCAAAGACTGCTCTTCCCCACTCTTGTATCATCCAGGCTGTAGATGGTAGCTGTGGGAAACACTTGAAATACAAAAATAAAGAGAGAATGGAGTTTTCTTTTGTTTCCTGGATTTTGATCACTCTCAGCAAGCTGAAAGAGGAAGCAGTCCTGTCTCTGAAACTATTCCAAACACTACAACGTAACCTCTCCAAAAATACTCAAATTTCCATCTGAAGAAACTATTTTCATGTTTTGTTCTGAGTGTCGGACTAAGTGCTGACCTTTTACTGTGAGGCTGTATCATTCCTAGAAATGTGACAACACAGAGATCAGAGAGGATATTCTCTTGCAGCTTTATACCGCAGAGTACAACACATTTAGACAGATGCACATTTTAGTTAATTATATTGTGTGTTCAACACATTCAAAGAATCTGGTGGTAACAACTGATGAAGTGCAACACATTTGTTCTATATAATATCTGTTTATAAAGCACACAGAACACCTCCCCACTACAAGTTCTACAGAGAAGGCACTCAGCAGCACCAGCCCTGCTGAGTAGTGTTCAGTTCAGTCATTTCAGCTTTCACAGAGCTCTCTGTAGTGCTGGTCACCATTGCTGCAACTGCAGACAATGCCTGCCGTACTGATGCATCTACAAGATTACCTGTTCAATATGTCACATTCCTACCTGACATCTTCAGAACTAACAACTTTTCTACTGACTTAGCTCAAACCAGCCTCCAGAAGGGCTGCAGAATGAGAGAGAAAAGCTGCTTGACAACTGGACCCGGGCTTCAAGGAAACACTTATTTTTATGTTGGGCATATTTCTGTTAGCTTTTCCCAATTCTTACAGAAAGGATACTTTTGGGACAGGAATTAACAACTTCCCTCTCAGCTTTATCTGGAAAATAGCAACCAATTAGTACATTAAAATAAATGTCAATGAATACATAGCAGCAGGCAGAGTATAGATGAGGTAAATGACAATTATGAAATAATCTCTCTTTGCGCTTTGAAACACATTCTGTCAAACTCTGTGCCAAACTTTGTGGCATCCATATCACCTGTCAGAGTGTAGCCTCTTCACAGTCATGAGAGCAATACTTTGGCACTGCTGACCAGTATACACAGGACTAATCAAAGACTAACAAACCTTGGCGGAACTTCATTTAAGAAATTCACTTTTCTTTAGATCAACATTTGGCATCGAAGTAAACATTTATAAAATGAGAAACATTTTTTTTTCAGGTATACACACTATCAATAAGTGAACACAAAACAGCAACAGATAGTTTGCTCACTGCAAACTTTGCAATGGTAAAATCTGTTTCACACTCATTTCTAAACCAGGTTTGAATGCCTACACTTGCAAACATCACCATCATGTGTCTGTGAAGAACTGCAGTGCCAGTATGCACAACCACTTATGTGATGTGATTCATAGATTTTTCTGTGTTTTGTGTATGTTGGCATATCTTGAGGGCATGCTCAGTCTAGTGTGTTGCCTGTTTTTCATTAAAAGAGAAGACCTTTTAAAACAATAAATATAGGTTTTCATCAGAGCCCTGAGGCATCCATTCATCACCTTATCTTGTCCCAAACAGGTTTTGAAGATACATGTAATAAAAGCATTCTCATTCTGCCAACTGCATAAAGGATTTAGGGATGGTGAATGGACAGAAATAAAATCTAGTTACATACTTTCTACCTTTTATTACAATGTACTATCAATGCTGTCTCTTTCATTCTATCCTACAGTGACCAGAGTCACTTCACTAATTCAGTGCTTGAGATTCTCACTAAAACTAAAATATATAGGTAGCAAAAAAGAGAAACTTTGATAGATCTCCAACCAACCTGAAGAAAACTAGAATTGCAATTTCCATAAATAAGCACAGCTGAAGAGCAGCTCTAGAAAGCTCTAGGAATATAGAAGGTAGAAAATTCTGCTCCAATTACATAAAGCAGTAAGCATCAGAGACAAGGTAGTGCTGAAATCAAGTCAGGTTATGCTGCCAAAGCAGCAACCAAAGATAGGCAACCAGGTTGAAAGATGTAAAGAAAATCACACATGAGAACCTCACAACAAAGGGAACTGAGGGGAGAGTTGTAGTGAAGACAGGGAGTCTGACAAAGCAGATGCTTGCCTCAGAAGTGCAGGGCAGTTTTAAATGGGGTCAGCTTAAGAAATGGGCAGAAAAATGAGAGAGAACAGAAAAAAATTGAAATGAGCATTTGATAAGATAAAAAAAAAAATGAGAGAGCAAACGAAGTGTAAATAACAGGAACCTGGCAAAGAGAAATTCTTAGCAAGGAGATCAGAAGATCAGGACAAAAGGGTAACTTGAGAAAACTAAATGAGGAAGGGAAGAAAACTGAAGAAGAGGTAAATGCAGAAGAAGAAATAGAAATTATCACTCTTGCAACAGCATATACAAACAGAAATCTAGTCCCAAATTCTGGCAAATCCAGAAACTTCTTGTGTTGTTTTTCCTCCTCTCCCACTTCTGCAGCCTTATGGCTTTTTCCTGAAGTAGTAACAACTCCTGTCATCCTTCCCTAGGCAACTCTTACCAGGAACTCTGCCACCAAGAAGCCAACGCTAGCTGATTTATGCTGGTTTTGTAAATACCACTTTACTTCCATGTTTACCACTTCATACTACACCACTCATCACTTGTAGACTTAAAATAATGAGAACACTGGTGACTCTCAAAATACTTGCAAACTGAGGTTTCCTGTTGTGAGAGTCATCAGTTGGGGCCTGACTGAAGATTGCCACCAAACTGTGGGAGAAGTTATTTTTGTTTCAGGTTTGTTTGGCTTACTTAAGGAAAAAAATTCTACAGGCCACTTCTTATGCATGAGGTTGTTTCAGCAGAATGTCTGGATTTCAGCTCAAGCTGTGATCTCACCATCTCCTCCAACTTAAAAACACTCATACAGACTGTTTTTCTAACTCTCACCATCCTAACCAAAACATGTGACATCACTCTTTCTATAGGTGTAAAAATGCCATCTCTTTTTTCCACACACAGTATTGAATTACTTCATTAATCAGAAGGAAACTCTGAGTTTGAGAAGCAGGGCTAGAAACTGGGGTTCGGTATATTAAACCAACGGTATGTTGGTTTGGCATTAAAATGTCTTTTTTTTTTTCAGACATGGATCTTTGCTGCATGTTTTTCTCTACTTGGTGATTTTCTGTTTGTTTCTCTCCATCCTATTTCTGCTACCCTATTGTCTTTTCTATTTAGCTTTTGATTTACCACAGATGTCCTTTCCCAAAAAAATGCTCACACGTTCATTTTTCTTTTTCATTTTAAGCTTATGTCTGTCTTCCTCCACCCACTTCATCTCTTTCTCCTAGTTAATTAACACTTATTTTTAGCTTTGTTTTGGCTGTCTTACCTTCTCTCTACCATGATTTTAAAAATTTATTTCTCCTATTTTTTTTATTTTTTTTTAAATCCAAATGTCATTTCCCTTACCCTGTCGGAAAGTCCCCTTGTTGTTTGATCTACTATCTTTCACCACTTCTCATTTTATTTTCTAGCATCCCATAGTCCAGTCTTCCCAGTCCAGGACTGAATCATGCCTCCAGCAGAATGCAAAGCATAGGCAAGGAAAAGATGAATCAAAGCAGGGAGCAAATAAATACAGCCCTGACTTAAATTCCCATGGTCAAAACTGGACTGATGCCCCCACCAGCTGGCGGGAGTCCACTCCCTTTTCTGAAGAAGAGGAGCAGCTGCCTGGCGGCAGTGGCACCCAAGCTTGAGCCCTTGCTCCCTTTGCTGTCTTAGGAGAGCACAGGAGCTACCTCCTGTACCACTCCTATGGCACAGCAGGTCCCTCCCCATTTCTCCTCCCTAGCCCTGGCATGAAGGAACATCTACAGCATTAGCCCTGCTCTGAGCAAGGCCAGTTTGATCTAGGCTGCTGCCTACACCAACACCTCCAGCTGCAATATCTGCTGCCTGTTACCACAGAGACAACACACCATGGAGGCAAAAGGCCTGGGAGGAGAGAGCAGCAGGAGCTCAGAGCGGTCTTTCATGGGGATGCAGTCAGTGCACCACCCTCTGCTTCCCACTCCTCCACTTCCAGGCAGCAGGGAGTGAGAGCCTGAAGAGATCCTCCCTCCCTAGGCAGCTAGTGGAAACCACTGCAAACTGTTCTATTGTCCTGACTCCTCTACGCCTCCTCCTCCTCCTCCTCCTCCTCCTCCTCCTCCTCCTCCTCCTCCTCCTCCTCCTCCTCCTCCTCCTCCTCCTCCTCCTCCTCCTCCTCCTTTTGCAAGGGTGGGTAAGGAAAGGAAAAAGATCTCATTTTTCTGGTGGACTGAAGCTGCATGATACATGGCTTCAGATTAACAGCAAAATCCCCAGGAAGAAGGACAACAGGCCTCCTGCTCATCAAGGTACCAGTTTAAACATCTACATCCAACAGCCCTCTGTATGCAAAATTCTTCCTAAACAATAGAAGATTAAGTGTAAGATCTATAACCCTCCCTTCAACATACTCTGAAAGAAAAAAGACCCAAGTTGATCAGACTCAGATTGCAACTGGTCTGGTCCTCAGCTCTTGCTCCCTACAAAACAAGGCTGCCTCGTTTTAACCATAAGAAACAGCTTAATATTTAACAGTCATTTATTTCAGAAAATCTGGTGAGTGTAGGAGTTACTTTTATTGCTCATAAGCAATTAAGGAACACCATTTACAGGCTCTGTAAAGCTGTTCTCAGTGACTGAAAGGCAGGGTGGATGTGATTACAGCCGGGACAAATCACAATTGCTATTTAAAAATGTAAGGATCCCACTTCATGCTCAAACAGTCCTGGGGAAGACCTCAGAAAACACTTCCAAAGGGCACATGACACAAAGTGGTATGAACTAAACACTGCAAACTTGTTTACACTCTCACTTAAAACCAATGTAAACCAAGAGGAGCCATTCAGAGAAGCAACACCAAGATAAAACTGATCCAAGCCTCTGTAGGAGCACTGCCCTGGGGAGACGTGTTTCCCCCTCGCCCAGGCTGGCTTACAATCAATGAGTGTCATTGTTCTCACTGCTGACTTGTGACTTCAGTGACTCTTATCTCATGAAGTTTCATGAGCAAAAATTACCCTCTGTATAATAAAGCCTTCCTAGGGCATACTATCACTGATTTAGTTGCTAAGCCAATCTTAGCTGGTCTGCAAACACCAGCAGCTCCCTATTGGCACCCAAGCTGACTTTTCTTGTGTTATAGCACAAGGGCTCTTACCATACCTTGATATAATAGCATTGCCTGCTTGATTTCAGCTCTCACAGGTTGCTGCTTACTGGTTTGTATTCATGTCTGGGGACTAAGATTACCTGTTATAAAACTAAGAAAATATCATTAAAAATGCTTTGTCACTTACAAATGGAGCTGTAGCTGTGCTGTAAGAAACCAGATGGAAATTGATTCCAGCAAAAATCTCAGTGAAATGGAACAAGAAAATCCTCAAAGAAAGACCAGGGGAGCACACATTGTTCCAAAATTTTCAGGGCTTATCAGGACCAAATAAAATCCGGAACCTACACAGCAATGGCTGTTAGCCTCTTTATTCCATACCAAAATGATTCTTTCAGAGACACAGAGTCCATATATACAACAGTCAAAGTCTTCTTTTACCTGGTGCTCTGGTGATTCCTGCAGAACTGGAAGAGACTGGCAAACAAAAATCAGAAAATGTTTATACTAGTTTCCTGATAAATACAAAACTGAAACACCTGGCATTATTTTGGTATTAACTTGCCACTGTAATTACAGTGATACCATGAGTTCAAGTGAACATGGCTGGCAAGGTTTTCCAAAATGGAATACTTTTATACCACCATCCCCACTGGAGTTACCATTGAGAGTTTTGGGGTGTTGCACACCAAGTAAAATAATGCAATTTGCCTTTTGAGTTCAAACATTAAGCTTGGTTTGCATTTGTTTGCACAGTATCATCCATCTGCAGCAAACAGTTTGGTGCAGGTGAGAAGACATCATTTTGTTCAGGTGAGCCTACAAGATAGAGTCTGGGAAGCTGTCAAACTGCTCATCATCAAGTCCTCCTGAGTTTTCGTGGGGTGATCCACCCCTGTGTTAAAAAAGAGACAAAAAACCCCATGCTGAGTATTTTCAGTGCACTGGTCATTATGAAGTTTGAAGAGAAGGATCAACAGGCTGTTTGCACTGACATAGGTTATGCTGCAGAAAACTCACCAGTTTCTCTGAAAGCAGAGTTTAGACAAGACAAACTATAATACCGCAGTAAACTGCTTCCAATGCATAAATACTGGACAATCTTCCTTGCTCCTCTCATCCTCACAGTCTAAATGTCTGCTCCACACTTCTCTGAAAGCAGACCCTGTGCCCTTAATCCCACATTTCCAGACAGACTGACTCCTGACCTCTTTAATTACCATGTTCCTTTAAAAAATGAAAATTATACACAAGAGACACGACTGAAGCAAATCCTTAAATCAAGGAATAACATTCTTGTATTGTGAAGTCTAAAGTTTTGTAGAACTCAGTTTAAATCAGCCTAATGTTACAATATCCCTATCATTTTGGCTTCTATAAAAATTCACATAGTCAAATTAGTCAAAAAAATAATCCAGAAAGATCAAGATATCAGCAAGAAAAATAGGGAAAAAAAATAGCAATCACACTTTAAATGAAATATGATTTCTGTGAAACAAGTATTTTTCTAGGAACAAACTCTCAACCATCACACCAGAGGGAATCTGCTTACGCTCATTATGATGGAACGTTACTAAGAACAAAATTTGCCTTCTGTGCTTCTTTATTCAAAAGTTAGAAACTTTGAAAAAGAGATTTAATAAATAAATAAACTGATTACTTAAGCCTTAACCTGTGAGCAGTCTGTGCATATACTTAGATTTACGGACCTAAGTAAACACACACAGTAGCTAGCATGTGTGTTTCAGGACACTCAAATTACCTTGACTGTTAGTTCTTTGGTTATAGCAGTACAAACCAAAACTCAAGGGATCTACATGACTATACAATGCAGCTGTATCTACGAGTTGAGAATTCCTGCAGTCAGTGGAAACAGAAACCCATATTTCCTCTAATATAGTGAATTTGCTCAGCAAAGAAAGTTAACTAGAGACAGCTAAATTTTTTTTTTTCTACTCAGTAACACAGGATAAATGGGAAAGAGACTGATCTGGACATTAACTATATTCAGTCATCCAGGTATTACAGTTCCTTGCTAACAGTCTGCTAGAACCATATCAGTACGGGAATGCACAGACCAGACCTTCAAATATTAAATAAAATATTTCCCTACAACTCTGATGGTGTGGAGAATAAAAAAAATATTAAAAGGAAAGGGGAGAGGGAAAGGGAAAGGGGGAGGGGGAGAGGGCCTGAATGTGGGCTCAATATACAACAGCACTAAATATTTTATCTTCGAACCAAGTTGCTACAAAAGAGTCCTGATTAACATTTCATTGCAAAAGATGCACCACTATAGTAACAGCCATAAAAATCTACATTTAAATGGAATACAAAAAAAATGTTATTCAAAAGCATCCTCTAGACATTCCCCTTTAAAAGCAGTAGGTTAAAGGTTTGATCTATATAGACTTTAAAGAGGTTATACACTGCCTTTGTCACATCACAGTTTTACTGTGTAGTTTCACCTCAGCTTCACATCTATGAACTGGATGAAGACAATACCATTTCTGGTATTGTCTTCATCAGAGGATGAAGCAATTTTTATTATTATTATTATTATTATTATTATTATTATTAGTCTGTTAAAAAATTCCTCTTGGTACATATAAATGCTAACATCTAGCCTTTGAGGTGTTACTTTTACTATTTTCTTTTTTCACTTATTTCCCTGAAAAACTAACATATGCTACAGGTTTTAATTTTATTTTACAAAAAACAGCACATGAAAGCATTGCTGGAATATTTATTAGATTCATCTGTTATCGTTTTGTTACATGATCTGCAAAGAAGAAAAAACATACTCACAGTTATACCCAAACAGCATGATTGGTGCACCATGACGGGTACAATATGGACTGGTAGTTCCCTACTGCACCCTACACCACAAATGTGGCTTTACCATATTTCAGTGTGTTAACAAGCAGTGCTATTTGAATTATGTAAGGACTCTGTTGTGCATCACCTATAGATTAATAATTCTCACTCCATGCAAAATCCAACTAACCTAAGGACAAGCACTAAAGATAAAACTCAACACCTGCTAATCAGTTGTTCAATAGTGAACCACAGCACAGAAGGGACTTGCATGGCAGCCAGCCTCCGTGGATGCCAAACTGGGGGCCCATCTTCCCATCTAACCCCCACTGTTTACACAGGCAACTGGTGAGAGATACTAAGCAAAGGCACCAAGCCACAGGAGAGAAGCCAATACTCTAATAAATGCAGAACACATCACAACCTAAATATGTTAGTGTAAATGTTGAATGACTCCTAATTATTTATAATCAGCAGTCATTAAGAGTCATGCTTTTCCCCCTTGATTCCTTCAGCAGAGAGGAGGCAAGCGTGAAAAATGGGTTAGCCTTTCTGTGGGCCAATTGCTCCTGTTCTCAGAGCGACACAGCCAAAGCCCATTAGGAGGGTACTGACCTCAATCTGCTGTGGATCAGTCCCTGAACGCCACAGAAGTCTCAAGATTCCAAAAAGGTTATGCTCCCCCTGGCTTTAAAGGCAGAGGGAGAAGACTTGAGAAGCCTTGTGCTACAGTCTCTTTCCCAGAAGATTTTTAAGTGTCCCATGAGATGCAGTCAGAGGTCAAATAGTGCATAACACCCCCTCACACAACCCATTTACCTCCCAGAGATTTGCAAAGTGGGGGGCACCTTCTGCAGAAATTAAAGGAGGCAGGAGTAATGCAATTATACAGAAACTCAAAGGAATGCCAGGTGTACCCAGCATTGATATGCCGCTGCAGTACACATTTGCACCTGCAGATTGCCTGCTCCCACCCTTTAGAGAGAACCTGGCTGCACAGATGTGCACAGGTGGGTCCTCCAAAGGAAATGGTGAGCTAACACAAAAAAAATAATTTTTAAAGCATTCTTCAGTATTCAGACAAAAGAATCATTTTACATTTCCTACCTCGTATCAGACCTTTGTTATCCTCAGTGAAGCCCACTGCTTTTCTGCTGGGAAGGTCTCTTGTGCAGAACAAATGCAATCCATATGTAAAGCCTACTAATTGAAAGAGCTCCTGCAGTCATTAGCCAAATTCTCTCTCCCGTCATCCTAACCCAACAAAATAAAACTCCTAACCAAAAGTTCAGTAATGCCAACTGGAATACACATTCCTTGATGCTGTTGAAGACCCTAAAGGAGAAACACTTGACAAGCTGTTCGTAATGTTTGCAAAACATTAGAGAGTCACTGTGCAACATCTTCTAAATAGATGATCTGATTGTACAGAGCTGCTGAAAAACACAGTTTATGTTTCCAGCTACTGTCCACAAGCCCATAATCACAATGCTTCTAAAACTCCAGGAATCTGCACTGTAGGATACTTGATGACATAGCAAATAACTCTTCCATTGATGCAGCAGTAGCAGCTCTCAGAAACAATTCTGGCATTTACTCCCTGAGAAGTAAATATTGACTTTACAGCATCTACAAGAGCATATGCAAAAGCCATACGAATGATTGCTTGTGCCAGTGCAGACTCACATGTTCAGAATCACACCTGCCACTTTATTCTAAATCGTTGAACCATGTAAATCATGAGAGAGAAACCTCCTCTTACAACTGCATAAAAGAAGCCAAGAGACTCTTTTCCAATTTCATCCAATGCATAACTCTATTAGATGGGCATTTTTCATGCAACATCTCAGTCCTGCCAACAGACATAAATGACTCCAGGGAAACAGCCTGCACAACACCCATTGGTATCCAAAGACCATTTGTCACTATGTGGACCTGTGATTTTTAGGTCAGGTTCTTACCTTTAAGCAATCACTGTTTCAAGATAATTTTACAGTAAAAGGTTGGATTAGGACAACCTGTGTGTTGTGTAGGAAAGCCCTACACAACAGTTTCCTCCACTCAGATTAATGGACTTCAGTCAAGGAACAAAAGGGACTTCTCCAAGAATAGGAATGGACCCCACCAGTTAGACAGACAGCAAGCAATTCAGGTAACATAAATGACTGCTACACAACTCCATGAGGTGACCTGTATCACCTCAGCTCAGTGACCTCTGTTATTATCCAACCCAATCTCACACTGCCCTAAACAAATCTGCCCCCTTCTAAGTCTTGATTGCTCTGCCTGGAATGCATCTCTCAGCTGTGCCTGAGAAGATCTTCATGTTGAATGACTCTATGGATCAAAAATAACAGGTTTCTTTTTATTATGAAATGTGTCTTAGGATGTATTGTCCTTGCCACTCAAAGCCCCTCAAGAGTCCTCACGGCATTCCAACCCTCAGCAAGAACTGTAAAATGCAAATAACTAGCATCATCAGACTTAGTACCCAATAGCAAGGGCTTATTGCCAAGCTGAGGGCAATTCTTGATATAAAATTAGGCCAGTAGATAATGAAGCTAGATTGCTCCCTACTGGCACAGAATTTTGAAAGCATGACTTCACGCTTCTGCATGAAATAACCCAAACAGAAGAATGAACGGGTAAATTGGAACATGTATAGCTCACCCAACATGGGCTCATTTGCAGATTCCAGTATGAAATGTGCATTCATAGAAGAAAGGAGTCTGCCCCCACAAACAGATACTTCCCAGTGCTACCACCATGGCAAAGACAAGAAGATACAGTCTGCAGTGCTTTGAGATTCCAACTGTCTCATTTACCCTAATGGTGACTTAACAATATTGGTCTCAAAATATGAAACTCATGAACTTCTGTCTGACAGCAGCAGCTATCCAATGGAGTAAGGACAAGGCTTCAAATCCCATCCTAACTGCAGCAGAGCTGAGAGCTGAACATACATCTACAGAGATAAAATACCAGCATATAAACAAGCTGTGATGGCTTGTTTCTTGAAATCCAACAAGGCGGTCTAACGCGGCAGTCACACATCCTTGATTATGCTGGCTCCAAAACAAGCTTAACTATCGTTTAGGCAATTCCAAAAACATGGCAATTGCAAAATGATGTATAACTCAACCATAACTGCTTATCGTAAGTAATGTACACTGCATGCTATTCTCAGATGATAGCACAGTAGAGAGGGGTAAGCATGCTGATTTGGCAAAGGTTTCTAATGACTGTCTTGCGTTAACCCCAGAAAGGAGAAACAGGAGAAACATCATCACCACCACCACTACCACTCATCTACTTCTGTCATCCCAGAGCTAAAGAGAACATAGGGATACTTATCCTGATATAATGAGTTACAAAATAGTCTTCCCCAGAGGATACAGACAAGCTTATATAACCAGCAGTGAAACTGGGCAACTTTCCAGAAAATTTATCCAACTGCCTGCAGTCTCCCATTTCAAGGTAACTGGAAAAGCCAAATGCTGAATAAAGTCGTTTCAAAGAAGAATAGAAAAGAACAGACACCTATATTAGTGTTTGCTAATTTTTATTTCCTAAAACACAGAAAGGTAAAACACCTTCCTCCCTTCACCTGCTTTCATGTCCTCCTTTAGTTTAAGACACTCAAAAGCATTTCCAGCCCTGAACAAGAAGAAATACATGTTTACGGATAGAAGCGAAATGTTTTTTAAAAACAGAAATATTGTACCACATTCCAAATTAAAAAAAAATTAAAAAAAATGAAAGCACTGTAAATTTCAAAGTGGAATCTTCTTGTCCCTTTCTATCACCCTCTACCTCTCCCTTTCTATTCCATTTCTTGAAGTCTACCAGGATCACATGACGGCAGTCACCTGAGCCAACTTCACAGTCTTTGCCGACCTCTTAAGAGGAAATTTAGACCAGACAGACCTATCTAGAAGGGAACAGTTGAAGGAGACTGGTCACAGTTTGCAACATCTTCATTTGTATTACACATTTTTATGTCTATGTCTCATTTTTCAGGTTGGAGACTGATTCTGTCTGAAATCCAAAAGAAGTAAAGGGAAAGTCTGTAACCTGAAGGGACACAAAGCCAGGAAACAGATTTTCAGTGAGATCATTTTATATCTCTTCATGGCTTGTGTTTACTCTAGTTAGCATCCACCTAACTTCAAGGACTCTACGTTTTGAAGAATTGACTGTTGCTAAGTTCTGAATGCTCCCCCTTTCAAACACAGCTTGATAGCCTTCAACATACACACACTGCCCTCTGCAACCTCTCCTGCAGAACCTAGAAAAACAATTTCACTGCTCTCTTTATTGCTAAACAAAATATAAGCCCAACATAATAAAGGGTTTTACTTAGACTCCTATAGTTTTCTCATTGTTTAGGTATGTTCCACATTAAAATAAGTTCAACCCTGCAGACAGGGGACTTTCACTACCAGACTGCCAAGGATTTGGTTTACACAGCAGCCAATACTCCTGGAAATCCAGAAGCATCTGTACAAGGAAATACTGTGTGCAGCCAGACCACGCCTGAGACTTTGCAGATAAAAGGGATGCTCATGACATCCTCAGGGAAGCTCCACTTGCACAGAGGCCTGGCCAATAAGTCTGATTTCTCTGGGATGTCAAAAAGCCATCAGAAAATGTTGTGCTCACCTGAACTCTTCTTTTGTTGGGTGGAGGTTCTGTCTTCACCTCCCCAAGAAGTGAAGAGGTTGCCCTCTTCTCAGGGGGCAAGCAAAATCTAGCACAGTATGTCTTTGCAAATGCAAGCAAAAAACCAGCAGCCCAAATTGTGTTCACCCACACAAACAAAAAACTGTTTCTCTTCCTTCATGTCTAAGACTTGTGTCTAAAGGTAACATTTTTCCTCATAATTCAGGAGTCTGAAATACAGTATTTTTCTCAGATTCACCTATCAGTAAAATTAAGCTTTTCTATATCAATTCTGCATTATTATTCTGCACCTGTAAGATCTTACATTTCTGCAGTTAAAGTACTGGTTCCATGAACAACTATGAATTCTGTCTAACAATGCTAAAATGCAGATTTTTGACAGTCCAATATGACAACCAAAAAATTAATCTGAAATCAGCTTAAGAGCACCACAGAGGAGCACAAATCTTGCTCTTTCTTTCCTTCTTTTTCTTTCCTTCTTGTTTCCTTCTTTTAATATTTAAATACCTGGTGAAACTTTTGGTATCTTTGCTCAAGGTTCTAACTCACTTATAGACATAATTATTATTTTTTTTTAGGAATAGGCTTATTTTTAGCATCTCCTTGAGCCTTGAAGATAAATGTAGCAATAATTACAGTCCCTTGAAATATTTTATTACTTGAGATATTTTGGTATCATTCATACTAAGGTTATTTCTCAGAGGAAAAAAAAATAATTTCTTGGTGCCAAAGAAAATGTATGCAAGGCTTAAATTCTGATTTAAGTTTGATGGCTGAAGAAATAGGTCTTTGGGAATTTAAACAGCAAAACGAATCTACCTCCCCCTATTCTCAGAACAATCAAAAGAAAGTGTTCAAAGCTGAGACCAGGACTTTTAAAATTATTTCCACTCCTTTATATGCAGCGTTATTCTCTACCATATCTGCAAACAAAATGGTGTCTTGGAATAGGTATTTTAAGCTCAGGGTGACTGTCAGAAGATGCCGATACACCTTGAATTGAATATACAAAATAAAACCCACTATTTATATTTTCCTTTGACCAATACCTAGAAAACTTGGCACTGACTTAGACTGAGATGAATGTTGGAAATTAAGTGGGTAGAAATCCCCTGAGGGATTCCAGATCCATGCTTTTTTGGCAGGGACACTGTGATACTGTACCCATCCCGGTGTTTGGAAAGTACTAACATCCATTCACTCAAATGCTTCAGCCAAATGTCTTGAAGAATAATTCACCATATACACCTTCAGAAAAGAGGTTTACAATAATGTTCAGAAAGCATCAGAAACAAGTCTGGCATTGCTCTAAGGAAGATTGTACTGTTTTCAATTTTGCTGAAAAAGCTGAGAGGTGCAGTTCTTTATGAAGGCCCTGAAAATGCCTGTAAAAAACAGCAGCTTTTATAACACCTTGTGACTGAATATTTAAATACAGATTAAAATAAAGGATTCCCATGTTGTTCCCATGGAAGTCAATGGCAGTTGACCTCACGACAGAGGCGAAAGTCATGATCTTATCAAATCTCTGAAACCTGGAGTTGCTCAAACTGCAAGGAGTGATTCTATTACAGCTGCATGGGAACTAAGAGATCATTATTCTTTCCCTTCTTTCTGATCGTACAGAAGAGCCTTCAAACAGAACATCTGTAAAAGAATGCGTATTTCCAGGATTAGGTCCTGAGATAGCCTCATGAGAAGTTATCTCAAGTTTCAGAGATGTGATAATTCAGTGATCAAGGGTGCTGGGAGCCCAGATATCTTACTGAAGGGAACCAGCTAAGAGACTATGGCTTGAATAAGGACTGTAAAGAGACACCTAAGACTGAATATTTAAAGCCTGGACTAGTTAAAGTTGCTAAAAATATTTTCAGTATTTCACTGGGTTGTGAGCTTCAGCCTAAAATTAAATAAATTTATTAAATTCAATATTCATTAAGTAAACAGTAAATAAAAATAAATAAATTGTTAAATTAATTTATATTAATTAAATATAAATAAAACTCCATCTTACCACCAAGGAACAATATGAAATTACTACTACAAACACACCTTACAGACACCTTTCATGGGGTTAATTTTGTCTCATCCCTGTCTCACTGTGAATCCTACAAGTCATATTCCCTGTTTTGAGCCCTGACCCCAGAAAGGGATGGATTTCCCTGACCCACAGGGTGCAAGAAGCTTGGAGCAGCCACAAGAACCCCAAGAAGGGGTAAGGAAAGCACAGGCTCCTCACCAGAGATACCACCTGTAACTCACAGAAGCGTCAACTACCATCAGGTTTAGCAAAACACTTCAGGTGAGGAGAGAATACTAAACCTCCCTCTGACCCCTGGCAGATGTAATCCCCAGCCACAGGGAGATCCTGCCTGTAAGAAGTTGAGGATTCCCAGACACTTCCAATGGGAAAATCCATAGAGTTAAGAGAGAAGCACCACACGCAGTGCAGCCATCTCCTGAGTGAGCCCACTGTGCATCACTGTGCTGTGCAGTCAGCTCCAAAACCAGTCCTGGCTTAAAAGCTCATCACAGATGCTGAGCACCCCAGGGAGCCTCAAGCAACTGGCAGGGTCTAGCCTCCACCCTCCACCCTCCTCCTCTCCAGCAGAAATACAAATTTAAAAAAAATAAAGCAGGAAGGCAGTTTATGAGGAGCATTTTATCTGAGTTAAAGTTGGAACGGGCTGTAAACTCCCATGGGACATCTAGGTTTACACACTTCAGATGAAACCATAAATTGAATATTAAACACACATTTTTATCAAATCATATTTCTCCCAGAGAAAGCTGAGGACTGCCTGTTTATTTTTTTAATCTGATTCACTACGTTTACAAGTGGTAGGAAAGCTGGTTATATCAGCCACTCCATCTTTTTAGCTCTATTCGAATGACTTTGATTTTGTTTTTCTAACACTGCTAAGAAAACTTAATGCAAAAAAATAAATAAAATCTATAATCTGTGAAAAAGCACTCTGAAATCCATCAACCAAGTTGTATCCATAATTGCTTCCCTGGCTTATCAAAAAAAGGCTCATTTGCATTATCTGTTATCTTTAGATACCCATCCTGGTCTATAAACAGAGTTATCAATCCCGTTCAGAGGCCAGTCCACAAATTGAAGTTTTCTATAGAGGGAATTAGCTATAAACAAGCCTGAGGCAATTTTCTTTGACAGCCAATGGTAAACCATAGGAAGTAACTTCAATAGTGATTTACAGTTCTTCTCTGGTTTCCATCCAACTTTTCCTTCTTGTGCTTCTGTTCCATCCAAAAAGGAATTTTTCAGATGTTCTAATTTCCCATTCAAGATGCAATCAATCCCAAGTCTAGGTGTGTCTAATCCAATTTTTACGGTATGTTCATGGGCCAGCACCAGAGAAAAAGAACTCTCTTTTTATTTTCTTTCAATTGCCTCTGCTGCAATCACAAGACTTGTCATCTCCTGGTGTGAAATGCACAACAGCAAAAGAGAGAGCGAAGGAAATTTGAGAGAGAGGGAGGGAGAGAGAGGGAATGCCAACCTACTAAAAAGTAAGGGGAAAAGAGATACACAAAAATAACACTGACATTTTTTAATAACCCTACATACTGAAAACTGGCATTTAACAGAATAATTAATTAACTCAAACTTCTTAAAGTCTGTGTGGAGTTCTTAAGTCCTCATTCAAACCACAATATACCGTTAAGAGCAGGATATTTAGGAAAGGACTCCAGCTTTGCACCACCCATCCTCCTCATCTATACCACACTGAAGTCAGATTCAAGTCCTGTACTGCTTGCTCATGCACACCACTTTTCTGTAGACAAGTAAACCCCATTGTCCAGCCTCCCACACCACTTAAGAATCAGAGGATTGCTACTCTTTTACAAATGAAAGATCTTTTCTCTTAGCAGCTTAACATACATTTTGGGCAGCTCTGACTTTCTGAAAAAAAAACCAAAAAACTGAGGATTTAAAATATTTATTTTTCAATCTCTAATTTAAAAATATCTCCAAGGCACTAACATGCACGGTGGATCTTAACATGCACCACAGGCACAGAAAAGAAGTAACAAGCAGGGGCATGATTCCTCTCTGGGTTAACTACAGCAAATGAAAGTAAAGCAGCCAAAAGCCCAGTGTGAGAGAGACCTATATGGATTTAAATCTGTCAGAGAAGCAGCAGAAGAACAGAGAATTACATGCAGGAGTTTAGCAATGAATAAATAGCCCCTGTGTCAACACAGACCAATAAAAACCGTTTCCTTTTATATTAAAGGAAAATATATTTATATCTCGGACTACAGAGCTTGTACACTTTTCTCTTCCTTTTCTCTATATATGCATTTACCTGTGGGGCATATATGTGTGTGTGTATATATATAAATGCACAGGTTATTTTTCTCCTGACTGAAAGCTACCCTAATGGGTAGGCACTAATGGATTTGAAGCGATAAGGTAAAGGCAGACATGCAAAATGCTCCAGAACTTCTGTTCCTAATCAATCACCAGAGATCAGTGACATCATTCAAGCCTTTGATCAGAGCTCCCCTTTCAAGCTTAAAAAGGGGTATAGATTGACCCACACCAGTGGAGGGACTGAAGAAACACCTAGGATACAATTCACAGTGAAATATGAGAAGTTTCTGGCATCCCTCTTCAGAAAAACTATCCCTTCCCACCTTCCTCAAGGAATACAGCGTGCATTCCAGAGCAACCAAGCAAAAACAACACATTTATCTCTTTCCCCAATAATTAGAAAACAGCCACGGAAACAACACATCACAAAATCCTTTCAGATTTTATTTTTGAAGCCTGCACATACATTTTATCATGAGCAGGCAGTTTATTACATTTGCTTGCATTTTAAAATCTCCTCAAGTCCATTAATAAAAAAAGAAAGGAAAAGAAAAAAGAAAAAAAGGAAAGGGAAAAAAGAAAAAAAAACAAACTTATTTTCCAGAATATCTGAGCAGCTTAAAGAAATAAAGGCTGTCATCCATTTTTAGAGAAGAACTAATTTTCAGGAGAACCAGCATCACAGCAAGCTTTCAATAAATTTAGCACCAGCCTTTGTCCACATCAGGGCATTCAGAGAGTTTGGATCACTAATCCCACTTGAGCAAAAATTGAGCTCCATTGTTTCTCCATTCATCTGAGTTTCCATGGCCCTTACTAGGACTTAAGTGTTATTTACTTAGTGCAGTTTGTTAAAAACAAAACGAAAAAACAACAAAAAAAACAAACAACAAAAAAAGTACGTCTTAACATGAGCATCGGATTTGTTTTACTTTCAGTAACCTCCAGGCGCAGTCAACATTTTACGGTCTCAGAGATTTCTTCCATGTAAAAAATCTTCAAGAAAAGCAAAGTTGAAAACAGACCTGAAAACACTCACTTCATTGTTTTGGTTTGGCTTTTTCCCCATCTGTATTTTTAAAAATCTAATTGAGCTTCCTGAACTGCAGCAAAAATGTAGTTTATTATCTCCCTCATCAGGTGATCAATGATTTCATTAATAAGACAGATAACAAAACTGTCATATCATCGACACAGTTATGAAAGATGATCCTGGCTTCTTGCTCCATTTTCCAAGGTCTGGGATTCTCTGTGGCAGCTCTGAGTCCATTCAATATTTTCCACAGACAGAGAAAAGTGAAAATCCATTTTGAAACCAATTTCAATTAGGATCCAGAAGCTGTTATCACAGGTGTCGCAGAATGGGCCCGTAAGTGGAAATGTCGCCTATCCATTCTGAAATGAAACCTTATCAGGGGCTACGAAGATGGCTGAGGACAGCCTATCTGTAAATTACTTTTCGTCCTGTGTTAACTCAACCCTAGTTCTGTCATATGGAATTCTTTCCAGCCCCTCGTAATAATCTAATGACTAACCAGGCTCTGTACCAAAACGGCTTTTATTCTGCTCGGGCTTCCCCCGCCAAACGAACAGGGCTGCAAATGCAAATAACCGGAGGCAGCCGGGCGAGCCCACGTATTTAGTAATATCATTTAAAGCTCTCATAGTTTATTACAGGGAAGTAACGGGCTTGCATTCTGAAGCCTGTCTCCACCCATTGCATTCCTGGTGATTTTTCAATTGCAAACTCCAAGGCCCAGTTATTTCATTAATTCAGCACCCAAGTAGTGAGGCTTTTCTCTCACATCTTTCAGTCTCCTTTTAGCAAATTATCCCATGACGGAGGATTTATTCAGTCAAAGACCTCGGACTTTGAGAGGCAACAAAAGAATCAAGAGACTTTCTGGTCCACCTGCCTGGCGAATGATGAGGCAGGGTAAAGCCTCCCCTAGAGAAACCAATCAAACCATTGTGTGGCACAGTCAGACCTTTTCAACTGTCAAGCCAGGAGAGCAGGAAAAGAGATGAAAGAACTCAGGATGAAGCTACCATTTACAGAACCATGTGGGAATGGTCTCCGAAGATTTAATAATTGCGATGGAACTCAACTTTCTGAAAACTAAAAGAAAGGGGGGGGGGGGGGGGGGGGAGGAAAGAAAAGAAGAGAGAAGAAAAAGGAGAGAGAAGAAAAAGGAGAGAAAGAAAGAAAGAGAGAAAAGTGAGAGACCAGGAGGAGGGGAAAACACTACTAGTCAGGCCCAGAAGGAACTTTTCCACACATAAAACCTTCTGTTATTATGTATGAACCCCTACAATGGAAAAGATGAGAAAAGAAGCACAGAACAGGGGCACAGAGAGAGTGCATGGTCTACAATACTAACTTCAGTTTCAGCAATTTATTGACCCATCTTAGGAAAAACTGCATCAGTACAAGCCTGTTCTATTTAAAAAAACAAAACAAAAAAAACCCTTTCATTTGGGACATCTGTTTGCATTTTCAAGCTATTGCATTTGTGGGACTTCAGTTTCCACTTGGCTGCATGTGGAACATGCATGCAAAGTCATACTAAATGAATGGAAAACAGCGTATTTTAAGCGGCTGGCATGTGCAAAGAATGTGCTCCTGTATAGCAAGACTCCAGCTGACTGCAGGCACAAGATGAGGACCTGCTTTTTGATAATCTGACACTTAACGCCTTAAAAGCCAAATTTCAAAATTATCTGCACAAAACCCAGTATTTCCTGCATACTTCTCTTTTTCAAAGTGCCTCTGCACACTTGAAGTATGCATTCATCAGTAGGTCCAGATCACATTTACAAGCAAATCTTTTTTTCTGAACTGCCAGCCTTTTGAGCAAAAATAGAATCTGCAAATTAAATTGTGACCATTTGCAGTATACATCAAAGGCAAACACTTTTAATGGGAAATAAGATAATAACACAGCACTAAAAATTCATCTCATTCCCTTTTAGTTGGGATGTCAAAAGAATGCATCTCCCTCCCCTTCCACTCTCACCACAAAATAATGAGATATGGCTTGGAAAGAATACATAAAATGTAGTTTTAATATGGCACCTTCTTTACACAATTACAGACTATACCCTTAGCTCACTTCTCCCACTTATTGGCATATGTATTTAGTAATAATTTCTATGTAAGCAGAAGCCAAAGTTTTGATTCCTCTGCAAAAGAAGAAAAAAAAAAGGGGGGGGAAGTAAATAGAAACATACAGAGCAGGGATATAATCAAATGCAACACTGATTCCTGATTATTTCCTCTTAACTGGAGACAGATATGAAATAGAAAACATCTAGAAGAGAAAAGACGAATGCCATTTGAAAACCTGTTAAGTAATTTAATTACTTCAACTGCCTTAATTTACACAGTTCAGATAATAAAGCCAAATACTGCGCCTGCCAGAAGGGTTGCCAAGCTTTAAATCAATTAGAAGGATTTCTAAAAATTCTTTTTTATTTACTTTAAGAAGATGATCTGCTCTGCATAGTTCCTTGACTTGCAGATTCTCTTTTTTGGGACCCAGGACCCAGAAGTTTTCTGCCTTAATTTTTAAAGTGCCCTTCCAATCTTCCCAAGCAGCCTGGCTCCCATTTGTTTGTTGACACCCATTTCCAGCAGCTTGGAGGAAGATGCCATCACTTGGAGCAGCAGTGCTGCTGCCATACAGCCTCCCCTCTTCAGTGTCACAGGCTGGCACAGCAGTGCAAGGTCTTTAGGAGGCCCATTCTCTTTTTGGGGTATCTTCCCCTGAGACCAGCACTTGGAGGCAGTGAGTTAGCCTTTTTTGGAAGGCTTACAATATCACTGAAGTTTCAGCTGCCAGCAGACTTTTTTCTTTTAAAAATCACACCTCTTGGTTGCTTCCTCCTCATCAGTACTGTGGGCTGTAATGGCTGAATTTTTTAGTTCTGACTGACATGGCTCCTACAAAGAATAAGATACAAAGCATGGTACCATCATCATACTGCAGAGACATAGTTTAAACCCTTTAATTATTATCACTTTTGTGTCAAAACAACTCAGATACAATTTTAATTTGGCTGCTTGGGTGTTTTAGGGTTGAGTCTTTTGTTGTTGTTGTTGTTTTTGTTGTTGTTTTTCAGGAAAAAAAAACTCCCCAGTTGAAAATTTCCTAAATTTAACCTCCACCTTGAACAGGTGGCAAGATTCTGCTGCTAACTAATGTTTTCTCCTGATTCCACCTCATGTTATCCAGCAGGATGTTAAGTCATTACTTACTGATTACAGTGATTGCAGGGATAAGCCACTCAATCATCTCTTTCTGGAACTTGCAAAGGGATACAGGAGGATTGACATTTAATATCCCTTATGCCATTAACCACTGCAGGGAGGGGAGAGAAGGGGGGGAAAAACGAGGGAAATCTCAGCAGAATTAATGAAGCAATACTGTATTGCACTTGCAGATCACTGGGTTTAGAGTGGGGTAAGTGTAGGGCTGGCTCACTGAGGAACAACCCTAGAAAATAGTATCAGGCAGAATGAGTTATTACAGTCTACAATAAGCCATAACTTGATGACTGAAATTTTATTAGTAAGCATAAAGGACCATGGGTGCATTACTCCAAATGAACATGTATTTAATCAGCTACTCACATCACATTACAATGCACCAAGACATGCAGTCCCCATTTAATTACAGCCTCCAATACTTTCATTTACAATACTTCCAAGCATCAGGGTAGCTTATTCTCCCCTAGAAAAAGTATCTTCTTTTAAGTTTATCCTCTTACAAGCTGACCACAAATGTTAGGATAGAAGAATACAAAAAAAATCTTACAAGTTCAGGTCTCTGCCCTTATTCTCCTGGGCTAACACATGTGGCCAGTCTACCCTTAACTTTCATGCTGTTCTACACCACTTGTAGACAGGGATTACCTGTAGTACTTTTCTTGCTGAAATTTGTCAGGAAAACATGTACACTGAAGTTATCTTTTCCAGCATCTAAAACTACAGGATGTTGTTTCCTCCTTGACCTGAAAATGAGAAGTGAAGAGGCCCCCTGCATCCCCTTTGATTTCAGGGGAAGAGGATGGCATCTCGTCATCACTTTATAGAATCAGGTCTCATATAATCAATTCAGGGCTCAATTTACAAGTCACTAAAATAGTACAGGCAATGTTTCTTGATACCTAACAACCTCTTTTGAACCCTGACCTCTCAACAGGACCCTGAGCACATCAGTCCAATGAGGGGGCCAAGAATGGGTATTATGATTAACACCTATTTTATGGTGAGGCTTGAAAGCAAGCAGCAGGACAAGCAACTAACTGAAAGTTTAAACAGGAAATGTGATTCTTATGGGGTTGAGACTCCTGAATACTTCCTTCAATCAACTCTGAAAGTACTTGGAAGAAGGGGGGAAAAAAAGGGAGACCTAGATGAAGCTGGCTCTTCTTCTGAAAGAATCAAAGTGGACGCATGAACTTCCTCTCATTTATTCATCTATCAAGCTTGGTTTTAAGTTACATCATCATTAAGATAATAATTTCTGCCTTCTACCACTTTAAAGTATGTTCTCAATAACTATCTGATTCTGATAAAGGTAGTCAAGTCCACAACCTACATACGTTTATAATTAGCTTTTTTTTTTAAGGCAGAGTAACAGGTTAATAAGAAATATCAGATTACACTGGAACAAGCTCATGGGTCAAAAACTAGACAAAACATATCAAACTGAAAATAAGTGCTTGCTTGTCAGACACTGAAGGAGTTCCTATACAATAACTGCATTGTTTTAATGAAACATTAAAAACATCAGTTTTGAACCAAAATGTCCAAAAGAGGAAAGCATTCAAGTCACCAACAAAATTCATAAGCCATACAGTAAATAAATCAGGTTTGAATACAGCATCATAATTTCCTAATGTTCTCCAAGCAATGCTGTGAAGCACAGTCCTGCCTTGTACAAGTATAAATTCAGTCCTTACAGGAATTCCCTCTACTTTTCTGAAATTAAGGCACAAAAAATTAATAACATCTATGGTACAGATTAAGTGAAAAAAAACAAATGGCATTGAGCTGAGGACTGTGTTAAATTAGTATGGATTTTTTTAAACAGTATCTCTAAGGAAGCACCCTAACAGCAGATTCAATTCACCTACAAAACAGAACTCAGAGTCAAGCCTGGTAAAGCATTAAAGCCACTGCCTAAATGTAAGCATGCAAAATACCCACATTATTTATTAGGGCAAACAGAACTAGTCCCATGGCTAAAGCAAGGCATTTGCTTAAGTTCACCAGACTGGAGTTCATGACTTTACTGCACTGCTCGGGAAGGCTGGCAGCTCCTGGTGCTGGGGCAGCAGGAGGGCATTGCACCAGTGCAGGCAGCACAGCTGCACAGGCAGGGCATGGCAGCAAGCAGTTTTCTGCTCCAGCACTGCAGCACTCAGCCAGACCTACAGATTTGGCATGCTTCTGGTCTCAGAGAGCTCGTCTGTCAGGCTGCGAGGCACGGGGGCCGAGGAGCAGCGTGGAGGAGCGCTGGAGAACAAGCCTTCACACAGGCACTCATCACAATGCAGCAAGCCACTGGGCAGACTCCTGCAACATCTCCAGCATTCACCTGATGATTTCTTTCTAACCCTGGAATTACCTGAAATTACAGGAGGTACTGTGTTACCCCCAGAGGTCTAGCAAGGCAGGTGACCTGCAACACCAGCAAAGGCTCTCCAATGGGAGCACAGAACCAATGTCAATGAGTTTATCAATGGATACCACCCGTAAGAAACCCATTCTTTGCACAACTTGATAGAAACCTGTATGTGCATGCAGCAACCTTCAGAGCAACCTCAATCCATGATCTGACATGGTAACAGGGTGCTTTGTTTCCAGAAAAGTGGCACGAACGTGCATATGAGAAGACAAGACCTGACAACACAGCCCCCGTGTTAGCGAGGTGGTCCAGGGCACTGGCCTCTGCTCCAGTGTAATATGAGTGGCACAGCCATGACATAAACGTGATTTATTTGTTGTTGTTATTACCTTGCCAAAGCAGATCAGCCTGAGGTTATCAAATCTCACCATACGCAAAACTAAGCCTACTTTATGCGCCAGCACAAACTTTTTAATTCATACAGCCTTTTGTGAATTAACATCTCCATTAGCAGTTTTCTTTAGCAGTTTTTGTCCCCCTGAATATTACCCTAGCAGTAAATATAGCAGTCAAACAAAGGATGAAAAGGAACAACTTGTGAAGGAATGTACCCTAGTAAACTGCATGCAGTTTGAGACACACAAAATGAAACACAAAGAACAAAAGCTTGCAAAAATTAATTTAAAACAAAACAAGAGTGGTTCCACTGGGAATTAAAGTGCACCAAAGATTTTTTGTATTACATTTCTTATTACATTGTAGTTACTACAAATTATTATTTCTTTTTAAAATTTTTTATCACTTTCTTCTATTTTAAAAGAAGTTTTAATTTCCTCCAGAACACGTTTTGTCCTGGAGCAAATTTCAATGGTTTAGTTATAAATCCTGAAATTTAGGGGTTTATAATGGAAATGCTAGCAGCAGGTCTTTATCTAACACATTGCAAGCATCTCAGCAACACAGAGTTTGTCAGCTGAGTGCAGCAGAAATCTTTATGGCACTAAGTAATGTCAGAAGTCAGCAGAAGTGGCTAATGTGTAAACTGTGGCCCACGCCTGCTCAGTGCTTGAGACTGCAGTGCAGCTGGTACCTTCCAAAGGGCACCCTTAGTGTGAGCCTCAGAACTTCATTGTTCAGGTCAACATGTGAGCTCCCCTTCCAGGTCACCTTTCCAACTTTCCCTTGCATCTAGATTTACACCAGACTCTTCAATACACAGTCTGCACGCTGATTTAAAAGTTTGCCACACTCAATAGCCATATTAACATAGATTCTGCTCTTGGGTGTGTCACTTAATTCTGGGAACCGTTGAAATAATGGCATTTTCTTTGTTTCTTCATTACTGTATGCTTTGCATAAAAGCTATAACTAGCAGCTTTCCATCTGTTTATGATCCAAGTTCTGACAACTTCAGAAGTCAGCAGAGCTACTGAGAAAATACTAGTCTGTACATCCCACCTCAGACAGGTATCAATAAAACTTTACCCTGCAAACTTTGTTAATTCATGAGTTGTCTAGAAGAACAGAAGCACTGATATTAGAGATGATTATGAGGTGACATGGTAGGATAGGCAGATGTTGCTCTGCAATGACATCAGTCTTGTGAGAAGAATAGCAGGGATCATCCTGCCCTTTTTTTATTTTTAAGGGTACCTTACCTTGTTTAACAGAGCATTCAAATGCAAATCACAACATTTAACATTACCACAGCCCTTTACAAAAAAAAAGAGGCACTGAATCGACAAAAGCTGCATGTTTTGTAGGAGTGGTGTCTTATAGTAACTGATGATGTTTTTGTAGTAATACTCATTCCAGCATTAAAGAACAAAAGATGCAAATGCGATGCAAGCTCCAGCTTTCATGCAAATTGTCCCTGTAACCAAAATTCATTATCATGACAATATCACATCTGCAAGAAGCAAAACTTTTACAACACTGCAAGAGTAAAACTTATATTTAAGTTCCTAAAGTTTTAGTATTAGTATTTGTTTTGGTACATGCTCCACGAAGTCTCTAGACTAAGAGGAAATTTTTCATATCAAAGAGGGAGTCGATTTTTTTATCCTTTTGAAGCCAAGCTCTGCAGCTCTGGAAAGCTGTTGTGCCTCTGTTATGAATGAAGGTAGATTAGAAACCCAAACCTTGGAGAGCCTGGTGACTTCCTTAAATACAAAGACTAACAAGGCTAACATTCACCCACTGAAAACAAAGTTAACTGCCATTGTCTTAAGGAAACCTTGGGCCCCAGGATGTGTACTACATTAGCATCTCCTTCCATTAGTAGGAGATAATTCCAGTGACTTTGTAGTCATTCATTGGACTTTAAGTCTTTCCAGCTCTTTCGATTTTGATGACCCTGACATGCAGTAATACTCCCCATAGGTGAAGCATGTAGTTAAGAACTAATACTACCATTAAATAAAGAAAATTACTTGACCGCGTGGTACATAAGTGTCAGAATTAGGCAAAAACATCTCGAAGCCTTTCATTTTAGCCCTCTAAATCTAAGTGTTTACCAGTAACATTCAAGCTAGTCCAAACAGTCAGAGATGAATGTTTGAGTGCAAACCCCTGACACATCAAAGAATATGCATGTGTTTAACTGTGCATCTGTTCAAAAAGTTGGGCCAATGTGGAAAATCCTATTATCAATTAAATAAAAAAATACAATGGGGACCTCTTCAGCTAACGTGAACCACTGTAATTCTATTGACAGCAACGGATCTGTCCTGACTTACACCAGCTGAGGATCTAATTTCATATGCCTCAGAAAACTGATGCAACCTTTTCCATAGCAGCTCAAGAGTTTTTATGCTCTCATGGGGATCAATTCCATCTAGTAGGTCAGCAGGTGTTGAGTTTGTTTTGAATCTGAAGTCCAGTCACACAAAAGGATACTGGGATATGTGCCATCTAATTTTTACTGACCCATGGAGACTCCCCTCCAGTATGGCTATAGGAGTCATGTATTTTCTCCTGTAGTCTAGTGGGACATAACCTGTTTCTTTGAGAAAGCAGAAACCTTTATTCAAGATATCAAAATGAGAACCTGACCAGGACCACAAGCCCAGAAAAGTGAGCATGCTGGAAGCAGAAAGTGCGAACAGAAAATGTTCTGCCAGAAATACACCAGGACCACAAAATATACAGAAAGGTATTTTCTGGTTTTAGCCATTACAATACTGATTTTACAATATTTTACAATATTGTAAAATAATTTTACAGTATTTTACAATACTGTAAAAAAAACAGAAGTTAATCTGCAACTATCCAAAATCCATAGGTCTAAACTCTGCCCACACAATTTCAAGCAATTTTTCTTCCTAATGCAACAGGAGTTTTACATTAGTAGGAACCAATATGCTCAGCCCTCCTACACCCAACAATGAAAAGGTCTAGGGCTGGGATTAGCTCACACTCTTCTGAGAGGCAGGGCATATGTAAAATTGTCAACTGAGATATAATCTCTGGGGAGAATTAAGCAAACTACTCCACTTTTGCAAATCTACAAGCTGTACATTCACAACTTTGAAATGAATCCACCAGAGGATACACACTTAGCTTGATGTTTTGTTCCAGGCATTAAGGAACTTGGGGGAGGTGGGACAGCCCTTTGTGAGAAGGAAGTTTATTTGTAAAAGAAAAGAAAAAAAAACCCTTTGCCATTAATTTTGACAGACCTACTTCTGTCTCTATAGTAATAACTAATTACCTAACTAGTGTAAGACATTTCAATGACCAAATGCAAAGCACTTGCAGGCCCTGCCAGGCTAATCAAGCCAATTTCCAAAACGCCCAAACCAGGAACTTCCTACAATAAATAACTTAGCACATTTACATCTCAAATTAGAACATCTGGAAGAAAGAGACTATGCCTGACGCCAAAACAGGCCTTATTGTATCCTACCACTTTCCACCACCACCACCCCTCCTCCATTCATTTTCTCTAGCCTTTCTGTAGAACAAACACTGATCCAGGTGCAAATGCTCAATTCACAAGGAATGCAGTGAACATAAAATTACTGTAGGTTTGGCTGCTAGTAAATCCCTGCTGTTACTCACCATTGGAAGTTGTGCTGGAGGCAACAGCTTTCTCACTGACATCTGTTCGACTGGAGCATTTCACGATGGAATTCTCCACTTTTTTCTTCTCAGTTGTGGTAGAGCTATGGGACTGTGCCTCCATGATGACTTCTCATTACTTCAGCTCTCCTTGCACTAATACCTGAATGAAACAAGAGAGTCATAAACTCTAAAGACTGTTTGAAAGCTTAGCCCACATCTTCTAACCCCTCTCACCTGAAGAAGAGCCTGGAGCACAACTGAATTAGCAGTTCACAGTTCTGTAAGCTCATCAAATCATGTTTGCATGCATGAATTCCTGAGGAATTTAAAGAAATACTAACACCAAAACTAGGCATGTTTGCCTTTGAAGAGAATCAGCATTACAAACCACTATGCTGTTTGATGGGTAGGTCCATTTTTTTTAATTCTGTGGGGTTTTAATGGAGCCAAGGGGAAAAAAAGGCCAGTATTTTTCTATTCTGCCCAGAGAACTTTGGAACAAGGAAAAAAAAAAATAAATCAAGACAGACCTTCATGTTGACTCTAGAAGCCAAATATTTAAATTTCAACATTGATGGTGTGGAAACACTGCAGCAGGAATTATCCCATCTATCTGTACACCTTGTTACTCATGTAAACATCCCTCACTTTGTTTGTTCAGAAATCTAACTCAAACAAAATTGTATTGGCGAAACACCCCGAAACCACAGGGAAAGACAAATATTATTGCTGGTGGCAGATAATGAGATCACTTTCTTTTGCATGAAAATGCTGGAAATGAAAAGCTCTGTAGAGGTGTGTATCTGGTTATTTTGCCTTTCCTGGATGTTGTCAGTGTTCTCTCCAGTGATACATTCATTTTATACCCCACCAATAATTTCTCCCTATTCTCAGATATTTTACATTCCTGATGGAAACACAAGAAGCGCAAAAATTTCCAAATGGGGAATCTCTGCTTGTGCATCAGTGCAGGCACACCAGGCCCCAAGATTTCTCCAGGCAGGGATCTTAGGATGTGAAGGTCACAAACATTAAGCACTAGTCTGCAGTTCAAGTTAATGCACACCCATCTGTGCAAGTAAGCTTCACACAAATCATCAATATTCAGCACACATCATGTTTAGAACTGAATACCTTGCTACTTTTGTGGTCTGAAATTGATCTATGCAACAACAACAAAAAATAGTTTTCTGCTCTGAGCAACACTGCTTGGTAGTCAAATGGGTCTAAAATGGAAGGAAGTCACACTCTTCTAGGACACCATTTAAACAAAACTTAAAAAAGGGCTTCAAAAAGCCACAAAGTATAATAAAGCATAATTTTATTAGCAGCCTGTTTCCCAAATTCTAACACAGAAACAACACCAAACAAACAAACAAACAAAAATGTCTACAAAGCAAATTCATCACAAACACAGCTGTCTAGTAAACCTTCCCCTTCCCACCTTCCTAGTAGGAGTTCTTTTTAATAGTACAATAGAACACTCCAAAGCCTCATTGTTATACAGTAGGGATCAAAGCAGAGCCCCATCACTAAATGAATCATTATTTAGCTAGGCAGCACAGCCAAGGAACTGGGCTAGATATCACATACTCTCTGCCCCTGACCTAGTGTCTAAGCTTTGGCAAGGCATTCTTCTTCCCTTGAGTTTCTTCCTTGCTAAAAACAGGAATAACAAAGTTTTGCCTGCCATAGAAAAGCACTTCTAAGGCTACTCTTAAGATCTATCTGTGAAAGTGCTATAAATATTATTGTGATCTGTGAAACAACTTCCTACCAGAATGCTACGGGGACTGTCAGGTGTCTTCAGAGAGTAGGAGAGATCTAACAATACTCAACTTGTAACAGAAATTTTTACCCAGCAATGCACAAGTCTCCTTGAGAAGACATCTCACATGAGCTTTGTAAACAGCACCTTTCCAAAGTTCTCATATGCCTTCTCCCTCTTTCCCTTTGCACACCTCATAGAAGGGCATCCCCAGTTTAGTCAGTTAGCTCAAATCTCTTTTGTCTCTCAGTCTCTTGCATTAGTAGAGGGGATGGGGGCTGGCACTGCTGCCAAGCTGTTTACCCCACACTGACAGGAACTTCTTTCTCTATACAGCCCTGGCCACATAAACACCAAAACATGCCACTACCCAGCCTCCAAACACTGCATGAGTGAGCCCTTCAATGTACCCTCCCATCCTCTGACTAACCACCTTTGAGTTAAAATTCTCTAATTCTAATTCTAATTCTAGATTAATGATTTTCTATGCCTCTCTGAAGGAACTAAAAAAGCTACACATCTTCAGTTGTGGCTATTTTTCCTTCCATTGCTTTCTAAGGGCCAAGATGGCCACTGAGATGGCATCTTCACTTACATCAAAGAGTATACTGAAAACCTGGAAAACGAAGCTGCAGAACTCGTCCCCCTTTTTGTTTGGTCCTTGGTTCACAAGCATGTTGATTTTGACTTAAAGTCATGAAAGGAAGCAATTATACTCCCTATTCAACTAGAAAGGAAGAAGACATATACTCTGCCTGCACAAGGCCAGCAGAGTGACATGAAACATTTGGGGAGAGGTCACGAAAATCATGACAGGTATCTAAAGTGGTTCCACTGCCTCCTGCCACAGAGATGTCTAAGCATGCATGTGCAAGGAGCCTTCATTTATCTCCACTTCCTCACTTATCTACACCTCCTTCCCCTCTTCATCCTGATGGGACCTCCATCATAAACTGGTCCTACCACTTCTGAGAAAAGGAAAGTCATGCAGGTACTTTAAGGAGTAAAAGCCTTAATCTCATAAAAAGCATCTTTGGGTCATCTACAATTCAAGAGCAACACGTGGTCAGACTGACATCATTTATTCTCTTGGCTACTTTATTTCTTTCCCCAACAGCCTGCCACTGAGATTTTTCTGGTCTTTTGGGGTCATCTTCTTTACTGGAAAAGAGAATAGCAGACATAATTCAATAGTCTTCATCAGTATCTATCACTTCTCTGTTTCATGCTACCTGGTGTGGACCACAGTACAGAACAGAGGCCTAAAGCAGCACTTAAATTTTTGGACAGAAAATTGCAGAACTGGCCAAGACCTAATACAAACATCTGCTCTTGGTACTTTTTCTAGTTCATGTCTACTTAGTTTACCTTCAAAAGGCTGCTTTTATTTGTGTCAGCATGAAAGAGGGAACACCACTAGAGTAAACTTTCTTACTTAGCTCTACACCCTGCACTACGAGCCAATTGTCCCTGGCACTGCAGGCCTTTTCTGCTGTGCCTTCCTTCCTCTGCTCCCAACCCACACACACAACAAGGTGGCACGGACACCTGCAAGAACTCCTGCAGATCCAGCAAGCCCCCAGTGGTGCATCAACGGTGGCACGCATGGTTGGGAAGATATGGAAGGCCAGAGGAGATGCCAGGACTAATAATTAGAGGGAGGTGGTTTGCTATGTTCTGCCAAGCATGCCCCTCAGGGAAGTGGTCATCAGGAGATCAATATGGTACCCCAAAAATTTTTTTTTTTTTTCCCCTGAAGACTACCTTAACATTAAATTGAAAACACAAGCCAGATACACATCTTCTAGAATCATTATCCTTCAAATTGTCTGACTTTTATTTTCTCTCAGAAACTATACTGAAATATGGGAGCTGCAGATCACCAAAAAAAAAAAAAAAAAAAAAAAAAAAAAAAGTCCCAGGTTATGTAAAGATTTATTTCCATTAGTTGTTAATCCCTATCAAAAAGTATTCTAAAAATCAGCCAGCCTGACATTGTCTCCACATTAAAATACACAGTGGCTTATATTAGGGTGTATGTGTCTCTCTCCAGAATGTGGATCAGTGACTTTCCTGTTCCCGCCTCCAGGCCTGAAACAATCATCATCTATTCGCAGCAAGGAGTCCCACTTTCAAAAAACCTGAAAGCTAGTTTCATCGGCTAGCCAGCATCTCCATGTGCATATGAATGGCAAGAAAATGCTATAACAGTACATGGGCAAAAGCCTGAACTTCCATAGGTAAATAGAGGGATAAACATTCCTTCCTGAAAGCAAACATTCATGGCTTTTTCCCATTCAACCATGCTTGAACCTTTTGTAATATCCCTGAAGCCTGCACAATTAATTCCAGATCCCCATTTTAAACCTAATCCCTCTCAAAACAGTAACCTGCCTGCAGGTGTGTCTCTTCTTTTTAAAATATAAATGTAAACCTTCCCCAAGTGCATATTATATTGGAGGAATTTTAGGAACAAGCTACTGGAATGAGGAGTTAAATGAGGAAAACTGTCCCTTTTAAAAGGAGTGTCAACAAATCACAGTATGTTGGAAACTTATTTCAAACAAAAACATTCTTTCAAGTAACTTAATATTATGTAATTTCCGGTCCTTATGTATGTTGGTTATAAAACGGTGCCTTACAGTAGTAAAAATGATCATATTAATATACTGGGGAGGAAAAAACCCACATCTTTTTGTTCATTTACTCACAGTCCAAACTAACCAAAACCAGTGAAGCAGCCCTGTGCTTGGAAGAACAAGAAATCTGATGCTTTCTGAACATACATTTCAATTTTCCATGAAATCTTTACCCTGTATCAACTCTCCTCTCTGAACTACTTTTTAAATAATTTTATTTATATTGCATACATTAGTTTTAAAGACCAGACCATGCAAATAATTATTGTTAGGAATAGGGTCACTGACTTCAACAAGACTGCTTGCTTTGGTCAAAGTGCTGAAGTGTAAGCATTTAAAATTCTCAATTTGCATGTTAAGACTGGTTTATGTTTCTTGTGAACTTAAATCATCTGCCTTTCTTTGGTTTATTTTTATTTTTTGAGGGGTATTTTTTAACACGCTGAATTAAAAAAATAAAAAAGAACAAGTAAACCCTTTCCCTGTTTTACTTGATGCTGCCATAGTTGTATTCAATTCATTAACAAGTGGTTTGCATCCGCTGAGAAGAGCTGTCTGAAATAGCAGTGTCACAGCATTCATCATCATTACATCAGCAGTAGGGAAGTTCATACTGATTGCTATCAGCAACCAGAGTGCCCCAATCAGCGTGCAAGCAAACATAGCATGTTTAATTTCTCAGAAATGACTCTGGGTAGTTAGGGTGTTCATAGGTACTACTTTGATCCACACTACTGGAAGCAGTCTTTGGGGATACAATACATCTTGAACAGCTCAACTGTATGAAAGTGAAAAACACAAGGGGAGGCATGAAGAACAATCAGGAAATTACAGTCTCTCTCAACCATAAAGGACCCTTTATCAATTTTATCAACATGGGTTACACTGTTCCTTGGGATTTTTTAAGGATAAAAAAATGCATCTTGTTCAGCTACATTCAAATGCAAAATTTATATGAGACAATCTTAAGCTATTATACGGGAGCTATTTCACACTGATTTATACAGGCTTGATTCAGGTACATTTAACTTCCAAAATCCACCTAGATTTCAGCATTGCTTTCTATCAAACCTGCTGGCAAAGCTGCATTGACAAAGTTAGTCCTGACAGAACCTGATGAAAAATGTTCAAGCACTCAGACATTTTAAGAAGTATCTTCCAGATGTAACATTAACGTCTTGGTATATCTCACCATTTTTGTAATATCTACAGGAACTAACTTGTATATTTTTAGAACAATTACTTTTCCCAATATATATATTGGGAAATATATATATATCCTAATATATATTTTTCCCAAGTCTTTGTAAAGCTAAACCAAAATTCTGCAACCCTCATAAACAACTCCAGGGTAAATTTTATTTGGGTTCCTCCCTGTTGAGACAACTACTCACAGTAAGAGTAAGACCAATATAAACAGCACAAAGAGTCTTATATCCATGTTATATAATACCACAAGAAACAATAAGCTGGGGGGGGGGGGGGGGGCAAGGTATCTTATATTTCACAATACCTATCCCTATTTCAATTACATGCAACATCTATAAATGCAGTAGTTGCTATCTGTATATGGAAAGAGAGAGAGAAAGAGAGAGAAAGAGAAAGAGAGAGAGAGAGAGAGAGAGAGAGAGAGAGAGAAAGAGAGAGAGAGAGAGAAAGAGAGAGAGAGAGAGAAAGAGAGAGAGGGAGGGAGGGAGGGAGGGAGGGAAGGAAGGAAGGAAGGAAGGAAGGAAGGAAGGAAGGAAGGAAGGAAGGAAGGAAGGAAGGAAGGAAGGAAGGAAGGAAGGAAGGAAGGAAGGAAGGAAGGAAGGAAGGAAGGAAGGAAGGAAGGAAGGAAGGAAGGAAGGAAGGAAGGAAGGAAGGAAGGAAGGGAGGGAGGGAGGGAGGGAGGGAGGGAGGGAGGGAGGGAGGGAGGGAGGGAGGGAGGGAGGGAGGGAGGGAGGGAGGGAGGGAGGGAGGGAGGGAGGGAGGGAGGGAGGGAGGGAGGGAGGGAGGGAGGGAGGGAGGGAGGGAGGGAGGGAGGGAGGGAGGGAGGGAGGGAGGGAGGGAGGGAGGGAGGGAGGGAGGGAGGGAGGGAGGGAGGGAGGGAGGGAGGGAGGGAGGGAGGGAGGGAGGGAGGGAGGGAGGAAGGAAGGAAGGAAGGAAGGAAGGAAGGAAGGAAGGAAGGAAGGAAGGAAGGAAGGAAGGAAGGAAGGAAGGAAGGAAGGAAGGAAGGAAGGAAGAAGGAAGGAAGGAAGGAAGGAAGGAAGGAAGGAAGGAAGGAAGGAAGGAAGGAAGGAAGGAAGGAAGGAAGGAAGGAAGGAAGGAAGGAAGGAAGGAAGGAAGGAAGGAAGGAAGGAAGGAAGGAAGGAAGGAAGGAAGGAAGGAAGGAAGGAAGGAAGGAAGGCAAGCTTGACAGAATCAAATAGGTGGATTTGTAGCTTGAAATTGAAAGGTACCCCAAGTTAAGAGACACAACATGTATTAATACAATCTTTCCAAATTCATTACTATCTTCAGCCTTTTCCTTGTTACTTTCCTTTGATTTCTTTCCCCCCAATAAAGAATGAAAAACAACTAGACCTTAAGCCTGGTTAATGACGATCTGATCTATTCCTGATAGGTTAAATAGCTTGTGGCAACAATAAGGGAGGATCACAAACACAAAGGCAATCAGCTAGGCAAACCAGTGCTATTAGCATCCTCGTGATTAAGATCCTAAGTGAGAAAATATTGTGGCGTACACTGAACTACTGATTGATGCTAATAGTTGCTTGACTCCAGGGGAATTATATGTTTGCTTATGTATTTGTGCTACAGATAACTCAGCTACCTAAAAGTTCTGAACATATTTTAAACATACACATACAATTGTATCAATAAGCAGCACTTTCTACTGAGGCAGCATCTCAGTTGCTTTAAATACACATCAACCACACCATTTTACAAGTAGATTATATCTGCTTTTGTTTTCGGATTTAAAAAGCTGATAAGATAACCCCAATTAAATGTTTTTACTATTACTTCAACAGATTAAACTCTGTATATAAATAAAACAGATTTCTGCCAGGAAAGAGATGATTCATTTTCACACTCAGTAAATAGAACTTAATGGATAACAACACTGAAGGATTTAGGTCGAACTGCCCATCTCCAACTAGTCTGTCCCTCACAGAAGCTGCTCTTTGGGAAAATGCAATACAAAGCTGATGGAAACAGAGCCCAGACTTAGTGTTTTTACAATTCAGATATGATATATGCTCTGAGGTAAAATTTTACAATCAATTCACTGAATGAAAGTCTTTACAGTAAGGAACTGAACTTTAAAATTAAGAAAAACAAACAAACAACCCCACAACAAAAACAAAACAAATCAAGTCATTAACTCTGCATTTAAGCATTTGTTATTTTTATCACATGGTCTTGGGTTTCCTTATTCCTTTTTTGACTCTCTTACAAACTATCTAAACACAATGGAAAGAATAAAGTTTATTTCTTAAAAAATAGAAAGTGCTATATATCTTTCAAGTCTCCAAACACTTTAATATATTTGGGGACAGGGGTGTGTGTCTAAAACTAGTAATGCACTTACCCTGAGAAATCAGAACTCCTTCCAATTAAACTGCCTAATATTGCTCAGAAACTCAGAATAAGCTGTTACTGCTTGTTTTGCAATCCTACTTGTTCTTGTGCTTCAAATTCTGCAGCAGGAAAAACTCTAATAATTATGTCAAAGTAAGATTAGCTGTAAAAGAATTAGCACAGGGGGGTAGGAAAAAATTCTCCTGTGGACTGTACTCTTTGTAGCAATAGGTTACAATGAGGGGCGATACTTCAAACTTCCCTACCAAGTCTACACTTTGTTTTTGCCCCTGTCTTTCTTCAGGAATTCAACAGCACTAAATCCAAAACAAACTTAAGCAACAGTGCAGTGACTTCCTTTGGCAAGACATTTGTTTTATGAAACCTGGATTTTGGTTCATTCATATGGTCAGGATCTGAAAGGCCAGGAATATTCGGAGAGAGCAGCAAGGGGGACAACAGCAAGAAATGCTGTGTGGATAACATACTCTATGACTTCCTCTGCTGATACTGCTCCCAGGATACTTATGCTGACAGTACAGGCTGCTTTCACCTTTGCCATTTTGGTTTTGCCTTCTTAGCTTGGTAAAGCAAATTACAAACATCTGCAATGGATGTGCTTTGCACCTTTCAATAAAGTAAGAAGTCACTACAACTTCGACAGAAAAACGCAGAAATACTCTAATTTCAAGCACTGGAGCTCAACATTCCAGTGAAATGACCACTTTCTTTACACTTTTTGCTTTATCTCATCAATCCCAACAGATGAAAGATTCCTTAGAAACAAAACTAGATCTATATATCAATGTCAATCTATACAGGAACTGAGCTCAAGAAGAATGTATTTAATGTACATCTATTGCAAAGATGTGCGCTCTGTTCCCAACTTATGATATGCAAATGAAAGAAGAAAAGACTGTATTCCATATTTTACAATTAGCATTTTAAAACAAGATCAAAGGAATCAAGTAGAATGTTTTTGAAAGTGCCATGTTTTGATCACAGTCCCATTCCTGGAAGCCTGTTTATCTCCTCAGCATACTCTCAGGTTAAGGGATACCTTCATCCACAATTTCACGTTCTAACCCAACACGGATGATTTAGCACGTAAAAGAGCTAGGAAATCCCCATATACCCAGGAAGAACTTCAAGTGTGAACGGTACTTTATAAAACTTTATCTTCAGCTTTTATAGTTTACTTTAAGTTTTACACCTGTCTCCTAATAGCAGGAAAACTGCATTATGATTCCTTCATGTTTTTGTAACTGGACAAACAACGGCACAACTGAATTGAACAGCTGCATTACAAATGCACAATCCTCAATCCACTATCCTTGTTAAAATAATGTAATCACAGAATTATACAGCTGTATTATTTACCTAGAAAAAAACATCCATAGTGAATTGAAGAGCCAATCAAAACCCCACCAAACTACATCCTGCTAGTTAAGAATCAGTAGTGCTAGGATTTCATTTTAATATACGTGGTTCAGAACAGCATACTGAACTGACACTAACTTGATCTGTGTTTCTGACTCTTCAGTTTCAGGTATTCATACATCTTATCTAATGAAGGCTTCATTCTCAGGGCAGCTGGATGATGTATTCTTTACACGCAGTTGATTTTCTTGACATTAACAGATTTGTATGCAAAGAAAACAGAGCCTCATACAAAGCAGCAAACATTACTGGGGGGGGTTCAGCTCTAAACCACCAAAAGGTCTGTTGGGTACTTTACCCTGAACTAAGTATCAGACACCAAAAAGATGCAGCAACATTTTGAGCATCAGTAAAAAATAAAGCATAAATTTTTAAAAAGGCCTAATCATCTTGATAATCAGTGTAAAAAATCATTTGACATTTGAGTGGCAACTTCAGCTAAGAAAATTATTCAATCAGATCTCCTTGTAGTGCATTCTGATATTATCAGTTCTGACATGGAACAACTATTTAGAGACAAACACATTCTATCCCAATTACTTTGTCCCTTGTAATCTACATAACCTTGCAGGGGTTTTTAACATCAGTATATTGTTTCATTTCTTATTTTGTTCTTAAAGAGAGAAACCAACTCTTCAGGTCAGCAGCCAATTTAATACACTTTCAAGGTAAGGCAGGTACAATTTACATGTACAGAGTACACCACAACAAAACCACAGTATGATGCCAGCACAATCTTTAAGAAAGTTTTCCCCTAAACCTCTCAGAAAGCAGCCTTAAAAGAAAGCAGGGATTAGAGTGAGCTGGAAGGTAGGGAGGGGACTTACCTCAAAACCAGCCAAGCGGAAATCAGAGCAGTAATTCTACCAGTCGGCAGAGTACACTTTTAGAGCTATAATGGTGAGAAGAAGTGCTGGGCAGCATTGCCTGAAGGCAGCACTAATACACTGCTGACTAATGACTGGGCCATGCGGACAATGAATTTGGGGGTTGAAAACCAACAGAAACCGTGCAGTACCTTGACAAATGGGCTTTCAAAATTTCATTCACTGAATAACCTTTAAGCACAAAATTGGCTCAAGTTCTCTCGGGAATAATATGACACATGTTGTTGGACAATAAGTATTTTCCTTTTTAATTAAAACTATTACACCGAATACATAAACATGATTATAGTGAATAAAATATAAGAGTTAACTATTTAGCACCTAGAAAAGACCAGACTCTGAATGTGAGGGGCAATCCCATACGTTCAGAAGGGTCAACAAATCCCAGGGTCAACCACCTGAGTCACACAAATTCATTCTTGGCAGAATATATTTTCCCTTCTTTGAGATGTAAAGGAGAACAAGAACTTCAAAGGTATGTTTAATGAGCTGCTACAAACACAATTGGTTAAAAGAGGCTCAGAAATTATGTACTAAAAGCTGCATTGTGCTTAGAATTACAACTGAAAAAGTCTCCTTTTAAAGAGCCCGGTCAGAGTCAAGCCCCATAAAACAAATCAAGCCTCGTATAAACTTTGTCACCTTGTGTACTGACAAACACATTGAAACAACAGAATCCCTCTTTAAAGGAGCTCCTTTTTTTTCGGTGCAACTCGACTTCTAATTTGAAAATAGCAATTTTGGCTCTTTTTACAGACAGAATGAAATACCTAAAGTGTCCCTAAATTAACAAGTACCACTTGCCATAGACAGCATCGCCCTTAGCAGCTCCTAAAAACTTCAGAAAAGGATCTTAAAACAGGAAGCTTAGTGAGCTCATAAAACTGTTGTTGGAGCCAGGAACACATAGCATATTTAATCTGCAAACTGTGAGAGTCTACAATGATTTCAGCAAGATCTGAGGCATGCCCTCAAGGTTTGCTGGGATCTGGGATTAGGGAGTTGATAAGAACCCTCTACTGCCCATGGACATGTTTTTCTTCTGCAGTTAAACACAAATGCATAGAGACGTTTGACTGCTGCTTGGCGTTACTGCTCAAGTTATATAAAAGCTTTGCAGCTCCTTTTGCTGTCAATATATCAAAGTTTAAAAAAAATCATCAAAGTGTGAAATTTCATTTAAAGTCTGCCAGTCTACAGCTCTATTTCACAGACCTATCAAATAAAAGTAAAGATGAAAAATGCACTGAAAGAACTTGAAAAGTTTGCAGCAGCACCCATGCCCTATTTTTGTTTATTCTGTCTCATTTTATTTGATTTTAAAGTATAACAAATCAATTCCCTTATAAAAATGACAGAGTCTAAAGGGAGGATGACTATAAAACCTGTGGTTAAAAGACAACTTGAAATCATTATTACAGCTGAACCTTTTGTTGAATAAGAAGCTTCCTCTGTAGCCATTTTAGCATTTTAATTGCCTAACTGCAAGTTGGCAGAAAATATCTTGAATCTTCCAAAACAACCAGAATTACTACAGAATATGAGTGCCAGAAAAACTAAAGCTCTCTTCAAAGTATTCTTTAGCTAGGGATTTACAACAATTGCATAAAGAAGAAAAGCCTGACTTTTAAGGTAATCTACTATAGTCTAAAAGCATTAACATTCCATTACTAAGGTTTTCCTGAGGATTTCATGACTCGTTGATTCACTTTTCCTTCAAGTCTGCTTTTTCTTTGTACATTTCTGTCTCCATATAGTTGAACACATGCAACACTGATCATTAAAATGCCTCCTTCCATAACTCCAAATAAACCCTGCTTTAATAGCCCTCAAATTCCTTATTTATCAGGCAAAGATGACTAACTTTTCACTAACACTGCAACATAAAAATATACCATTCTTTTCTCTAAGATGCAGAATAAAATTCAAATACACTACAGGAGTGCAGGTAATTTAATCAGCCTTCCCCAAAACGAGGCAGGAAGTGTAACTGAAACTTTCATGGGTCAGTATCAGTGCATACATTTATCTTGTTAAAAAGTCAAGTAATCTGCAAGATGAACAAATTATAACGATGTCTCCAAACTTGAGCGTTTTGTTTTTTCCAACACTGTTCAGAAAAAAAAACCAAAAAACATTTATAACCATTGATACTTTTATTTTTTAGCTAAAAACTGGTCTGGTGTTTGAAAACGAACAATCTTTCACAACTGATGATTACATTCAGCAGTAAAACACTTTCTTGGCCACTGTACACCTTCCCAAGCCAAAAATGTTACTCCACTTACGCAGGAAAATGCAGGTGATGTCTTTGTTTTGCAGTACTTCTACAGAAAAGCTTTGGAAAACAGCATGTCCTGCTGAAAACCATACGCTATTATCAGAAGGCAAGAGTGCATTCATTCGGGCACCTTAAGCCATAGTTTTGCTTCCACTGCTGCTTAAAAGAATACACATACACTGAGAGAGTCCTTTTCTTACTCATTCTTCCTACTCATTCAAGATCATATAATCCTGCTTTTAAAGAAATAATCCTCTGTCCTTAAAATAGCCTTCTCTCATAGTTAGTATTATTTATGCTCTTAGAATTGGGCTATACACAAAACTGAAAGTATTTACATACTATCTAGTTATACCCAAACCTTCATTATATAAACAAACTCTCAAGAGGCTGCCTACAGTTTACACTGCTAAACTCATTCACCATTACTTTTAATATTTATTTCCACGACTGAAATACAGTGGTGTGAACATGGCAATTTTTACATTTTAAGGTTACTTTACTTTTAAAACGCTGCATTTGTCTTCCTTCAAAATAATCATGACATATATAATTAAGAAACTGTCAGATCATTATTAATTTTTAATAAAGGACCTAAATGAAATAATTATAGAAATCAATCAGTGAGGCACCTTTCCAAATTATAATGCGATTGCACAAATATTCAAACTACTTAAGGCCAGTTCTGGCACATTTCTATCCATAATCTCGTTGAACACCACATGAAAAACAATTTTGGAACACAGAGAAACCTAGTGATTTCTCACTATTCCAGCAACTTAAAATGATTTCAAAACAGATACCTACAGCACAGAGAGAGAGGCAGCCGTGCCCTCCTAAAAATGTTTGTTGGTTTAATCAGCCACATATCTCAAGGCCTCTGGAAAATTTCGCTTCCAAGTTTTTCTGTAGCACGCACACAAAAGAAACGAAGTCTGCACGCTGAAGCTTAAGAAATCATGTTTATTGAGCCTTGGAAATGAAGCGGGAAGTAGCAGGGGCGCGACGAAGAGGAGCGTTTTGCAGTGGGCTGCTACTTAATGCTCCTTTAGTGAAGCAGCCTCTAAAACGTGACACTGTGTATCAAACGGACAGCTATCCGTACCTCTGACTAAAAGGCTCTTTGAGATCCGTACAGTCCATCATTTCAAACTGAAGTGGCAGCTGGAAAATGTGGAACAGCTGGCAAGGAGCTGGGAGAAAATGTTTTACATAAATATATCTACATACAAACTGGCAGAAGGCCACGGACACCGTACCCGCAGGACCAGATAAAAACTACGCACCAGAGGGTTAAAAACAAAACTGGGGAGTGAGATGGGGAGCGGGGGGCGTGTGTTTCCTTTTACCTTTTCTCTTCACGTGGTGCGCGGCTTGGGGAGCGGGCGCTAGCAGCTGCGGGCCCGTCCGAAGGCGCGGGAATTGTGCCAACACTCCGCCGACTTCACGGGACAATCGGAACCGCGGCGGACACGCGCTGCTCCCACCCTCCCAAGTTGGGCGGTGCACGGCCGGGCCGCGGTGCCGGCCCGGGGCGGCTCCGAGAGCTCCCGTGGGGCGGCCGCCCTGCTCCTCCCGCCCGGCCTCGGCCGGGCCCGTCCCGCCGCCCCGCTCCCCCGCCCGACCCGGTGCCAGCGGCGGCGCGGAGCGGGCCGAGCGCTGCTCCGCTCCGAGAGCCGCCGGCACCCCCGCGCCCCCCTCCCGACCGGGACCCGACCGTGCCCTTCCTCGCAGGGAGCAGCCGGAGGGAGCGACGGCCCCCCGGGCGCGCCTCCGCTCCGCCAGATGTGACAGCGGATTCTCTCCCGCTCCTCTCGCCTTTCCCCCTGCGAAGTTTGTGCCGGCCTCCCGCCACACGGGCGTGAAAACGCCCGGGAGTCGCTCGGGGAGCAGGGGCGAGAAGAAGGGGGTGGAAATAAAACAGCAGCTGTCGCCCGCACATCGGCAGCTCTGCCGCGGGACGAGCCCGGCCCGGCCCGGAGCGGGGACTGCCCCCGCCTGGCCCCGCACCCCGCGCCTCGGCTCCCGCGCTCCGTGACAGCCATTTTGGGGGTTAGACACCTCGGTCCCCCCGGCCCCCCGCCTCCAAGTTAGGGAAGCGGGAAGGGGGCCGGGAGCGGGGCCGGAGCGCTGGGAGACGACAAGAAAGTGGCCCGGAGTAGAGCCGGGGAAACAAAGAACTTCTCGCCCAAGTGGGTACGTACCTGCCGCCGCTGCCGCCGAGCCCCCGCGCTGCCCATGGGCGAGGGCCGGGGCCGCCCGCTCGTCCCGCGCCGCTCCCCCGCCGCCGCGGCTAGCGGGGCCGGCCCCCGCCGCGGCCGGCGGGCATCCCGCGGGGCAGGGGGACGGGACGGGACACAGGCGAGACGGGGGGCGGCAGAGGAGGGCCGGCGGGTGTTGTTGGTGGTTGTTTTATCCCTGCCCGCCTCCCGCGGGGAGCAGCCCGCGCCTCTGCCTCCGTGTGGGGGTGTGTGTGCGCGGGTCCGACATCAGTTTCAGTGATCTTGTAATCTGATCCCTTCTGACTCACTCGCACTGACTGACATTTCTGATTTGGTTCAACAGAAAGAGCGGGGGGGAGGAGAAAAAGAAGAAAAAGAAGAGAGGGAGCAAAAGAAAAAAAAAAAGTATCCCCAAATCCACCGCCTGGTACCAAACGGTTTTGGGAGGGAAGGGGGGACCCCTCCGTCCCGTCCCGTGCCGCCCGTCCCCTCCAGCCCCGCCGCCGCCCCGCATTGTTTTGGCTCGGCGCAGCCACCGAAGGAGGGGAACAAACACATCGCGCCGAGGTACTCACGTGTCGGAAAAGTTGTCCCTCTCGCTTTTCTCCGTCTCGCGCGCTCCTCTCCGCCGCCTCCTTCAAGTTTTACAGATGTTGCAGGGCTGCTCGTCGTCGCCGCCCCCTCCTCCCAGCGCTGCCCTCTGGATCAGATCAGGGGAAAGGCTCTTTAGGGATAACTCCCGACTCAAACACCCTCCGCTAAACTTTCCCCCTTCCCTCCCCTTCCTCTGAGCGGCGGAGAGGGCTCCGCTCTCCTTCCCCCCTTCCCTCCGCCCGTTCGGGACGCGGCTGGCTGCTGCCCGCGGCGCGGGTGCCGCGGGCCCGGCGGGGAGCGGGGCCGCTTGCCTGGGGGAGCGGCGGAGGGCTGCGCCCCGGGGTGCGGGTCGGGCCGCGGCCTGCCGGGCTGCGACGCGCGCTCTCGGCATGACACCCCCGCTCCCCCCTTCCTCCTCCTCCTCCTCCTCCCCCGCCATCCCCCCGGCCCGGCCCGGCCCGCCCCGGCGGCGGCCCAAGGGCGGTGACACCCCGCCCACAGCCAGGAGGCAGCGCGGGGCGACGGCGGGCCCCCCCCGGAGCGGCCCCTCCGCCTCGGGTCGCGCTTCCTCCGTCTCCCTCCTCTCCCGCTCCATCCTTCAGCTCAGCCTGCATCTGCAGCCCCGTTTCCCGCGCACTCATGCCGTGGGCACCCCTTTCTCCCGACCGCCAAAAATTCAGGGCTTTTCGGGGGGAAACGTGCCCTCCGGGTGGGTTTTCTCTGTGTGCTGCGGCTTCTGGGCTCGCGTTTGCTCTGGCGCCGCAGGCTGACTTGACTGGAGGACTTCAAGGAAAGTTTCACCTAAGCCATGTGACACCGAAAAATTGCTCTTTTGGTGAAAAAATACGAGTGCTTGGGCGAGTGGAACAGTGGCAGTGATGCCTGCGTCTGCCTCCCCTTTCCCAGCCCACATGCCAACCTCCCCAGCACCCTGCCAGGCTCCTCTGGCCTTCTCCATATAGAACAGGGCTCTCCGCTGCCTCCTCTTTGGCCATCATCTCCTTTTTTCCCCCGGGCTCCTTGCGAGCAGCATGCTGCGGTTCAGAAACAGCAGGAACTAGGATGCCATTTGTTCCAATATCTACATCCTTCGGGAAATGATGTGACCTGACAAGACACCTTGCCTTTTTGTCTGCAGATTGCTCCCCTGATATTAAAAGAGTCTGAGAAACCGTAAATGAATATTACCACAACCATTTTCTATGAAGTCACACGGTGGGACTGGCTCTCGGGAAATGTATGTGTGTGTTTGTATATATATATATATATATATATATATATTTATTTATTTATTTATTTATTTATATGTGTATATATGTATTTAAGTGTAGCCATTACAATGTCAGATACTTCATATGCACCTTTGTTCATAACCTGTCTCACAACACAGCCAAGTAAAGATTTGTTTCTGATACGTACAGTTTAGCAAGGTACCCGAGCTCGGGCTTCATTTGGAAAGTCCCCAAAAAATTAGTGGTTCTTGAAAAGAAAAGTATGTTTGCTGATGGAAATGGAAGACTGGCTTTTGATGCTGTGCATTTTATAAAGCATCCCTTAGCCTCACCACTGAAAATGTTCATTTTATTGCAAAACAAAGCTGCAGGTATTTGTGGTTTGAGGGACTTGGTCCATGAGTTTTTTTAGAAACAAAGAGAAAGCAATCTTACCTGACTCAAAGGGCCATTTCAACCCTAATTTCCTCAGGCTAACTAAGACTAAGGTTTGGAGTTGTTTTTCACCCGGAAATCTTTTCTGGGAGCAAGGTTTGGAGTTGTTTTTCACCTGGAAATCTTTTCTGGGTGCAAGAAGTAGCTTTGGAGAGATGCCCACAATACCTAGATGTCCCTGGTACGGTCAGACTAATTGCCCTGGCAGTCCCAGGGATGCCTTTTTTTGTGCAGGTTTTATAGCACCAGCTCGGCACACCCTGGCTTTCAGGACAGACACGGTAGCCAGATGCTTTCACACTGAGTGAGAGGTGCACATCGTCCGCTACATGCACGTGCACCATTGGAGGTGGGCACGGGGGCCCAGGATGAGAGCCTGCCCTGGTGCCATGCCTCCATAACCAGTGATTTCACAGCTCACCAAGAGACAAATCTGCCCCTGCTCAGAAGGAGCAGCCCCTGGTTGCCCAAGCAATACTGCTGACAGGCGTAGCGCTACACGGGGAAGAGGCATGTGCAACACCAGGATCTGAATACCAATATGAAGAGCTGGTATTCTTCCAACTTTTTTTATCTTATATGACTTCCTTTTCCAGTCTCATGTTCCCAGGAAAATGTTAGCTGTTTCATGATATATGATAATAGCGGTGTGGTACTGCAGATGTTTTGTTTTAGCTATAGGTACTGTATCTACCACCGTATGTATGTACTTTATGTAACATGTATACCACACCCTGATAAACATATATGTGTTGGGGGAGAGGTGGTGTACAGAATGATTAGGCAAACCTCAGGTCCCTTTACAGATCTGTTTAAGAGCAATATGATTCCTTCAGCCCATTGTACCCTTCTCTCATTTTCTGCCTATTGCATATTCCTTTCTATTTCATGCAATCAATTTTCTTAAACTCTTTTTTCCTTCTTTGTATAATGAAAACCCTTAAAAGTAACAGGGGAAATTAACCAGGATCCAAAATGATACATTGTAAAAGAAACAAATTAATGTGGAAAATCCTGTTTGCCTAATCATTTATAATTCAGTGTTGCTGATGTTAAGATACTGTTTTTAATAATAGCTTAAAAGACATTCAAACTGGGACGTGATTTTAAGTTGAGACTGGGCCTTCAAATCAGTATTCATCTTAGACTTTTTAAAAAGGAAGCTATTTCCCCAGAGTTTGGACTTCTTGTTACATCATAAAATAACTTTTTTTTTGAGTTTTTGGTTTGTTTGGGTTTTTTTAATAGTGTTCACACCAACTCTCCTCAAGACACATATTTCTAATTTGAAATAAATAACCCCAAACATTTCTCTACACTCAACTCACATCAAGATGGACAAAAAAAAATATAAACTAAAGAGGTGATAGAATACTTTGAGATTTGCATATGAAAAATAGCCTTCTGATGCATTTCTTAGCAGTGAAAGTCTTGAGAGAAGAGAAACACAGAAACAATAACCAAAGTTTCTGCCTGTGCCTGTGTCTGCGCAGGCCAAGCAGAAAATAAAAACTGATGGTGAGTGGGTGACATTTGCCATTTGAAATGTATTGTAAATGTTTCAACACCTTGACAATGAAGAGTGCAAAAGAAGCTTAGAGCATCCAAGTCCCTTCAGCTAAACAAAATGAGAATGGGCAGCTCTGTTCAGGGAGGTGCCTTTCTTATCATCCTTCATGTCTGATTCAGAGGAATCACACTTGAAAGATGCAGTGGGAAGGCAAAAACTACACATTAATAAAACGTAATGATTTTTCCACGTTTGGATTTCCCCTCCAAGAGAAACTGACCTCTGAGATTTGACTGTGATGTTTCCCTGCAAGTAGGAATTGGCTCCTGCAGAAGACTTGTTGACCCACGCCAAAACTCATTTTCTGACTCAATATGCCACAGGGCATTTCTGCCATAAGTTATATCATGCACGATACTTTTGCGTTTCTTCAGCCTACCTTGTGTCCCCACTTCTTCTCGGCCTCTGACTTGAAACCTCCAGGCTGTGTGCTTGTCTTCCCTTTTTGCTGCCCCAGTTGTTACAGGAAAGCACAATCAGGAGGAGCAGGGACTCTGCTCACATAAGCTGCATGCAAAAGACCTAATATTCAGTGACACCAAGAGCCAGTCTTCTCACCACTCCCAGTTGCAGCACCACCCTCCACTTTTTCTCCAGTCCCAGTGAACGCTCTGCAGGACATATTCAAGGACCTTATGTTGTTGCTATTTATCCAGGTGATATCCACTAGAAGACAAAGCTTTTAAGACAGTCACTTTTTGCCAGTGGGCAAGTACCTTACAGGAATAAATTCTGTGAAATAGACAGACAGGTCTGCTGTGCTTTCACAGGGGCAGCCTCAGGTAAAGCACCTGAACATGGAGGAATGGCACTGATTTCTGGTCATTTATGCAATATCCATCACAAGAGACCTTCACTGGTGCATCTTGCCCCCACCTATGCATCTCCCTTGTTGCAAGGCTACCTCATGCAGCAGAGAGGTCTCGAGAGGTACCTAGTGGAAGGAAAAGAGGAGTATGAGATGGTAACATGTCAAAATCCTCAAAGTCTGTAGAAGTTGCAGCTGGGGGCACAAGAAAAGGTTCATGGCCTAAGGTGGGATGCAGAACTGGTGTGTGCAGGCGACCACATTTGGGAAGGATATAAAGGTCAGGGCAAAAACCTTTTCTGCAGTTACTGTCAGAGAATTGGTTTAGGAAAGGCAAATGGTGTGGGGCCTGAGTAGGGAAAGAACTAATAATTTGGAATCTCTTGGTTTTGAAAGAAATTGTAAACTGATGTACCACTGCACACTAGTGTAAATTAGTAACTTTGGATTCTTTCTTTATTTGGATTTTTGATTTTTATTATTGCCATTGAAAAAAAATGGAAATATATCAGTAAATATCCAGATGTGTCAAAGTAGGAACCCTCATTCAAGAGTCTGATTTTTCTAAGGATGCTCATTGCAGCCTTTCACAGACTTGATACACATAATTCCTTCTGGCAGTCCATATCAAGGAACCTCTATGTCTTTCTCCTTCTGCTAACACTGGGGTTATTGCTAGATTTCAGCAGAAAAAGTACTGATCCCTAGTGATCAGATTTATCTTTCTACTCTAGGATATCATCTCTTGTACAACATGTTATTTCTCTGAATGTCTAATCTAACTAACCTAGCTATTTATAACATATTCATCACTAGGTTTTTTTGAATGCTGTATGATGAAATTAAGCAGATCAAAATACAGTATTTTTTTTAGCCCCTTCTGTTCTTGTAAATATGTAAAATTACATACTTCTTTTTCAAATTCCATTGTCATTACTGAAGGAAAATTAAGGGTAAGAGCTGACTTTTACACACAGACAAAAAAGGACAATTTCATGCAGAAAATTCTGTATTTTTGGGCTGTCTACATAGAAAGCCTGAACTCTCCATCTCTTCAATACAAACTTTTTTCAAGATACTTTTACCCTCCTTGACTTTAAATGTATGTTTGCATTAAAACCCTTCATTACTATGAATATTCTTCAGAACAATATTTTCTTTTTACAGGAAATTAAAATGATGTTGTTCTGCCTGAGACATTTTGATATATGACCACCACAAACACACCAAACAAACAACCAGTTTCCTTTGTTTGCTCTGAGAAGCACCCTGTACATGTTAATTATCAGGCAGGTAGCATATGGGGGAAAAGCAGAGTGTCTCTAACATGCTACACCCAATAAAGACACAAAAATCATAACATTTCATGCAGAAATGGCACAAATAACCTGTTTATCTCCTTTTTGCCATGCTATAATAAGAAATTAAATTGCTAACAGTGGTGATATTTAGGTTGTTATAATTAGCTAGATCATCATTAACATCCCCTTTAAATGATCTGGGATACTTTCAACCTCTCTCTAGGGAGTTGTCTCAGCTTGTCTCCCAACTGAGCCATTGAACTACACGTGACAGGATTTAGCAGTATTTTGTAGGGAATAGTCACAAGCCCTTCTCCAGGAGATGTAGTTTATATAGACTGTTCTGGTAGAATTTAAACCAATTTCTTGAATGAAAACACCTTTATCAGAAAAAAATACAGTTTTTTTCTAGCGTGTCCTACATTAGCATTGCCTATTATAGTTGTATCAGTCGGGATGGGGGATGGGGAGAATATCACAGATATATAAAGGATCCATCAAAATGTCTTTTTTTTTGCCAGTTGTTGATGCAGTGAATTGGACAGACACATTCTAAGGTGAATTCAGACACTCCCCTAGGAAATGACTATGTTTTCCCCTAAGTCTTAAACTTACTAGCCAACATTTCAAAACAAATGCTTTGAAATTTGAGCAAAGCTCATATACCATGGAAGGCTTGTAGTCTTCTGACTTTTTGTCAGCCTCCTAAATAATTATTTCAGTAGCTAATGGATGTCCATTGTTCTAGTCCAAATGCACATACAATGGCTTTGTTTTCTTTTCTTTAATGGCAATAGAAAAAAAATAGATTAATAGCTTCTGTTTCATCCTGGCCTTGTATAGCTGTAGAGACACTGCTTAGTAGGCATTTGCAAATGTCTTTTTCATAGTGTGTTAATGTGCTGCCACTACACTTCTAGAGGATCACCCCCAGTTAGAGTTGTCCTAGGCGAGGTGTGACAGTAGCATTTGTAAATCAGGTAGCATCCCATGGACATCAAGGGGCCCCTGAGCACTGCTAGTTTATCCTCTTGGCCATCTGGGTGCAGATTCCAATCTAGTCAGGAATCCGGCCAATCTACTGGCCTTAATCTGTCCTTGGTGGGCATTTGTCCTTACAGAAAGATACAGTGCAACATACTTGATGATATATAGACAGGAGACATCTGAGATTAGTGAATTTAAAGCATGAATTTCTCATCCATCAAGACCTCATATGATATATACATCTATATCTACCTCTTTCAATCGCTGTTTCACATCTACCTGTCTGTACTGGTTGCTGACTTAGTCTCATTCTGACTGGGACATTGGACTGTGCACCCACCAAATGGATCAAATAAAATACTGCATCAGACAATACTTTGAAGGGACTGTTGGTGACTGTGCTCTCACCCTTTCCCTGTCATCCTGCTCCATATCAGGCTACAGTTCAGATAGACACTAAACCTCTAGTACTGGATAAAAAAATGCCTCGCCACTTCAATATAAAGCTATTCTGTAGATAGAAAGTCAGGACATCAAGAAGCACTATGGAGCTTGTACAGTCAGAATTTAGACCAGATGAGATCTTTTCTATCCCTCTGCAGTCAGCATAAAAAAAAGTACAAGCTCTGTCTGATTAATTTGGCAGAAAGGTGATCAGGTACTCAGAGAAGATAAAGTTATTGCTGGTGTGTGACCTAGCAGCATGCACAGCTCTCATTAATGGCAGAGGACAACAGTCCCATGTACACATACACATAAAAAAATGCTGTCAGGGCCTTTCATTTTCCCTGCAGTTATTTTTCCTTGTGTCTCATTTATGTCAGACTATTTGAGATCTCTCATTCCCTCTTCTGTAATGAAGAACATCCACAAAAACCTGGGAAGAACTGATTAGCAGGAGATTTGTGCTATTTCACAAGGGAGTAACACAAATTACACCTCTCTGTTCCCCAAACTGGAGGTCTGGGTAACAGACTGGAGACAAGAAGGAACCTGCAGCTTAAGGTCACACAGTTTTGTTCAAAGGGAAGCAAGGCCCTGCTACTTCAGAAGCAAAAAAATACATACACTGATATGCCAGGTTCCTTTTACCAGGGCTTAATGACACACCCTTGCCTAAACACCTTCAGCAAGACGAGCCAACCAAACACGGGATTCCAGGATAATAACCCATCCCACAATATGCCCCCCTTTCTTGAAACTATCATCATATTTAGTTCTTTGGTACTGTCTTTTTAAATTTCTCAGTCACAGAAATTAAAAAGATAAAGTACAGTAAAGTTGAGCTCTTTCTGTCCAGATTTGAGATCTCGGACTCAAAGACTATGTAGATAGATCTCAAAAGTACACCTTGCTAGTTACATAAATTAGAAGTTTGGAGAGCAGCCCCACGGGTCAAAACCAGCCATCCTTGGCACTGGTCTGGCTGTAATGCACACCACTAGTGGTCCAGTGTAGAATACAATGCCAGGTGGTAGCTAACAGTAACTGAACTTTCTGGCTCTTTTCAGGGTTCTTTAGCAAGCCAGGGCATCCAGGGATATGCAAGTCTTAAGTGAAAGCAGATGTCACATTTTCATCAGTCATGTCAAATATTAATCTTGCCTCCCAATTCAGTATCAAGGCTCCCAGATTTCATTGAAATGGATGCAATTTTTGCCACAGGCTTTGGTGAGCATGAGGGATGTAATTTCAACAGTAAATTCTGAATTTTGCTGGAGTTGCCCACATGCTGAGAATAAATAGTAATCCTTTGTATGTTTGCAGTATCTCATCCTAAAGAAATTATTTGGAAAATAAGGGATAGAAGAATGTTTTCCTTAGGAAATTATGATGCTTTGTCAATATGCCTCAAATTTGTACACAGTTGTCAAGGATACCTAAAATATATGTGACACATTGGAAGAGCTATGTGTTATTTTGCTTGAACCTAAAAGGTTTCTGTCCTGTAGTGCTCAGGCAAAAAAAAAAGTCTGAATTTTACTTGAATAAACATTGCAGGCTGGTGCTAACTTGTTATTGGTGCTGACACAGACCAGCAATTGGCCAACTAAGAAAACAGCAGACAAGGAAAACAATGTGAGATGTGCTATAATATATAGTCCTGAGTTTTGAACCAGTAAGACAAAACCAAACACAAGTTTAGAAAAAAATCACCAGAGTTTTTAAGCAGGAAGTATCTATTCACAGTCTGTACATTTACCCAGCACAGTAAGACCATGCTCCATTAAAGGCAGTAGAATATTTTACAAAGGAGACCAACCATGATTATCGCCATCAGTTCAAGTAACCACCACAAATAGCTATGGAGAAAAAGCAAGCTTGCAGAGTATCTTAAAGTCAAAAATTAAGCTATTAAAATTGAGACAGAAATTTTACATACATTTAGGGTGAAGCACAATCCAAAATAATAATGTCAAATACCATAAATGTGCATTTATCCTATGTTCATTGTAAGTTTTCAACTTTTCCCTTTCCAAAAGCACAGCTATGGTAAATGGATGAGTTCTTACCCTCTTGCTTGATCTATTATTTTACCCTCTCAATTTTATTCTGCCCTTGTGTTTATTTGTTTACTTTATTGAACTATTAAACTAGGCTTAGAAATCAGATTCTTCCTACCTTTCAAAATATTAGTTACTAGGAGCACAAACAGGACCAAACCACTTCCAGTTTTATGTAGGTTTCTGAATGTATTTGGTGAATGATGCACATGATACTGCACTGTACATAATAAAAAACAGAGACATCAAAGTGTTCAAAACCAATGAATTTGACTCTCATACATCATGAAATGTACTATAAAAAGATGGAAATTCTACTGAAATACTACTGAAAGTAGTATTACCAGTAGTATAACCAGATCCTTCTGGTTACTCAGATGGTGAAAAGAATGCTACAGAAATTGAGACTGCACTACACTTAAAATTTTACTTTGCATCTGTGGAGACAGGGAATACACAGTATAAAGCACTGTGATAGCTGATGCTCACAGGATTCTGGGATCTGGGGTTTAAACAAAAAGAAATAAGCACTCACAAAACCCCATATGACCTAGTTGGATACCTAAATTCTGAGGACACTGCACAAGGAAAAGTTTTACAAGGCTGAAAGAAGAAGAAGGAAGGTACTTTCCATTTTTCAGAGTATGTAAACCAAAGGAAACTCATAAGCAGACGATGGTAATATGATCAAAAGATGGCAGACAGCTCTACTCATCCTTCACCATACACAACTTTGTGACTACTCATACTATGACCCAGATATAGATTAAGATCAGCTAATGGATGGAAAACAGAACAGCAAAGATAAAAATTATGCCGGTGAGCAATAAGAGCTTTATGGAGAACTAGTAGCTAGGATACCGTGTCCAGCTAAACATATAAAAGTATATTAAAGCATTTGGCAGTGCATTCCACTGTTCAAAAGAGCCTAATCTTCACTCATACTTGTGAGCAGACATCATGTCAACTGTAGTTTAATGGTCTAAAAGCTCATTGTCCAGTTTGGACTTCTCATCTGGATGGCCTTGACAGTCCCTCTGTTGCAATTCATCTCTTCTAAAACAGGTGACTAAGACAGGATGAATCAGTCTTTGGAAATCCAGGGCAAATTAATCTTGCCAACTGCAAGGAAGTCATGGGAGGAGGTAAGCATCTGGCTGCCCCCAGCACTGTCTGGTGAGACAAATCCCACCTGGGCTCTGACCTGCCATCTCCCTGAGCAGTGCTTCCTTCCATCTGTGGTTCCTTCCTGGCAGCCAGTGACCTCAACTCTGACTTCTGCCTTTGCCTTCTTCACCTTTGCCTGATAGAAGGATGCCATACAATACTTCTGCTATCAAAACATGAAAAAAAAGCCCTGCTCATGAAGCTTCTTTAGCAGCACAGACTACTGCAAGCAAATTGACCTGTCCTCTGTCCTCTATACTGGTTTCCCAAATAATCCCAAAGAAGATGAGAGTCCTCATCTTACTGTATCTAAAAAATATGCCTAATGCTTCGAGGTGATAACCACATAATAACATCATTCCTCAGACACACTGGAGCCTACCAGAGAGAATCTTGTTTGTATAGGAAACTGGGCTAAGGCAACAGTGAGGCAAAATCTTTACTGTCTTCTGTTCCAACCACAAAGCTGCGAGCTTCTACCTGCCATCTCCGTACAGGGAAGAGAAGCACAAACAATTAAAAAAAAAACAAACAGAAAACCTCCAACTGTCAAGGCAGACCTTCAACATTTGTGTGCAGGAAGACAATGAACTCAGCTTTGCAGAGCCTGGAGAGGGTATGACTCATGAGCAATATGGAGGACAAAATATTCTGAGGTGGAGTTGAGGAAAGCTTAATTTATAGTTATGCCCTCCAAATCCCATTTAGCAGGCCAAAGTGTGATTAATTTGTTCTACCACATTGGGTTGTGTAAGAGGATGTGCTGAATGCTAATATGTGAGCAGTCCAATATCACAGACTGTATCAAACCATTAAAAGAGCCCAGCCTACTTGAGGAGGTTACAGACAGACAGCAACCTAGCTGCGCTGTATGATCTTTGATGCAATTATGTCACTCTCTGTATCTGTTCAGAAAGAATAGAAGCAAAGTCCAGAGAATGTGGACTTTTTTAATAAACTCCTGTATCACACATAAATTATTTTCATATTGATATTCTTTATATACCACACAAAGAGCAGCATAGCTTTATGGTCTAAATCGGGCAATTTGTATGGAGCAGGGAGAATGTGTTGGCTTCAGTCACATATGCGTTATACACTTACACACACAGTTCCAGCAGTATAAGCCCAGGTTTCAAACCTGGTGATTGATTTGTGTGCTGTGCTCCTTCAGCCTGGGTGCAGGTCAGTGGGTCATACTCTGCAGTCCTTACCCAGTTGGCTCTAAATTGTTTTTTTACTGCCTGAGTCTGGTAGACATCAGTGAGAAAGCTGCCTTCAGCAAGAACAGCTGAATAAAAACTTCAAAAACTGGTCCTGTATTTGGTCTGCTATCTTGAAAAATCTGTTGAGACTTGTGGTAACAAAAGGAGACTGTAGCTTCTCAAGACACTGAATAGCAAAAAAACCAAAACAAGCCTATTCTGCAGAGAAGGACACAAACTCCTTGGCTCTTCCCAAGCATGAAAAAGAGATGAACTCTGTTACAAGGCCTCTTAGTAGCAAGCATGACACCCTCAGGCTGGAAGAAGCTCAGGGACTTACTGAGATGCCTTTCTTCCCCAGGGCTCTGCTGGAGGCAGAGGAATGCTGCTGATGTTGTGGAGATGTTTGGCAGAGGGTAAGAGCCATCCTTGTAGGTAGGCCAGCTTCAGGATGGCATGCAGCTTAACAAATCAAAGCCAATGCCAGTACAGTGTGCTCAGAGCAAGGCAGCCCCAGCTGGAAGCTTCTCCAGCTATGCCTGAGATGGGACCTTGGTGGACATCAGTGATGCAGTCGTGAGTCTGCACATGACAAAGGCATGAATCACAGGAACAAGGTCTGCTTTGGGAAAAGGTAACCAGAGATAAATGTGAAGAAAAATGTCCTTCTCAATTAGTCTTGGATTCCAGTCATGCAGAAAGCTAACCAGAACTGGGAACAGGAGTAATAAGTGGCAGGTACACACCCTCCCAAAGGGGCAGATATTATCCCTACCATAGCTCCTGATTGTTTTCTTCACATTATTAACAGCAATGCAGTCTAATCTGGACAGCACAAGTGTCAGCTGGCCTGCCCCAGTGCCCCAACCTTGTGTGTCAGGGGAGACAACCAATCCTTCCAACCAAATCAGTAAAGGCAAAACCAGCACTGTACTTTACCTGAAAAACCTGCAACACACAGCAACCCACACATACATACTCTCACTACCGGCCCCTCTTGAGTTTAGGGTCAGAGATAAAGGACCGCAAGGTCCCAAGTTTCCCTTGCACTTATTCTCAGGTCAATTGTGAAGCTGCTACTACTTAGACTCCATTTAATGAGCTGAGAAACCCCTCCTTTCTATAGGGGATAAGGCCATTTTTTTTCTTCCCTTCCCTTCCCTTCCCTTCCCTTCCCTTCCCTTCCCTTCCCTTCCCTTCCCTTCCCTTCCCTTCCCTTCCCTTCCCTTCCCTTCCCTTCCCTTCCCTTCCCTTCCCTTCCCTTCCCTTCCCTTCCCTTCCCTTCCCTTCCCTTCCCTTCCCTTCCCTTCCCTTCCCTTCCCTTCCCTTCCCTTCCCTTCCCTTCCCTTCCCTTCCCTTCCCTTCCCTTCCCTTCCCTTCCCTTCCCTTCCCTTCCCTTCCCTTCCCTTCCCTTCCCTTCCCTTCCCTTCCCTTCCCTCCCCTCCCCTCCCCTCCCCTCCCCTCCCCTCCCCTCCCATCCCCTCCCCTCCCCTTCCTTTTCCCAAGGTGCCCAAACATGTCTGGGCAGTACAACAGAACCAGAGCGATTTTCATATCCTGAATAAAATATATTAAACAGTATTGTTTTCCTTATAAAGGATATAGAACTGTGGGTTTCATAGAAAATCTCAATCACTGTTACTTTTTTCTTTAGTGTACAACTGAGACCACTCTGTTAGACACAATACTCATGAAGCCATTTACCCTATTTCAATGCCAATCTTACTTTGCCTTACTTTTCAAAAAGCTGAAGATTTCACAATATTTCTCACAACTAAAAAAAATAAATATATATATATTTCCACTGAGGCAACCCTGATGACAACCAATGGGTTGCCAAGAAAAACAAAATAAGTACTTATTTTTCTGAAACAGTGTTACCCTTCCCCACCACCACTGACCTGTGAGACAGGGATTGTTTTGGAAGTGTCATCTCCCTCATGCTCTATAAAGATGTGGTATAGACAAGTTTTCCAACCAATGTCAGGCTGGACATGGTCCACCTTTCACCATATCTCAAATGGGTAGAGTAAATCAACAAATTGACACCCACCTTCCTACATAATTTGCTAAAGTTTTTCTTATCATACAGAAATGTTACATCTGTTGCTGAAGATTCAAATGTGCAACTGTACACAGACTCACATTTGTGCACAGACAGTAACACAGTATTTCTAGTCTAATCTTGGGAAGGTTCCATATACATTTGTGACTAGGCCAGAGTCCAAATCTGGTGGGGGAGGAAAAGAAAAAACTTTTTTGCTTAAAAAGTTTTAGACAAAAAAAAATCTTGTTAATTTTAGCGCACGGTAAATATCTAAGTACTCAAGCTGGCTTTGAGAATGACAGTCTTAATCTCTTAGTGAATGAGTTTCTAGATTTCCTTTCTCTTCTGACTAAAAAAGGCTAAAATTTCCTTTATAGTGTTCAAAACTTCTCCTTGTTATAATTGTTACTGCATACAATCCATGAGTACTTGGTTCTCCTGGTTGCTCTAATTTGGCTTTCCAATGTGAGTGACATATTAAAAGAACAACATTTTTAATTCTCTTAAGTGTTGACATTGGGAAGGGATTCTTTAAATAACAAGTATGCTTGTTTTTCATCATTCTATTCAGAGCAATTCTGCTGATCTCACTGAACTTATCTTGGTGTAAATCTGGTTTCAATGAGGCAGACTTGAACTAAAACAAATAGGTATTTTTGACCAGTCATTGTCAAATTAATGTCTCTCATGAGCAAACTCAGAGGGCAAGGCTTGCAACCAATGTCAAAGTCATTGCATCTGCTTACATTAGAGGTATGTTTGAATCAGAATCTTCTTAAGTGGTGTATTAGCCAGAAAGTACATCAATAAACAACACAGAGAAACGAGTATCTTGTTTAGAAGTGTGCAAGTGTTTCTACAGAGGAAGGAGTATGACCATTAGGATGTTTTTTAAACTGCAAACACATCATTACCCAGATGTTTAATTCCCCTCTTAGACTGCACAACAATAAATACAAATAAACACTTTTAAAACTCTGGTTAGCATTCTTTAGAGCAACTTATCAAACTATTATTTTTTTTCAAGTCCAGGAAATTCTATTTGCATTCCTACCCCTTCACTACAACACACCTAATATTTTTGGTCTAATGATCCTCAAAGCTGTGTGTCTGCAAATCCCACTGAGTCAGGGAGCACTATTGGATTGTCAAAGTCACTTTTTCTACATCTTTAAAAGATGTCTTTCGAAATTAATTTTGCTTATCTATGAATATTTTAATAGATAGAATGTAATTCTGCCAAAAATATCGACACAAGAAACTGAGTAGGAATCTATTCAGTGTTTATAAGGATCCCACTTCCATTAAGGAACTGACCTTTGTCAGTCCTGTGAGTGCTCACCATAAACAAGTTCACTGTGTATGTCCACACTGCCTATCTCGTTCCTTCCCCCTGCAATCTGCAGGACAACTGGAGCTTCTAATCCATTTATTTTCCACCCTCTGTCTACTTACTGCCCTGGCAGGCTTTGCCCCATCACTTGCATTGGGAAAAGCTCTTAAAACCTAGCTGGGATATAACAGGGCTGTTGGGGCCAGACAAGGAAATTCAGCTCCAAGTAAAGATTTAGGGAAGTGATCGGCAATGAAAGGGTTTCATTACACAATGATGGAAAGTGTTAAGGATGGAAAGAAGAGAGAAAACATGAGAGTGGAGAAGAGTCAGATATCTCTCAGGAAATATTAAAGAAATAAAAAAAAGAGAGAGACTAGAAATACATCAGCCCACAACTAAGTCCATTACAGCAGCAGGAGCTGAATTCAAGATGAAGGAGCTGGTTAATACTCAAGAAGAAAAGGGTGATTTTCATATATTTAATAAAAAAAAAAAAAAAAAGAAGAAGAAAAAAAGTAAGCAAATGAAGTGGAAAAGGAATACATTTTCTTTTGCTTTGACTCACTTCTTTTGACTTTGGTGGTTTTTTTTCAGTAAGACCTGGCAGGGATTTGCTCTACCAGGGGCACATCACTGTACTACTCCTCTGTGGCTGCACTGGTCCCATTTCCAGCTACAAAAAGACTTGAGGGCACTGCTATGCCAATGGGAAGCACTTTGCTGGGAGTATGGTCAGGGCTGCAGATAGTGATGACCCAGGCAATTAGAATGCATGGAAGCAACATCTATTTTCAAGCAGGAACCACTTTTCTAAGCATTCAGCCACAAAATGACTGTGCAGCACGAAAAGGCTGCTGTGGCATCCAGCTGCTGCAAACACTTCGAAAGACCCCATTTGTTTAGATACATGAAATTTCATTTTCCCAACCTCTCAGGTTCTCATTACAGCTTTTTGGGAGGAAAACCGACTTCAAAATTTCTACAAATGCTACTATTTCAAATTTCAGTAACTCTCTCTTTTCATATTTTTCTTGCTTTGTCTATTTTGTGTTCCCCCCCCCGCCCCTTACATGTTTGGAGATTGTCCAAAGAAATTAATTAAACTTGAAGGACATGATATTTGTTTCTTGTTCAACCTCTTTCCCAGATTCCTTCTGCTGGGCGTTGCCCTTAATTAACAGCATTTTTGTTTGAAATCACATACTTAATGATCCCTATGTTCCCACTGTTTTGTTTGGTTTGGGTTTTTCCTATTTCCTTCTTCTGTTTCTTTTCTTTTTTGTTTTGTTTTGTTGTTGTTAAAAAATGTAAGTCTATTTATTTGCAAAGACTATACTGTTTATGCAAGTGAATAGTATCTTTAAGTGGAAAAATAAAAGCCAGGGTAATTTTGTTGCTTCTTTACTGTCTCAGCTTAATAGCTCTGTGGTTTCTATTTTTTTTTTCTTTCTTTTTGTGTGTGTTTCTAATTCCAGCTGTGCAACACACATCAAACCAGACTGTGGTTACACTTCTTGGTAAACTATGCTACTTAACATTTCATTTAAAAAACAATTAGACTTTCTTCCCCCCAAGAAAACAAAATGAAACTACAATAATATTCTTTCAGTTACATTCACAGATATAGGATAATTGATTTCCGCTGTACATTAAAAAAGCTTTATTCTGTTTTGTTGGCAACACCAAGTCTGTTTTATTTAATTAATGTTTCAAAAGGTAAACTGATTCAATTAGGATAACTTTTCAATGGAAATTGTGAGATGCAGAATAAAGCATTTTCTAAATTAGTTGAAGGATCTTGTGTGACTTCCCCATGAGAGGAAAACAGCCAGCTTGAGATCAACTGAGTTTCATCAATAAAAGGAGAATGGGGCCTAGTGGAATCACTCTGGAGCTCAGCTGCTTGCAAAAAAAACCCCATTTTATTTCCCACACTAATGTTAAAAAACCGGGGGGCTTATTATAAGGATGCTTTTCTCCCCCCTGCCACCTGCCCCCCACCAATAGCCAGCCTCATTGAGCCAAAAACAGCAAACAAAACACTTCTGCAAAAAAATCTGATGAACTCCTTAGAGTTGTAAAATGAAGATAAAATCTTGCAATAGATAATGGATGTGAGTGGAGTATAAAATATTTAGAGCTGCATTACATCTTAAACAGAAAATAATGTTACACCCTCCTCCTAGGAAGTTTTGTTCCTCAGCACCTCCTTTGTGGTAGGTGGACAATTACATGCTGATGATGTGCCAGAAACCATTAGAGACAGGTACCATCCATGGAAGGTGACCTATTTGGACCAGCAACAGGGCAGTGAAGCCAACACTCCTTTCACATCCATCTTCTCCCCCTTGCTCTGCCAGTGCACCAGGAAAGAGACTGCTCTTTCTCAGTCTGTGTGAGGATGGACTCTAGAAAAGGACAAGCATAAGGAGAACCAGCCAGCTCAGACAGTGCAATCTGAGGACTCTGAAGTCTGAAAAAGTCCGTGACTAACACCACTAAAGCCCCTGCCCATTTTAAAATAGTTCACAAGAGCAGCAACACTGTTTTATGAGACACAAAACTCATCCTCCTCCCTTTACCACTACGAGTGAGATAATGTTACCCTGAAACTGACAAGAAACAGTAATTCTACTTGCCATATTCAAAACCAGATACTTTTTAAGTACAGGTTTGTGCTGTTCCTACTGGAGCCCCAAAACCCAGGAAAATCTGTTCTTCATTAAGGCTTTGGGTCATATGCCATTTATCTGTGTGCATGGCATCCTACAGATAGTGGCTTGTGGGACTGACACAGAAGAAAACCAGTGTGTAGCCCCTTTTGTGCTACATTTCTCCAGTGGATATATTTGTACCTCAAGCTGTAAATGGCTTAAAATGCAGGTAACTGCCTCTCATTGTTCGTGCCCAGACTGCCCACTGATGCTACTGAGGAGGGGCATGTAGGAAATGCAGGGTATACTGCCTTATCTCATGAATGGAGGTTATGGCCCTGCCTTCAAAAAATCATGTTCTTAATCATCAGGAATGATATCTGCTTTTGGTGAGAACAACTCAAGTCAGCTGAAAGATTGTGGGGAAATGGCCTCCTGCTTTCACCGTTGAAGTTACTAGATAATAATTTGTCTCTCTTATAAAACAGGAATCATATTCCTTTTAAATTTAGATAAGGGAAATGGAACACATCCAGCAAAACATGCTGACTATCCTCCAGCAGATCATAGAAGTCAGACAGATGCCAGCACTGAAGGAGGCTCACTTAGGTAGACAGGAAAACAACTGAATTCACACACTACTTCTCCCCTCCCCAAGTTGTGCAATGGTGAATTACAAAGTCTCTGAAAACATGAGCTAGCAGAGTGTGCAGGACGCTCAGAAATACCCACATAGCGAAACCTAGAGGACTGGGTTCTGCAGGGTGGTCAGCCAAAGGGACTTTGTGTTGATGATGCAGTATCTGTAGCTTGATAATCTGCTTGAGAAATGTGATGAAGTTTCTAGAACTATTTTGATCTGCACTGGAGCTTCCATGTGTACTTACTTGTACGGAACAATTAAAATAAATCCGTGTTAAGAAAACCAATTTCTTCACTAGTTGAGCTTGATGGGTAGCGCAAAGCCCATCTCTCCTCTCAAGCTCAGCACTTTGGCTAACAGGCCAAACAGCATTGTTGACAATACAAATTACTGACTAATTCTTTTCACACACCTTGCTCAGGAGATAAGATAAGCCCAGACACAGTAGGAGTGTTTACACTGGTGTGACACCTTGGTATCTCTGGTACCATGTCCTACTCTCTATTCATCTGCCAAGGAGAAGTCAGTGGGGGACAGGAGAGGACAATGACCAGTCTTCACACGCAGTAATACTGCTCAGAGTATGAACAGTGAAAGGTGGTTTACTCTTCTATCCTGGTGAGACTCGGCCATGGAAGTGGACGAATATGAGTTGGATGGGGAGAGGAACAAAGTAAAACAAAAGGTTTTCCCCCTGAGTCAGGAAAATGGGAACTTTTCCTGTTCCCATCCCTGTCTAGACACATTATCATGATCCAAATGGAAAGCATTTAATTCATACTTGGGGCAGGAAGCAGGATTCACTCCTCCTGTGTTAAGGGAAACCCACTCCAACAAACCCCTTTACTCTCTCAGCCCTGAAAACTCCTGATCAGACTTAAAGATATCAACCACAAGAGCAGTTTACAACTTGGTATTGTAAAAAAATTTACTCTCTCAGCACATTATTAAATCAGGCAAGTACACAGTCACCCTCCTTCCCACCCAAGCCCCTGTCCTAAATTCCCACTGGGAACAAACAGATGCCCAAGGCTCCTGGTCCCACCATCAACATTCTTGTATCACTTACAGCTTTTATGTGACATTCACGGAATGAGGATAGCTACAGTTCTGGAAAGAATATTGTATTTTCAATATGCCTCATGATGTTCCACATAAAGCCATACCAGCATGTTTTCAGAAGGTAGAAAAAAGGTGCAAACACAATAGAAATAATAATCAAGTAAGCTTAAGCAGTGAGGGAAGGAAATGAGCTAATTTCCAAATGCTCAGTGCCCAGTCATGGAGACCAAGGGCAGGTAAACAGGAAAAGAGAGGAAGGAGGAGGTCATTACACCTTTGGCTAGAGAAGCTTCTTGGGGTAGTTGTTTGAAGCAGCAGCTGCACTTATCTTTAAAAGATGGAAAAAGACATAGGCTGAAGAACAGTTTGAGAAAGGCTAGACCTTTGGCTGTGGAGTCCATACAGCCTGCCATACAAGTCAGTTGAAACATTGTGATTGTTAGATGCTTGTTAAGGCTCTTGCTAAATGCCTTTTCGGTTGTTTGGTTTCTTTGTTTGTTTTTTTTTTTTTGTTTGTTTGGTTGTTTTGTTTATTTTTTAATTTTACATTACTGTAAATCTATGTTTTTAATTCTTACTTTAAGTTACAAGTAAAAATGCATCTTGGCTAGGGATAAAGTTGATTCTTGGCAATTTAACTCATGATATACACAGTGAGAAATGAAAACTCCCCAATCTCAGCCCCCTCCCATTTCATTCCATTTATTCTCGTTTGAATAGTAAGGGCTGAAACTTGAAAGAATACAAACTCAGATTTGTTGAATGGTCCAGACTCACTTTGGTTCCATGGTGATTTGCGAAGTAGAAGCCCATGGGCTGAGAATTTACCAGAGAAATGTTTTCCCATCTCAAGGTACAAAGATAGGCTTTTCTCCATACCAAAAGTACCAGGAGTGGCCAGGGGCATATTCCATAAAGAGATTTGGGGGTTTTGTGCCCAGCCATGCAATACGCAAGTCAGGCAGCCTGCAGAGAGGGGCTTCATGGGTCAGGATCCAGTTGTCATGCTTCCCTGCAAAACACATCTGAGGGGTGAAAGTGGAGGATGCTTAGGACACCACAACATCTATGCAGATTAGCACAGGCACAGCAACATTTAGGCATCTGAAAAGCCCCTAAGTCTCTTAATGGATTTTCTCTTAAGCCTTAAAAAGGTAGAGAGGACCAGGGAATCTGAGGAATTTGTCAATTAAGTGACTTCAGCCAGTAGGAATTTTGGGGGATCCTGGACACTGAAGTCTGGGAAGTGTGGCAATAGGACACCAACAATAACATGGGCTCATTTCCCTCACAGCTCAAGAGACACACTGGCACAACAAAGTGTAATTTTAATTTCCCTGCTCATGTTTCAGGGAATCTTTGAATTTGCATTTAATTCTCTTTCTTCTTTGCTACTTGTATTATTCTCTCCTTATCCCAATAATCCAAAAGTGTTATTTTCTCTCTAATTTGTTCCCACAGATGGCAGGGTAGGGAAATAGAAAACAGAAGTCAGAGACCTTGGGAGTATAATGAAAATGAAATCATGTGCCTCCAGATTAAAAAGAGGAAACGTATTAAACCTTTAAAAATACAGATTAATCAATTATGTATGCAAAAAAGGACACAAGAATTACAGTCATGAAAAGCGGAAGGAAATTCAGAAGTACAGTATATGCCTCTGGGATCCTCCTGACTCAAATCCAGCAAAGGGATGTATTTTCCTTCCATGCATGCCCATAAATCCCATGAATGTCAAAGGGACACTGTTCTTTTAGAATAGGCCCAAAATTTAGGTTTAAAGAAAAGAAAAATGAAAGAGGTTTCATAAAACACTATCATAACAGCAACAGCTTTAAAAAAATTTAAGCACATTTCAGTGACCACTAAGCGGGGGAAGAAAAAGAGAGAATGAACAACTTCTGTCACATTGTTACAATTCCCACACCAGAGTCTATCCTTTACCGACTCTGCTGTATTGGCTTTCATCACACATTATACTAAGGGAAGAGCCCTGTGGCTCTCCGAAATGGATGCACCAGGGAACAGTGTGGGGAAGCACCCTGGAAAGGATGCCTTGTGCCCTGTAGGATAATCCAATGACCTGACATGCCAGCAATACTGTAGAAAAGAGAAGTGATCAAAATGTCACCACCTAAATTTAGTGTTTTGTTTTCTACTGTTGCAATCCTTGAGAGATACTCAGGGTGTCTGTCTTCTGGATGTGAACATAAAGAAGGAAAAAATTAGGTGCCCACTTATATTAGTGTGCTTGGAGGGCCAAATTTTAGCCAACCAAATTGTCTGAAAAAGTAAGCTAATTCTTAAAACCAAAGTAAAAGTGACTTCTTGCGCTGTTGGTGGTGTTTTCCTTCAGTTCTTCTATTATTCTGACTAGGTTTCCAGGACCACATCCTTTACAATGAGGAGTGAATTCCTCCCTGTTGTGTCAACAAATTACATAAATGTAAAACTTACATCACTTTATATAGAAATATAATGTGTCAGAAATGTCCTGTTGATTCAAGTCCAAGAATTGATTATCTCAAGCAGTCAGCAATATATTAAGAACATTTTAATTACTGCCATTACAAAGCTAGTGGAATATTTCCCTAGGCCCTATTTTCAAAATTCACAGAACTTGCCCTGAACTTAGTGTAATACTAACTGAGTTGCTTTCTAGGGTCGCTTGCAGGAGAGCCTTTCTAGATCTTCACCACTCTGATGGTTCAAAAGCTTCTTGTTTTAAATGTAGATATATTTGTGGCCAGTGGTTTTCCTTTCTGTTTGTATCAACATTGACCTGAATAATGCTGAAACATTTCTTTCCCTGCCCACTCTTTATCCTTCTTACCACTGTAGAGTTATATACTTCTCCCAGACTTTGTTTTGCCAAGTCTTCCTGCTTTCATCTGATCCATCAAAGTTGCAGCTCCTGGATGATCCTACCAGTTCTTTCCTGTATTTGCTTAAGATCCAGCATATCACTTAATATGGAAGGACACAGCTACACAAGCAGTCACTCTAGCTGGCTCTTTCTCATACCTAACACAACGCTCTTCTAACTTCCCTGTCTCTGCTGGAAATACCTCACCAGTGCAGTTGGGATGGCATGTTACTGCTTGTGGCTGTGTATCCATCAGTCTTTTTCCATGGGTGTTGGCAAAACAAAATCTCCTGGCCTAGGGCAGAAATGCTAGATATTAGATCCTAAATTAACATTTTTTGCTGTTAACTGCTGTTAACACATTACTACTACCTTACTTCTCAGAATCATTCGTGCAGCAATTTTTGCAACATATTCTCTATAATACTCTACAAAATGTCGGCAATGTCTTCCAATTTGCAAGGTCTACGAAACTTTGTTACTATAAATCTAATATGGCATTCATTAAGAAAAATATTAAATAAGGTCTCACACTGGGTACTGTTGACTTCAGCTAGCTACATCTTAGAAAGCATTGAAAGCATTTGCATAGTTAGAGAAAAACAGTGACATTTCTGTTGAAGAGAGAACCAGTCAGTAGTAAGAGGTGAAGATTAACAAACAAAAGAGATAGTTACACTCATGTCCAAAAATATTTTAATTCTGGGTTCCCTTCTGTCCCGAAGTAATCTTTAGGTCTATGAAAGACACTTTTCTTATCTTACTTTTCTTTCTTACTTACATATCTTTCCATAGTATCAGAATTGTCCATACCAAATAGTTGGTATTTTATTCCTTTAGAAAGCAGCTCAACACTGTTGGCATTATGGATGCTTTTTTACTTTTTGAAAGTAAAATATGAGCACATATAATGCAATAAATAGTTATGATTATGCTATTATTGTAGGTGTCATGGAATTTCATCAAGACCTCTGTAGAATCTGCATCACTTTGCACTTACTCTTTTCCTGCAGTTACATTACAGCTTGCAGCAACTACAAAATGCAAATATGCTATTTTGTCTTGGCCCATACACTATTTGAAGCATCCACCAGTTTTCATGGCTAACAGAATCTTCTTAGAAATAAAAATAAGTTTCACTCATGCTTTAGAGATTTGTTTGAGATCCCTGGGAATAACAAGATAGCACAATCTAGTACAGTTTCACCCAGTATATTTTATTTTCACTTAACTTATATATGATTTACTTTTCCTCTAACATTATATGTAGGTACATTACTCCTACCGTTTTTCCCAGAAAAAGTGTATCAGCTGATGGGATTTTGACTTCAGAAGGATCCTTCCTTTTTTTTCCATCTTGATTTTTTCTAACACTTCATTTCTTCATCTTTTTTAAGCTTCTTATCTGAATTCACTTACAAACTGCAATCCTATTCAAAGAAATAAAATCAGTTAGTTAATTATGTCAAATATACAGAAAAAAAAAACCAACCTGAAAAGACACAGATAAGCAAACAATATTCCTGTGTGTGTGTCTGAGGAAGGTACTCTGTCTACATTTATCAAAGAAACAAATGTTGTGATTTCTGTGAAAGGAAGCAAAGTATACTAAGAAAACTGTTGTGACTGCAACTTTGGAAGTTTTTTCATTGTGCAAGGAAGAAAAAGATTTTCATTGCACAGTGCCATCAACCTGCAGTAATACATAATAATTATCACACACTATAATAAAAGCTGAGAATTTTCACAATTATACACAATTATGCCATGATAAACATCACAGTATTCTAATTATCTACGAGGAAGAAGAATTTCCTAATTCCCTTTCCAATTTGTTTCAACATTAAGGAATACATCCCCTTGCAAATATATACACTGACTTTATGAGGCAACTTAAAAGACATGTGCAGCCACAGCACAGACTATCATGAAGGAAGCAGAAGTGGGTGTTTGGGGCAAGGTCCTATTACGTTGGGTGCCAACTCATTCAAAGTTGTTTGCAGATGGATAATAGGTAGTACACTGTGATTTCCATGCAGCAAATGGGGGTGCTGGGAAGAGATGCTGTATGCTCTCGGTGGTTCACAAGCTGTTTCTGTCTCCATGATGTTGCCCTTCCAGTGACCTGCTTTCTTCAGAATTTATTTCAAAAATAAAATATGTTTTTCCTGCTACTTTGAAATTACTTCACTTGAGGATCAGCTTACCTTAAAATAAATAAAAATTATTATAAACTTGTACAGTGATAATTGTCTGTTCCTCTCAAGTTTCTAAATTAGAAGTTACTGTGATCACTCCACTTTTTTGTCCTGTATGCACTTAACTCATAAGCAACCACACAATATTATGATTTCATATAGTATAGGGTACATTTACCATAGTAACTGTAAGATGTTGACCCAGTAGCTTCTTCTTACAGGACTTTTGTTCCTTAAAATTCAGATCAACTCACTTACAGTGATTGCCACATGAAATTGTCACTCTGTTTTAGAGATCCAGCACAGCAGCCCGACCTATCTGTATTTACAGGGTTGAGTTCAATACCTTTTCTCAAAATTTAAGTTGCTATTTTAATAGGGTTACTTGCCCTGATCACTTGATTCATCCACAAATTCAGCTATCAAATCCAGAAGTCAGATGGCTGTGCCATTCTCTGAAAAGCACTACCAATACCAAATTATACATTTCTCTCTTCCCAAACTGCAGCTAATTTTCTTCTGCTCCATATAACACAAGCAACATTTGTTAAGTATCGCAATACAGGCACCACTCAATGGAAGTTTTAATGGGAGTTCAATGCATTCATTAATTTACTGGAATTTCCCCCAAAATGCACACATTTGACAATGTGCAAGAAAGACATGTCTCATTTCATATGGTTTCTTAATGGCTGAAAAGCATGTGTCAATTTTTCACTTTGTTGTTTAGCATTTATGGTGTTCAAAAGCTGGTGTTTTTGTTCTGCAACATGTTCAGTAGTGCTGAGGAAAAATAATTTCACTTTTGAATACACATCAGAAGTCTCATAAAGAAGGAAATAAAACTATTTGAAGGTATTGAAAATCATTGCTCTCAAAGCAATGAAACTGTGTAAAACTTGGAAGGCTAAGTTGAGCTTCTGATCTCAACTCAGGTTAAGCTTTGAGCTTCCTTCCGCCTTCTTTCAGCTAAGAATTTCTCTCAAAGACCAAGAAGTCCTGGAGATCTGACTCCTGGAGCAGGCATTCAGGGAAGATATTTGGAAAGCAGGCAAGATTTCATGAGGATGCCATTAGCGCTTTGTCAGAAGGATTTTGAAATGGGTAGGCCTCTGGAAATTTGTTTTAAATGAGCTTTTTAAGGAATTTTCTGCTGGACTAAGTATTAGAAGTGATTCAATGGGGTGTCACTTTAAGCAAGGATGAGACCATGATGTGCTTAAGATTTTAAAATCCAAACCACAAAGCCATGTATTAGTGCAGAATATTGCTGTGAACACAATGTAGCCTTCAGTATTATTCTGATGAAAAATGAACCCCTCACTCTGAACTCCACCATTGCTCTTCTACATTTGAAATAGGTAAATACCAACATAGAAACTCATATGCCTTCAGAACTTCTTTTTTATTTTTCTGTAGACTTCCATTCTCAAAAGACATGTTTTTCTTTACAAATGTTTTGCTTAGGAAAGCTGAACTGAAAACTGAGCTGCTTCAATTAGCATGTCTTATTTGTCTATGTTTCTGTTTCTTGACTTCATGTGCTTAGGTCTTCAAAGCAGATCTTCAGGGCAAATTCTTGTGGATATCTATTCCCAAATGCATTTCCCACAAATAGCCTGTAAGATATATTTAAAAATCAGATATTTTGTTTAACATTCTTTCTAGATGACCTTTCACTTGTCACAGTGACCTCTTCCTACCCTTTCTTTCAGTCTCAGTGTTTGCTGTTATCTGTCTGCTCCCTTCCTTTTTCCTTCACCTCTCATTCTCATTAGCTTCTTTTCTCCCCACACACTACAAAAATACCTTGTTTCTTCTCCTAGCTAAAATCTCCTACTCTTCACCTCATTTACATCTACAATTTCCACCCATCTCTTTTCCTTGTAAACAGGCTGAAGATTCTCTTTACAATAAATCCCTGAATTCCTTCCTTCTGATTCTACATTATATTCCCCATATACTGTCTTCTCCCTTTACCTTGCAGAAACCAAAAATGGCAAATCCTAACCTAAATCTCAATAGTCCTTCTACATCTTCAACTTCCTGCCCTGTGAGTATTGCTATCAAATAGTCTCCTCTTGACCACCTTTCCTTTCTTTATTCCTAATACTTCCCCTTCTTTTCTCCTCAATGTATCTTCCCTTCTCTTGCCTTCCCTAAGCATTCCACAAGATTCCCTTCTCTTCCTCTTCTATCCAGTGTGGATAATTTCATGCAGTCATGCAAACAAATCACAATTTCCATAATACAGAATCAGAGCTCTGTTACACAACAATTTATTCCAGACATGTCTCTCTATCCCAAAGAGAGTCTTGAGAAGTCTCTGGGTATCACACTGATGGTGATTAAAAGCCCTGAATGTTCACAAATCCTTTCTCTTGTCTTCATCTTTGATTGTGGTGAGAAACACTGATTTCTGCCGTGGATGTCCACATGTAGAAGCACGAGATCCTCTCTTCTCACTGAGAAGAGAGGATCTTCCCATCTGTGCTCCTGATTCAGCCCACACCGTGTTTCCACACGCTATCTCTAAACAATAGTCTTTATTGTCTCTTCTTACTGCTGAAGTTCTTGTCCGAGCCTCATCTCGATTAGCGCAATGCCCTTTTCTCTGGCCCTCACAAAAGCACTCTTGCCCTGCTCATTTCAGGCTTCAGCAATATAAATCATTTTCCTGGCCTGTTGTTCTGACTATACCCATTATCTTTGAACCCTTTCAATGATTCCTTTTTCCTCTGGGACATCAAGCTTATTGTGACTCTCTTAACTTTCAAAGCCCTTCATGGCTTACTCCCAACTTGTCACTTTTTATTCACTATCAAAATATAAATGCCCAGCATCAGTCGGCCCCAGATGCCAGCTTCAATTGATCAATTTGTTAAATTTTCCAACAAGCATCTTTTGTGCTTTCTCCCTTGCTGCCCCTCAGGCTTGAGAAGAGCCTGCATGTGCATTCATAAAACCAACTGTTATCCTCCTTTGAATCCCTTATTAAAATTCTCCTTTGCCAAAAACTTGAACATGGCTAGCTTACAGGCGCATGGAAAGCACCCCCTAGTATGATCTTGTTATTCCCTTATTCTTACCCATCTGTGTTCACTGGTCTTATGTTTCGATTACATTATTTTAAGCCATTTGGGACAGAGCCTGGATCTTTCATGTTTCTCCAGTGCTCAGTGCACAGTGGTTCTAGACCACAATTTGGCCTGCAAGGTGCTGTGGGAACACAAATGAGGAAAAAAAAGTATAAAGAAAAGCAGCAGAGAGAGAATCAAATGAACAAGCAGGGCAGAGTGATTTTTTTTTTTTTTTTTTTTTTTTTTTTTTTTTTAAGATTTTGTATGAACATTTGCAAGAAACTTCCTGCTGGTTTCAGTCAGTGCAGAAGGGAAGAGTAGACAGCCTGTTTGGACAGCCAGGCACAGGAACAGGAACATGGCAGACAAATATCACACCAGTAAAGACCTTTACATATTCATGCCTATGAGCTGAACACAGACTGTATTTTTCAGAAACATGGATTGGAACTGCTCACAGAGCCAAGTCAGTTACAGCAAACAGAGTATCAGACAGTTTAAGTTGGTTTGAGCTTCCAGCACATAAAAAGATGCATACTTACTTTCTCCAGGTTTCTAATTTATTTTTTTTTCAAGCTATTCAGTGGTACAATAATGGTCTACTATTTGCCTACTTTTTCATGCACCCACCTCACTAGCAGAGCTAAATTGTTCAATGTTTCCTTCCATTGCAATGCTGTTGAACAAAGTTTTATGCTAAATGTTTGGAAGGCAGATGTAGGATGGTGAAAAACATAGCAGCTCAAGTACACACTGCACCAACTGTGTGCTTTCTGGGGGACTGTCCAGAACACTCCTGACCTTCCTTAATTTTAAAGAGATGGCTGGGAGAAAACGTACCCTACACCCTGTCCAAGATTTTAAAGTAACCACAGCAAGCCCTCTTATAATTAAGCTGCTCCACTCCATTCACTTTCTTTCTAAGTTCGCCGTAACCAAAATTGCAGTGAAAGAATTCAGGACCTTTATTCTCTTTCATTATAGCTAGACTTTTGCTACATGGGTGATTCTCAAAAGGGGGATTGTTAGTGGTGGTTTTTCTCTCTGGCTCAAAATTATAGCACCTATTTCTACTTCTGCACGCACAGCTCAGCAGCTCACTAGGGTGCCTGCTGCTTGCGAGACAGAGTTTCTCCTGCTCTGGGCTGGCTTTACAGTACATGTCTATGATTTATGTATGACTGATACTTTTTAGGAGCTTCATCTTTTCACCTTTGTGAGATAAGGCCAAGTGCTGCAGGAACAGAGCTCACTGATTAGAAGCTGCGTGCTAAATGCAACAATCAACAATTGCTTTAGCAGCAATCAGGTTGGAGAAACAAAGGAAAAATGAATTGAAAAGCTTTGGGTTTGTTTTGACTTAGATTAATTCAATTATGTCTCAAAAAAAAAGTTCCAAGAATAAGAAATCAGTAAATTTACATAGAGATTAGGTAATAAAAGGTCTGTTGCACCGTATTCTCATTGGATGTCATGACTTTTGCTCTAAGTCAGAATTACAAAATATCACTTTTAAGGAGATATAGGTGTCTTAAATTCCTTTCTCATTTCTTTTTTTAAAAATTTCACCTAAGAGCTCAACTCCTTTGCCTTGCACTGTAGAGTGCTGTATGCATATAGAATTCTTATTGCTGTGCTTTAAAGCTGCAATGCCCTGCAGGCTCCCCCTCCCTCTGCGTTGTATCCTATTTGAAGACCTTAATGAAAGGGCCTGGTTCCAGAATCACAGCAGCTTGTCTGCACAACCAAATTCCATCTCCTAATGAGTTCCTCTAAATCTGCCATCAGGTGACTTTATTGACTCTATGATCATAATGAGGTAGCAGCTCACTTTCTGCAGTTCTGCTGGTTTCAAGCCTGAAGTTCTCCTCTGCTGCCGGACTTTAGCTGATATTTAATGATGAGGAATCAAGCAGGGGTTTAATGTCTGCAAGAAATGTCCCTGAAGTGCAAAAAGCCCCAGACAGCAGTCTTGAAACTTTCCAGAGCCATATGACTCTCTAATGGTACACTAATAAACAGGAAATCAGCCCATCAGTAGCTAATTGACATATCTGAAGGTTTAATTGCTTCCCTGTTAGGGAAGGTGATGCAGTATTCAAGTTGTCATTAAAACAAACACGCTCTTTAATACATGAGGATTTATCTGAAACACATATCCCTATCTGATCTCCAAACCCTTGGTTTGAAATTGTTCATCTCCCAACATTGTTTCACTGTTTCATTCCAGGGTAATTGGAAGATTATCCTATGACATGTGAATAGGTACAAGCTGTTCAGGAAAGAATGTAATCTTTAATGAGTGCAGTGCAGGCAGCCCAGACACACATGGAGTCCCATTACCCTCAGTAGTCTAAGTGAAATTTCAGTGAGCGACAGCATCTTCCTACGTGGCTGTAAAGCATCAGGCACACTTTTGTTCTCATATATCTAATAAGGGGATGGAAGTGTGGCAAATGAAAGTGAAGAGGCCACCTGCCCCTGACTGTTTTGTCATGGTTTTATCTGAGTTTTCTTTAACTTTTTCACTATAATCTTTAAATAGTTTCATTTGGTCCTTATTTGTTCAAAAATTGATGATGAAATTTTAATTATCCTTGAATTCTTCAGATTCTATTCAGTCCTGAACTCACCTAGAAGTTGAACAAATATCACTCAGGGATGGACAATGTTTATCTTCACTTCTATTTTTTCCTCTCAGTTTTTGGTCTTTTTTTCACTCTAGATTAGAATTCACAGTGTCCAGTCACCAGCAAAGAATCAAGCTCAGAAGATTTGCAATATCCGATGTGGTTTTGCAGATTGGATAAAAATTTTCAGATAAGATGTATTTTTTTCTGACCTTTAGACTGAATCAAATTGAAGTTGAGGTTCAGACCTTCTCTTCATGAGTTTTGGTAAGAGGTAAGAATCACAAAATCATAGATTGCCAAGTGCTCTTTTGGTAATTTGAGGTATTTAGTGAGAGAACCCAACCCTTTACATTTCTGCTTTAAACTTGAGGAAAGATATTTTTACTATTCCATTTTCACCGATCCAGTGTTTTTCACATTTTCCCCTCCAGACTTGTAGAATTCTCACATTGCTGGTGGGACTATGTATGCATATATGTGAGTGTGTGTGTGTGTGTGTACTGTATAGTTAGTGTAATCCTTTTGGTATTAGGTCAGGACTGTTCCCAATCATAGCCTCTCATAAATAGCACCTTTTAGCAGAACATCTGGAATAGGTATCAGCTACTACACTTTCCCCTGTTCAGTTTTACATTCATTCCATACCACTGACAAAAGGGATATCAGCCAGAGGCTGATGGTAAATATATCACTTCTGGCTCCCAAATTTTATGCCAATACATTAAAAATCATTCCGTTAGATACTGGTCACTCTGTGTATTATTGTCATGTTATAGCATTCACTGGCTTCTGTAGCTCTAGCTGCAATATAATTACATAACTCATGAACTCAGAGGGGGCAAAAATTGCCAGCATGAAGAGATTCAGTCCTTCCATCAGCAATGGAAACAGAATAGAAATAGAAAAGCATGTGAGAAGAAGTGTGAATTTGAACAGTGGGGAAAAGTATCTCAAAGGATGCTTTCAAGAGTGACCCTCTAAAACATGATTTGCCAACAGCGATGGCCGTGCAGCCCAGCTAACTCAGAGATGACGTCAGGCATTTGAATGCATACACATGCAGCACGCCTGAGTTAGCTGCACAGTAAGGCTGGAATCATGCAGGCAACGCTAGAACTGGTCTCAGTGTGCTCCTTAACCAAATTTGGAATTCCCTGTACCTACAGCCACATGTACAGTCTCAGACCAGTCTCCCTGCTGACTGGTGTGTCCCTACAGCAGCCTGGCTGGGTAGGCTCATCATCCTCATTTCACAGCGCTGTGTGTCAGGTCAGTACTGAATTAAAATGGAAACCCGAGCAGAAGCTGGAGGTGGCTGATCCCAGCCAGCCCCTGTGACAGATGCCTCAAGGACTGGCACTGCTGCTCAGCTCCTGCCTGACCAAGGTGCTACAAAGATTTCATTAAATTAATCTCAGTGATCACCTAGACTGAAATGAGAGGAAATAAATTGTTGAATACACCACTTTTTTTCCAAAGAGAAATAGCAGTCCCTGTTTCACCGCTGCAATAACACCCTACCTTGGAGGTGTGAACATCTGTCATCATTTGAGAGACAGATAGCATTTTCAGGGCAGTGGCAGTAGTAACATGTCTGTCACTGATCTGTCTCTTAAACCCCTTCACTGATGTTAGGTGAACTTCCCTGGACCCAGATATATTCATTTTTATTTGAGTTGAAATTCAGCCATCTTTTTGTTGCAGATGCTGTCAAGCATTTAGGGAACCAAACTGACATCAAGGCAGTGTTTCTGTCATTAGAGTTTGTGAGGCAAAAACTCAGTTGGTAGGATTTTGGACTGTTTGCTTTAGAAGCATACTATTCTTTCATAAAATATTGTAAAGAACATCAATAAAAAGTCACACACATTAAATCTCTTTTGTCTTCTTAACACTAAAATCATATCTATATATCTCCTTTTTACCAGTATGAAACATTGCATGCAGGGAAAAAAATGCCCAGTCTTGCTTGGGCCTACATGATTTCAAGTTTTTGAAAGCCTGCATGATCAGAAGAGCATTCCAGAGATCCAAGGGACCAGGAATTCTATTTTGGTGAATTAAACAACCAATCCTGTTTTGATTTCCTATGTCTAGCATCTATGACATGTGTAAGGCAAGAAATTTTCAGCGGAGGTGTTGGTGAGATTCCCTTATAAGCGTTCTCCCACTTCGCATCCAGTAGCAAGCAGTGGGGTGAGCACAATGTGGAGACTGATTTGAGCTCCAGAGAGAGCAGAGGTGAGTGTGTCTTTTAAAACTACAGCGCTAGAAAACACTAGTGTATGACTCCAGTTCTGAAGGGTGTTGGACCAAGGAAAGTGGGAAGGAAAGTCCATCTTGCTGAGGCACCTGGCTGTGCACCATGGCTGCTCCAGGGCAATAGTGAGATCAGCCATGGGATTGCAATACTGCTCTCTGGCCAGTCTCTTGTCTTCTCTTTCTTGTCTGATATTCACTCTGAGGGAATATCAACATTTTGCCTATATGTTTTTGTGTGCACTGAGATGAAGAGATGAGGCTTTACCAGTAGATACTTCTTAGCAATACCTTGGTGTTGCTGCTGACTGAGGAGCTCATGAGAGTCCATTTTTTTTAATCAAGATAGTTCACTAGGCAGAGACACATTTGGAAGCAATTAAAAAATAATGGGCCAAACTCACCCTAATATAACCCCATTGAAATAAGTCACTGAGCTTAGCTTGGGGAATTTGTTTTATTGCTTCAACGACAGTTTTGACCTCATATGGTTTTTCCTTAGTCTGCTTTAGACTTGGAAAACTGAGTTTAAGACTATTTAATTGTTCTCTCTCTCATCTTTACATGGTGGTGATTCCACTTCTACAAATATAAATTTGGTGCACAGCAATCTTTCTGATCACATAAGGCAGAATAGGAAAGTTTAATTTTTTTCCTAGGCATGAAAGTGATACTTTGTATAATTGTTAAGTGTAATTGTTGTTGCTATTTGCAACATTGTTCAAAGGCTACTGTTGGACTGGGGTTTCTATTGTAATGTCACAATAGGGAATCTTTCTCTTCAGAGAAATAGAGGCAAACAGTAGAGAGCAATATACTGGGACAAATAGTAGCGGGGTAAGACAGCTACATGCTTCTTAGAATTCAAGAATTCTTTAGCTTTAATTAAAAGATTGTAATCAAGGAGAATATGTGCAGAAAAGGAGTAAAAAAGGGAGACCACTGGTCTTTCTTTGGCGAGCAGGCTATCTCTGGCTAAGATCATCACAAGCCTAAGCCTTAAGAAAGAGAGTGAAGAAAGAGAAGTTCCTTACTTTTTCTTAATATGGTCAATGGGGTAGCATGAAGGAAGAAACAAAAGTTTTTAATAGAAAAGGAACTGTGTTGAAGAAAATACTTGATGTCCTCATAAAAGACATCAGAGGCTGTCGCAAAGAATTTTAATGGCAAGACTGTACATACAGAAAACTTGCTTTTCCCTTCCAACTGTATTTTCTCTATGTTACGTAACTTTCTGTGGTCCTCAGGATAGGAAAATAGTAAAACTGTGAAGAGGAATTTTTTTTCCTCTCACACATAGTCAACCAAATTGCCTTTTATGTCCCGTTCACAGGCAAAAAACACAACAGGAGCTGAGAATTTGGATTGATTTCAGATCCCAGTTCATGGTTACAGACCTTACAGCCAAGCATGGGCAAAGGTTGCTACACTTTGGCTTTCAGTAGTTCTAGCAGTGCAAATGGAATCCAACTTCTCCCTTGAAACCTTTTAGATGAAGCCCAGCTGAATTCCCTGTTTTGCTGATGTACTCACTTGCAAGATAGTGTTATCCCTCTGTGCAAACAAAATTAATTAGATTTGGAGTAATGAAACTGACAGGTAAATAGAAGAATGAATCAAATGGACATTCATCTCTTGTCTGAGCAGGTCAAGGGATTTGTCCAGTACCTTAGGCATCTCTGGTTTTTGTTGTTCACAGAGATGAATAATTAACAGCTATAGGGTGTGAAGTCTACCACAGACTCTTGGCAACTGGGAACCAGCCACTATGTGTGCTTTATTAAAATTCTGCTTAAATTACTGGTAGTGCTGCACTAGCAGTAAGAACAAACTGATCGGCATCGTACGGGGTCATTTGCTCCTTCCCGCTCCTGCTTACTAATTAATTCTGGCTGTAGTTGTGCATTAAGGGAGGTGCTGGAGGCATACAGATGCTGTGATATATTCAAGTCATACATCAAAGGAGGTTACTGAACTATTAGCCTTGAAGAAAGGATCTCTGGCAAGATTATTAACATTCATGCTTCTTCGCTCTGGATTCTTTCTTTTGTTTGGATGTACACCAAGAGTTCCCTGTGTACACCTAGGTTTTCCTGTGTTGCTGTTTGTGCTGGCAATCTCACAAACTTCCATGAGTTAGAGGCGATAAGTACAGTGCTTGCCTTGTGCAGTTCTGGGGATAGGAAGCTAATATATTAGTGCATTAGTCCTACATGAGCTTGCATTATGCTTACAGCACACTCTCTCCAGGGTTATTTGCCTGTTAGCATCACCATGAAAGAAGTGTTTGCATTGCTAACACTTCGGAAGCGTATGTTTCATCTTCCCTGTTATTTCCCATGTCTAATGTCATTTGCTGCTCTGAGTCTTACTAGTTTTTGGAAGCCTAGTTCCCATATATATTCCTTAGCTAGATGACACTGCAAAGCTATCATGCTTCTGTAGGGGAGGTGGGAGGGAATATAATTTTTGCCATGATTTGATTTCCTTACACTTTATGTTTTGCATGGCTAGTCTAATCTAAGAAGAGAAGATTCTAGTTCCCCACAACTCTAAAATCTTTCAGTTGGACCAATTTAGCCATGAATGAATTCAAGCTTGATAGAAATACAGCAGAAGCCGAGACGAGGATCTGAAAGAGAAAATATCAATTGGCAGTCTGAAGCCCCAGGGAAGTATCATACAGAGAGTATGATCAGCAAAGGATTGAGGATGAGTACTGCAGAGCCAGGAACTGGAGGACAGTAAAGCTTCAAAGCCTGGGAACCCAGGAAGCAATGAGATCCAACACACAACTTGACTGAAGTGAAAAAGGATGACAGAGAGAACCAAGGAAAGATTGGAGAAGGCAAAAATCGCACCCATATGAGCTGTGTCATGTTCTGATTTAGCTTGTGGGAGTTAAAGGTTCATTGCGTCTTGAAATGTGGGGGTTCACACAGGTAAAGTTGTATATCTGTTCAATGATTGCTGTCTTACAAAACAGAACAGGTCTTAGTTTGGAGTTCAGTTTGAAGGTGGAAAAAGAACAGTAGGTACACATAAAATTCAAGAGAAATATATAGTCTTCATTTTAAACCCTAAGAAAGCTGATGAGAGTGCCAAGAAAGAAAACTTCAATTTGGATGAGCTGTCTCTTTACGCTAGCATCCTTAAACATCCTCAAAATGAGAATTAAAAAAAGCACTGGCTAGTAGGAATTAAGGAGGCTTTTTTTTTTTTTTTTTTAGCAAATGCACATTCATTAGCAAAAAATCAGTGTTTTGTGGAAAAAAGATAATTTCTGAACATTTCTTGTTTTGACAAAAATTGGGAAAACATTTTGAAGGTATCAAAATACTATTTTAATGGTGTTGAAAATAACCCGCCCTTTTCAGTGTAAAATTTTACTGGTTTGAACATATTGGGTGACAAAATACAATATTTGGTGGTTTTTTGTCTTCATTTTATTTGAGACTTTTTTTCAAAATATTGAAAACTTTCAGAGGATAAGAAGATTATTTTCAACCCCCCATCCCTCACCACGACTGGTGTCTATTCCAACAGCAGATAATTTACTTATCTGTCCCATGCGGACATGCACTGATTTGAGCTTACTCCAGCTGTCTGAACCGTCTTCTAAAAACCAACACCATGGACTCACACATGAAAATACATCCCCTTTTAACTTCTCTCTATTAAATATCATCAGTTTTAAACCTTTTGAAGCAGAAACATCCTGGCTCAGAGCTACACAACAGTCATGAATGAAGAAGCCACCCCTGGGACATCTCCCAACAATATTCATATACTGAACCATGAATACATCACAATTAAGAGTGCTTGACTTTGCTTTTTTATTAAACCTTTATATAGGAAAGTATTTATGGGCCATTTTTAATCAAAAAAAGCTCTTAAACTTTTTAGAATAATCCATGGACACCTCAACCTTTTAGATACACTTACAATCAACTGTTGCCATTTATGTTTGCAGCCACGCAAAAGTTAGACTTCAGTTTGAATGTTTTTTCATCAATTTTCTCTTACATTGTTTGCCTACTGTCTTCCATATGTGAATATCAGAGAAGAGTCATGTCCTTTTGGAAGAGGTGGAAATTTTAAATTATTTTATAGCCTAAATCTGCTATTGGTTCATTAAAAAAAAAGTTAGTAACATAAAAGTAGGAAATTTGTCTGATGGTAAAACAAGTAAAACCAGTAAAATCAGAGAATTTGCAGCAGAAAGTAAATATTACTAAGATCTGAAATACTCACTTAATTGCATTTAGTTTTCACACACTCAATTAAACTAAAATGAAACTGTAGTTTTTTCCCCTTCTATTTGTTTAATTTTGCAATGAGGGGAAAAAAAATCAAGCTTTTGGTTGAAACCTAAAATAAGAAAAAAACCCAAACATTTTCTTTTTTTTTCTTTGTTTGGTTTTTTTTTGTTTGTTTGTTTGTTTTTTTTTGAGAATGAGGAATGACCAGGATAGCAGAAAGACAGTTTGATGATCATTTTTTGAAATCCCTATTAATTCACAAGACATAGAATAGCTCCAGAAAGTTTGCCTTAAGTTAATGAATTCATGGCAATTTGGGGAAGGTTTTGAACACTGAAATAAGAACTCAGATACGGCAAGGCCTTTGCAACATATGGGGGTGTCTTCCCCTGTTCACTGAGGTGGAGAAAATTTGGGTGAGCTTCTGAAGGTGACTGACACTGGATCAGGGTCTGGACTGTGAGTTTGGCACAGTACATTGCCTGAAAACTGTAGTTATTTCTTCCTGTCACAATCTCGCAGGCTAACACAGGCAAAGAACAACCCCAAGCACTTAAGTGTGAGCAGATCTGAGATCTAGAGGGTAGGAAACAAGATGGATGTCAACTCTGCTTAGACCAAGAAAAGCAGCAAAGATTTGTTGTTTCACTCAGAGGAAAAGAGACCTTTTAAGGGCTCTCTTCAGAGTGCCCATGGCTGGCATGAATTAAGGTAAATTCAATGTTTACCTCAAAACTTGCATTCCTCAAGTATAACAAGTGGTCAACAGCATAACCTAATGCTAAACCTTCTGACCAGTTCCTCAGACTTTCTGACCAGTTTCTCATTTGCAACTCATCATTCAGCGATGGTCTATTATGTGTAAAGCAAAGTCAGGTACAGCACTGATCTTCCTCTAAATGGCAAGAACCCCTGCCTCCTTCACCACTCAGCATCATGCCATGCATGAGTCGCGCAAGGCAACTAAAAAGCTCTGGAGCCTGCTGGGAAGTTTGTTTCATGATGGTTCAGGCACTTTGAATCTCTTTCAGGAATAACTTCTTGTGAGTGGGCTAAACACTGGGAAACATGTACTTTTACAGAGCAAAAGTTTAATTATATAATATACATAATGTACACAAATATGCACAGTATGAGTAAAGAGGGCTTTGTACTTGTGGGAATTTCAAAAGGAAGCAGCAGCACAGATATAGTAGCATGTTTTGTAGAGCCAGAAGGGAAACAGACACTGGCACACCTCATCAAAATACTTGTATCAAGTATTTCTCTAAGTTTTTTTACTTTTTGGAGCAAAGAAGCAAACACTAAATCTAACTATCTTAAAAACATTAAAATTATATTCTGAAGCTCCATGAATACTCTAACAGTCTTCACAGGTTGCTATTGAAAAGTTGCTCAGCACAGGTGGTTTTGCAATGATGCACTGAAAAAATCCATGGTGTTTAGTGGCTCTTTCGGACATCAGCCTTTGGAAGATGTAATGTTCCTGCTCAAGGCTGCAGTACAGAACATACTTGAGAGACACAAGGCTTCAGACCAGAGCTTCAGACAGAAAAGGCCTGTTGTCTCTGGGATATGTGAATATTAATTGGCACTAGCTCTTCGGTGACATCTCCATGGGCTCAGTGTTCTCTTTCTAACCAATACTTTGAATTCAAAGATATGACTTCTTCAAGAAAACGGGTTTCCAGAACGTGCCAACCAACTCCTTTAGGCTAATTCCAGGGGAATTTCCTGTTGCCCAGACAAGAGTGGGCAGCACACAGTCCCACTCCCAGCTGGCTCCATCTGACATTCTTTGCAGAGAAAGCTGACAGCCTGGAGATCACTTATCATCAGTGTGAGGGATGGTGGCCTACCGAGGCAATGGGGGGTGACCCACTGCCCAGAGGCCAGGAAAAGGGGCCACAGTGACCCACTCTGCTGCTGCCCTGCAGGAGGACGGGGCTGTACTGTGGTGTGGTGGTGGCTGCAGCCATTTCTGAGCAAAACTGGTCCCACTGAGTGGAGCTGCAAGCTGCGCTTAAAGCCAGCTGCCCTGCTCTCTGGTGCAAGCTCCACTGCGACGGTCACGTAGGCACATCCGCGTCTGTCAGGCAGAGCGGACTCTCGAGAGCCAGCAGGGAAGCGGAGGGCTGCTAGGGAATCCTGAATTACCCAGTTCTGAGAACAGATGGTGTTTCAGCTCCAGCAGTCAGTTCAGCAACCTTCATAAGCCCTGAATGCACCTGAAAAGGCATAAAGATCTTCTCTCCCACAGGTGTTACTTGACATCCTCAAACTACAGATTCCCACCCTTGTGCCTGCTTTGAGCTAAGGACTTATTCATGTGTTTAAAATAATACTGCTCCACCAAAGCAATATTTTCCTTTGCCCTATCAGTTCCAGCTGCAGATTTCCATCCAGTCCCTGTTTTGAGTTACTCTTCAATAAATATACTTGCAATTGAAATCATCTTTCCTTTTTGTCCTCTCTGCACTACAGATTCCCACACTGACCCCTCCTTCAAGCCACAATTAATACATAATTTATGTCTGAAATAAAAATCACCTCCTCCTCCTGCCTTACCCATTCCAGCTGCAGTTTCCCATTGCCATCCCTGCTTTGAGCCATGATTAATACATATGTTTAAAATAAAATAATAAAAAAGTAATCTCTAGCCTCTGCTCCCCAGCTGCAGGCTCCCATTCCTATCTTATCCTCCATTTCCAGCCTGTGAGCTCTCCTAGCGTTACCTCCCTGTCAAAGAGGGGGCCTCCCCCTCATGGCAGCAACGGCCTGTGAGGCACTTCTTCATGGATCACTTCCATCTCCTTCAAGGATCAAACCCTACAGCATGTGAGGGGGAGGTGGCCATAAGCCTTTCTTACATCACTGACATTTTCAGGAACAAAGGAAAAAACGTGCGGTAAGTTAACAGTCACCAAACAGGGAGCTGCCCACATCTGGGATTTTCTCTCCTCACCCTGTGAGGTTTTCCTGTTCTGTCCAATGACAATGGGTTAAGACCCTACTTCAGTTCTGCCTTGGGAAAGATTTCCTATTGATTAAGCAGAGCCTGAGTGACTGCATAACCTGGTGTGAGATTTGGCCTTGATGCGTAGCCCATGGCAATGGTTCCTGTGGATGACTCTCCCTGTGGAGCTGACAGGATCCTGGGTAGTAGTCAGCTCATAACCCCTTGTCCCCCCATTCTGTATACATTTATTTACACAAAAATCCTTTCACACATGAAATTTATCAAAAGTGTTGCGTTACACTTAAAAAACCTATGTCTGTCTTTGCCCTTCTTCAGAGAATGTAGTCTTCAGTGGGATGGAAAAGGGGCTGCCACTGGTGCTGACAGGAGGACAGGACAGCCTGGGGTTCTTTACCACTGGATTCAGAGATGTAGTTGTCAGGACTGACTTTCTGATCTCTGATAAGATGGGATCAAGGTTTGAGGCTGGTTTCCATGTTGTTTGGGTGTTTACCTGAATTGACACCTGAAACTCTTCACATTACCTGCATCTTCACATTTTTCTCTACTGTCTTCAGCAGACATGAAAAAGCTTTTTGTTTGGGAAAGGTAAGGACAGAGAGAAAAGGGAAAGGACCAGGAAGGGCGTGGGGTATATTTCCAGTCATGGAGTGAAGATGAGATATCCTGGAACTTCAGTGCCTCCCCAGGCCTCTGGTATAGTCACTTTATCTGTGCACTGTGGCCGTACAGAAAAAGCATGAGGCTGACAAAAAAGCTTTGTTCTGTTCTAGGGCTGGGGAATTCCATTGTGGGAAGTCTTGCTGCCATTCTCGCATCTGCTCCTCTGGGGGAACTCATGCAGTAGGGCAGGATAATGGGGCACTCCCGTCCTGACCCTGCTGCCTCTGGGACAGCCCGCTCTCATCACTCTTGTTAGCTCTAATTGCTTTTATTACAGATACTTGACCAATTTATTTCTGTTTTATTAAATAGTTTTCAGATGGTACAGTTAGCAGAAGTAGCAGCTTGTTAGTTGAAAGTAAATGTCCTCCCAAGAGAAGCAGCAGTGTGAGTCGGCACACAGACAGACAGCTAGGTGACTGGCCCTGTCTTGCACATGATGTATAATCTCATGTTCTCTTTACCTCAACCTTTGTATTTAGCTCAGGGAATCATCAGGGAAGGGTTTCTCTCCTTTTTTTGTTTTTGCACTATCCCTAGTACATTCAGGCCTGACTGCTAGTTTGGGACCTAGAAGTACTGCTATAAATTGCAAAATAGCAATTGTTCAAAATTACAGGAATTTGGGATTAAGTTTGGTTTGCTCATTAAAACAAATATCTAAAATCTAAATTTGAAATCCATGTGTTAATTGGCTTCTCTGCCAAGGGAAGTACTTTTTTTAATAAAAGTAACCTTGAGATGAAAACACTAGTAGAAAGTATGTGGCAGCAGATTCTGCTTCAGATATATTTCTCACTGCACCTCTTGAGAACAGGGATCAGTTTTTTATTTCTTAAAGCTAATTCCAGAAAAATAGCCTTCATTCCACTTGCCTCAGTGGACATTGAAGCCCCTTCCAGGCATGGAGGAGTGTCAACAGTCCTACCCCGCAAGCATACAAGACTTGATCTTCTCCACGAAACCAAAGAGGGGAAGAATGATGAGGACGGAAGCAGCAGTGCTGGGAGGCTTTGTTGGGAACCCAGGAGATGCACACTTTTTTTACTTAACTCATTAGTGAAGGCCTTTGAGATCTATTCATGGAAAGTCCTGCAGAAAAGGTTGGCATTGTTAATTAAAGCTTTCATCTCTTTCTTACTTGGTAGGAGATGAAATGCAGCTGAGAGCGTTTGCTGTCCTGTCTTTACAGCTGTGAAGATGTTGGGCCATGACCTTGGTTATGTACATGTTACCTGCCCTGCTTCTCAGCCATGCTTGTGTCAGCTTTCATTTCTGCATTCTGGGTTGAAAAGTTTCTGTGGTGCTTGTTTAAAGTAGTGTCACTTGCCTGAGAACAACAGCAGTGACAAAGGATTACCTGAGGTGTGGAGACCTAGTGAAGCATGTGCACACATTACACAGCACTGCCCTCTCCAGTTGCTCACACCCTGAAAAATTTGTCAAGAAAAGCTGTTGGAACTCCTACTTCAGCTGCTGGGCACAACTGTTTGGCAGGACCTTGAACTCTGCGTGTTGGATGGAGCATCACCAAAGGGCAAGAGAAAAATCCTGGCCCTGCACTGCTGGGTCCACACTCACAGGGTTTCAGTAAAAGGCACATCTCCCTCCTGCTCCCTGAAAAATTTGAGTTGCAGTTTTGCTTGAATGCAGGGGATGTATTCAGTCATGTCAGAGTGCTGAGGACTGAGCAAACTCAGCTGGTTTCTGCCTTGGTGGAAGGTATGTTAATCATGGGCACAGGGGACCCATAAAGCTCTGAGGACTGAGAAATCAGCTGTGGCTCAAACTGAGTGTCGCTACTGCTGTGAGTTCAGTCAATGTGCACTCAACAAGAACGATCACATATATTTAAATTTTGATTATGTATGAAATGAAGGGGGGAAAAAACCAAAATGAAGTTAGGATTTAATAGCTGTTTTGTAGCTTTTGAGGCATTTATGAACACTTTGTGTATGATGAATAGTTCTGAAAATATGACTTTCTCAGGAAAATCAGTCCATTTTGCAGCTGTAATGAATCGTGATATACAGTAGTCCAAACACTGCTTGCTAGCCAGCTACCTTAAAACAAGATGCTAAGGGAATATTTTTCTTGATTAGATAATGGGCTGGTTGAAATTCCTTCAGCTTTACTGAAACAGAAGTTAGCAATTTCAGACATATCAGATGATGCATCAATTTTCTGTAAACAGAAGACTGTGCAACCCACTTTATTGAAAAGGCCTTTATACCGAGTTAGATTTAATCTCTCAATTTGAGAAGCAGCCCCATGAAATAAGATGTTTGCATGCAAAATCTCCCAGATTTCCAATGGAAATATAAAACAAAGAAGAGCATGTTCCCTTGGGGACTGCACCTATCTTGGATTAGATTTTCTCTGATGTTTTTGCATCATATTACCAATGGCTTCAGGGAAGTGAAACAGCAGTTTTCTTTCTTGAGAACAAAGGCTTGCAGAGTTTAAAAAAATGTTAATATATTTAAAGCACTTTTGGCCACTGTTCTTTTTATTACTTTGAGAATTCTGGACAAAAAAGGTATCTTATTGTATTATTTTATCATCTATGTTAATGAAATTTGCATTTAAGGCTACAGCCTGAGAATTTTGTAAAGGAAAATTATTTCTAAATGAGCACTTTCTGTTTCCCATGGACATAGATGTTTTAACTATTAGTACTAGTACTGCTCTGATAATACAAATCTGGCTCCAAAACACACTGGAATCCTTGAAAGTATTTTCCTTGGTGTTTTTTTTTTGTTTTGTTTTTTTTTGTTGTTGTTACTGGGGTTTTTTTTGCTTGTTTGTTTTATTTTGGGTTTGGTTTCTTTTTTCTTTTTTTTTTTTTGTTTTTTTTAGCTCCATGGATTTTGGAAAAGACTTGATGGCCACACATGGAATGTATGAAAACTTTATGGAAAGTTTTGGAGACCCAGGATCAGGACTGTGTTCTCCTACCCTAGATTTCAGTTCTGACATCTTCCCCTATTTGCATGAGCTTTTCCCTTGTTAACTACGTTTGACATTAGATCAGTTGTAGGAGCACCCAGTGCAGTAGGTTTTACTCATGTGGTGTGTCCTGCTGGGTGCAATGGATAGGTGCCATGGGACAGAGCAGCACCAAGCACTTTCAGTAGTTCTGAGCCTGTTCAGATCCAAGGAAAGCTCTATGCTTTATCAATGTAGCAGAGAGTTGTTATTATTATAAATTAATAATTAAAAAATTCTCATTTATTGATAAATAATTTAAGAATGTGGGCTTTGTCTTCCCTGTTTCACCAATGTGAATAAAGCCCTCTCCAAAGAGGTAATACTTTTTAAACACTTCAGGTGGAGAGACTCAATTTTGTGTTTAAAGCACTCAGTGTTGACCTAAGCATGCTTTAATCCTGAGAAGCGTTATAATGCATTGTTATAGCTATAATGCTAAATGCTTAAAAAAGGTATTTTTAACAGATCATCCCTTTCCCTCAATAAGAAATTAGCAAGAGGTGCTATAATTTAAAAACAGATTAAATAAAACCCATGAGAGTAGATGATCTGGGAATTTATACTCAGCCTTTTTAGAATATTCAGTATCAGGGAACATGCAATGATTTGGAAAAGTATCCAAGGGAAAATCAACACAGCTTTTCAGTAGGAAGCTCATTTGATTGTGGAACTCGTGACCTCAGAATGGTAAGAAAGAAAAGCAATGAGCAATTTGTTTTGGTTTTCTTCATTCTTCAGGGAAGTGAGGGGAGAAATCTGGTCATTGCTACAGCTGGCAAGAGTTTCTGGATTTGTGATTAAGTATATTTAAAACAAAACAAAGAGCTTGGGAAGTATGTACCTACAATTGAATTAGTTATAAACAATCAGCTGATTCTTTGATCTGAGTAAACACCTCAAATACTTACCTTAATCTTCAATCTCAAAATCTTTGTCTGTATCTGCTGGTCTAGGAGAAAATTCTAAATTAATCTGTACAATAGTATACTAGCACTAAAAACAATTGTGGTTTTACATTCTGACAGGTCAGCATTGACTGAAGAGGTTTCACCATATTCCCTCAAATTACTCTGAATCAAACAAAACAAACTGTAGACACAAAAATGGTATGAAATACTTTCCTGGAAGTCATGTGCCTTAATTTTCTTTAAAAGGCTTAACAAAGGCCAGAGCTGAAATAAATCTTCTACCTAAGCCTGATGAAAATAATTTGGAAATGAAAAGGAGTCAGAAACTGGAGCATAATAGAGTTGGAGGTAGCACTTGGATTGGCATGGTGGAAGGTAGTTGCTGCAAATACAGCTATATGTTTACTTCCCTTTAAATTTTACATATCTGCTCTTTCAGCCGCCAGGAATGCTCTTGAAGCATGTCAGTGCTTCATTTAAGTTCCACTCCCAGTTCACAGATTAGCTGGGAGAGCAGTATAAAACAAATTAGCCCACTCAGCAAGATGATTAGTTAACAAGAAAAAGAGAAGATTGGGAAGAAGAAACCAAGCCACAATGCCATGGATCGTGCAGCAACAGCTGTTTCTATTGCCTGCAAGATGAGGAGATTTAAATTTCACAAGGTCAAGGAACACAATAAAGCCTACTGCAGAAAGCAAACGACAACAGAATACTACTGATTAGCACTTCCTCTGCTTGTGTTGCTGGACAAAAAAAAGCAAGGGCTTCTTGGACCTCTGGACACGGAGAGTAGTACGTGGCAATCAAGAAACCAGGTAACCTTCTTGTAAGTTGCTCAACTAGTTGTCCACAAGCCATGTAGGCAATCCTTTGAGTAAAACTTTCATTGTTGTAAAGTAAATCAAGGAAGAAGGAGTAGAATAAAATTTCAGTCCGACATATAAAAGGCAATACCACTGGTATTGAGTGCAAAGGCACTAAAAATACTTGTACAAGGCAGTACTTAAATGTACCCATCCTATTTCTGTGCAGACATTCCTAGGTTTATATCCAGTAATAAAGATCTTTGCAGTGTTTTCCCAAATGGTTAACATGAAACTCTACCTGTTCCATATAAAATCCCTTTGAAGAACATCTAAATTTCAATTTAAGAGCAGCATAGTTCTGCTCTGCGTTACTTGCCCTTCAATTTATCAGAAATGCCTTCTGTTTGGACAATGTTTCAATGTCCATATGTAAGAAACATGTAGATAGCTCCAGAATCTGTGTGTGTATGTCTACATATCTAATGAATATGTGATAAATGGACACGTATTTATTATACCGAACATTACTTGTAGTACAACACTGCTACCTGTACCTGATGTGACAATCGAAAAATGATATAGAAAGAGATGGAGTTTTAATTTTGTCATTTCTAATATTCAACCCTTGAGAGGAGTTCATCTCAGCTGACCTGGGGCCTCAGCCTTGGACTAGTGGTCCTTATTCCTTTCATAGCCCATGGAGAAAAATACATTCTTGTATTATATCCTTCACCACTTTGTAAAGTGGACACCTTACACAGCCCTGATGAATCCCTCTTTGCATGGTCCCATCTCTCTGTAAGTTACTTGCAAAGTCCAGACAAGGATGCCAGAAATGCAACCAGCCTAAGTAGTCATGGTGAGCACCTAAATATGATGTGACTAAGTCTGCACTCAGATGATGTAGGTGGAGGTCTGACCCTCCACAGAAGAAAATAAAACAAACCAGAGCTAGGCATTCAATATTCTAATTGTATAAAGATGCCAAGTCCTCCTGAAGATCACTGCTCCAAATTACTGGGTATCTTTGATTGGCTTTTATTTTTTATCCCAGTTCTCCTTCCCTCATCTGCAAAATTGAGACAACAGTCCCACTGCATCTCATATTTCAGATATCAGTCTCACTGTTTTAAAAATGTTCACTCAAGTCTTGCTCTCATCACCGCTCACAAGTGAGCCTACAAGGAAATGAACAATTCTGTACTCACTGCAGGGCCTGCTGATACGTATTAAATAAAGCCTGGGGCCTCATGTCACCTGGGGGAATAAAAATAAATAATGGATGCTTCTCTGAATTTTAAAGCATCACAGCGGAGTGACACTAGAAGACAAGAATAACAGACAGGCAAACTAACGTCTTAAATTCCAGTGTTACACATAGTGAAGTGCACACAGTATCACATATTTGTCGCCCTGAAAACTCAGCTTCTGAGCTTGCTGACATGGTTTTCTAAAGACTTTCCCAGGACAGTAACTGTAAACATAGATATGTGTACATTCTTTCTGTTACACATCTTGTGATGGGCATCTCTCATGGTCAGTGCAGTGAGAAAGTGTTATCCTGACCATCCAATCCCTGGCCGTGGTCAGAAGCCTATAAATCCTGGGAGGAAAAATAAACTTTCTCTTCTTTTCTCCACACCTCGACCTGTGTCCGTGTGATCTATTCATCTTCAGCGGCAACACATATTTGTGCATGTACCCATTCAGATGCATTTTCTGCCTAGTTCTAAGCTACATCATGGCTTGTAGAATACAGACCAAGTAGGCAGAGCTTGAGAGGAATTATATCTAAGATATAATTCAGTCCTCTTAATACCAGTATACAATTAATACAGAAAAAAACCTCTATTTATATAGACACATCCTCTTCTGATTTTAAAGAAAGCTGACTGATCACTACCAAGAAAAAAATACCACCAATATTCATCCCTCTAAGCATGAGAGGGTCACCAGGACTGGTTATGTTATGAGGTTTGGGGTTTTCAGAAGCGGTATGGGGAGGTTCTAATGGTTGAGGGGTGTTTACTTATAGCACCAAGACCATTCCTATGCTGTAAGACACAGTAAATACACACATGGATGCAGAATAACTGTCTGCCTTAGAAAAAGACAGAAAATGAGAGCAAAAATCTAGACTGATATGATAAAAATATTCATATGTGCTGGTATGACCTTCCCATTTCTCTGAGTTACCCTTTCTTAAGTTCAAGCTTTGGATAGAGCAGATTTGCATGCTTAACTTTGTGTGTCCTTATCTTCGGCCGGTTGGAATGAAGAGGTTTGACTGTAACTGAATTTTCATCTCTGCTGTGAGAAGTGCGAATCTCACTTCAAGCGCCACATGACCCTCTGAGGCACAGTGCAGTGGATACCATCAGGCCTTTCTAGGTTATCTGCAGCCCCTCTATACTGTGTTTCCCTTTGAATCATATACTATAAGATAAAAACGAATGAAACATGCTAAAAGAGCACACAGCTAAGTTGAAGGCACATGAATGTATGAGATCAGGTAGGATTTTTGAAAGGATGACTGAAGGAAAGCTCTTTTCAAGCAGCTGGTTGCTGTGATAAAAATCAAGTTCTCCCTGACCATTTGGTGTGGATATGATCTCATCTCAGGTGGTTTAAGAAGTCATCTCGTAAATGTAATTAGGTTAGAAAAACACGCACACTCAGATCTGGAGGTTTTGGAAGCATAACATGGATTTCTGGTGAAGTATGACTGAAAAATGCAGATGCAATATCACTTCCCTTATCTGGTGATGTGGAGTTGTCCTAGGACACAGAAGTGCTGGAAAGGCAACACAGAATGTCAAGCTCTAAGTACCCAGGGAGCACAGCCCTCCTAGCTAACTCTTAGACTGACCTCTTTAGGTACAGAATTTTGGACCTCCCCTTTCAAATCTCTTCCACCCACACAGCTCATATTTCTAACACGCTTGCAGCTTTCCCAAAATCAACTACAGCACTGAGTCACAGTGGTATTAACAGGACTTGAATCAAGGTACCACACCCAAGAAAACCAGAGACCTCCAGAGCTGGGCCTCTTGGTTTGGCCAGCCAACTCCTACTGCCTACATTGGGACTTCATGGAACGAGAACAACTGTGCTTTGCAAGGCTGAGCGCTTTGAAAAGCAAGGTCCTTCAGTTTATACCTCAAAACATAGGAGGTTCTAACATCAGTACTTCCAGTTGGGTGGATGACTCCTTTGTAAGCTGGAAATTGTGCTTGGAGACAGCTCCCATACCTCTGTGGTAAGAGACAACATTCCCCTGGGCTTCTTTCAGCAGCAATTCAGCTCCTCCAAGCAACCAGCAGAAAAGTGCTACAGAAGACACCCTATCTATCCTCCATTTAGGACTACATAATTCTAGGATATTAGAAAAGTTCTGGAGACAGTAAAGCTAAGAAGGACTGTTTGGGATATTAACCTCATAACCTTGCACAAGTACATTTGCTAAGGTGACTGGGGTCTTACCACTGAAATTCAAATGCTGATGGATGCAATCACCTATATGAAAGGATTGTTCTAATTAAAAACGCTGTAGAATGCACAGAAAAAAATATGTTTGTCTTTAAAAACATGCAGAAGTAGCATGCCAAGCCTCTTTTTCCCTGAATTTTTCCTCCAACACTCATGGTTGAAAGCAATGTAAAACTTGAGTGTTATATTGTGCAACAAAAGTTCTCACAGACAGTGTTCAATAGTCTTCCAGGCATTTCCCATCTGAAAATAATGATAACTTTCCATACCTTAGGATAGGTGTACTTAGTATAAATGTCAAATAACCACTCAACCTTGCCATAATTGGGCTTTCTCTGCATTGGAGAAAACCCATATGTTGATTTGTAGTCACCCCTAGTAGTGTAGCTTGCAGAGAAGAGATAGAATATAGCCAAATGTAAAATGTAAGCATAATTGCACTTTAAAGAAATGCAGTTTTCAGCTGCATAAACTGAGATCATCTATGATGACCAGGTTCTGTTACATCTGGAAAAAGATTAATTCTCTGACATTGAACCCTGAATTTCTGTTTTGTTGAACTTACAACTGTTTAAAGATTCTTTCTAATATAAACTTGAGATTGGCATATGAGTACTGCAGATTACTGTGTAAAGCCCCAGCTGGAGCAAGTCTCTGAATGTATTGTGTAATTGACTCACACAGGAAGGAAAGGAGAACCTGGTAAAATACTTCATTCACTTATAAAATATGAGCTAAATTTTTGTCTCTACCAGTGAACAGCCCTGAATTCAATACACAGTTATATACAGGTATAACTGAAAGAAGAACTTGTCAGCTTTAAGAAACAATACATCTTTTGTTTGATTTGCTATTTCTTAGTAAGATATTTGTATAAATAAAACACTAGATACTTTTATAACTGCAGATCTTATTGCCACTGGTTTTAAGGAACAAAAAATGTAGGAAACAAGAAAAAAAAGCAGAGTCTGCCTATAAAAAAATTAATGAAGATAGATGCTTGCCCTTTTAATAATTTCTGATGTTGTGTCTTATTCTTTTAATCCTATCCACTTAATTAGACAGAAAAAAGATTGTAGGAAAAATATCAACAAAGGATCAAAGCAGTGAAAAAAACCCACAATTTTTGTCCTCTGTTCTAGTCACAGAATCCACCAGGTATAAAACACATAATTCCATTGAGATGAAACAATCTGGATAGGTTTCTCTTAAATGGCCAATACCATGAAATATGATACAAGCAGCAGCAATGGAGTTAATTACAGTGGTGATTTTTAGATTCCTAATATACTGCCAGTTTGTGATCAATTAATTAATTTAAACAGCATGTGACAGATCAATTCCAAACTATAGTACTTACTAAGTACTGAGACGAAATATCAAGAACTACTAAAGATGCAATCCAGCAAGAAAAAAATACAGTTCCTGTTTTCTCTTCTTTTCAATATACATTTTTATGGACTCCTTCAGAGGGTGCTACTGCCGAAAAGCACTCCTCATATTAATCTGGTGCTCTAGCACAATTCAGCTGCTAGTGGCTGTGTTCCAGATACCAGAGATTGGTTTTAGTTATGAAATAGTTTGCTTGCTGATTTCCCTCCCCTTGTCTGACAGTCTTACTCAGTTAACAGAGGTTCTGAGGTACACACACATGTGCTCGTCCTGCACACCCTACACACAGTGCTATGTATGCATATGTATGTGCAAACAAATGCAAAAAGACACAAAAAAATATTCTACAGGTACATACACCATGTCTGCATCTGTGTCTCTTGAAAGAGATACTCATGTTGCACCCAAAAAATATTATTTTCCACAGGGACAGTGGTATGGAGTCTCCAAGTATAACATGATAACACAAATCCTACAGACTGAGTGGCATGGGAATACTTTGGTGTTTCTCTGGTAACAAAGACAAAATATTTCAGGAAGTGTACAGAAAGGCAGCAGCCTAGTCACAGAATATTTTGTTGTCCATTCTTATTCCAGTTCTTATTTAGCGATTTTAAATCTAATATTAATTTTGCAATTCTTTCAGATATTTTACCTCTCAGTTCACTAGCCAAAATTAACATCCTTGTGAGCCAATACTCCAACCATCCCCATGCCTACAGCGAGCATCACCTCATCCAGATGTTCCCTGCCAAAAACAGGCGTAATGCGTGTGGAATCGAGATACATGTTGTACTTACCTTAATTTAATAATTATTCTTCTGGATGACAGTGACCACATCTCAAACATTAATAGCCTCTATTGTGTGATCACCGGTATCAATCACAGCTGTTCCATAATGAATCTCATAAAAATATTCAATCAGTGATGGAGAGGGCCTTTGAGATCCACAGAATGAGTTTCAGATGTTTGCAAAGTACTCTGAGGTAGGCTGCAGCTCACACAAGGGAAACTCTACCAGGTGTTTGCAGTTTCATGCCTGCTGCATAAGTAATGTAACCCGTAAAAAGGATTTTTTTTTTTCCTCCCTCAGAGCAACTCAGCCCAGGGAAGCAGAACAAATAAGAAGATAAAGGAACACTTTTACAAATGGAAATTTTGACCAATAGGGGTGAAATTCACTTTAGTGTTATAGCATTGGATAGGAAAAGGGTAAAAGATGTGGGATTTCCTTTCTTTTTTTTGTATATTATTTTTTGGGGGGGGGGTGGTGGGGTGGTGAATGAGGTGGTTTAGATGTAGAAGAAGGAATGGATATAGTCTGAATGCTGAAAATCATAATGTGTTCAACTTTGTGACTGAAATTTTCGGCATGTTCGCAAGTTCTGTGGACTATTTTCTCTCCTGTCTTGCAGACAGTATCTTAAACGTAACTAAATACATCTAAAATTTTCTCCTGGTAGCCTTTGTGTTCCAAGCTATGCACCACATTACTTCCCTCTTAAATTATTCCTTTTGATGAATTACAGTATACAAAACCCTAGAATTTTGAGCTAGAACACTGTGCAACTATCACAGGTTTGAAGAAAATGATGGTATGTGTTGGGAAGGCAAAATGGAATAAGGATCCAGAAAGTTCCATGCTTGGTTTCAACAATGTTTCCTTCCAATAACTGGGGCTATGTCCACTGAAAGAAAGCCAGGATGCTGCCCCATGCACTGATCTTATGCTGCAGATTTCTTTCAGGCCATATACCATCACAGTTTTCCTTTAAACAAGTCTTCTTTTCCATAAAAGCTAGTTTTTCTGTGACTATTGCTCATCTCTGGCAAGAAATTTTACCCCTTTGACTCAGTATATTTGTATTTGTGTCAGTGTAGGATCCATTCAGTCTTACAGACAGGCCAACCACTGTAACATACATTCCAATTATCTCATTCCTTGTACCTTCAAAACAAGGCCATTACACAGCTGCTTTTTCTCCTCTGAAACCTACGAGTAGTTGTGGCATTACTCACAAGGGGAAAGTAACCCCAAACCAGCAAAAAATAAAAGGGCCAAACCCTGAGAGGGAAATCCCGTGAGAAAAAACTGTCTTGTTAAAGTTTCCATTGGCAGACCAGCCCACCTCAAGAGCAGCTTTCTGTGGTAAGTGAAGATACCTGTTTCTGGAGACAGGTGGGAATGCAAAATTGGAGAAGATTAAGAGGGGGAAAAAAGTTAACCAGCATTTCTTTCAGCCTTGAAGTACTGCTGGACTGGACAGCTCTGTTGCATACAAGTACTCACATCACAGGCTAAATACAGAGACTCCAGCGGCTGCCATGGCAGAGTACAGTTGGGGCGTCAGTCGGATGCGCTCCTTTGATTCCCTGCCCAATTCCAGGGTAGCCTCCAGCAGTCTGAGGCCGAGGGACAGCCTTAATTTGTGGCAGCTGGACACAGTCATTGAGGAACCATATGGCAGCTGGAAGAAGCCAAGTCAGGCCAGTGCCTTTCCCTGCCCTGGGATACCCTTTGCAGAGGTGGGAGGGAAGCTCTGGTGCCACAGGGATTCCTCCCAAGCCCTGTGTACCTTCAGCCCTGGGTCTTGCCAGGTGTCTTAAGGGGACTGCAAAGGATTTCATGCTAATTTGTCTCCAAATATCTGTCTAGACACATCCTCCAATATCCAGAGAGACAACAGTTGCTATCTCCTCACGAGAAATCTCCCATGGAGTTAAATGCTCTTAACAAATTGCACAAAAATCAAGACCTTTGCACCAAGCCCATAATTTCTGCACTGCTGTGGTAGCAGCTGCTGGGACACCCTCCCATGGTGTATCTTGGGTGATAGCAGTTCCCAGGGGTTATGGACTGGACAGAGCACCACAGATTTTGGAGCTAAATGCTGCAAAGGCATCTGGTTTCAATAAAACTGGAAACTGGGCCAAGTTTGGTCTGCAGAAGTTTCTTCCAGGTACAGCACTGACATCTTATCTCAAAGACATCTTAGCTTTTCCATTGCATTAAAAGTCAAATAATATTTATGTAGATACACATACAATTCATGTGGCAATATTCTTAAAATAAATTAATGCAATATCTTCATAGATGAGACAGTAAGAATACCAAAATTATAAATTACAGGGAACAATAAATCACGATATGTCTCTCTGCATCCTTTAGGCGCTTTCGTTTGTATTGCAGGATTCAGAGTTGTTGGTTTGGTTTGTTTTTTTTTAATCTATATGCAACCTAAGACAGCAGCAGTAAAAGAAAACTGAAAAAGGTCTGTCCAAATCTCATATGTGAAAACTGGTTTTTCTATTTGGTTTAGTCTAAAGAAACAAGACAATCTACCTTCCCAAAAGTGCCAGACATAAAAACAACTTTACTTGTGGCTTCAGACATTCATCAACATTCTGGATTAGCTTTAACAGTTAGGTAATGTAAGATTTAAAAAATATTAGCCCTTCCATAAACCCAATTCATAAACCTTCAACAGAATAGTGCATTCATGTATGCATAACCCAAGAAATAAAAGTTTAATAAAACATTGTATTCAATGACTAGATCAGGATGTGTCTTCTCTTTAGGAGGTTTTGAAGTAGATGCTCACACTGAGCACAAACTCAACAGCTTTTTCATCAATTTCTTGACTTCCTCCACAAAGGTTGTTTGGCTTGTGAGCATGATAAGCCATTTTTAAAATTGTTCAGTTCACTCCTTTTTGAGGTTCACTAGTGTTTGAAATAGTTTTTTTTGAAAAAAAAAAATTAAATGAGAAAAATATACCATGTTTAAAAGTGTTTGCCCTCTGCTACCCATAGGTTTCGCTGAGTGAAAAAATCCACTATCAGATATCAGATAGTCAGTGTGACTTGAAAACAAAGGGAGAAACCCCTTACCTTGTCAGGTTTAAAAAGTTTAAACTTTCCCTTCTGGCTTCACAAGGCAATCACCAGGGCTCCTTGCAGGCTGGGAAAGCTTTCCTGTTAGATTCAGGTGCAAAACAGAAAACTTTTTCTTTCACAGAGCCTGGCACTCATTCTGAATATGATGTGTGACAATGTGAAACAGAAAATACATTTGCTGCCAGAGATATTATGCTACTGAAAAGAAGCTGGATCCTCTCTTTACTGGTTGTCAGTCAGTCTGTATCTTGTGGTCTGAAGCTGCAAAGGCAGCTGCTAAATCTGTAGCTGCAGTGATACAAAACTGAGGTATTACTCAGCACTAAGAGTTGTGTGAACAAAAGATGAGAGCAACAATGTGCACTGTACTTGGCTCTAAAAACTGCCACATAAACTCATTTCACTCCTCTCTTCTGTCTAGAACTGCAAACCCACTAATTAGGTGTGGGGATTCTGGGCCCCTCTGGCTGTCTGCCTCTCCCCAAGTGGACGAGGAAGGTCTGTGACTGTCCAGGATAAGGAAGGAGGTGGTGGGATCAGAGAAGAAAGTTCTGGTAGCAAAACAGTGTGGGACAAGGATGGGCTTGCCTTGGTAGTACAATGACAGACTCACCTTATATTACTGTAATGAGATTTTGTTGACAGATTAGTTTGGAGCTGTTGAATCTCAGTCTCTCTCCTCCTCCCTGTGTCTCCCATGTTTTTTACTGTATTCCTTCTCAAGGTTTTCCTTTTGAGGGAAGACAGGGCAGAGGTACAGGAGGAAGGCAGTCTGCAGCATATACCCTTGGTTAGCAGCAATCAGAGGATGATTTGGGTGGAGGAGCCTGAGGATCTGTCAGGGGTGCGCTGCAGTGATCACTCACGTACAGGGCACAGTGAGATCGTAACAGAAAAGAAGAATATAAGACATGCCGAGGATCAGAAGCTGCTGTGATTTGTATCAGTGCAAATACGTAATGGCAAAAAAAATGGCAGTACTTTGAATTTATAGTGGTAGACTTCAGGTCAGAATGAGACCCACTGGTCTGAAAAAAGTGGAAAAAGGAGAACTATGCAGAGAGCAGCCTGTGAAGGCAAAATGGAGAGATAATGAGAGGATATGCTGCACCAGGATATTGTATCAGCAACTATGGAAATATGAAAGTGGAAATGGTTAAATTAAATTACGTTTTAATGCTCATACTGGTCTGCTTGTCTATCATGAATATTATAATCAAAAGATTGATAATTTTGATATCCTAGCAGAACAGAAGTACACAGTCCCCAAAAAGTGTTAGATTGTATCAGCGTGGAAATCCCACTAACAGGAAATTTCAAAGATCTCCAGACAGATCCTTAACTGCTTCTGTGGCAGTGCTCACTTCTCCAAGATTATATTTTGTTATTTAATTTTTAAAAAATATCTCTGCTAATAATTAACAAAGATTTGTATCTGAGAAAACAATCTCATTTGCCTGTTAGGTAGGAGGAGATCAAAACTTTGCACAGTGACAGTCCCAGGGGACAAAGGGTGGCAGCTCCAGCACTCTGCAGTGCCTCATCAAGCTAATTCACAGTGTCACCGGCAGCAGGAACCCACAGGTGCTAAATACAACCTCCACTATGAACTTGTCCTCAACAACTTTTCCTGAAGAGCCTTGCTTTTTGCGAGGGAGTTTGCAAACATGGTATTCGAAATAACTGCTCTTTAATCAAACCAATGAATGAACCAGCCCACTCACTGACCAAAATGACTGAAAGCAAAGATATCCATTGGGTTCCCTGTCTGTCTCATGCTAGAGAACTTAGTAGTGTGCCAGAGGTGTATTTCTCATTGTTTCTGTGAAAGGTAGCGGGGGTGACAAGATTTTCAGAACTTTATCCGTAAGTGCTAATGATTATGCCACTACTGAGAAAGGATACAGTGATGGGAGGAAAAAAAGCCAAGTCCTCAAAATAGACTTTTTTTTCCAAGCCACAAATGGCAGCTCAGCTTTCCCTTTAATAAACATTCTGAGTTGGATTGCCAATGCTGCTGTTGCAAGTATCTGCCAAATTTCTTCTGCAAATTTTACTCAATTTTTAGTCTATCAAAATCACATTCACCTCAGCTAGAGTTTTATTGGCATTATAAATGAATGAAAAACCTGAGCAAGGACTTTGGAATGTGACTGAGATATTAAAAGTCTTTTCATGTGTGTTTATTCATTTTTAAACATTATTATTTATACCCTCTGGAAGCAAGAGAAAAGAAAAAAGAAATAAAGGAGGGGATGTACTATAGGTTAGTTTAACAAAACAACAATGATTTGCATTCCTGCTGACAACTATCTTGACTCTTCAGTGCTGAGAAGTGCCAGATGGTGAATTTGGAAGAGTTAATAGCAAAAAATGTGAACATCCCAGGTTCAGGGAGTCTCTGAAAGGAGGATTTGGAAACTGGAACTCCACATAAGGATACAATCCAGAAGCAGATCTCACTTTTATTGAAGAGGTAGCTGCAGGTAGCATGCAATGCATTAAAAGTTCTTTAAGGTTTCCATTCTATCCTTTGTCTTCAGCTACTGAAAATAAGAAGGAAAAGTCTCATCAGAACATATATATATATATATATATATATATATAGGGAATTATATATATATATATATGGGGAAGAAGAAACTGATAATGAAGAAGTCAACTTAATAAATAGGTACATCTATCATTGCAAGCAGGAACCTAGAGCAGAGTTCCAATTCAATGTTTTTGGGAAAGATTCAGTGAGTATATCTATAATATTTGCTACCCAAACTAACCTTTTCCATTGACTTGGTGGGATTTCACGCCTACACGTTTTACTGGGAAGGAGTGGTCACATGTCTGGCCAGCCAGGATTAGAGGGACCAGCTGGGACTGCTGTGTCAGGGAGACAACATATGAATCCAGCCTGAGAGTCAGATGCATGTTTCTCTTCTTAACAGTGTCAACCCTGATAGAAGATAGGGGCAAAAGAAATGGTGCGTGGCATTGCTGTCTCAAAACCTTGCATCTCTAGGTAGTTATCCAGGAGCCCTCTAATCTGTCTAACACCAAGAGTCAGACATATGATCTGTGTGAGTTATTCCATCTGGAGGTGCATATCTAAGACACCCTGGGTAAACCCTACCTTTTAGAGTACATGTTTTTCTTGACTACACTGAAACTCTTAGGGTGAGATTCGAGTGCCTGAACAGACACATCATCGTCAGCACCTGAGGGTGACCCACCTGGCCTCTTACCAGCTCCCCAGAAGGGCACAAGTCTCTTGTGGATCATCTTCTTTGGCTCTGACTTTTAAAGGAAGATTTTCATTACATTTTACAGTCCTGTTGAAATGTCCTAAATGCCTCACACATGGACACATTTACAGTGTAGCCAGGCACCTGAATTGCTCTCCCCTTGGGAGAGCAGTAACCAGGTAAACACAAATCCATTTTGTGTTGTCAAAAAAAATTTGCACTAAAAGAAATGACAGGAAGGCATTGCATATCACAGCAATGGGCCACTGAGCACATTTTGCTTTCTCCAACTGTGGTAGCTAAATGGATACCTAAAGAGGACAAAGAAAGACAGGCATGTTTGAAATTTCCCATTGGTAATGTCCCACTCTTCAACTATTTTCAGTTTGGAAGTTCTTGATTAGGATATGGTGCTTGTGTATTTAATAATCTTCACTGGTTTTTCTTCCAAGAACATGTTCCATCTGGCCGTGAACTCTAAGTGACTTTTACCAAAAACAGAAGCAAAAAAAGACAAACATCCTGTCTTCCCCAACCACCAGCAGTACAGAAATGTATCCAAAAATAGAGAAAGTCCTCAAAGACCATGCGATCGCTGCTGGCTTAGTAAAAGATAAACAGAGTGTCAGAGCAGAAATAATTTCCAATTATATTCCCCTAAAAGTGCTGTTGGGACAGGTTGCAGGTATGACACGTAAACATCCACCAAGTTCCATGAAGGCAGATGCAGGAAGCCCAAGAATGCTAGTCTGGAAAACATTGGCTTTTTTGAAGTCCTGGGGAAGTAGAAGGAATTATGTCAAGATATTTTTTATCTATGCTAAGCAATGGAAAGAAGTGATTGCAGTATAGATGGAAAATGAGTTCTCTTAAACATCCAATACACATCCTTGCAAATCCTTCAGTAAAAAACTCAACTTCAAAGTAACTTTTCATTATCAATCTCAATATTAGGATATTCTGCTTTTCTTCCTTTCTCCCATTAAATCCAAATTTAAAATGAGTGTTTTCAAACCTCGTACATTACTATAAATTTTAGAATTGTATTTATACCCCCTTATTGCTTCATAGGTTCATCTGTTAAATTAATTTATATTTGAAAATACTGGGGGAAGATACCTTGTAGAATATAAATATTTATTTGTAAAAGCAGAAGTGTAAATACTGAGATAGAAAACAACGTTGATGTGGAAATTCCATTTGGAAGTCCATTTTAGTGAAGGCAAGAACATCTCAGTAGCATAAGACTTCATGTAGGAATGGTGACTATTCCAAATCACATGTAATAAATTCAGGAAATACATAGTGAGTATGGGAACAGGCTACACCAAAGTGCAGAAGTAGAGAAATGAAACAACCTGACAATGATCTCAGGTGACAATGATTTTTTCTCTCCTTTGGAGTCTCCAAAGGGCAGGATCAAAATAGTCATGGATATAAATAACTACAAGAGAAGATGGTAAATTAATTACTTGGAGAGAAAAAAAACAACATTGGAGTTCTCCTAAGGAATGGATATTTAGCTATTGCCTTGTGATACAGTTGAAGATACAAGAGACCTAGAGTAAATTACAGCACCTCTCTGGAGGCTGCTGTGTTCATAATCCCAGAGACTGTATTTCAAATGCTCTCTGGACAGCCTTTGGGGTCATTAACAGTTTTGCAAAGCCAGAATAACTCCTCTGGCACCTCTAGATGTACTCTTTGAACTCCAGGGCTGTAACAAAGATGAGACGTGTGCCTGGGGACTTTCCACAGGACCAGGTTTTGGGACTCTGGTGCTGCAGCCATCAGAGAACACTGAATGGAATAACAGCAGGAACTGGACAGACTTTGGTAGATGTTTTCATATGTTTACTGAGTTCAGAACTGGTCTCTGAGGAAAAAGGATGACTAATGCATAATGGCATAACTTGAAAAGTGAACCTATAGAGACATAGTAGGAAACTATACACTAGTCAGTTTGACATGAGTTGTGAGCAAAAGCCTTTGAAACTCTTTTAAGAGTCAAAAAGGAGAACATTTGGAAAAGAGTAGATTAACAAAAAATAGCCAGCATGTCTTCAGGAAGGAGAGGTCACCGTGGCTCACTAGCAGAGGGGAATTCTTTGCGGATGTTACTGCTGGGCTAGGGAAGGGGCTATGGCGCACCATTGCTGAGGCTGGGTGTTCCTCAAAGCAATCTGACAAGCCCCACAGTAGGACTAAATGGACAAGGTAGAGAGTTTGTGGAACTGGAGGAGATTCAGATATTCAGACTGAGTAGGAGCTGAAGATGAGACTAAAAATGATGACCCAAACAACGACTTTAAAATTTTAAAGCTGAAAAGTAAAAGAGGGCTACAAAATGCTGTAGGAACTTGAACTGGCTTGAATAAAGGAAAAAAAAAAAAATAGAGACACAAAACCAAAACAAAGAGAAGAGTACAAAAAAGTGAGGAAGGCTTGTTACTGATTTAGCAAACAGTGACCAAGATCATCAGTCCTTGGAAAATAATAAGCCTCTCAATGTACTGTAAGCTAGGTAAGAACTGTTATGGTCTTTTCATACAAGAGGGAAAACAGAAGCACCACGATATTAATGGTTTGCTCAAGCTCACACCTCCTACTTCAGCTGCCTGGCTCATCAGCAGCACTCGAAGGAGAAAGGGAAAACCTGGGACTAGGATCCTCACATGTAAGCAAAAGGGAAAATATTTTTTCAATATCTTGTTTTAAAATGAACATTCTTTAAATCTGGGGGGAAATCTTGTGATACAAGGGAAGGATATTGATTGATTTTCCCTGGGAATCTGTACATTGAATTCTACCCTCTGCTCTCACCACTCCCTGGTGGGGTCCCAAATCCTGAGAGGTCTCAAGCACCCAAGTGTGACTCAGGGCGATTTTTTCCAGAGTTACGCTCACAGCAAGATATTTTCCAAAAATCACCAACCCTTATCTCCTGCTAGAAATACATCATACCCGCTGAGGTTTCAAAGATGCAGATGAAAATAACACCATAATGCAACTGCACTTCACCTATTTGCCAGCCAGGAAACAACACAGATCTATTCATGCCAGAAAAAAAAATATATCCTGGAGGAAGGTCCACAAACATGTATTGCTGTTACCACCACGTTGCTGACAGCACTTGCAATAAACCCTCTTTTTATTTTATCAGTAGCCTTCTGCTGTCCCTCAATGTCACGATTCCCAACTGCTGCCACATGGACACCAGCTCAGGGAGCCATGCCAGAGTGTAGGTGCAGCAGGGAGGCTGCAAGCCTGTCAGTAGGGATTAGACCTTTTCGTTTGGTTTGGTTTGGTTTGTTGTTTGGCATGTTTTTTGTTTTGTTTTGTTCTGTTTTTTCAGAGAAGTCTAGGTACTTAAAGCTCAGGTCTGCCGTGTGGGAAAGACTGTGATCCTGGAGCGCCTGGAACTGCCACGAGAGCAAGGAGCTCTGTCCCAGGCACAGAAATGCTGGGGCAGCTCAGCCTCCTGTGCTATGTTAAACCTCCCCTTAGAGTAATGAATCACAGAGCCACAGATTTCACTGTACAACCTTTTCCAGGCCTCTCCTGCTGTTGATGGGAACTATAAAGGCCAGGACTTTCCTCTGACTGCTTGTGGGTTTCAAGGCCTCTTTTTCCTTTCCTTTTCTGGTGCTTCTTTGCCCTGTCTTACATGTTGTAATTAGCTTTCCTGGAGGAGTTTTACAAGATGAAGATAAGAAACAGCTTATCCCAGGCAGTTGTTTGTCTTCACATTTTCCCTTGGAAAAGAAGAAAAAAATCCTTCTAAGAACTGAGTTTCTATCTGAACCATTATTTGAGGGGCTAGAGAACAGAAATGCTCTGGGCGGTCAAGCAGGGAACTTTAACAGGAATCCAGCTGAAATGCAATAATACAAATATTTGAAGGGATTTTTGAGGAATTCCAGGACAACCCACTCCTCCCTTTTTATTAGCTTCACCAGTGCTTGATAAGGTGACTACATTTTCCAAGTGATTGACAAAAGCCACTTTTTAACCACCATTTAAGAAGCAACTATGTGGCTGCATGATTGTGTTACCCCACCAGGAGAGAAGTTTTTTGAGACATGCATTGAGTTGATGTTTCCCTTTCCCAGTCTCACTATTTTTGGGAAAAGAAATATTTGCTTTCCTTTAACAACAAGCTTTTGGAGTCAGCTGAGTGTAGCTGGGAGACAGCATGACAAATACTGCTAAACTACAGGTTGATTATTTTAAATAAAAGGTTATGACCTGGGTCTCTCCAGATAGTCTGGTGCTTACTACCTCTGTATCCTGTTAGTTTGATTTCATAGTCAACAAACATCATTTGTTTTATCAACAAATTGATAAAACTGAACTTGGCTTCCCTCACTCATTCATTGCAGTCCTGGTTCTAGTGTCATGATGGAGGTCAAGCTCATACTTCTTACTGAAGGGGTTTTCTTGCTCAGAAAAAACTGTGGAACTCCCTCCTTCCACTCCTGGCTGTAGAAGTCAAAATACCAAAGAGCTTTAAAATATAAATAAACAAATTAATGGAAGTCCACAAAGGGCAATTAAACAAGTAGATACACATAACCTCTAATTCAAAAGTGCCTAGGCTGGAGACTGCCAGAAAGGAGGTAGAAATATTGAGCAAGTATCATCTAAGATAACCCTGTTTTCATGTTAAGATATTATTTTTGGTAAAGCAATGATGCAGTGTCCACAAAAGAGCTAAGTAGCCTAGCAGATGTTGAACTCAGAGTTGAGCCCTGTAAGAGGAAGTAATTTTTCACAACACTGAGCTACAGCACATATATTTTATTCTGCACATGTTCCTGTTGCCATCTCTTTTTTACCTGAGTTTTGTTTTGATGTATGTGCAACTTGTGTTCAGCTTATAGAACAGGAGAACATGTAGGCATGGGTACACACAAGAGGGCTACAGCACCTGCCAAGGTGGTATCTGGCTGCAAGGCTGCGTATTCAGAGGAGGTTTCTATATAGGGGAGAATGGGAGGTCTAGGAGGTGAATTTATGATGTATTGGGGAATAAATGGCAGAGAATTTTGAGGTTTGAGCTGGGGTTGGTGAAAAGAAATGAGGAAATTTGGTTACTGGGTGGGAGGATAATGAAGAAATGAGGTTTAATGTAGACACCCTTTTACCTCTGTTCTCATGGGCATTTCTAATCACAGTCACATTACTGAAGGAAAGAAAATAAACTTGCTTTCTTCCAATATTATCTTTCTCAAAGACATGTCCAGGTAAAAAAATGCACATGTTCCTGACTGTCCAGTTCATACTCCACCTTCCCAGTAATGTTGTTGGGACCACAGTATGATTTCTTTATTCTGTTGCCAGAGTTTAGGGTAGGGAGAATGTCTTCACTTTGGTGATCTTGAAAAACTTCAGAGCAGTCTGATTGTTGAGCAGCTTCCCCCATGGGACGAAAACATCAGACTGTATGGCTCACTCATTCCCCATCCCAACCCATCCTGTCTCCTCCCTTATTGAGGGGAATATATCAGAGAATGAATCTCTGCTTCTTTGCTCCTTCTTACCTAGCAGATTTTCAGTTCAAGAGAACAGGCTCTTCTGTTTAGGTCCTGGGGTTACAGACTAAATATCTGGGAACGACCCAATTGGAGGCTGTGTTATGGACATCTCATCCCAGAAGATAATCAATGAATCTCAACTTTGTCACGTCTCCTGGAAGAGAGATTTGTAGCAGTTTTGGGGTAAATTGCAAGAACACAGTTTTTCAAAGACATAACAGGAGAAGATAGTTGGCTGACCAGAATGATTGTGTGAGTTCAAAAGGCTTGAGGAAGAGCATAGATATACTGACTGCCAGAATATACAAGCAAACACACTTTTAGCATAAATAATATTAACCAGAGTAAGTTTTCTGCATTGTTATGGATTTTGTAAAATTTTTTTTATAAAGGAAAAAACAAACAAAAAAATTTAGGAAAGTATTATGAAGTACTATATGCTTACTGGGATTGCTTTCTTTGTGTGTCTTTCCTTGGAGGGAAAGGAAACTAACCATAGCATTTTTCTAGCTCAGGATACATTATGAAGTCTATAATCTGAAATAGTTACAATGAATTTAAGGTCACCATCAAATTTTCATTTTATGCAATCTCTCTACATACACACTTGTATATTTTTTGCCTGTCCTTATAGTACATGCATGTCTATCAAGCCTACAGCAAAATAGAATTTAAATGCCTTCAAACACAAGCAAAAAAAACAAAGCCAGAAACTGTTCCAAACCGCACCTCAGCCAAAAAAATCTACATCTAAACAGACCCTGAAATGTTAAGAACTTAAAAGTTTAAGACCATTTCCACTGCTAATAAATCTATCCTTCATTATTAGCTACTGCATGGGTGCTTTAATTTCTGTCCAAGAAATTTTGTCCTACAGACAAAGCAGACAACAAATGTGTTAAGTTCTGTATCAGATTTTCTTGCCCTTGTTGCTGTGCACCTTTCCTGTGTGCTGATGACATAATGTCATTTAATTAACCCCAACAGCTCTTTTCCTTTTTTCCTTTTTAAGAAAATGGATGTGAGGAGCATTCTTTTATGTTGTATGGTTGTATGGTTTTGAACATGTAGTGTTTTCTCCAGAGTAAAAGCTATAGTTTTTAATGGGCTGTGTTTTTTTTGGTTCAGGCTTTGACTCAGTCAAATTTTTTTCTTCAGCATTATTGAAAGAGGTGGTAATTGATCTCTGAATAACTGAGGAGAACTAGGAATGGAATAGAGGGAAGTAATATGGAGGTGAATATTCTAAATACAGAATGTAGTCTAGTCTATCTGTCCTTTCCTCTCCTTGGCAGACCACTCTGAAAAGGGAGGTAGAAAACAAATAAAGGAAGATGAGGAAGATGAGAAATATAAAGTGGCTTCTAGACAAACTAGCATTCTTCTTCTCTGAGAGGAGATGACTGTGAGAGGTCATGATGGAAACAAATAAAATTATGGATAGTCTGTTTACTAAACACATTTCTCTGGTTATTGCAATAAAATGTAAGAGCCAACCACTGAAACTGGCCAGTGAAGCCACTTGATGGAAAACCAGGTGGAAAGTAAAGCAGGAATAGTACTTTCTAGCTTTCCCTGGCTTATATCAAGCTCCTTATGCTGGGACATCCTCTGTGACCCTATTTCCCTCTCTCTGTTCATGATTTTTTTTTTTTTTTAATATATTCTACATTGCTTTTCACATATCAAGTTGTCTTGTGAGTTTTCCCCTCCATCATGGACTGTGATCCTCTTCTCCTGCCTGTATGTATCCTTTCTAACTGGACTGTCTTCCAGGCTATTGCCTCACTTCACATCCTACTTTATGCTACATTCCCACCAAACCATCTTTCAGTCATAATTTACTCAAAAATGTTGTGGAAGTTTTTTGGCAGAACAACCTTAGCTCTTCCACATTTTGCTCTGGGTATTCATTCAGGGGATTTCAGAGTAGTAAATGAGGTTTGCCACACTTTTGGGCTTATGCCAGCATGACTCTGCTGGGCCATTTTTACACTTTTCTAACAGTCCTTCTAATTCTTTCAGGTTTAGACTTTCATAAATCCCACTATTTGCCCACAACAACCTTGATTTTCCTGCTTCTGTAGCTGGAGACAGGAGCTTCCAATCAGAGTTCAGGTAGTTTTGCAGATGGGCATACTGGCACTGGCACTGTGGAGGCATAAGTAAAATTAATGAAAATAAAAAGAAGGCTCTGTGGGTATTTTGCATGTTTTATTGTGATATGGATTCTTCAGTTTTCTTTTGTCTTGCACAGCAGGTTTAAAGACCATCCCAACCCGTCTGGCCAGTGCAACTTGGAAGTATAGTTCCCAAATAGAACAAAAAAATATGTGGATGAAAAATATTCATGGCACATGAAATAAGAGAGGAAGTTATTCCTTCAGAGAGAGAAAAAGAGATGATAATACCTAAAGTATGGGAGATATTAATGACTACTGTAGTGCTGGTAAGAACATGTCAAAAATTTGTGCACATATGCAATTCATAACTTTTTAGACATCATCCTCTTTGCTGTACAAATAGATTTACAGCATGTTTTTAACCGGCTCAGTAGACAGATGAAGAAAATGGTACAGTGCGGCAGAAGACAAGTATTTTCAATTTCTCCACTACAAAGATATAATATTCTTAAAACAAGGCATTTCCCACTCCTTTATCTCCAACTACTCTGCCAGAACAAGTCTCTTGGAGTGGCTCAAATTATACATATGCCAGATTTAAACTCCAGAGTCGAGTACCCAATTTTCTGACTTTGGAGGTGTGGATTACTGGCTAGTACCAGTCTCTATAGCCAATGAAATTAATCCCAGAGTTTCAACCTCCTTAGTGACCACTGTACGCATTTGAGTTTGATCCTTCCAAATCCAAGGCTTTGTTTTAGGTACTAGTGGCGTAAGTTATGGAACAGTACATACCAAATCATCAGGTGCATAGCGTTTATACACTGTCCTTCCATGGCATGGAGATCTGGCCTGAGAGACTGGCTGAAAACAGTTAAACCCAAAACTATGTTTAGAGTGAAGAAACACAGGAAATATAGCAAGTGCCCACATCAAAGTGTCTGTGACTGCTCTGAATGGCATCTGCACTTTCAGGCTCCCACAGTATTATTTGCTTTAGCATTTGTGGTTGATCTGCAGTCAGACCAAGCAATATACTTCAGGGGTGCATCTGAGGAGATAATCTAAGAAAACAATGGGCTTTTGCTCTATTTCCTGAAGAGCATCATCATCAAAACTTTCTGAAATCAAAAACAAAAACACAGCAAAGCACAAAAGGGTCAAGTCTCGGTCAGGCTGGAACCCAGAGAGTGACACATATTGCTCTCCCTCCAACCAATGCATTCCTATATCTACTTCAAATTAATCACCAAACAAATCCTTCTTGGCCTAAATAGGGTGCTGAAGAAAGGCAAATTAAGATAAAATAATGGAAATGAAGGAGGAATTAAGCTGTGGTCAGAAGCTGATTTGAAAATTACAGTTAAGCAACCAAAAGGCTACTAAATTTCACCTGGTGCTTGTGAAGTGACCACAGAGGTTCACTTGTTCTGGGTCTTCTCCATGGCCGTGGTCAGTGGGATGTCTGAGTCCCTAGTAACAATGTCAGTGGGTATGTGAAGAACAGCTTCATGCACCACCTCTTAGCTGCATGCAAGGGATGGAACACATTAGCAAGGCACACAGCATTGCAATGCTGAAGCATTGCCCATTTTTGCATGTCTGTCATTGGCTCTTACAAGTTCCACTCATATTCTTTCAAACTAAGGCTTGATGAACCTTATTTTAAAGAAAAACTTAGAATCACTTGTCATCCTCAGCCTGTTTCATTACTGTATCTGCCCTGGGACAGGAGATGGTAATTACCTATCTTAATTATTCTTTTTAGATCAGTGCTGAGGCTGGATGAGCTCTGCAGTAGGAACATTCATTTCACTATAAGTAAGTACAGCCCCTGGCACAGAGTATCCCAAATGAAAGGCACCACCAACAATAAAATATACACTGCCAAAAATGATTCCATGAGAAATGAGACCTGAAAGTAATTTTACATATTATTTTCACAATGTTTTATAATGTCCTGTCTATACAATGTGGTTTTGATCTTTTTTGTTCTTTACTACAAAATGTATTCTTAAGACAGGATATTCTTTTGTAGAGTCATTTCAAATATTAACTGTAGGAACTATTTATTCCTGGAGTAGGTAAAACACTAAAATTGGAAAGAACTTCTGAAGCTGGATCTTCTAGTTTCTACACACCATCTTATCATTTTTACCCATGCAGAGTGAGTGTAGACAGCTACCAGGACAGAACAACAACAAAAGGTTGCAGCAGGACTTCCTGGGGGCCACAGCAGAAGTTTAGTCTATGATCTTTTCTGTATTACATATTCTGAGTCAGAGACTCCTCTGCTTCTCAAAAAAGAAAAAAAAAAAAAAAAAAAAGGAAAGTGAGACAAAGTGCCCTACTCTGTCATCATTTTCCATCCTATTTCAGGGTAGAGAAGAACCAAAACCCACGTGCAAATACTGTCTTCAACTTTGAAATCAGAAAAACATCCAGAGGATAATAATTCACTAAGGAATGACTTACTCATTTTATGTTTCTCAGGTTATAGTCTCAACTGAAAAAGTGACTGAGCCGAGTCTTAGGCACAAATTCATGTATGTCGTCTCAGATAGCAGGGAGTACCTCACACAACAACCCCTTCTCACATAAGAGCTGCTGTTTCTTCTTCCATATACTTCCCTGAGTTTTTCCTGCTTTCGCTGGGTTCTGATTTGCCTGTAGTCACTACATATGGGCACGGCATCCCACATGCTAAGTGAACACATGCCTCATACTTAATTGCCTAATGGCCTACTAATATTTTCCATGTTATCTTCCCCTCTGTTCCTAATACAAAATTATTCCATTACTTTTTTGGTTTTTGTTTATTCATGTTTTTTACCTACCATTTAATATTTGGCAGATATCATTACTGATGTGTTGACATTAAAGCTATTGATTTTTTTCCAAAACAAAGTAATGACATCCAACATAAATATACTTTTGTAAATAAAGACAGCAAACTTAGTAACTACTGAAAAATTCCACCCACCCACCCCCCCAAAAAATATAACTCATTTTCTATGCACATTTAAGGACTAGTGACAACCAAAGGATAATCAATTAATTCACCACATCTTAGATAGTGTGTTTGGCACTTAACTCATGGGATGGTGTGTTTGTTGGCTGATGGAGAGTCACAAAAAGTTTCTCCCCAAAAGTAATTTCATTACTACACTTGACTCTGAAATATCTATAAATATTTTTACAATCAAAATTCTTCCCTTACTGACATGCCTCAGCAACACATAATATAGAGATAAAAACAGGCTGAATGAAAATTCATTTTAATGTGATGTAACCCTTTACTGAAGAAGCTTCATGGTGTGTGGCCAGTTGTTCCTTGTTCAATAGGCAACAGTAGTTGCTACAAAACTTTCAGTCCAAAACATGTTATTTTGCAGTTCAGCATATTGCTATGAGTTTCAGGACCAGCTTATTGTGTGGTTGTGTAAATTTTGTTATATCAGAGGAACTAGGAAATTACAGGATAATAGATGGAGATCCACAATGTCTAATCTCCACAGGACTCCAACTCTGAAATCAGATGAACATGGAAGAGCCCAAACAATAGTTTATGGTAGAGTGGTCTCTTCATAGGATGAATGTATTACTAAATACATGTATATGTAATGTATAAATACATGTATTCATAATAAATGAATAAATGCTGACATGAAGGAATCTCTTGTTTAGTTGTTGTTTTTTTTTAATTCCCATGTGAAAATATGGTAGATTTTAATTTCCTCCACAAACTTAAATCACTTGAAAACTATCCAGTTCCTTATTTTAGCTTCTTTGGAAGCCTACATATCAAGCAATGGCCAAGTGGGGGAAGTTGCAGTTAGCAATGTGCAGTTAGCTTTGTATTTCACCATGTGTTTATCTGTGCGCAGTCAGAATATTCATTTCTAAGCTTTGCATTCTAGGAGATCTCTTATTCCAGGAAATGTGTCAGGCAGCAGAAAGGAAAATAAAATGATCCTGATTGCAGCAAACCATGAGAAAGAATGGAAGATGGAATGGATCTGACCAGCAGTCCCTTGAGCTTCAACCAGACCACAATTATCTACCAAAGAGCTCACTGACGGTGCAATAGCAGGGCGCATCTGTGCAGCAAACCCCATTACTCACAGTCATCCCAAACAACTCACCTCCCAGACACAGAGGAGCCAGCTGGGGTACATGGTCTTGCATCTCTTGCACATTCCTTCAGGCAAAAAAAGTCAACAATTTTTATATAGCTCTGAAAACTAAGCATTGTATAAGGTATGCTTTTGTATGCATACATGTGTTTAGGTGTGAAATAATGGGTTTTCCTTCAGTTATGGATTTCAGCTCCCCTCCCCTTTCTTCCTCTTCTTTATTCATTCTAGGTGATCTCCTTGCATAGACAACCTCCCTTATCTCTATGCTTTCATAATTATTTCCAACTGGAAGTGAGAAAGATATTCCTTTGTAACTCATCTCATGGATTTATAAGATACTACTATTACTTAATCAAAACACACGTCAAAAAACCTTTTGTTTATTATTGTAAACAACACAAATTTTTACATTTCTCTGAGAAAATTTGTTTTGTTTCAAGTCCTGAATTTTAAAACAAACTAACCCACCCAAAGCAAACAGAAACAGACCCACATACTGGAGCAAATGAAATAAAAGACAAGAACCTGCACTCTCAGAGGGTCCCTTATTATTTTAGCAAATCACACCCAGCTCAAAAATTTCAGGAACTTTGGATTTCCAAAATGCTTGAAAAGCTAATGTAGATAAAGTTTACCAATGAAAAGTGTTTTTGTTTTAGTACAGCTAAAACCCTTGTGTTTTCTATTAATTTGAGGATTATAAAAGATGACAGAATCCATAAATCAAACAAAAATATTAGTCACAAACAGTCCAACATATTTTCTCATACTCATACAAGAAGTCCCCTATGCATTCAAGTCATTCCCAGGATCCATCTTTATGCACTTTTATTACACTGGCACTCAGAGACTTCTGATTAGTTCATTCTTGCAGTAACAGCAGTTAAAAAGCAGAGATGCAATAATGTACATACAAACTTTATGGGATATACATAGAACCAAAGACCACAAAGAGATCAGCAGTGCCAGAAGAAACCATCTGGCAGTGAGGTTTTTGAAAACTGCTTAATGTTCTATTGATTTTTATTGCAATAGTGTATCAATAGAGACTACAGCTTATTGCCTACCTTTGTATCACTGACATTCTTGACAGTAAATGTAGTTTCTATCAAGCAAAGATAGCAATCTAAAAAACAGGTACATAAAGGAAAAGACTAACTAGGAAATTCAGAGATGGAGGTGGGCAGCTTTTAAAATATCTGATTAAATCACTAATTTCTTTTGAGTACTTCTGTTACTAATCTATCTGAGCTCTGGGATGTGCATTTCCCTTTGCGTCTGCCTTGCAGGGTTCACCTGAGCAGCAGTGGCTAAGAGGAGATCTGCGCTCCCCTCTCCTCTCAGGTGTATCAGCAGTCATGTGGATGATACAGCCTGTGGAAAGTACATGATGTTCAAGCTTGTCTTCTCAACCTCTTTCTCTTTTTCCCCATTTTCTGCCAGTTCCCATGGTCCCACATCAAATTGGCTCCCCTGCTGACTGAGGTGCAGCCTCCTCCTCCAGATGCTAATGTCTTACAAGATGTTGTCCTTCCACAATACACAGACAAAGTTCAAGGGTCACACTCCAGAACTGAATTCTCCGGGTTCTCAGCCCAGGGTCACAGCACCAGAGTGCATTGCAGACAGACCAAGTGCTTGCTTGTTTCACCTGCTGGGCCGAGGAGTCTTAATCAATTTTCTGTGAAGGCATACAGCTGTACTGGAAGGAGTGAAGAGTGAGGATTATGTCACCCAAACAGTCTCTAATTTATGGTCAAAGTACAAAATGGAAAAATGACAGAGCACTCCTAAATGGGCTTATCTTTCCCCATTTTTTCACTTTATGTAGCTCCCAGCTTCCTTGTGCAAAACTATAGATCTCCCAGGTGAGTGCTGAAGCACTGGGAGCTCTTTTGGAGGTGTCACAACAGCACGAGTTCACTCTCAGCATGATACAAGAGGTGCCCTTAGCCTGGGCTTGGAGAAACTGCTTTGTACATTTGGCATAACTTGTGTCAAGTTTATGGCTGGAGCTTGGAGTTTTCTGCTTTTGAACAATATTAACCAGTTCTGCATGTAGCATCCTACATTTCTACATTTAGTAGAAATTTCCTGCAGAGACTTAACAAACATTGCTGTGCCATACTGTAGGAACATGGCTTTCTTTAAGCCCTGATTTACTTCTAATATTATCCACAATGGGTGAGTCATTGTTACTGTAAACTCAGAGGGAACTGAATTTGAGGATTTGAGAACAAAGAACACAAACCTTAAGGAAACCAGGCTTCATTACTTACATTGCTTATGGAACAGCTTGTTTCTATATATATCACTTAAGAATCATATATAGCATGGTCATTTATTTCTGAGGAACATGATTAGGCATCAGAGAGACATGTGCACTTTGTTTATGAAGGTGTATTTTTCCGTAGTGCATGTAAGGATATTTTCAATGGGTTTAGATAGGCAGCTCATGTTTTCCTAACATAGCTGAAACATTGAACTTGATTGTTGTACCTCAGATTAATGAAAAACATGAAACAATGTGATTAGAAACACTTTAATGAAATTGCAGCAGAGCCAAACCGACATTATCAGAATAAAACTCTCATGTCCCAGTCCAATTTTTAGCCTGTTCAAACCTCCCCGAATGAAAGCATTGCTTGTCTGTTCACTTGACTGCTCACATGTCACTTTTACTGCCAGGATTTTTAATTTGTAAGATATTGACAGAATAATCAACAACAACATATAAATACAGGTTAACCCCTTTTCCATTGTGCAGTACTAAACCATCTTTTCAGCACTGACCCACAACTGCCAGATGAAAGAGAACAAAACTTTCTGTACAACATTTCTGTCAGAAAGAGTGGCCATTGTGTTAGTTTAGCACTTTGCTGAATAAACTAAAAACAGGACTTCCAAAATGCACAACTGTAAATTACTGAGCAATGGAGATGCAATTAGAAAGTGGGGTGCCTTAATATGTGACAATGATGAATCAAAGGAAACCTGGATTTTGAACATTAGATATTTCAGCTGACTACCAAAGAAAACTTGCATTCTGTTTTCATAGTCTATTTTGCATTTGCTCAGAAAACCTAAGAGGTTTTCTAACCTTAGGATTCTAATAGCTGCAATATTATGAAAACAATAAAAAACAAAACCCTACTAAAAAAACCCACATGAAAACCAAAGATATTAATGTAAATAAATTACTAGAGATTCCCTTCAATTCCTGCTGTAGAAGGCAAAGACTCCAGACAGCTATACACCAGGAATTCTGTGGGACAGGAAACAAGGCACTCTTCATTACTGGAACAAAACACTCATAGTTTCCAGAGTAAAGGTCCTAATTTTTCCATAGGGCAGACCATATTTAGGGGAAAATCACAGGTTAGGAATTGAAATGGGCCATAAGTGAAAACAGAGTTAAGACACTAAACATATGCTAAGTGCAGTAAACACATTCACAGTTCTTTTGCAGTAATAGAAATCAGTTACCAGGTAATGTTTTATACCTTAAATATAAAAGCTCTATACATATTCTTTTAATTAATGTATTCTTTTTATTGATTCACTGAACTTTTCCAACTGTTGGATTTTTAGAATACAATGCAGCTTAAGTACAGGAGTCAACAGAATATGAAGGACACGGTATAGTTCTCTTTCCTAACATCACAAGTTATAATTAGACTTGGTAAAAACTAGCAAAGCCACCATAAACCCCTTTGACTGACAAATATTCTAGTCTGAGGAACAAGTGTCCATTTTTAAGATGTTCAGAGCAGAAGTTGCTCAACCGTGGTGCCTAAGAAGGGGAATTTCCATGTTTATTTTCTGTATAGTATCTTTCACAGTCAACCTTCCCTATTCTCTGCTTCTTTGACAGGGAAGAAACAAGGTCCAAGGCATTAACTTAATATGTAAACTTCAGAAGATTCCAGCTACCTGCAATTTTCAAAGTATCATTAATCTTAAAGTATTTGCAGCAGACCCTGTAAGTAAAACACAAATTTTCTGAAGGGACTTCTGGAGTACCGGTCCTGTTTTCCCAAATAATCTGATGACAGACAAAAATGTCCACAGGGACAAAGCAGACTTGTGTCCTAAGCCCATCTTATCTGATAGATATTTTTTTACAATTTACAACATTTTGCTTTTTACATTCCCTCCTTTGCAGTAAGATGTAGGTCTCAGACATCACTGAAGAAATAGGCTGATTTGTAGTGAGATGCAGCACACAGTGAGCCATCCCTATGGGAGGAAAATAACCCATGAAAATTCAATAGGAACTTATGCTTACTAGGACATCCCATTCTGCCTTGTTTCTGCTAAACAAAGCACCAGAGGGGACAGGAATGTCTGCTCAGGAGCAAGCAGAAAAAAGCTCAAAGCAGATTCATGGGCCTCCTTCAAAAATACATGAGGACCTTTCCACTACTCTTGCTGTGGAGTTCTTTGCTGGAAAGAAGTCACACCCAAAGCTTTCTTCACTTGAAGGCCTATATGGATATAATTTGTATGCTTCTTTAAGATGCATGAATTTAATTAGAAGCACAAAAATAGCAACTTATAGCACAGCATGATTAAGAATGGTGGATGGATGTGTGGTCAGATTAAAGAACCTTCATGTTTGGTAGAAAGCACGGTAAAGAACACACCAGTTTCTCAGGCCTCCTTAGGCAAAGACACAGAAATCAGGTAACATGCTCTCAGTATTACATATTGGATAAGGAACCAAAAATGTATTTGGCTGCTAGTCAGCAGAGATATAGGCAGGGTGTACTGTGATTTCTCTCTGTACTCTTCTCGGTGCTCTTCTGTGGTGAGGAGCACCGAGAAATTAAATACTGAAAGCATTCCACTTGTCATACTAGCTACAATCTTAAAATAAGAGTAGTCTCTCAAACATTTCCTGTCCACCTTCATCCTACAAATTTCAAAGAAAAGTATCACTCTGTCTAATCTGAGGAACAGTGAAGTTGTGTCATATCTCTGAGAAGCAGAGGGAACTAACCCTCAAGCACCTGCTCTACTTGTTTTATTTGTACTGATAAGGACCATACAGGGGGTCTGCAAGCTGTTTGTAGCTAAGGCAGCACAGCAAGACACTCCATTTTCAGAAGTCTTTTACATTTAGAGAAAGAATTTATGAACAAAGTGTGAAATGCAAACTTACCCAGGGATCAGAAAATGCAGAATCTGTTTGGGATTCCATAGTGGCAAATCAAAGCTGGAATTGCCTGCAGGTGACCTATAGGACAACTTAACACAGCTTAGAAGTATGCAGACCATTGAGTGATTATACAGATTGTTTTTAGAAAGTTGAAAATAAGTTGATTTAGGCATATAGTTAGAAATACACTTTTGGAGCATAACAGAGAGATTTAAACAGCAGTTAAATGCGTTCTGCAGTAGACAAAATCATGAGAAAGAAACAACAGGGAAAGGATAAATGGTGGTATCTTGTGTATGACAGTGAGCTACAGTGGTGAAAGAATCAGTCTTGCAAGCTTTTGGTATGTGTACAGATTGCAGCAATGCAGCAGTTGAAAAATCCATGCATCTGTAAGGAATATTACAGAGGTTCAAGTGCAGACTGAGTTTGTCAAATCAGTTAATTAAAAAAACTATGCAAGTGTTTGTGTTATTGTATGTGAAATGTATAGCATATGAATTAGTCTCTTTCTTCCCTACAAGGACCTGGCCTTGATTTTGGCATTGTATAAAAGCAGAACAATTAAACAAGAGAAGGCAATGTATATATGCATTTGAGAGGGTTGTCATTTGGGAAGTACAGGATCTGATACCAAGAATTTCCGCAGGACCTCTTTGAAAAGCCTTGTGTAATGCAAGCTGCAGCTCCCTCTGATTGCCATCTTGAATGACTTTTTCTTGGGAATACTGACCATCCACAGAGCTTTTAAAATGTCAGTCATTGCTATGGGGATCCTCTGATGGATACTGCAGGAACACAGGGATTTACATCTCATAGTTACCTTTCTCAGTTGAGAGCTACAGTCACAACTAAAATGCAAATAATAAATATTAATAACTCTTCCTAAGAGTTAAAGTGATCATTTCAGACAGTTAAATATTATTGAAGCAGGCCCCTGATGTGCTTATCCCTGTCTCATGTGTGTCTTTCTGCTGCAGTATAAGCTCAGGAAAGAACAATTTAAGTGTATGCCACATATTTTCATTACATATCCTTCCTTACACAGGATCATAGCAGTGAGCTGGTGGATCAAGCTCCACTTTCAGTCACAGCAAGGTGACTCTGGAGTAAATCACTTGGATTCAGTTGAATTACACTGGTACATAACTGAGAGGAATTTCCTCTGATAGATATCATTTCCATGCATGATATACGCACGTTTCTCAACAGTAATTAAGACCAGATGTTGCTTCATATTTTTGCTGTAAGTGCATGGCTATTGTTTTTCTCTGATACCTCAAAAGACAGTTTTCTGCCATTCCCATACATGGCCGGTACTTTCCCACACATTCTACAGCTAATAAGTTACAAAGATTCCCCTGAACAAGCATCTAGTGCAATTTAAAATTGAAAAGCTTGGCAAAGAATTAGGCAACAGGTGCCTGGTATCCATCTATTGTGTATTTGCAGTTGGAGGAATTACAAGCTGGGTCTTTCTAAAAAAGGTTTGGAACTCAGTGTCTCCAGAGGAATGTGTGCCAAGGGCTTGACACAGGAGTGGGGACACCAGCCTGCTCTAAAGGGACCACAGCTACAGAAGAGAGTGTGGCACAGGGCCTGGGGGGCTTTCTGCACACAGGGGCACATGCAGGAAGATGAGGGTAACTTACATTTTTAGGCAGGCAATCCTGGTACTTTCCACGGATGTGCTGGGCTTGGGAAGACTCCAGAAAAGCCAGCCAAGATTGTCAATTTATTCAAGCTTTGAAAGAAAAACTCTGAAACACTTTGTAGATATATATGCCCATTATATATTATATATCAATATATATTTGAATATATATTTAATATATAGGTGCATACACATGAATATGTGTTTGTGTATATATGCATATTTTTAATTTTCACCACCCTTCAGTTGCTTCCTCTTCAGCTAGAAGAAAAACATCTTACACTGACAGAAACATTAGAATTATAGGACTTAAAAAGTATATTGACTGATAATTGCAGTCACCATCTGTGATTCAATTAATTTCTCAGACATAAGCTCTGCATAAACACACACTGCAAGACTTTTTCTGTGTGATGGAATATAACCCTAGAAAAGTTTGCAGAGGCTACATTGAGGTTCTTACAAATTTGTTACCCTGTTTATTTTTTAAGACAAAAGCCTCTAATTGTGCCAGTCATAAATAACAGCTGTAGTGCAGGCTATAGGTTTTTATCAGTAATCACATTTCTGTAAAGACTAGCCTTTGCTGAACTGTTTCACTGAACATGAGTGAAAGCTTAGAACTAACTTTGCAAACAAATTCTTTTAAGTATTCAGAGCTGAGTGAAGATAATATTAGAACAAGCCTAGATTTTAAAACAAGATCCTTTTATTCCTTCTGATTTCTTCATATATAACAGCCAACTGGAGGAGGTCATAGATTCATAATTGGATAAAAAATTCTGTGATCTTCATAAGAGTACAAGTAAGGGTTTCTAGAAGACTAAGGATGCTTTGTCTTTACTGGTTAACTCCCTTTTTTCCCCCAGACGTGTACTTAGAGTACACAACTTGTTATATGCCTGCCCACTATTTAGCCCAAAGGTGGTTTGGACCTGGACTGTAGTTTGTAGGTATATCTGCTGTACAAAAATCAGAAAAGGCAACCACTGAAGAAAGATATGTATGCTTTTCTTTGCAACACTTTCCAAGGTATCTGCTCAGTATGAATATTCTGTTTCATTCTGTATGAATATTATGTTTCAAAGTATGGATCAGATTTCAGAAAGTACCAGGATGAATTCTTACAGAGCAGAATTTCTCTTTTCTAAAACTTCTCAAAGGTCTCCTCCTCCTTTACCCTTGCCCAGGCACAGGTATTCATATGTGCCTTTGGGGTTGTGCATGGTCAGAGGGAAGCAGAACAGCTGCCAACACAGAAGTAATATCCCACATCTCAACTGCCCCTTCCAGCTGCCTTGCTGTAACTTAAATGATCATCTAGGTGAAGAGTGGCTGCTTTTATCCAGTAAGAGAAAGATTTTGCTAGCAGAGGCAAGAAGGCATTTTGAAGACTTCTCTGCACTGCCAGGTCTCATGGTTGTAATTATTGTTTGTTTTGCTTGGAGCTCCAGGTTCTGGAGTTGTGAAAAATCTCAGCTTTCATTAAAAGAAAAAGTAGGTTTTGTGCCTGCAGAGACAAGTCTGAAAACATGAACTTAAGGCCTGGGGGATAAAAAAATAAGATAGAAAAAAAAGTACTTAAAAAAGGTATTACCTTCAAAAAAGTTAATTGCATGAATTTTTAGGGCTTAATGCATCATTTCTAAAGACAGAAGATTGGGTATGATGCACCTTAGAGCTAAAAAACTCCTTCCAAATGAAGATAACTTTACTTTTCTGATCACATTTGGCTTCCACATAGCTTGCAGAAAGAATGGAAAGGAAAGAAAAAAGACCTTCACTCCTATGACAGTCAAAACTAAACCACCATTCAGCTGCTCAGGCATGTTGCTGAGTGCAGTATGTCAAGATACCCTGTCACTAGAAATCATCTGAGAGATGGATGGGAAAGTACCGGACACATCCTCACGATGTAGGTGCTGCTATGGCAATATGAGCAGAGCAGGTCGTTGCACCCCACATAGCTTTGGGGGGACCTGTCCCCACCTGCCTGCTTCACACTGCCAGTCACCAGTGGTTCCTGTGCTGGACCTGGCTCTCCAATGAGGGATAGGAGAGTACCTGCCTTCCACTTATCTCCTATGCCTTAGTGCATTGACTTTCCCAGCAGTAGAACTGAAAGCCAACATGAGACAAAGCTTTGGCAGAAGATGATTCTGCTTTTGTCTTCACAAGGTCAACAAGTATCCCTCCAAGCAAGTTTCTCCACCCTGTAATCTCTCCTTTTTCTCCAGATTAAGTAGTCAAGACATTTTTTCCTTTATCTTCTTTTTCATTTACAGGCAAGAAGATGTGTTTGTATTGCAGCTTCCTTAGAGCATTTTCCATTCCCACTCCTGCCATATAGACTTACATAAGGTGCTGGCACCCTTGCAGGCTCCAAATCTGTCTTGCTGTAGGTGAAAGCCTTTGCATACACCAATATGAGATACAGTGCTTCACACATCACTAAATGAAACTACTGTATGGGGTTTTTTTCCCCCCAGAAACCCACTTGTTTCACAAATTTTTATGCCTTCATTTTCATTCTGGTCCTGGAAGGCCTCAGAGGAGATACTACACACATATGCTAATAGAAGGATTGAGAACACAGTGCAAGCACAAAAAAAGAACTGGGGATTGCTGAGGTTCATCTGTCTGTGACAACTTGGTAGACATCAGCAGGAAACAGGTGTTGCTCAGGGCAGCAGGCAGTGCACAGAAAACAAAACCCCCTAAGACAGGATAGATCAGGGAAGTCACAGAGTGATCATCTGTAGTCAGCCAAGGTGCTCTGTAATTTGTAAAAAGAGTCCCCAGGAACTGTCCATCTCTGCAACCAACTATGTGTCTGGGGAACACAGATATAACCTCCAGCTTGTTGGAAATGATCTGAGAGCTTCTGGAATTTTGGCAAGAGTCTAGAGTCTAAAGGTAACAGAAAACTGTGTAGCACTTTTTTCAAGTAGAGTAAGCATAAGGAGAGAGGAGGCTCCTCTCATTCAATAGGCTCCATATTTAATTATTAAAATAGTAACATAAAACAAGTATTTTTTTGAGACTCAGACTGAGTTATGATTAACATTTTCAAGCTGTAGAATTGCAACCACCACTTTACAAGGGGATGAAACATCAATTTCTTACTGTGTACATTGCCCCATAACTTCCAACTTGTTCCATTTTAATTACATTTCTCATCAGTAACCTTAATTTTGGCATTTCCAAACTGCTGAAATTTGATTTTAGTTCTCTGACATTCTTTTAGCTTCTGTGTACCTCGTAGCCACAAAATAAGCTAATAAATAATAATAAAATAACGATGACTAATGCAAATCACTCAATTGGAGTGGTGGCCTTTCCTCACTCAACCAGTATCAATAAATAAGTATGGTCATTATTTCACTAGTTTTCATTAAAGCAACTTAAAATATCCAGTGCAATCCTCATCTACTTACATTTACATCATCTACTTACATTTGTCTCTGCAAGCAGTTGGAGTTTACTTACTAGATGTGAATCTCTGCTGCCTGTGCCTAATTTCGTCTATCTGTTCAAATGTTATCTCTGTTGCTGTGTAAAAGACTTGCACAAACAAACAACAGGGGAACCACTGGCAATGGTGCATTAACTACATGTAAATGCTCTTGATGCACAGTGTAAATTAACTGCAATAAACAAGAAACTTCCTGTCCCTCATCGCTTTCCATTACAGTTACCTTATGTATTATTCGTTACCCCAGATGGTATAAAAACTTAAATGGAAATTTGTTTTTATGCTGCCATAAAAACAGTGAAAGAAAAGAGATGTGTCAGGATAGATCAGCACAGTATGGCAGTGGCGACACCTAAAGCAGCAGAAATGCTTTGGAGTAACACACTACTGAGGCAAATGGAGAAGGCCTGCACCTTTCTACACCTTTGTAAAAGATATGGACAGCCTTTTGTCATAGTCAAAAGCAACCAACACTTAGCACTGCTTTCCATGCAAGTTGTAGCCGGGTTTCCATAAACTGGCTTAGCAACCAAATCAATTAAATCAACATTTCCCTTCAGCATGGATTTTTTCATGCCCTGCAGCAAAATAAATTTATGAATCTTCTTATCTAGAATAATTCAATCATCGCCAATTTTGGATGCTTGAGAAAAGTGGGCAGGTGGAAAGTTATGGAGACAGAAATTCATTGTCATCCCTAAATGCAAAAAGCATAACCAATGCTGGCATTAATTTCTTAGTATCCCACAATCAGGTCAAACCATTTCCATGCCTCTTCTAGATCCTTGCTTCTGTGCCTTTACTTCTGTGAGTATCATCATTCCACAAAGGAAGCTTTTGGATATATCCATAACTCTTTCCCTGTCTCTGAGTCCAGCTGGCGTGTTTGGCCATATTCATACTATTAGTTTCTCTCATCCTCTAAATCACAATAAAAGGAACTAACAGTATCTGATTTGCAGCCAGACTGCTTTGGGAACCATCCTGGTCCATGCAAATTTTTGCAGCATGCTTGGAAGTTATTTGGGAGAGGGCAGGTTGGTGCAGGACGAAACCGCAGCCAGGAGCACACTAACGAAGGTGCCAATGACTGAGCTCCAAGGCTCAAACCTTGGCACTGCTTAATTTACAGTTTTACCTGAGCTGAGAAATCCAGGAACTGCCCTGAATTGTGTTAGTAATCTTTCATCTTAGATCTGATCTATTGCTAAGAAACTTAATTTTAGCAGTGACCAGACAGTAAAGTCTTTTTTCTCCAGCAACACAGGCTGTTGCATGTTATCAACATGCAGAGACTTTTGGCTCAATCCAAACGCAACTCAAGCCAGTGAGAAGCTGGAAAATTAACAAAAAGAAAAACATGAAAAATCATTGTGCCACTGTATTATTCCTCCATTCCCTCCTTTCAGTTCTGTACCCTACTTGAGAGCCCTGGAAGAGGGACTCAAAGAAAGGAAACAGGAATGATCAAAGGTATGAAATGGTGTTCATTTGAGGAATCTCTGGACTCTTCTTTCTGGACTTGGTGGGGATACAATTAAAATCTACAAAATCCAGAGTAGTGAGGAGTGGCTGGATTGTGAATGAATGCTCATTCCCTTCTCCAGTAAAGGAACCAGGGCCACCAGATAAAGTTAAATGCCACATGCAGAAGTTTTTTCTTTAGTCAGCAATTAGAGAGCCTGTAGAGCTTTTACCAAAGAGCTCCATGAATGTAAATGTTTACATAGTCTTGAGGAGAGACTGGACAAGTGCTTGAAATAGAAATCCTCCGGGTGACAAAACAGAAAAGCCTCACCAGGGTCAGGAAATCCCCTGAGCTGAAAATATTTGTAGGTTGAAAGAAGGAATTATCACATATTCTTGCCCTGTTCTCATCCTGGGAACAGAGCCCTGGACCAGCCCTTAGCCAGTTTTACATCCTCACTGGTAACACAGAAGAACTCTGGATGAAATATTATTTCTTCATCATCCTCAGGGATGAAGTCACGCTCACAATGTTCCCATAGGAATTGCTTTGTTTTCTTAAGGGTCCTGGCCTTGCACAACAGCAGGAAGAGGCTCTCAGGCTGTCCCTCCTGAACATCCCATATCGTCTGTATTTACCCTGCAGGGTGGCCAGGTGTCTACATCAACTCTGCTTCATCTAAACAACATTAAATTACGGCATCAACTTAGCCAAAAACTTAAGGAACAGGGAAATAATCCTGATGGCTGCATGCTAGGTCATAACCTTGGTTAACACAGCAAAAATAAACTCAGGGTTTTTCAATGTTTTTCAGAGATAGCATGTGGATCCTCACCAACTCTTAGCACTACAACTTTGAATCCTCCTCGAAATCCTTCCAGATTCAGTTTTCTGTTTAAAATTCTGCTTGTGATATTACACAGGATTTGAGAGTAAGGGAGTAGGGAAGGGTGAGTATCACTGCATCTGGGATTTGAAAGACTGTTCCAATCAGTTTTCTGCCACAGGAAACAGTGATTTATTGGTGAAATGTCTAATGCAGCTGGGAAGTCCTGCTGAAGTCTTGAATTTGTGTGAATATTTCCCACGTGAGAAAAGCCCAGATGGGAAATAATCCCACAATGGAAGGGAGAAACCTGGAAAGCGGTAATGTCAACAGAGATTTAATAGTAGTAGTATGCAGCAAGTTGGACATGCACTAAAGAGTAATATAGTAGCAAAACAGACCAAAGATGTTTGGGCTTGAGTCACTACGAGCTTCATTTGAGACACTGGAATGTAGCCTTAATTTCTGGGCATGCTGTTACCTGAAAGATAACTGGAATGAATTCTGAGAATGGCAGGAAAACTAGTGCAGAAAGAGAGCCCAGCTGCCAATAGAACACTGTGATTGAGCTCTGAGCACGGAGGCACAAGGGGAAGGAGCACAGCTATCTGCAGGACGTGAATGCTGAGCCAAGAGGAGACAGCAGAGGGCACGGTGCCTTATCATGAAAGACAAGTGTTGCAAATACCCGTGAGATAAAAGTCATGGGGGAGTTTTCTAATGCTGGGATACATTAGGCTGTGGAATGGCCCCACCAGAGCAAAGATGCTATTCACTGAGATGGTTTAGGCTGTAGAAGGAAGGTAAAAGCACAGCACAGTGGGAACATTCTACATAGGTGGACATATGCAGATGGGTTGGAAATGCTAGGGTTTCTCAGAGCTGAGCTGCATAGCCTGAGGATTCACGGTCTTCTTAGTGAAGATGACACTCAAAGGCAGACTGTGATACATTTTCAGTCAATATTCAGAAACAGCCCAGGCCTGTTCAGATCAACCCATCCATCATGACCACATACACCACCACAACTGAACATCTACCCACGTCACACTGGAGAGAAGGAGGGAGGGGAAATTACACCTCCTGGTTGGAATACACAGAGCAGATTCTACACAGTTTCAAGTAGTACAGTAATCTTGAACGTAAATTGTTTCCAAAGCCTTCTATATGATTATAAATTATTGCATCATGCCTACACTGTTATTTCACTTAAGCTGCTAAGATACAATCTTGATACAAAATAAATAAATAATGACTCAGAATTCTGATTAAATAATTTTTCAACAGCAATTTTATTCTATTCTATTTATTTATGTTTTTGACAAAAATCTCCACCTGAAATCCAGTCCTTAAGATTAAATATTAGCAAGTACTGGAGAGCCAAATTAGTCATTCTGCCTCCTCACTCTTCAAAGAAAAGGAAGTTAAAATAAATAAAACCCCCCGATGGATATAAGATTATTGACCTGCATCTTTGCCTTTGTTTTTTACAGTAGAGATTACCACATATCCTTCAGCAAGTATATGTAAAACCTCAGCCTGGGTGAAAAGAGTTAAGAAACAGCTCACACATTATCAGGGATCCTCAAAATCACTACAAATGTCACCTACCAGAAGCAGAAATCATAGGGTCTGAAGGACAGGTTTAAAGACAGAGTTTGAGACTTAACACTGAATTTCTTGGATATTTTTGCCTTCTCAGACCACTAGAGTTATCTCAGCAGGCTATGTATAAGTGATTCTCAGTTTTAAGCAGAGTTCACAAGGTAAATCTCAACAGTGTGGCTTTACAGTGATCCCCTTTGGAAGGCTGAATGTGAGTGAAGCTAGAAATTTAAGAAGTCTGGATCAGCGCAAGGCAATGGTGCACACTGTCAGCATTCCCTGCTACTGTTCAAAGCTGGGATAAGGGTATCTTGTTATCTCTGAGTTTATTATTCTTCAGACCCAAAAACTGTACAATGACAAGCGTTACACTAAAAGCTTCAGGAGAGAAGTTTCTAAGTTTACTGAACTTCAGAATGCATGTGTGCAACTAGACCCTGGACTAAATTCTGCAAATGTTTTCAGTTGTGTTTCTTCCATATTTAAGGATACATACCTCTTCAGCTCTTTAGCAATTTCCAATGAAGTAGAAAGAAAAGGGGGGAAAAAAGGGAACAGTTTTGCACTGACATTTAAACAAAAATTTATCTCTTAAGTATTAAGCACTATTTCAGTTCCTTACTCCCCCAATGACATTCAGCTACCACATCATGAAGGTCAGCATTTACTTTTACACGTTGGAATAAACTCCTAACAATTAGAAAAAACTTTCTGCTGGGAATGGGAAGCAGAGTGTTATAGGCCTCCTGCAGAAATAGTGCAACCCTAAAAGTTTACCACTAAATGTTTCATGCTTTATTCACCTCCTTCACCAGTGCTTAGAGGGCTGGTGAAAAGTAGCAAGTGTGGAGACTGTTGTTATCTTTACTCAGACATACTGCCACTACAGCATCCCTACAGGTCCCCAGGGAAGACTGAAGCCTGACTATACAATCTCACAGATTATTTCTGTTGTGTACTTGACCCCAAACAGAGGGGAATGAAACATAACAATTTTGTGGGCTATGAAGCTGGGGAAGAGCAGACCTGTGCCTCAGGCATGGCTGGGAGGCAGCGACCTGAATTGGGTTCCAGCTCTGAGAGATCAGATTTCATACCTCGGTGCTGTGCACTCACCAGTGAATTGCAGAATTGCGTCTCTTTCATTTTCCTCCAGGTGAAACAAAGATGATATCAGCTGAGAGACCCTTGAGGTGAAAGAGCCCCTAAGCCTAACAAATATTGCTGGCTGTAATTTTAACATTTCAGTCCATCTTCAAACGAGTGTTGTTCTTACAAGGGCAAAGCGTTATTTTCCTCTGCCCTCCTCCAGTGTAAACCAGGGATCCTGACAACAGCTTCAGGGGTTAATGTGACAGCTACCCACACCCTCAGCACAAAGGCATATCTTTGTTGAGCAACTAAGAAAGGATTTCTTTCAAGGATATGTGGCTTTTGAACCTTGAAAAATCTTATTAGTCAGATAGGGAGGAAAAAAGTATATATAAGCAACCTGTTGTAGGAATTTAGCAGCTTGTGAATAGAAAGAATACTATTATGCTGGGCTGCATGGCCAAAAGTTTAACGGATCAGACCCCATATGCCCTAGCACAGTCTCGCTCTGACTTGCTGAGCTGCTTTAAGCCCTCTGTCAAAACGGCATGAGCCTCAGCAATTCACTTCACAAGTACAAGACACCAGAGTTAGGTAAAACTGATGCAAGCTGGGAGTAGCTGGATCAGTGAGATATGACTTTCATGTCTAAACAGGGCTTTGGGCTGAGCAGAGCTGGCTTAAAGTAGCTTTCTCATCACAAAACAGAATGGATAAATAAGCAACTAATGCACTTCCTCTGACCTCCTGGTTCCTAGCTGCAAAGGGACCCAGTACACACCACTGTCATCACAAGGCCCTTTTAATTTCAGCACAGTCATTTCTGAGAATTATTAGTGGTAAAATTCCTTAATAAACCAAGTTGCCAAAAAACTCCAGAGAATAAAAGCTTCCAAATCCTAAAATTTTATTAGAAAGCTATTTTCTCAAAGACTTCATTTTGAAAATTAACCCCAAGGCTTGGAATAACTCTAAAACCTCAGTGGCTCTTAAAAAAACTAAGCAACCCTTCTCTTCCCATTTCTTATTCCTTAAATAAACTATTAAACAAAAAAAAAAAAATCAAACTTATATCTTAAGTACTTACAATTTAAAATTTAAGGGTTTTGCTTCAGGAAGCAGTTATACAAATAGAAACATTTTGTAACCCAGCAAGTTTGGGCCTAGTTTTGTTATGGTAAAACACTGCACTAATGCCCTTAATTCAGCCAAGTACAAAACACTTCTTAGAGGTCTCAGGACAGAAACCTGCCAGCTCCTTCCCAAGTGAGAACTGCCATTGAAGAGCAGCTGGAAAGCTGCTGTATGTTTAAGAAACATGAGAGAAAGTCAGAGATCTGATTTAGGCTTCTTATCACACCTCCGAAGAAATCTGGAGACCATTCTTTGTCTTATCGACCCATCTAAAACTTGGAGGTAATTCTCCTCCTGTGTTGCACCAGTCCTGAGCCTTTGCAGGACAATGCATCAGTAACCCCAGGTTACTTGCCCATGCCTAAGCTGGAGCCTGTATGTCCTTTCCTGTCAGCAAGGTTTTTGCTAGTGGTGGGAAAACCAATGCCAGCTCCTACTTGAAAACCACTCCTGAATCTTCTCAGCTCTTCCCTAAACTAGACACTGTCTTCTCGTCTCCTCTGTGCAGGATTATCCTCTTCTTCTCCTCTCTCTGTGTTTGGATGGTGGATACAGCAGTGTGTTTGCTCTCTGCCCTGGGCCCTTGAGTATTCTTGCAATACAATGATTTAGAAGGAGGAGGTTGGTTGATTTTTCTCCTGCTTGCCAGGCTGAGGACTTTGTGAGCTTCCCTCTGGAGCTGAGTCCTACTGATTTCAGTGGAAGGTGGGAATGCCCTGCACCTTTTTGAAAAGACAGCAAAGGTCCCCTAGCAAAGGATCTCCCTAAACAAGGGCTTTTTACTATTGCAAAATGGTTAGAAAATTAGACTTTAAAAGCCATAAATTACCCCAGTAAGCCAAGGAATTTGCATTTGTAAAGTACATGCCTGAGGTGCAAAACACATTAACAAAATATACAAATAAACAAAGCTGTTCAAACCCAAATGCAATTATACATTGAGGGCAAGGTGCCATGGAAATCCATGTCAGCTGTGCATGTATGTTTGAAGGCAACGCTATGCCCTGAGTCCAAACTGGTTTGTTTTCCCCACAGGGAAAATACAGAAAATACTGGTGCTATCATATTATTTACAGTGTAGTAGTAGCTAAGGAAATTAATTGCATTTTGCACTGGGCATTGCCAGTATGCACAGGCACACATCTGAGAGCTAGTCCTTTGCCTGGGAGGTGGGTGCTGACGTGCACATCCCTGTCTGTGACCATGTTAAACACTGCTCCTTACGCAAGGAGACTGCTGGCAGGCACCTTGAGGCGATTTAGGTATTGAACCTCTGTTTCCATGGGAGGTCTTCCAGCCCAATCAGGAATTTACAGTAATGCAATGTATCTCTGCAGCTGCTATATGCAAGAACCACTCAGCCTCCCCTCACTGGCACTTCCAAAATACCAAGAAGGTTGTGATGGTCCAAGAACATCACAACAATACAGAAAGTCATTTTAGTAATCTTGCCCAGTATCTTGGGGACTGTTCTGTGGGTGGGAGCATGGCCTTAGAGCAGAATAATTTTTCATACAGATATATATATATATATATCCTGCTACATCAAGGGTGGTTTTGATTACCATACAACTCAGCCACTCACAATATTTTGCATCACTCTCATGCCTTTCCAACAAGGACTGTGGGGCCTTCCTGAAGATAATGGAAAAATGTAACTTTGCCATTCCTGCACGAAGCACATTTTCCTTCAGCATTGCAATGGTATGTCCATCATTGCCTTTAACTTCTGTCATTAGACACTCGTAACCAGCTTTTAGCTTTTACTTCCATATGCCTAACTCTTGTGTTTGATGTCATTCAGTGCAATTCAGTGATTTTTAACAAACGTTTTGCAAGGCCCACAGGAGAAAGGCTTCCACCCTTGTGGGCAAGTCCTAGGAGTCTCCAAAAGTTAACTCAGGTTTCATCTATGCAGCTGAGTCTCTTGAAGCTCCCTGCTCAAGGCATACAGCTTGTAGAGGGGTAGGGACCAGAGCCCAGTGCATGCTCCCTTCCGACTTTGTGCCTGGTCTCCTTGGCCAGGGAACCTAAGGATGCAGTGAAGCTGCAGATCTGTGTGAAGCATGGAAAAGCTGGAAGCTACACCCCTAGGGGAACACCTGAATGAAATATCAAAATGCTTCTCAGAAAATCAATGTCACCAGGCTAAATGACCCTGTGTAGGCGCCCACACCTCCATGGGACGCTTTCTTTTTTTTTTACAGGTCCATGAATCAGAAATGGCTGGAGGCAAACATTCAGAGAGGAGTGGTGGGGAGGTATCTTAGACAGGTGTTTTGAACAGGGGACAACCTGGAGAAGTTTCAAGCAGCCCTGGAGTTTCCTTGGCTCCATTTTGCTTCCTCCTGGCACCTTTCAGCTAGTTCTTGAAAAAGTACCTCCCTTGAGCAGTGCCAAGTTCTTCTGTGAATCTGGGATTCACTCCACTGTGGACTGCAATCCCAGGTTGAATGAATCTTCAAAGATAGTGATTCTGTCTCATCTGAGACCTAAACAATCTTTCCAAACCAGTTTATTGAAGTACAGTTCTTATGCCTACTTTTTCCAGAAAAATTTTACAAATTTTACAAATTCTAAGAAGAAAATACAGCTGTGTAATCCAAACATAAGGCACAGTCTCAAAATCTGAAGATTCCAGAAATCTCTATGGAGCTGGTTTTTTCACTGGGGAATCAAAATTTATGACACTCATCTCAAGGCCCATATGGACCTTATCTGGAGCTTATTTAAGTGATTATATGACCACAGGATCTTCTCAAAATGCAGTGTGTAGTTATGGATGTTGAGCACATAATAATAACCTGGGACAGTGACAATGAAAGCAGGTTTTCTGTGTTTTCACTTGAGCATTGAACATGGAAGGGAACAAAATTCACAGAATCGTTTGAAAAGCCTGACTTTAGTCACTTGGTCAAAATCCAGTGAGTTATTAGATAAATTGTAAAAAAGGCATGTTGTTTAGTTATACACATTCACTTTTAGCTCAAAATTATTTTTTTATTTTGAATTCAAAATATCTGGATTAGCATAGTTCTCATTTCCTCTCAACTTCTTTATAATTGAGATAGAGACAGAAGAAAATAAAACTCTGATATGCCATGAGAGATCCTATTATGCTGATGTAAAATTGATTAGAAAAAGCCCAGTTGTGGAATTTCCCAGCAAAAATTTGAAGCTTTGGCAGGGAAAGATAACAAGCAGACATGCATTTGTTTATGGGAACTGCAAGTAGTGAAATTTGCTTATCAACAGCAAAAAGGGCAGAATTTGGCCTTACCCTGCATAAAAATAACAGGAAAACACAACAAAACACATCTCATGAAGTTTAGATTAGATGGGAACTGCAAGTTGCATGGCTCAGCTCAGGAATCCCAAACTTTCTAAGAACACAGAGGACCTTGTTTCAAGGGTGTGTGTTCAACCTCTCCCAGGTCACAAAATCCAGGGTTATTTGGACCTGGTACTTTGCAGCAAGGACACAGAAATTTTAATTCAGATTGTAGAGACAACACAACTTCCTGCTGGAACAGACACAAACCTCTCTTAGATAATGACGCACAAATACCTCAGCATTTTCCATTTTTCATTCTGTAGTAGGGAGAGAATAAATAGTATCCCTCCTCCTGAGAAGACTGCAGTTAAGTTTTCCTTCAAATTTTTTCTATGCATTTAACTTGCATATATTCACTGTATCTTGCAAAGATGGTCATAAAGTTTTTACTGTGGGATGGATATAGATGTAGATGACATAGATTTGCAAGGAGTAAATAATCAACTGCGTGATTATAGGACTGTATGTTCATTCTGTGATCATCTTTAGTACATTGCTGAATGAACCCCTACAGTGCTAAGGTTTGTAAAACAGCTTTGTAGTCCTCAGATGAAAGACACTACAGGAGTGCAAGACATTATTATCATTATTCAAACAGTAGGTCTGAAATAAAGCATGAAACTACTGCCAGAGTGGCTGTGGGGAGGTGGGAGCAGGGCAGGGGTGCAAGAGAGGGTGAAACAGCAGCTGGCATTCTCATTTGCTGCCATTAGCATGGATCACATATCTCTACGTGGAGAATCATTTTCTAATTCTACCTTGGGAGAAGAGAGGGGGAAAGAGAGAGGCATTCATTCGGTGTCATTCAGAAAGGACCTTAAAGACCTATTTATTATGCCGCTTCCTTCAGGGAGCTTGCTATAGGGTTTTGATTTCAGCTATGATATACTGACTGCTGGAGGAGAAAAAAAAACTTCCTGAACTACTGCTCTCCCTTCCTCTTCTCAACCCTGAATTTCACATCAAGCTATATTGTTCTCTTTCCCCCTTTCTGTTGGTAATGTCAAAACATATATTCTCATACACACATACACAGCCAGAAGATCTCTAAGAGCTATGAATATTCTTGTCTCAAGAACCAGGATAATGGAATGTAATCTTGATCCTGTCTAGAATCTAGGAAAAGATGGACAGGAATTTGTTTAACCCTCTCAGGTGGGATCCCCAACTATTTAGATCAAAATTCCGTTTGATTTGTTAGGCCCTTTGCAGCTGAGCAGTAGAGTTAAAATTATTTTCATTTAATGACAGTCATCAGAGCTGCCACTCTTTGACATGCATCTCCTGCTCCTAATTGCAGCTATCCTTCTTTACATTGAAGCAACAGTTTCAAATTTCAATTGATTGTGTCTACAGTTCTTGCCCAATAAGAGGTTTAGAAGCAAATAAGCTGCATTTATCCTTTCATAGATGACAAATGCAGAGCACGCAGGAATAATCAGATTCTAGAGCATCTCTGAAACACTGACAGCAGTTTTGGTATGGCCACATGAGAAAGCATAAAAATTTCAACAGTGGTTTCCTGACCTTCCATCTTCATTGTGTTGTGCGTGGTACAAGCCAGGGATCCTTACCCATTAATCACAGATGCAGTCCTCTACTTTTGTATGTTTCCTTTCATTTACCAGATATTAAATAGCTGCTGTAAAACCAGGAACTCTAGTAGAGTATTTGGAGGGGGCAGGTGGGGAGGCTAGGGAGTGAGCAAGAGCATTTCACCACAGGCTAAACCTTTATGTAGTTTGAACTGGGGTAGCTTCATACCAAGTCAGTGGAACTGTGCCTGTTTACTTCAGTGAGAAGTTGTGTCCATTCTTCCCAAGCAACTTACAACTGCACAATGTGCAAGCACAACCCAGGGCCATACTTAATCTTGTGACAATATTTGTCAGAAGTGGACTGTCCCTGGTTGACTGACTATCCTGTGCTCCTGAATGTAAAAGCCTCAACCACTTAATCTCTATCAAAGGTGCAGGTAAAAATTTCAGGTTGGCATCACAAATCACCAGCAAATAATAGAGAAATTCTCCTTACAACTGAGGTAAGTTCAACTCAGTTAGAGATACATTTGAATTGCACCAAATAGTCAAGCTCCTTTGTGAACCTTCATAGGTGATGCTGAGGTAGGTAGAGTATCAACTGCTACTTTTGCCATCCCTTTTAACCCAGCTGGCCCCGCTGACTTATCACAGCACATTGTTTGGCTGCCACATGTAGGATTTCACGGGTCTAACCACAACAGACTGGGCCTCTGACAGCTATTGCTAGAGTTGGTGACATTGGGATTTTGCTTCTGCATCTACCAAGAAGAGATGGAAGGAGCGATCAGAAGACAGAGAGGTCCCAATCTTTTGTCTCACTTCCTTCACTGTACTATTGTTCTTTAAAGGCTAGTGGCAAAGAGAAAATTATGTGCTACATCCACAGGACCTCATCAGAGCAAAATGGCTGTTTTGCCTAAATCCTTCTTTTCCTACATTTCCTCCAGTGTTCCAGCTGTCCTACAGCTTTGCACAAGCATAAAACAAGAAATAAAATTGCATTTAAAACACAGGCAGAAAGGGGAAATATGACAAAAAAAAATTCAGAAGAAAGAGAGGGTTTAATGTAATATTTCATGAGATATAAATCATTCCTACAGGGTTTGCCCTCTAAAGTCCATTGCAGTAAGTTAATTGTGATTTTACACATTAAGTGGCAGGGTGTACTCCTCCTTAGTATTGAATTTATGAATAAAAGACAGTCACCAGCCTGTCTTAAACACTCGTGAAGGCACTCCACTGAAGCCTTTGGCTACAGAATTCCATTTCTCTAGCTTCATTCACATTCAAATGTTCACACTGATAACTCAGTTCTCCTCAGCCAGGGAAATAAAGGATACTCTGATGCCTGATTCCACTTTCAATTACACTGATGCAACTCCAGAGTAGCTCCAAGGAAGTCAAGTTTCACACCAGTACGAAAATAAGTACAAGAGTGGATTTGGTCCAAAGGCTGCTCTGACAACGCATCAATCAAAGGTTTTTCTGTCCCACTGGATGGGTCATAGTTGATGGTGTAAAAAACCAGTGACCTGGATGGCACTGCAGGATCCCATTAAAAAAGTGGAACAAACAGGACTCTCCCAATACTTGAGTAAATGCAAAGAACTCCCTGGCCCCAGCGGGTTGCATACAACGAAAGCTGACTTGAGGCCTGACAGTGATGGGGGAGAGGACAGTGACAAGGAGCTCAGAGGGGAGAGGCAGGGGAGACACGTGCTCTGCCGTCACGTCCACCACGCTTCCCTGATGACCCAGCCCTGGAAACCTTGGTGAAATGCATGTGGCCTTGAATCATCCAGTGCTCTCACAAACATAAACCCCAAAACAAACCTGGAGTCTGTCCTCAGCTACACAGCAAGGGGCCGGAGTACTGCCCAGAGTTTATAGCCAGATGTTAACTTTGTAAGCCTTGAAAATATTCCCATTCAAGGTTGTTTTCTTGTATTCAGGCCTTTTTCCAACTTGGGTTGGTGCAACCTCCAGGAGTCTGCCTAAAATCTATTTTAATACATTAAATCTATTTTAATTTAATTATAATCTGTTTGCAGAAATTAGGTGACACTATCAACATATAGATGATATATCTGCTCTGATCTATCTGCACAAATGCTGTGGTTATTGTAAGATTTTTCTCTTTCCAGGTGTGAAAATTAATGCAAATTTCAAGGTGACAGTTTAGAAACTGACTTTCTAAACCAGAAACCTGAAATTTGTATTAATTTTGAGACAGTTTGAGAAAGTGTTACATATTTTGATCACTGAAGAGCTACAGCACTAACAACGATCTTCCCTTTCCAGAAAAATCTTTGATTCACACAAGCGAAGGCCATGTCCCAGATCTGTACTCATATAATCAACTTGATTCCACATGGGCCAGTTATTGTTATCACATAAACTATGAAGGATGTTTGCATCCCAGACGCAAGATAAAAGAAGAAATGCTAGAGTGATTAAGTGATTTTCTTGGTGGGTCTTGATTAAAGTGTCTGCAGAAAGGAGGGCCTTTCTACAGATAAAGTCTGTTTTCTTAATATTCTCCCAGAAAACTGATCCAAGACCCCAAATTCCATGAAGCAAATATTAATCTAAAGTGCATTTAAAGTGGAAACCATTAATTTGGAGGATTAATATTGCCCAGCCAGCCATATGCTTATGATGACCATAACAAGGGCAGCACGATGCATTGTTGTGCCAAATAAGCAAAATCTTATATCTAAATCCATCCAAAATACCTTATTTCTAGCAAAAATATTTAGCTAACTCATGATTTGTTTATTTCTCTCCTGTGTAATTATCTATTGAACTACTTCTTGCTCAGAGCAGTTAATGCTATTCTACTTGCAGTTACCATGCAGTCATGATAACCAGATACTAACTATTTAACAATAACACACTGGAAGGACCTGAACACAGAATAAAAATGAATCTATAGTCAGTGTTGCAACATATACAAGGATAAAAAAAATCCTTGCTAGTGTTCTTGTCCTGCACTGTCAAGGAAAACAAGAGCTTTCCAGTTGACTTCAGGGACTTAGGGTTTCGCTGATCGGTTCTACAGAAAGCTTACATAGGAGCTATTGCGACACACAGCTAAAAGAGAAGAGATTTGTGGGGTTTACATGTCTCTTGGTATCAGGAGCACGTTTCAAAACTGAATATGTCACTGTATTACAATGCTAAACTTTCAGCTTTTTATATCTCCATGCCTAAGGGAGAAAGTGGGACAGAGAAGCCCTCAAGCTCCACTGCAGCTTGCACCTCTTCAAATTCCCTATTTTGCTTATATTGCCCTGCCTTGCTCCAGTCAGCCAGGGCTCTTCGCTTGGTGCCCCCGAGCAAATGAGCAGGGAGAAGCAGCAGCTCTCTCTCCTTCCCATAGATGATGTAGAGAGCAGTCTTGTTCCATCCCACCAGGGCTGTAGGCAGCTGGTGATTCAGCAAGTCACAGCCCTCCTGGAAGCTGGAGGAATGCATGTAGAATGAGGCTGGGAAGGGGTCAGAGGAAGTGCTTGGAAACCAGTCTGTGTCTGCTCACACCTAACACTTCTATGATCAATTGTTTTTGTAAAAACCTATTTTATTTTACATATTTTAGATAAGGTTTTTCAAAGGAAAGCATTATCAACGCCACAGGCTTCTGCAAATTCCAATTGCTTTTCTTCTGAATGTTTTTAATCCACCCTACTTTCCCAGCATAAATGCAGTAAATTTTGTGGCAGGGGTTATTTCAGTGAGTCCAATAGTAAATAAAAACATGTGTTTACAAGGTGAAGGATACAGAACATAAAAAGGAGGCAAGTAGCTAACATGGAGGAAGAGATCACCAGAAAGATTAATTTCTAGCCAGATATCACTGCACAAGCCCTGAAGAAGAGTAACCTGAATATGTAAGCAGGGTGAACCATGGAAGGTAAGAAAGAGGAAAAAAAGCATCTCCTTTCTGAAAAAAGACAAGATGTGAGAGAGAAGCTGCTGAGTAATCCTGAGAGTCCTGCGGCAGCTGGGAAGTCTGGCAGTCTGCATTAGCAGACTCATTCCAGAGGAATGAAACCATGCAAAATAGTGGTCCTCTCTTATCCCACTTCAACCAGCTCTCTTCCTACTCAAGACCACAGGGACTGAATGGATACTGGTATTGCAGGCTGAGAATAATAGAATCCACCCATGAACCTGGATTCCTTCATGAAGACTGTAGTGTTGTGTAAAATGTGAGATTCTAATATTCCATGAAGGCTATTGAGGAACAAGGGTCTAGTCCAGATAAGCACTTCAAGCTAGCAAGGATAGATGAAGGAAATGAGAAATAACCAACCCACACAAGGACGTAAGGGCAAAATGCTAAAATGGGAGAAATAAAAATAAAATAAAATAAAATAAAATAAAATAAAATAAAATAAAATAAAATAAAATAAAATAAAATAAAATAAAATAAAATAAAATAAAATAAAATAAAATAAAATAAAATAAAATAAAATAAAATAAAATAAAATAAAATAAAATAAAATAAAATAAAATAATACAATAAAAAAGATAAGAAGAGGGTGGCACACACTATATATCTGTGAGAATCATAGAGCAAGTATAGACATCTGTACAACAAAAAAAAACAATGTCACTCTAGCTTGTATACAGCAACACACACAGCATAGACCTCCAAAGGGCTGAAGAAGCCACTATACACCTTGCATTCACTTACACTGAATTTTGTGTGTTCCTTGTGCAATCTTTACAGCCATCTTCTCATTTTCTAAATAGATATGTTGTTAGGACCTTTTCTTATGATTGCAACGAGACCTTGGCAGATGTTCCAGACAATCACTACACACACATGCTGCAGAACGGGATAGCTAAGTATTTAACTTTCCACATTTAAAAATGTGCTGTTAAACAAATTTTCTTCCACCTGGAAAGTGGAATCAGCTGCAATGCAATCCTATGAACATGGATAAACAGCAATAACTGACACAAGACACATAACCATACCTTAGCCACGTACAGGGAAAACCCTTAAAGGGAGAGCACTTCAAGATCAGTGGGCAAATTCTGGCTTTTGGGAGAAACCCACCAAATAGGGAATGCTATAAATCGAAGTTTATAGAAAGAGATGCAGGAAGAACTGGGCAAGCCTCAGGTTGGCTGTAGTTTCATATCTGGTGTTCTCAGCAGTAAAAAAAAGGGAACACAGTTCCTTGTGCAGCTTCCCTGCTGAATATACAGATGTATGTCAAGGACAGACACACTGAATAACCTAAGGTTAAAAACAGATCTCTGTTGGCAACCTGAGTCTGCTGAAATGTGGAGCTCCATTACCCATGGTGGAGTCTCTAAGGAAAGAGCAGGTAGTTACAATTTTTTTCCTACTATAACTTTCAGCCTAACAGGGACAAGGAAGAGTTCAGGTATAGCAGACTTGCACCTTTACACAGCTGGAGAACTTATGTCAGTATAAATGTACTCCATAGGGCTTTTGGGGCAAATAATTCCTGCTAGTAATGCCAAAAGTGAACCCAGACATGCTGAGATGGAAGAGCTCTCCCTACAACCTCTGCTGTACCATTTGGCAATTACACAGTACCTCTGGCTGGTCACAAATACCTCTGGCATCAGCCCAGCCTGATGGGTAAACTGAACCATTCATTAGAGCAACTCCCAGCCATCGAGGCTATTGACAGAAGGAGCTGACAACAGAGAGGCAATTCAGGATTATGATATCAAAACATTCTCAGAAAACAGAAAGCATTAAGTAAATCACCAGAGCAGGGGCTATGAAAAAAATTCTGGGAAATAGAAAAAGGCAATTAAAAAAATCTTTCAAGAAGAAAGCTGCACAATAGATGGAGGACTGAGAGCCATGAAGCACCTGTGTAGTCAGAGTAGGTGCAGAACCACATCCTATTGGAAACATAAGAGAAATAGTGAGCAGAAGCCTGAAGGGCCTGAAGTCACACATGGAAAACTACTGCATGAGGTTTCAGGCTGAGACTCAGGAGCCACACATGTCCACAACACATGTGGCTGGGAATCCAGCTTTAGCATGTAAGATACCCATATGCCCTAGAAACACCTATCTTCTCACTGAGCCTCCCAAACTTTTCTGAGAACAGCATTTCTCCCCTGGGGGGGGTCAAAGTTGCTGTGGGCCATAGCATGAAGGATCAGCAACATCCTTCCTAAAAGACCCCAGAAGATACAAGAGAGGCAAATCCCAGGGCTGATCAGCTAATCAGGCTGATCACAAAGCAACCCATACAAAAGGTAATCCCATGCTTCCAGCCGAATGGGAAAAGTAATACTGCTTCAGGGTGACTGGCAGCCATCCCAGCAGATTGGGAATTATCTCATGAGACTGGTACGTGCTTCACACCTGGGGCTGGACTCCCACGAGCTGATCCAAAAAGAGATTGCTTTAAGCTGTTCATGAAAGCAGAATTTGAAGTATGAAACTGTAGTTTCCAATTTTCAGATTCTAGAGCTTTAGAAGACCAGAATCTTAGCCTAGGGTGGCTTTTCACTGTCACTCACTAAGAGGGGCTGTATGATCACAGCATATCCCTGCTCTCTCTGATAGGGTGGTCTTCTAAGGAACATGAGGGGAGGAGGCATGCTCCGGGACCTGATGTTGTGTTCTGTAGAGGGTCATAACCTAACACCCCTTGCTCAGTCAACAGCATGCTGTGCCCTGCAGCAGCATTCATGTGAGTCAGTGCCAAAGGAGAATCCAGGGGCAATTCTTCCCTTGAATGCCTGAAAAAGTACCATCAGCAGTACAGACAGACAGAGATTCATGTCAAAGACACAGAAGACACAAGTATGCTGCTTATCAGAGAGCATGGACCATCACAACATGGGATATTTTCCTGGGGTTTAGATAGTTACTCAGCATTGACTGAAGGAACAGAGAGACATGATAACTTCTCATGAAGAGCCCAAAGAAGGAGCAGTGCAAAGTACACGGGAAACAGAGTGAAAGCCTGCTTGTCACAAAAGAGGCAAAATCCATGTGACTTGGGATCACAGTGCACATGGATTTTTACCTTGCTGTCGAATAGATATGTAAAATAAGGACAAAAGGCAATGTCCAAGCTCCACTGGAATGCTCATTATGTGGGGTAGCTACAGAGCCAGGATATCAAGACTGCACATAGAAGGCATCCAGCACACATGAGAGACATCTAGAACATAGAAAACCTGGGCCAGGAGACATGGGATAAGCCTCGGCCTACACCAGTGGATAAGAAAAATAGGTTTATTTCACAACATTTCAGACCAGCAAGTTATGACTAGAGAGTCAAGCTGGCAGCATAAGGGGAACAATTTCCCTGCCAGCAGCCCTGATGTGAAGCTGCTTCAGCCGCCTGAACACCTATCAGCCATGGTGGCACAGGCCACCTCCTTCTTTATCCCAACAGCCAACAGCTGGGTGAAAAAACCCTGACAACACGCATCTGGAAAAAAGAAGGCTCCAGAAGCTGGAAAAGATGATTAAGGAAGTTCCCTATCAGGCCTAATTTTCATGTTATATGTAGTAACCTGCATGGATGTGGGGCAGAAGGGCAGGAGTCGTCACCTGGAGGAGCTCATGGGGAGCCCGTGGAAGCCAGTCTGTCTGCACCCAGCCAGAGCACTGCCTGCATGTGGGACATCTCACATGTAAAGGATTTCAAACCTGCTCAATATTCTGAGCTTGAAGCATTCTCCATCTCAGCCAGAATGCAAACTGAAGTGCAAAATCTTATGCCACTTTGAGGGATAAGAGGTGTTTTCTCTCTGCTAGACCCCAAGGGAGAGAAGATGGAGTACAGGGTCTGTGACCAAGTTGCAGCTTACTGCTTGCACAGGTCTGGGACAGCCAAGCACCATGAATTGCTCCAGGGAGGCTGTAAAGTTACAATCCCGTGTAGGGCGTTAAAGAGCGCTGTAGTATGAGGGGAAGTTTTTCAAGGAGGACATTAAAGCAATATCTTGAACTTGCTCATTAAAAATTCCACTGCTGTTTTAACAAGAGTAGGATGCTATGTGAGGCACTGTGGGCTTTTATTAGGAAATGCAAAGTCATGCCAAACATTCCTGGTTTGCGTCTCATATCAAGCTTAAAGATCAGCTCCCTCAGTGTGTCAGAAGATCCTGGACTTAGTTTTTAAACCTGTGTTGCCAGTTCAGATCATTTATATAAATGATCTTTACCCATTTCAAACCTTACCATGTCTCTGCAGAGATAAAACCCCAAAAATGTAATCTGTAATTCCTTTTACCCTTCACTTCCCAGTCCTGCTTCATTCTCTATCCTACTGACTCTGCTTCTGCTGGATTTTCTGGCTCTTCTCTTTTGTTATCCCTTCCACAGTGAGTGTACACATTCTACCCCTCTCACAGCTCTGCTGTGTTTGCCTGCAAGCAAAGATGAAGACATTTCCCCCTACATGTCAGGCTTACTCTTGCTGACCTCCTGCTGTAACAGTACACACCTTTCCATGTAAAGGCAGCAATATGATTGTCTGTGCCACATCTTCTGGTGACCAGCAGCTGGAGTTTGAGGTTCCTGCAGGAGAGGATGTGCTCGGCCACATAGACATGCTGTTAGAATGGAGATGACAGTCCCAATGTTTTATTGAACTCAGGACAGATCCTGATTTCAGCAAATCAGATGAGACCCTAAGAGTGCCTTGCATGGCTAAAACAATCCCAGTAACACAGCACATCTGGTAACCTCATAGACAGAGTTAAAAAGAAATAAAACTTCCCAGGGAAAAGGTCAGAACTTTGATTAATAACTCCTAGAAAAGCAAAGTGTTTGATGGCAATGTCACAAAAGTTTTGCATTACTGCAACTCCATTAATTTTACTGGAGCCACCACAGTCTCTCACCACTGATGGAGCAGCACTTTCTGATGGGCAAATTTTGGTATGCTATCCCTTTCTTCCACAAATTTCAAGATATTCACACTCCACAGGTCTGGGAAATCCTCTGGAATAGCTGTCAGGGGCTTCAATAAGTGTATCTTAGGGTGTATATTCCCAGCTCCTCCATATCTCACGTACTTCACTCTCCAATACTGGCAGGCATGATCCCAGCAGATGGCCATACACGGACAGCTCAATATACAGGTTCATACTAAGTGCCCTAATTCTTTATGGAACTACAAGTACTGGTACTTTCTTTTCTTTACTTCCTATTGTTTAAACACTTTGATTTGGACATCCAGACATTAAAATAAGTTTCTAGTCCAGGGCTTAGGCACCGTAGCAGATTAGTCACATAATGAAGCTGAGATGAGAACAGCAGTAGCAAGCCAAATGTCTTCTCTTTGCAGCAAAACAGTCTAGGTATTCATACCAAACCTAATCACCCCCAAAATTACTACAGAAAGCTAATTCCTCTGGCTAAAATATTCATGTTGCCAACTAAAGCTCCCTGAATACAGCCTCTTACCATGAGACGTGCTTTCTCTCAAATGCCTCAAAAGCACCGCCTGGGCTATGGCTACACAGAAGAATGACTCACCCATCTCATCTCCTGAGTACGTGTGGGTGCTGCAAAGGTAGGTTGCAAGCTTGGGCCCAAGGTTTCCTCTGCATCCCAGAGGTGAGGTTCCCACAGCACCATGGCAGAGTAGTCCCCACACCCAAGATAAAAATGTCTGTTTGGCTGTGCTTTAAGGCACGAAACAAGCTGCCAAGCTGAGGGTTCCCAGGTTTGAACACCTCATGCACAATTTTCACATGTGTTTACTTTCCTCTGGTCCGTTTGCAGGAGCACAAAATCCAAAAAGTGTATCACGCTGAGCGTGGCTGGAATTTTGATGACTTACACAGCAATGAAGTCATCAGAGACTTGCAAAGCCAAACTGGAGGAGTGATTTCATAGCTGGGGCTCTGGTTGGGACCTCAGTGCCATCAAACCCTGATGGACATGCAGCCTCAGGGCTCAGTGTCACACCTATGGGCAGAAGAGATTGCTGCTGGGAGCACTGCTGTCAGGTCAGGCTAGGCTTCTCACAGGGAGGCTTGATGGTTCTTTTGCACCTGCTGCATGGGAGTCAAAATGCAGAAGGAAGAAGAAAATACTCTCCAATTCACAAATAATGTGTGTCTGCTTTGCTTGCTGAATTTTACATTTCTTGCACACTGTGTATTGAGCAGAGTGATTGCAGCAGCATATGTATCCAAAGAGCAGGAAACAGACTGCTGACGACCTTCGCGAGATATCAGCAAAATAAACAAACATAACACTCACATCAGGTGGTCTGAGTGCCAGCACTGGGATAAACTGAATCTGCAGGGAAAGTGCCGTCGGAATTTCCCTTTAAACCACACCAAGCTGTAAAGCTGCCTGGGTGCAGGGAGCAGTCAAAATCAGATCAGCGTGTGAATGTTTTAAAAGGGGTGGATTAATTCATGTGAGCCATGCAGCTCAGCTGGAACTGCTGCTTGGCTGCTGGCTTCAGTTGCATGCTTCCTGATGGCATGCTTTTCCTTTCCCTGCAAAAGACCTTCCCTGGTGGGAGGGCAAATGTCCACTATGGGCACGACTGTGGTGCAGGTGCTGGGCAATGACCTGCCAGCCTTCGCTCCGTGGCTGGTCACAGAATCACACAACATGCTGAGTTGGAAGTGACCCACTTGGAACATTTGGAATGGAAGTAATGGAAGTAATCATTGATTAATGGAAGTAATCATTGAGTCCTGGTCCTGAACAGCACCATCCCCAAGAGTCACCATGTGCCTGAGAGCACTATCCTAAAACTTCTTGAACTGTATCAGGCTTGGTGCTGTGACCACTTCCCTGGGAAGCCTGTTCCCATGCCCAACTACTACTTGGGGGAAGAACCTTTTTCTAATATCCAAAACCTCTTCTTCAGGCTCCACAGACCAAGTGACCTCAGCCACTTTTCATAAGTCTTCCCCTTCACCATCTTCATCGCCCTCCTTTGGACATTCTCTAATAGCTTTGTATCTTTCTTACATTGTGACACCCCAAACTGCACACAGCATTCAAGGTGAGGCCACCCCAGTGCAGAGCAGAGGAGACAGTCCCCTCCCTTGTCCAGCTGGCAGTGCTGTGCCTGATGCACCCCAGGACATGGGTGGCCCTCCTGGCTGTGCGGGCACTGCTGACTCACATTCAACTTTCTGTCAACCAGGACCCCCAGGTCCCTTTCTGTGGTGATGCTCTTCAGCATCTCATTTCCCACTCTGTTCATATATCAAGGGTTGCCCCATCCAGGATGCAGCACCTGAGCTTTTTAATCTTCATATGGTTGGTGCTTGCCCAGTGGAAGCAGTGCCTCCCTGCCCTCAAGGAAGTAAACAGCTCCTCCCAATTTTGTCGTCTGTGAACTTGCTTAGTATCTCTTCCAGTCCTGTGTCCAAGTCATTTATGAAGATGATGAAGAGCAGAGGGCTGAGACAAAGATGGGGCCCTGGGAACCCCACTAGTGACAGGTTACCAGTCTGCTGTCACCCCATTGACTGCAACCCCTTGCGCCTGACCTGTGAGCTCACCCACTGCATGATGAGTTTATGCAGCTGGGGGCTGGACTTTTTGTCCAGAAGGATCCTGTGAGGGTCAGTATCAAAAGCTTTACTGAAATCCAAAATGGAGGCAGACACAGAGGGTCTGTTCTGTCAAACAAAGAAAGGAGACCTGCTCAGCAAGGCTGCTTCTGACTGAGAGCAGTGTTGAATGTGCAGTGTTGTCTCTGGGGCTGAGGCCTCACAGGCAGAAAGGGTGAAGCTCTTCACAGCAATCACTTCTCAAGTAACTGAGCTTTGCTCAGAGTAAGGGACTCCAGAGGAGTACCTAGATACATGTGTACATATATATATATATATAAATATATATATTTATATATAATGGGTACATATGGCTAGCGGGTTGAAGTGATTGACTTCTGGGAAAGATGAAAAATGTTACTGAGCCCTTGTGGAAAAGCCTGAAAGAATTTAATAGAAAATTACAGCCTTTCTCAAGAATTTAATATAGAATTATATAGGATAGTTAAAAACAACAATGGAAAGGATATTACTCTCTATAAACTCTATAGGTTTCAGAGCAGTTTAAATAGGGCCTTTTAATGTTTCTGCAAAGATTCCTATTACATCCTGTAGGGCTTTTCCACACAGATCTTAGCAGCCATCAGGGAAAACCTGGTGCCAGTGAGTTCCTAAGCAAACAAATCAAGTAATTCTGATAATTTACATTAGACTGAGCTTTGCAGTGCTGCTGCAGCTCCATGAGCCTCTGTGGGACTAGAAACAGCTCAGGGAAACTGGAGCTTTGGAAGAGACTTTCCGTTCTGGTGTCCCAGCAGTACGTGGTCATCACCACATAAAGCAACCTTTCCTCTTTGTGCTGAGTGGACCTTGCAGGGGTCTGTCAATGTAATATCTAACCACAACGAATAGTGTTCATTTTAGACTAAGATATGACAACAAACATAGCTGCACAAAGCAAGATAAGGTATCTAGGGATGCCAGTGGCTGGGACACCCTCTGAAAGGCAGTCTCTGATGCATTTTGGCACTAACCACTGCCTTCTGCCAAAATGCTGCCTTTGGCCAAAGTTTTTGTTTCAGATTTATTTTTCTCACCGCGTAATACATGTGTGGTGTGTTAAGCATTTTAAGTGTGTTGAATTAGTTATGAAAGGTATTCTTGTTCACAGTCCTACCTTTAACCATTATAATAAGAACAGTGGACAAATTTTATGGGCTATAGCACCTGTATAAAACATTACAGAGTAAAATGCACATGTAGTAAGATATGATTAATCCACCTCTTTTTGTCCACAGAAGATATAATTTGTGTGTTCCACTGCCCTCAATTTATTTGCACATCTCTCCCTCAGCGAAGTCATCCTAAGTATCCTAAATTCTACCTCTCATCACTTACAGTAACTTGAAAAACTGATCTTCTTCAGTCTGCCCAGCCCGACACTATTCCATAGCTTAAAAGACTGAATGAAAACCCCAGCAATGCATACATTAATATTCAAACATTTGAGCTTTGCACGGAACCACTCTCTGATCCAGATGGTGACACATGCCCATGGCAAAGTACTGTTCCATACAAAACCAATTTTTGTCAATCGGGGAAAATGACAAAGGTGGGAAGCAAAGTAGTGAGCTTGCTTTATGTGTGGTGATCCTACCACAGCCCAGATAAGTTTTCATACCATTGTTTGAACCCTGCTAGACTCCTGTCACTGGAATGAACCTCAGTATTCTATGACTGAGAGTTTCATATGCTAAGATGTTGAAAAGCAGCCCTACTGTTTCATTGAATGCCTTCTGATCATAATTTTTTTAAAAAGATATCTAAATATAAAAAAGGCCTAACTGTACTTCATCATGGAGCTTTTTATAATCTCTTGATATGCTTGTCTTCCCTATCTAGTAACAGCCCCAACTCAAACCACCTGCTATTGATTTTCTCTTAGACTGTATTAACTTCGCTTTCTTAGTAAAAAACATACTTTTCAAAAGATGCTCATCCTTTCAAGTCTGAAATTCAGTTATTTTCAAAGTAAAAATCATTCACTTCTGAAACATCAGCAGGCTGACAACAGTAAGAATTAGTGCATGGGTCCTAAATACTATGCCTAATTCACCCAATTCTGCATATACCTTACTTGAGAGGTGTCTAAACAGAGAAGGAGGAAGCAAACTGTGTACCTGAGTTCTCCTTATACACCATCTGGAGACAGACGTGAAATTCCCCTCAATATCTACAGCAGAGGCTCAAGATGCTTCAAGAATTTTTACACAGTCACACAAAATTATTTATGTGAAGCTATTTATTTGTGTAAATACATCTGCAAGACAAGGTTCCAAAGACTGGAGGGAAAAAGATGTTATATATAGTGAACAGACTTGTCTCTGAAAAAACATTTTCCAGATTTGTTTGTGGAAGAGCTCTCAGTGTGACTTGCTGGCTAATACTGTAAAACCAATTGAAACATTAGTTGTGTCTGAATCTAATTTTTCTCTGGTTTTCATTCTTTAAAATCCACCCATATTCAAATGTTCATTGTAAGCACAATTGCAAGGAGGGGAAAATCCCTCTGCCTGGTGAGAGAACCAGAAGGAAGAATCCTTCCAGGGGCAGTCTTATCAGCAAATCCATGGAGACTTATCGGAAGATATACATCCAGAGGTTTTCAAGCTGCCTTTTTGTACTTCTCCTTAGGCCTGAAGTTTGATATCATTATGGGACATTTCCAAGGCAGAAGCAGCAGCCACTGCTTAATCTTTTTATAAGATGTAAATCAGTTTCAGTAATTATCATATTAGATGGTTTGCTCATGTTTTCTTGCTGGGAAAAAATACCATGTCTTATAAATTCCTCAGTGCTGTAACATCAAAGCAGCAGGGTCGGCATGCAGATCCAGAGGGGAGGGGAGACTAATTTGATGAGGATGTATATATGATAGAGATTTCATTTAAGGGACCATCCTGAATGATGTATGCCAGACTGAGCCCTGGAATCTTATATACTAGGCATGAAAAACATGCATCTGAGGTGCAAGCCTTGAAGAACTGAAGTGATAGTTCATACCAAATGCAATTAGGAAGAGCCAAAACACCTTGAAACAGCACTTTAAGGAATTAGAGGGGAGATGGGGAATCCTACCCTGCCAACTGCACACAAAGGGGAAGAAGACTGACTCAGACTGTGCTTCTGAGGATCAGAAGGCCTCCTTTGGTATTTACAGAGACACAGGGATACCATACATCTTTCCCTTGGGTTGCCACCCTGCAGCCAGGATCAACAACAATCAGGCCAAAATGGTCCTGGTCTCTCCGTGATCAGGCTCCCTCCTGGTAGTTTTCTGAGCTGAACACAAATCCCAAGAATCCAACGAGGTCATTAGCTTGTTTGCCATGAATGCAAAAGTTGTGTTTAGTGAATCTGACATTGGAGCCACCAGTCCTGTACCTCTCTGCAGAAAAGTCTTACAAGTGTAAAACTCATCAGCTTCACACCATTATTTTTGCTCTCTTCAAATTTTACTCCGCTTGACTGAAACTGAGAGAATCCAAGAGTGCTTTAGTGATCAGGACACACATCCCGACTTCAGATGGGCAGAGCAGCCGTTCTAAAAGAAATGAATGGCATCACTTTTTTGTTCAGAAAAAAGCACCCCTGTGTGTCATACACCAATGAACAATAGGTTCACATCACAGAGAAGTGGTAGAAACAGAGGAAATGAAATTTAACATGAGAAAGGAAAACAAGTAAATACTACATACTTTTTTCAAGTGAGTCCATATGCGAGTGATTAACTTTTGCTGTCGAGGGAGGACAAAGGGGGAGCCAAGATTCTCTGTTACTGTTTGAAGGACTGCGCACAGCAGCAAGTATGGAAAATTTCACCAGTTTGGCAGATGCCGTAAAATATTTTTATCTCAAACACCTTATGCTTGTGGTCCTAACTCTGACCCCAGCCTAGCAATTTGTAATCTCAGGAAGCATTGCACTAGCTTTCACAGAATCTCACTTGAGACCAACTCTCACAAAGCTGCACATCTCAAGGAAAATTTACAGCCTCTGAACTGGGAATGTGCCACAGTGCAATGACAAACACTAGCTGGTCTGCAAAGATAGAGTGTTCCCATTCTCAGCATCCTTGGGACCAAGGGAGACAGGCTGTTGTTGTTGAGCAGCTGAAGAATGCACACTGCTCAAAGCTCAAGAATGTGGAAATGGCAGAGCTTTTTCATAAGACCATTATAAATGACATCTTAACAACATCTGCAATTAAAAATGCTCAGAGTTGGAAGAGACCTTCCAAAAAACATGTGGATCATAGAACTCATTCCGTTCCTATGACTTAAAAATCTGACAGCATAAGCCTAGAAAAATGAGAGAAGGGCCTCTTCCCTGTCTGTTGTTTAAGCAGCTTCCTCAATTCCAAATTTCAGTGACAAATGATGGTTGACCCTAGGATGTCCTTCAGCCCTGCACAGCAGTCCACTGCTACAGAAGTTATTGCAGGAGAAGGCTGTTGCTTGCTGTATGTCACACCTCTACATGTCATGAATACACTTCATATTCTGCATATTTAAATATACCTCAAGTTAAAAAGTAATCCTTTAAAGGGAACTAGGTAACTCAAGGGTTTGGTAAAGTAGCTGCACTTTCATTTCCCTGTTGTGGGTTTAGGTGCACCCATCAAAAAGAAGTGGGATTTCTGTGAAATGAGATCTTGGCTTTTCTGGTCTTGAACGAGAAGAGCTATGGGCTCTTTTTAAGACCTACCCTGGCTATTAGCACACTCACAAGTGATCTGGGCAAATGGGCCATCAGGGCACAAAAGTTCACCTTGAGTTTTCCACCTGATATGAAGGGACCTCCTACTACCACAAGTTTCAATTTACATGCCCTACAGATCAACAGACGTCTTAGGCATCTTCCTGCTCCAAGGCTGGAAGAATGCCGCCCTTGTCAGGGCTCAAATTCATGCTAAAATGAAAACAAAAACAAAAACAAAAACAACCCAAAAAAACAACCCAAAAATGGCAAAAAGTAAATGAAAAAGAGTCTTTGATGGGTTTTCTGGGAGCTACCTGGCAAATAGGATAAAATGACAGCTATGAAAGGAACATTCAAATTAAAGAAATGTTGGGATAGGGTTAATACAAGTTTGTTAATTATCTGGTAAGGACCTGCTCAGATGTACTTTGTCTCTGCATGTGCACACACACAAACACTTGCTTCAGTGCCTTGCTTGAATAATAAGGCACAACAGGGCAATCATTGTTGTGCCATAATTGCACTCCTCGGGTGTACGCCAGCCACGAACCCGAAGGAGGAGTGCTATCAGCAGCCTGAGAAGTATGATTATGGCCCAACAAGGCATGCCCTGTTGTGACTTATTACAATTAGAAACGCTATCTACAGTGTTGCAAACCTTGAGGTGAGGGCCACGAGAAATGCTTTTTAAAAGCCTGTGTTCTGGTAGTGCATATTTAAAATGTTGTACCTGCTGCTAGGACTCCCCATTAGCCAATCATATTGCTCAAGTATCCTTTGAATGACATACTTCATGCCCCATCTCAACCCTATGCTGAAAGATTAGAGGAATTAGTAACATTTTTCAACCCTCTCTGAGCTCTCAAGAGACCTGCAAAGCAATAAGTGGTATACAGCAACTTAAATTACATGCCTGTTACCAACACCAAAAAACCATTGTTGAATATCTGGGGACTATTAACTGCTTTCCCTCCTAAAAGATATGTTTTTTAGCAAGCAACATTCAAGAGACACTAGCTGAAAGGAAAAAAAAAAAGGGGTTTTACTGCATGCTTTCATGGGTGCACATCTATCCATCCTTCAGCTTTGAAACCAGGGCCAAATGGGAATAAGGAGACCTACCTATTTTACAGAGCAATTGCTAAGATTGATTAGCACCTATAATGGCCTTGGAGGTGTTCAACTGGCAGGCATTCCAGGCATGCAGAAGGATCAGGGAAAGCACATATGTACAGCAAGCTGCAAAATACCCGAGTGGGAGAAATCGTTCACCCTGACATGACAGGAATTGTTTAAACAAAGATGGTGCCTTTTCTGTGTAGGCACCCAAGCAGAAGGTCTGTGGGGGGTGTTTCTTTAGTAATCCTAAATTAACTAGGGACATGGCAAGGATACAGGACTGAAAACGAGCATGTAAGGCTCTTCACCCAACACAAGAGTAGAATGTGTCCTGCACGCCCAGAAGGCTCCTTCACCTTGAATGTGAAAGACAGCTTCAAACAAACAAAGTGATTGTGCACAGGTTCTGGTGAATTCTGAACTCACTTTAAACCACACTGGAGTAAAAGCTGCCTTAAAACAGTCCTTATAAGAAAACAGCTAACACAGACATTCAAACCATTCTGGGAAAAAATAATAAAGGGGGTGGGGGGGGATAGCATAGAATATTAAATTCAGAGAGCTTTACAGCCAACATCTGGACTTTGGGACAGCTGAAGCAGTGTTGTGTAATGCCTGAGAAGGGCAGAATAAAAAAAAAAAAAACTAAGAAATTGCCCTGTGATACCAAATCATCAGCTAGTCAAAACACGTTGGAGCTAATGTATATTAATCACTAGAAACCTTAGATAAGTTCAGTAAACACTGTCTATTACAATATGTTAAAAAAAAAAAAGGCTTTGAAACAGCACTGTGCTCAGGGGTCTGATCCAGAGCTCACTGAAATATGTTGGAATGTTTCCATTCACCTCAGTGAGTTTTGTGCATTGAGCTTTTTCAAGCCCAGGCAGCAGTTCAAAAATAACTTTACAGCACTATCCCAATTGTTTATTTGTGTATGAACAGCACTGAAAAAGTACACATGGCCAAGCAGAAAAAGAACAGTTACAAATATTTTTAAATTGCCGTCACCAAAACCACTAACAACATAAAAATTCAGCTATTTATGATGTTGTAACACTGGCTTTAATAGGGATGATGGTAAGAAACTATGCGTAATATAATCAACAAGCTAACAAACCCCAAGGTTCTCCTGAGGATTTTAACATGCAGAATGTTTAAAATATTAAACAAACAATAATAGCAAAAATCAGGATATGATTAATAATTTTAACAATCAGTCCTGAAAGGTTCCCTCCAAAATTTGTTGAAACTGTTTCATAATAAGCTCACAAACTGCAGAAAACATGACATATATTTAATGTGACCCAATAGGACAAAAAGAAAGCTCTGTTTGTCCACTGCTGCCTGACTTTGGGTTCATTGAGCTAGGCTGAGTAGATTTGAAATGAATCAAGATGTTTAACATCTGCCTCCTGTTATTAAGATATTCTCTTCATATTTATAAACAAATGCTTTGTTGGGGTTAGGCTGAGGATTCCATGACTCTGTGGACTCATGTTCCCTTAGCAAGCTGAACTTCAGGCCACAAGTAAAAGGTACATTATAAGTGTTCTGAAATCTATCAATGCATGTAGGAAAAAAAGATTAATTATGAGACAGTACAATCTGCTTGCTTGGTCTTTCACAGCTGACATCTGACCATGTGCTACAAGACATCACGTTAAGACAAAACCACATTTTTTTTTTAAATTAGCTAATGAAGATAATTCCTCAATATTTTAGTTAGAACAAATGACCTTGTGTTTGTGTGCATTGCCTTGTCAAGACTCTCATGCTACTAAGGCTCTAGCTACTGACATGTGCTTGGAAATCCCAGCACTTCCATAATCACCACAAATACAAATCGTCTCCTTTGAATTCTCCTACTTCCTCTCTATTTCTATCTCCTCCCTTTCCATGAGAATTTATGTTAATCTCTCCTTCAATCTGCTTTCAGTCACTGTGTTAGTTTGATTTCCTCCTTTCTTCCTTACATTTAGCTCCTTGCTCCACTCTGGTCTTCTCCAGTTAATGTATTGAAAATGGACCCCTTTTCTCCACCCTTACTGACAGCCTGGTTTGTGTCTCTGCTCTCTCTCACTCACCCTAATGTAACACTTTCCATCCTGCCCTTTCTGACTGCCTGTCTTTTGCTCTCCCTGTTACCCTGCATTCTGCAGAAGAATAATCTTGCCTAGCATGTTCCTAACGCCCTCCCCTCCATGCAAAAAAACCCAAAACTAGCACCATTTCCCTCTTCTGAAACTTTCTTCCAGAACACACTTCTTCCCATTCCAGCTCTGTTCTGTGTACTGTCTCCATCTTAACCTGCCTCATTTAATACTTAACAGTACCTGAATGTCTTTGATTAACATAGGCTAAGAGTTCAAATTCATAGTTTTTCTGTTTGTGGTCACAGTACTTTCATGGCCAAAACTCTTAAAATATATGACTTCACAACATAATACTGTACAAAATACAGGTAAGAATTTATATGGATATATTTGAATCCAACTTCATTACAAACAAGCAGGATCTTAGAAAACAAGGATTTCAAAAGAGGGAATATTTTTTGAGAGCAGGATTTTATGAGATCACCTATTCCAATCAGAAGGAATACTAATAAAGCAGGAACAAGAAATATCTATCTGAGATTTTGTATCCTGTTCCTAAAACATGTAATTCCACTGTCTCCCTCCCAGAGACCAGTGATGGCACCTCCTACCAAGTGGCAACCAAACTGTTTTTGTCTCAGCATCAGCCTGTCACTTCTTGCTCTGCCCAGAGAGGGCACAAAGAACTATGTATTTTCATCCTCTTCTGGAGCAACTTTTAACGTACTCAAAGGCTGTGATCATTTTTCTCTCTAAGCCTTCTCCTCTTTAGACTAAACAAACCCAAATCTTTCAGTCTTTCCTCAGGAGATCATGCTTTCTAGGCCTCTGAATATTCATGACTTTTCTTCTTTGGGCTATCACTAATTGGTCTCCTTCCTCCTTAATGCTGAAACCAAAGCCAACTGAGCAATGAATAGAAGTAATTTCAGAGCTGATTTACTCTTTTACAGTAAATGAAAGATATTTCCTCAAAGAATGTGCATCCTCCACTTGATGGTTTGGTTTAAATATTACTTGATGTAAAGCCACAGTGAGCACGTTAATACCAAAAGTAACATAACTGAGTGTGATAATGCAGGTAGAGTAGTAAAACAGTATTTCATAGTCAATACTTTTTTTTCTCTTCTCTTTCCCCCCTTCCCCCATTTTATACTTAAAAAAAAAGAAAGATGTATTCACTACCTGAAGTTTTCCACGATTAAAATTCCATATATAAAAAGATGTTGGCTTACAGATTGGATGGGAGAGGTTCTATATGTTTCATTTATGAAACAAAGCTGAATTTAATTCCCTGATTTTGTGTATAAAGTATTTGGTATATTCTTGAATTTCTAATTCAAAGAATAATCACAGAGCTTATTTCTTAGCCAACAAAAGAAACGTTACTGCAAATGTTGTACATATAAAATAAATATATTCTGATGATTATTTAATTGACTCAATGGAAAACTTGCAAATCTGGTGTCAATTACCTCACGTCCTAAGCTGGAAAAATATATAACACACTCAACCTAATATATCGCTATAAACATGATTAATGTATTTTGAGAATGCCCCACACAAGCATTATTTTCTGAAGATGACATTTTAATGATAGTTGACATGCAGTATGTGGCACATGTTGAAAATCTATCGTGTCTTTAAATCTCTCGATGTGTGCACATACATGCATCCGATCCCAACGGCATGTACTCTCTCTGTACTCTGAATTAATTTACATACCCAGGAGGACCATTTCTGTACCTCTTTTCACAGGCAGGGAGCTCAGTTAGTGAGGTTCCCTAAGTTTGGTTAATCAATCAATCAATCAATCAATCAATCAAGTGTCTTCAGCTTAGATACCAAATGATCCTCTGCACGTAACCCATGCTTCGACTTACAATGCCCCTCAAAATGTTTTGATTCTGGCTCTCTTCACAACAAAACAAGCAGCATGTTGGCTGCATGATTGCCTCAAGGCTACTGCACTGTGATGCTGGCCTGACCCAAGTTCACACTGGGTTTTGCACATCATCTTTGAGCCACTCTCCTCTCTTTCTCCATGCTACTTAACACTACTCATCTGCTCAGCATGTTCTCAAAAGGAACTGGTTCCTTTTAACCAGAAGGGTCATCTCTTGGATGCAAACACAGGTCCTCTGAACTACCTTTGGCTGAGACCAGCTTCCACCTGCCCTCCATCTGTACTGGAGACATGAGCCCAGGAAAGTCTCTCCTGCCTAGCATCCTTGATCTCTCACATTTCTATTTCCACCATGCCCAGGTGTTTATTTTAATGCACACAATGGTTAGGCCTCTGCCTGGCAGAAAGAAATACAAAAGCAGAACTTCTCAGGTGCTTTGCATATCAAAGTAAAAAAAAAAAGCAACTGAATATAATTTAATCTACGCCTACCTTGCCTTTACCTATTCCAGATTCAGAATTCCGACTCTCTTGGCAACAGTGGCAAAACAAATGTGGAAATACAATGGTAGTACAACAAAACAAGGACTATTTTCCCTCTTAGCAACATCACACTACTACACCTTTTGGCCCAGCATGGATGTCTCCCCAACAAAGGTGGAGTTCCACTCTGACTGAGCTGAGAATGGGCTTGGTTCACAGAAATCATGCTTAAAATACAGAGCTGCTTGGTATTTTTGCAAGGCAGTGACCTCAGCTGGCCAGGACCCCAGGAGACCATGTGTCATCCTCAGATTGCTGTGCTGGCACAAAAAGTTAAAACCACCCGGCTTCCCCCCACTGCTCCGACCTCAGAGGGAACAAACCCAAACAGGGCCTGGAGGCAACGAGGCCAGTAACTGAGTTCTCCTGCTGGCTGGCTGAGTGGGTGGGTTTTGGCACTCTCAGCCCATTCCTAAAAGCCATATCTTCTCCTGAAGGGTGGGAAGGATCCCTGTCCCGGGAAATAACTCAGGGAGCAAAGCCTGTGCGTGGGGGTATTTCCTGCCTTGGAGAGATATAAAGAGAAGCTGCTTCAGACCAGTGGCTGGAGCGGTGTGCGGGTGTTTGTGCCAGATGGAGGCAGCCACCAGCTAGTTTAACTCCATAGCAAGATTCACATTGCTAATCCCACTTCCAAGTGCAGCAGAAACAGGAAGGACAGCTCCAGTTTATTAGGAAACAGCCTAGTTCAGCCAGTGCCAAAACTCATCTGATCCTTGTTTTCAAAGTTTACCTGCTCAGGAACATGATTATTACCTAATCAAACACCATCTGAATCTCTTTTTACCTAGATAATGAAGGAGACCTGTTTTCTCCTAAATGTTTGAACCATTATGCTTCATGAATAATCTTTTACAAAACAATCCAAGGTTGTTTATGACAGAGAAAAATAAGCAGGTGGGAAAGTAGAGTATAACCAGCCAAAAAGCCACTGATGTCTGAGTGTGTCAAATAAAATCTCTTTAGGAGGACAAAAATGAATCAAAAATCATGGTTGTATCACATACATGTATCACAATCACAATCTTGTACTGTAGTAATATTCAGTGCTGTCCATTTCCATGTGGGCCCAAAATGTACAACCTAGATTTGGTGGAGAATAGGTGGGGATGAAGGGGATATCAACTATCAAGAAATAAAGAAGGACCCCTATGCCACTGAAGTACCAAGTCCCAGGAAAATCTACCAGATCATTTGCACATCTCATGTTCTAGAGCAAATGGAGAAATACCTGGGAATACCTGAGAAACAGGAGGTGATTGAACACTACTTCAGGTTTCCAAGGGAAGTTGTGGAGCCTCCACTCATGGAGATGGTCAAAACCAAAACCAGGCACAGCCTTGAACCAATCACTGTAATGACCCTGCTTTGAGCAGAGGGATTGGTCTAGGCAACCTCCAGAGGCACTTTCTGACCTCTGTGATTCTGTGAGGAAGACATCAAAACAAACTGGACTTGTGCTCAATGCCTGATTTTAAAGACTGTGTGGGGAGGTGTGGAAGCACAAGCCATGCAGTGCTTAGTAAAGAAAGGGAAGATCTCCCATATTTCTGCTGTGTGGTGCTGGGAAAGTGAAAAAGGTGAAGGAAGCCTGGTCCAGTATAACCACTGGTTCTTAAGAGCTCTCTGGAGAGCTGGCAGAAAAAGATGTAGGCTAGGACAGTCCACACAAAGGTTTCCCCAGTACATGTAAGTTATTCTAGTGAGGCTGCAAATGGGTGACTGGGGGGCTGTTGCAGCCCAGTGCTGGCTGTCAAGAAGAAATTCCTCCTGCCAGAAAGAAAGGAGCAATTTTCCTGCAAGGAATGAGCAGCTGAGAGAAATTCTGCAGCTCTGGGTGAACCTCAACTGTTGCCAAGCTGCTCCCTCCCATCAGCCCAGTCCTGTCTCCTGCCTCCCCACTTTCCCCTATGCTTCAGCCACCTGGAGCTGCAGCCCTCCCCTCGGGGTCCTCAGCCTTGGAAACCGCGTGGTATTTGGCTCAGAGAGGGCAGTTTTGCTATTAGACTTGTTACCAAGGAGGGTGTGTGCTCCCTGCCCCGTGAAAGCCGCAACAGGCAGCCGTGTGCCCTGGGCTGGGGTTCACATGGGACCCCGGCACAGATCACTCAGCCCTACTCCCTCCTGTCATCCCCACTTCTTCCTCATGTGCGTCCCCTCCCTCCGCCCCAGCACAGCCAGGCTGCACAGACAGCTGCCCATTACTACTCAGTAGTTGCTTGAATCCCACTAAATGCTTGTCAAAGTGCCCAGAGAGCTGAAAGTGAGCTCTTTAAATTACATTTGTTGAAAGATCCCTGGTGCCTGTTCCTGCTTTTCGTTTTCAGCAACTCTCTGAAATCATAGTTTGTTTTACAGTGATGTTTTGTTTTTCTTTTCCTGCATCCAACCTATAAGTCATGGATGATGCATATTCGACACAATTAAATGGGTTTCAGAGGGGCTGTGCACCATGTGTGCATCAGGCTGGGGTCTGGGACAACCGCATTTTTGTGTTTACTTTCTATACTAGGAAACTGCATGGTGTGATGCTCCCTTATGCACAGCTCTGGACAGACATTTGGCCTCATTTGAAACCTTAGAAAGGGGTTGTATGGAGGGGAGAGGCAAAACCGCTGAGGCCATCGCCCAGGAGGAGGAGGAAAAAGCAGAGTCGGGTTAAAGCAAAGCCTGGAAATCAGGACTGCTTGGATTGATGCCTGACCACAGCTGACAATGGACAAATCTCTTCACTTTCTATGCTTCTGTTTCCCCATCTGTGAAATTTGGCCCCCCTTTCTCAGGGAAGGTATATAGAGGAAGTGTTTTGAGCTCCCCTCGCAGAACCATTTCTTTGTATACAAGGAGCTCTCATATATTTTCAGAAGAGTTTTTAATTAGAAGCAGAATAGCTCCTTCCATTTAAGAAAAACTGGTATTTTTTGTCCTTATTATACATTTATGACCATATACCAGGTTTTTCGTTGTTTTTTTTTTTTTTTAAATCCTGTGCCTTTCCAATTTTGCTATTAATATGTCATGAGAAAATCACGGATGGTGTCCAAATTCCAATTCATGGGAATGGAATTAATATCTCCATTAAAATGAAAAGGGGGAGTAATTTGGGGAAGTTTCAGAAGCGCTGGCGGGTAATAGCTGGACTCATCCCTCCCATCCCAGTGACTCATTCTGGGAATGGATAGTGCCTCTGTCGTCTTCAGACATTTAACACCTCTCTAACAAGATTTACATCAGCTGGGATGTGTGAACAAATAATAAGAAACAACCTGAGACTTCCTAGGACATCTGTCTCTAAACTGTGTCAGGACCTGATTCTGTCAGAGGTAGGTGGGAGTTGGAGAGGATACACTTTGGCCTTTTTGCTTTTAGTACCAGCAGTGGGGAATTTTGGTTACAAGTCAACCCTCCCAGATTATGTTTCTGAAGATGTAAAGAAGAAAACAAGGTTCAGAAAAAAGCAGCCTGCCAACAGGAAGAATATTTTAAGAAGATCTTTCTGACTCTCTCCAGATTATGTGTAAATTTAAGTTACTAAGAGAAAATGAGAACCATTTGTTTAAAGTTCAAATCCTGTCTGGCCTTTACTAGGCTAGGTTTCAAGCATCCTGTTTTGCCTAATCTCTGTGTCTCAATCCATCACCTTGATGCAACTTCCCCATGAGAGATCTCCATAGCTCTATCCAAGCAGTTGGACTTGTGAACAAAAATATCAGTGCTGGAGCTCTCTCCTGGCAAGTTTTGTGTGTTGTCAAGTATTTGAGCATAAGAAGAGTCTGAAATACCCCAAAGCTGTGTGGTTTCAAGTATCTCAGGCTGAGTAGGTGTTAGAAAACTGAATTCAAACCAAACCTTGTTCTCGAACTTTTCTGACTTTTATCTTCAAGGGAGCCCCATAAGCTGAGTTTGGGCTATGGATTCCAAAAATTTGATGGTGCCTCAACTCGCCCTTGTAATTTGGCTGTCATGGCTCTACCACAGTTCAAATTTACAGCAGTCCCACCTCAACTGTGTTGAAACAGAAATCCCAAATTCAAGTGTAGACGGGACAGTCTAGAAACAAGTACTGAATATTATTTTTTTATTTAAATCAAATTTTTCAACAAAATTCTCTTTTAGTTATTGTAAGTAGTTTCCAGATCTGAATTACATAAAAGCAGAATTTATATGTAGGTACTAAAATAATTCTCTTCATCAGGAAAACCTGAGGATCCTATAATAAAAACATAATGAAAGGAGTGTGGCTTCCTAACATTTCCAGCATACTATAATTCATTCTATGTAACTTATAAGCCCTCAATTTATTTTTCAAAGTTCTGAATGCTCGATATTTCATTGATATTTTTCCCAAGAAACTTAACTCAACATATCTGGATTTTTGATGGTGATCTCTAAAAAGTTAGCCAGACTTAACTTCTAATAATCTCTACTCCTTCATAGCCTGTTCTGCCTACAGATCTCCTGTATACACCTTCAGGGAGGAAGTGGAGATACCACCCCTTTAACAAATTACAAGGAGCAGCACACATTTTTTTACCAACAGCTTTTAAGGCAGTTTTTCTTGGACACCCACAATGTAGACACACCCAGAAAGATCAGTCAGCTCTCTTCTGGTGACACTCACAATGACAAGAACCATGCACAGCCAGTCAGAGAAGCAGGCTATGGAAGATATTGATTAAACCACTCCTATCCGTCAGACAAGGTTGGAATCAAAAGGGAAATGTACTTAGTACTGCACCCATTGTCAGTCATCTGTCAGGTAAGGAGATGACTGTGCTCAGGAATGTGTTTTTGCTACTCATTTTTTTTTCACAATATATATTCCCTCTTTCATTTCACAAATACAAAATCAGGCCTACATCATACAACAACATCTTTGCTGCAAGCATTTTGTCAGGTTAGATGGTTGCCTGTAAGAACACTGACAATTTTACAGGCAATGGAGATTTAGGAAGATGAACTATTGCAGCCTTTGCCTACCAAACTGCTATAATGATGAGAGGCATGATGAGAAATCAGTAGTTTCCATTATGAATTACCATGGTGAGGGGAAAAATTATATGATTTCACAAACCAGAACATGCAAGGGAGGATGCAGTCCAGCGTAAGCGATGGGAACCGAGCTTTTTGTAAACGCCCAAAGTCCGCATCTCTGCTGATGGGTGGGGAGTACTTGCTGCTTCCCTCCATGCCCTGGATCTTCTTAATCCTTTCATGATAAACAAGGAGCCTCGTGGTGTAACTGCTGTGGCAATGCTGCTGCTGCAAGCTCATGTCCATCTTGCAGCAAAATCCATGGAGCAGCAACAGAGAGGAGAAAGTCTTTTGATCACTCCTCAGCATGTTCATTTCATGCCATCAGCCCCCAAATGTGGCTGATGGACTTACCTCCGTGACAGGTCTGCTGAAATGCTTTCCATGGACTTACAAGGTGTTGAGGTCCTGAATAATACTGACCATAGGAGATGATTGGGGGTAACTGCATGGTTACCCCAATTTTCCTGAAAGCCCTGAGTCCTGAAGTCATTTGGAGCTCAGCTTCCATTTTAAAAGGAAAAATTCTAGCCCTGGTAAACGCAGAAAAGTCCTCAAAATGTATCTAAGAGCTTCAAACATAGTATCTAATGCAAGGAAATTAAATGATATACTTTTAAATATCTTACTATATTACAATCAGTCTTGCAATTCATTTTTGAAATTTATGACATTATATGCTCAGGAATGAAAGTATCTGCTCCTTGACCTCAGAAAAGTCTTGTAATACTGACAAGTTATTTCATTAAGATATAGCAGCCATTGTACTACAGCAGCCACCTCTAAAATCTTTTCAACTGCCCGAGGTAACTAAATAACGATACTTCATTATTCACAGGTTGCTTAAGCATTCTCTATATTAAGTGCAGGGAAGTTTAGATAACATCTAATTGCAAGGAGAAGCACTGGAAAGTTTCTGAGGGTGGCAACTGCATACCTAAATGACACTTATTTTTGTAGAAGTGCTTAAGACATGCCTTTCACTTATCCTAGGCAGACACAGAGTCTTGAAATCAAAACTCATGCAATATCACTTGGCCCAGTGCCTATACTTGGAAGAACTTTTTCATCACACCCAAACTAAGAAACTCCTTTCCCAGTTTCTATCATTTAATCTTCCTTCTTCTGCAGACACCACCCAGAGCAAAAAACTGGGGTTAGCAGAAAAAAACTTGCTCAGCTACAAGGCTGCAGATGAATCTTTTAGACATGTTACCAAAATAATAAGAAAAAGTACAAATACATTCCCCAAGTTTTGGCTGCCATGATTAATTCCAGAGATAATTGTTCTCCAGCTGTACTACACCCTGAACATGGGTATTCTAATTGAAACACTGACACAACTGTAGCAATGGCAGTGAGGATGTGATGAAGCAACACTATGAGCATGGCAATGGAGTAGTCCATGATTCAGTTCTGACAAGCCTTAGCAAAACTGTGGCCATGAGGCATAGTTTTAGAATTAACAGTTATAGGACAGGGAAGCATGTTATTGTCATTGAGCTGGACTGATTCACTGAATACAAGCCAAAGAATCAGTGATTGCCTCTTCATGCTGAGCTGGATTTTTTTCAGTGTTTAATAGGCTGACACAGGCAAGGCCATACAACGTTCTCCATCATCCCAACCCTATGACACAAATAGGTTGGAGGCCTCTTTTGAAAGAACCTCCAACAGTACCTTTAAAAAATGTTCTCCCTTCCCCCAGACCCAGAGCAGCATGCTCATACATCAAAAGAAGTTTTTCAATTCTGCAACCCTAACCCTCCCTCTTAGAAACAGGCACTTTGTGTTTCACATAAGCTGGACCATATTTGGCACTGCTCCAGCCCCGTTTGGAATATGCACATCTAGGGGTAGTTTGTTAGCTATAGAAACCTTTACCATTGCTCACTTTCTGTAAGGCACCTTTCCAAGGGAAGGAAGCTTGTGCAGCTCCCAGACAGAGAGTGCTGCGCTCAGCAGCGTACAAAGAAAAGCTGCTCACTCCAGGCAGGCGCACGCACATGATTCCAATATCCTCACCCTGAGTTTCGAAGCTGCAGCTGCTACTTTAGACCACAGCAACTGAAAACACCCCAGGGGGAGAACAAGCAAGAGGTTCAGATCCTGTATGTAGAGCCATGACAACAGCGTGGTTTGAACCCTGCTGCAGTAATCAGTCATCAGTGCAGCACATCATATGGTGCTGGAAGAGCTTTCTGAGGCAGGTGGGCATGCAATGAGTAAAAATAAAATGAAAACAACCTGGTTTCCATCAAGAGGAGAAGTGAGGAGAAGAAGCCATGGCAGAGGGTTGTTCTTATCAAATTATTTTCTGGATGGGAAAGTGGTATTTGTGCAGCAGTGCTGATGATTTGCACAAATGCCTCCAACAGCACCAGAGACAACACAGGGCTAGTCACAGAATCAGGTCCTTAAGAAGGAAGGAGAAATATGGTTAGCACCAGAGCATACTTTCCTACTTATTACCTCTCCTGCTTCTCCAGATCTTACTGACTCCTGTGGAGCCTCGCTGCTCTGTTCAGTTGGTGTCCTTGCTAAAACATCCAGCAACAGTGCAGAGAGAGAAGAATCTACATCAGCAGGATGTGTTTGGGCAAGCCAAATGTGGGCTTGTTTGGCTCATCCTCTGTAAAATGTTAAATATACTGATAGCCTTTCAAAACAGTTCAGTACTTTATCCATAACCAAGAGTGTATGGCTTTAATAAAATCTGCTTTGGAGCACTTTTTGGTGTGCTGTGGGTCTGAGAATTCTCTGTGGTTTGTGGTCACTTGTTTTTCTAATATTTTGGTCAGCGTCCAATCTCACTCGTGTAGCTGGATATACCCATGTAATTTCTGGTAGAATTGAATTTTCCACACAGCACAATTTATAGCCCTCTGGTGTTCTCTGACACATGAACAGAGGTTACCGCCAGCTTGACCAACTTTTACGTATTCATGCTTTCAAGTAAGGGGCAGAATAACATTAACTGATCTCTTCAAAGTCCTGTAAAAGTGCTTTAAAGTGGCCTAGCCTTCCCAACAGGAAACAAATTTCACCATCTCCTCTTTTGTGACAGCAAATGTTTCCTGAGGTGTGGGAGACCTCAGAGGGAAAGTTGGGATTTGACAGCTTACAACCCCGTCACTCATTTTAAAGTACTCAGCTACAGTTCATCAACCACCAAAGGCCTTCCTCAGAAAAATGTTGGCTACAGGGGTGCTGGGGGTGCTGTGGGAGCTGTGGTGGGCAGGGTTGTACTTCAGGCCCTCATCACCCCATGGCACATCACCACCACCCAACAATGCAGCAATCACAGAGTCCCAAGGCAGGATAAAAGGAGATTTCTCCCATGTCCCCCACTGACAGATCTGGCCTGAGGGCAGCCTGAAGACATCTGAGAGACATCTGAGAGGAAGTCCCCAAGGAGCCAGTGGAATTACTTGGGCTGAGAGAGGAAGATCTGGGCATAGAGGTTCTCTGCTGCAAAAACAGCTCCCAGTGGGGCCATATTCAAAGTCCATCTGATGGATGCAAATCCTGTTTCAGCCTTCAGCAAATGGATGCAAGCCCCTCAGGACATGATAACTATCAACCACTAGAGGTGCCTGAGGCTGTTGGGACTTTTTAGCTGAACAACAGCCAAACCAAGGGAATGCCTTCTGGAGGAGAAAAGCAGAGCTTGTCATTCTCATCCCCCTGAAGAGCCAGGGACAGCAGCCACAAGAAATGGGATAAAGAGATGTTGCCAGGGATCTCAGGGTTTTGAAGCACCCACTGGAGGCCTGCCAGATGCAGGAAGTATTTTTGTCCCCAAGGTAGATCAGACTGGGGCCATTTGGCTGCTCTTGGAGCCCCTGAGATGGCTCCAGGTAGGGCAGATTGGGGTCTGGGCATCTCTTGATAAAAATAAGAAGCCAGTGGGAGGAGACACTTGGTCACATGCTCCTGGAATAGCTGATCACCAGAACGGGGGTCAGAAAGCAGTGTCCCCCCAGGGCAGATTGGCACTGGTCCTTGGGTGTTGTTTTACCTTTCTCTGCAGAACCAAACATGACCACTTGTCAGGTCTTCTTTGGGTCACTTTGGTCAGGTGCCAGCTGCTCATGCTCTACAGAGGTGGTCCTTGTGCCCCTCATCTGTGGGGAGGAAAATTTCAGGACTCCCAGAGTGGCTCCAAGGGTTAACCCCAGGGATTGCTTCTTGTTTCCTGGGGCACAAAGCATAGCACCTTATCAGGGCTACTCTAGACTCTTGTGATCATCAGTCATTTAATCACCCTGACATTCACAGATGATTTCAAGTGGGCACATAAGAAGCAAACTCTTTGGTCCTTCTGGTAAGGTATCCTCCAGGCACACAGGGCTTCTAAACAGAGGCAGCTGCTTTTCAGTGTTGGATGCCCACCTATCTTTATCCATATCAGCATTATCAGCAACAACCTCCCTCTTCACCACATGCAAAATTAATTTAAAAGTCCATCAGCAACCTTTATTCACTCTCATGGAGAGTAAATGGGAGTGTATCCCCACGGACAGCAGGGATGAGAACTGCATCACACTGGCTCAGCACAGTTTGTTCTCTTGTAGTTTCTCAGTGCCTGGGCACTTTCTCCCATAAAACTTCCCAATGAAAGCTCAGTTAATGCCAACCATGGATATTTCCTCTTTTAAAAGGCAGACACCAGTTCTGAAAGGAGCTGGACTGGCACCACCAGCCCCGTGTTCAGAGCCCACCCACACACCTCATCCATGGCTCAGCTGGCCGGCCGAGGCTGGATCTAGGTGTGACTGTGTGGAGCTGGACTCCAGCAGGTTACTCATGGGTGGAGCCCCCTTGACACATCTCTCAGGCTCCACCCTTCACAGTCTGCTGACATCAAGTGTAGGAAACAGGAAAGTTCATGGTCAGGTCCTTTGAATATAGATTACAAAAAAACATCATTCCAGAATGTAGGTTTCCTTGTCCACATCATATTCTGGATTTCATGGCTCCCATGAGGAAGAAAAGCTCTGTCTCATGGTATAGGTCTACAGCCCCCATCCTCCCCACCGGCTGAAGCTCTGACAGAAGAGACATCCCCTACATCAAAAGAAGCTCCTTGCATGAGGAACTGCAAGGTAGAAATAGGTACCACCATGTTAGGTGAAGTGACACAAGTTTCTGCTCCAATCTGAAGACATTGGAGACAAATGCTCCTGGAGACATGGGTAGATCACAGGGTGACAATAAGCCATGAATGGGATACAAGAAAAAAATATTTGTGTGTGTCAGGCAAGAAAGGCAGCCATTGTGTAAAGCCCTGGTGAGAGCTCACCTGTACCTGGACATTGTACTATGGACATTTCTCATTCCTCCAGTTTTTTTCAAGAAGACCTCACCATAAATGGTGTACTAGCAAATGTCACTTGGTGCACTGTTGAACAATGGTGAGGAAATCCTGCATGCTCTCTACATCTCTGCAAAGATCATGCTGAGTGAATAAAACCCCTTTCTTTCGCCTCTGACCCTGTCACAATGAAATGAATGTATACGGTATCAATTCCCCTATTTACATAGTCTGAATGTACCCACAAATTTTGGCATAGATGTATAAAATTACAGCAGTAATATCTTCTTTACACTTTCAGTATTCAAAACACCATATCCTAAAGGAACAAGATATTTGCTAAGGCTTAAGATAAGATCTGAATATCTTCCCACAAAGTGAGGTAGGTAAATAACTCTCAGAAATGTTAAAGTCATAAATGAACTGTGAAGTACATTAGGGTGGATTGACCTTGGCTGGCTGTCAGGTGCCCACCAAGCTATCCTATCACTTCCCCTCCAGAAGAGAACAAGGAAAGAAAATACAATTAAAGGCTCATGGGTTGAGATAAGGACAAGAAGATCACTCAGCACCTATGTTCTCTGTTTCACTATTTCATTTTTAATAAAAACAACAAACTGCATCTCTTTATAGCAACAAAGGCCCTCTCAATCTACTTGTAACTGCTTTACTCAACAGAACTTTACACCCAAATATAGTAAATGATAAAGGAGACCCACATTACTTCTGCCAAAACTGCCATGGCCCCTTACCTTGAAGTGGCTGAAAAAGTTTTTGGCCCTGTACAAATCTTTCCACCTGTGATGAGCTCCTCTAGAAACCTGAAACAACAAGCCATTCCTGTATGAGCTCTGAGTTCAGCACTGTTAGATGTTCTCAGTCCAAGGGGTTTTAGCTGCTTTATTAAAACACTGGCTTTAGTTATTTGGGCTGGGTTTTTTAAATGCCCACAGACTCCCAAGGAGTGCATTCCAATATGTTAAAATCCATTATATTATTGCAATATTTGTAGTAGCACTTATTAAAACTGTGTTCAGGGAGTTGGGATCATAAATCCTCCTGGTCTGCATCCATACTCTAGCTGGAGTATGTTTATGTTTGATAGATGGGCTGTAAAATGAGGGCACATTCTCACATGGGAAGTGTGAATAGTTTCTCCACTTATTTATTGCAGTTGATGTTATGTGGGGCCTGTGACAAACCTTGTGTTCCAGACAGAACTGACAGAGGGGAAATGGTGGTGAAAAGAGAGTGCATTGTCAGAGCCCCTGAATAAACATCAGTTAAAACTTCCAATTTATTTCCTTGGACTCTGGATCAAACAAACCATTTTAAACACCATTCCTGATCTCCATGTATTCCTTGCTGTAGCTGCTACACTGTTTCAACACCAAAAGCTTCCCAATGGTGGACCTCATTCTGACGGGCTGAAAAGATGCATAAAAAAGTGCTTGGTTAAACCCCACCAACAGAAGCAAGAAGATATGAGAAAGGTTAGGTATGAACAAATGTGCAAAATATACTACAATGTCTGTGCTAGAAATGTGCACTCTGATGCTACTTCTCCAAGTACATCTGGAGAATAGCACAAGTGATGGCTAGTTGGAGCTTTTAATCTTAAACTATTGCCCCTTCTGTAAGGCTGAGCATTTCATTTTCCAGGACCATGGTTGGTTAATCTCTCTGCAGTTAAGTAAAGTGACATAATTCATAAACAGTAAAATCCTTCACTCTTTTACCAGGAAAAGGAAGACAAAAAAGGCTATAAGAGGAGATGATGCTACATTAATCATGTCTCAGTCAGGAAGGCACTTGAGGGAAATCTCACTATCTGCAAGTTGTTTGCAAATGTGTTGTTCAACCCTACTAAAATCAAGTGTGCTGTATTTTGGCTGAAGTAGGCAAGCACAGAGAAGTGAGTAAGGCAAAACTACTCTTTATTGAAGCAAATCACAGTAAGAGAGCATTATCCTTCAAAATCAGATATGGAAAACACACCACAATTTAAGAATGCTCTGCACTTTTCAGAAAGGAAGGTGCAGTAAGCAAAAGTCAGACATTTTAGAGTTACAACTCTTCTGTCAAATTTCAAGGGGCAGATTGAAATGGGCTGTCACAAGGGTATGTGGTGGGAAAGGTTCATGAGTTGTAAGGGGAGCTGATGTTTTGGGAGCAGGTGATAATAAGGAAGGTAGTGTAGAAAAGAGAGGATGGCTTTCAGGTTGAACCTACATTTTCTTAATTTCACATGAAAAAAACTAGGACTTCATATGTTTCTCTCTTATTTCCTCCTCTAAGTTCACTTTAAGTAATGAGTATATTTACAAATATCCTATAGCCTTTATTTTACTATCAAATATATAAACAATGATAGCACTACCAGAAAATGTGGATGTGAAGGACACATAAGTAGCCCCAAATACAAGATCTGGGGATAAGGTACAGGAGAGGCTGTGCACCCAGGTGCACAACACTCTTCTCGCACTGAGTGTGCTCAGACTCAGCAATTATAACAATTAACAATTATAAGGACCAGTGATAGAGGGGACTGTTATCTGCAGTAGTGGGACTGGGACTTTGAGATCCCAGCCAAAGTACCAGGACCAGCTGCAATGCCAGCTGCTAATGCTCCTGTGCTCAGGTGGAGGCCAGTGATGAATGGTGCCCCTCAGGGCTCTGTCGTGGGACTGGTGCTCTTTAATGAGAAAAGGATATAGTCTCATGCTGTGCCAAGGGAGGGTCAGGTTGGACATCAGGAACAATTTCTTCACAGGAAGAGTTGTCAAGCACTGGAATGGGCTGCAATTGAGTCACCATTCCTGGAGGCATTCAAGAAATGACTGGACATGTTCTGTTGTGCTATGATCTATTCGCAAGGCAATAAGTCAGAGGTTGGACTAAACAATCTTGGAGGTCCTTTCCAACCTAAGGCACGCCATGATTCTGTAATATCTTTCCCAATGACACTGTGAGATCAAGTATACCCTCAGCAAGTTTGCAGATAACACAAAGCTGGGCAGTACAGATGGCACAATAGAAGGATGGGATGTCATCCAGAGGGACCTGGACAATCTTAAGTGGGCCCATGAGAGCCTCATGAAATTAAAGTGCAGTGTTCTGCACCTGCATCAGTGCAATCCCAGATGTGAGTCTAGACTGGGAGAAGAACCCACTGAGAACAGCCCTGGAGAAAAGGACTTGGGAGTGCTGGTGAAACAGAAGCTGAACATGAGCCGATGGTGTGTGCTTACAGGCCAGAAAGCTGCTGGTATGCTGGGCTGCATCAAAACAAAAGTGCCCAGCAAATCAAGGCAGGGGATTTTCCCCCTCCACTCTGCCCTCATGAGGACCTGGAGTGCTGCATCCAAGTCTGGGGCTCTCAGCAGAAGAAGGATGTGGACGTGTAGGAGCAGGTCTAGAGGAGGCCACAAAGATGATCAGAGGCATGAAGCAGCTCTCCTATGAAAACAGGCTGAGAGAGCTGGAGTTATTCAGCCAAGAGATGAGAAGACTCTGAAGATACTTCATTGCATCCTTCCAGTACTTCAAGGGGCCAGAAGCCCCAGTACTTCAAGTGCCTTATAAAATCAGGTAAGGCAGATAGTGATAGGACAGGGGAGAAATGGTTTTAAACTAAAATAGGAGAGATTTAGATTAGATGTTAGGAAGAAAACCTTTACTATGAGTGGTAAGACACTGGAACAGATTGTCCAAAGAAGCCATGGATGCTCCTTGGAAGTGTTTAAAACCAGGCTGGATGGAGTCCTGAACAATCTGGTCTAGTGGGTGACATCCCTGCCCACAGGAGGGGGTTACAACTAGATGACTCTTGAAGTCCCTTCCAACCCAAACCATTCCATGATTCTACATGTACACATAACATAGGAATGGTGGGCACAATGGGTGAGGGAGAGGAATGTATAGAATGGCAGAGAAAACCAAAATGATTTTACAGGGTCACAAATCACAGCCAGCAGCAAGAACTGGGAATAAAAAGCAACTCGGGATCCCATTCACTACTGTCTGCAGGCCCTGATGTGCACTCAGAAGGTGGTGTGACAGGACAAGCTATGTCTGTGTTAAACTGGCAAATCCCTCTCATGTTCCACAGAACACGTGTCCAAACATAACAGAAACATAAACATAATAAATTATGTGGCAGAGAGCAAATCTACCCAGAAAAGTCGCTTGATGTTCCGATGAAGAACTGCAACTGAGAACCTATTGAGAGAGCAGTCTGTAGCTATCAACCTTGAACAATTACACTCCTGAATCCTGTAAGGAAATGGTTTTCCATAGAGGAAATGCCAGTATGAACAGGGAGGAGGCCAATCCTTGTGAAAGCGGTGCTTGGCAGAGACTATTCCAGCAGGTTTTGCTGCTTGCAGTATTCCCAAGCAAGGGGAACAAGCAGGAGACAGTAAGAGCATAGTAGCCCTGCTACCTTCATAAATTTCAGACTCACCCAGGAGAAAGATGGAGCTAGGAGCTTTCTGCATCCATGGGTGTTCCAGAGGCACTTCAATACACTGAGTATAATGGTTCTGGTTAAGAGTGTATTTGGTTATGGCAGGACTCCTGCAATAAATATGTCTCTAATTTAGCATGGTACCATTAAGCAAGGAGTTCTGTAGACCCATAACCTCAAATGGCCCCTGACAGTGGTGGCTGGGGTGCTCAGGAGCTCTGAGTCCCTTGTCCAAACTGGACAAAAGAAGCCTGGAGAACTTCTTTTGCCCAAGTCAGATGTGACATACAGAGTGAGAGATAGAAATAGTCTTTTTGCAGTCACATGAACACCAGGGTATGTCAGATCTCCCATATAATCAGCTTTTAACAGGCTGGTGGTATTGACTCAGGGAAACTCTGCTAACCCACTATGAGTTTTTAACTGCAAAATTTTGTCTGAAAATGGAAAAACAATTTCTTGCTAATTGATTCGGCTACTGATCTGCCAGTACAGTGTGGTCAGTGCCCAGGCTAAGCCACCACTGTCACAAATGAGCCTGAGCTGAAAGAATATAACTTCCTTCCCTTTCTTGAAGGTAGAGAGAAGCAAGGGCTGACCTTTAAGAAACTCCGCCTCACTGGTGTCTACTAACAGCAAGGAAAGCAAAACAAGCCAAAATTTATTTGAAGCCTGGGGTGGAAATCTGCCAGGTATCCAGAGACAGCTTGGGTTTGCAGAGGGGGAAGGTAGGATGTATACACAGGTGAAGATAAAAAACCCTGGAATTTCAGTGATTATATGGAATGTGAAGTCAGCATTAATTGAACTTTTGATTCAGATCCCAAATTTTAGTGTTGTGATAGTACTCTCTGATCAGAGATAAGAGCAGTGAAAGTAAAGACAGGAACAGATGGTTTGGGTTAGGGTCAGATTAAACTTTCTTCCTCCAAAATAGCTTCTCACACATTACATTTAGACCTGAAGTTCCATATTTTTCCCCATGCTTTCATTTGCTATATCTACTTAGACTTGGCTATTTCCTCTTGTACGTAATTTCCTGAAGCAAGACATAGCAAAACAGTGGCTACTTCATGTAATCTCAAGTTTCATATATTTCAACAACCATAAACTGTCCAAGTAAATCTTCCAGAATCATCCTTCTTTCCTGTCTTTGCCATCGCACTATCAACTAAAAATTTAGCAAACCCCCCACTTATATATGTGAAAAGCTCACAGCACTTCTCGTTTTCACCTGCATAGGGCCTGTAACATGAGCATATTTACTGCATATAGTATCTTCCTGACACTTCTGTAATACTAAAATCTGATTTCTTCAAGTCCATTCACCTATCCAGAGCTTCACTAATTTCTGTCCTGATAGGCACAACTTTCTTCTCCATTACCTGGGTGATGTCCATGTAAAACAGAATTGGAAACTTTACCTTCTTTGTTTGTATTTTCCTAAATACAATCACTCTTTTCTGACGCCATCAGTGACTACCCTTTTTTTCATGACATCATCTTCAGTCTTTCAGTCTTGATCTTCAAAGTGTAGGTAGCAGCTCTCCCAGTTACCTACACTCAGTTGCTATCATTCTTTAACTCCTTCCATTCTCAATGACGGATCTTAAACCATCCTGATTTTCATGTGTAAAAAGCATGCACATGGTTGTGCTTGTCTCTCTCCAATCCTACACATACACAGCTTACACTGCTAGTCTTCTATTCTGAGGAGGTTCCCACACTTTCAAACTGAAAGGATGAAAATACACCTTCTTGTTTATTTATTATTTAAATAATTATTAAATATATATTATTATAATAATAATTATTATTTATTGTTGAAATTATGTTTACAATTGCTATATTAATGCAGATCACATTTTCTTCCAAAGTATGCCAAAGAGAAACTTACCTTTTCTCTGACAGGACAATATTTTCTGCGAAAGGTGCATGGCACAGAGCCTTAGCGTGTTAGGGTATGACAGAGTTCCTAGGGCCAGCCGGCACATACAAGTGCCTATTTGCTGTTCAGCTGTGAGACCTGGTAAAACTGAGAACTGGTTGACTTGCCAAGGGAGGCACACATTTGCTTTGAAGATCTTCCACATAGAGGTTATGGGCCATTTTTATAACAGCATGTAGTTAGGTCAGTGGTTGATGAACTGCAGTGTATTGGGATCTGCTTCCTCCTGCTGCTTCTCTGTTACCCAAGCCTCAGGATATCTCCTTAAATAAACTGCTTTTAGGATTTCCTGAAGAATATAAGCTTCATGTTGCATTACTTAAGGTGAGACTCAGCCTCCACTGTGTTAAGCCATGTCAATTAATTGACATTTATCCACTCCTTGCCTCTCCCCATCAACTGCCTTTCTCCTCCCTCCTTCGCCCACTCCTTTTCCCTAATCAATCCCTCATGTGCTTTGGTCTGTTCAGAGTGAGCCTTCCTTCCTGCCGTCAAGTCAGAGAACAGACACAGCCTTCATCACACCAGGGAAAAAGGTATTATTGTATAATACTACTTAGTCTTTTTAAGAGTGTTTAATGCTCAAAACTGCCCAAGGATGAATTGGTTCATATGACACAGAGCAGGAAATGATTTATAAATGGAGAAACAGAGGCAGAAAGGTAACAGGAGTTGTGCGAGGTCTCACAGAGAGAGCATGGCAGGGTCAGAAGTCTCCTGACTTCTAACTCCAGACTTTTAACTCTTTGCTTATTTTCTAGAACGTACTGTGTTTTATGTGTTTCTTTTATACCCCAAATTCCTAAGTGGTCTACATTAGAACACACTGTATCTTCAATCAGTATACAAAAAGCTGAATTGTGCAGGCATACACTGCACATCAGATGGGTAAAGGAGAAGTTGGCTCCTTGCTTCCAAGGCAGAGCTCACAACGACCCCCTAAAGCCCAGGCTGGCTTTGCTACTGCCACAGTGTTGGTTCCACGGGAGCTGAAGTGCTCAGCTCTATGCTGCACCCAGACTCTTAAATCACCTCCAATGAGCTGGTTCACCAACACCAACACAGCACAGCCACGCAGAGACATCAGTGGGCTCCCTGCATCGGGCACAGGCACCTCTGCCTGCTGCTTCTCTCCCCAAAGCCAGCACTTCTCTCCTCAGTTCTGGCAAACCCAAACAGCTGAGGACTCCTATAGCATTCAAAATTACTTTTGGAGCCTGGGGCCTAGTGCTGGGTCAATTTAGCCCCAAATTCAGAATGTGGCCTTTTATAGACAGAGCAGTATTTTAACATCTCATGAAACCTCGACTCCTTGTATTTTTTTTTTCTAATGCTTCCTCCTAATTTATGCATGTAAGCATATAAACACGTGTTAAAAGTTTTGTAGACTTATGAGTAGATACAGGTCGAAAGTTCCAAAGTCTGTATACACAGATGGACAGAGACATACACACACACATATATATATGTATATATATATAAAACCATACAGACTGTGTCAAAAACTGCTGCCTACCCACTGCCTCTAACCAGACCTGAACTGCAGTGTAAACACAGACAGGCTTATTCCCTCTGCATGCAATATGTCTGATTAAATATTTTGTCAACCAACATATTTTGCTGGGTTGGTAGAAGGTTTTCCAGAGCATTAATTTTTGTTTCTAAAGGCCTGTTGTATTTAGATGTATCCCGCATTTTCCTGTTTTGTTGGATTTTTCAAAGGGGCTCAGAAAACATATCAAAGCAACTCCAGAGAAAGAAGCTTAAAATATAATTCTGTAAATTTCAGGAAAAAATACTAGAAGTCAATCATGCATTTACTTTTAGGCTGAAAAATTAACTCTTGGGAAAATAACAGTGTCAGCATGCTCCCCCACACATTGGCCTGTGTTTTTCATATTATGGCTGGTTTCACTAGACATTTAAAGGAGCCTACAGTACCCCTCATTTATAACTACAAAGAGAAATAATAACAAATACAGTAATAATGGACTACAGCTACCAGGCAGACATCAGGCCAATTTCACTCCTACCTCCCAGGGCTCCCAGTCTCCTTTTTTCCTCTCCTTGTGAGCAAAGAAAAGGGGGAACCCAGCTCAATTTCAGCATGGAGGTGCTATGCTCCACCGACTCCTCTTGCTCGTGGTTTGAACACCAATAAGAACAGAAAACTACCCCCAGTAAAAACTAGAAAGTCAGTAATATAAGAGCAAGATAAGCACAGTGACTTGACACATATCCTGAGGCAGTGAATTTGAATCCATTCCTTGATCTGAAGTGCCAGACAACTTTCAGGTTTTTGATATGCGTATGCTGCAGTAGCTTTTATTGAAACAAAGAAGAGAAAGAGAACAAAGGATAAGAAGAAGAAAAGACAGCATCTTTTCCCAGCTGTGGCATATCCAGTCAGAAGATTTTACTTGGGTCCACAAGGCTTAATGCTAAAAATGCAATGAAAACCCTGCCTCGGACTGTTTGCAGCACAGACCTTGTCTGTGAACAACTGTGCCTCTCCATCCTGACATTTTAGAAGACCTTTAATATGTATTAGAAGAGACGGCATTTGTCAACAGAGGAGTCACCTGGGACAGAAGAGACCAGCAGTGAATTTAGGCAGTGCATTTAAAACTTTACTGATCTAGCATATGCAAATCTGCCTGCTCACCACTACCGTAAATCCACAGCTCTGGCTCCTCTGCACCACTCTAGCCTTTCCCTGATCAAATGATCATGGCACCAAACTCACATGTAGGCACAGTGGGCACAACTCTGCTGAAGCCCAAACAGGTGTGAATTCGGCTTGTTACAGCCACAGCACCCTGACCAAGTGTCAGTGAATGTCTTCTACCCTCATTACCTGAGGGTAACAAACAACTGAGCCCTGATTCCCCTGACACACTCATGCCTGTTTGCATGTCTCTTCCCAGGCTTCTGTTGTCCACACTGAGCCAGGCCTGGTTTTAATCACTTTCCTACTTCTTACATTCAAACCTGTCTTTCTAGTAGTTCATGGTCTAATATTCTGTGTACTACATATCCTCTTAACAGAACTCCAAAATTAATAAATCATTTTTGTAGCCAAGGACTACAGAAGATTGCAGCACAAGTGATATTCCCATTCATACCACACAATGTATGGAATTATGGTTCTTTGGGGAAATTCTAATTAGTTTAATCACATCTTGTGTGGATGACTCAAATCTACCACATTAGTTTGTGTAAAGATGCTCACTTTTTTTTCATTCCAGATGTATAATTTACTAATCTTCTACAGAGGGAATGTCTGGGGTTTTTTTTCTATAAACCACTTAACATTTTCTTTTACTGAGTATCACTGTATTAATTCTAGTGTATCCTCTAACTTTAAAAATATTATACAATGCTTTACTTTCACGCTCCATTTTCAAATGGAGGTGGCTTAACTTTATTCAAAAGAGAAACAACAGTGAGGTTTTTTAATAGTTACTCAAAGAAAATCTTCACAATATTCCTTGGCTCATTGAACAGGTATGAATGCTTGTCTAATTTAGAGGCATGTATGTGATAGGCAGATAATGGGTGGATCACCACATTCAGTCTCCTAAAATCACAAGCAACCATGTAACTACCCACAAGAATTCAGAATTCTCCTTTTTATGTGCACAGTTATCCACAAAGGTGCTTCCAACACCTTCAGGGCAAAGCTGCTCATGTGCTGGCTCCCTGCAGAAACAGGGGGTTTGTGGAGCTGGAGAGTCTGGACAAACACAGGAAACAGTGTCTAATAAGGAATACCAAAACACCTCAGCAGCTCCTATTCGTGTGACTTGGCCATACAACTGCCAAGCTGATAATCTCTTCTCAGTGGGGTGAATGGTGCAACCAGGAACCTGAGAGATTTCCCAGCGTCACTGGGACACATCTGCTCTTTCCTGCTACAATCTTTGGCCATTCCTCACAGGAAAGAAAAGAAGCTTCATAAGTTACACTTTATGGAGAGAAACACATCTTTCTGCCTCTGGTAAGACCAGCCAAGGCAACTCTTCCAACATCAATACAATTTGACATCTTAACAAGCAGGAAGCACCTAATTTTCATTTCAGCCTCCTTTTAGGGACAGCAGCACAGACACACTAAATCAACCAATCAATCAATCAATCAATCCAGGATGAGTCTGGTAAATAATTCCTGTCCCAAATTTATGAACACTGGTGGAAAGATAACTTTGCTTCCTTGCCCTAATGTCTGCATCAAGAGGCCAAGGACTTAACTCTTCCTGTGCTTAAAAATTTCCACAGTTCCACTGTGAAGCACAAAGTGCAAAGACCTGTTTGAACTTGCACCACTTAGTTTAATCATTTTGTTTATTATAGCTCTTGTTTTGCTTAAATCCTGTGGTATTTAAAAGAGCACTAAATCCATCACACCTTAATAAGCAAGCTGTGCTGTGGCCAGCACCAAGGGCTGTTCAGTATCTGCCTCATGAACACTATCAGCAAATCAGAGAACATTTTTAGCTGTTGAGGGCTGAGGATATGCATTTTGACCTCTTCTCTCTATTTCACAGAGACACTCATGGGTACAGAGTCCTCATTGTCTGCTTGGTAATATTCTGGCCTTTGATGCTAGAAGCATGCGGCAACACTAACAGGTAACACCAGCCCATCACATAAAAAAAAGTCCTTTGTAGTTGGAGAGCAAAAATCACAAATCATTCTTCCTGTTGTAGACCAGTGATTTTTACAGCCCACAAAGCTTCTACATACAGGGAACACCCTGAGAAAACTATGTGGGAGGTGCTTCATGGGGATTTGGTGATGACCCATCTGATATCCCAGATGTAGCTCATTGCCATAAAGCTCAGGGACTGGGGCATGAAAACTATTTTCGCTTGTTGTGTACTAAAATCAAAACCAGTAAGCAACCCCATTTTTCAGAGGCTGTAGCCTAGATGCTAGACAGTATACACTCATCCCTTCTTGAGAGCAGTTAGATTCAAAAAGCTCATTGCCCTTACTGTTGCCTCCCTCTGCAAAACATGCAAAAGCAGCACAAAGACAAGCTCTGCTACCAGGCTGACCATAGATGCACTATAAACCAAAGGAAAGCAGCACAGTCTGTTAGCAAAAACTTGCTTTAACTGCTTTCCTCCCCTCCCTCACTCCCAGTTACAGTGTCTAAAGCCAGCTGCCATTCAGGAAATTAAATTCAATACCTCTGATGTGATTTTTGAAAGTGCAGCTTTTCAGCATAAGGGAGATGAAGTATATCTAGTATTTCTGAAAAATCAAACTATTTAATTGAGTGTATGACAAGGCCATAAGCCTAACTTGACACCCCTGTTGTGAAAGCCTTGGGCTTCAATTAATGGCAGGCAAAGGATGCATAATTAATATAGCAAGACACCAGGAAATGAATATGTTAAAGTTCCTACTGCAGTTTTAACTTTGTCACAACACACAGGTTTTCAGTTGGCTTTCTCCATAGAGGTGAATTTCCTGTTTTTCCTGGTTAAATGTATACACCAGAAATTACTCATTAAATTTCAGGAAATGCAATTTGACTGAGTTACACATGCTACTGGAAAAATCTGGATGGAGCAAATTATTTGGTATCACTTATTAAATAAGACACTAACTTCCTTCTCTATTTATGAATTGTTCATGAGCAGACTTATATTTTTACTAGGGATTTTCCTCCTTGCTTAAAAGCAGCAAGGAGATGACGTGATTATAGTCACTGAGAAGGTGACATCATTCAGAAGACATTCTTGACTCCAGCTTCAGATACTTACTATTTTCTACTCAGTCCCTGTGCAAAGGTCCAACACAGGGCTCTTGCATTAGTCCTGCTTACACTTTCCAAATATAAACTTTAATGCACAATACTCAGTTTTACCTCTGTGAGACCAGACACAGAACTCACAAGCCCCTGAATACATTCATTTCAGAGGCAGTGTTAACCTTAACAAAGGTTACCAAATGTGAAGTACAAATGTTCAGAGGACTATAATATTCACATATATTTTTGCAAATAGACAAAAAAACCCAGTAAATTCCTCCAAGTAAAATTTTCTAGGTAGAAAATTTAAAATCAAAACCCAGGAACCACTATTTAATTCACAGCCCTGTGTTGCCAGTAAGAACCTCCCGTTTGTATTTCCTTATCTTTGAATTATTTGGGCCATCTTATCTTTGAGCTAAGCAGAGCTGTTTGCATATCCCAAAACTAGCGCATTAAATCTCCCAACACCCTTCTGGAAGCTGAGCAGTTGCACTTTATCTGAGGTACTGGAGCGGTTTCATTATGCAAGGTCACATAGTAAAACTAGCTGAAGGTGAGGTGCATAGAATGTTATTTAAAAAAACTGGAAGGAGGGTTATTTTAATAAAGAACAACTGTGTAACTAGTGAGCAATAAACTTGGGCAAAATTTAGTTCATGGAAGAAATATTACTAAAAATCCCACAAATACAATTTCCGCATATGGGGATATATGGAGAGATGGAAAATAAAAAACCAACAAAGCCAGCAAAAACCCAGCTTGCAAAAATGCATATGTCATCAGAGGTACTAGGCTATACGAACTGTTTATTGGAACTGTGTCCCATGTCAATACTGAGGAAAATAAAGAATGGAAAATAACTTTGGAATTGAATAGAGACTCTGTCACACTTAAATTTGATACTTGGAGCCCAGGCCAACATTCTGCCAGGACCAAAAAAAAAAAACAAAAAAAAAACAAAAAAAAAGAAGTATACAAGAAAATCAGGAATAAATCCAAGATGGAAAAAGTAAAAGTTAAATTAGCATCATACAGTGGAGAGAAATATCAATAATTAGGAAAATGCATAATAACCCTATGAAGTCAATTACTTTTATGACAGTGGGACTGGAAACACGGTCAGCTTTAGGGCTGAACATTTGCAAAGAATTAAGATTGGTTAGAATATACAATGGGTGCTGTGTATGATCCAAACAGACAATGAGAAACCAGAAGTATTCAGAGATATTTTTGATACAGCAGAATACAATAAGAAGAAATATTTAATTTTTTTTTCAACCTGAGGTAACCCTTTCCTGCCCATTCATTATTGCCTCAAATAGTTTCCATTCAGCCTCTGCAGTTACACACACAAAGGTTGTAAAAAAAGTTGAAGTATACCCCATGAAAGCAGCCAAAAGCAAATCAACAGTATTTGTTGTCACAAATCCTACATTCTCCTGAATTTTCTTCGAAACTAACTTTATTTCACCTTCTGGCTATGCCTACCTTTGAGCTCCCCAGGCCACAGACCCCATCTTTGCATGTGTTTGTAAAATACCTCACAACAGATCTCACTGGTGAAAAGTTGCTGTCTCCCTCTTTTTGATGTGAGCCTGCTCTGATTCCAGCTGTTTGAGGCCATAGGTGAGGTCAGGTCTCCTCTGTGCACCAAATCCGTGATACAGCTCAGGAGCCAGGGCTGTGCCCACACTCCTGCGCTCTGCTGGACCAAGGCTACGTTGGGCCGTATTTCTTACAAACCCCAAGGCTTCCTGCAGTTTCTTGACTGGGTGAACTTCTTCTCTTGCAAAGCTAAACCACTTTCTCTTATGGAGACCTCTGGGAAAACACTTTGGAAAAAATCCCAAATAAAATTTCGTTTCCCAGAAGTTTGGAAAGGCAAGGAGAAGTGACAGCACTGAGACCACTCAGCAGCCCTATGACAGAGCTGGCACCAGAGTGCCACCATCCCAGATTCTGGCATGGCACTACTTCACTAAGGACCAGTAGCCACCAGGTACCATTCTAAAGAAAGTGACTGCTTTTGTAAGAGCACCCCTGGAGTTCACACAAGCAGGCATGTGTTTGGTACATGCTGTAGTCACCACAGCTCTGAAAGCAGATGAGAAATGTTGCTGCGTTTCCCAGATTCTCATGCTACTTTGATTAAGCACACGCAAGTATTCTCTTACTAAAAATAAAATAGGCTACCCACCAAAATTTAAAATGGATTTTTTTACTAGAACAAATATTTTAGATACTCACCATGACTATAGTACATACTGTTGGAAGGATTCTGGAGTGTTTTTACAGTTACTTACAAGAGCTGCTCCAAGGCCTGTGAAAATTACAATAATCTTTACATTAACTTCATAAATTTAGGTGGCAATAAAATGATACCTTACAAATAAGTCCCATATTTCCTTTGTAATGCAATTACATGGTAATTGGTACACCATTCATTTTTAGAAAAATACATAAATTTCTTAGCTTTTGAGAGTTGCGTTTCTAAGATAAATAAGAAATTACACCCAAGCATAGAATAATTCCATCAGCAGCCAGAATAGATACCATAGCCTGTATTTAATTTTATTTAGTACATTTGGTACAAAGGAGAAACAAGCTTTGAAATGATAAAACTTAAAGATCAGCCAAACCAAAACAACAAAAAAATAGCCCGAACAAACCTATTTCGATGAATTAGCAGTCTGGAATGTACTTCTAGTCAGGGCCTCTAGTAACAGAGCCTAATTCTTTATTTATGTTTATTTAAGAGGTAAGACCAAATTCCTTGAGCAAGAAAACCTCATTTGGGTGCTTTTATTTAACATAAATGCTACCTTTGCAAGGTCATCTATCCTCAGGCTTGCATTTTCTAGCCACAAATAAAACTAGTTCCACGCATCTAAAATACACCTTCCTTCAAGGTTCAGTTCAAGAATCTCATTATGCTTACAATTTGATAAGTTTCTTTCAGCCTTGATGCAACTGTGGGATCACCTTGCTAACTCCATAAAAACCAGTACTCCTGGACTACTTAAACTAGGGGATCCTAGCATCCTGATACATATCAAGACTAATTCCATCAACTTCAGTGAAGAAACAGTTCTGTAAACCTCAAGTATCCAGAAGTGCTATACATAAAACCTTTTCTACAGATACATAAGTATGCCTGTAAATTTGACTTTTTGGTGATTACACTTGGAGCGCTACACATACACATATAAATAGTATGAATGGAAACACTACATACAAAATGAATAAGATCATCAAGTTTACAGTGATCAACAGCAAATCGCAGATATTTTATTTGTTTTCTTTTCAATCTATTCACAGACAAGACCAGAGGATTATAAGTTCTGTTAAATTATATATTTAATATAATAAATATATTAATATTAATATATACTATTAATATATTATTATAGTATAATTATTATAATATATTAATAATATATAATATATTAATATATGATATGATATGATATGATATGATATGATATGATATGATATGATATGATATGATATGATATTATATTATATTATATTATATTATATTATATTATATTATATTATATTATGTTATATATTTATTCTTAAATTATAAGTTCTGTTGCAGACAATGATTTTTCTGATTGACTGAAGTTACTACGTGGTTTTTGAATATGGCAAAAAAAAGACAGCAGGCAACGGAAGTGAGGAGGGAAGGGGGAGAGAAAGGGTAATTCAAACCACTTAACTCACCAGAATAGAAGTGTAAATTCAGAATATATGGCTGAACTTTGTTGTCCCTGTATATTGACTAGCACTATAGAAAAGAATTGCTACAGACCTTGCAGATTTTTTTTTCCACAGTATCTGGAAAGGAATTTTTTTTCTGTTATGCTGTCATACTTTCCCTGACCCTCTTTTACTCCCAGGACAGATGACTTCATCAAAAAGAAAAAAAAATTAGTTGTTTGATTGAAAAAAATAAAAAAAAAATCTGGGAGAGAAATTATAAAAACAATTATGGTGAGCTTTGGTGTTATTTTTTTATTTAGAATAGTTACCAATGCCAAAACAAAACAAAACAAACAAACAAAAAAAAAAAAATAAAAAACCACACAAAAAATTAAAGCATTTCAATTATCTTTCCTTCGGTTGAGACCTAAATCCCTGAATAAAAGTCAGTCCACTGCAGGTGTCTCTTCCTACACCCAGGCAAATTGGGGTTGCCTGCTATTAGCTTGTGGGGCCCTTGGAGCCAGGATTCTTGGTCTGTATCCCTTGACTACCCATTTATTTGCAGTGGGCAGATCTCAACCCTTCTATACCACCATCTTTTCCCAATAAGGATGTGGAAGCTTAATTAGGCACTGGAAAGTTATTTTAGTATCCCAAGTGGATGCTGTCATAGAAGGAAAACGTAACTTTCCATTGAGAGAACGCAAGATAACTTCTGCCAGCTTGTTTCACTCCTCTCCAAGAGGCAGCTGTAGTCCCGCTAACTGGCTGTCAGAGTAGAGGGCTTTGATTTTGGAAAGGGCACCAGCAGGACAGCTGCAGTCTGCACAGAAATCCAAAGGATGGTAACTTGGACCTAGTTGGTGGTCATGTTTTCTTTGATTCTGGGAGATTTCATCTGCTGCCATCTCACACAGCCCCATGCAAAGACAAAGGCTTTTCATCATCTGAACGTTGGTCCCTCCAGGAAGAAATTAAATTACCTGACACAAAAAAGGGACAGCTTGGAACTGAGACTGTTTCTGTACTTTTCAGGACTGTTGAATATGTGAATTGAAGTGCCTGAACAGCAGTTAACTTGGTGGCTGGGTTCCCTGCATCCCTACCTGGCCACATGCTGACTGGCTCCTGTGCAGCACTACTCCACTGGTTCTCAGCTGGCACTGAAGCCAGGACCATCACCCAGTGGGACAGGTAGCTGTGTTCCCCTTGCCCCCAGCAAGGGATCAACCCTCTGCAGGGATTACAAGGAAAACGTCCTCTGAGCACAGTGTACTGTGCTCACAGGCTCTGCTCCCAGCTTCCACCTTACCCTGAAGGACAGAAGAGTGAAGGCCTTCATCTGCCTCTTGCTCTTTGGGACTAGGGCAAGAAAAAGCCGTCCAGTGTTTTTCCCCTATTCTCCAAGCACAAGGAAAAAAGGTCCAGTGTCCCTTGGGGAGTCTTCAGCAGTTCCCCTTTCCCTCCAAAAAAAGGGAGCAGCGGGAGCTGAGTGGTGTCAAAGAGTGGCTGTGGGTGGCAGAGAGGAGGTAGCAAGGGTAAGCCCTGTTCCTGTGCGACTCCCCAGGCTCTCTGTGTAGGACAACTCAGAGAGCTCTCTGGGCCTAGCTTATTTTTCCCCTGTAAACAACAAAAATAATGACACAAATTGCAGCATCCACTTCTCACAGGTTTGAATCAAAATAAACCAAACTTCAGAACTGCTTCTCAGCTGCTTCTGCATCCTCTCTTCTCCCAGTGCCAAGCTCTCATACAGACTTAATTTCCATTCTCTGCTGCAGAATGCACCATTCAAGGTAATTAGCTATTCTTTTTCCTTTCCTCCCCAAAACATGGAAACTCCTATAAGAGGGGAGGGCAAGGGGAACTCAGTGAGTTTTGCTGCTGGTCACGTAGTTCATTCTGCAGACTGAGTCATGCTCTGTTCTCTTCCCAATGTTTGCAAATATGCACATAAAGGCAACAGACCACCTCGTAACACCCAAGCACAGGGCCCTAGCCTTTACCATTTGCCACCAAATTATGGGGTCTCTGTATCCCTTTAAGAGCTGGCACATGCACACCTCCTCAAATGTCCTGTCCTAAAAGAAAGGCCTGATGAAATGGAGCCATTTTTAAATAGGCTAGGTTATTTTTTTTGTACTTTCCCTTCCCCAGTAATACATTGTTTCTCTCCCTGATAAAACAACAAAGGTAACCACAGTAAAAGTACTTAAAATTAAGAAAAAACAAAATTAAATCACTCCCAAACAGGAAAAATACATGTACACTGTTCATTATTCTTGAGCTACCCAATATTGGTGATACCCAAAGACTGCTCTAGTTCACTGGGAAGCTTTTCCACCTGGAGAAATCAAGTTACCTTACAAAAAAGGGGTAAGAAACAGCTCTCTTCTCTTACTGGATCAAGCATACAAAGTGTTTGTGGTCTCACACTTCTCCTTTCAATCTGTCTTCCTCTCCCCTACCCTGTTTCCAGATCTGCAAATCTGGGTATCTTCCCAGTTCAGCTTCCTGATTCCTCTTACTTGCATTGAACGCTTGAAATTTTTCCATGTTATAAATATCTGCATGTTTAACTTGGATATGTCCTAATTTATCTAAAAGAGTTATGGAGAGCTTGAGAATGTTCATTGTGAACTGAAGAGATGGAAATGCTAAGCAAGTTATCTATTCCAAGTTTTAGTCACTCATTTATATGGAACAAAGTCTACAAAATATGTTCTTTCCTCTACTGCTTTTCAGATTTTATTACATTTATTCTTGTGGAAGCATTTCACATTTCCTTAGGAGTTTCATGGTCCAAATAAGACCCACAGTTTCAGTGTAAAGAACAGAAAACGAACCGCCAAATTCATAACTCAAAAAAGCCACTCTTGTTTTCCTTAGAGGATGAAGCCCACTGCCTCTTACAAGCCAGTTCAAATCTCTCCTCCTTATTTGCAAATTTCTTTTGGTTTGCCTGTCATCTATATGTTTCTGTTCTCTATTTACTGTTCTCTGTTACTTAGTTACTCAGGAGAGATAAATTTTTAAGATGCTGCTGTTAATTTACTCCAATTAAGTAATCCATGTATATATAAAATTAGCAAACTGCCAATTCAGCCCCTACTCCTGGTCACTTGGAGTAGTTCATCAAAGCAAATTATCTGCTTTTCCCTGTCTGCCTTCTCTGGTCACTGGGAAAGTGAGTTTTACCCCCAGTGGAGGTGGATCTTGGTCAAAGGCCAAATTATTGTATTGGTCATTTCCTGTTTCTAATTTTGCACTGCAGGCACTTTCTCCTTGGAATTTTATAAAGTTCTTGAAGAAGCTTTTGAACCAAGTCAAACATGGAAGCATAATGTTAGGTTTGGAGGACAGCAGAGTAACTGTAAGGAACTATAGCTTCCATGAGCCTTGGTGGCACATTCTCTGTGTATTGGATTTATAGGAGCAGCATACAGATATCTCCTGATTTCAGAAGAGCAAAGCGATATTCTCTGTCCAATGATATTCTGCTCTCCAGTACCAACTGTAGTTAAAATGCTTTTGCCCAGGGAAGAGAACATCCTGTATAACACCCATACAGTAAATTTCACAAGGCCAGCATGACAGCAGGTGAGTGTCTTCCACCATGGTGTTAGCAAAGGCAGAATCATACATTGTTTTCTGGGGATAAGCAGAATACCTAAGAGGTTGTTTTTCCCCCTTAGAAAAGCTTGGCCCTCTAGCAGAACTCCATTTCCCACAGCATATTGCTCTACTATCTGACTAAACTGGTGCCACTCAAGGTAGAAAGAGCCATTTGAAAGAGGAGTGTCACTTACAAGAGGAAAGTGCACAGGCTGCTGAAGTCAACAGACTTTGTACCACCTCACCCTCTCTGCTACTGTCCTAGAAGAGGGAGGAAGATGCTTCAAATACTCTGAACCTTCAAGTTCAACTGAGTCACCATCAAGAACATCTCTGTAGGGGTCAGGTGTGGGTTTTTCCTTCAAAATGACATTACAGACACATAAAGTTTGTGATCTGGGGTTTATGAAAAATTACTTGATCCCACTCATTTCACAAAAACGAAAGCACTGGCATGTCTCACAGGGGTATGGCATGGTGGACACCCTGTTAATTATTTTTACAAGTCCAGTAGACCAGGAACCCCATTTTTACAGACTGTGCTCATGTTTCGCTCTAGAAGCTATGGAACTCCAGAATAAGCTTTGTTGAGACTACTGAACGCTCAAGTTACATATTTCAGCACGGAAGCTTACATAGAAAAGCCTGAAATTCTGGTAAATATGTTCTACTAGACTTCTTCTGGTTTGCTGCATCTCTCTGCCAAGTACATGGGCTCAAAACTTCAGCTAGAGGGAAGAGAAGGGACACATGTGTCATCACTCATAATATCGTGCTATTCTTACTGTTCAGCCTCTGGGGAGCCAGTACTTTTAAAGATGCATTTTCAAAAAAGAATTGCAAGCACTTCTGCAGAGAGAAGCCCAGTGACAGCTGATCAAACTGGTTAATTAGGCATCTGCATAAGTGTAGTTGTGGAGGCAGTAACTACACCCCATGCTCAGTCCCACTTGAAACAGGGCTAAATATGGGAAGCAGAATGGATCAGAAAGCTCATTGAAGAGTTACCACTTTTGCTAAAGGAAAATGCGAATTCTGCCAAATGCGCCTTCCATGAGAAAGTTTTGATTTTCTCAGAAGTTTTTGATTTCCCATCACAAAAATTAAAATTTTTAGCTCCAGGATTTGCTAACACAACTCGCAAAAATCATAGTGTCTCTTTTCAGCCTCATTTCCCAGTCATCTTCTTAGTCCTATTGTCTCATGGGAGCAGTAATTCAAGTGCTGTGAGCCCCCCTTCTCCTTCCTCTTTGGCTTTTAGGCTTGAACACATTTTCCACAGTGCACCACAGTATTCTTTTTATTTGGACTCCTGCAGCTCACGATGGAAAGAGTCATCTGAATGGGGGGCGCCAGCCCTGGAGGAGAGCAGATCACGAGAACCGCAGCTTCCATGAGTCACTGTGGTAGGCACATGGGACACAGGGATCAGGCCAGCAACTTCCAGCATTTCCCATTTAAATATTGCTTTTTGTGCCTCATCAGAAAGAGAACCCTGGAGCTTGTTTTGTGATACTAATTCACATGCTTAACCATCTCTAATCATAAAAAAAATAGGCTTATTGCGTGGCCGGTTTTGTGGTCTCTTTGAAGGCTCTGATTCCTCAGCCTGATTCCATCAGCCCTGTCCCAGATGTATCTGTGACAAAATTACAGCTTTCTTTGTTTTATAATATACCAGCAGTGTAGCATCTGGCAATGTGGTTTGGGGTTTTTGTTTTGTTTTGTTTTGACTGGAAAGAAACCTCCCAAATACTCCAGTCAAATCCCCCAAAAACATTAACCCAGCATTTTTTAACTTATGCACAGAGGACGAGGGAGGATTTCCTGACTCATCAAGTGAGAATACAGGCACCTGTATGCCAGCACACAGCTGGCTGTCACATAATCTGACACCGTAGTAAGAGGGAATGGGCACCCCCCCATTAACACACAGCCTCACCATGCAGGCCAGTCACCTGGGGAGGGAAAAGATTTTGGACAAATCCACCCAGAATGATACCCTTCCACACTGTGGATCATTTAGAAGGAAAGAGGGCTCCAGGCTTTCTGTCACACACAGTGCGTTTTCCTGTACACAGAAAAAAGCTCTCTGACTTCCCATGTATGCAGGATATTCCCCCTGCTCCTTTTTATCGTTCCTTGTTGTGAAGGCCCTGTCAGTGAAATGTGCATTTCAACAGTGAGTCTCTCATAGCTCTCCTTATCTTTAATTTCCTTCCACTATAGTCTATTTTATAGAGCCTTTCCCTTAGTGGCAATTTTTTCCCCTTCCCATTTCAGCTGCCATGCCCAGATCAGGATCAAAACTTCTCACAAGTTAAGGGAAAGTCTGGAGGCAGAAGATGTCATTCAGGTCAAAGAAGAGATGCAGGCCAGGGCAATAAATGTGTTTGTCTTTCAGGTTTAGTTTAGCCAGATAGCTTTTCAGCCTTGTGTTCTATGACAAAATAATTCTATTTTCTTAATCACCGCTTTTAATAACTCAGAGTCTTTCTGTCAGATTAGGCATAAAAAGCAGGGTCAGTAGCAATCATTCATTTAATCATCAATTTTCATAGGAAGAGCACATAGGGGAGGAAGGAAAAGCCTCATCCCTGCTAAAAATGTCTTCTTGCAAGCCAGGGCAAGAGCTGTCACCCTCTCTTAGGTTCTGTCCTTGTCCATGGATAGACACCAGTTTTGGAGGAGGCTCAAAGTAAATTTTTTTGTTTCTAAATACTTCCTCTCATACCCTGCAGACAGTTGCAGTAGTGAGGAGGATGATGAAGGTGCAGAAAGAAGAGGAAGGCCAGGAATGTCCAGGCCAGAGAGAGGATGGGCTGTTTTACAGGGATGGTGGCACTGTGGCTTAGTGTCAGGGAAAGAGAGCAGCAAAGTATTTGGGAAGGTGGAGAAGAGGCTGAAAAATCAGACAGACTTTCTACTCAGTTTGACTGCTGCATGAGACATCCCTTGCCAATGTCTCTGGAGAACATTTTCCCAGTTCATAAGAATTTTTTAAAAAAGGAGTTTTCAGGCCAGTTGGAACAAAGTCAAATTTCTAAAAAATTAAAAAACTCCTCAAAACCTGTAAATGCTGCTTTTCAGCAAGCTCTGAAAACGCTTAATCAAACAGCTTGAAAAACCCATTAATGGTACATTATTTACACTAGCACTAACACACACTTTTCCTTTTGGAAACACTTACAAACAGCACCTACAGTCACAGAAACTGGGAATGTTTCATGCATTCTCAGGTAAAAAGTGGGATGAAAGGGGAGTATTTGATGGTGAGTTTGATATCAAAGGAATATTCATCTGTGAACAGCCTGATGATCTCGTGTTCCTGTGACTGAAAAATCTTCTAACAAATGCCTGCATTCCCCCCCATCATATGAGGCTGATCATGCAAAGCTTCACTCTTTACTGTTCATGGCAGGTTTTCCTGAGAAGGCAATGGGTCTCCTATTTCAGGCCCTAGGGAGGGTCACCTTGTAACAGCAGAGTGTGTAATGTGTTTCATTGCACTTGGGAGCCAAAGAATTTGACCTTTGAGAGGAATAACATGAAGCAAAAAAATGCATCCAGATCACAGTTGGGATGAGTTGAGAGTACAGGTGGCTAGGGAGCGCTTTGAACCTTGTCCATGTGGCCTCACTGTGGCTACACAACAGTAAGTCGTCCCCTTTGAAGAAAATGTATCGGTGTTTTAAATTTAGGGAGGGAAAGGGGAAAATTCATTAAGGGTAGTCCTATCCTTAAATATTCAGAAGTCATGAATCAGGAATCAGATGTTTGTGGAACTGCCATGAGCCAAAAAAAAAAAAAAAAAAAAAAGTTGGAAACTTTTTTATTTTTTCTGGGGTTTGTGGCTGTCTTTAGAATGCCCCTGGGTCATACTTTCAAACTTCTTCACAGTCTGAGGAGTAGAAACTGATTTCTATAAAAATGAAAACTGAGATTCTCACCTAATTAAATGTCTCCGGGAATGAGAAGTTACAGGGAGAAAAACCCATCAAGTATCACGAGACGTGCGATAAAAATCACAGGATTTGGCAACACTGAATTCATCACGAGTTAGGAAGTGATAGCACTTGTTCTAGCTGAACAGCAAAAAACAAACAGGCATAAACCTTATTCAAAAATATTTTGCAGGCATGACTGCCAAGCTGACAGCCAACTTCAGTTGGCTGTGAGTAATGCTATTCATTATTTCAGAATATTCATATAGCCAGTAGGTATTTCTGGAAATCCTTGAGAATCCTGCATTTTCCATGATGCCAGAATGATTAATTTGTATTGAAAGTTTGTTACTTGCCAATTATCCATCTACTGCTTAAAAATCTGAGTCACACACTCAGCAGCCAGAAACAATACCATGCTGTATGTTTAGACATCCGAGATGCATAACGAATATTCAAAGGAGAAAGTTTGCAATCAAACCGCAGGCTGAAAGTTATGCGCTGAAACTGTTCAGCTAAGAAGTGAGAATAATTAATACCTTCTCAAAAAGCTAGGCTGATTGCAAGAGAGTATGTGATACACAGAAAGGCAATTACATTCACAGCAAATATTATTTAAAATTAATAGTTGGATGACCACAAGATATTCGTTCTAACTACAAACAAATAAACAGAGATGCTCTTCTAGACAGAATATAAACAGATTCCCACTTTCCACTGCAGGTTTCAGACCATCAGTTTAACTCTGCTTGTACAAAAAATAGATGAAGCAGATGTACTTCTTAGCCAGTCTGTTTTGGTCCACTATGCAAAATTCCCAGCAGAGCTAGATTTGCAGTTCAGCATATATTCAAGGTAAACAACGCACCGTATGATTTATATATGGGTTATCGTTCAGCCAAAGTCTGGCATTTCATTGATATGCCTGTTATTTAGATGTATTCAGAAGCCTTCCAATGCATATGAGTTTTTCCCTTACAGTCACTGGATTCTCAGAAGAGATGCAAGAGCCAGATCTTTTCTATTCCCCAAGGTTAAAGGAAAAAGTGAGATGTCCTTTGCTTTTTCAACTCTTTACCCATATAGAATAATTCATCTGCTGATATTCATAAGGTGACTTCCACCAGAAAATGTAAAGATCTCAGGAGGAGAATTTTTAAGCACATATGTAATTGTTTATGATTGGTATCTGCTTTTATTTAGCAAACTTGCTAGTGCTCTCTTTCTGCTGCTAGTCTGTACGAATCTTCCTAGCCCAAGAAATCTGCTCTTTGGGGGACTATATTTCATGTTCTTTCACTCTTTGCAAGCTCTGCCATAATAGAATCAATGCATCAAATCAATCCCGCAAAGCAGCTAAAGAGGCTAATGGTAAAAGTAGGAGACGGAGGTGTTTTCCAGCGGAAATTTTGGCAGGAAGGGATTCATCTGTGTTTGCCTGTTTCCTATGCTTCTCTTTCCCTTCGAGCACCGCGTGGGAGAAGCGAGACACGGAGAAAGTTGTTTGAACCCTGATAGTATTTCTTTTTTTAATTTTACCCCAGAAAGTCTTGCTGAGAGAGCCCTCTGAGATTCTTGAAGTCACATATTGTTGCAGCTAAGCCCCCCGATAAATAAAACATTTAAGCACGTTTTTTGCAGCTTTCCGTTGCAACACAGAGCAAGCCCAACAGCGTCACAGGGGGCCAGCAGAGCACCCCACTGCTCCCCCAGCTCTCTCCTCCCGGGAAGTACAACTTAGAATCCTGGGCACAGGCGTGTGCAGTGGGGCACTTCTCCTCTCCAAGCAGGAAGCTGGACAAGGGGTGCAAAAAAAAACTTGTCGCCCTACGCCAAGTTTGGCAGTGACCTCCGTCCTCCGCGGGAAGGGAGGCGTCCCCATTGTCCCCGCAGGACACCCCCGTGTGTCCCAGCTCGCTCCGGGTGGCAGCGGGGAGCGGAGCTGCTGCCGCTCTCCGCCTGCCGCGGGAGGCACGGCGCTGACAAGGATGCGGGGAGCGATCCCGGGCGGGGAGCGATCCCGGGCAGAGAGCGATCCCGGGCGGGAAGCGATCCCAGGCAGAGAGCGATCCCGGGCGGGAAGCGATCCCAGGCAGAGAGCGATCCCGGGCGGGAAGCGATCCCAGGCAGAGAGCGATCCCAGGCAGAGAGCGATCCCGGGCGGGATCCGCGCCATGGAGCCGGGGCGGCGCGGGCCGTGCCACCAGCGCCCCCTCGGGGCCGCCCGCGGCACTGCGCGCTCCCGCCTCACCTGCGGCTCACGGACGGGGTTACCGGGAAAAGAATTAAAATAAAAAATAAATAAATAAAAAAAAAATTAAAAATCAACCCGGAGTGCAAAAGGGTAGCTCGCATGCCTCGTGCAGCTGTGCAACTGTCCCAGAGCTGCCTGCTTGAGTTATGGCTCATAATTTTCATGGAAAGTTCCCACAGTTCGTGACCCAGGAGATCCCAAACATATGATTTAATCGGGCATTAGTCAATGTCGAATTTTTCCCTTCCCGACGCGTCGTCTGATCTATACCACATTGTCAGCATCTCCCTGCAGCATGTGGGAGGCACAAGACAACTTGACAGAGGGCAATGAAGGAAAGAGGGGGATTCAGTGCTTGGATTTGGAGCAAATGCAAAACCGGACAGATGTGGCCCTTCACGACACCGCGTGTTCATTGCTCAGCCTATCACCCCCACGGCCCATAACATGTCTGCATTTATGGAAGATGACAACGGCTTAAGCCACCTTCTAGTAAACATATTTCAGCACGCTGGCATCGCCTTTAAATTTTCTTTTTATTCTCTTCTTCCAGTGAGCCTCACACCCTTAAACCTACTGTGCCTCGCACCCAAGTTACATGCTTGTAACCACAGCCAAACTTCTGCTCTTATTTACAGGGATCCTCACTCAAGAGCTTCTCCTTTGCACAAAACCCCCACCACAGCTCTTTGGGATGTTGAATCCACAGTTTCCAAGTAACACAAAAGGAGTGGGACACAGCAATTACCTTATGGAAATGAATACTAAATATGTTACTGACTTCAGGAAAGGTAGGTCATTGTGATGGGTTTATGGACACTAGTTACCCATACTACACGTTCCCTCCTCCTCATGGTAAAAATTGTTTGAATGTTTGACTTTATTTAGGAAACAAGTGCATTTATTTGCTAATGATTTTTCACTATTCATTGGTTATTATTCTCCAAAAATTTCAGGCAACCAATCAGCTGGATTGGAAGAAAAAATACTGTGCTGGATTATTTTTTAAAGAGCAAAAGAGTATAGCTGTGTGATTGATTTTCACTAAGAACAAGACTTTATGCAATTTAGGCCACAAACCACTCCTCACACCAAACAACTAACAGATGGAGTGGGTAGTCTGCTAACAAAGCAGAGGTTGAAATTGAATTCCCCCAAATGGTCTGGCAAAAATCTGTGGAAAACTGGATGTCTTTCTGAGTGATTTGCAAAACGAAGAGAGGCCTGAATTAGGGAACAAATATGCTAAGGCCCTAAGAAGATCTACATACTAGATAGTGTGGCATTTGTTTTCCTTGAAGTTGCAAGACTAGATAGACAATCCCAGATTTAGACTCAGACAGGAGATACTACTCTGAAGAGAAGCCTTCCTCTTCCTTCTCCCTGCAGGTGCTGCACTCAGACATAAAAAAAAAAGGCAACATAAAGACTCTCCCAAACTTTTACCTTTTACAGTCTTGATGTATAGTAGGCCAAATCTTGTCTTGTGAGCAGCCTCAGGTTAGTTCAAGACAGTAACAGAGCCTTTCTCCCTTTTTATTTCTTCACTCCAGAACTAGAGAAAGACTAGAGAGAGATGAGGTTGTGATTAGTCAGAATAACTTTACTACCAACCAGGTAGCTCAGTTCATGTATTTATTCACACAATCATACTGGAAACAGTTCGATTACTGAACAATCTTATTGCAAGATATGACAAACAAGGGACTTGAGCAGGAAAAGTATATGTCAAGGGAAAGACTTTGACACAGATTTATGCTCTGTGACATTCAGATTATACCATGTTGGGTTGGTTGTTTTGGTTGAGTTTTTTTTCCTTTTAGGATGCTGTGGCTTTGGACAACAAGATAAGATGATTGCCTCCTGAAAGACCTGCAAAGTTGAGTCAATCTCCATCAGGAAAGATTCTGGGATCCCTGGTATCCACTTGCTGTTATGAAGCATGTCTTCAGACCCACAGAAATAGCTATAATCCTCTGTGGTTAAAGTTACCCACTGGAAAATCAGCTGAGAGAAGTGATAGCAATCAAGAAAGGTCTTGGGAAATATGCAATGTGGTATGGTTGCTCCCCAGCAGAGTCTCCAGAACAGAAAGGTCAGGCATTCAAGGCTTTCAGTGAATTTTGTTTATGAAAGTTTTGTATGCTTGACCATGACTATGGTAAGAAATCTCAGTCAGGGGGATTTTATCTCAAGGAACTGTCTGACAAAGTCAATGCTGCTTTTGTTATAATGCTTGGCTGAAGTGACTCTTCAAGAATGTCATGCAGAAGGCCCTGGACAGCCAGGGCAGGCAAGAGCTGTTCTCTCCACAGCCTGGATTAAACCTACTGTAGGTGAAAGAACAGGCAGAAGGCATTCTAGAACCCTGCAGCTGATATCTCTGTGTTTATCTTCTGTCCCTCACCCCCCAACCCCTGTTTCTAATCCAACAGCAGAGAAGAAAGGGAAAGTAAAGCCTGCTTTTTAATCTAAAAGATTAAAACTAATGCCAACAAACAATATGCTGCAGCTAAGAAAGCTTCCATGGTCTTTCCTGGCACCAGGAAACCAAAGGGGAAAGCTTTAATGGGCAGCAAGCATAGATGCTGCACAGCAGATGGCTGTGGTCAAGATGACATAAAATACCTCTTTGTTTTGTGACGAAGTTAATACACGTCTTCATTAAAATACATATCTGTTGTTCTTCCTAGCAATTTTACCAGAAATACATAGTCTGGAATTGTATGGAATGCTGTCAGCTTAAGAAATTGCTCAACAGGTCACCTCATACAACAAGCCTTTGATGAAGACCTCTTACCAGTGTGATACCTTGGACTGTATTTACATGTCCTAAATTCTACATACAACCTCAAGTCCCTGTCATCTAGAGTGCCCTTTTCAATAGGAAATATTGAAATAGCACTCTTAAGCTAAACAGTTTTGTAGTGTTGTCTGAACTTCAGCTATCTGGCCCTTAGTGCACCCAGCTCTCCCAAGTGAAATCACAGCCACAAGTACTGTGTAAGAACTGAGACGTTTATTTCCGATTCCCTCATCTAAGCCCACAATTTATCCCACATTGCCTTCCCTGGCAGAATAATCAGGCACACTGTCTACTAATAACAACAGAGGAGGCGGAAAGACATAACAAGAAAGCTGTACCGAACACTTTATTCTGCCTGGGATGTAGAAATAAGACTTGACATAAAGAATAACTGCAATGAGCATATTATTTATTGTTTATACCATGTCATAAAACAAAGCTTTCAGATATTAGTGGCCTAATAAAGTGATATAATGCTTGCTATGTGTTTATCCATGTGGTAAATAGATAGCACAATTGACACGTGAAGCGCTGTAAGAGGAGTAGTGGCTACAAAATCAGAACTCTCTGAGGTTGTGGCAGAATTTATTGCTAATTCCATCCCTCAGGAAATAAGGAAACATTACTCTCCAGTAATATTCAAATATCTGGTGAACTGAAAGATTATTGGTGACAACATTCCAGTACCACTCTCCTTTTCTCCATCTTTCCGCTACCAGGAGAGCAGGACATGCATTACAGGGTTTGCAGCCCGACACAAAACTCTTGCAGCATCTCAGCACAGAAGAAGCTCAAACCTAGAAATTCCATTTTACAAAGAGGCTGAGAATGAGACATTGTTTCTGATGCAGAGGGAAGCGTTTCCACAACAAATCTCAATGCCACCACTGCCGCTGTGATTCCTGCATCAGCCTGCATGGCCCAAGGAGGTGACTCCAGCAGAGTATGACCATCTGCATCTCCTCTCCACCACAGCACCTTATGAGCAAGAATACTGCCTTAATGAGACAGAGATGGCTGTTACTGTAGTTGGACACTACCTTGGAGTAAGAGTAGTATAACCTTCTGGACAGAGATATTTGAAGATTTCTGGTAAATGTGAACGTCATAAAAAATATCCCAAACCCTAGGGGCTATACCCCATGACAGGCCAAGCTTTCTAGCATGCAGATGACATCAAATATCTTTTCAAATTCAAAACTCTCTGGCCTCATTCTTGGGGGTTTGTGTGAACTGATGTCATCTGTCTGTCTTCAGTGAGAAAATGTTCAGCACAGTTCCCTCCCCAGTCCTCATTTTTGGGTAGCTTATTTGAGATTATTGTCCTACGTTCTGATCTGTGACAAAGAGTAAAGCAAACATCAGGCTATGGGGGGGATTAAAGTTTCTCTCAAAGAGCAAGAATGGCATAATTGGGAAGCCAGCATATTACAGGTGAACAATGTCATCTTGACTCATTTTAGCAAAGAGGAAACCCAATCAGTATGTCCAGGTTTTCCAGAATTCAGTCATGGAAATGTTGTCGGACAGACTGCAGAATTCTTCTGTCTCTCATGGATCATCTATTTGTATGACAAATAAATCCCCTTGACACTGCAAGTGCCCCAGTCTAGCTCTATTCTTCTTCATATCCATAAAGCCCTCTAACTCAAGTGGTAATTTTGCAGACTTAGACTTGCCTTAAGTAATACTTCTTCATATCATGGGGAGACAGTAATACCTCTTCTCAGCAAGTGCAAATTGGCAATAGTCTCTCCTACCAAGAGGCACAGCCTGCTTGTTCTTTCACTGCAATATTTATGTCTGTCTCTGTAACAGCTCCTTTAGCTAGGAGCAAAACCCTAGTTAGGGAAAGCGCTGGGAAACTGCCACATGCTCCTGCAACTATATGTTGCCATAAAATAATTCAAACACACTATTAGAGTGTGTAATTTAGCTCATATGTAGTTAGAATATGCAGAGTTTGCCAAGTGACTGCATCCAGCTGGAAAATCAATTTCTATATGCCAGTTTAATAAAACCTGAAAGTCTTCCGCAATACATGAAAAAATGTTGGACAACGTTGAAATTTTACATTATGTAAAACCAAACATAGCTGTAATTTACAGGCTGAGTGTGAAGGATCATTCGTCTCCTGCCAAAATTCATATAAACGGTCACCAATTTGGGGACAGAGGGAGAAACATGTCATAATAAAACAAAACTTTGTACAATTACAAGTACAAGGTTCCAGGGCCAAATTTTTGGTAGAAGAGACTTTAAAACAAAATTGATTTTGGCCTTGAGCTGTCTCTTACTGATTTAAATCTGCAGTAGTCAGGGGCTACACTGGTGCAAATGAAAACAGAAAACAGGTGATTTAATGGTGAAGAGGTCTTTCTATGTACCACAAGTGAGCCCTGAGCTCTCAATCTGGCCTAACCACATCGTTGCCTGCAGAGTTCCCCCTTCATTCTCACTTTAGAAGGCACTGTGGTTTTTGTCCATGCAGTGCATACTCTATTGCTCTGTGTGTATAAATTCAGTCCAAGAATTATCTAGGCTATCCATTCCCTTGCCTGGGCTTTGCTGGTGGCAATGTTGAGGTATCTTGTTAGGAAGAATAAGATGCTGCCCCTTGTGATTGCCATTGGGTACAGGTGCAAAGCAAAGTTCTGTTCTGGAGAGACAGAGATCAGCATTGCAAACCCCACAGTGTGCTGCTGCTAATTACCAGGCTGGCTTCTGCTCTCAGCAGGGGCATGAATAGTGAAGGGGCACACAGGCATTCTAAAAGTAACACTTCCTCCTCTCACTAGTTTCTTTCTTGAAGCTGTATAGGATGAGTTGGGAATGCCTGTGTTCAGGCAGGAGACAAACCTGTGACTTCAGTTTTCAGACCTATCTCTCAATCTCTCTATCTCTCTCTGTTTAACACCAGCAGACAAACTCTCATTAGTACTAGGGAACACAAAAAACTACAGGAGTGAGCCAGGCTTTATTGCACTGGGTTGGTTACTCTGTTTTCTGGACAAATAACACAAGGCAGGAAAAACAACACTCATCTGCAAAACAATGTTAGTCTGATCCTCTTCCCACACGTGGTCATATCTATAATAATTATTTAGATTAAATTAACTCCTCATTTGCGCTTGCATAAAGATTTCTCTGCAGAGATAAAGTGAGTACAACAGGTATTTAGTGCACATTGCTTGCACACTGCCTACACCACCCTGACTAGGTCTCCCTTTCAGGGTGCTCTTGATGCAGTGTGACAAAGAGTAGCCAGACAGAAGATGTTTACAGGGAAGCTAATGTGAATTTATGCCAAAATAGGAAGGACAAAGACTCTTTGTTTAACACTTAATATCTCAGGGATCAGTTCTGTTCATTGTAGCATTACAAAAACCCCAAGGAAACTCTGTTTAGACCAATGGCTACGTCAACAAAATCTTGGAAACTGAATTTGGCCCTGTTTCTAACATTTGCATCCTAAAAGCATTTCCAGCTTGTGGAAGTTGGATGGAGTTTTCAGATATTCTGGTTATCAAGGCAATTCCTCAAGATGAATCAAATTTATCTTAGTAAAGTATTTCATCCAGGGTTGTAGGAATCACCCCTCAGTCACACAAGCAAGGTCTTACCTTGCACCTTAACCTGCAAATCCCCTCACCAATCTCCTCATTCACCCTCACTTAGGGCATGCTGTTTGTTGGCAGGGAGTATTGGCACGGGTCTTTGTTTTCACAGAATATAGTTTCACCTTGGCTTAGCACTTGACATCCTCAGTATCAATGCAACCACTCACAGAAGTAAAGGTCATTGATTTAAACCACAAGTATTCAAGATTACTTTTTTACAATCGCCACTGTCCAACATACAATTAGGCTTTCATGTGCAGAATGTGTTTCAAGAACTGCCAGTAATTTTCATTCCATATACAGTAGTTTTTATGCCAATACATGTGCTTTATATCTGTTGGCAAGAATGTTTAAGAGAGTGGAAGGTCAATCTTTTATAGACAATCCAAAAAATAAAATAAAAACTGAGAAAGATATGGAAACATGCATACTCAGCAAGAACCCTATCAGGAAAAGCTTTCTAGGTGATTAAACACAAAAATGAGTGTTGTCCAATTGGTAAACCCATTGAGAGATGTGTGCACACCAGTCACAGAAGTGCCTGGAATGCAGGGCCATTCAAGCTCAGCTTTTAACAAGGCAGTTGTGGACCTGGACACAGGCCAGATATGAAAGTCCTGGGCCCAGCATGGGCTAATTTACCAAGCTCTTATGATGGAGATCTAATCTAACCAAGTTTATTGGATTTGGAACAAACTAGGAACACTCACACAGCCAGTAACCATTTTTCAGCTGGGGAGACAGCAGTGAAGAGGTGATCACAAAATGGTAGGCTAGCTAACTTTTTTAATTCTCCTTCCCAAGGCCTGACTGTGGCCTTACACCCCCCCAAAAAAGAGAACTATATACAAGGCACCTAGTGCAACTGTCTTTCCAGATGCAATAATGCCAGTTTAAAGACTGTTCACCCACAACTAGTTCTTCTTCCTTTCACTGCAGTATTACACTTTTGTTTGAAATAGTCATATTAAATAGTTTGAAATAGTCATATTACAGGAGAAAAATTAGAAGTTACTGTATCATTTTACTTAGATCAGTATGATTAAAGCAATGCAACTTATGCATGTGGATACATTTCAGAATACCATGCAAGGTAAAAATGACAGCTATTGCTATGTACCAGACTTGATTTCATTACCTCTGCGTGAACAGTTTCTAACCAGGACAGACTTCAGCTTTCTGATGGACGCAAACTCTACAGCATCGCTGGAATGACTCTGGTTCACCTCAAAATGTAATTGGCTCAATGCAATTAAGCCAAAGCTCTCTTCACCTTCAGAAAAAAAAAAAAAAAAAAAAGGAAAAAGGGAAAGAAAAGAAATTTCAACTTCCTTAAAGAGTACTGGAAAGCAGGAAAAATAACTTTCAGAAAAATGTTTTCACTCCTAAATAAAGACCTTTCCATGTATTGCACCAATTTCATGCTCAATTCAGACAAGCAATAAATATGTATGGTCTTTTGTTTAGCTTGATTTTGCCTTCAGTTTGGTGAGTTTATGGTTAAAAAGGGGATAGTAGATCTAGCATTGTTAATAACAAAAAATAAGGCTTGCTTTTTAAACCAGAAGGTAATAATGATTTTGAGCTTTGAATCACATAGTTCGTCGTATTCTACCCTTGACCATATCCAGAGAGAGACAGAAATATGAGCCAATCTTTATGAAACAGACCAAAACCTAGTATTCAGTAAGAAAGCAAGTCCCTAGATTTCCATCTTGAGCCTGCTTGCTCCCTAGTCTGCCATGTTTTATTGCTGCTAGCAGGAATTGTGTGTTTAATTCTCCACTCTCCTCTTGGATGCAACCCTAGCAAGAAGTGAATGATAGTTTTATCATGAGGGAGTACTACACCACCAGTCCTAATAAATATGTATCACTCAAGAGTGCTTTGAGGATGTAGCATTTGATTCCAGCTGGGCCAAATTTGTTTAGCCCTGGGGAGATCCACAAGACAGTTCTGTCACTAGTTCTAAGGAGAGACACAGATCAGTCACTCAACACATAGGAGGTTCAAGCAAGGGTGAGGGCCTTCCCTTTAAAATCCATACCCTCACAAGTGATTTTCAGCTGGGTCTCCAAAAATCAAGTCTGAAAGAGACATCAGTTGTGATCAGAACAGAACAAGATGGTGATGAGACAATCCAAGTTTCTATGGACAAAGAAAAAGATGTGAGATTTTTGAAAAACTGTTGGTTAATGGGAGAGATACAGCTGAAAAGCAATGGTTTTCCAGTTCTGAAGTAGCTCCCTCCAAAAAGAGGTCTTGACTTAAAAGAAGGAGTATCAGATAAGGCATTCAGTCCTGCCATAAATAATATTTTGAGGTGAAAGAGAATGAGGTCAAGTATATGTATCACTTATATTTTTTATGATGATTTCCAGAGCATAAGCACTTCTGTCATCATACAATAATTTTAGTGAAAGCATCTAACATAGAAAACAGCATTTCAGATCCATTTTTTATTGCAGATTTAGTTTCTAAGCAACAAATTACTAATATTTCAAGGGGGCTGCATTTAGTTGAAAACCGACAGGCATATAAATTAACTATGTATATTTGGCAGAAGAGAATGTGGGAGAAATTTCTGGAGCTTACTTTTACTGAAATCACTTTATTAAATAAAAAAAAAAAAAAAGGAAGAAAGAAAAGTTGAAAGCCATTTTGTATTGTGAAGATATTGACACTTTTGAAATGGAAAGGGCATATAGGTCTCCAGTTCCAGGTCCATTCGTTGAAGAATCTTGTTGGGCTGTAATAATCAAACTTTTAAGATTTAAAGAAAAGGAGATAATTCTGATAAAGGCAATACAATACCCTAAAGAAAAAAAGCAGAGGATATAGAAAGGTGAGAGAGAGTTCATATTTTTGCCTGTTCTACCCAAAAAGAAAAGACAAGAGAAGAAAGGAACAGTTGAATTTGAGTCTTTAATGCCAGGAGGGGAAAAAAAAGTGAGACATGAAATTTTGCAACCTACAACCCCCATAATAACAGCAGGAACCATCACCATTTAGCACAGGCAGTTGAACAGTTTATCAAGGAGATTTTTCCGTCTGCCATGGATTTCACTGTTGCAGCAGCGCATAGGCTTTTCCATGTTACTTGGCCCTATTCCACGGCTTTTATTGAAGATTAAGGCTTGAAAGAGAAGAGAAAGCAAACAGAAAACAAGTACAGGCTCAACATCTTGATAGAAGTTTATACTGTGGGTCTGCCTTGTTGCTTTAAACACAATTGTTTTAGCTGCAGGCATTACAGTTTCAAACTGTGATTAGTTTAAAGGCATACTGAATGTGATTTTATGGAGACATTAAGTGTTTTAATTTCCATGCTTATTTCCAATTCATCATATACCATCCTTAAAAGGAAAAACAGCCCAATACATTTTCATGTTTCTCATCAGAAGGTATAAGTTCCAGTAAAATATGCAAGTGGAAGGCATAAATGGGAAGTGGGAAGCTGTCTTGACTTTGGTCAAGTCAAGTAACAGAAGCATGAGTTTCTACATAATTACTTTTAATACTATGTGGAAAGCTTGAACTGATGAGGATCTGGTTTTCAGAGTGCTGTTTTCTGAGCTCTACTTTGTCATGTTGAGTTTGCAGATACTCAGCCCTATTTACAAGGGTGACAGTAAGTTATGAACACCTTTTGTCATGGAGAGATGTCCAAATGTAAACCAGTGCACAGAGTCACCCTGGTCTGCCCATGTGCTCCCTCCACCACCCAGAGTATTCTCTAACACCCAAACAGAAGCAACCCTTGGTGAGCTGTGGCTAACTTCTGCACTCTGGAATCTCAAATGCCAAATATGATTATCACATAACACCAGGTCGTAAGAGGAACAATATCTTCCAGGATTTGGGATCTCACAGCAGGGTGGGGAATTCTGCACAGTCTGCTTGGTTCTGCCTCATCCTGCTGCATGAGCCCAGGCAGGGTGCTTGCTGCCTTGGTGCTCTTCCTTTGTCCCCTCTCCACTGTTAGTCTGTCCTGACCCTTCATGCTATCTGCTGGGGGTTTATAACCAGAGGGGCACCACAAAAGCAGAAAAGGGATGCCTTCTCCAAGTGGTGCATCCCACATCCAACCTTCAGGCTCTCAAGTTTTCACCAAGGAATTCCTGCAGTGCCTGGCTGCAGCAATGACATCCCAGAGTAGAGAATTTGTAACGCCCCAAGCCTGTGAAAGGACTGGCATCAACTTTGCCCCTCTAAGGTCCTCTCAACCCCACAGCCTCAAGCATTAGGGAGGGCCTGCAGGAATGTTTTCCATCTGTCCCACCATAGCTGTTACCCCTTAGACAATACCCTAAGTGCTGGGGCTAAGGAGAGCAAGGCAGGGAGCATGACTGCAGCCTGGCAGCCAGGGCAGTCACCTGGAGGGGAAGCAGGTATCCAGCAGTGCTTCAAGGCCCTTCCCTGTGAACACAGTATATATTTTAACTGCTGGGCGTGTAGCATGAAGAGCAGGAAGCAGAAACAGCGACCCAAGTCCCCTGTGGATCAAACCCTCTGTTTTATTATGTGCATGTGCAGCAATGTTATACAGCAGACCTCTGGTCTGGTTTTGTGTCTTCAGGCTGCAGTTTAATGATGAATAATTAGGTTTTGGACAGCTCTTGGCAAAGGCTGCACTGAATACTTTATGCTGTAATGGATGTTAATCTGAAAATTGTGTTTGCAGTTCTGTTTGATCATCTGTAATGAAAGTGGTCAAATTGTAATTTGGTCTTACTAAAAAAAAAATAAATAAATCACCTAACATATTTCAAATCCTACTCTTGCCTTATACCAGTAAAAACAAGCAAGAATACCATTACATCCAATAATTTTACAGAACAACAAGAGATGATAAAAAGGTTTTCAAAAATAATTTGAAAAGGTTAAAGGTTCAACTGAATCATCAAACTGTGAGAATTAGAGTTTTCCTACACAGGCAGCTAGAGCTTTATCATCACAATATACCAAGCTACAAAAAATATAAATGCTAAGTTATATTAAATATTTTAAAATATTGAATATTTCAAGGTACCAAGTTTTGCATTTGACTCTGCTGGGAACCTCACTGCAAACATTTTCCTCAGAAATGGCAAGATGCAAGAGAATGTCAAAGAATAAATGGTACCCGCATGTCAAACATTGCTTCCACATCTTGTGACTGATATGAGACACTCTTAGCCCTTGCTATGAAACACAGACTGAACTGACTGAAACCCCAATCAAAATACATCCACAAGCGATTTCACCTTCTTATAAGCCAAACCTTCACCTGGAAAAGTGTGTGAAATTCAGTGTTCCTGACTATATCAGCATGGATGAGAAAGGACATCAGAACCAGACAGTGTGACACAGTCAGTGTGACCCAGCAAGGCAGCAGCAGAAACACAAATTACAGTATAACCACAAAATATTCTTTTAAACCTTGATATAGATAATAGCTGCAGGATTAATCAGTGACTGAAACTGTTAAAACAGGAACTTGTTCAGCAATGTTGAAGTGAGAACTGACAAAATAGGGCAAGCATCCTTCCAAGAATGCCATGTTGCTCATGCAGTGTCCATGCCTCTGTGACAGTGTTGTGATGGCAGTCTGAGTGATGCTGGCCTGCAAAGCTGAAACAAAGTGGATTGCGTCCTGAAGTCTTTATGGGGATACATTTCCACTGATTTTAATGAATCAGAGACAGGCTAGAGCCAATGGGAGTTAGTCTGGATAAGGAAGGAGACACAAATGAATAAAGATTTCAGCATTTGGCTTTACCTTTGTAAAGAAATAATAAAAATATATCGCACATGTTGCATATCTGTCAGCTAAATTCATTTTATCTACAACACTTTATTGGTCTCATGCAGCTCTAGAGAACAATTGAAATCTCAAATTACAAAACCACCTAGTTTAAGGCTTGATCAGTACTGAAGCCCTCAGACCCTGAAATACAGTCTCTGAGTTCCCATTCAAATTGTCATCAAAGCTATACTCCAACATTAAGTCCATGTCAGCCTTAGTGGAAGCAGATGAGGACTACAGCTGCATCTGGTTTGACTTCCCTTTAATAACTACAGCCAATTGAGCCATATCAAAGAAAATGTAAGTATTTCCTTAAAAAGCAACTTTTTTTTTTTTCATTCAAGAAAATAATTGCAAAAAAATGTTAATTTAATATTTAATAAGTCTTATTTTAAAATATAAGACTAAAATATCTACTGGACTGGAACAGGCCAAAAATATCATGGAGCAAGTTACAACATTCTTCCCTTTCAGCAAATTCATTCCTTCATAGGAAGAAAAATATTTGAAAAACTCAGCTTCTGTGACAAAAGACAAATTTTAAGTCAAATCCGAGCTCTTCGAAGAGCCGCTTAATCCACAGACTCCCACACATCCCTGTACAGAAGAATGGCCCATGCAGGTCTTTCACAAGCTCTAGCCCTCACTCACTCTGTCATGCAGGCCCTTCTGCTCTGCCTTTACCTGCTGGAAAACTAAACCTTCAACAAAATGCAGTGGGAGGGATTTTGTTGTTACTCCTGATGAAACCAGCAACACTGGCACACAAGAGGAAGGTACCTCCAGGCACTCAGGAAAACATATTAAGCATATTTTCCACTAGCTTTTTTAATTTCTTTAGGTTATTGACAAATATTTAAAGTACTTCTTAGTTGCTTATCTAATATCATGGTTATTGTAATGTTAATAACTTTCTCAATCACTGATGTCCATGTTAGTGCTTTTCTTGTCACAGGAATGTTTTATTGTCATAAAACTGGAGACCTTTGGCATACAAAAATTAAATCTCAGGTAGATTTTCAACTTTTATAGTTCCTTCTCAACAGAAAAGATACCAGTTTTCTCTAGTTCTTTTGCAGGCCAGCCACGTCTTACATGTCTCTAACTAATTCTCCATTAGATATTCACATGCCAAAAATCAATTAAGCGGCTGTTTCAGAGGAGAATTTCTCCTTGCATCTATTGGTAAGTTTTAATACAGGCAGACATGGCTGGAAAGCTGTGACCTGGACCCCTAGATTGTAGTTTACTGATACAGGTATTATATATGCTCTCTGCTCTTAACTTCTTTCAACCCCTTCTCTGAGCTATGGCTGTAAGTCAGGCACCCAGCTGGGTGGATAGAAGTAAATTAAAATTCCACAGTGCTCACAGAGCACAGACACAAATGTAAATCTGACAGACACATACCAATAAAAATTTATCTTGATTTTTCACTATGACAAAACATTGAAGTGTTTAAAAACATCTGGAGGACAAAAAAAAGAGGTCTACCAACTACAATTTTCCTTTAGAAACATGCTTAAGGGAGCTTCGTCTTTGACATAAGCACAGGTTAAGCATAATTCTTAGTGCATGTGACCACTGCCTCCATCACAGATGTGGACTAGTGAATGTAGCAGAGATTTTGGAATTGATGCATGACCAGCTAAGATAACAAATTTTATTTCTTTGCTAAACATTTGTATGATTCATATGACAACTATCTGAAAATATCTCAAGTGTAGCAGAGGAAGAAACACCATATTTTAAAAGAGAAAATTTCATATTTGTTTAAAAAACTAAAAATCTAAATTTCCCATGTAAGCATTAATGACCCTATTGTATTTTGGGGCTCCAGGGAAGATAGGAGTTTAGGGGGCGGGGGGGGGGGGGGAGGAAGAAGCAGGGTGTTGGCCTAGGGTATTCATACAATTTTTTTGTTCACAGATGAAAATAGGAAAAGTTACCTGTTATTACATGAGTATTTGCAGTAAAAAAAAAAAAAATTAAAAGTCACTTTTTAACCTAAAAAATACTATTAACAAATACAAATCATCAGGAGAACAAATTTTCATGCTTGCCTTTTTTTTCCATAAAAAAAGCCAGAAATTCAAATATAATTGAAATTTTCTGCCAAAACCCTCTTTATTTTCACTCTTTAAAGCCCTTTTTAATTAAAATAAAAATCCAGCTATAAAATTTCTACAAGTTTTCCACTAGTACTTACAAATTGGAAACAATATTTCACCTTTCCCACACTGGGTAGAAAAAAGCTTAGATTTAAATTAAAGAGGTGACTATTTCATAAGTCTTTGTGTGAGGAAATCACTGAAAGAAACTCTGAGAAACGTTTCTTAAATCTGAAAGTAATTTTTTAGTTTGAGAGGTTTTTTGCCTTTTACAGGAGAAGTGCTGTAATCCATCCCATCCTTGTCGGGAATGTACCCATTATGTGTTCCTCCCAGTGGTCAGCAGTTTCCACTGGTTCAATTTTCAAAGAAATTTTTAAGCTTGAAAGAGGAAAACCAGAAAAATGTTGCTGATCCATTTTTCAGAAAAAAAATATTTAATCCAAAAATGTTGGTTAGGGCTCATGGATGTTTCAAACACCCAGGCCAGCAGCAGCACTGCTGAGTAGGAGCCATACATGGGTTTGCTGAGGTTTAACCTCATAACTTTGCTCACTTCAGCTAGACTTCCTCGAATACAGGCAAAATCTCAGGCCACTAGTGACTCCTCCAAAGAGAGTTTTCAGTACTAGGGAGAACACAGATGGTGAACTTCAAGAGCAGGAAGCCTATAGGGTGAGAAAAGCTCTGAAGTACTGTGTACTTGACAAGTTATTGGGATAAACAGGTTTGTTTGGTTTGGATTACACAGAGGTTTTCCTATATATGCCATATCTTTGCTTACTAAATATTTACTATTAAATGTTTATAAGTTCTAGAAACACACTTTTCCAAATACTCATGCCTCCACAGCAGTATGTGCTAACAGTATATTAGTTTATTTGAATAGAAAAAGAACTGGCTTGGATTTGTCCTCAAAAATTTTTGGTTGTTGGTGAAACAGTTGGATTCATTTTTCCCTGCACAAACCATCAGAATGAATGCTATTTTCCATTATTATTAGAAAGCAGGCCCAAGCACAACTCACTCTTGATTTTACTGATGTTGGAGAATAAGGGTAAAATGTTAAATTAAAGTCCCAGCTTGCCTACCAAATCCTTTCACAAGTTTCATGTTTTCACACAAGCTGATTTTCTTCCTTCAGCTCTAACCATGGTGCAGCTTTGTTCTCACCACTTTTGCCAGCATTTCCAGGAGCTCAGCTACCACCAGAATAATTTGTGCTTCACCACCACAGAACCAGAATGACAGAGCAGTGACACAAGATCACTGGCAAAATTTGCCCAAAAAAAAAAGAAAAAAAAAAGAGACTGCAAGCAGGACTCAATTTAAAGCATTTAAATCAAGTGGAAGAAATAAGAGGGTGTAAAATACAAGTGTTAATACATTCCAATGGCAGGCAATAGCACTAGCCTAGGCTGATACAGTGAAATTTTGCAAGGCACTTGTGCACCAATGCCAGGAGTGTGACAGGCCTGCACAGGCTGGCTGAGCACCTAGGGCAAAGCTGGTAACCTAGGTAGTTTACTAACAGCCAGCTCCTAATACACATTACTTAAAATCAAAATGCACATGAAAGTGATAAAACACTGTGTTTGTGCTGTTTTTTGTAAGAGTCCAAAGTGGTTGCAAGTTATTAGATCTTTACACTCCTGTGGGCCAGCTCAAGTAAAGCCTAATGTGAGCACATGCTGACATCCTTCCCAATCCTCCTGTGACCACGCATGGGCCACTCTCAGCCAGGAAGCCTCTTTAGCTGCCTCTAGGGATTGCAGCAAAATCAGATCTCTTCAGAGGAATGCATAGACACGGATTATTCCTCTGGCACACTGCTGCCTCATGCAACCAGCATGGCACAGCCACAAAGCATCTGTGCTCAGTGCAGCGCTCTATGTGCTCCAGCCTGTAACTTACACCACTGTGAGCTGGAGCCACACATTTTAAACTGCAAAGGGCAACTCCTGCTCATGGCAACACCATTCCAACCTTAATAATTTCAGTGTTGTATTGCACTGGGTTAAATCAGAGATGAATGCAATCTAAGTCTTCTGGTTTCCTTTATAGCATCAGTGCGCTGCCATTTTCAATTCTCTCCTGGGCAGTTGATTCAGAGAATTCAGGACTGCTGAAAGGTTCTGCAAAAAAATGACTGAAATAGTTTATAAATCCTAGGAGAGAGCATAACTGCACAACATTTGTAGGACAAGGAGCATTCTTTACAGCAGTTATTTTATCCTGTGATTTATACTGGTCTCCTCCATCTATCACATAGCTACAGCATTCAGTCCTGCCTTGGAGGAATTCACTTTTGGCCTCATGCTACACTCTCTCTGCCAGAGGAAAACTTTTCTTTGGTTTGTAGAAGCCTTCTGCATTTGTTTTCTGTGTGATGATGTCAACTAACAGCATTAAATTCTGTGGATGCATTTGTTCTGTGGCCCTTGGTGATAAGACAGGGATTAATACAATTTCAGTGAAAAACTGAAAGCATCCAATGATAGTCTGAACTCTAATTCAGAGGTTTCAGATATAACTCAACAATTGGATTCTATCCTCCGTCAATTTTTACCCAACTGTTCCAATTGAAAAACTACAATGAGAGGAACTGACCTGATCCAAGGACTGAGACACCTACTCACACAGGTTCACAAATCCTGAATTTGATGGTTCATGAGCTTTGAGGGCATTTATAATTCAAATGCAGGTGATTCTTTTAGAAATTATCCAACTTAGCATTTCATAGGATTGAAGTCCTGGCTATTAAGTTTCCATGATAAAGATAAATAGATTTTTTTTAAAAGAGGTACTCTTAAATTTAGTTAGTTTGATTTTAAATACCTGCCCAAAATCTTCATATGGCACACTTCATCTCTTTTTGACTAGAGTCACAACTGGGTCTTCAATTATATTTCTCTGCACAGCCTCAAGCAGAAGGCTGAGCCAAGCTTCTGTCTTACAGCACAGAGGGGGAAGCGGCAGGTGGGAAGGATCACTTGCACTTTCCCTCTAAATACCAAAAAACCCACACAGGTCTTCCCAGGAACATAGTCACACAGGCCACTCACTTTCATAATATTATGACCACCTACTTCAGTTCTCTGGCTATAGAAATAACAGATTTAAGCTACAATTAATAGTTTGGATTCTGCAGTTCACAGACCTTCATAAATAGTATTTAAGTTTCCATCACAGCACTTCCTCAGTTCTGCGCACACTCACTACACATTGTGTGCAACAGAAATTTGCTTCCAGTAATAATCTGGCCATCAGAGATTCACAGAGTACCTCAGGTGGCAAAGTCCCTCAGGAGGTCTCTGATTGCCACTCCTGATGCTCTCTAATCCCTGCCCAAAATTATTTTCAAGTTTAAGAATGCTGCAATGTCATAGAAAACAGTAGCTATGAAGAAAATCAGGGACTTTCCCCTGCAAAAGGGCAGCAAGATAATACAGCACTTCAGATCACTGCAGTGACATCAAGAGATGCCTCTGCAGAAGGAAGCCTATGGTAGGTCATACAGGTTCCTCCACTGCCATGACAAGCTTGATGCAGCTGCTCCAGGCTAACCTGTAGCCACCTGAGAGTGAGCAGCTTCTTCATCTTCTGAAAAAGTCTGATCAGTCAAGCTTTCTTCACAAATCAGCTCAGGATGTGAAATATTAAAGGAGTTGCATCTTTCAGTAGAAATAAAATCTGATAGTATTCGTTTCCTTAACCCCAAACCAACAAAAGGCACCCAAATTATTTCCTCTGCAGGAAGTTCTTTTGGGGATAAAAGAAGTCATACAGGATTTGGATCACTTCCTGGATTTGTATGCATCTATCAAATGGCAAACAGCAGCAAAGCCAACAGCTCCCTATGTCTACTTGGAAGTACACCCCAAGAGAAAGAGATTCAGAACTAAGAGATCTGGACTGCCTTCTCCACTGTTCACAAGGTTTACTTGATATGTAGACCAGCAAAAGATTCCCCTTCCTTTGCCCAGAAAGACCCATCCTGCTAACACAAACGAAGGAGGAGACAGAAGCTGCAATTGAAAGTAACAGAGAGACAGACACAAGGGATAGAGATTTGATAATGCAGACAGAGGGGGGAAAAATTAAAGAAAAAGAAGAAGATTTTCTTAAGATTCTTTCTAAGAAAATTAATCTTCACTGCTCTGGTGCTTTTATTAGAGCACCTCATGTGTTTTTCTTGTTCTCTCTTCTTGACACAGTAAGTTATGTTCAAGCTGCCTGAGACACTTCGTTAGGGCACCTCATTCTGTTCTCCCAGACAGCTCCCTCACAACCAGCACAGCACAGTGCCCTGGGGCAAGAGCGACCACACCTCCAAGGGCTGAGGATGCTCACACTCAGAGCGGTGATCAGAAACACTCATCTGCAACAGGACTCACATCTGCACATGCCTTTATAAAATCAAGAGAATGGACACAAAGCAAGTCTGATGTAAAATGAGGTGGAGCAAAGAAAGCATCAAATTCTTTCACAAGAACGTTGCTCTTATTCAAGATAGTATAACAGAGGCAGAGGAGGCACCTCTTTTTTTGGAGATTCAGACGCCTTGAAGTGTGCCAAAATTCAGCATGCAAGTGAAGAGTTCACAGCAGTTTAGCTTGCTTTTTTTTTTTCAGCAAGGTTTTTTCAGATAATTGCCACTTTATTGAACCCATAGTGTTACAGCATCAACTTGAAACCCTGCAGTGGCATTGTTCATAGATAGTGCAGAAAATCACATCTGTCCTAAGGTACTTGCAGTCAGAGATAAAACAGACAAAATGCAAAAGATAAGTATAATCCACATTCTACAGGAGTTACAGGAAAGCATACAGCAGGCTTGATCCATGTTTCACCAATGGAGACCTGAACCCAGGTCTCTGTACACTTGATGCTATGCCTCAACAAGGAAACAGGCTTTCCCTTGGAAAAGGCATGGAGGTGGTGTGCCTGCAATGCTGATTGCAGCTGATGTTATCATTAGATAATCACAGTCTGTCCAGAAGAAAAGCCCCAACCCACATGCCCTGAAAATACCCACATGACATTTAAAAAGAGAGTAATTCTGTGGAAAAAGCACATCTTCACTCACAAGGTAAGATTTGTTCATCAGTTTCAGGATTCTTGAACCAGGTTAACAAAATGTAACTTGGCCCATCTTTTAGTTTATTCCTTTGAAAACAGAGCTTGCATGAGACACAGTGCACATCTAAAACTTCCAGTCTTGAGACAGAAAATAACACAAGGGTAAAACATTGCTTACACTTTCCTGACAAATTGGGGATAGGCACTTAACTAAGAATTCTAATGATCCTAACACTCTGGACAAAGTAATAAGACTTTGACAAGCTCCAACTTACAAGGTACATCTCCCCACTGAAATGATGGTCCATCCTGGTCTAGAAAACTGCATGTCCAAAATCCTAAATACTGCACAAGCCTGAGGTTTTTATCTAGTTTAATGTTTCCAGTCCAGGATGAGGTTACTAAATTGATGAGCTGTTTCAAAAATTTGAATCTCAATTGTGAACATCAGGCTGAAATACCATCTTTTCATGCACTTACAAGGACAAATGGAAGCATTGCCAAATGTCATGCATATGCACGAAAAAAAAAGTGTACACTTCTGTACTTCAGAGACATTTGAATTCCAGTGATTCTGAGGTCTAAGAGGTACTACAGTCTCTTGAAGAAAATCAGGACAATCATCATATGTCATTTGCTTGATTGTTACCCCAACCAGGTGTGATCTTGAGCTTACACACCAAAGGAAGACTGAGATTTGCTCTCTCTGGAAGGATGGAGACTTTCCACAATTCAGTATGGTACTGAACTGTTTACCACTGTTAGTCAAGCAAATAATTAACTTTGCTCACTGGATGAAAGCTTGGACTCCAGCAATGCACACACAGCTTAAACAGATACAGACAGACCAAAAACTGCCCGCCTACATTAGCATTCAAAATATTTTGGCAATTGAAAAAGAAAGACAAGACAACCCACTAGCAGCACCACACTAGAAAGACTGTACCCAAAACAAGAACTGCAAGCTGACAACATCAAAAGTTAAAATTGCATTTAAAAGAAATTATTCTGTTTTGAAGAAGAAAGACATGCAAGCAGAAATGTTCCTAATTAAAGCCCTCTGCAAAGTCCACGGCCCCCAGGTCCTCTACGGAGAAGAGAAGCCTTTTGCTGGGAAATGAGTCAGCAAATCTGTAACTGAGCTTTCTGCACTGAGCTCCAAGCACCTTGCACACTGCTGACCTGCCTCTCACAGCAAATGTTTAGGAAAGAGCATGATGACAGTGGCAGACAGGTAGGGAGAGTCATCACCCAAGGAGATACAGGCAAAATGGGCACCAACACCAACCCAGGCCAGATCAGGCAAAAGAGTCAATGGATTCCCACTGAGAATCCCATCCAGGAATCCCCATGCAAAAGGCAGCAGATCTGTTACTGCATGATGAACACTGGGAGATGCTGCCATGTAGATCAGAGACTTTCTCTAAGGCTGGGTGTGGATGGCAGCCACAGCAGGGTCAGCCAGACAAGAGCAATGCAGAGATATCTGCCCTGCCCTCTCAGAGGGCAGCGACCCAGCAGCACTGCAGGACACCTTGTGCTGCCCCAGTGATGTGCCTCACCTGGTCTCTAAATAGCTGTAAGCTGAGGAAAGGTCCCCACAGTTAGTCCACTAAAATGTTCAGCTCTTGGGGGTGCGACATTGGTCCTGTTTTGACAGACCTGAGTGTGAAAATATTCTGTTACAAAGTTTATGGAAGTTGTTAGTTCATCAGCAAATAACTGAAGCAGATTATTAATGCAGGCACAAATCAGTGTAGCTGTACAGATCTATACCTGCTGGAGACTTGTTCTCTTGGTTTATTGAGATGCTTTTCATGAGGAGTGATGGTAAAAGCTTTCCAGGCAGGGGTGGTGCTCCAGCACATCCAGAGCAAGGATAAGGTATCACATCAAATTGTGGGTGTTTGATGGAAGTCTTTTAGAAGCCATCTTGCCATTCACCTGTGAATACTCCTTCTGTACCTAAAGGCACAGTTGAGCCTATACCCATTTCATGTGAACATGACTAAAGTAAAGTTTCACAAGATTTTACCAAGCTTTCCTTAAAGAACCAGACTGGAAAATCTTAAAGAAGCCATAAAAAGATTCCTACTGGAAAGAAGCCACAGGATAAATCTTTAAGCAAAATTGACTTTCTATTTGAATTTAGATTGATTGGCTCAATTTGGCAGAATTTTAATGGCTGTAGTAACTTTGGAAAACTCCTACCTTAAGTGATTTCCAAAAAATATTTCACATGGAGAAAATAATCTTTTTTTTAAAAAAAGCAAGAAAATCATCATGTTGTGCATAATTTCTCTTTACTTCCCCATAAGCTCAAAGCATAAAAAGAAATTAACTCTGGTTATTTTTAGTAGTTGTTTTCTAACCAGTTATTTCTGTGTTCTGTTTGCATGAGAAATTGAAGGTAAAAGGTTTATGTGCAGATGCCACACTCCTCTGAGATCATTTGTTAACTGCCATGAGACAGAAAGCAGTTTCAGAAGATAGAAAAAACAGTCATTTGAGAATGTTTGCCTCTAGCAGAACTATTTTTTTTTTCCTACCTCAGTTAAAATTACCCCTAGGCAAAACCAGGCAGAAGCATTGAAACATTTGCAACAAAACATGCAATTGCAAACATGCAACCACATACGATTAAGCTTTATTATAAATGTGAAAAGATGTGCCAAACTGGGAAGAATGGTCCTTGCTAGCTTGAACTGTGTAAGAAAGCAGAAAATTTTGCAGAATGGCTCATTTTGCTCCAGAAAGCTGTTCTGTTCCCAGATCTGAACGAGACAAACTTACACATCTCCCTGATACCCAGCTGCAGATGTTAATCCCATCCAGCAGCACAAACAGATCCAGGAGACAAAGCAGCTCCATAGCCCATGTCAGACCTGAAGCTGGATAGTATAAACACAACTCCTCCTGCAAATGGTCAGGAGACAATCTGAGAAACATCGACTAGGCGTCCTGAGTTTCATTTTTAGCATGTGGCAGGGCATAGCTCAATAAGGAATTGAAATTGAATGCAAGGATTCATCAGCGTGTCTTCCAGTGAAGGGGACATTTCTGCCCTGGAAAGGGCCAAGATACAGTTGTGCCTTAGCACTGGTTTTGTCATCACTGCCTCCTTTGAGAAGGAAAACCACGAAGAGAAGAAACTGGCTATTTTGTCTGTGTGACAAGAAGAAAATGAAGTCTTTCAGTCAATAGGTAGGATCTAAACTGACAGAGTCTCTCACAGCACTGCTGGAATGCAGGCATTTTGCTGCAAACAGTGGGAAACAACAGGCCTGGTAAAACAAATCCTGTCTCTTATGCCCAGCAACTATTAGCATCCATTCAGACAGGGCAGCCAAGCCCTAGACATGCTAAGGTTTTCCACCAGAAATCAAATAAATCAGCACCTCCTCACGATGAAAGGCTTGGGTTAAATACAGTCAGGATTTGAACTCATGACTCATGACTCTAAAAAGTCAAGATTCCAAGAGTCTCTTACTCTGGTTTGTTAAGCTATACCTGAAAAAAATTTATTTAGTGTTCAGGAAGACAGAGATACACTGACAAAATGAATCTCAAATGGAGCCTGAGCTTTAACATACCCAAAGGTTATATGTCTAACAAACAGAGGGAAGGCTTAAGTCTGCAAACTGAGAAAAGGCGATCCTGTAAAAGCAGGTTTTGAGGGAGTGTAAAACCCTTCTGAGACAGTTGGACTGGCAACACAGGAGGCAACCTCCTCCATTTTAGCAATTTCAGTACCTAAGGAAAGGTGAAAGGACAGTGAGATACAAAAATTTAAAAGCAGCATCTTTTTTGCAGGTGGGAAGCAGTGACCAAACATGGTAGAGCCTGCCGATCCTCATATCCAGCCACAGAGCACCAGAGGGGCTTTGATAGCCTCTAACTCACTGCTCCCATCCCTAATGTGCACAGTGTGTATTAATACATTTCATACATTTTCTTTGGCAAGTTTAATGGAAACAGAGGCTTTCAATGAAAAGGCTAAATGAGCCAAAACTCACAAATACCCAGCTATACTGTCTACACGTGCTTTTATTTCCCCCGCCTTCTTATTCCCCCTTCAATAAAAGAGCATTTAAGTGATATTTTTTCCACTTGGCTCATGTGGAAGGTGAGCTGATCTGTACTGTGAAGCTCTATATTGGTTCCTCTTTTATTTTTTTCAGAGACCAAAAAGGGAAGGAATAGAAAACAGCCTCTTTAAATGAAATATGCCCTTGTCAAAACAATTTAACAAATGGAAAAGGCATGCCCATTATGCTAGTTTTCCAGAAGTTCATCAACCTCACTGTTAAATCTTAGCATGTAAGAAAAATTACTCTATTTGTTCTTTATAGTTTGTTCCCAAGATCAAAGTGCTGTGGGCTGGAGGGTGTTTGACATCCAAGAAACACTCATTGCTGCAATATTGTCTGTAGTGCCTTTTGTTAGTTTTGTTTCTTTATAAGGCTTTAAAGAACAGCAGTCAACACTTGCAGCACACTGGCATCCCATCAAATGCCAAGCTCGTCCTTTCAGAGCACGTGGGAGGATAATGTTTTTATGACTCTTACTGTGGTTTTCTCCTTTCACTAGGTCCTCTGATAGAAGCAACTGGAAATTGTCTTGCATCCCAGTCTCCTCTCACTTGCAAAAGTTTTGTCCAACAGAAAAGTTAACACTATTAATCCTTTATTTTAAAGAGCATTAGAGCCTTGTATGGATAATACCAGCAGTTCATTTTGGACCAATCTATAAATCATTAGAGGCTTCATTTTGGTTTGGTTTTTGGTTTTGCTTTGATTTGGTTTTGTTTTTAAGTGGAACTTGTTGTCCAATGCAATTTTTTGAGTGTTTTTATTTAGCTCCTATCAGATGGTGGATGATATTCAAAGAGCTGAAAATGTATGTCAGTGACATAAAACTGCTTTATTTAACCAAACCGGTTTGACTGACTGGATTAGCTGACACACACTGTTTCAGTAGAAATATTTCAACGCCTATGTCTCAGTTTCAGAAAAGCAGAGTTTCAGTCAAGTTCAGTTAGCTTAGCTGAGCTAATGTGATTTAAAAAGCAACTGCTCCAAACCCCACATCACTGTAAGGATGGAAACTTTGTTTACATCTAGAGGGTAACCACGGTTACAAACACATCCTTCTCTCTGCAAATGGCGAGTTTATTTGGAACAATGAACCAAATGCAAATGTCTTTTCTACAGATAAAGAAATATATTTATTATTAAAAAATATATAACTTTGTATGTCGTAAAGGCCATAGGTCTAGAATGATCACCTGGCTCAGGTAATCTAATCCCTGGCTCTCAGGAGCAGCCTTCTGAGATAATCCCCTTTATAAATTGACCTTTGTGTTCGACTGGGTCTCGTGCTTGGACTGTTCTCATGGAATAGTCACAGTCCTGAGCTCAGCCACTTTAATAGTTAGGAACTTCTTTCTTAACCCCAACCAAAATGTACTCTTGGCCAGTTTACCCCTCTGTTCCTTTGCCAGCATTACCCTTCAGATTAAGAGTTATTTTCTGCCACAGTGTATTTAAAGACAAAAAACTTGCATGCTCTCTCAGGTTTTTCCTTGCCAATTTAAACAACCAACCTCTCCTAGATCCTGTTTGTAAAACAAATTCTCCATTTCCCTGATCATCCCTATGGCCTTGTCTATGCAAACTTCAGTTTCAGATCATCTTTCTTGAACACCGTTAGTCAAAACCACATGTGCTATCTTAAATGAGGTCCTGTTAATGATTCCTCTATGCAGCTTGTGGTACTTCCTTATCTGGAGTTATCCTTCCTGAGACATCCTAGGATTGCATTTATCTCTTTCATACCTTCACAGCTTACAGACAGCTTGTGACAGAGTACTGTATGTTTCTTGGTTGTTTCCAGCTGCTGACCTCCCAGCTTAGAGCAGCGGGTTTCAGTAAGAGCCCCCAAATGCATGATGTTATCCTTCTGCATTCAGAAATTTTACAGTTCTTTCTGTGTGCTATCCCAAACTCCGTTTGTTCTCCTGTTCCAAACTCCCTTTGTCCCGTTGGTGCATCCCAGCTTTGTGTCCCTGATTAAAGAATTACTCAGAAGCAGTTCTCCGGGATGAACCTTCTAGAATGTAATTAGCAAATAATTTTTTTAAAAAACAACTTTTTTCTGCACACCAGATACAACATATCCCAGCTACTTTTCAAAACAGTAAGAAAACCAGACGAGTAAATCGAAGCTGGGGGAAGATGGAAAGCTACGACCAGCATAATCACAACATTGCTTTAATGGCATGCTGAGCAATTTTCCCCTAAGACAGCACAGTAGAGATGGATGTAACAGGGTAGGCTTCAGCGGGACAAAGGACAGAGCTGCTTATGTGCTCTGGAAGGTTACTCTGTAAAAGGAAGTGTGAAAGATGGCATGGCCAAGTTTGTGCAAGAAGATAACCAAAAAACTAACAAATTACTTTGATTACCTGATAGAATAAAACAAGATCAAAAAAAGGAACGTAAAGAGGCGAAGGCAAGTAGGCAGGAGCAAAGCGATTTTGATACATGGGAGAGTTTCAACTAAACACTGATAAAGTACAGGAAACTAAAGGAAAGGTATTACATACTCTAAACAATAAACACAAACTATGATTATTTCTAGTAAAACCACATGTGTAATGACATATTCAAATGAAAAGGGGATTGAATGCAAGAAGGTAGAAGGAGGAGGAATCTCCTCACTCTGGGAGATTCATATTGTTAAAGCAACTTTTAAAATATTAAAGAGAATTTTTATATTTAATATCCAAGAGAGAAAGAAATTAAATATTTTAAAAAAGAAATTGAAGATTCACAAGATGAAAAACTCTTCACTTGAGAAACTTTTGCAAACAGAAATTTTCAGGGGGAGAGAAAAACCAATGACAGGTTAAAGCAAATAATGATATGATTTCTTTTCACCTTAACCAAAAGCCTTTTTTTTCTTCTTCTTCACAGCTAACCTACCTTCTCCTGACTTCCTCCTATTGTAACAAAGAAATTCTTCATTCAGCAGAAACTATTCCCACCTTATACAACACCTTAGAAAACTGGTGTCAAACATTACAGTCTGCTGAAATTACTGATGTTAAATCAGCCACCAATCAATTACATTTGAAACCTGCTGTCAGCTCACCTGCCAAAAAGGCAGTGATTTTCTAAATATGCTTGTCATTTTCCTTCAAACAGAATTCCCAAAACATGTGTGTTTTGAAATTGCTTACTAGATGACACAGGGACTTCTACATGAAAATCAACAACGCCAGAAGCCTACAATGTTTCCTCAAGTAAAGAGCAGAGAAACAACCCAGCAGTCTCTTGAGAGCCACATTATCCAAATCTTCCAGCAGAATATCTGAGAGCTCAGAGGTGCATCCAGGCTCTTACACGTGGAGCTGGATGGTGGTCATGTGGGCTGCAAGGACATGGTTCTCTTGCCTCCACAAAGGATAACCCAGTCAAAGAAATGTTAATAGGAGCAAACAGAAACACAACACAAACAACACTGCTTCTTTTTCCCTCTGAGGAGACTTGCCTAGTGATTGTGAACTTAACACTTAATGCATTTAAATTGCTTTCTGTGTGGTAGTCTTCTTCAGTCAAAGAGAGAAAATAAAAATAACTTTCCTTTTCTCTTACAAAATGTTGAACTCTCTTGTTTGGGACAACACCAAGTGGACAAATAGATTAAATTAAAGTATATTCCAGATAATTGTGTGCAATATGCATCTGTTTGAAAATGCTAATATGTATTTTAACTATACATAGAATTTTCCCAAGGTTTATTGAAATATTCCATAAAACATAATGTGGAACATAACATAATCTAAAAATTAAAATATTATTTAATTTAATCTCTTTTATGGGTGCACATATTTCTATATATACACATGCATTTTTAGGAGAAATTGATAATACAATTAGACTGCTCTTTTTGTATTTTTCTGCATTTTTACACTGCCATTATGAATAAACAATGAGATACTGAAAGTGAATGAAATAGTTCATACTCTACAGCTCCCCAAGGTGTTAAGGATAGCAGTCAGGAAATGAGATAAGAAAAGCCCACTCTAACATTTAAATACTAGTAATAACATTAAAAATGCCAAGTAGAAAAAAAAAACCAAAACAAACTATGGGAACATAATTAATAACATCTAGAGAAAACAAATAGAAGAACATAACCAGTTTTAGAATTTCTCTTTTACAAAATATCACAAATGTAAGGCGTAACTTACTGCCCACTGATTTTCTAAGTGCTGAGCCAAACAGAGGGAAAACCCTGAATGATTTCTCAGAAGGCTATAGTTTATCTAGAACATACAATAAACTAGGCAAACTCCTAATTTCCCTTTGCAAGACAGAAGATTGCTCAATTAGCAGTTTGCTACCTAAAGTCTCCTTCTACAGCCATTTTGTAGGTAAACACCATTAATTTCTTTCTTGGACTGAGTGAAGCTTCTCACAACTTGCCTGAAGGTCAAAAAGTCATCCCATTTTTGCCCAGACAGCACAGCATGGACTTGATAATATTCTCCTGTCCAGCTGCAGCCAAAGAACCCACTGCTTCCATTTGTTTCATCCCTGCTGCATCTCAAATTGCTGCAGTCCAACAAAACCTACTACAGCCACTGCAGCGCTTTTCCTGAATTTCATCAGTTAATGTCAAAGCACAGGACACCTAACACACATCTACTGCAGCAGCCCTGAGAAAGCAGCTCACAAACATACAGTCCACTGTAATTCTTCCAAACACCACCCTGCACAACACATCTCAAGTGCTCACATTTTCATATTGACCTGCCCCCTACCTGTGCCAATCGTGGTCTCTAACCCATTCAACATCACCACAAATGGAGGAACAAACCATGGGTATGAAGAAAGACATAAAAAGGCAATTTAAACAGAAATTCCTCCAAAATACCATCTAAATATATATGAGAGTTATAAAAGATCAAACAACAGATAAGGGCCAAATTACAAAAAAAAAAATTGTCATTTGTACATCATGCTCACAAAAAGACATTCTAATTCCATTTTCTTTCATGTCTCTTTTCTTCTGCACAGCTCACTGTGTTTAAAACAACCTAAAGAAATAAAATTGGGGGTGAGGAGAGCGAGAAATATAAACAAAATTAATTAGTGACCTAAAATAAATGTATTTTATGCCTAGAATTTACAATTACATTAATCTAGTGTGAGTTCTGCACACAATACAGACCACCAGATTCCACAAAGTAGCTCCAGAATTCAATCAATATCTTTAGAGGACTCTGTTGAAAAGCCTTGCAGCCTGGAAGGTCTAAGCAACACATCAAACAAAGCCATTAGATTTCTCTTATTGCAATTACAACCAACACCAGAGAATTTTATCTACAAACAGCCACTTTTAACCAAAAAAAAAAAAAAAAGAAAAAGAAATGCAAAGCTAGTGATCTGAATCCTGCTCACTGACATATGACTTGCGGTTTCATTCAGAACTTAAAGACTGATAAACAGTCACAAGTTACACATTTCAGATCTTTTGGTGAATGCGTACCTTTATTCTTTTTTCTTCTCCTCTTCTGCCTTTTCATGAATCCTTATTCAAAAGTGACACATTTGTTCAGTTCAGGGAGATTCTTCTCTCTGGAGGGGAAATAATTTTTATCAGTAAGACTCCCTGGTGATCAGGTAGACTTGGAACTGCTGTTAATCAGCCTTTTTGACATGGTACCTTGAATAGCACTTCCCATGATGCTTTGTGTGCCTACCTTAATTCTTTCCTTTTGAACTCACCATGACTTATAGGTGTCTTTTTTTCCTTTTGTGTGTCTGAAGTTATCCCTCTATTAACTTTAATTGGAAAGGTACCTTTTGTTCCCCTAGAGTAGTCATATACTAACCACTGAACTCCCTAGGCTCAAATTTCTGGGGTAGCAAGAGTTCAGTTTTCTGACAACTCGTAAAAAAAAAAAAAAATCTAGAGGAAAAAATTGATGTCTTTATTTTTGCTAATAACATAAATTATATTTACACTAAAGATTAACTGTTGCATCCATTGATACCAGCAAATATAGATGATTCTGCTGGAAGTCACAGTGAACTCAAAATAAAGGAATTAAGGGCAGACAGACAGAACATCACAGAACTCCGACCCTTGCCATCTGCAAACCCTACTGAAAGGCATGCTGCTAAAAATTAATAAATAAATAGACTTTTTCTGAGGCACTGGGAGAAACATAGGTTCTCTCATAAAGGCAACAAAGCTTTGTTTCCTGTAGACTTGTGCCTCTCCCTCCACTGTTGGCAAGGGAGAGGGGACACATCCAGGCCAGCCTGCACCTCACTGGGTTCCAATTACCTGCACAGGACACTTGCATGGGATGGCCAGACAGTTACCAAGCACAATATGTTACAGCTGAGTTCCCCTCTCTCCCTCAGCATTTGCTCTCATTTGGGGCCTGTTCAACACCCAAGTGTTTTACAATTAATTTGTCAGAACTTCTGGGACCTGCAGCTCTTCTAGGTCTAGATGAAGGCATGCAGAAGCTCTAAAAGATTCTGCAAAGTGACAGGCATATTCTTTGGATATAACACATTTCTCTAGGAAAGCCAACTAAAAGTAAAATATCCTCTTGCACTGTATTGCCCATTCAAGAGATTTGTTCTCACCTACTTCATAGCCTGGTCATGGTCACATGAAAAGCTAAAGAAAAAAAATGTTCCACATAGGGTTCTGAATCAGAAGCTATATTTGAATCTTCCCAGAAAGCCGAGTTTCATCAACTTCATGCTTTTCAGCTGTTTGTATCCACAGAATGTCATCCAATCTTCTTGATTTTCTTTTTTCCAGAAGAAAAATTTGGACCTAGAAGGGCCAGGGCAGTCATACAGACAATTCTGCTGTCCCACAGATTCAGAAAACCCTGAGTTAAAGCAGCAGCTACCACCCTCTCTGTACTGACAGAATTAAAAACCCCACCAGTTGTATGTCAAGGATTAGCACCTCAACCCTGACATGAAAGTGATGCCCTAGAAGGAAAGACTGCTGGAGTATCCCCTTCCTGAAGACCTATGCAGCAGCTACAGCATTGCATTCTGAAAGGGGATGAAAATGAGATGGAAAAGTTTGTGGGTCATGGACATCACTTAAGGACAAAAAGAGACTCAACTTGGGGAAAAATAATGTAATTTATTGCCAATTAAAATAGAGTTGGATGCTGAGAAAAAATTAAATGTCTACCTTGCTACCATCTACTCCTTTTCCCAGGCTCATCATCTCTCCCGACTCCTCTACTCCCCTAGCCCTGAAGGCTCCTGCAGTCAGCCCAGGGCTGTGCCCATCTGTGCCCAGCACAGGGCAGCCCAGCCTGACCCCACTGACACCCCTGTGGCTGCCACTAGGACCTGCCCCCAGCCCAGGGCCACTCTGAAGAGCAGCATGAGCAGCAGCTTTTTGGGGCCAGCAGTATGATGGGACCATCAGCCACTGACCCTGGGCAGCCCCCAGCCAAGGCTGCTCCCAGCCCACCTCAGCCTGCCAGCACCCAGGCTGCTCCTGGCACATGTAGTTAGCCTGCTGACGGAAAGCAGCACAGGGACAGAAATTGCAGTTCTTAGAAACAGTGTGTAATTTTCTCTTATCTATCAAGAAGGTAGTACAAATAGAGCTTTCCTTACCATAAAAACAAATTGTTTTTTGGAGGGGAAGAATCCCAGGCAGCAGCTTTTCCCAGTGTGATTCAACTTGTTGGGGAAGTTTCTGGGAAAGCAGCCTTGCCAGAATTTTGGCCTTTAGGTGTGAAGTAACAGGCAGTAATAAAAAGTGAATTAAGATGACCATTGAGCTAAAAGAAGATGCTCCAAGCCACAGCACCAGCAGCCTCCTCTGCTGGGACTGCAAGGCTACCTGGTACTGGCTCCAAAATTAGTTCATCTTCATCCCTCTGACTGCCAAATTGCCTCCCTTCCCAGCTGAGGCAGCACACCAAGGAGATGTGCACAGGGACTTCGTAAAAGAAAAGCCAGCCCTGGAAGTCCTTCCTCCAGCCCCAAGAGAAGCTGCTTGAGCACAAGCAAGGCCATGCACAGGGTGGGAACAGCCTTTCCTACATGCCCCTTGGGCTCAAGGGGAAATCAAGCTCTGCCATTAGGGGAGAAAGGGAAGCAAGCCCCTAGCAGAGGTCACTGACAGGACCTGTGCTGTCATGCATGATGGCATGGGTGTCATACACAGCTCTGATCTACACCAGCCTGTTCCTTGGCTGCCAGTGGTGGTCAGCCCAGTACCCAAGTGCTACCTGCTACATCTGCTGGAAGTGTTCAAAAAACACGTGGACGTGGCACTTGGGGAAGTGCTGGTGGCTTGGTGGTGCACATGGTGGTACTGGGCTAATGGCTGGAGGTCTTTTCCAAACTTAACCTGTGATTCTCCCTCCCTTCCCCTCCCACCTTCGTTACCAACTTGCAAGCCAGGCACCAAAGCAAAGACAGCTACCTCACCTAGGGTGATCCTCTAAAGAAGGCACAGAATGTCTCACAGGTACAAAAATCCTCACAGGCAGCTCTGCAGCACTGGCAGCCCTCACGCCCCTCCAGCTCCACAGCTTGTCTTTGAAACAGCCTGATGACTGATTATGGGAATCTTCCCCATGCAGTACCCCCACACCATGACATCTCAATCATACTCCCATTTCTTTTTTAAAGTAAAAAATGTTTTTTTCTGGCCCAGTATGTTTATCAGTTAGTCTGAGCCAGTTATCTGCACAGGTTTACAGTATGCAGCCTAGAACCATTAGATTTTTATCACGTCTTATGAAAATCATACACAGCTTACTCTTGTAGCTGTATATTACAAGGGAATCATGCACAGAGAGACTGGTTCTCCTTAGATTACTATCTCTGAATTGATGCTGTATGAGGCACAACTGCTTAAAAGGTTATAACTGATGTAATTTTTGCCATTACAGGTAATTTATGGCTCCTGTGTGTCTGACTTGTCAAATCTTCTTACAGAGATCAAACAGGATCTGTTTGTCATATGCATTTATCTAACACTTGTTCCTCTGCAAGCTTCAAAAAGCAATAGTTATTCTTTTCTTGGGTGTCAATTTTCTCCTATACATCTCTCCTCTTAGTCCTTGTAAATGTCCTCCTAATGCAAAATGCAGGGGTGCTTCAGCAGCAAATATGCGCAATGACTTCTTCTCTAGAGGAATTTTTAAGAGAATTTTTTTCCCAAGCAGGGCTCCAGTCCTTCAGACAGGTCTGAAGTCATGCACACAGATGTTTGGAAACTCCAGCTGTGCTTCAAACCTTGCTGCAACCTCAACCCCTCAACTTTACATAACTCTAAGCTGATCTCTGCTGTTGTGAAAGAAACCCTTCAGGAAAACTCCTGGAGAACAAAATACCCTTTCATTGAATAAGGCAGGGGGATACACACATCAGGTGTACGTCCTCAGCTCCTGCCTCTACATCTGCCTCCATTTCACCTCAAGGCCAAACCCTCATATCCTGCTGTGTCTCCACTCTGTTTCCTCACCTCACATTGCTGGAAGTCATATTCTGCCTTACATACTGAGGCTAAACCCCAACTACTCACAGGGTGACAAAAGCCATGACAGTTCCTTGTTTACTCTGCACAGATTTCACAGCAAACTGAGCAGGTGTAAAGGCAGGAGGGAAAGCAGCGACAACACCCCCAGGGCTGCACAGGGGAGCACAGAGCTCTACCCACACCTGCTTTCTGCTGTGCAGATCCATCAGGGCTACAACAAGGGCATGCACAACAGAGGCAAAATATTTGCTAGGTAACAGAGAGGAGGGACACTTTTCATGAGGTCTGGGGATTTTGAGAATTACCAGTCTTTAGGAAATTCTCCAGTAGAGCTGAAATGGGAAAGGCTGCTGAAAACTTCATCCTGTTTGCCCAAGCAAGGAACACCTGGAGATGAAAGGATGTGCTTTGGCATCAGGCATGGGAGTCCCGAGGCTAACAGAGAGAGGAGCAGGCACCAGAGAGTTCAGCTCCAATGCTATTCAATTGGTATCTTCACTGACACACCACTTTTGACAGGGTTTACAGTACAGAAGATTTGTGCAGCAAATGGGAATATTCTGAAAAAGTACAAATAATTCTTCAAACATACATACAGAACAAGATTTCAAAACAGGATGTTCGTGCAAATTCACAAAAAATCTAGAGTTCTTAAGATCTAAGGATTTGGCCCAATAATACCATATGTGTTTGAGAAATGCCAGTCTTTGATTCAGAAACATCTAACGCCTTGCAAAAGCTGTTTTTAATATGAGGGACAACTTTGGTCTTGCCAATTGCTTAACATGGTTTTAATGTCAGGTAGAATTAAAGACTGGCAATTTAATAGCCATAAACAGTAAATTCCTGATGCAATATGCTGATGTTATGTATGATTTACATGTATGACTACAGAAGTTGCAAAAGCATGTTAGTAGCAAAACAACACTAACAACTTCATAATAATTATATAACTAGCATCCTGTTGGAAATATTGCCCAGTTCTATGGACATTTTGCATCCACATTTGGAATCTTTCTAGATTGTTTGAAAAGAATTCCAGCATATTTATTCAACAATCATTAAAATCCTAATAAGTGTAATAATAAATAATTTGCTTCTTCACAGATTAATTTTAACACTGACTTACTTTACCACGCTGATAAAATCTATCCCAATCTCAAATACTATTCAAACTGCCTCAGGATCTGCCATCTCTTTTTTTTCCCTAAGTTTGTTTTTAGTTTCTTTCTTTTCCTTCCAGTGTCTTAGATGAGGATCTCTCTTTATCTTTGCCCCAAGCTTTACGCTATAACAGTGTTGAATGGCATATCAGAGTCTATTTCTGAGTACTGGAACAATGTCTCTGACAATATGTATTAGTGTTCTGGCACTTTCCTCTAGAAGAAATTTTTATGTGCCTCAAACAATAGACAATGTCAGGGGATTTGGACAGACATTAAGAAGAAAAGTATTTAGTCAATCTTCTCAGAAACCACTCCAGTACTGGAAGCAGGAGTTGACAGAAGGCAGAAATACCGAGAGAGTCAACTACAAACCAGAAAGGAGCTCAGAGGTTGAGGATTTTATGAAACAGAGAGAATACTGTACTTCCTCTGGGTGGACTGATCCATCCAAAGGAAACATAGGCCCAAAAATCATGTGTTTGAGCCATTTTAGTCAACATATAAAGACCTGAAAAGAGTATGAAATAATTTCACTATCCATAGCTGCATGTTGCCTGCCTTTAGAGTAAAACATGAAAAAAAATAGAAAGGAGAAAGACAGATAAGAAAGTATTTTTCATTTATGAGCATAACTACATACTTACTTAGACTATCAACATGTGCTGGAAACACCTTCCTAAAATGAAAGTATGTGGTTTATAAAAACATACCGACGAGGGAACTAGTGCTCCCATTCAGATAGGACTGATTAAAGGAAATCCATGTGTCATGCCAGACAGACATATGCCAGTTCTGTGACAGTTAAGCACAACAGTCCTGGATAATGGGCTTCATGTGTATGATAGAAATAGTGACTGGAAATGATGCAGTTGATAGCACTGACTTAAACTGACTTTAATTTCAGAAAAATTTTACTGACCAGTTTTCACTCCAGAAAATTAAGTGCAGGCTGTACACAATCTAATTGCACAGCCAAGTGCTGTGCTGTTTTCTCTTTAGGGTATGATCATCAGAAAGACTCTCTTAGACCTTTTACAGACATCGACTGTACAAAATATTGATAGAGAGCCTTAGCAGCATTTGCCATCCATAACATGTTTTTTATGATAGCAACAACTTCAGAAACAGAAAACAGTGTGCCTTATTACAAATAATTTTCTTTTGTTCACCAGTGATATATTTACAATTTCTCCAGTCTGGCAGGCCCAAATAATTTATTCTGTAAGTTTCCTACAATTTACAGAAATGCTTTGCATGTTGTTACTGACACAATCCTTTGAGAAGATGAACTTTAATTTAGGTTATGAATTTGGAGGAATTTCAGCTGCCTTATTCACTAGTTATGGTGAGGTGTTATTTTCTCAAAATCATTTTCACAATTAAATCTACTGGAAAAATACACATAACCTTCCAATGAAATAGTACCTTTTATGTAAAAAAAAAAACCTCAACAAGCATTGTCATTAATTAATAATTAAAGTAATTAATTAAAATAATTAATCCACTCTGTGAAAGATACCTTACTTTGAAGGCACTTTTGTTTCAAATCAATGGACTCATGCTCTATGAGGTCCAAGACAGTTGACTAAAATAAATTATTTCATATGTGCTTTGCAGAAATCTATATATCCAAAATTTTATAATAGGAAATGTGTGAATCTGATAACCAGAGTAAAACCCACTGATTCACGCCATCAACTGCAAGTGTTGGTATATACTACAAATCAGTGCCTTCACATTAGTGACTAACATTTCAGCAGTACTCAGTACTGCCAGTAAAACAGACAGTGAAACCTCTGTCAACTCATTCCGGAATCATCATCTTGTGCATTAATACTACATGAGAACAGGATAACAGGAAATCAGGGAGAAAGAAAAATGGCAATGAAAGGCAGTGTCCCACAGAGGGTGTTCTCTCTGACCGAATCTCAGAACCGGGGATGAAGGTAACAAGAGAATAAAAAGCAGTAAGAGCCACAGTACTTGTGCTTCAAGGCAGAAGCATTCTGATTTCATTCATTAGATGAGCTGTGATCTGTAAAGAGAAGCAATACTCTTCCTTGCTAAAAAGACTTTTTCAATGCCACACAAATATAAACAAGTAACTGTCTGAAGTGTTAGCACAACCTTGGAGGTTTCTAGTAAGGGGAAGAGAAAGAACGTCTCTTTTTATCAGCCCTGTTACTCCTAGTCACACTGAAGGGACACTGTGCAGTCCCTCACTCAAGCTTTGCTCTCAGAAGTGCATGATCACCTTATCCCACGATCCAGCACAGGCTGTTACAGTCATCTGAACTGAGTAATTGCAGCAGGTCTTCCTGCACCCTTCCTAGTGCTGCACTATGCTCATTATACAGTGCAAGCACACCTAGGGATATGCAACAGGGAAAATTTTGCTCCTGGACCAGTACTGGCAGATCCCAAAATCTTTCCAACCAGTGCCATCGATCCGATGGCACTGGCATCCAACACGGCAGAATATGAGGGTTTGGCCCTGAGGTGGAGGCAGATGTAGAGGCAGGAGCTGAGGATGTACACCTGATGTGTGTTTTTACAGGGAAAAAGCAACCAGAAGCACTTTCAAAGCCCTCTCCCATGGGAGAACAGTGCAAATGAGGAATTTAGACTTTGTTATACCACTTTTCTCAAAATCTAGTTTGTGAACAATACCCTGTTTTCACTTCAGAGTGGCACATTTTCCACACAAAACCTGCTGTCTCCTTGCATCTATTAAAGCTGGAAGAGGCATTATTTACACCAAGCAGACAAGCTTGGGGCATCTTAAATCCCTTCCATTCATCGTGAAGCTCCTGTTAAACGGTGCAGTTCCCATTAGGGGCTGGACAAGTTTCTCCCTCCAATTAACAATGACACTTCCCCCACTTCAACTCAAAACACAAATACGGTGCAGGGATCATGCAGAAACACCCTTGAAATTGAGGAAGTTTTTCCCTGACATGGAAGACAGAGAACCCAGAGGCTCACATATGAAGTACCAACTACTCAGTTCCAAATTTTATACAAGTATTTGCATTTCATATTAACAACAACAACAACAAAAAAATCCCAACCATTCTGAGGGCCATATTTTTTCAGTGAAAAAAGAAAAAAAAAAGGAGAAAAAGGAAGAGAATATAAAAGGTGAATCAATTGTTAGCCTACAGGTGAATATCCTGAGGATAGCTATTTTCCCACCAACAGAATTTCAGATTGTTTCTATGTTTCTATTGTTCTATGTTTTGTTGTTTGATACTTGGAGAGGAAAACTTAATAGAAAACTGAGTGAAGTTTTCCCCTTTTGCCTCACAATGAACAAAAAATATTACTGCCTGTCATCTTCTGTGTCTGGCTAGTCACAGGCATCCAAGCATCAGGTAATAAACTGCAATAATCATGAAGCCTAAAATCTACCTGATTTCCTAAATTCCAAGTGCAGTAAAGGTAAGCTGGGTTGTCTGGATACTTCTGTTTTCAATTCTTACTCTTCTGACCTCTGTAGTTCTTCACTTTTCAAGCTGTTCTCTGCAAGGCTGGAGACTAACCATTTCTTCAATAGATCTGGATACCTAAAAGACCAGCCTCCAGCAGGAGCTGCTTACCACTCAGTTAAGCTGTATACAACTATCTCTATTTCCTGGGTTGCACATTTTTGCATTACACAGACTTGTGATGCTGCAAAGATTTATTATAACCCCTCTGTTCACTTCAAGTGCTCTAGAGGGTTTGACTGGATTTCTCATTGGGTATTTTTCCCAGGGCATTAGCCGAGCCTGCATGAGCAGTGGGAGCAGGGCTTTTCCATGAGTGGATCGAACCAGGAAGCACAGGTGACCCAGCTCAGGCCATGCCCTCACTGGTAGAGCAGCAGTCCCACAAGGTCTGAGGATGGGGCAGAGCCCAGTGGCCACAACAATGAACCAGCAGCCTCTGACCAGACAAAGTAACCAGGCACTTCCAAGGTCCATCCAGCAGACAAGGGCAAGATGTTGGACTGGAGACAGGACAGGGGTCCATCCAGAAGGCAAGGTCAGAGATAAACACGCCCACAGCATACACAGTTCAGGCCAGGACTGAGTGCCAAGCCCCATGATGAAACTGGTCTCCTGGAGAGAGGGGAGAAGCTGGTCAGGGTCAGTAAGGTTCAGCAGTGCCCCAAGGCAACTGAGAGCCATAAGCTCTGAGGGGAAGCTCAGGCACAGCCTCATGGAAAATGAAAGAAAATGCTGCCATTAATTTCCATGAGTTCAGGATCCACCTGATGTGTTTCTTTTCTAGCTCCTGTGACATGTACCTCAAATACCCTTGGGTCATGTATCAAATAAATAGATAAGAGTGACAAACGTTAACTAAAGCCATGCAACACTCATAGCACCTCTCAGTCACAGCTGTTTAGGATATTAACACTGTATCAACCACCAACAAAATAAAAATTGCTATTGTGTTTCTGGCCAGCACTGGAAGGTTTTGAAGTTTTTTTCCTAAGGCTAGCTGCCAACAGTGCCATGGGAGTGCTAACACACTGCCATTTCATTTCAAGGCTAATATTGAGATACAGTAAAAATCTGCATTTAAACAGAGCTATAAAGGCCAAAGAAAAGAATCCTCTTGCTTTCAGCAAGTTTTGGATCAAGCAGCGTACAAATAGTTTTCATGTGTGAGAGTGATGTTGCCCTCTGCTGGGTAACCCACAACCCGAGAAAGCTCTGCTCTTCAGAGTCCCAGCAGATTCAAGCAGAGGCAGCCTATTTTTGACACTAGCATATTTGCAAATAGCAGGTGATTTAGGTTTGCTGTACCCCAAAGAGGAGGTAGGAGTACACTGTTGGCCTCTTTTATAAGAGCAGAGGAAGGATGCAGTCTCAGTCCTCATCTCTTTGTGGAATATGGCCCATTGATTTCCAGTGCAGAATTAGCCCCATCCAATTTTTCCAAGGTCATCTGGAAAATCTGTAGGAAAGTCAAACAAAAAGAAACAATGAAAATTAAATACTCTGTTTCATGACTCTCAAGTTTTAAGCACATGATGGAAAGAAAAAACAAACCCTTAAATACATTCAGTCTTAAAACCCCTAGACACCAATTATTTACTGCAGGGTACGTCTACATCAATTCTCACCTATATTCATTTATTTGTTTTCCCTCCTTTCACGAAATCAGATTTAATTTTTCTTAAATAACAGATAAATTACTAGTGTCTATATTATCAGCACTCTATTAAGAGCAGGAATCCAGCTCGATGCCACTAGGACGTTGTAACATTCCTATCTCATCAGTGATCAGACTAAGGTCTAGGGAGTGAAATTTATCAAATGCCATTGTACAGTGTATCTGGAAGGATGATAAACATGATTAAAATTCATTTCACCAACACAGTTGCTCGTATGTATTTGATGTCCTTTTCCTTGGAATGGTTAGACAAATTGCACAGTTCCCTAAAATGAAATTCAGTCTTGGATTTTATACAATGTGCCCTGATAATACAAATCAATATTTTGACAAAAACACATTTTTGCCTGAAGATTAAGTATAATGTGTAATAAAATACATTTAAGTACTTTATAATTTATCCTGAAAGAACAGTGCATTTGACCAAATGTCATACATCATTCCATAGAAAACTAGGTGGAATATATAATCTATAATCCTTTAAGAAGCAACTGCATTGAGAGTGCACACAATATTCTTAACACTTAATATTCAGAAAACATTTCAAATTAAGGATGTATGTGAAACCTCTTGAAGATGTGCATTGTTCTACACAATTTAATTGCAAGATCACAGTTTTTCCTCAAATGCAGTATCATATTTTCTAATTACTTTCATCTTTAAGATGGAATACATTATCTTCTGTGTGTCAACTTGCTTTTTCCACGGACCTCACAAAGCCTGTTTACACATGTAATAGAAGGGGAGCCAAAAAAACCCCAAAAAGTTTCTGTGGACCTGCATGCTTTGTGACCGCCGCCCAATATCTCTAATGAATTAGATGTTTTCCTCTGAAATTTCCATGTCCTAGACCCATTTGGCTATTCATCCTCCAAGCCCTCTCCTGCTATGGAGCACACAGCAGAAAAATTTAATGAGCTAGAGTGGCACAGCTAGAAATTTAAATTTGGTAACATGTTCCTAAATCCAGTGCAGTCCAAAAGCATCAAGAACATTTAGGAGCTGGATTCTTCTTCATTTTACAGAAAAATATGACAATCTACATATCTTAATGGGTCTTGGCACCAAGTACCATGTGCATGGTCAGGTAAATAAATGAGTAGGGATTTAACCTTTGACTGAAGTATGAGCTGGGTGAGGGTGTATTTAATGGGAAGACTAACTCACCAGGCAAGACTCACAGATAAATAAAACCTGTGTATTTTGCTTACTAAGGTTTGCTCTGTACAGCAACACAACTTACTGCAGTCTCATTTACTGGTCTCTTGCCCAAAACAGCCTGGCATTTAGTCTTTACAAGGACTTTATGAGAATTCAAGACCTAAGTGCCTGGACCATAATCATTACACATGGATTGTTTTTGCTGAGGCCAAGACATGAGCACGTTCAGGCAGTACACAAAGATCTTGTTGCTAAAACATTTCCCACTTGAATGTAATTGTTCTCCAGTAAGGAAGCAATCACTGAAAAGCAAAATCCTACAGATGACACGCTGAGTTTTATGTTCACAGGAGGTTGATATATTTTCCATCCACAGCGGAACTGTGTGTAATTTATAGGCAAAAATCCAGCCCTGGTGCAGGCAAGTGCAGCTCTTATTGATCTCAATATTAGATGCACTCATTTATAGCAGGGCTGCTTTTGGCGTCATGTCTGTTTAGCACAGAATGAATAATATTACAAGGCAGGGCATAGGTTCACCGTGTGTGCTGAAAGCTTTTGCATTTGTGAATGTTAAAATAGCCTGCCTCCACAATAGCAACTATTTTGGGCTGGAGAACACAACATGTGCCAATCTTGAGTTGCATAATGCTTTCACATGTCTCAGGGTTCGTTACTCTGAATAGTTCCATGCCGAATGGCTGCTTAATATCTCCGTTACTGCGTATAGGTCCTGTCTCTAACAGCACGGTGCAGCGTGGTGCTCAATAGATGAGCCCTGAATTCACTCTCAAAAGCCCAAGCCAGGCTGCAGGAGAGGCTGAGGCAGAGCTTCATTTGAAGAGCCCTGTGGCTTACGCTATTTTGGTACGAGTTTAAAGAAAAACACTCACATTTTTTACACATTTGGTTTTCATTTGTTTGAAACAGTTTTGTAGCCTAATAAAAAGACCTACAGTTTCATAAAAGGAAGTTAACTGGTTGTCTTTGGGCAGTAGGAGACGTTTTCATATATTACTGGGTTATTTTAAGGGCATTAACTGCAGTCAGCCCATGAGCTCTGTTATAGAACTGATTTGATTTAGTTTTTTTTTTAATTACACTGTGTTTTATTAAAAAACAAACCCGAATGTCAGTGTGAAAAACTGGATCCTTTCTTATTACACTGCTCTGGCCTGGAAGGCAGAGCACTCCTTGTGTTCTAGCTTGTAAGCCATTCCCATTGTCCACTGCCTGTCTGCCTCCTGGCTAGCAGCAGACTTCCCCAACAGGAACAGAGGTTCAGGGTGCAGGTGTTCCCATCCAGGCTCCTTCAAGCAGCAGGAAGGGATCTAATTTACCAATACATTTTCACCTTCCAACAGAAAGAAATGTGACAGCCTGATCTCACCTTCCAGCACTCAGACCCAAGGGGAAGGCAATTTGACTGTCTAACCTTGTGTTTTGGCAGTGGGACAGGAAGGGAAGTAACCTGACCAGTACTGCCTTCCCACTGATAACGTGCAGACCTCAGGATGGCCATAACTTACCCAGTCAGCCGCAGTGCCTGCCATCCTCAAAATACACCTGGAACACTCTTCGGAAATGGATAATCACGGCACACAGCTCAGGCGTAAAACACGTGTGTTTTCCTTCCTAAAGCTCAAGGAAACATACACATACTGTGCTCGAAATATGTTTACATTCCTGTCTTCTTCTAGACAGCACAAACAAACTGCTGTGTGTAAGCATAAAACACTGGCAGCTACCCTTCACCTCAGTGGTATTATACAGGATAACAATCTTAATGAAAGTTTCATTTCCAAGAACCTAGCTTTCCTTTTTTAATTCCATATATTATATGCTATCTCAATACATCCCCTTTACATTTATGACTAGAATGGCTATTCAATGTATTAATTCAACCTTACATCAAGGGGCAAATTAAGATAAGGGCATAGTCCAGGTAAGTAGAGTAACAATCCTGGGTAGGTATATGGAAAGCTGAGTGGTTTGCTCAAACTGAGAGAGAAGAGAGAGGAGAAAAAGAAAAAAAATAAAATAGAAAATAAAATAAAATACAGGAAAATGAAAGATAAATAAAAGCTGTCTGGAGTCTCTTTAACAGGAAGATTAGCCACTGACTATAGAGTCATGGATCTTTTTGCTCTGGCCTAATACAATGCATCTTTTGTCCTTCTTTCTCAAATCATGTCCTATCAGGCAAGGTCACTGTCACATCCTCTCTCAGTAAAAAAAAAAGGAATTTATTTCCTAGACAAAACTCATGCCTCTGAGTCACACTGGAGTTGAGTCTGGAGGAACAGCATAGTAATGTGGGAGAACTACACAAACCCTGGAGCTATACCTAGAGGAAGAAGGGAAAAACAAAACCAAAACAGAAACGTAAGTGATAGAACACTCTTAGTGGGTTGGACCTGAAACCTACTCTAACTTGTGAACAACCAGAGTCCTAGAACAAGCAGTAAACTCTAGACATTTGAAAGCCAATATCTGCTGAGACAAAATCTCAGTGGCTGGAAATTTATGTAAATCGGGGAATCAGCATTTCTGGACATTTGGGTCTGTTATGGGTAGGTTAAAAACGAAGCCTAAGGAACATTACAAGTATCACACAGAGTATCAGAAGTCATTTGGCTTCAACATGCTACAGATTGGTCTTGCTCAGAGCTAATTACTCATCAGGAGAATCTGAGAGAAATTCCTGTATAAAAAGTCTGTGATACTAAAGTGCCTGCTCCCTCTTCCATCAAAGACAACAGCAAACTTCAGCCAAGCAAGAACCAGGTTGATAACTGCAGGTTCCTTAAAGCAGAGGAAGGTTGGGCTCTGAGTGAAAAACAAAATTTGCTATTCGATACACTAAGCATGGCACAAAACGAAAAAGTTGTTTTGCTTTGCAGGATGATGGAAGCCCCTTCTTTTATTGGAGCTGAATTCTATATCTGTTATGTCCAGCCAGAGTTTTTTAAAAAAACTCACACATGCATGTCAGTTATTGAATGATATTGTTTAAAGCTAGAAACTGTGAGCTGTTAGGCTTTAAAGAATAGGCAGACAGGCAAGAAATTCCACCAAGTGATTTATAAGCAGGTGGATGAGAAAGTGGAAACTTTTGTGAATCTTGGTTGTGATCCAGTTCAGAGCCTTATTTTGATGGAGGGCTCCCTCTTCTGGATTTTGATTGAAGCATATTTCCCAAAGTCCAAACCAGTTTATTTTTTTCCAATGCAATTGAAAGGTGTTTTCAACTAGAAAACAGATCAAGGAAAGTCTCTATGCACTCTCATAGTCAAACAGTGCCCCTGCCCAGATTACTGTGGGGATCTGGGTTTTGGGCAGCACATCTGACTGCATCTGCCCCACAGACCTGCTGGAGAGAAAGGGAGCTGACACCATGGTTTTTAATTTGTACATTTGTGTCCTAGGTACAAGGATAAGGGATTACTTTAGCTTATGATTCTTTATTTTTCTTGCTATCTAAATGCAGATTTTGGATAATTACATCATTAAGAAATAGTTTTAGTTGTAACAACTCCTAGGAACTCTGCCTCTGAACAAGAAGACCTTCAAGTTAGGAAGCTTCAAAAGAAAAATATCTGTTTGGCTGGAAGTTATCCAGTGACATGAAAAATAGCCTTTTAGTCCCTTACACAAATCAAAATAGTCTTACATGAAAAATCCTTCCTAATCTGTGGGGAATTTCCTCCCCCATAGGAATTCCATCTGAAAACAGACACTTCCTGAATGGCAGGTGGGACTGCAAGAAACTGAAACTGCAGCTTTGATTAATTTACATTTCTTAAAGTGAACAACCTTTTCAGGCAGAAACCTGCTTCAAGGCAGATTTTTCTTTAATACAGCCTGAGTTTAGTACCCCAGTGCAAATCTATCCATAAGACTGTGCTCCAAACTGTTATTGTGGTCACAAGGGAATTCTTTATTTCAGAAAGAGATAGGAATGCAAACAAAACTCTGAGTTTTGCTGAAAATTAAATAATAGCAATAATAATACATATGGCTTAGTGAAAAAGCATCAGATATCTCTGATTTTAAACAATGACTGCCAAGTGTGCATTTAGTTTACATGGAATAATAATCCAAATTTGAAGTAAACAGCTTAAATTTGAAAACAAGGAGGTGACAAAAGCTATACATCCCTTTATGAGAGAATTCTACACTGATATATGCCAGACCTTTGCCTTCTAATGTTACTGCCGCCCACAAGACAGCATTCATCTAGACCAGCTATCCCTTGGCTTTTTTTCCTTCCAGATTAGCGAGCAACAATCAGCCCAGTCAACACTGGGGGATAATAATGCCCACAGAACATTTACTGTGAGCTCCCAGACCCACCCACAGGCCCCCAGACCTCGATTTGGGAGCCACCAACTCACAAAGCCCTGGTTGACACCAAGTGACTCCTCCCTGCCCTGGGTGATTTTAGGCTACATTGAAAGCAGGCACACCAGCCCTAGCATTTGTCATTCGAAAAGATGAGATACTTAAGGGGTATGAGGAAGAGCAGAAGGAAAGTGAACTGCTTAGTGCCAAGCAGCAGACTGGATGGAAAGCCAGGAACAGAGCACAGGCTTCTTAGGAACAAGCTCAAAGCTCTCTGTGGAGCTACAGTCCTTAAACCGAGTCTGCAGACAAAGAAGGGATCATAAAAATGTACGCCCTGGAACACAGATACTTCAAACTTATGTAGAAATTTATGTTTAGGATAAGAGGTCCCCACAACTTCCAGCACTAAAACAAAAAAAAAGCCAAAACAAAACAACAACAAAAAAATAGCCAAGAACTGCCCTTCTGCTGAACTGGACAGCTACAGCTCTGCAATGACTTGGCCTGTAGTTTTGGGACAGTGTTGCATTTATATATTTTTTTTTAATACTTACTACTGTCATAATATAGAAGGAGAAAAGCTGTGATGTACACTAAACTCCTGTTACTTAGCTTTGCCAGGAGAGAGATCACAGCAAATTTGACCAGCATTATAAGAAAATTCTTTATTCCAAGAGAATAATTAATAAATAAACAAAAAGGCCTACTGTTTTCTTACTTAAGTGGGGCAAATAAAGTAAGAAGTTAATTTTCAAATTCATACAACTTGGTGGTGTTACAACAGGCTGTTGTTGAGAAACAGAAAGTTTTTAGTTTTTTCTAATGCACCCTAATTTAGCTTTGGTAAGGCTTTGTGTTCATATTTCCTGGAGGCAGAGTTGCTCAACACTATCAGCATTCCCCAGTGCTTCAGGCCACAGTTCTCCTGCATTTTAGCATCTGCCTGGGATATGTGAGCCCTGCGCTTGGCTCCCTCTGGAGCTATGACAACTTTAACCATTTGACAAGCCTTGTGACATAAAGCATTAAAAAAACACAACCACCCAGAACTATTAAAAACAATAGAACCAGCATAAGCCATATTAAACTGTTCCACAGAGAAAATCTGAGTGGACAAACTGCATTTGTTTTTTCCCAGGATCTCTGCCTCCATCTGTCTCTCAGGTCAGCCTGTCTGCTGGCAGTGCCTGGTAATATCCACCTCACAACAGGAATCAAGGCAATTCTTAATATTCAGTATTCCTCTCTGCTGGTAGTTATGACTTCCAATCAAACTGGGCTTGCAACAAGAAACAAGGTTTTCGATAATAATACCCATCCCACCTCACCTCTCTGGGAATATATTATGCTGCTTTCCTCCTGCCCTTCCTCGCAAATGGCCAAGGCACTGACATGACAAAATCCCACACCATATTAATTAGATTGTTACTATGGCTTTTCCTCAGAGAAACACAGCAGCTTCATTCTGTTACATTCAGACAAACCTCATTCAAGAACACAGTATCAGTTTTCCAGGAAAAAAGGCTTCAGAAAGGTGCTATTAGATGCAAGAAGAGCTGTCGAGCTGTGCCTTATTCCTTGCAAAGTTCCCATTATCTGTGAGAACCTCTCCCAGGGAGAGGTTCCTATTCCTTCCCAATCTCTTCACACATGCTCCTCCTTCCTACAGCTATTAATGGTGACGTCCAATTTCACACATTCCTCCAGGTGGATTCCTGCACTGTCCTTATAACACTTCCTTAATTTCTTCTGTTGTACCCACACAATCCTTACCAATATTTCCTAATTTCCCATGCTTCCCTTCTCCCATCACCACCACCACCTCCCAGTACCTGCTGGTCTGTGGCTTTGTCCTCTCTGTTGCTTAGAGGCTCCTTTCTGCTCTTTTCTGATAAACTTCAGCAGGGAAGAGCATGGGAAGACTTTGGGATCTGGGAGATTTTTCCCTCTTCTATGCCCTACATACCTATCCCCACCAAAAAGATGCTGGACATCTGTCACACCCCTGGACATCTATTATTGTGTCTATCATATACATAAAATGACATTCAAATATTGCTGTGAACATTGCACAGCCCACTACTCCACCTTTAGGAAGTGGCAGATCTGATTTCCCATGCAATATTTATACAAGTCCTCTCAGTCACATGCTGATATAACCTAAGTCTGCTGCTTCATCCAGAGTCCGTAACGGATAGCTGAACTAGGGAATGGCTATTCAGTTTTACCATAATTATTTGGTTTATGGTATTAAGAGCATATCTTCCCCCTGCTGGCCTATGCACAGAATTACAAACCCTAACAGGCTTTTCCACAGTATTCATCAGGAATATGATATCGTATTATATTATAAAATCATAATTAGAATATAATATATATATATTATATATATATATATATTCCTTATATATATATGGAATATTCCCCCAGCACATCAGAAACATACCTAAAACACTTGCAACATGCCTGTTCATCTCAGTGCCACGGGATTCATGGCTGCTGCCCCTTTTGGCAGAAGCAGTCTCTGCTTTACCTGTTTGCTCCAAGGGTCTCTTTGGCACTGGCAGCCTTCTCACTGTTTAGTTCTCGGAACAGTTTCAGCAGAGGATCAGACACCCTGCCCTAAGGCAAAGATAGAAGCATGCCTCTTGTGATGGGAAACAGGGAAAGAAGGACTGCCCTTTTTGGGAGCAGTTGCATTTGCTTACAAACATCCTAACAGACCAAACCCTGAGTTCCATTACATTGCCCAAGTGCTTGGCATATATTTTGTGAAATCAATAATGTAGGATAAATTCAAACTATATTTTAGAGGTATTTTAAATAGAGCTATTCGAGCTCTACTAGAACACAAACTGTTTAATTGATTAAAACACCTCAATAAGTCCTATAGCCAAAACTTCAGCTCCACTTCTAAATGGTCAACAAGCTTAATCTCTCTAGAGGTCAGCGCAGTACCAGAAACAAGCAAAGACAGAACAAAATAAAACCAAACTTGATTGACTGAAATTTTACATTTCCTCTGGAACTTCCGAGAAAGAGATAGAAGAAATTAATCATTTTCCAGAAGAGACAGGATTCACAGTATTTTTAGCTTGTAAAATAATTGATGCTGTCCAGAGAATGGAAGAACTTGGGGAGGTCTCTGGAGCTCAGGCTACAGCTCGCTGTGGTACTTAGTTCCTAACCAAGAGGTTGCTAACAAATCATAACAGATGTGACCAGGACTGCCAAGTTTGAACCAAAGTGTCAGGCTGAGGCATGGCACATGCACTCATGGTGTCACCTCAAGAATCATCCTTATAAACAGTTTTAGACTGGCTTTTATGTTCATGTGACCAAATCTAACTGAGTGTTGGTAGAGCAAATGCAAACAGCTTGGTCTTCCATTAAGGCAATCACATACCCAGATGTAAAATCCAGGACTCTGAGACTTCATATAAATCTGACAGTCCTTGGGGAACTTGGGTTTAATGAAAAATATATATAAATATTATAATCTGTGACAGATATAATCTCGCTCCAATATTTTCCACTTTATTTAAAAGGAAAGCTACCTATTTGGTTCAGTCCCACAGTCTGGCATTTACAGAGATAAAAGGACCTTTCAGCATGAGCAAACTGCAAAACATATTTGAAAAAAAAACTCTTAATGACAATTGGCATTAAACAATTTCTTTTCAAATACATTTTGCAGACTGTTCATGCTGAAGGGTGCTTTTATCTTCTGAACTGGATGCTGCTAGGCTGAGCAGAGATGAAATTTTAACTCTTTCAGTACCTCACAGAGAGCAGATTCCATCAGGATTTTCTGATAAAGCACTTACACCTGTATTAGATGAACATTGCGTTACAGGGGCTCAGCTTCTACTCCCAAGATAAGAAGCAGATAACCACAGTTCTCCTAGCCAATCATCTGACAAAAACTTCTAACTCAAAGAATATTTCTTCTTTAGTACAGTCATCAACCCCCCCCACCCCCTCTTTTTTCTCAAGAGAAATTTCAATTGCAGTGCTAGCAGTGCCTTTTTGGTTGGCCACAAATCACAGCAGCTTTACCTACTAAGTAGCAGGCACGCTTCTCAAGACCAGAATTTCCCATCTGCCAGGTGGGAGTCAGCATCCTATGTTACAAATAGCTCCTTTGTTGGCAAGGGAAAGGCAAGCTCTGCCTGTGTTTCTGGCATCCACTCCACTTTGCGTGCCTCAACCTCCATTGCAACTCAGGTGCTTTGAAAGTCACAAAATAAAGCTGGATCACTGCTGAACTGTGTAGTCCATCCTCCTCAGCTCTGCCCTGCTACAGTCATTACTATGCTTTCCCTTCGGATATTCACGCAGCTGCACCAGGACTGGAGGAAAAAAAAAAAAAGCAGCAGAAATCACCCTTTCTGTTTTAAGCCCTTTTTCAGCAAAATAGTTCCCCTGGCTTGTCTGCATAGCCAGACAAATGTCACAGAGGCAAGCTTAGAGGGTGGAAATAAGAGGGGGGATGTGCTGGAATTTGCATTTAAAAAGTAACCACAGACTAAAACAGAGGTATAATAGAAATTTCAATATAAAATTCTAGGAACCTCAAGGAAGTTGGGAGGCATATACATTACCCAGTATTATGAACCACCTAGGGGCTGCACCATGGTGCCAAGCTGACCATTATTTTCATTCCTGGCTTCACACTGTAATATAGGGAAACTAACATAACCAAACAAATGAGAACGAGAAGGGCCTGGAGAAAGTCAAACCCTTCCTGATGCCACTGGAAGTTAGATAAGAGTGTAGAATGTAATCCCTCCCCTGTGAAAACTCCATTTTTATTTCTCTGTGGGCAGAATGAGAAGAAAGAGAAATCATCTGAATACAGGACACAAGTTGTAAAAATGACTAAAGAAGAAATTCTGAAACATTCATTTTTGCCCAGCTTGCTCTGCCTTGGGAAGGAGGTGGGTAAAGGGAAAGTCAGAAGAGTTATTTTGGATCACTGCATCCAACCCCCCCAGTTATCCCCTTCAGATCACATAATCCCTTTCCATCTGACTGGTTAAACATCCTTCATAGCCATTCAGTTCACAAAGACAAACAGCGCATACCATAACTGCCAACTGAGTTGAATCCATGACTATCCAAGCCCACATCTAAGAGAATTATCAGAATGCTAAGGAAAGCTGTTGCTTGATCCAACAGCTGCTGCACTCAAGGGCTTTTGATATGGAAAACTTACCAAGAGTGGTAACAATAAACGTATGGAGTCAGAGCAAAGATGCATACCAAAAAGGTGTCCATAGAGAATAAAAAAGCTGTATGAACCCAATTTACTAGTGTGATATTAATGTGAAGAGGAACATCCCAGGAGAGGAAGATGACTCCTTCACTCATATAAGATTAAAAAAGGCAGAAGATATGAGTTCAAGCACTCCTCACAGCTGCTCTTATTGAAGTTGATAACACATCTTCTACTAGCTTTAAAAACACTGAATCCTAAAGAAGAAAAAATAATTAATAATAAACATGCTTCCCTGGTACAAGAAAGATGCTCATGAAATCTAACTTTATTATGATGCTTGCAAACCATTTTCAAAGCAGTCTCCCATTTTCCCAAGAACCTGCTGGAACTGGGATACTACGGTGGACACCTTTGACAGAACAGGTGAGCTCTGGTATCTGTGCTGTGCTGGCACTTGCTTTTTCATAAATCTTTACCTACACAAAGCATTCCATTTCAGAAAAGCTCCCATAGACAATGGGAAGCCATGACATATGGAGTCAAATATGCTGCTTGGTAAACCAAAGTTTTCAACAGTTGAGTAGGGTCACATTATCTCTGAGTAAGCATCTTTGCCCTCTGGCAGAAAGCTGAGAAGTCAAAGTTTCACAGATAAGAAAATGCTTCTGTCCACTCCTTCCTGGCAAAGTTCAGGTGAGCTCCTTCCCTCCTGACCTCTTTCAGATGAATGTCCGTGGAAGGGAGACCAAAGCTGTCTTATGAAACAGTGACAAACATGCATTTAGAAAAAAATGGCAGGAGAAGGATATGCAGAAAGGAAAGACTGAAAGGACACCACAATGTTGTGACATGAAGGGACACGGAACAAGAATACAAAGTGGAAAATATTGTCTTGATAAAAGCAAGCCTGCATCTCCTACTAAACAAACTAGCAGGTGAATGTATCAGCTAATCAATCCCATTTGTCTGTCTTTTCTCAGCAGAGCACCACTGCAAACTGCACATCTGCTTTGCTGGCTTGTACACTCTTGCCTGGTCTCAAATGGCAATCCCTGTCACTGTTAGTAACTATGGACAAGGTTGGGGGGCAGGAGAATTTCCACTAAAATCAACAAGGCTTGGGGGAAAGCTCAAAGTGCATTTCTGAGCTGTAGCACACCAATCCACAGCTCTGTCTGGTGCTGCCAAGTCCACTAGTGCCAGAAATTGCACGGGGGCTCTTCTGAGACAGCTCTGCTGTTCTGGCCCAAAACTACTACTTCCATATCAGCTCCATTTGGACTAATTACTGCTAATTTGTTCTTACATAGACAAAAAGCAGTTACAACCCACAGTTTCAATTTGTATCTTTCAAGAGCATTATGGAGCTACTAGATGAGATCAGCTGAGACAAGCAGCCACTGACATACTCTGTTCTTGGCCATGTGTTTCCACTGTTTCTCTGTATCACCACCAGTATTCACTTGACCTCTACTGAGGTATCCTAATTCTCCAGTACAGTAAGAAAATAAAGTTTTCTGCCTCATCAGCAGGTTGAATCAGCATCCCAGAAGGAAGTTAAGCAGCACTGGTACCAGAAGAGAAAGCACCAGGACAAAGCAGAAGAGGTGAGAGGATCAAGACTTCCTGGGTGACATTTCTGCTTTGTTAGTTAAGCTGGTTGAGTAACCTGTTATCACTTTACCCAGGTTCAATTCATGCAAGTCATAATAACGTCCAATTTAAGTTGTGGCAAATTACACCTCTCAAAATTAAACAGGAGCTTCTGTCAAGGCTTTTATATCAGTTCATATGCAAAAATTAAAATGAACATCCAAATTTACATGGCCAAAATTAGAGTACGCTCAATAAAGAACACAAAAAGTAAAGATTTACATGCTCTGTCTTCACTCCTTCAGTTGGTACAACTAACAGTGTTGTAGTGCATCTAAAAATCTTGGTACCTCCCAAGGGTAAAACTCACCTCTGTTTTGTGTAATGTTAGTTCCTACCTGAGAACCTTCTTTCCCTTCCCCCTTCCCATTGGCTGTGACCTCCCTGCATCCCCTAATCACCCCTGCCCCCTGGTATAAGAGATAAGACCCAGAGCATTTCGCTCTCTCTCTTGCCCCGGATGGACGACAGACAATAAAGCCAGGATTATTCCAGCAAGTCTGAGCCTCCTGTGTCTAGATACTTTGAGTCCGTGTTGTATCCACTCCAGGACCCCCTCTGCCGCTTGTGCCCAGAGACCAGCAGGCTCTCACCACGGGGGGTGGGACAGAGGGGTCCCATCGGGGAGGAGGATTACAACATAACAGGATATCAAAGTGAAGTGCTTAAGCAAAGCAGAAACTTTCTACAGAGGAACAAAGGGCTGCACAGCTTCAGAGAACTTCCAGTTTACTATGTTATAAACTCAAAGACTTGGCAGAAAAGATTAGACATAAAACCACCTCCTCAGTCCTTACAGCTTTAGAGGAGCTGCCTCTTATTTATCTACAGTATTTTCATTTCATTCATTTAATAACATCATATTAGGATATATTACCTAATGACTACCTGAGTGTTAAATAGAGAGCACAATTCTCTGTGGAAGTTGCATGAACCACTCCCTAGGAGACAACCACTTAAGCAAAACAGAATCAGACCATTCTCTTCGACACGAAGTGGCTTAAAGCTGCCTTACTTGAGCAGTTCAATGATCTCCTTGCACAGTGAACCTGTGGGTTGATTTAATCAGTCAAGCATCAAAGTCAGCTCTGAAATGTTTTTAGAAATGAAGACACATGAAACAACTTTTCTGACAACTTTTCTGCAAAGATCAACTCTCCATCTTGTTCTTCATCACATGTAATGAATTCATTTCTCAACTATCATTCATTTTTCCATCACTAGCTTATGGAAAGCACTGTCATCAGATTTAATAAGGCAAAACATGTAACAGGATTCCAAAAGTACCTAATGTTTCTGGAGAGAATGAGACAGCCCAAATAGCACTCACAGTGAGCAGAAACAAACATGGGATTTAGGCCTTCCTAAGCACATAATTGACAGCAAGAATGAAGGGATGTCTGTTGGAAAATTGTCCAGTGACAGTTTATGAAATGGCTTCTTCACCACCCCCTCCAATAAAAGTGGTTCTCAGCTTAGTGCAGGGCTCAACCGAGGACAGCAGGGTCTGTTTCAATTTTACCATTCCTGAGTTATTCTACAAAGAGCACACACCCAAAACACCAACTCCTTCTGACCTACCAAAGGTATCTTAACTTTCCATAACATCTCTCTCTCTCTCTCTCTTTATCTCGACCTCCTTTACCTCCTCTTTATGTCTCCTACTTCCCCACTCCCCACCCCACCCCCATCTCTGGAAAACTTGAAATAAATACTTTATTTTGAGACATCCCTGAGATGCAACAGGTTATCATTCAATCGGTCTTGTAGTCTCGTCTGTGCCTCAGTATCCCCAGCTGTGAAGTGATAAAAACTTATTTACCTTTATAAAGTACATTGGACCTCTGGGGCAAAAGAAAAATGTCTGTACTCCAAGTAGTGCTGAAAGTCTGGTCTGAATAACAAAACATTATTTCAAACCATTGTATTTAAAGCTTCTAATATGTAACTTGGCATACCCTGATCTATACACAAAAGATCCCAACTTTATATTTTTTCTCAGATTCTACAGAAAATGCCAATTGTTTCTTATTGGCAAACCAAATCAAACAATAAAGCAATTAGCTCCAAAAACCCTTATGAAACATTAAACACTTAATGAAGTACAAAAAACTCTTCTTTTTCTCCTGCAGAATTTGACTAGAATCTTTGACTTTTCTTTCAAGCTAATCTCCATGAAAAAGAAGAGAACTCTTTGTAAAACAAACATTAAGTACCTGAAGGGACAATACTTTTCCCAAAACATGAATAGTTATATCTGCCATGAGATGCCCTAGGCATCAGCTCACAAGAAAAGAATGCACTAGTCTTGGCATCCTTCACCTTTCCAGAAAGTCTGGTCCTTGCTGCTAACAAAAAAAAAAAAAAAAAGCTTGTTTTTAAAGCAGTAGTTTCTGTCTAGTGTTGTGCAATCTAATCTCACAGCTCATTAGCACTGAGTCAACTTCTCTAAATTTAACAATTTTCCAAATTATCTCTTTTACAAGATGCAAAAATAAAAACAAACCCAAAAAGCTCAAACCAGCCCTAAAACACATTATAAGAATTTTCTTATTTTTCAAACAGTAATGAAGATAACCATCTATGTTTGTTTTTAAGTGTTCTGCAGCTGTTTCAGAGACTCAAATTAGAACCAACACCCTTTCCTTCCCTACATTAGTCCAACAAAGGATAATGCATAACATAATCCAGTCTAACCAAGGATCTACCTAACCTAGTGTGCTATTTGCAAAGGTGCCCACGAGCTGATGCCCAGAAAAAAGTAAGAATTTAGAGAAAGTCTTTCTATTTTATACACATAAACACGTGCAATAGGTCAGCCCCCAACTAATATTCTCTCACTTTCCAGCCATTTATGAAGCTTTCCAAAAGCCATGCTTGACATAAGAAGATAAGGTTGCGAGGGTAGGAGACAACAGGCATAAGTTGAAACAAGGAATGTTCAGGTGGAACATAAAGAAACACTTCTTCACCATGAGGACTGTCAAGCATAGGAGCAAGTTTCCCAGAGAGATTATGCAGATTCCATCCTTGGAGGACTTCAGAATCAGACTGAATAAAGCTCTGGGTAAAATGGTATGATCCAGGTGGTCCTGCTTGCAGTGGGATATCAGACTAGAGACCCCCTGCAATCCATTCCAAATTGAATTAGTCTATAATCTTATTTTTCATCTGAGAAAATTTAGGTCTCAATGCTGCTTCCGTATCCCACATTTATTTGCCCACAGTTTCAGTTTTATATGCAGTTCTCTCCTCAGCCTGTGCAAACTTCTGACAACTAGTTCCTCCACTATCTGACAAATGATGTCCCTTGCTTTGGTCCTAGCTTCAATGAGCTTCATTTCATGACTCTGGCTTGCTTTCAAGTGGAAGAAATATAAAAAACATGCACAAAGGAAGAAGGGAAACAAGTTCTTAAAAATTAATTTAATATAATTTAGTATGATTTATTCACAATATTCTTAGGACATGAAAACACTTTCATTAAATATCCTGCACTGTCTTTCTGAATATGAAGGTGACAGGGAAGGGCAGTTATGTATCACATTCAGTTACCATCACTTGCTGTCAAAACTTCCCAGCACTCTGCTTGATGACTTCACAGCACACCTTCGGTGTTCTTGCACTCGGTCATTACAATGCAAGACAAGGCTCCACATCCAGTCACTGCATAGGCACAGAAGCATATGAAGAAATAATTTCTGCTGGAAAAGAAATTTCCAGTCCCAGTTGCCAGTCTCCATATCAACCAAGGCACCTGGACCAAATGGGTATTGAGAACAAGTTTCCCCTGCACAGAGATGGTTTGACACAGTGATGCCACTGTCACACTCCAGGTATCAGCAGAGAGTTTCAGTCACCATTGGGTTTCTATCAGATACCCTCCAAAACTCTAATTCACTTAAGGTGGAGTTCACTCCCATTGTCCTGACTAAAGACAAGAGGACACTTGCACAGCTTTCCACTTTCTGCACCAGAGTGAGGCAGACACAGTGTGTGAACAGCTTGTACAAACTGCCCATTTGTAACCATAATGTTACAAATGCTGTAACCTTCTTGCATTTTAACAGTGAGACCAAATATCTTCCACCACCTCACAGCGGAAGGTGGTGATCCGTCTCCACAGTATTTGCTCCTTCTTAGGAGTCCAATAGCAATCTGGACAATTGATTAAGACTCAAAAGTCAAGGAAAAGAGGAACCATTACACAGTCATACCTAGGGTATTTTTAATCCACTAGGTTTTTCAATACCCCTCCGTTCCCTCGTAAATCCAGTGATTAGTGCCTAAATAATGAATTTTGCTTTGGCACCAAGCCACAGTCTCTGGTTATGCCTCCATCCATGCCACTAATGACTGTTTTAGGACATAGCTTTTTGGGATTTTTTCCCCCTTTATGAAATGACAAAACGCAAGTCACTCTTGTACCCTTCTTTTTCTGATAAAATAAACAGACTTTATCTCTGAAAATATTTGTCTCTACAAAGTGAGGATTTTTTCCAACATTGATGGTTTATTTCTTTACCCTCTCTAGTTTGGTTATATTCTATAATGGATGTTAATATTTGGCCAGAGGGTCACATTTGGGAATCTGGGGACAAAAAGGTGTTGGAGCAAGACACTTCCAGGTGCAGCCCTCTTTGCTTAAGTATGGCTTTTATTCCCTTATGCAGTACATGTAACTTGCCTTGTTGGCTGGGGTGCATTGAAAAAAATTCTAAAAAATTTGTAGCTAAAAGCAATAAACCTGTAACACACCTCAGTCCCCACCACTACTTATTCAACAGGAGTCTTATCTCACCTGATGATTCCTTCAGTAAACTGTATTTACCTTCAGATCACTGAAGATACTGAATAGTGACAGGCTCTGTATTAACTCTAAAAAAACACCCCAGAACCTCAAACAGTAAGAAAGCCTACTCAAAATGTATCCCTTTGTTACTACTTTTTGAGATTTCCAGTTAACAATATGACCAGGAGCAGTGGAAAACCAGTGAAATTTAACTTTGTCTCCAGACAAACAACTTAGCTGAAACCCTGCCTTAAAATGCCTAAACTCACTGCTTCAAATGTTTAGAAACTATAACAATGAAACTAACAGAAGAACCTGGGAAGAGCAAGACGAGGAACTGTGCTCAATGAGGATCATTAAAAGATAAGATAAATATTTCAAAACCAAATTAGAGGTCCACCGAGGGAGTAATATGACAATTCTTCTTTCCTTGTACAGCAGTAACCCATTAGGAGTAACAAATTCTGCAAGATATTTATTTATGCTTCCTTCAAAACTAGCAGGGCCACAAGCCCATGAAAACTGTGTAAGAAAAACATTTTCAAGAACGAAAAACTAGAGCTCTTAGTCTACACTGAGGAATCTTACTCATTGCAGATAGTTATCTGCAGATTTCTGGCCTGTGCATCATATTCTTATAGGTGAGTTGGCAACAAATTCTTCCATACTGAAGAAAAGTTTTTCCACATTTGAAAAAAGATGATCTTACACATTAACATTCAGTTGAAACCAGTAGCACAGGAGAAATCTGCTGCAGCAGCCATGTACCAGTAAGTGTTCATGGGCATCAGTACCTCTTTTTCTTTTCAAGAAAAAAATAAAATCCTTCTGTTGCAGCATGATTAGAAGAATAATGCCTCAGGCAAACCCTAGAGGTAGAAGTAACTTGAAAGAACCACTGTGTTCAAAAACTAAGTTGATGTAATATTAAACAAGTGAAATCAGGGAAACAGGGCAGGGGAAAATCTTACAGAGTCAGATTCTGAATTCTTTTATATTGATTTGACATTAACCTAATTCAGCTAATTACTGCAGAATTGCTAGTTGCAGCAATGATACCACTCACTCATACAAGTCTAATATACACAGCCAGGCCCACATTTCTCTATCTACAACACAGAGAGGTGCTCTCACAGCCCTGAGGTTGACTACTCCTTCAGCAGACCCCAAAACGCAGCTTACCTGGTCACACTTGCCACAGCCTCTGAGTGTCTGGTCATGACCCACTTCCCTGGATGGGGAAGGTCAAGGGGAACTGAACTGCATGAATGCAATCAGAGGAACTTCTCTGTATCAGAAAAGGCCCTTGGACAAATAACTGTGCTTTGCTGATCAAACCACATACAGGAGACAGGTTCTCCTTAGACTTTCTGGTTCTGTCCAAACCTTCCAAGTGCATCTTTATGGGACTGAGATATCACAGGCTGAACAACACACACAGACAAGTTTTCAACAATGAAAAAGGAAATCTTCCCAATGAAATGCTTGACCAAAACATTGCAGTTCTTTCATACTGCTAGTATTACAACACAGAAGCCAGGTGACATTTTTTAGTCACGCCTCACCTTTCACCTGTTACCCATAAGGAATATTCAATCTGTCAAGTGTCATATCAAAGTATTTTTGAAGATCCTCATTCAAAACCAACAGGATCAATTGCCTGGAGAAACCAGCATTGCCAGAGGCACATAGTGACATCACTATCAGTGCTGCTGCAGTTTGGGCCACTGCTGTCCCACCTCTCTGCCCCCAAAGTCCTTTAATGTTTGCAGCAAAGGTTATCTCACCCTGAAGCAAAGGGCAGGAATTGCATGACTACAGTCTCTAACAGATCCTACATTCGTTTTGAGAATGTAATTTGATGTTGGTTTTGTAACCTGTTATTTTCAGGCAGATGTCAAAGCTCACAGATGCAGGGGCTTGCCTTTAAATATCCAGGGCTTTTTGCCCACCACACATTTAAAGTTTTGCTCCAAAGGCTTGCTCTTTACTTGGCATTTAGGTGACCATGCTGAAAAAGATGACAGTCCTTTCAACACTGCTGATTCTGATTCTGGTTGATCAACTAACGGCACAAGGTGAGTCAACAACCTACTGGCAAATCCACCCTTGTCAATTTAAGTAAGATTCACATTCATATTGTACTTACTCCTAGATTTACTTTTCTCCCCCTCCCTAAACTCCTGCTTGGGATCTCTGATCCACAAAAAGAGCTATGCACATTTTTGGATATCCAAATAGATAGGAATAGATAGAAATAGATAGAAATAATTTTTCAAACCATGCTCCTCCTCCTGTAACTTCCTTTCCCTTTATTTGTAGGTACTCCTGTTACCCCAGTGCTTGAGGCAACCAGTGTGGAGCAAAGCAGAGATCCCAGTGTACAGCCAAGCACAGAGCTGCCCCCAGACTACAGCGGAGACTCACACAAGGAGGATGGCACAGAGCAAGATGGGAGCAACGGAGTGCAAGAAGGTGAACAGACCTTTTGGGAGCTGAGTGGAGAGTCAAGTGCTGAGTCCACCCCTAAGCCCAGTGTGGAGCCAAGCCAAGAACCAACCCAGGAATCATCCACTGAAATATCTGGTAAGACACATTTTGTCTCTGATTGTCCGCATTACTGATATCTCAGTTTTGTTACTCCAGTCTCCTGCCTTTCCTGCACTAAGGCAGCAGGATGAATTAAAACACTGCTTTTCCTTGTAGTCTATTTTTGGCAGGATATATGGCATTCCAGATATCTAGACTCTCCTTATTCCAAAAACATAAATTGCTGCAACTGAGAGGAAGATGACACTCCTTAAGACAAATTGTATTATAGATGAGTGCATTCTACAACTGTATGTGAAGCAAAGAGGCCAGACCTCCCCTGACCTAGAAGAGGTTTCTCTTGTGGATATAGATAATGATGGCTTATAATGCACATTTCTAATGTGGGGGAAAAACCACAAACCCAACCACACCAAAAATTAAAACATATTTATATGGTCAAGTTTCATTCTTATGAAGGCCTGTGGTACGTCTGAGTGGCATTTCACTCTGGTGAACACCATCTCAATAAAGCTGGGCCAAATTAACCCCTACAGAAGAAAGACCAGAGGAGGATTTTGGCACCTGCACAGTATAAAGTTCTGTGGCCTGTATCTCATATTTCTCATTACCACACTGAGCTGATTTATCATGTACTCGGTCTCATTAATAAATAAAGGGGCACTTCTTCATTATCAGATATTAATTCTTTTGGGGATTTTGTGGGCATTTTCTTATTTTGTTGATTTGAGGTTTGATTTGGGGTCTTTTTATTTTATTATTTCATTTTATGTGAGGATCACTCACCTTCTCTAAGAGACATTATAAGTGAGGATCATTTAAATATACAGAATGGAATAATGAAGCTGTGAGGTGGGGGTTTTGTTTGCTTATTCCTTACAATAATTTATGTAGGAACAATCCTAATTTCCATCATATTCATAGGGAACAAGTTGCAAAGCTCCAAAGTCACAATTCTGGGCAGTGTAGTAATTTGATATTCACTCTCTTTTTTTTTTTTTTTTTTGCTCTAGAGTAAATTCCAACATTAAAATTTGATGAAAAAGCAGCACCCACTTACCTATAGAGGTGATTTCACCACCAAGAACACATGTGGGGTGCCTGTTGCAATCTAGATGGCAGAGCTATTCCCAGAACTACATCTTGCAAGAAAACTGTAACCATAGTCTTCCGTTCCAGAGCCCCATCTAACTCTTGATTACTTTACCAGATTAATTAGTTAACAGCTGATCTGTGCTGTTTTGCTTGCATAATAACCTGAAATAAAGAATGTCATTGCAAGTACATGCTACTGTAAATCCTTTCTTTGGTCCACTTCAACAAAAAAGATTAAAAAATATTTCAGGGTGGGTTTGTTTTTGTTTTATTTAATGTCGCCTCTCAAACATATTTCATACAACTGATGCTTGTGTTTTCTTATTTTATTCCTATTATGACCAAGCCAACTTTCAGTTTGCAGGAGCTACAAGCAGGGTTGTGAAAGCATTCTCAGACAGGCTCTAGCTGACTTCAGCAGAATGCTTTAAATCTGGTATTTATGAAGGTATCCTCAGACAACAGGGACAGTTTTAAACACAAACCACTATTTAGCCCATTAACTTTTAAACAGCTGTGGCTACAAACATGCAAAAACTATCTCTGAGTGGTTTTGTGGCTTTCAGGTACAATGGCAAATAAATCATTGATCTACAGGTTTTGTCAGCCAGAACAACAGCAAGTAAAGAACATACATAGAAACGTGAATGTACTAAAAATGTAACTTACTGATTTATTTCTGATATAATATCCAAGTGCTTCCTATTGCCTGGCATCAATTGCAGCATTCTTTGTCTGATATTCTTACTGTTGGAGCAAAGAGAGCATGCTGAGTGCTGCACAGAACAGAGATGTTTTCTCTCCTTAGAGACCATACAGAAATAATCTAAAATCTATTAGAAGTGTCAGAAGAAAAAGGTTCCCTAAAAAAATTTAGGACTCCATCTTTCCCAAGGAACTAAATGTTGAAAACTTAAAAAAAAAAAAAAATCCCTGAAAATCCATAGTAGCAACTGAGACATCTCCATATCCTCTAGTGCTTGGTACATGTAGACAAAGAAGTTGTGTGATGTTGGAAAAAAGGAAAAGAAGTCTCAGATTTCCATTTATTCAAACTAATTTCAAATACAATTTTCCATCTTCCAATGGCTCACTTGCAAAGTCATAAATGTGGAAAACGAGGTTCACATAATTTTGATAGAATTTAAAAGTTTAATAAAAAAAAAAAGACAATTAGGAGAAAAAAATAAAGTGTACAAATACAGCTGGGTGTCTCTGTATTCAGCCAAGAGAGCACACCTTACTAACAAAGGACTGTCCCTTAAAAACATAACCCTACTACATATCCATAAATTCTCATACATATTCATACACTCTCATACATATTCATACATTCTTCTTAGGATCTTTGGTGTTCTTCTGTTTAGTTTTCTCTTGCCCCCTTCCTAATAGATAAATCTTCTCGGCACCATTAAGATTTACATTCTCTGATACCAGAAATGCAATAAATTCCTCCCCCAGAGTTCTGGTCACTGCTGTCTTCATCTGGATAAGATAGTTTGCAAATGCAGGAGTTCTCTAGCTATTTTTTTTTTCCTCAGTCTTTGGGTTATACAAACAAAATTATTTTAATACTATGCCATAGCCTAACATATATGTATTATACCACTATTTCTAAATTTCATCAATAACAGAAATAAAGAAAACTATATCAATACAACAAAATTTCTCATTGTTATACACATAACAGTCATTTTAATATTTGTGAAAAGCCAACAATATAAAATGTACCTATAATAATAAATAAGAGAAATTCAACATCTAATCCCCTATTGGTGACATTAAGTAAAAGATATCTAAAAGCACCAAATCAGAACACTGGCTTATATGAGCAGATCATAAATATATTCAAAGGCAATATAAAAGCCACCAAATATTACAGCCAAAATACATTTGGTTTCCAAGCCAGCATTCTTTCTTCTTATAAAACAATTTTTAGAGTCTGTCAACCATGCCCTTCTGTTTGACTAATAAGCAAGAAAAACACTGTGGACAAAACAAACAAACAAACAAAAACATCCACATTCTGAGTTTTTCATTGCAAGATGCAACAGGGAGACAGAAAAAAACAATAAAACCATCAAGTTGCCCGATGCTGTGCAGAAAGAGTTCAATATTCCTAAAATACTGCCTATATGATTGACAGAAATTAGTAAAAGAAAGAAAATTGATTCATTAACAAATACCGTGTTGGTCAAAAAAGGCCTGGTAATGAAGGAAATCACCACAGGATGGCTCCATATACAGAGGTTTTTAAACAAACTTGCAGTTACTGGTCGCACAAGAGTGTCACTGCAAAACAAGTCTGCCAGCTCTGTAGCAGCAGCTTTGAAGGAATACAGCAAACAGAATTCACCCACTCCTGACCCCAGGAATGCAGAGGTCACCTGCTTTTTACTGCTTTCTCTGGCTCACCTACCATGTTAAAATGTGGGCTGCTGCTCTGTCACCTGTGGCTTGGAGAAAATTCTTTAGAGGGTGCCCAAGAGGATATTCAAGACTGCTGAATGCAATACAGCAAAGAAAATTATGGAAACACACTTCTTTAGAATCACAGCAAGAAGTGGAATGAAGCAGCTGTCTCCCATTTACTCACTCAAAGCCCTCATCAGGGTAAAAAGTCATTGAGTACACTAACTTAAATGCCAAGGATTGAAAGGCCATAATAAATTACTATGCATAAGTGCACTGTTACCATGTTCCTAGCTTTGACTATATCCTGTAATACTGGAAAACAGATTAATCAGTGAAAAATCACTGGCAAGGAGGAGGCATTGCCAGGACCATCCACGGGAAATTTAAACAGCTCCAGGGAGCTCAAGGGGCTGTTTGAATGGGCGGGTGCTGAGGCAGAGCACAAAACTTAGTGAGTGAGTCATCCCCCATCAAACTAAAGCAGGAGTAAGTATGCCTTCAACTCAGTCAAAAGCCCCTGGGAAAAGAAACTTGATGACCCAGATGGACCTCAGAGAGCAGGAGATAACTGGAACTGCCCAACTTGCTCCACAAATAAAGAAATTACCCACTAGTTCAACCACAAAAAGTGGCAGGTGGTAGGAGCAGGTGATTCCACTCTAGGAGGTACAGAGGCACTCATCTGTCAGCTTGACCCACTCTCAAGGGAGGTGTGCAGCCTTCCAGGAGCCTGGATCTGGGACATTTCTGAGAAGCTCTAAAGTCTACTCAAACTCAGACTATTACCCACTATTAATATTCCATGTGGGAGCCAGTGAAAGAGCTGGCACCACTCTGGGAAGCATTAGGAGGGACTAAGGAGTCCTGGGAGAGATAGTAAAGGGCCCTGGAGTTCAAGTAGTTTCTTCATGAATCCCCCAGGTCAAAGGAGAGGGACTTGAAATTTGCAGACAAATCTGGAAGGACAACAAATGGCTAGAGCAATTGTGTAGGGTCAGGGTTTTGGTTACACAGACTCACAGGACTTGGCTTTGCCAAACCTAGTTTACTGGGGGATGATAGGATCCATTTGCCAAAGAAGGAAAAAAGTATCTTTAGTGCCATTACTGGACCTTGCGCTCACCAAGAGGAAGGAGCTGGTGGGGAATGCAGTGCTTCAAGGTAGCCTTGGCTGCAGTGACCAGGAGATGGTGTTTATGATCCCGAGGATAGCGAGGGGGGGGCACACAGAAAGCTCACTGCCCTGGACTTCAGAAGAGCAGACTTTAGCCTCTCCAAGGACCTCTTTGGTAGAGTTTCATTGGCTAGAGCTCTGGAAAGCAGAAGGGTTCAAGAATGCTGACTGAATTTCAAGGATCACCTCCTCCGAGTATGGGAGCAAGGTATCTCAACCAGGTGGAGATTGGGAAAAAGCAACAGGAGGCCTCTGTGGATAAGGAGCTGCTGTGTAAACTCAAAGTGAAAAAAGAAGCTTTGAGAAAGTGGAAATGAGGACAGAGAGCCTGAAAAGAGTGGGAAAACTGTACCAGAAGCTAGGGACAAGGTTAGAGAAGCCAAAGCCTAGTTAGAATTGTGTCTGGCCAGAGATATTAAGGATAACAGGAAGGGCCTCCATAGACACATTGCAAGCAAGAGAAAGACTGAGCTAATGTGGGCCCTTTCCAGAAGGAAAAGGGAGACCTGACTACCCTGGACAAAGAAAAGGCTGGGGTTCCCAAGAACTTCTGTGCCTCTGTCTTCAATGACAAGTGCTCCAGCCATGCCACCCAAGTCATGAAAGGCAGATGTAGGGACTGGGAGGATGAAGACCCTGAGCCTCCTGTAGGAAATGACCAGGTTTGGGACCATCTCAAGTTTAAGAATGTGTACAAGTCTACAGGACCCGATAAGGCTCATCCATGGGTCCTGAGGGAGCTGGCAGACAAAGTTGCTGAGCCACTATCCATCATTTCTTAAAAATCATGGCAGTCAGATGAAGTCCCTGATGATGGGAAAAAGAGAAATGTAACCCCCATTTTTAAAAAGGGGAAAGCAAAAGACCTGGGGAATGATTGACTAGTCATTTTCACCTCTGTGCCAGGCAAGGTCATGGAGCAGGTTCTACTGGAAACTATGCTAAGGTACCTGGCCAACAAAGAGATGACTGGTAACAGCCAAAATGGTTTTACAAGGGGAAAATCATGTCTGACAGATCTGCTGGCCTTCCATGACAGGGCTACAGTGTTGGTGGACAGAGGCAGAGGAACTGACATTGCCTAGCTGGATTAAATACAAAATGTTTCACATTCCTGCAAAACATCCTTGTCTCCAGATTGGAGAAACAGGGATTTGATGGATGGACCACTCTGTGAATAAAGCTGCATAGCCACACACAAACAGCTGTGGTCAATGGCCACACATGGAGACCTGTGATGAGTGGTGTCCCTCAGAGATTGGTACTGGAGCTCTTCAACATCTTTACTGACAACATGGACAGGGGGACCAAGTGCACCTTCAGCAGATTTGCTGACAATACCAAGCCCTGTGGTGCAGTAGACACCATGGAGGGAAGGGATAATACCACCCAGGGGCCAATGCAAACCTCATGAAGTTCAACAAATCAAAGTGTAAGGTCCTACACCTGGGTCACGGCAATCCCAGACACACCAATGGGTTGGGCAGAGAAGTGATTGAGAGTAGCCCTGCTAAGAAAGACTTGGGGGTGGCAGGTGCTGAAAAACTCCACATGAGCCAGCTGTGTGTGCTCACAGCCCAGAAAGCCAATCAAATCCTGGGCTGCAGCACAAGGAGCGTGGCCAGAAGGTCAAAGGAGGTGATTCTGTCCCTCTTCTCTGCTCATGGGAGATCCCACCTGAAGCACTGTGCACAGTTCTGGTGTCTTCAACATAAGAAGGACATGGAGCTGTTGGAGCAAGTCCAAAGGAGGCCACAAAGCTGGTAAGGGCACCTCCCCTATGAACACAGGCTGAGAAAGCTGGAGCTGTTCAGCCTGCAGAAGGTTGCATGGAGACCTGATGGTAACCTTCCAGTATCTGAAAGGAACCTACAGGGAAGAGAGAGACTCCTTATCAGGAACTGCAATGACAGGACAAGGAGTTATGGGTACACATTTAAAGAGGGAAAATTTAGGTTAAATATTAGGAAGGATTTTTTTACTGCAAGTGTGGTGAGACACTGGAATGAGACACTGGATGTGGATGCCCCATCCCTGGCAGTGTGCAAGTCGGATAAGGCCTTGAGCAACCTGGTCTAGTGGGAAGTGTCCCTGCTCATGGCACTCAGGATTGGTTCTAGATGATCTAGATGATTGGTCCATTCCAACCCCTTAACATTTTGTGAATCTATGAAATAGCAAGCTGTCTTTTGGAACCTCAACTTCTACAGCTCTGAGCTGCAAACAAAAAGAACCCCTCTCTCCCAGGTCATTTCTTCATAAATTATTAACTAGGAGGTTTCCTGTGCCCTTTATCAGGACATACGATGCAAAACAGAAACACAATTTTGAAACACACAGTTTTCTTTTTTCTTTAGACAGTTGGCCTCCCCGAGCCCTATTCCCACACCTACTGCAGAGGAAAGACATCACGCAGGTGTCCAGAGTAAGAGCTCTCATGGCAGAAATGAAAGGTACTTTCCTTCCAGCTGTTTGTAACATTTCACAGACATCTCTGGCTGTGTCCGGTAAATCCCTGACACCATGATAGATTACTATCTCCCAAAGCTCCCACATGGTGAAGCTTGTGCTGTTAACTACTAAGGCAGACTTGCATTTCTGCAGCACAGCCAACTTATTATTGTTTCATTGTGCTGGTCCTCTTTTCCCTTCATAAGAATTTTCAAGAAAATTTATGGCTACAGTGGGGGATGAGTCCTGCCATGGATTCATTACACGGTGTTAGACTGTAGGAATGAGCTAGATGTTTTGCTAGAACTCACCAAAGAGGAACTGAAAAACTACACTGGATGCTGAAGCAGCAAACCCAAAATCGAGTTCTACACAAACATTTCACTCTACAGGCATAGTAAGAGCAGACCAAGAATCCCATCAAAAAGAAGTACACTTCTGCCCCTTGGGAGCTCATCTTACTCAGCTGAACAAGGCATGCAGGTCTTGCTGGCATTCCAGTATCCTTGAGTCACTGCTGGGGACCAGAAAGATATGGCTTGAGCTTATGGCTAAGGGCAGCACTGCAGACACATTGTACTGTAGAAAGAAATTTAGAGTGTATGTTCAAGAGAAAGTTCTTTGCCTGAACTATTAAGCTGCATGATAATGCAATTGTGTTGAACAACAGCCTATAAAATATTCAGTGGCTATCTCTTTCACTGACCTGATAAAAATGTAAAGCTTGGGGCTCAGAGCTTCACTGTGACATCTCAAAATTTTCCACTAGGAAACTGATGAAAACTAGTATCAAATAGCAAGTGCTGTCATTACAGCTTTCAGAAAAAAAACAAAATAAACAAACATGATAAAGACTGCTACAACAGCAAATCTCTGCTGGGCAAAGAAAAAGAGAAAAAAAATACAGCAAAATAGTTGTTTATTCTACACTTTGAATAAAAAGAGCAATTACACCACCAGCAAAAAGGCTTCTCTACACTACAGTGCAAACTAGGATTTAAAAACATACCCTGCAAATCTCCTCCATCACTCCAACACTGAAGGACCTCACTGAGGCTTTGTTTCAGGTAATCCACATGCAACAAAGCCAGATTCAAGTTTACCATGAGTCCTCAGCAAAGAGCATGCTAATATCAAAAACTACCTGAGTGCTGGCTCAGTTTAGGATTCTGTTATCTGAAGCTCTGAGTTGGGCTTTACAACCAGCAAGACTGCATTTAGACAAAGGCTAAGAGAAGAGCGGAGGTGCCTCCTTGGTCTGCTACCACTGGCTGTCCAGTTTAGCCCAAGAGCCACAACATATTAATATACATTATGTAAAACGTATGCATAATAAAAATTTATTTGCATGCTTTTGCAAAAAAACTCCAATTTCAACTGATTCTTCCAGGAATTTTAAAGCTGTTGCCCATTTCAATCTAACCATGGTATACATGTAGAGGTTCCTTTCAGTAAGACAAGGAAGGCTTAAGCTAGTTTCTATTCGTGGCTACTAATCACATCTTCATGGAACATCACATTCCCAAAAAGGCATAGGTCCCTGCACAAGGTCCCTCTGAATCAACCAAAAATAAGGTTGAATAGAATAGGGGAAAGAAAGATTTAAGTTCCATGTAAGTCAAGCCCAAAGTCATCTAAGATGATGAATGTTACCTCTCTGAAGAGGACAAAAATAACAAGAGCAGGTCAGTAACTGTGCTTTAACTGAACTTTTTAATGGGGATGGATACAATTAATACATTGTAAGCCAGTTAACAATTTTCGTTGAAGTCTTATTATTTTAGTGAATAAATTAACAGTCAGCTGGACAAAACATAACCTCAAGGAAGGAATAAAGATATTACAAGTCCCTTAAGGAGCTCTTCCACTGCTAGTTGCTGTCATCATCAATACACACCCAAAAACTGTATTGCTATGATTCTTCTGTTTCTCCAAATGCCTCAACTGCAGTACCTGCAGTATTTCCATTACTAACTCATTTAATGACTTATACTCCATTATCAGATGGGCAGCGCCTTGGTAGAGGTGTGGCAAAGGATTCCTTGCTTTCTGTCAGTGCTCGTGGCTGATGGACAAAAACACTGAACCTGACACCCTGGTTTGCTGCTGCCCTCACAAACCCACTATTTGCAGTCATGGTGATGGCTTTTAAAGTGTCTCCTGTCCCAAAAATGGCTAGAGAGCGGCTGTTGATTTTTGAGCTAGCCACTAGTCCTAAGGCACGGTCAGAAGGCTGATCTGGCACCACATTAATTCTTTCAACAAGCAATGCAGCTCGCTCTTTCTCCCCAGGTCCTCCCAGTGTTTCCAAGATGGACTGAAAATCTCTGACAGCAGATTCACAGGCAAAGAGCTCTTTTCCCTCCATGAATTCCTTCAGCTGGGGCAGGACTCTCTCCCTTCTTTCTTCGGCTGCTTGCTCTGTCAGCACTTTTTCTTTGAAGACAAAGTAGCAGCCACCATAGCTCAGCGCAGAGACATAGGTTATTAAGGTAGTGATGTCCAAATTAACTCTATTGCAGACGCTTACTTTGATGTGGGTAGGGAAAGCAATGCTGGCCACTAAATTCTCCCGGTCTACTCTGGTCACCTGCAGGAGTTCAGGGCCTTCTTCATCTGATTCACTGGTGTTAAGATGCTCATTTTCTGCAGATGGTTCTACCAGTGAGTTCACAGCAACAACATCTCCTCTCACAGATATTCCCATCTCCTTGAGCCTCTCTGCCATAGGACTGGACACGCTGTTGTAGAATGCAAAGATGATGTGGGGATTGCTGTACTCCACTGGCTGCTGACGGCTTGCTTGCAGGAAATCCTCTGCTTGCTCAATGACACTTTTGTCACCATACTGGCCTCTTCCCAGCCAGATGTTATGCAGGGCCTCAGCTTTACGACCTATGGCCTTCACCCACGTGTGACCTCCGTTTGCAACGACATCTACCACCAGTGTCTGCTTGTCTCCAAACCTGTCCTCGTAAGCAAAGACATGGAGGACACTGACAACATCCTCCAGGTTCTCTGCTGACTGAATAATGGCTTGGAGGTGGGTAAGGTTTGTACTCTGCAGATGGGATTCTTTAATGGCCACTTTCCCTGCCTCCACCTTGTGTAAGAAATTTAGCTCAGCCTTCAGTTTGCTACATAGCTTTGCTCCACCTTCTATTCTCCTTTTCTGGGACTTGGAAAGGGCTTCTGCTCTCTTAATCAAGTCTTTGGCAACAGCAATTCTTTCACAAAGCAGCGACTGCACAGACATGTTGGAAACATTATTCCTGTCAAGTGAGAACAAAGGAGAAGATTGTAATTGCATGGCCAAGAATAAAGACAGTCAAAAGAGTTCTTTCTAACAGTATACATTACAGCCTTCCAGTAGACTTCAGTGCAACAGCTACTACAAAGCACAAGCAACTGAAACCTCAACACAAAGTCCCGATGTTGAGTTCAATTACTTTCCTTCACCTTTAGCAATCCAACCTGCACCCTCAGAAGACCCCAGCTCTCAGCTAGGCAGCACTCAAGTCTACACACAGACTGCAAGCTTGTGGTTTCCTTCCACCTGCCACATAAGAGACCTTCACTCAGCCAGTCACTTAGAGGGATATTAACTCTCACAGCTCATTTGCAAATGCTGCCATCCAGAGCAAAATTAGAAACACAGTTAATGCCATAAGCAAATCCTGCCTCTCCCTCTCATCACACCCCTAAAATTAAAAGCTACCCAGCTTTCAACCTGCACTGTTCAACTCAGTGCATGAACCCCTCAGAGGGTGGTGAAGCACTGGGACACACTGCCCAGAGAAGCTGTGGATGCCACATCCCTTAAGTGGTCACGGTCACAGTCAGGTTAGATGGGGCTTGGAGCAACTTGGTCTAGTAAAAGGCACCACAGTAAAAGGTCTCTCAGCCCACAGCACTGGGGTTGGAACTAGATGATCTGTAATGTCCCTTCCAACCCAAACCATTGTATGTTTCTATTACACAGCCTCATGGTGGACAATGATTCATAATATGCTAAAGTTGCTATGTTTTCTAATTCTGCTAAGAGGTTTACTGGATTGCATCTGATAAATCTATTCCTTCACATCTGTATTACTTTAGTAGGCCTTCCTTGAGGAAAGCATTGTAAGAATTTCTTTATCAAATATGTGCTTTGAAAATGTAGGATTCATACTACACCAAACAATAGCATATTTAAAACAGTAACAACTATGAATAGTGAAATTAATAAATTTTGACTCCTGACTACAAGGTAGTACACTGTAATTCTTCCTATAATTCTTACCTAACCCGCAAGTTTAAGTAAACTGATATTAAAGGACAAGATAAATGAAACTCCAACTGAAAAGGAGAAACAGGATACAGCCTGGTCCTGCAACAGGCTCTGCCAGTGCAACTCAGTGGCCTGCCTTCACAGTGGGAACTTCTCCGGCTCTACATCCAAGTGGAAACACGGCCAGCATTAAGTGATACTGATCTGGTTCACATCCAGCATCAGCAACATCTCCTCCTGCTTCTTCACATGCCTTCCTGATGCCTTCGACACGACTTACCAAACTTCTTCAACGAGGAGGCCAGAAAAATCAGCCTTTCCACCTCGAAGTCCTTGCCACTGCCACAAGCTTATCCTTGCGTGTAACGCAACGACTTAAACCTCACGATTAGTAATTGGGCACCTGTCCCCACAGCAGCTGCGACTCCTACACACCCACACGCTTCAAAACACAGCGTAAATCAAGGGTTGCAGTGACAATAAAACCACAGACGCAACTACTTTTTCAGAACAAGAACTGCGCGGTGCCGCCACTCTCAACCACAAGGTCACACACAGTCCCCTGCCTTCGCCCCAGGGCCCGATCTCCCCTGGGCGGGGATCACCGGCGCCCGCCGCCCCTCCCGCCCGCGGCCCAGCCCTCTCCTCCCGCCGCTCCGCCCTCACGTGTTCGCCCCGCCGGGGAAGCCGCGCCGCCATCTCGGGTGAGGGCACGGCGCCCTCAGCGCTCACCCCAGCCCGGCTCGGCCGCCCGGCCGCCCCCGGCCTCACCCTCCGCCCACACGCCGGTCCAGGCAGAGCGGGCGGGTGCGGAAAGCCGCCCCTCGTCCCTCCCGTTCTCCCCGTCCCCCAGTCACTGCCGGGACGCGATGTGCTCAGGCCCGCCTCGCCTCTCCGGGGCTCCCGGCTCCGCTTCCTCCCCCGGGGCCGCCGCCTTTCGCCAGCCCCCGCAGCCCGTACTCACAGCTCGCTGGCCACAGCCCTCGCCCCGGGCTGGCGTGGCGTGTCCGCGGCTCAGCTCGACCCAGCCCGGCACCTCCCCCAGGGCCGCGGGCGGGGACAGCAGCACCACCCGCCTCGCTCCGCCGGCCGCGGCCCGCCCGGCCCGGCTCCGCTCCCCGGCGTGCCCGCGGGTTATCGGGAAAACCTTCAAGGGTGAAATGCATTACATCAGGTCAGACGCAATCTCAGAATATTCTGAGTTGGAAGGAACTCACAAGGACCAGGAGTTGTGTCCAACTCCTGGCCCTGCCCAGGACAGCCCCGAGAGTCACAGCGTGTGCCTGAGTGTTGTCTAAAAACCACTTGAACCGTGTCAGGCTTGGGGCTGGGGAGCCTGTTACAGTGCCCAACCACCCTCTGCGTGAAGAACCTTTTTCTTATCCAACCTAAACCTCCCCTGACGCAGCTCTAGACCACTCCCTCGGTCCTATCCACTGGTCACCACAGAGATCAGCGTCCGCCCCTCCTCTTCCACTCACCAGGAAGTTGTAAGTGCCACGAGGCTTGTGCTCGATCTCCTGCAGGATGAACAGACCGAGGGACCTTAGCTGTTCCTCATACAGCTTCCCGTCAAGACCCTTCACCATCTTTGCCCCACTTTGGATGCTCCCAAGCTTTGTATCTTGTGTGGTGCTCAAAACAGCACACAATATTCATTGTGAGGCTGCAGTAGCACAGAGTAATGGGAACAAACACAGGCCAGAAACAAATTAGGACTTTCAATTTCATTGGAGAAGTAACAGCAACCTCCATGCATGTTGGATCATGTTGGATCTGTGCACGCTGGGTCCATTACATTTAGACAAGAAAAAAGGGCTGTACTAAATCATTCTGTGAATATGTGAGCAAGTGCCCCCAACAATTACCCCATATTGCTGCCTGCCTTCATGCAGCAGACATAGCTGTGGTCCCACTCGTCTCCATGCAGCAATACTCCCTTACAGTGTGGAATAGACTTGGCTTCTGATTGCCAGTTCTTGCAGGGAAGGATGATCTCTACTTGTCTGAATGATTACACAAGATCTGGAAAGCAACAGTAAGCCAAAGCAAGTTGTATGGGGCTTACTGCACCTGTATGTCCTTTACTGTGGGTGACAGCACACTAGAACAGGCTGCCTAGAGAGGTTGTGGAGTCTCCTCCACTGGAGCTATTCAAGAACCATCTAAACACAATCGTGTGCCCTCTGCTCTAAGATGATCCTGCTTGAGAAGGGAGGTTGGACCAGATGTCAACCTGACCCATTCTGTGATTCTGGGACTTAAAGTAATAACTTCATTAAATGAAGATACTGTTCCCAGATCCCAATCCCATATGTTAAATAAAGCCCAATTATCATGTGTCACACTATCCTGAGGACCTTGGAGAAGATCCTCTTCCACAATAAGAAAATCAACATTACATGCTTCAAGTGATGAGTGTATTTTGCTTCTTTCAGATAACTGCATTAGGAGGAACAAGTTAAATTACACAAAGCTATAATTCATAGTGAGCTGAAGTAATCAAGCCTGAATTTGTCATTTCTCACAAAGGAACAGTGTTTGTCATTGCACCTTGACCCCTTTATGCAGTTTCTACAAAATATATTAAAAAAAGCTAATCTCATGCAACTAAAGGATGCACTTCTTAAAAATTAGCACAATCACCATATAATTTCGTAGTCCACTGCACCAGTACTGCTCACTCCTGAAGTGATTTTATGTAAGAAATGTATTTTCAAGTTAAAAATACTATTTCCTTAAATTTTAAATGGAAAAATGTTACTTAGTTCTCTGCAGTTTAAAGATTTCCCTTTAAATAGTAAATAACATTTAGCTACTATTCTAGACATGAAGTTAAAAAAAGATCCCTGCACTTAAAACAACACCACCTTCCTCATCAGAGAAGCATAATATCAAGGTCTATCTGACTACCACTGAGAAAATTATCTAATACTCTAAATAAAGCCTGAATTCAAAATATTATGCATATTGTTTCCAAATTACACCAATGTGCCATGAACTCTGATTCACTGTAGGGTGCAGGTATTACCAAGGAGTATCGGGATTTAGTTCTTAACAGTGTAAAAAGTCACCAGCTTGGCTCATCAAAGTGAAAACCACTGGTAGTAGACCGTAGATATATACCAACTCATACCCTTTAACACAAACCAAGGAGCAGTTTACCATAGTTTGAAACTTGCTCTAGTTTCAACTATCATTCAGTGTTCTTTGCTCATCAACTGTTTCTATTAGCAGAGGAAACTAAACCACTGCAGTCAATTTCTGAAGTACCTACACACATTTTTGCATGTAGAAAATTCTTGAATATTTATACAGCATTAAAAAACTATGTGTGCATAAATATTCTAAATCAAAGATGCAGCAATATAAAGCTTTCAGTTTCAGATCTGAGTTGTTTTATTTTTCTCTAGAATAAGAATCAGAGTATGGCCTGGTTTTCAGAGTAGAATACTCAAAAAGTGATCTGGCAGAACTCTTAACCTTTTGGACAGAGCTTTTATTTCTGACATTAGGAAATAAAACTTCATTTATGGCATGCTTCAGAAATTCTTATTCACCTGATGATAACATAAACCATCAGAAGACAGACATTAAAAAGCACAGGTCAATCAGCTTATATACTACCTTCTAGTCATATTCTGTATTTTCTTCATTAGTTATGGCTGGCTGACGTGGGACCTGCCCGGCTGCTTCCCTACATCCTTAGCCTTACACACAAGCAGACTGACCCAGCTACCACTCCCAGTTCATTATCAACATTTTAACAATGAGATTGCTTTAAAAATATAAAATCTGAAAACAGTAACTTAAATGGCGGCAGACCAGATTATTTCTGCTGGAAAAAAAAAAAAGTATATTTATCTCATTTCTTTTGTGGTAAATATAGGTCTTTATGACTTGAATGACTCTAACATGTAACAAATGTATTGATACATTCACACAATGATATCTGTAAAAGTTATGGTGCAAAAATTAAACGCTCCTTTCATTACATCTTTAGAATTATCTTGCAAGTTGGAAAATACTTTAGCACAATTCAAGGGATAAAGTAATTACATTACATACTCTCATTCTGTTTTGTAAATCCCACTGATTTTTATTGATGGTGATAAATGCATTTAGTTTTCAGTAAGAGTTACTACTTCTACTTTTCCTAACAATATTTCAAGATTGAAAAAGTGTTATTTCTAGGGCCAAGAAAATAACTCAAATAAAAAAAGTTATTGTGACACAAGGACCAGGAGGGTCAAAAGTAGAGAGGCTCAATCAGATCACAGTACACACCTGAAATTTCCTGCCCCTTTATCAAAGTACATGATCTTTTGCACCACATAAAACTATTTCTGGAGATTAATTAACATTTAAACAATACTCCAAAGTGAAAAAATTATCCTGTCACTCAACATTTAAATCTTTAAAAGAAGGCTGAACACAAGTCCATCTTGGATGTATATGAAAAACTGTTTCCTCAACAATAAGGATACTGAAAACTAAGCTTTATATAGATAAAAAAGCTAGAATTAAAAAGACACACAGACACCTTCCCCCAAAACAATGGCCTTTGATTTTATTCTTTAGCCTTTTTTAAGCTGTCACTATAACTTTACATTTTGTACAGTATTTTGTGTATCAAGGGAAAGAATTATCTTTAACAAGATTCCATGTATTACAATATCAAGGACCGTTGTATTTGCACCCATGATGTTTAAAAAATCTCTCAGACAAACCATGTAGAAATAAGTATGCAAAAACTGCAAAGAAAAACATTTAAGTAGCCAAAATTAAAAAGACCTTTGTGTGGACCACACAGTCTACCTCAGTTTCTACTAGGCTATTGCAGCCAAGTAGTCCTTAACCTCAGTTGGAGTGAGCCTCCTAAAACCAGCTTCATTACAGATGCCAACTTCAATGTTGTCTTCTGTCATTTGCCCTTCAAAGCTCTCCTATTAAAAAAAAAAATATATAGTTCAGTGAATCACATCAGTGAAGACATAAGAAACTTCTTTCTTAAATTCTTTGCTAACCTTTAGTGTTAAGATAGCTGTATGAATGGCATCTTCAAGCTCCAAATCTTCATTGTATCTGTAAACAGACATTAATTTATTTCAGTGTAGGACAAAAACCTTTACAAATTTTAATAATCCCAGAGTCTCTAAAATCTCCAAAACTACTAAAATCTTTTTGTTTCTCATACAAATATTATTTGTAAGCAGAGCGGCATTAATAATCAAAGTTATTATTTGTTTATTAAAAAATCCCTACTTTTCCTACTGACACTGCTAACATTGCTGCAAATCTGCTAAATATAATGTTTACTGCACTCAAGTAACACTACATAAACACAAAAGTTGGAGTTTAAATAAAACAAAGTTCCCGTGCACACAGAAACAAGTATCCTGGAAGCATCACACCTTTGGTATTTTAAAACTTTCTTCTTAGAATTTAAAAAGAGGGCATTTTTTAAAATCTGGCTATTTTATAGGAAACCCGAACAGAACACAGTATCCTTTCAGAGTTATCAAATACATTACCTTTTCTCAAGAAATGTTTTCCCATTGACGTAATTTTTTCCCATTGCTGTTGCTTTCCAGGCAAAATAAGCTCCCTGTAAAAGCAACAATCTATTGATTGAATTGTTTTGTGTAACTTAGTGAAATACTATGTATTCAATTACTTGGTAAAAAAGTACAGAAGTCATTATGAAAATACTGAGTGCTCTGAGACTACAGGAGACAATTTTGGATCATATTGAGACTAATTTTATATAGAAACATATGCTGTGAAACTGTACAAAATGTGTATTAGGCCCCACTTATTTTCATCCTCCCGCTACTTTGAAAGATGCATTTAGTAAGTCATTAGCATAGTTTTGATTTGGGATTCCTTAAACAGAAATAATATGTTTGTCTTTGAGAAAGTGTACATTCGAATCCTTATTGAGGCTCACCCCACATATTCTTCTTTTTGAAGATAAAGTAATCTAAGTGACTTGCTGCAAATCAGACATCTGATTTATGTTCACTATTACCAAGATATTAGTCATTGCTTCTATTCCCTCCTCTGGCATGAAGACCATCAGCAGTTCTATGCCTCAATCAAATTGCCTTGAACAAGTCATCCGCATTTTGCTTTTTACACTGGAGCATCAGGTAATTCAAACCACTGGAAGTTGCAATGATCACTACAATGACCTCATTTTTTCATCTGAAGGACTGCACCTTATATGTGCATCGAAGGGTAGTTTTTCTGAAGTGCAGTGCAAACCCAGCAAATAAACTCATTTAAATTAACCACCATCATTAACTACCAAAGCATATGTGCTACATTTCACAATGCAACAGGTCTTGGCTTAACTTCCATTTAGTTTGGAGCAGTATAAACAGTCAATTTGTTTTTTCCAAGTAGCTGTTTCAGAATGCCATTTTTGCTGGCATTATCAACTAGGTGGGAAGGTATGGAAAGGGATGATCTCCCTCACACACAGCTGCCATCACGCAAGCGGTACAGTAACATGTAAGCAGAGAATAAGGCAGGCTTGCTCCATTCAAAATGATCAGTCAATGATCCATTTTGACTGCTGAAATAATCTCTCATTCTAGCTCTGTATTATTATTCTCATCGCAGAAAGTATTTCATGAGCACATGCAAAGTTTCACATGTCTTATCAGAGCAGCAGAACTTAAAAGTGTGAGGTACTTACAGATGGATCTGACTGAAATAAATACGGCCGCCCTTCATTCCAGCCGCATATTAGCAGTGATACACCAAAGGGACGAACACCACTACAGGCAAACAAAACACAATAAATTATCCAGTGAAAGTCAAAGGTGATTAATCATTTGGATGTGTTCGTCTTCTCCCCAGACCAGGGCTGTAATGAGGACAAGTCAACCAACTGAACAAAACCAAAAGTGTCCTGCCTTGGCTGACATATTTTTGTGAAAGATATTCGTAAGACCCATTCTCACCCGCTGCCAGCCAGTGCTCCTCCCGTTGACATACTTTCTGTGCACATTCTCCACTGAAAAACTGCCTTTTCCACAAAAACTCCAATCACTGGCTAGCTGTTACTCATTACATTTAAACAACACAATCTTTCTAAGCAACTCCTCAATTCCAGCACGTACCCAGACTGCGTGTACTCCTGCATCACAGAAGCAATTCTCTGTACTAGCTGAGCTGTTGGAATGGGCTCGTGATAAACCAAGTAATACTGCTGGGCCAGCTTCCGAGCTCTGTGCACAAGTACTCTGAAAACAAAGACAAAAGTACTATGTCAAAAAATACTCCAACTAGAACTGAAAACTCATAGTAATAATTATCTATTCAGGAGTTGTATGTCTGGCATAACATCAATGTAAGAATACAAGACCATGCTGAGTTATCTTTATCAACCGAGTAATTGCTGAAATATTTAAAGTAAGGTTGAATTACACTGCTTTCATTCTTTAGATACAAGGTTATTTGACAAGTTAATGAATATATTAAGAAAAACTGCAAGTGAATGTGATTTACAGTGCAATACAGTATTCTGACATGCATTTAGAAAGAAACAGCTAATTGCTACCTGTTACTTAAACTTCTTGTATGAATATGCATTTAAATGGTGATCAAACAAATTGTTTTAATACCTGTAATCTGGACCCATACCACTGTACACTAAACCTATGTGTTTGGTAATTGGTTCTACTTTGTGGACACTCCTTTCATCATACAGAATGGATTTCTGCTTCTTCTCAGTTGCCAACACCACTCCATTTGCAGCTGGAAAAAGAACAAAAAGTTTCTTTAAAAATTTAACTAAAATTAGCAGTCAAAACACTAAATAAGCTTATTAAACTGTAAAAAAAATTCTTCCTCTCTTTCTAAAAGACATTCAAGCTTACAATCAGGTTAAAGAGAGAGATACTTTGATGAATACACCCAACACATTATTTCTTTTTTTAAATAACCATACCATAATTCCATTCTAAAGATTCTGTATAGCATTAATAATTGAGCAATCTAAGTAAATTTTCTGTGTTATTTCTATATATAAGGACAGGAACACTCAAAAAACCCTTAGTACCAAACATCTGCTTATACCAGCTGAATGTCTCCAAAATCTCCCAAAAAAAGTACCCCAGGAAACATTAAACCTTTTAAAGCATGTGAAAATCCACTGAAAGAGTAACAAAATATGTAACAGAAAGAAAAAGAAGGATCCAATCCAAAGAACTGATACAAAGTACATGACCCAAACTGGTTTTGTTCTCTCAAAAAACAGTCAAAATCCTAAATCTGTCAGTAAAGTATTTTTAGGACATACCTTTAATCCCAACTGATGGAGCTCCTGCAGCTACTGCAGCCAAAGCATATTCAATCTGAACAAGCTTTCCAGAAGGACTAAAAAGGAAGATACAAAATAAAGTTTTCCACTCAGTGGGAAAAATCTTCAGGGTATGTCATGACTTTCCATTGAAATTACATTGTATGTGTGGTTTCCAAAAGCTTTCAAGACACTAATACTCACTGCTGAAAGGAATCAGCGAAACACAGCTATGCTTTTTGACTCACAAGCACATGAGGTTAATGGCACAAGACAGCAACAACTCCCATTCCAGTTCCCAGTATTCCTGCATTTTGTTTTAACCACCCACCTTATTCTGGTAAGGGATGCAGAATCATCAGAATAGAGATACAGGTCTCAAGCAAAATAAATTACAAAGTAACTTATTCATAAGGAGGGGGGTGCAGGGGGTCCATTCTCCATTGCTAGAAAAAGGACACCAGAGACAGCCACTCACTGGGCAAGTGATTTTGCAAGTGGATCTATTCTCTAGGCTGAATTTCAGACAGGCTGCTTTAATAGTTGCAGAAGCAAAATAGGATATTATGTAACACCCAGTGCTCAGATGAAGAAAACAAAGCAAGCAATAATCAATCAGTGCAGTCATTTATACACTGAGGAAACAGGGTATAAGGGTGACAAAATAGTAATTCTGGTTTTTCCACTACAGAATATAACAAATCAGAACAATAATTCCAAGCATGTAGTGCTTCTTTAAAATACAAAAAGTTTATAACTCCCTTAGGAAACAATTTCTGAAAGCTAATAAAGAATTCAATCTACTTGAGCAGAATTAGCATGTTGGGCTGCTTCCATCCATCAAGAACATTCTTTTCATCATTTTAGGTTGCAAACTGCTTCATTTGCTCAACTGCAACAAGCCTTCAGCAATCCCTTTTGCAATTACACAGCGTGACTTTCCGCTGAGATTAAGGGGACACTTCACCATGAGCAGCATAAAGGTCCTTGTGTCGGTTTTTCTTTTTTCTATATGCAGCATAGGTCTGAATACTTTAATAGTTTCAAAAAATGAATGGAAGGTAATTTCCTTCACTTTGAATTAATCTTCTGTCTAGGTGTTAGTGCAACACCCCAACAGACACTACTCCAATAGCATATTCACTCCACATTCAGGCTGTGCACAACACCAAGTGCAAGGAAAGCAGCAACTGCCAAGTGTAGCAGAAAGGAACACGAACTATTTTAAAACTCCTCTGCTTCACTCATTCCTACATCTGCAAAGCTTGTTCTGAAGCAAGCCCTCAGGACACCACAGCTCAGCTATCATCACACATTTCCAATTAGCTCAGAATCACAGAATTACTTCCCAGCCTATAGTGTGTATGTGGTGACCCCGTTTGCTAAGCCAAGCACTCGCTGTAAGGCACTACAAGTGCCGAGACAGACTTTAACGTGGTCCTACAGCAGCTCTGTCTCACAGCAACGAGAAGACACAAGCGGCGCCCGCACTGGGGCCCGAGGTCAGCGACAGGCACCAGGCGGGACACAGGACCCTCCCCACCGCCCTTCGGGAAGCCTCTGGGCAGCTGCGTGTCCCCCTCGGGCGCCTGATCCCCGCCGCTCTCCCCACGCCCGTCACTCCTATCCAGACCCAGCCCCCGCTGCCCCCCAGCGCTCGCAGGCCCAATGACTCTGCAAAGCGCCCCCTCGGTCCTGCCTTGCCGCCGCCGGCAGGGCGCTCCGCTCAGGCTGCGCGCCGTTCTCCCGCTGGCCCGGCAGGCCGCCCGCCTCTGCCCCTGAGCCCACAGCCGCCCCTGCCCCGGCACCTGAAGGTGGTGAGGGAGAAGCTGTAGCCGCGCTCCGCCATTTTGGCACCAGCCCCTGCGCTCCCCGCGCCGGTTCCTCGGTGCAGGCGCAGGCGCAGACGCTGCTCCCGCTCCCGGAGAGAAGGCACAGCGAGAGCGCTGATTGGCGGGGAGGTGGCGAGCTCCTGAGCGTGCCGGGATGTGGTTGGCGGAGAGGCGAGCCGTGAGGCATGCTGGGAGTATGAGTCCTCCATTCGCCCTCCATCACCCCGCCTTCCTTGTAGCTAGCGCATGCTGGGAGTTGGAGTCCTGGTCCCGTCTCTCTGCAATGTCCTGACAAGCTGCGGGCACTCGGTTTCCCAGAAGGCTCAGGAACAGGGACACCTCCCCCCAAGGGTTCGGTGGGGCCGTGTGGGGTTATGGCTGTGCTGGTCCTGGTCCGCTCTCCGCTGCCGCGGCTTCGCGCTTTGCTCCAGCGCTGCTGGGGGCGGCTGGAGCGCGGCCTCTGGCCGGGTGTCTTCGGAGGCCAGAGCCCGCCCTGGGGTAGGTCCCGGCCTCTTCTCCGCCCAGCTGAAGGAACTGGACGCGTTACTGTGTCTCCTGCCTTGGGAAGGTTTTGGAATAGATGATCTCAGAGGTCCCTTCCAACGCCATCCATTCTGTGAGAGGGCGGCGTCGGGGCTGAGAGACTAGTCTTACCTATGAAGGGCGGAGGGAGGGAGGGTGCTGGGGCAGGAGAGCGCGGCCCGGGGGTCAGTGAGGGAGCGGGGCGGGGGCGCTGCTCTGGCCTTGCTTCGGGGGTGACGGCAGCGTCCGTGTCGTGTTTCCTCGGCCGCATGTAGGTGAGGCTTGGCTCTGAGGAATCTATTTCTCACAGAATCACAGATTATGGTGAGCTGGAAGGGGCACACAAGGATCATCAAGTCCAACGCAGCCCTGCACAGGTCACCCCCAAGAGTCACACCATGTGCCTGAGAGCATTGTCCAGATGCTTCCTGAACTCTGTCAGGCTTGGTGTTTTCTCCACTGCCCTGGGGAGCCTGTTCAGTGCCCACCCACCCTCTGGGGGAAGAATTTTTTCCTAATATCTGACCTAGACCTCCCTTGACTCAGCTTCATGCTATTCTCTCGAGTCCTGTCACCACAGAGAAGAGATCAATGCCTGCCTCTCTGCTTCCCCTCATGAGGAAGTTGCAGCCTGTGATGAGGTCTCTCCTCAATCTCCTCCAGGCTGAACAGATGAAATAACCTCAGCTGCTTCTTATATGGCTTCCTCTCCAGGCCCTTCACCATCCTTGTGGCCCTCCTTTGAATGCTCTGTAAGAGCTTTATATCCTTTTTATGTTGTGGTGCCCAAAATTGCACACAGTACTCAAGGGGAGGTTGCACCAGTACAGAGTGGGACAATCATCCCCTCTTTTCCTTTCTCCTGCAGGACCAGCCCTAGCTGTGCAAGGTCCGGCTCTTGTTCCACAAGGGATAAATGACGCTGGCGAGAGCAGCGCCGAGGCGCCCAGCCTGCTGGAGAGCATTGTGTGGATGGCAGCGCCCAAGCAGAGGCGCACCATCGAGGTGAACCGCTGCAGGCGGAGGAATCCCAGGAAGCTCATAGAAATAAAGGTAAGCAGGAAAGCCCTTGTTCTGGAGAATCATTGCAGAGGGAAGTACTGACTGTAAAAGCTCTCTGGACTTTGCTTATAAATAAATAAGCTTAAAAGATACTGTAGTCTTTAAAATTCTTTGTAACAAGTGCATTAACCTTGTGTGACAGTAGTCTGAGGTTAAATAAACACTTGAGGTGCAAGCCAACAAAATGTGAATTTTGGCTGAACAGATAATGTAAATGGAAAAGGCTTACGTTATCTGTGCACCTCATCAAGTCTACAGGTCTTTAATCTTCCAAACATAATTAGGCATAATGACTTAGGTAGTTCTTAGTGGTAAGCATTTGACATAGTAGCACATTATAGAAATGTTACATAGAAGAATACATTTTGAAATGATAGGTAAATTTCTCTAATTTAACATTTTTATTTGTAGTAGTTCTGTGTTTCTTTTTTTGCTGCTGTTGAAATTACAAAATTTCCCATTTTCCACTGTCACTTTAGAGGAACATAGATGTTTGTCCTGAATGTGGAAACTTGAAGCAGAAACACGTGCTTTGTGGCTATTGTTACGCAAAGGTCAAAGAAGAAACTCGACTGATACGGATGGAAATACACAAGAAAGAAGGAGGACCATTTAATGCTCCAACTGTAGAGACTGTTGTCCTTTATGAAGGAGAAAAACCCACAGAAGAAGATGAAGGCAAGCGGATCATTGAAAGAGCCAGGAAGCGTCCATCTTGGTTTGTTCAAAATTGATGCTGTAGAATTAAGGGTAGCAAAAGCAGTTGCTGAAGGGAGAGAATTAATGATTTTCAAGAATATCTTTCTCATTCATTCAGTGTGAACAGAACTCCTGTACTTTTGGGAAACCTGCTTGAATTTTGTATTGTGCTGTATGATTTTACAGTCAAGTGTTGTTCCTCTGGCATGCAGTGGGAAATGCTTCTCAGTGATGCATCACAGCAGTCAACAGAGAGAAATCAGGATCTGCCTTGGATTTGGATATCTACATACCATACCCTGAACAATTTGTATACTAATGTTTTGCGCTGGTTTTGTAAATAACATCTTTTAAATTCATGGATGTACAATAAAGTTTAAGTGTCCCAGGGAAATTTGCTTTCTGGATTTGGCTGCTGCTCTTTTGGAGAGGAAAGAAATGTTTAAAAGTCGTATTGATTAGAAACAAAGGATATTTAGAAGGTGTTGAGGGTTAGGTGGGAATTTTTACCCATTATGTGCTGAGACAACGTAACTACCGGTACTTAAGAGTGCTCACAAAGGACAAAGAGTGGCCGGGCCCAGGGTGGCGGGGGAAGGGGGCAGAAAAAGGAGGGTGGGGACAGTTTTTAGCTGGCTTTTTCCTCGGCTTCGGGGAAGAAGGATGTTCGTGCGCTGGGTCGCGGAGCTGCTTCTTTTCCTTCTCCCCTCTTGGTTGGTGGCCTCGCACCCCCTGTCCTGCCAGGCATCGCCGTAGAGCTGCTGATACACCTCATCCACCAGCCCAGGATCTCAGCTCATCCCTGCTGTTCCACCTCATCCACCAGCCCAGGATCTCAGCTCGTCCCTGCTGTCCCAGCCGACTGTTTCCTCAGAGCCCTGCAGGAGCACCGGGACTGACTGCCCGAGGGGTTTGTGAAAACAAAGCCTCTCCTCCATCCCGTCTCAGCCGAGAAAGCTGTCCTGGGGTCCCTGGTTCTGTTTTCTTGTTATTGCTGTAGTTATTGTTTGTTTATTTACCTGGTTATACTAGTAAAGAACTGTTATTCCTATCCCCAGATCTCTGCCTGAAAGCCCCCTTGATTTCAAAATTATAATAATTCGGAGGGAGGGGGTCTACATTCTTTCATCCCAAGGGAGGCTCCTGCTCTCCCTAGCAGACACCTGTCTTCTAGAACCGAGACAGATTTTGGCGCCCAACGTGGGGCACTGAGAGAAAAAGGGCAAAAAAGGAATAACAGTTCTTAAATAACCTAACTTTTGTGTGCTGGATTTAGGAACCTTGTTAGGTAGAACCATGTTGTTTAGCTTACCCAGGTTTGTGGGCCTTTTGCTGCACCTTACCTAAATATGAGTCCTATAACTAAGGCTACTGTGGCTATTATCCAGCTTGTTTTGTGAGTTGATAAGGTGAGGAATTCATGGATGTTTAACGTCCTCTGGACGGCGGGCTCATAGATTCAGAGCTGTCACACACTAACTGGATGGTTTCCAGGTTACTTTAATAATGGTACCTACTGAGAGAAAAAGACAGCTGGGGAAATTTTCTCCCAACCTTTCACCCAGTTCCTTGGGCCTACCCTGCCAGTTTTCAAAGGGTTAAAATCTTCTCTGGATGCTAATAACATCTTACAGTGGCTGGTGGTACTGATAGGCCTGTTCTACTTAGCCTTCAGAGACAAAGGGAAAGAGACCGGAGGTGCTGCTCCAGAGCCTGGCACAGCCCCAGAGCGAGGGGGTGCTGCCCCAGAGCCTGCCCCTGCCCCAGAGACAGGGAGTGGTGCTCCAGAGCCTGGCACAGCCCCAGAGACAGGGAGTGGTGCTCCAGAGCCTCCCCCTGCCCCAGAGACAGGGAGTGCTGCTCCAGAGCCTGCCCCTGCACCAGAGACTAGGGGTGCTGCTCCGGAGCCTGCCCCTGCCCCAGAGACAGGGAGTGCTGCTCCAGAGCCTGCCCCTGCCCCAGAGACAGGGAGTGCTGCTCCAGAGCCTGCCCCTGCCCCAGAGACTAGGGGTGCTGCTCCGGAGCCTGCCCCTGCCCCAGAGACAGGGAGTGGTGCTCCAGAGCCTGCCCCTGCCCCACAGCCCACCTCAGAAATGAACCACCTAGAGTGGATGGGGGCTCTGGTGAAGGAGATACGTGAGATGAGCCAAAAGATAGAGTACATTTCCTCAGCTGCTGGGAAACCCTCCCCCTGCCCCAAAGAGGGAGAGTCTGATGGTGCAGCAGTGGAACCCACAGATGTTACAACCATCCAAGTTCCAGATGAACCACAAGGGCAGTCACAGCCAGCAGCTGTTGCCCCTGTGGAAACGAGGAAGTCTAAGATGAAATCACAGCACCCTGCTGATAAAGATAAGAAAGGAGGGTCCTCACAACCCACAGGGGAGCCAGAAGTTGAAATCATCACTGAGTCTCTGACATATGACAGTCTCCGTAAGTTACAAAAAGACATTGTGAGGCGGGGGCGTGAGCCTTATACCACCTGGTTACTTCGGGTCTGGGACCTTATGGGTACAGGCGTGCAGCTGGATGGTGGTGAGGCGAGGAATGTGGGACCCTTGACGCAGGACTCAGGTGTGAATCAGATATTTGTCAGGGAGCAAGGGCCCCTTTCCCTCTGGGAGCGGCTTTTGATGAGTGTAAGAGAAAGGTTTGTCCATAGAGAGAGAATGGAAGAACACTATCATAGAAGGGAATGGAAAACCATTGAGGAAGGGATCCAACAGCTGAGAGAAGTGGCGATATTAGAAGTCCTTTTTGGAAGGGGTGGACAGCATGATAATGACCCCGACAAAGTCAGGTGCACTAGGCAGATATTGTAGAGTCTGGCAAATCTAGGGCCACGTGAATACACCACCTTCATTGCGATGATTAATGCCGATAACAGCCGAGAGACGGTGGGTTCTGTTGCCACCAGGCTTAGAAATTATGACAGTATGGTCCATGGCCCACATCAGGCTAAGATTTCTGCTGTGATTAAGGAACTCAAAGAGGAGATGAGGGAAATGAGGGAAGAGATGAGGAAGAGCAGTTCCCATATGGCACCAGTGCGGGTCACAAGCCCAAAACTCCAAGCCCAGCGTCCCCCAGCTAGAGAGAGAGGGTACACCCCACAAACTGAGCTGTAGTTCTTTCTACGTGACCATGGGGAAGACATGGGAAAGTGGGATGAGAAACCCACTTCTGCCCTGACAGCACGAGTGCGTCAACTCAGGCAGGGAACCAGTAACCAGAAAGGTTCCACTAAAGTGAAGGTAGCCTCAGCCTCCCGTGACGAAACTGTCAGATATTACAGAAAAGAGGATGATCCCCTTGAAAGAACCTCTAGCATGTATGCCCAGGGAAGAGAGGATGACCAGTGCTAGAGGGGCCCTGCCTCTAGCCAGGAAGAGGCACGGGAAAACCGGGTCTTTTGGACGGTGTGGATCCGATGGCCTGGCACATCAGAGCCACAAAAATACGAAGCTTTAGTTAATACTGGTGCACAGTGTACCCTAATGCCATCAGGACATGTGGAGGCAGAACCTGTTTCCATTGCTAGGGTGACGGGGGGATCGCAGCAGTTGACTCTGTTGAAAGCTGAGGTGAACCTGACTGGGAAGGAGTGGCAGAAACATCCCATTGTGACTGGCCCAGAAGCCCCGTGTATTCTGGGCATGGACTTCCTTCGAAATGGCTATTACAAAAACCCAAAAGGACTCAGGTGAGCTTTTGGAATAGCTGCTGTGGAGGCAGAGGACATTAAGCAATTGAACACCTTGCCTAGACTATCAGAGAACCCATCTGCAGTAAGACTCCTGAAGGTGGAAGAACAGCGAGTGCCAATTGCCACCTCGACGGTGCACCGCCGACAGTATAAGACAAATCGAGATGCTGTGATCCCCATCCACAAGATGATCCGAGAACTGGAGAGACAAGGGGTGTCAGCAAAACCCACTCACCCTTCAACAGCCCCATCTGGCCTGTGCGCAAGTCTGACAGAGAATGGAGATTGACTGTGGACTATCGTGCATTGAATGAAGTGACTCCACCGCTGAGCGCTGCCGTGCCGGACATGCTGGAGCTCCAGTATGAGCTGGAGTCCAAAGCAGCGAAGTGGTACGCCACTATTGACATTGCTAATACGTTTTTCTCCATTCCCTTGGCAGCAGAATGCAGGCCTCAGTTTGCCTTCACGTGGAGGGGAGTGCAGTACACCTGGAACCGACTGCCCCAGGGGTGGAAGCATAGCCCCACCATCTGCCATGGACTGATCCAGGCTGCACTGGAAAAGGGTGAAGCTCCAGAACATCTGCAGTACATTAATGACATCATTGTGTGGGGGAACACAGCAGTGGAAGTATTTGAGAAAGGAGAAAAGATCATCCAGATTCTGCTAGAAGCCGGCTTTGCCATCAAGAAGAACAAAGTCAAAGGACCTGCTCGAGAGATCCAGTTCCTGGGAGTAAAGTGGCAAGATGGACGGCGTCAGATTCCCACTGAAGTTGTCAATAAGATCACTGCAATGTCTCCACCAGCCAACAAGAAGGAAACACAAGCTTTCCTAAGTGCCATAGGTTTTTAGAGGATGCACATTCCTGAGTACAGCCAGATCGTGAGCCCTCTCTACCTGGTTACCCGAAAAAAGAATTATTTCCACTGAGGCCCTGAACAGCAGCAAGCCTTTGCTCAGATCAAACAGGAGATTGCTCATGCAGTAGCCCTTGGCCCAGTCAGGACAGGACCAGACGTGAAGAACGTGCTCTACTCTGCAGCCGGGAGCCATGGTCTGTCCTGGAGCCTTTGGCAGAAAGTGCCTGGGGAGACTCGAGGCCGACCACTGGGATTCTGGAGCCGAAGCTACAGAGGGTCCGAAGCCAACTACACTCCCACAGAGAAGGAAATCTTAGCTGCCTATAAAAGAGTTCAAACCGCCTCAGAAGTGATTAGCACAGAAGCACAACTCCTCCTGGCACCCCGACTGCCAGTGCTGGGGTGGATGTTTAAAAGAAAGGTTCCTGCTACCCACCACACCACTGACGCTACATGGAGCAAGTGGATCGCCCTCATCACGCAGCACGCCCGTATTAAAAACCCAAATCGCCCTGGGATTTTGGAAATAATTACAAACTGGCCTGAAGGTGAAAACTTTGATCTCACTGATGAAGAGGAGCAAGAACAAGTGACACGGGCTGAAGAAGCTCCACTGTACAACCAACTGCCAGCAGAAGAAACATGCTATGCTCTGTTCACTGATAGTTCCTGTCGCATCGTAGGGATGAACCGGAAGTAGAAAGCAGCTGTATAGAGCCCCACACAACAGGTCGCAGAGACCACTGAAAGAGAAAGTAAATCAAGCCAACTTGCTGAACTCAAAGCTGTTCAACTGGCCCTGGACATTGCTGAAAGAGAGAAGTAGCCAAAGCTCTACCTCTACACAGATTCATAGATAATAGGCAACGCTCTGTGGGGATGGCTGGAAAGGTGGAAAAAGGCCAACTAACAACGCAGAAGAAAGCCAATCTGGGCTGCTGATGAGTGAAAAGACATCGCCACCAGGGTAGAAAAACTGTCTGTGAGAGTCCGTCATGTAAATGCCCATGTCCCCAAAAGTAAGGCTAATGAAAAGCACCGAAACAATGAGCAAGTAGATCAGGCTGCAAAGATAAAGGTGTCAAAGACAGACTTAAATTAGCAACACAAGAGAGAGTTGTTCCTAGCTTGATGAGCCCATGACGCCTCAGGTCATCAGGGTAGAGATGCCACCTATAAGTGAGCACGAGACCGAGGAGTAGATCTAACCATGGACAGTATTTCTCAGGTTATCCATGACTGTGAAACGTGTGCCACGATCAAGCAGGCCAAGCGGTTGAAGCCCCTCTGGTACGGTGGGCGGTGGTCCAGATACAAGTATAAAGAAGCCTGGCAGATTGACTACATCACACTGCCCCAAACCCGCCAAGGAAAGCGCTACGTGCTCACGATGGTAGAAGCCACCACTGGATGGTTAGAAACCTACCCTGTGCCTCATGCCACTGCCCGGAACACCATCCTGAGACTTGAAAAGCAAGTCCTTTGGAGGCACGGCACCCCTGAGAGGATTGAGTCAGACAATGAAACTCATTTCAAGAACAGCCTTATAAACAGCTGGGCTAAAGAACATGACATTGAGTGAGTGTACCATATCCTGTACCATGCACCCGCTGCTGGAAAAGTTGAACGGTGCAATGGCCTGCTTAAAACCAGCTTAAAGGCACTGGGTGGGGGAACTTTCAAAAACTGAGAGATTAATTTAGCAAAAGCCACATAGTTAGTGAACACCCGAGGTTCCACTAACCGAGCAAGCCCAGCCCAATCTAAGCCCTTTAAAACGACAGATAGAAATAAAGTTCCAGTGATACATATGAGAAGTATGCTGAGAAAAACTGTTTAGGTTAATTCTGCCTCCAGCAAAGACAATCCAATCCGTGGGGTGCACTCTCTAATGGTGCCCTTCAGAGGTGCAGTTGCAGCACCTGCCTGGATTTTCACTTTGGTTTTAGCCACACAGCAGCAGCACCACTGCATTAGGGGTTTAAGAAGTTTTTCAGTTTTTGTTTGGGATTTCAGTGTACGCACACTAATCTTTGGTGTTGTGCCTCAGGCACCTTAGTAGCTATTTGCTGCCAAAAAATGCAAACCTGCTCCAACCATCTCTCAGAATCACGGAATTGCTAGGTTGGAAGAGACCTTCCAGATCATCGAGTCTGACCCAGCCCTAACACCATGTCAACTAAACCATGGAACCAAGTGCCACATCCAATCTTCTTTCAAACACATCCAGGGATGGTGACTCCACCACCTCTCTGGGCAAACCATTCTAGTACTTTATCACTCCTTCTGTGAAAACCTTTTTCCTAATATCCATCCTAAATTTCCCTTGGCACAGCTTAAGACTGTCCTCCCATTCTGTCAGTTGCTGCCTGGAAAAAGAGACCGACCCCAACCTGACTACAGCCACCTTTCAGGCAGTTGCAGAGAGGGGCTAAGGTCACCTCTGAGTCTCTGTTTCTCCAGGCTAAACAGCTCCAGCTTCCTTAGCCATTCCTCACAAGACTTGTGTTCCAAGCCTCTCACCAGCCTCGTTGCCTCCTCTGGATGTGCTCAAGCATCTCAAGGTCCTTCCTGAACTGAGGGCCCAGAACTGGACACAGCACTCCAGGTGTGGCCTCACCAGTGCCAAGTGCAGGGGAAGAATGACCTCCCTGCTCCTGCTGGCCACACTATTCCTGGTACAGGCCAGGGGCCATTGGCCTTCTTGGCTACCGGGGCACACTGCTGGCTCATGTTCAGCCGGCTGTCACCAGCACCCCAAGGTCCCCTTCTGCCTGGGCACTGTCCAGCCACACCATCCCCAGCCTATGACATTGCAGGGGGCTATTGTGTGGGTTTTCCAAGCAAGGCTAACACCCTTATTCCAGGAGCCAGCCCGTGGCCTCTCTCCAGGGCCACCCTGGCCAATCTACCCACAAGACATCAATATGATGGATGGCGAAGCAATGGCATTTATTGCAGGGGAATTTGACAATTTATAACCTAGGGTCATTGTGTTACTCCCATCTACATACGTCACACCTAAGTGCTATTGGCTAATTGCAGGTTTTGCTATCCTAACAGAGAGGGGGTCTAACAGCTTCCCGTTACAATCCCGAATTCTTCCGCAGCGCAATGCCCTAGACTACAACATATTCCCCCCTCTCTATGAATAATTGATTTGCTAAAATATAAGGTATATTAGTCTTAAAAATTCTAATGTTATTTTTTATACGTATTTCTAAACACTTTGTCTAACTTATCTATATTATAAAAATTTTAAAAATGGATAATATAAAATTGAGTAAAATATAAAATACTTAACTAAAAGGCTAAAAGCTTATAAAATGGATACTACAGTTTTCATTAGTAAATATGAGGCACAAGCGGCGACTAAATATATTTTTAAAGCATCTGTTGCCTTTCTATAAACAAAATGTTAACTTTTTCTAGTCGGCTTTTAACAAAGGATACAAGCTTATTTAAAACACACGGTCCAAAGATTAGCACAAGTAAAATCATCACAACTGGTCCGATCAGGGTAGACACCAGGGTGGTTAGCCACGGAGATTGGTTGAACCAGGACTGGAACCAGTTTTGCTGAGCTTCTCTCTCTGCCTTCCGTTGAGACAGCCTGTCTCGTAGCTCTGCCATGGTGTCTCTCACTACTCCGGTGTGGTCAGCGTAGAAGCAGCATTCTTCATTCAGGGCGATGCAGAGGCCTCCTTGCTGCATGAATAGAAGGTCGAGACCTCGCCTGTTCTGCAAAACAACTTCAGAGAGTGAGGAGACTGATTTTTCTAGAAAGGATATGGATTTCTCAATTCTCTGTAGATCTTCATCTACAGTCATTTGTAGCTGAGACAGTCTCTGTTGTTGGGTCACGATGGCAGAGACACCTGTGGCAGCACCAGTTGCTCTCAGGTTAAGCAGCATCGCTGTGGTTACACCTGTCACCAGTTCTCTTTTCTGAAGCCGGGTGAGTCTCTCCACTTGCAGGCTCAACTCTTCATCCAGGTGGTACAGGACTCTGGGGATGATAACAGCTAATACACACAAAAGTCAGCAGAGGAGTTAAAGCTTTGGGTATAAATGCAAGGGCTAGACTATTAGATCATGGGTTTTCAGCTTGTACCACAAAATTGGGGCTCACTGCTTCAGGTGTTATAACTATAAACAACACAATTACTATAAGCAGTTTATCATGTAAATGACACCATGCTTGCAAACTCACAGTTAAAACTTCAGCGTTAAATGAACCTTTAAAGATGCTTACACTACCTCTTAAAGGAAAATACTTATATTTTATACTAACATAACAATTACTACACAGACTAAACACTTTATCTTAAACTATTATCTAACTACTTTTAACACACGTGCTCTATATATATGTAGTCTAAGCGTGAAAGCAATTTGCTAAAAGGATAAACACACAATTACAATTTGCTTTATATATAGTTAGATGGAGTGTAGAAGATCTACACTTCTTAGATCTTCTACAGAATTTCTCTAACACGATTCAGTCCTGGAATGTTCACTGCTCCTGTGATGTCAGCTGGCAGCTGATCAGTGACTGAGGGCTTTGATGTTCAAGTTGTTCCTCAAACCCTTCTAAATCTTAAAACAAAGGACACCTGAAAATTAATAGAAACACCACATCATAATAACAGTATAAAATTTCTGTTGGCAGCTGTCTGTATAGTGTTCAGACACAACTGTGTCCTGACAGGTCCACTTCTGATCCAAGTCTGGAGTACCAAGGCTGTGTGATGACTTCTCTGTTCACTGGATCTCATGTGTTCAGAGGCAGACAGTCTGGTCAGATGGACAGGTGACCTTTTTGAACCTGCCAACAAAACACAGGCACTTCTCTCCTTAAAGTTAATGAATTACACTAATCAAATTGCTTTTAGGATATCAATTTCCCCCGTTTTCTAAAAAATAAAAATGAGATGTATTTCTGTTCAACATTAACACAAAACCTTATATATAATTAGTAAGAACCTCTAACAGTTAAAAATTAATTAATATAAAGGTACTGTTAATTATTAAAACACTGCACCAGCATCCCATAGTTAATAAACAAACAAAACCAAAAATCATCAGTAAAGGATTGGATCATCATCTCCGGAAATGATTCTCCAAGCCCACTTCAAAATTGATCCAGCTGTCATATTAATAGGGTCAAATTGCTGAGTCAAAAAGTGACTCAAATACAGTTTTGATACAGAAAACATCTGGATCTGCTGGCAAACATTCTGTCCAGGTAAAGTTAAGACTTGGCCAGGGCCTTAAACTTTAAACTGGAAAGATGCCTCTTAACTCATTTCTAAAACAAGGTTTTCAATAGCAACAGCTATGAGATGCTTATAGCACAACAAACTGTTAAAATGCATTTGTACAAAGCAAATGATTAAAAACTTTAGGTACCAGACTAATTAAATCATTCAGCAGTTGGTTTAATCTGAGGCTTATTCAATGACAGCTAATCTTCTTAAAATTCTGGAAACACTGAAAAATAATAAAGTTATAGCAAACAAAACTGCAAAAATTACAACAACTAAATAGAACTCCTGTTGCAGTCAGCAACCTCAGGATCTCGTCCAGGGAAGCAGCAGGGTTCTGGGGACCAGCATGAAACACCAACGAGACGGGCTCCCGTTCATGAAACCATTTATTCAGCATGGGAACAAACTCAGGTCCAGAACAGAGAGCCCCGAACAGAGGCACAGCAGGGGTTTTTGAGGGACAGAACCCCCGAGGGTTTACACCTTTGAGGGTGGAGTTCAGGGTCAGGGACCATTAGAAACACACCAAGGGAGAACCCCCCAGGGACTCAAACCCAATCAGAACTCCTGGGCCGCCCCTCACAAGGGGCTTGGGGTGGGACAATGTAACTCTTTGTCTCCCTGAGGTCGCTGCAACATCTGCTCCTTTTTTTTTTTTTTTTTTTTCAAATTTTAATTAGGAGCTTAAAATGTTTCCAAACATACACCTTAAAATCTCACCTCTTCCACAGAGCACCCACTTTGCTTTGTGGGACACCAATAGCTCAATAACAAAACACATTAAGCAAACAGAAAAAACAAAATTGAAAACAAACACTTAAATCTCGGACTACGCCGGGCAAATTAAACGGTGATGGTACTTAATGCAAACAATGTTTTTTAGTTCAGTCTCTTCCACTTCAGGATTCTCTCTTTGGAAGGGCACAGCTCTTAGATCTCCTCTCACGAGGGGCAGAATTCTTCGATCTCCAGCTTCGGCTCCGGCTCCCATGTGGGCGTCGCCTCTTTAGATGATCTGGGTGAAACACTGGCTTTCGGAGCTCGGTTACAGTTTCGATTTCCCCGGAGGAGGTGTTGCCCACGATGGAGAAGGCACAGCCCCCAGGGGTGGAGCACCGAACAAAGGGATGGGGCCAAGCAGGAGTTACTGGGAGGTTCGGGAAGGGAAGGTTTGGGACCGGAAAAGAAGGAGCAAGGCGGGAAACCAGGGATCCCAGACCGCGTGGCCGGCGCCATCTTGGGATGGGGGGGGGGGTCCGGGACAGGCTTTCCCGGACAGGGAACGGGAATATGGAGAGACAGGGGGTGAAGGAGGACACGGAACGGCGGGCAGACGGCAGCAGACCCGCAGCACTCTGGATGTTCTCCGTCCCTTGCCTGCCTTCAGGAGAACAGGGGATGGGATGGCAGAGACACCGGGGTGACGGGGAGTCGGCAGCAAGCCCGAGCCACCTTGGCTTTTTTCACCCTTTGTCCTGCCCTTAGGAACAGAGGAAAGGGGAAGGTACAGGGAGGTATACACCAAAAAAAAAAGGAACTTCACAGAAGACAGAAACAGTCCACCGGAAGATCCATACCGTCCATAATCGTCCATAATGTTGATATAATCGTCCATAATGTTGGTATCGTCCATAATCGTCCATAGTGTTAATAGAATCGTCCATAATGTTGATATCGTCCATAATACGTCTCGTTGGGTGATGTTAGGTGCTTGTCCCAGCGTCTGGTCTCGGCTCCCCCACCTCCGTAATCCCTTTTCTTCCCCCATGCCCGAGGCACTCCCAACCCAGCTTCCCTGCCAGGTACTCTCGAGTCCTCCTTTCCAAGGCGGGGGTCTCGCTGGCTCTCAAGCCATCAGCCGGGGACTTACGAGGTGTCCATGGAGCCGGGTCCTGCTGTTCTCCTGGTGCTTCGCTGGATGCCACGCATTCTCTCACCATTTGTTGCAGTCAGCAACCTCAGGATCTCGTCCAGGGAAGCAGCAGGGTTCTGGGGACCAGCATGAAACACCAACGAGACGGGCTCCCGTTCATGAAACCATTTATTCAGCATGGGAACAAACTCAGGTCCAGAACAGAGAGCCCCGAACAGAGGCACAGCAGGGGTTTTTGAGGGACAGAACCCCCGAGGGTTTACACCTTTGAGGGTGGAGTTCAGGGTCAGGGACCATTAGAAACACACCAAGGGAGAACCCCCCAGGGACTCAAACCCAATCAGAACTCCTGGGCCGCCCCTCACAAGGGGCTTGGGGTGGGACAATGTAACTCTTTGTCTCCCTGAGGTCGCTGCAACAAACTCCCAATGAAGTCTAGGGTGTCACAGTCTGCATTCATTTCTGTCCACAAGCAGGTGTTCATCAGTGGTTTATCACAGTTGCTTCAGTTGTAGCTGTCTTCATATTTCTAAAACAATAACTATACTTTACAATTTAAACAAGTGTTTCCAATAAAACATAAAACAATTCAAATTAAACAAAATTTAAACTTAACAATAATTATTTATAACAAAAGGAAATAACAAAACCTAACTTTAAAAAAATATCCAAGTTATACAGCTTAACTTAAAAACATTTAAGTAAACAGTAACATGGATTTACTATAAAAATTATAAAAATTTAACAAATACATCACAATTCCATGTCATCTAGCTTTAAGAATAACCCACAATAACTGCAAATATTACTAAAAATACTCATTCACAACAAGAATTTGCCTAGTATATGCTCAAATTAGCTAAGATTACAAAGTGCAGCCTCTCTAAAAAAAAGCCACAACACAGGATTGGGCAAGTTGTCATTTAGCTTTTGTAGCACTTTTCAGGAACATCAAGTCTAATTTTTAAATTAAAATCTAAAATCTGAATTGATATATATGCTGTTATATGTGTTTTATATAACAAAAAGATTCACATTAAAATTTCCTTATTAAAATTGTCAAAAACTCAGCAAATGGGTAATATATAATTAACATAACTTTGAAATTATTAAAACAAAGCAAAAATCTTTTAAGTTTCTTGGGATACAAAAATACAACATTTAAACTTTTTAATTTATTTTCAAAGGCACTTCATTCAATAAAAACTTATTTTTAAATCTCAATTTTAATTACAACAATCTGCTAATTTATAAACAATACAATTTACAAAACTTCTAGTTTTTTAAATTGTCTAATTAAAACTCTCTCTTTTTGTATCTCTCTCAAAAATGTCCAGGTTTCTGTTGTTTTTTGTTGTTTTATTGCTTTACTTTCCGCGGTTCCATTGAAGTAGCTGTTACTTGTTTCACTGGTGGTTGCCATGGCGACAGCGTTCTGCCGTGTGTTTTCCTGAACTCGGCCGTGCCGGGCTACTTTTTAAATCTGAGAAAAACTCTGAAAACTCCAACTGCATAAACTCATAATTATTTAAAACACAAAATTAACTCCAAGAGGATACATAAACACCTTTTAAAAACTCAAGAAATCATGACTTTGTAGGAAACTCGCTATTATCCCAGCGCTTCTTCCCGGGGGGGGGGGGGGGGGGGGGGTGTGCTGACCCGCTCGTGTCTGGGTTACAGTTAGAACTCAACTGGTCAGCTACTTCCTGCTTGTCGTGCCTTTTCCTTGGGCCCCGACTACCACCCCTGTGGGCAGGCCGTTCCCTCCCCCCTGGCTCCACTCCGCCTCCATCCCACCTTTCCCTTCGCCCCTCACTCCAGGCTCTAACCCGCCTTTTGCCACCCCTCGTTTCCACCGCCTTCGCATTCCAAGAATTCTGCACACATCCACTTTCTTCTCTACATTTCTTATCTCTCTCAACTCCCCAACTGTGCCCATCTTCCAAGGCCAGCTTTTGTTCTTTGTTAAAGACATACTTTTCCCGCTCTATAACATTTTTCTCAGCGCCATCTTTAAGTCCAAGGGGGGATGTGTCTCCCCTTACTTTCTTTGCTACATTTCTGGCTTCTTCTGTTAAATTTTCCCAAAAATCTCTTGTTTTCTGTTGCCCTTCTGAGAGCAGCTCAGGGTTTGGGGTTTTAGGAGGCATATCATCCTCCTGTGTCCCCTTCTGCTCAGCTGAGCTACTCTCATCTGGGGATTCTAAAGTTTGTGTTGTAGCACTCACCCCTAGTTTTGGGGTGACCAACAGACAGCTTTTTGTTGCTGTCCAGGTTTCCTGCTTTTGTCTAGCTTTTTTCAAGGCCTTAACGACCTTCCCCCATAACTTAAAATGTTTCATATTAACAGAATCTACAGTTTCATTAGCCAGAGCTCTGGTACATTTCTCCCACACCTCAGGGTGAAGAATGTCCACTGGCTGTTCTATAATACCGATTTGTAAAAGCTGTGTAACAGCAAGCATAAAATCCTTAGATTTACAGTCTACACCCCACTGTTTATATAGTTCAGATACGACCTTTATCCTTGGGTCCATCGTCGTTCAAGATGCAGGGACGTCTCCCTCGTCTAGGAAAGGTCCAGCCTGTCCTGACCGCTGCTCCTGTTTTTTCAGGGATTCCTCGCTTTCCGGATTTTTTCCCACTTTTCTTCCCGGGTTTCGGCACCAATTGTGGGTTTTCCAAGCAAGGCTAACACCCTTATTCCAGGAGCCAGCCCGTGGCCTCTCTCCAGGGCCACCCTGGCCAATCTACCCACAAGACATCAATATGATGGATGGCGAAGCAATGGCGTTTATTGCAGGGGAATTTGACAATTTATAACCTAGGGTCATTGTGTTACTCCCATCTACATACGTCACACCTAAGTGCTATTGGCTAATTGCAGGTTTTGCTATCCTAACAGAGAGGGGGTCTAACAGCTTCCCGTTACAATCCCGAATTCTTCCGCAGCGCAATGCCCTAGACTACAACACTATTGTGGCCAAAATGCAGGACTTGGTACTTGGACTTATTAAACTTCATCCCTCTGAACTCTGCCCATCCATCCACCCATTCCAGGTCTCTCTGCAGAGCCCTCCCACCTTCCAACAGATCGCCACATAGTCCCAGCTTAGTGTCTGTCATCCACAAATTTACTAGTGAAAGACTCAATACCCTCATCCAGGTGATCAATAAAAATATTGATCAGAACTGGCCCCAGCACAGAGCCCTGAGGGACACCACTGGTAACTGGCCTCCAGCTGGATGCAGCACCATTCACCACCACTCTCTGGGCCCAGTCATCCAGCCAGTTCCTAACCCAGCAAAGAGTGCTCCTGTCCAAACCATGCGCTGCCAGCTTTTCCAGGAGTGTGCTGTGGGAGACAGTGTCAAAGGCCTTGCTGAAGTCCAAATAGACAGCATCCACAAGTGGGTGACCTGGTCATAAAAGGAGATCAGGTTGGTCAAACACAACTTACCCCTTCTAAGCCTGTGCTGGCTGGGTCTGACACCCTGGCCATCCTGTAAGTGCTGTGTGATGACACTCAGTATAAACTGCTCCATTACCTTACCGGGTACTGAGGTCAGGCTCACTGGCCTGTAATTACCAGGATCCTCCTTCCCGCCGTTTTTTGTGAATGGGCATCACATTGGCCAGCTTCCAGTCATCTGGAACCTCCCCAGTGAGCCAGGACTGCTGGTAAATGATGGAGAGCAGTTTCACAAACTCATCTGCCAGCTCCCTCATCACCCTGGGGTGGATCCCATCTGGGCCCATAGATTCATGAACATCCAGCAGCTCAGCAGTTCTCTGACTGCCTCCTCCTGGATAACACGGGGACCGTTCTGCTCCCTGCTACCATCCACCAGCCCAGGAGGACAGTTGTCCTGAGGACAAGCCATCTTCCCATTAAAGACTGAGGCAAAGAAGGCGTTAAGCACCTCCACCTTCTCCTCATCTGCAGTTACTAAATTCCTTCCTGCGTTCAGTAGAAAACAAAGCCTGGTCTTACCCTTCCTTTTGCCGTTAATATATTTGTAAAATATTTTTTATTATCCTTTACAAAAGTTGCCAAATTAAGTTTGAACTGAACTTTGGCCTCTTTAATTTTTTTCCTACATGCCCCAGCAATATACTTCCTGAGAGAACTGACCCTCCTTCCAAAGATGATACATCTTGTTCTTATTCCTAAATTCCTTCAAAACCTAGTTGCCCATCCAGGCTGGATATTTGCCTTGTTGACTCATTTTTTGGCACACAGGGACAGTCTGTTCCTGTGCCCTCAAGATCTCTGTTTTAAGCATGCCCACCTTTCCTGGACTCCTTTGTTTTTAAGGGCTGCTTCCCAAGGAACTCTCTGAACAAGCCTCCTAAATAGCAGTAAAGACTAAAGCAAGACCAAAGTCTGCCCTCTGGAAGTCCAATGTAAAAGATCTTATTGATGTTCCTCCTGATTTCACCAAATATTGAGAACTCTACAATTTCATTATCACTGTGCCCCAAGTGGCCTCCAACCACCACATCTCCCACCAGCTCATCTCTATTTGCAAACAACAGGTCTAACATAGTCCCTCCCCTGGTGGTCTCACCCACCAGCTGTGACAAGAAGTTGTCCTGCACACACTCTAAGAACTTCCTGAACTGTCTCTTTTATGCTATGTTAAGTTCCCAGCAGATGTCTGGCAGGTAGAAGTCACCCACAAGAACAAGGGCTGGTGATCCTGAGACATTCTCCAGCTGTCTATAGGATAAGTTGTCTCCTCTTCTTCCTGCTTGGGTGGATGATAACAGACTCCCAGGAGGATGTCAGTCTTGTTGGCCTTCCCTTTAATTATTATCCACAGGCATTCAACTTCATTGTCATTAGTTTCAATACTCATGGCGTCAAAAACTTCCCAAATATAAAGGGTCACCCCTCCACCTCTTCCCCTTTCCTGTCTCGTCTGAAGAGCTTATAGCCATCAAGTGCAGTGCTCCAGCTATGAGAGTTGTCTCACTAGGTTTCCATGATGGCAACTGCATCATAGTTCTGCTACTGCACTCAGGCCTCCAGCTCCTCTTAATTCTTACCAATTCTGTGTGCATTACTGCATTTGCACCACAACTGGGCTATTGAATTCACCCCTAACCCAGGCTTACCACCTTTAGGCCTTCTTCCAGACAGCCCAGCTGCATCCCCATCCCCCTTCAAATCTATTTGAAAGCCCTGTAAGAGTGTGCTAAAGATAGAAATAAAGCCAAGTTCACTTTTACCTCTGAGAGGACTGTGTGAATATTCGGAGCGGTTTTCCATTAAAACCCCGCCTTCTTTCCAAATGCATCGCATCCCAAAGCCAATGGAAGGGGCACATTACACAGGCAACCAGGACGGCACGACTGCCTCTTGCCATGACACCTGTGGTCGGCTGAGCTTTAACCAGTCCTGTCCCCACCTGCTGCTTGATCCCTAAATTACAGCCTCAAGCTCCCTCTGCCATAGGATTGTTTCTTTCTTCAGGCGGCTAGATTAAAAACCCCACCATTTAAATGAGCTCCAGAGCTGGACAAGATGGGCGGTGGGGCAGTGATTCCTGCAGCGTTGCCGTGAGGTTTGGGCTCTGCCACAGGTGCTGGCAGCATGCGGCGCTACCCTACTGCAGAAACCTTTCAGGGCCAAGCTGGGCTGGGGGGAGGGAGATTGGCGGCCCTCCCAGCTCCTGAGCACAAGGTGAGGAAAAAGAAACGGTGTTACCCAAAAACCCCCAAGAAATGACAAATGATAACAGAGTAAGGAGAGGGGCAAAGGCACAGTTTTGAGTTTTGTCTAGGCAGCACCAAGAGCAGACCATTCAAATCCAGGTGCGCAACACAGAAAATGCCACACGTTTTCCTGTGGCGGGGGGAAAAGGCTCCAAAAAAAGCACAACACAAACCCCAAACCACAATAGTGTTTGAATTTTCTGTCATTTTTGGCTGCAAGAAGCTGCTGTGCACTGCTGATGGCCTCTTCTCTGCGCTCTCCTCATCTTTGCTTGTCTCAGGGCTCTACAAAGCCAGGCTTTGGGGGCTTCTTTCTGCTCTTGCCAGGCCTGAGACCAAACAGCCTGGCGGGCCCGGGGCTGTTAGCAGGAGAGCTGCTGAAAGTCACCCCAAGCCATGCGGCCTTCCCCTGCAAGGCTCCAGAGATACAAGGGCAGAAAGCTGTAGCCTAAGCTCTACTGCACTAGCACCTTGTTGAGCTTGTCTGTCCTCAGGCATCCTTCAGGTTGCCCAGTGTAAATCTGAGCGGCTTTCTTAGGGACTTCGGGCTTTGCCCACACTGTGGCCTTGCTGAAGGCCAAGGCCAAGGAAAGGCTCTCATCTGTGCTGCCAGTTCCATGGAAGGCCCCAGAGCAAGAGGGCATCTCTTGGCTGCCGGGATCCCACCTTCACGGTCTGGCCTTGCAGGTTGGCAAAACCCACGTGGGTATCCTGGCACATTCCGGCACTGACTTTCCCTCTTAAGCTTCCCATTTTCTACAAGGAGAATTCTGATTTTTCCTTCTGCTTGGAAGGGGACGGATTGCCTTGGGTGATGTATTTGGCAGCAAGGTTCTCCTCGCATGGAAACACTTCCTGGCAGCCTTCTGCCCACTGACAAGCCATTTGGTCCCACTGCATCCCGGGGACCAGAGTGCAAAAGCAGCACCTTTCCTCTCCTCTGGGAAGAGCTGGTCTCACAGCCCTAACATCTGCACCCGACACAATGCAGATGGTGCCTGAAGGGAGTTTGTAGCTAATTGGGGCTCATTAGATTTACCAGCCCAGGGAACAAACAATATGATCAGAGGAAATGACCTCAAGTTGTGCCAAAGGAGATTTAGATTGGATCTCCAGGAAGTATTCCTTCAACAAAAGGATCTCAAGCTTGGCAACAGGCTGCCTAGGGCAATCAATGGCTGAGTCACCCCCCTCAGAGAGGTTTAAAAGTCATGGGCATGTGCCATCTGGGGACCTGGTGGAGTAGGCAGTGTTAAGTTTGCAGTGGAACTGTGTGAACTTCAGGGACTTTTTCAAGCCGCATGATGCAGAGATTTCAGGGTAGCTCAAGCAGTGTGGAGTCGAGGCTTAGACTCAATGATCCCCAAGGGTGCCTTCCAACATGGAGATCTAGGAGACTGGCAATGGAGGCCAGAAAGACAAAAGAAAGACCAAGGGACGTTCTTTGAAGAAGATTTACTCCAAAGCAGCCTTAAGCCCTTAACCAGGGCCACTCTAAGTGGCTGAGCTGGGGTAGGGACAAAGGGTGCAGTTGGCTGGCTTGTGATGCGCTGCGGCACCTGTGACATCACAGGGGGCGCCTCACAATGGGGGCAGCTGGAAAAGGCCCCAGCAGGTAACTCTGGCCCTGTATTGCTTGGGCAAGCGGTGAGTGCACATGTGGCGGGCAGGCTGTGCTGGGGATAAGGGCCGGGGCAGAAACGCTGCACCTGGGGCTGGGTTCTCCCTGCTGCATGCAGGGACAGCCCCTCATGGTAGAGCCTTGGCTAGGGTACCAGCTGCTACTGCTGCTGCTGCTGCTGCTGCTGCTGCTGCTGCTGCTGGGGCAGTGGGACAGGCCTTGCTGCCCCCAGATCCCTGGGATTCCCAGACCTGCTGCCCCCACTGCCAGCTGCCTCTTTCCCCGCTCCCCTCACGGCCTTCTCTCTATCCTCCTGCAGACCATGGATACCTGGGTATTGTGGTTCTTGCTCTTGCAAAGCATAGTCCACTACCCACAGCCCGTGGGGGACGATTTGGACGAGGCGACGCGTCTGCTCATGGAGGAGCGTGCAAGATTCCAGGAACGCGAGAGGATTCTGCTGGAGCTGGAGGTGGAGCAGCTCGCCCTGATGCAGAGTGGCCCATCCTGGGGAGACCTGCTCTGGTCTGCCTTGCAGGCCTGGCAGGTCTGGGCATTTGTCGGGCTCTTGCTTCTTCTCTTGCCCCTATGGTTTATGTGGAGGAAGAGAAGGCGTGAGGCAGAGGTCAGCGGCGAGCGGGAGAAGGAGAGCGAGGAAGAGGACGAGGCACGGTCATACAATCTGGCATGGCTTCTGGAGGAGCGCATACAGTGGCCTGCACAGGACCTGCAGGCAGGCTGCGACAGGACAACGGCCATGATGGAGAAATTGCTAAGTGCCCTCAGGCGTTCCTTGGTTGGGACTTTCTTCCCGGTGCTGCACCAAGCCATTGGTTTTGGCAGTGCCTTTGAAGGCTGGACTGAGAGCGGGGAGGAAAGCGTGTACCATGTGCTTGTACCCCTGACTGCTCCCTCAGGCCACATCTTCCGCCTGGAGCGTGACACTGACTGGCTGAGGCCCGGCAGGAACTTCCGCGTCCGCGTGGAGCTGGTGTGCAGCTGCCCGAGGGGGCAGGAGGGTGTGAACATGATGTGCTTCCGCCACCACCCTGACGTGATTGGCATGCTAACTGAGCAGCCCAACCTCCTAGACATGCTGTGCACCGGCTCCTACCTTGACGTGGAGAAAACGGTCTACTTCTTCTACAGACTGCTGGGAGTAAGCTGGCAGCGTTTGCCTGAGTCACGCAGTTGGCATTTAGCGCTGCACTGCTCCCAACGCTTCTGCCACCTCAGGCTGTCCAACGGCCAGGAAAGCTTCCAGGTTCAAGTGATGCTTGGGCTACAGCGATTTACCTCGGACATCTTTATCAGCAGCCGGCCTCGAGGGGCCCACACCCCAAGCACAGTGTGGCCTGAGACCTACAGCATGGCAGAGACAAAGTTCTTCAGGCACATGGCCAGGCAGCTCCCTCAGGACAGCTCGCACCTCAAATGCCTGCAGCTCCTTGCTGCAGCTTTTCAGGAGTGCAAGGGCTTCTCCATCCATTCCATCAAGACCATCATCATGCACCAGCTGAACACCGTACCGCTCTCACAGTGGCACAGCAGGTATTTCCTGCTTCAGCTGTCCGATGTCCTGGAGCAGCTGCGCTTAGCTCTGCAAAAGAAACACCTGCAGCATTTTATTGTGGGCAACCAGAGGCTTCCAGAGGAGATCAGGTTGCCCCGTGACGTACGAACGGCTAGGCCATCCAACCTCTTCCACAGCCTGTGGCAGGATCAGGCTGCCCACTCCCAGGCCATGCAAGCCTACCTTGATCTGCGCCATCGCCTGGCGAGGTTGCTGGCCTATGGCCACTGTTAGCAGGGCTCCTAGAATCACAGCATTGCTAGGTCGCAAGAGCCATTTAACATCATCAAGTTCAAGCCATGCCCTAACACCACCTCAACTAAACCATGACACTGAGTGCCACATCCAATCTTTTTTTAACACATCCAGGGATGGTGACTCCATCACCTCCCCCGAGAAGACAATTCCTCTACTTTTACCACTCTTTCAGTCAAAACCTTTTGCCTAACATGCAACCGAAATGTCCCTTGGCACAGCTTAAGACTGTGCCCTCTCCTTCCGTCACTTGCTGCCTGGAAAAAGAGACCGACCCCAACCTGACTACAGCCACCTTTCAGGCAGTTGTAGAGAGGGGCTAAGGTCACCTCTGAGTCTCTGTTTCTCCAGGCTAAACAGCTCCAGCTCCCTCACTTGTTCCTCACAGGGCTTGTGTTCCAAGGCCCTCACCGCGCCCTCTTGTTGTCCTTTGCATGTGTGTGCTCATGGGGCTTGCAGCTCCTGGCAGACGATCGCTTTTTAGTGCCGTGACAAAGAAGAAGGAATGGGATACACAGACAAATAGATATACACATATATAACTAGAACGTGTAGCTATATATATAAATAGCTACAAAGACTTTTATTAACAGATGTGTTTTTAATAGATACAAATGATAGAGTTCTGTTTTTAATAGATACAAATGATAACAATAGTTTATCAATGATCGTATGATTTGACAAAAAGATAGAGCACATATGTAATGTCACTTCCTGTTGTGACACATATTCATGCTCTACAGTTACTGCATTTATGAGAGGCCAAATTTTTATTACATAGATATACTTAAAAATATATATATACATATATACATGTATTGTATTTAATACAAAACAATAATTTCATAAATAAAATGGAAATGAAATAGAAAACCAATTAGAGAAAATTCCTATATAATTACCGCAAATGATATATATTTATTATTAAATTATGTTTACTAAATATGTAAAATGTTATAGAATGAAAAAAATCATTGGAATAGATATGATAATAAAACACTATAAATTCAGTATGTAGATTATGTCACTATCTGTAGTGACAACAGTGACTATCTATAGTGACTATCTACAGTAAAAATATTATGCTCTGTAATTATTTATGTATTTATGTATCTGTATTTATAATCTGTATGTATAATATGTATTTATAATCTGTAAGTATTTATGACAGGAAAGTTGTCATAAATACTTATGACAACTAAAATAATAAAATAATAAAAAATAAATAATAAAAATAATAAAATAATAAAATCAATAATAAATATTATTTATATATAATAAAATAATAAATAATAAAATAATAAAATTAAATAATAAAATAATAAAACTAAATATAGTTTTCAAATATATAGGATGCATATCACATCTCTAATCTTTTTGGACAGAAGTATGGCCATATACAGTGTCACTGTCTGTTTGGACACATATTAATTAACACGTATCACTAAGTGGCCGTATGACTGGCAAGCATGAAACTGTTTTGCTGGTTTTTCAATAAAACGCAATCTGACAGAAGCCGGAGTGTGCAAGACTTTCTTGATCTCAGCCACCCCTCTCGTATTGGTAAATGTCATGCGCCGGGAGCCTGGGCTTGTGAGCAGTCTCCTTCAGCTCATCCAGACTTACAGGGCTGAATTGGTTCTCATCAGAAATGAAGGCCACCTGTCCACAGCCCCTCATTCGCTCAGCTTACTTTTCAAAGTCTGTGGATTCAGCAGATATTCTTCATGATAAAAAAAATAAAAAAAAATAAATAAAGCCAAGTCTGCCCTTAGACTTTATTTAAAATAAAGTTGCTCAGAGGTGAATGCGGTGGTCTTTGCGGCTCATTGGGTTTGCAGGGTGAGGAATGGGTGCTAGAACATGCAGTTAGCACAACTGGAGAAAATAATGAGGACACAAAGAATAAGAAGTTCAAAGCTACAAAGATTGAGTCTCCTTTTGAGCTCGGCAAAATAACCACTGCCAGTCCCTTCAGAAGAACACAAACCATGCTTCACTGAATGAAACTGCTGCTCTTCGCAAACAGTCACTCAGCTCACTCTCGGAAGACACTGAGAGATCTGTATGTGTAAAAGTGGTTCTTGACCATGAGGATGTAAACCCAAGAAGAAGAATCCAGAAAAATCAGCACTCCAGAATAAGGGAAGTTTCCTGATGCAATCGTAAGAGATCTTCAAGTATTTTACTATCAATTCTTACTAAATTGATAATATTTCATTAGAATGTCATTATTCATAATTCTTCTCTAAGTGCTACGCACTGCTTGTGACAGTTTTTAGGAAGACTAATTAAGTATTCTTATGATATGAATATTATATATCTAGGAAGATATTCTAGTAAAAGCCTGTCTGCACGACCCAGCTTTCAAGCCAGACGACAATTCCGGGGACAGTGCTCTTGGAACTTCTCTGGAGCAGCGAGAATGAAGAAAAACAATGATGTTGTGGACAAGAAAAGGAAGGATCAACAAAACGTATTAGCCAATAGCAGCTGGTTAAGCTGCGCGATCCCTGTGGGACCCTGTAAGAGCGTGCTAAAGATAGAAATAAAGCCAAGTTCACTTTTACCTCTGAGAGGACTGTGTGAATATTCGGAGCGGTTTTCCATTAAAACCCCGCCTTCTTTCCAAATGCATCACATCCCAAAGCCAATGGAAGGGGCACATTACACAGGCAACCAGGACGGCACGACTGCCTCTTGCCATGACACCTGTGGTCGGCTGAGCTTTAACCAGTCCTGTCCCCACCTGCTGCTTGATCCCGAAATTACAGCCTCAAGCTCCCTCTGCCATAGGATTGTTTCTTTCTTCAGGCGGCTAGATTAAAAACCCCACCATTTAAATGAGCTCCAGAGCTGGACAAGATGGGCGGTGGGGCAGTGATTCCTGCAGCGTTGCCGTGAGGTTTGGGCTCTGCCACAGGTGCTGGCAGCATGCGGCGCTACCCTACTGCAGAAACCTTTCAGGGCCAAGCTGGGCTGGGGGGAGGGAGATTGGCGGCCCTCCCAGCTCCTGAGCACAAGGTGAGGAAAAAGAAACGGTGTTACCCAAAAACCCCCAAGAAATGACAAATGATAACAGAGTAAGGAGAGGGGCAAAGGCACAGTTTTGAGTTTTGTCTAGGCAGCACCAAGAGCAGACCATTCAAATCCAGGTGCGCAACACAGAAAATGCCACACGTTTTCCTGTGGCGGGGGGAAAAGGCTCCAAAAAAAGCACAACACAAACCCCAAACCACAATAGTGTTTGAATTTTCTGTCATTTTTGGCTGCAAGAAGCTGCTGTGCACTGCTGATGGCCTCTTCTCTGCGCTCTCCTCATCTTTGCTTGTCTCAGGGCTCTACAAAGCCAGGCTTTGGGGGCTTCTTTCTGCTCTTGCCAGGCCTGAGACCAAACAGCCTGGCGGGCCCGGGGCTGTTAGCAGGAGAGCTGCTGAAAGTCACCCCAAGCCATGCGGCCTTCCCCTGCAAGGCTCCAGAGATACAAGGGCAGAAAGCTGTAGCCTAAGCTCTACTGCACTAGCACCTTGTTGAGCTTGTCTGTCCTCAGGCATCCTTCAGGTTGCCCAGTGTAAATCTGAGCTGCTTTCTTAGGGACTTCGGGCTTTGCCCACACTGTGGCCTTGCTGAAGGCCAAGGCCAAGGAAAGGCTCTCATCTGTGCTGCCAGTTCCATGGAAGGCCCCAGAGCAAGAGGGCATCTCTTGGCTGCCGGGATCCCACCTTCACGGTCTGGCCTTGCAGGTTGGCAAAACCCACGTGGGTATCCTGGCACATTCCGGCACTGACTTTCCCTCTTAAGCTTCCCATTTTCTACAAGGAGAATTCTGATTTTTCCTTCTGCTTGGAAGGGGACGGATTGCCTTGGGTGATGTATTTGGCAGCAAGGTTCTCCTCGCATGGAAACACTTCCTGGCAGCCTTCTGCCCACTGACAAGCCATTTGGTCCCACTGCATCCCGGGGACCAGAGTGCAAAAGCAGCACCTTTCCTCTCCTCTGGGAAGAGCTGGTCTCACAGCCCTAACATCTGCACCCGACACAATGCAGATGGTGCCTGAAGGGAGTTTGTAGCTAATTGGGGCTCATTAGATTTACCAGCCCAGGGAACAAACAATATGATCAGAGGAAATGACCTCAAGTTGTGCCAAAGGAGATTTAGATTGGATCTCCAGGAAGTATTCCTTCAACAAAAGGATCTCAAGCTTGGCAACAGGCTGCCTAGGGCAATCAATGGCTGAGTCACCCCCCTCAGAGAGGTTTAAAAGTCATGGGCATGTGCCATCTGGGGACCTGGTGGAGTAGGCAGTGTTAAGTTTGCAGTGGAACTGTGTGAACTTCAGGGACTTTTTCAAGCCGCATGATGCAGAGATTTCAGGGTAGCTCAAGCAGTGTGGAGTCGAGGCTTAGACTCAATGATCCCCAAGGGTGCCTTCCAACATGGAGATCTAGGAGACTGGCAATGGAGGCCAGAAAGACAAAAGAAAGACCAAGGGACGTTCTTTGAAGAAGATTTACTCCAAAGCAGCCTTAAGCCCTTAACCAGGGCCACTCTAAGTGGCTGAGCTGGGGTAGGGACAAAGGGTGCAGTTGGCTGGCTTGTGATGCGCTGCGGCACCTGTGACATCACAGGGGGCGCCTCACAATGGGGGCAGCTGGAAAAGGCCCCAGCAGGTAACTCTGGCCCTGTATTGCTTGGGCAAGCGGTGAGTGCACATGTGGCGGGGAGGCTGTGCTGGGGATAAGGGCCGGGGCAGAAACGCTGCACCTGGGGCTGGGTTCTCCCTGCTGCATGCAGGGACAGCCCCTCATGGTAGAGCCTTGGCTAGGGTACCAGCTGCTACTGCTACTGCTGCTGCTGCTGCTGCTGGGGCAGTGGGACAGGCCTTGCTGCCCCCAGATCCCTGGGATTCCCAGACCTGCTGCCCCCACTGCCAGCTGCCTCTTTCCCCGCTCCCCTCACGGCCTTCTCTCTGTCCTCCTGCAGACCATGGATACCTGGGTATTGTGGTTCTTGCTCTTGCAAAGCATAGTCCACTACCCACAGCCCGTGGGGGACGATTTGGACGAGGCGACGCGTCTGCTCATGGAGGAGCGTGCAAGATTCCAGGAACGCGAGAGGATTCTGCTGGAGCTGGAGGTGGAGCAGCTCGCCCTGATGCAGAGTGGCCCATCCTGGGGAGACCTGCTCTGGTCTGCCTTGCAGGCCTGGCAGGTCTGGGCATTTGTCGGGCTCTTGCTTCTTCTCTTGCCCCTATGGTTTATGTGGAGGAAGAGAAGGCGTGAGGCAGAGGTCAGCGGCGAGCGGGAGAAGGAGAGCGAGGAAGAGGACGAGGCACGGTCATACAATCTGGCATGGCTTCTGGAGGAGCGCATACAGTGGCCTGCACAGGACCTGCAGGCAGGCTGCGACAGGACAACGGCCATGATGGAGAAATTGCTAAGTGCCCTCAGGCGTTCCTTGGTTGGGACTTTCTTCCCGGTGCTGCACCAAGCCATTGGTTTTGGCAGTGCCTTTGAAGGCTGGACTGAGAGCGGGGAGGAAAGCGTGTACCATGTGCTTGTACCCCTGACTGCTCCCTCAGGCCACATCTTCCGCCTGGAGCGTGACACTGACTGGCTGAGGCCTGGCAGGAACTTCCGCGTCCGCGTGGAGCTGGTGTGCAGCTGCCCGAGGGGGCAGGAGGGTGTGAACATGATGTGCTTCCGCCACCACCCTGACGTGATTGGCATGCTAACTGAGCAGCCCAACCTCCTAGACATGCTGTGCACCGGCTCCTACCTTGACGTGGAGAAAACGGTCTACTTCTTCTACAGACTGCTGGGAGTAAGCTGGCAGCGTTTGCCTGAGTCACGCAGTTGGCATTTAGCGCTGCACTGCTCCCAACGCTTCTGCCACCTCAGGCTGTCCAACGGCCAGGAAAGCTTCCAGGTTCAAGTGATGCTTGGGCTACAGCGATTTACCTCGGACATCTTTATCAGCAGCCGGCCTCGAGGGGCCCACACCCCAAGCACAGTGTGGCCTGAGACCTACAGCATGGCAGAGACAAAGTTCTTCAGGCACATGGCCAGGCAGCTCCCTCAGGACAGCTCGCACCTCAAATGCCTGCAGCTCCTTGCTGCAGCTTTTCAGGAGTGCAAGGGCTTCTCCATCCATTCCATCAAGACCATCATCATGCACCAGCTGAACACCGTACCGCTCTCACAGTGGCACAGCAGGTATTTCCTGCTTCAGCTGTCCGATGTCCTGGAGCAGCTGCGCTTAGCTCTGCAAAAGAAACACCTGCAGCATTTTATTGTGGGCAACCAGAGGCTTCCAGAGGAGATCAGGCTGCCCCCAGATGTACGAACGGCTAGGCCATCCAACCTCTTCCACAGCCTGTGGCAGGATCGGGCTGCCCACTCCCAGGCCATGCAAGCCTACCTTGATCTGCGCCATCGCCTGGCGAGGTTGCTGGCCTATGGCCACTGTTAGCAGGGCTCCTAGAATCACAGCATTGCTAGGTCGCAAGAGCCATTTAACATCATCAAGTTCAAGCCATGCCCTAACACCACCTCAACTAAACCATGACACTGAGTGCCACATCCAATCTTTTTTTAACACATCCAGGGATGGTGACTCCATCACCTCCCCCGAGAAGACAATTCCTCTACTTTTACCACTCTTTCAGTCAAAACCTTTTGCCTAACATGCAACCGAAATGTCCCTTGGCACAGCTTAAGACTGTGCCCTCTACTTCCGTCACTTGCTGCCTGGAAAAAGAGACCGACCCCAACCTGACTACAGCCACCTTTCAGGCAGTTGTAGAGAGGGGCTAAGGTCACCTCTGAGTCTCTGTTTCTCCAGGCTAAACAGCTCCAGCTCCCTCACTTGTTCCTCACAGGGCTTGTGTTCCAAGGCCCTCACCACGCCCTCTTCTTGACCTTTGCATGTGTGTGCTCATGGGGCTTGCAGCTCCTGGCAGACGATCGTTTTTTAGTGCCGTGACAAAGAAGAAGGAATGGGATACACAGACAAATAGATATACGCATATATAACTAGAACGTGTAGCTGTCCGTTTAGGGGACTTTTTGATTCGGGTTCTTTTTCCCTTTGAACTGAAGATTGATGAGAGGGAGGCGATTTTTTTTCTCGTTCGGTCTCAGTTGTTTATTTTTTCTTATCAGCATTACAAGGTACAAGGAGCTATGTGCACTATGATAGAAAAGGGGTAAAATGGCTAACAAAGATCTTCTTCAAGGTCTTTTATATGTCCATTTACCCAATTAACAGATGCCAACTAAGCTATTTTTCTTAGTGACCCAATGACCCAACACTTGTGTGCTGCACTGTGATATTTTCTACCCAATCACCTACTACTACCCAAAAACCCCTAGGAGGAGAAGATGAAGAAGAAAGAAGAAGGACAAGAGACAACACCCTAAATCCTCCATCTTGTCTCCTGTTCTCTAAACTACTTTTTCACCCAGTGATTTAAGAAACTTTCTAATCTACACATTTACACATTTCCTATTTAACTTTAACATTTGTTTTCATGTATCACCATGAAAACATGCACATGAATTTCATATTATATGAAATTCAGTGTTTCTTTGAATCCTGGAACTAAATATTAAAAGCAAGGGCACACAGTCTGTATCTCAGACTCCAACATCTGCCCCTCTCTTTTTAAAAAAAAAATTTTAAAAAAATCAACCTAAATCTTTTCTTGGATTACTTTTCAAGAAAGGTTATTTTTCCTTCACTTCTGTTTTAACAAATGAGGCTTTACAATATTAATTTTCCCACTTTTTCACTTGAAACCCAAAGTCCATTGTTCTTGCATGTGGGATCCAAGCCGTTCTGCTGTCAACTGTTGTCTCGATACAGTTCATATCAGCATGCTCGCTCTTCTGCTCTCTGGGCTGTCTGCTTGTCTCTGCAGCTGATCAGTTTCCACGTTCTTCTCTAGGAAGTTACTTCTGCTTTGAACCTGTGAATACACAAACATAGACTTTCCTCCAAATTATTAATTGAAATGAATTTTTTAATCTTGTTTCTGAACCTTTGACTAGACGCAAAGAATTCTCTCTTAACTTTGCTTGAGTACTGTTAGAACAATACCTGATAATTGATGGAACTGGCTTCGTAAAAGACTTGTCTAAAAAGGACTGTTCAAGAATTATTTGCAATAGATGTAAGATCTTTACGCTTTTTCCAAAAATTTAAGATATATAAGGTTTTTATACTTCCGAGGCATAGCCTTGGTTCCCCCCTTTTTCTTTATATAATTAAGTAAGGTATTTGTTTTTTTGTTATGACAATGAAAAACCATCAAATTAAAACACTTGCACATGTATACACATAGGAAATAACACTTTTACAGAAATCAAAAACTTATTAAGAAGATGCATAATTAATATTATGCGATATTAAACTTATCTGAATAATCTGTAATATGAATTGATAAATGTACTAAATATATACTCTCATCCCAGAGTCTGCCACAGCTGATAAATCAATGGAAGATTGGAAAATCATGTCCGGATAACAATTTTCCAAGCTCACTGTAAAATCCAGCTGCTATATTAAGTCACTAATTGCCAAGTCAAATTGACCTGAATATTGTTTTGATGCAGAAAACTTCTGGGTTTATTGGTAAATTCTCCATCCAGGTAAAGTCAAGGCTTGGCCAGAGCCTTAGGCTTCATCTGGAAAGATGTCTCCTAACTCATTTTCAAAGCAAGGGGTTTAAAAATAGCAGCTATAAGATGCTTAAAACACAGCAAACCTTTAAAAGGCATTTGTATAAAACAATGATCAGATGTCCTAGGCAATCGACCAATCAAACCATTCAGTAGTCAATTCAATCTGAAGTTTTTTTCATAACCCTTGACTTTCAACCATGACACATCTTCTTAGAATTTTGGAAACTAAAATAATAAAGATACACTGGATTAGGCAAATGCAAATCTTTTTAAACAAAGAAAAGAGTAAAAACCAAGACAAAAAAAACTCTGTATAGAGCAGCTGCATAACTTATTTACCAAGATGCATCTGTAGTGAGAAGATAAAAAAACTTAAATGACACGTGTCTAAAAGGTAATTACACAAAGACACATCAAAATATGCACAAAGCCGGCTGCAAACACAGTGACACTCCATAGATAATGCTCATCATAGAAATCTATAAATTTACATTATAGAATGAATATGTCATCAGTGAGTGTCTGAGGAAATCAAGATAATAAATTGAAAATATTTGTAATTATCTTTATCTCTATAGGAAAATAACTATGCAGTTTAAACAAATGTCTTCAATAAGACATGAAGCAATTTAAATTTAAACTTGTTAAAAGTTAATTATGATAAAAGGAAGTAACAAAACTTAAAATTAAAAAATACCAAAGTTATAACTTAACTTAAAAACACTCAAACTTAAACATAGTGAAATTTAACTTTGATTAATCTTATTAACACAATCTATATTAGATGAAAACACAACTTAATCTTACTCTGTTATTATAAAAAAAGGCAATTAAAAGTTTGGTATACACTTCTTTGAACACAATATAACAGGAATATTGATTCACTATAGAGATTATAGGGATGTAACAAATTTATCACCATTCTATGCTATCTGGTTTTGAGAATAACTTATAATAACTGTAGATGTTATTAAAAATACCATTCGTAACAAGAATTTGCTTGGTATATGCTTAAATTTGTTAGGATTTTTAGAATGCAGTTTTACTAGAGAAAAAATACAACACCACAGATTTGGTAATTTGCGATTCAGCTTTTGTAGTACTTTTCAGAAACATTAAGTTTAACTTTTTTAACTAAAATCCAAATTGGTATATATGCTGTTATACAGGTTTGGTTTTGGTTTTTTTGTTTGTTTGTTTGTTTGTTTTGTTTTTTTTTTTTTTTGTTTTTTATAACAAAAGGACTCACATTAAAATTTCTTTATTAAAACTGTAAAAAAAAATACCAAGCAAATGGGTAATATATGGTTAATATGACTTTCAGATTACTGAAAACTGTATTGAACTAAATCTACAATACACTTATTCAAATGAAAGGTTAAAAATGAAAGAAACCTGTCATTAAATCCTTTTTCTGTAGGATTAATCATATGATTTTTCAACTTAATTTTAAAGAAATGCATCTTGCAGAAATTAACTGTAATTTCAGTAATACTGCTTGATCACTCTATATCATACAATACTACATTATCAGTAGATATATAGAGAAGATAACATTTTCAAAGCTTTCATGTATTGAGAATACCAAAACTGAAGAAAAATCTTTTAAATTTCTTGGGATGCATAAATATCATGTTTTTTTACGTTATTCTGTAAAAACAAAATCAACAGATATCATTAGAAATACAACATCCATATGCATTCTATTATGCAACATTTTTAAACTTTTAAATCTATTTTTGAAGGCACTTCAATAGGGGCTTCTCTCTGAAGCTTGTGACTGCTATAATTTGCAGATAAGCCAGTAATGCATCTTACAATGCTTTTGATTTTTGCTTTTCGGCTGTTTTTCTGAAACCATTCCAGAGATGCTGGACTTTGTACTGACATGTCCTGTAACCCTGTGTCCATGTCTGTGGGAGGATTTGTAGATTGAAAGAACTGTGCATTACCACGGCTATGCTCAAAAGACTCTTGGCTTTGTGTGGTGTCCAGTAAATCTATCTGCGGTGGTGAAGCTGTTGTTTTTTCAGGCTGTTGTTGCTCTGCCGCAGCTTTATTGTAAAGTGGATTCAATTTTAAAAGTGCCGCCGCAGCGCTTGGTGCAGGCCAAGGCTCGGTTTCTCCCCCCGCCTGTCCCCTGGCTCCGGGCTGGGCATGGAGGGACGGGACCACGCCTCCCTGTGACGTCACGGGCGCCCCTGATGAGGGCTGGCCTGGGGACGGTGCCGCAGGCGGGGTCTGGAGCTGCTGCTGTGGTTGCGTCACTGCTGACGTCACGCTGACTGACAGCTGTGGCTCCAAGCCCACCCCTGGAAGGCGGGGCGCAAGGGCCGCCGAGCCCGTGGAGGTCCCGGACCGCTCTGGGTCGGGCTGAACCCCCCCGTACCCTCCCAGGGGGGACAGGGCTGTCCCCTCCACCCCCCTAGGGCCGGAAAGGGACTCGGCTGCTGGCACACAGGCAGCCAAGGAAGTTTCCCCTCCCTCTTCTGCCGGCACCAGCATACCGGCTGCTGGAACAGCTCCAAGAGAACTGAGACACTCTTGCAAAAGCTCTAAGACCCCTTTTTGCAAATTCTGCCCGCATTTTTGAATCGCCTCCTCGTCTCTGTATAGTTGTTTCTCTGGGCTTTCAACAGGCTTAGACATTCCTGAGGTAGATTTCAGGAAGTCTAATACAGACTTTTCAGCGTGCAGTAATAAGCATTCCGCATCTGGCTGAAACAAACCCTTCTGTTTTTCTGGACCCATAGTGTCCTTTGCCTGAGTTTCAAACTCCCATTTACAGGCGATGACTTCATAAGTCACTGCAGAAGCTGTTAAAAGTTCAGCTGCTACCTTGTCTCCAAGAGTGTTTTTTTCATATACTGTTACGTTTATCTTCTCCCACAGGCTTGGGGTAAAAATATTCTCTGAATTCACATTAGGGAATTCTACTCGTACCCAGGATATAAGGCTTTTAAACTCATCCGTGGATACAGAGAGCGGGTGCTCCTTTACCATAGCTTCCAAGGTAGCCAAAACCTCCCCCTCAGGTTTGGACATGTTTCTCATATTTTTGCTCCCTTTTGACGGCTTACCTGACCTCAGGGTCAGCTTTGTCTCAGCTCCTCTATCCGTGATCCGTTCCACAGCTCACAGACGTCTGGCTTGGCTTGTCCGCTCTCACCAGCACCGGGATTACTGAGATCTTCTTTTTCCCCTTTCCAGGGAGTTTTCCAGCTTTCCGCTGTCTTCTCCTTTTTTCCAGCTTTTCGCTGTCTTCTCTTCTTCTCTCTTTTTTTTTTTTACTGGAGCCTTCAGTTCAAAGAGCCCCAAGTTTGGGAGCCATTTGTCCGTTTAGGGGACTTTTTGATTCGGGTTCTTTTTCCCTTTGAACTGAAGATTGATGAGAGGGAGGCGATTTTTTTTCTCGTTCGGTCTCAGTTGTTTATTTTTTCTTATCAGCATTACAAGGTACAAGGAGCTATGTGCACTATGATAGAAAAGGGGTAAAATGGCTAACAAAGATCTTCTTCAAGGTCTTTTATATGTCCATTTACCCAATTAACAGATGATAACTAAGCTATTTTTCTTAGTGACCCAATGACCCAACACTTGTGTGCTGCACTGTGATATTTTCTACCTAATCACCTACTACTACCCAAAAACCCCTAGGAGGAGAAGATGAAGAAGAAAGAAGAAGGACAAGAGACAACACCCTAAATCCTCCATCTTGTCTCCTGTTCTCTAAACTACTTTTTCACCCAGTGATTTAAGAAACTTTCTAATCTACACATTTACACATTTCCTATTTAACTTTAACATTTGTTTTCATGTATCACCATGAAAACATGCACATGAATTTCATATTATATGAAATTCAGTGTTTCTTTGAATCCTGGAACTAAATATTAAAAGCAAGGGCACACAGTCTGTATCTCAGACTCCAACATGTAGCTATATATATAAATAGCTACAAAGACTTTTATTAACAGATGTGTTTTTAATAGATACAAATGATAGAGTTCTGTTTTTAATAGATACAAATGATAACAATAGTTTATCAATGATCGTATGATTTGACAAAAAGATAGAGCACATATGTAATGTCACTTCCTGTTGTGACACATATTCATGCTCTACAGTTACTGCATTTATGAGAGGCCAAATTTTTATTACATAGATATACTTAAAAATATATATATACATATATACATGTATTGTATTTAATACAAAACAATAATTTCATAAATAAAATGGAAATGAAATAGAAAACCAATTAGAGATAATTCCTATATAATTACAGCAAATGATATATATTTATTATTAAATTATGTTTACTAAATAAGTAAAATGTTATAGAATGAAAAAATCATTGGAATAGATATGATAATAAAACACTATAAATTCAGTATGTAGATTATGTCACTATCTATAGTGACAACAGTGACTATCTACAGTGACTATCTACAGTAAAAATATTATGCTCTGTAATTATTTATGTATTTATGTATCTGTATTTATAATCTGTATGTATAATATGTATTTATAATCTGTAAGTATTTATGACAGGAAAGTTGTCATAAATACTTATGACAACTAAAATAATAAAATAATAAAAAATAAATAATAAAAATAATAAAATAATAAAATCAATAATAAATATTATTTATATATAATAAAATAATAAATAATAAAATAATAAAATTAAATAATAAAATAATAAAACTAAATATAGTTTTCAAATATATAGGATGCATATCACATCTCTAATATTTTTGGACAGAAGTATGGCCATATACAGTGTCACTGTCTGTTTGGACACATATTAATTAACACATATCACTAAGTGGCCGTATGACTGGCAAGCATGAAACTGTTTTGCTGGTTTTTCAATAAAATGCAATCTGACAGAAGCCGGAGTGTGCAAGACTTTCTTGATCTCAGCCACCCCTCTCGTATTGGTAAATGTCATGCGCCGGGAGCCTGGGCTTGTGAGCAGTCTCCTTCAACTCATCCAGACTTACAGGGCTGAATTGGTTCTCATCAGAAATGAAGGCCACCTGTCCACAGCCCCTCATTCGCTCAGCTTACTTTTCAAAGTCTGTGGATTCAGCAGATATTCTTCATGATAAAAAAAATAAAAAAAAATAAATAAAGCCAAGTCTGCCCTTAGACTTTATTTAAAATAAAGTTGCTCAGAGGTGAATGCGGTGGTCTTTGCGGCTCATTGGGTTTGCAGGGTGAGGAATGGGTGCTAGAACATGCAGTTAGCACAACTGGAGAAAATAATGAGGACACAAAGAATAAGAAGTTCAAAGCTACAAAGATTGAGTCTCCTTTTGAGCTCGGCAAAATAACCACTGCCAGTCCCTTCAGAAGAACACAAACCATGCTTCACTGAATGAAACTGCTGCTCTTCGCAAACAGTCACTCAGCTCACTCTCGGAAGACACTGAGAGATCTGTATGTGTAAAAGTGGTTCTTGACCATGAGGATGTAAACCCAAGAAGAAGAATCCAGAAAAATCAGCACTCCAGAATAAGGGAAGTTTCCTGATGCAATCGTAAGAGATCTTCAAGTATTTTACTATCAATTCTTACTAAATTGATAATATTTCATTAGAATGTCATTATTCATAATTCTTCTCTAAGTGCTACGCACTGCTTGTGACAGTTTTTAGGAAGACTAATTAAGTATTCTTATGATATGAATATTATATATCTAGGAAGATATTCTAGTAAAAGCCTGTCTGCACGACCCAGCTTTCAAGCCAGACGACAATTCCGGGGACAGTGCTCTTGGAACTTCTCTGGAGCAGCGAGAATGAAGAAAAACAATGATGTTGTGGACAAGAAAAGGAAGGATCAACAAAACGTATTAGCCAATAGCAGCTGGTTAAGCTGCGCGATCCCTGTGGGACCCTGTAAGAGCGTGCTAAAGATAGAAATAAAGCCAAGTTCACTTTTACCTCTGAGAGGACTGTGTGAATATTCGGAGCGGTTTTCCATTAAAACCCCGCCTTCTTTCCAAATGCATCACATCCCAAAGCCAATGGAAGGGGCACATTACACAGGCAACCAGGACGGCACGACTGCCTCTTGCCATGACACCTGTGGTCGGCTGAGCTTTAACCAGTCCTGTCCCCACCTGCTGCTTGATCCCTAAATTACAGCCTCAAGCTCCCTCTGCCATAGGATTGTTTCTTTCTTCAGGCGGCTAGATTAAAAACCCCACCATTTAAATGAGCTCCAGAGCTGGACAAGATGGGCGGTGGGGCAGTGATTCCTGCAGCGTTGCCGTGAGATCTGGGCTCTGCCACAGGTGCTGGCAGCATGCGGTGCTACCCTACTGCAGAAACCTTTCAGGGCCAAGCTGGGCTGGGGGGAGGGAGATTGGCGGCCCTCCCAGCTCCTGAGCACAAGGTGAGGAAAAAGAAACGGTGTTACCCAAAAACCCGCAAGAAATGACAAATGATAACAGAGTAAGGAGAGGGGCAAAGGCACAGTTTTGAGTTTTGTCTAGGCAGCACCAAGAGCAGACCATTCAAATCCAGGTGCGCAACACAGAAAATGCCACACGTTTTCCTGTGGCGGGGGGAAAAGGCTCCAAAAAAAGCACAACACAAACCCCAAACCACAATAGTGTTTGAATTTTCTGTCATTTTTGGCTGCAAGAAGCTGCTGTGCACTGCTGATGGCCTCTTCTCCGCGCTCTCCTCATCTTTGCTTGTCTCAGGGCTCTACAAAGCCAGGCTTTGGGGGCTTCTTTCTGCTCTTGCCAGGCCTGAGACCAAACAGCCTGGCGGGCCCGGGGCTGTTAGCAGGAGAGCTGCTGAAAGTCACCCCAAGCCATGCGGCCTTCCCCTCCAAGGCTCCAGAGATACAAGGGCAGAAAGCTGTAGCCTAAGCTCTACTGCACTAGCACCTTGTTGAGCTTGTCTGTCCTCGGGCATCCTTCAGGTTGCCTAGTGTAAATCTGAGCGGCTTTCTTAGGGACTTCGGGCTTTGCCCACACTGTGGCCTTGCTGAAGGCCAAGGCCAAGGAAAGGCTCTCATCTGTGCTGCCAGTTCCATGGAAGGCCCCAGAGCAAGAGGGCATCTCTTGGCTGCCGGGATCCCACCTTCACGGTCTGGCCTTGCAGGTTGGCAAAACCCACGTGGGTATCCTGGCACATTCCGGCACTGACTTTCCCTCTTAAGCTTCCCATTTTCTACAAGGAGAATTCTGATTTTTCCTTCTGCTTGGAAGGGGACGGATTGCCTTGGGTGATGTATTTGGCAGCAAGGTTCTCCTCGCATGGAAACACTTCCTGGCAGCCTTCTGCCCACTGACAAGCCATTTGGTCCCACTGCATCCCGGGGACCAGAGTGCAAAAGCAGCACCTTTCCTCTCCTCTGGGAAGAGCTGGTCTCACAGCCCTAACATCTGCACCCGACACAATGCAGATGGTGCCTGAAGGGAGTTTGTAGCTAATTGGGGCTCATTAGATTTACCAGCCCAGGGAACAAACAATATGATCAGAGGAAATGACCTCAAGTTGTGCCAAAGGAGATTTAGATTGGATCTCCAGGAAGTATTCCTTCAACAAAAGGATCTCAAGCTTGGCAACAGGCTGCCTAGGGCAATCAATGGCTGAGTCACCCCCCTCAGAGAGGTTTAAAAGTCATGGGCATGTGCCATCTGGGGACCTGGTGGAGTAGGCAGTGTTAAGTTTGCAGTGGAACTGTGTGAACTTCAGGGACTTTTTCAAGCCGCATGATGCAGAGATTTCAGGGTAGCTCAAGCAGTGTGGAGTCGAGGCTTAGACTCAATGATCCCCAAGGGTGCCTTCCAACATGGAGATCTAGGAGACTGGCAATGGAGGCCAGAAAGACAAAAGAAAGACCAAGGGACGTTCTTTGAAGAAGATTTACTCCAAAGCAGCCTTAAGCCCTTAACCAGGGCCACTCTAAGTGGCTGAGCTGGGGTAGGGACAAAGGGTGCAGTTGGCTGGCTTGTGATGCGCTGCGGCACCTGTGACATCACAGGGGGCGCCTCACAATGGGGGCAGCTGGAAAAGGCCCCAGCAGGTAACTCTGGCCCTGTATTGCTTCTGCAAGCGGTGAGTGCACATGTGGCGGGGAGGCTGTGCTGGGGATAAGGGCCGGGGCAGAAACGCTGCACCTGGGGCTGGGTTCTCCCTGCTGCATGCAGGGACAGCCCCTCATGGTAGAGCCTTGGCTAGGGTACCAGCTGCTACTGCTACTGCTGCTGCTGCTGCTGCTGGGGCAGTGGGACAGGCCTTGCTGCCCCCAGATCCCTGGGATTCCCAGACCTGCTGCTCCCACTGCCAGCTGCCTCTTTCCCCGCTCCCCTCACGGCCTTCTCTCTATCCTCCTGCAGACCATGGATACCTGGGTATTGTGGTTCTTGCTCTTGCAAAGCATAGTCCACTACCCACAGCCCGTGGGGGACGATTTGGACGAGGCGACGCGTCTGCTCATGGAGGAGCGTGCAAGATTCCAGGAACGCGAGAGGATTCTGCTGGAGCTGGAGGTGGAGCAGCTCGCCCTGATGCAGAGTGGCCCATCCTGGGGAGACCTGCTCTGGTCTGCCTTGCAGGCCTGGCAGGTCTGGGCATTTGTCGGGCTCTTGCTTCTTCTCTTGCCCCTATGGTTTATGTGGAGGAAGAGAAGGCGTGAGGCAGAGGTCAGCGGCGAGCGGGAGAAGGAGAGCGAGGAAGAGGACGAGGCACGGTCATACAATCTGGCATGGCTTCTGGAGGAGCGCATACAGTGGCCTGCACAGGACCTGCAGGCAGGCTGCGACAGGACAACGGCCATGATGGAGAAATTGCTAAGTGCCCTCAGGCGTTCCTTGGTTGGGACTTTCTTCCCGGTGCTGCACCAAGCCATTGGTTTTGGCAGTGCCTTTGAAGGCTGGACTGAGAGCGGGGAGGAAAGTGTGTACCATGTGCTTGTACCCCTGACTGCTCCCTCAGGCCACATCTTCCGCCTGGAGCGTGACACTGACTGGCTGAGGCCCGGCAGGAACTTCCGCGTCCGCGTGGAGCTGGTGTGCAGCTGCCCGAGGGGGCAGGAGGGTGTGAACATGATGTGCTTCCGCCACCACCCTGACGTGATTGGCATGCTAACTGAGCAGCCCAACCTCCTAGACATGCTGTGCACCGGCTCCTACCTTGACGTGGAGAAAACGGTCTACTTCTTCTACAGACTGCTGGGAGTAAGCTGGCAGCGTTTGCCTGAGTCACGCAGTTGGCATTTAGCGCTGCACTGCTCCCAACGCTTCTGCCACCTCAGGCTGTCCAACGGCCAGGAAAGCTTCCAGGTTCAAGTGATGCTTGGGCTACAGCGATTTACCTCGGACATCTTTATCAGCAGCCGGCCTCGAGGGGCCCACACCCCAAGCACAGTGTGGCCTGAGACCTACAGCATGGCAGAGACAAAGTTCTTCAGGCACATGGCCAGGCAGCTCCCTCAGGACAGCTCGCACCTCAAATGCCTGCAGCTCCTTGCTGCAGCTTTTCAGGAGTGCAAGGGCTTCTCCATCCATTCCATCAAGACCATCATCATGCACCAGCTGAACACCGTACCGCTCTCACAGTGGCACAGCAGGTATTTCCTGCTTCAGCTGTCCGATGTCCTGGAGCAGCTGCGCTTAGCTCTGCAAAAGAAACACCTGCAGCATTTTATTGTGGGCAACCAGAGGCTTCCAGAGGAGATCAGGTTGCCCCGTGATGTACGAACGGCTAGGCCATCCAACCTCTTCCACAGCCTGTGGCAGGATCGGGCTGCCCACTCCCAGGCCATGCAAGCCTACCTTGATCTGTGCCATCGCCTGGCGAGGTTGCTGGCCTATGGCCACTGTTAGCAGGGCTCCTAGAATCACAGCATTGCTAGGTCGCAAGAGCCATTTAACATCATCAAGTTCAAGCCATGCCCTAACACCACCTCAACTAAACCATGACACTGAGTGCCACATCCAATCTTTTTTTAACACATCCAGGGATGGTGACTCCATCACCTCCCCCGAGAAGACAATTCCTCTACTTTTACCACTCTTTCAGTCAAAACCTTTTGCCTAACATGCAACCGAAATGTCCCTTGGCACAGCTTAAGACTGTGCCCTCTCCTTCCGTCACTTGCTGCCTGGAAAAAGAGACCGACCCCAACCTGACTACAGCCACCTTTCAGGCAGTTGTAGAGAGGGGCTAAGGTCACCTCTGAGTCTCTGTTTCTCCAGGCTAAACAGCTCCAGCTCCCTCACTTGTTCCTCACAGGGCTTGTGTTCCAAGGCCCTCACCGCGCCCTCTTGTTGTCCTTTGCATGTGTGTGCTCATGGGGCTTGCAGCTCCTGGCAGACGATCGCTTTTTAGTGCCGTGACAAAGAAGAAGGAATGGGATACACAGACAAATAGATATACACATATATAACTAGAACGTGTAGCTATATATATAAATAGCTACAAAGACTTTTATTAACAGATGTGTTTTTAATAGATACAAATGATAGAGTTCTGTTTTTAATAGATACAAATGATAACAATAGTTTATCAATGATCGTATGATTTGACAAAAAGATAGAGCACATATGTAATGTCACTTCCTGTTGTGACACATATTCATGCTCTACAGTTACTGCATTTATGAGAGGCCAAATTTTTATTACATAGATATACTTAAAAATATATATATACATATATGCATGTATTGTATTTAATACAAAACAATAATTTCATAAATAAAATGGAAATGAAATAGAAAACCAATTAGAAATAATTCCTATATAATTACAGCAAATGATATATATTTATTATTAAATTATGTTTACTAAATAAGTAAAATGTTATAGAATGAAAAAAATCATTGGAATAGATATGATAATAAAACACTATAAATTCAGTATGTAGATTATGTCACTATCTATAGTGACAACAGTGACTATCTATAGTGACTATCTACAGTAAAAATATTATGCTCTGTAATTATTTATGTATTTATGTATCTGTATTTATAATCTGTATGTATAATATGTATTTATAATCTGTAAGTATTTATGACAGGAAAGTTGTCATAAATACTTATGACAACTAAAATAATAAAATAATAAAAAATAAATAATAAAAATAATAAAATAATAAAATCAATAATAAATATTATTTATATATAATAAAATAATAAATAATAAAATAATAAAATTAAATAATAAAATAATAAAACTAAATATAGTTTTCAAATATATAGGATGCATATCACATCTCTAATCTTTTTGGACAGAAGTATGGCCATATACAGTGTCACTGTCTGTTTGGACACATATTAATTAACACATATCACTAAGTGGCCGTATGACTGGCAAGCATGAAACTGTTTTGCTGGTTTTTCAATAAAATGCAATCTGACAGAAGCCGGAGTGTGCAAGACTTTCTTGATCTCAGCCACCCCTCTCGTATTGGTAAATGTCATGCGCCGGGAGCCTGAGCTTGTGAGCAGTCTCCTTCAACTCATCCAGACTTACAGGGCTGAATTGGTTCTCATCAGAAATGAAGGCCACCTGTCCACAGCCCCTCATTCGCTCAGCTTACTTTTCAAAGTCTGTGGATTCAGCAGATATTCTTCATGATAAAAAAAATAAAAAAAAATAAATAAAGCCAAGTCTGCCCTTAGACTTTATTTAAAATAAAGTTGCTCAGAGGTGAATGCGGTGGTCTTTGCGGCTCATTGGGTTTGCAGGGTGAGGAATGGGTGCTAGAACATGCAGTTAGCACAACTGGAGAAAATAATGAGGACACAAAGAATAAGAAGTTCAAAGCTACAAAGATTGAGTCTCCTTTTGAGCTCGGCAAAATAACCACTGCCAGTCCCTTCAGAAGAACACAAACCATGCTTCACTGAATGAAACTGCTGCTCTTCGCAAACAGTCACTCAGCTCACTCTCGGAAGACACTGAGAGATCTGTATGTGTAAAAGTGGTTCTTGACCATGAGGATGTAAACCCAAGAAGAAGAATCCAGAAAAATCAGCACTCCAGAATAAGGGAAGTTTCCTGATGCAATCGTAAGAGATCTTCAAGTATTTTACTATCAATTCTTACTAAATTGATAATATTTCATTAGAATGTCATTATTCATAATTCTTCTCTAAGTGCTACGCACTGCTTGTGACAGTTTTTAGGAAGACTAATTAAGTATTCTTATGATATGAATATTATATATCTAGGAAGATATTCTAGTAAAAGCCTGTCTGCACGACCCAGCTTTCAAGCCAGACGACAATTCCGGGGACAGTGCTCTTGGAACTTCTCTGGAGCAGCGAGAATGAAGAAAAACAATGATGTTGTGGACAAGAAAAGGAAGGATCAACAAAACGTATTGGCCAATAGTAGCTGGTTAAGCTGCGCGATCCCTGTGGGACCCTGTAAGAGCGTGCTAAAGATAGAAATAAAGCCAAGTTCACTTTTACCTCTGAGAGGACTGTGTGAATATTCGGAGCGGTTTTCCATTAAAACCCCGCCTTCTTTCCAAATGCATCACATCCCAAAGCCAATGGAAGGGGCACATTACACAGGCAACCAGGACGGCACGACTGCCTCTTGCCATGACGCCTGTGGTCGGCTGAGCTTTAACCAGTCCTGTCCCCACCTGCTGCTTGATCCCGAAATTACAGCCTCAAGCTCCCTCTGCCATAGGATTGTTTCTTTCTTCAGGCGGCTAGATTAAAAACCCCACCATTTAAATGAGCTCCAGAGCTGGACAAGATGGGCGGTGGGGCAGTGATTCCTGCAGCGTTGCCGTGAGGTTTGGGCTCTGCCACAGGTGCTGGCAGCATGCGGCGCTACCCTACTGCAGAAACCTTTCAGGGCCAAGCTGGGCTGGGGGGAGGGAGATTGGCGGCCCTCCCAGCTCCTGAGCACAAGGTGAGGAAAAAGAAACGGTGTTACCCAAAAACCCCCAAGAAATGACAAATGATAACAGAGTAAGGAGAGGGGCAAAGGCACAGTTTTGAGTTTTGTCTAGGCAGCACCAAGAGCAGACCATTCAAATCCAGGTGTGCAACACAGAAAATGCCACACGTTTTCCTGTGGCGGGGGAAAAGGCTCCAAAAAAAGCACAACACAAACCCCAAACCACAATAGTGTTTGAATTTTCTGTCATTTTTGGCTGCAAGAAGCTGCTGTGCACTGCTGATGGCCTCTTCTCCGCGCTCTCCTCATCTTTGCTTGTCTCAGGGCTCTACAAAGCCAGGCTTTGGGGGCTTCTTTCTGCTCTTGCCAGGCCTGAGACCAAACAGCCTGGCGGGCCCGGGGCTGTTAGCAGGAGAGCTGCTGAAAGTCACCCCAAGCCATGCGGCCTTCCCCTGCAAGGCTCCAGAGATACAAGGGCAGAAAGCTGTAGCCTAAGCTCTACTGCACTAGCACCTTGTTGAGCTTGTCTGTCCTCAGGCATCCTTCAGGTTGCCCAGTGTAAATCTGAGCGGCTTTCTTAGGGACTTCGGGCTTTGCCCACACTGTGGCCTTGCTGAAGGCCAAGGCCAAGGAAAGGCTCTCATCTGTGCTGCCAGTTCCATGGAAGGCCCCAGAGCAAGAGGGCATCTCTTGGCTGCCGGGATCCCACCTTCACGGTCTGGCCTTGCAGGTTGGCAAAACCCACGTGGGTATCCTGGCACATTCCGGCACTGACTTTCCCTCTTAAGCTTCCCATTTTCTACAAGGAGAATTCTGATTTTTCCTTCTGCTTGGAAGGGGACGGATTGCCTTGGGTGATGTATTTGGCAGCAAGGTTCTCCTCGCATGGAAACACTTCCTGGCAGCCTTCTGCCCACTGACAAGCCATTTGGTCCCACTGCATCCCGGGGACCAGAGTGCAAAAGCAGCACCTTTCCTCTCCTCTGGGAAGAGCTGGTCTCACAGCCCTAACATCTGCACCCGACACAATGCAGATGGTGCCTGAAGGGAGTTTGTAGCTAATTGGGGCTCATTAGATTTACCAGCCCAGGGAACAAACAATATGATCAGAGGAAATGACCTCAAGTTGTGCCAAAGGAGATTTAGATTGGATCTCCAGGAAGTATTCCTTCAACAAAAGGATCTCAAGCTTGGCAACAGGCTGCCTAGGGCAATCAATGGCTGAGTCACCCCCCTCAGAGAGGTTTAAAAGTCATGGGCATGTGCCATCTGGGGACCTGGTGGAGTAGGCAGTGTTAAGTTTGCAGTGGAACTGTGTGAACTTCAGGGACTTTTTCAAGCCGCATGATGCAGAGATTTCAGGGTAGCTCAAGCAGTGTGGAGTCGAGGCTTAGACTCAATGATCCCCAAGGGTGCCTTCCAACATGGAGATCTAGGAGACTGGCAATGGAGGCCAGAAAGACAAAAGAAAGACCAAGGGACGTTCTTTGAAGAAGATTTACTCCAAAGCAGCCTTAAGCCCTTAACCAGGGCCACTCTAAGTGGCTGAGCTGGGGTAGGGACAAAGGGTGCAGTTGGCTGGCTTGTGATGCGCTGCGGCACCTGTGACATCACAGGGGGCGCCTCACAATGGGGGCAGCTGGAAAAGGCCCCAGCAGGTAACTCTGGCCCTGTATTGCTTGGGCAAGCGGTGAGTGCACATGTGGCGGGGAGGCTGTGCTGGGGATAAGGGCCGGGGCAGAAACGCTGCACCTGGGGCTGGGTTCTCCCTGCTGCATGCAGGGACAGCCCCTCATGGTAGAGCCTTGGCTAGGGTACCAGCTGCTACTGCTGCTGCTGCTGCTGCTGCTGCTGCTGCTGCTGCTGGGGCAGTGGGACAGGCCTTGCTGCCCCCAGATCCCTGGGATTCCCAGACCTGCTGCCCCCACTGCCAGCTGCCTCTTTCCCCGCTCCCCTCACGGCCTTCTCTCTATCCTCCTGCAGACCATGGATACCTGGGTATTGTGGTTCTTGCTCTTGCAAAGCATAGTCCACTACCCACAGCCCGTGGGGGACGATTTGGACGAGGCGACGCGTCTGCTCATGGAGGAGCGTGCAAGATTCCAGGAACGCGAGAGGATTCTGCTGGAGCTGGAGGTGGAGCAGCTCGCCCTGATGCAGAGTGGCCCATCCTGGGGAGACCTGCTCTGGTCTGCCTTGCAGGCCTGGCAGGTCTGGGCATTTGTAGGGCTCTTGCTTCTTCTCTTGCCCCTATGGTTTATGTGGAGGAAGAGAAGGCGTGAGGCAGAGGTCAGCGGCGAGCGGGAGAAGGAGAGCGAGGAAGAGGACGAGGCACGGTCATACAATCTGGCATGGCTTCTGGAGGAGCGCATACAGTGGCCTGCACAGGACCTGCAGGCAGGCTGCGACAGGACAACGGCCATGATGGAGAAATTGCTAAGTGCCCTCAGGCGTTCCTTGGTTGGGACTTTCTTCCCGGTGCTGCACCAAGCCATTGGTTTTGGCAGTGCCTTTGAAGGCTGGACTGAGAGCGGGGAGGAAAGCGTGTACCATGTGCTTGTACCCCTGACTGCTCCCTCAGGCCACATCTTCCGCCTGGAGCGTGACACTGACTGGCTGAGGCCCGGCAGGAACTTCCGCGTCCGCGTGGAGCTGGTGTGCAGCTGCCCGAGGGGGCAGGAGGGTGTGAACATGATGTGCTTCCGCCACCACCCTGACGTGATTGGCATGCTAACTGAGCAGCCCAACCTCCTAGACATGCTGTGCACCGGCTCCTACCTTGACGTGGAGAAAACGGTCTACTTCTTCTACAGACTGCTGGGAGTAAGCTGGCAGCGTTTGCCTGAGTCACGCAGTTGGCATTTAGCGCTGCACTGCTCCCAACGCTTCTGCCACCTCAGGCTGTCCAACGGCCAGGAAAGCTTCCAGGTTCAAGTGATGCTTGGGCTACAGCGATTTACCTCGGACATCTTTATCAGCAGCCGGCCTCGAGGGGCCCACACCCCAAGCACAGTGTGGCCTGAGACCTACAGCATGGCAGAGACAAAGTTCTTCAGGCACATGGCCAGGCAGCTCCCTCAGGACAGCTCGCACCTCAAATGCCTGCAGCTCCTTGCTGCAGCTTTTCAGGAGTGCAAGGGCTTCTCCATCCATTCCATCAAGACCATCATCATGCACCAGCTGAACACCGTACCGCTCTCACAGTGGCACAGCAGGTATTTCCTGCTTCAGCTGTCCGATGTCCTGGAGCAGCTGCGCTTAGCTCTGCAAAAGAAACACCTGCAGCATTTTATTGTGGGCAACCAGAGGCTTCCAGAGGAGATCAGGTTGCCCCGTGACGTACGAACGGCTAGGCCATCCAACCTCTTCCACAGCCTGTGGCAGGATCGGGCTGCCCACTCCCAGGCCATGCAAGCCTACCTTGATCTGCGCCATCGCCTGGCGAGGTTGCTGGCCTATGGCCACTGTTAGCAGGGCTCCTAGAATCACAGCATTGCTAGGTCGCAAGAGCCATTTAACATCATCAAGTTCAAGCCATGCCCTAACACCACCTCAACTAAACCATGACACTGAGTGCCACATCCAATCTTTTTTTAACACATCCAGGGATGGTGACTCCATCACCTCCCCCGAGAAGACAATTCCTCTACTTTTACCACTCTTTCAGTCAAAACCTTTTGCCTAACATGCAACCGAAATGTCCCTTGGCACAGCTTAAGACTGTGCCCTCTCCTTCCGTCACTTGCTGCCTGGAAAAAGAGACCGACCCCAACCTGACTACAGCCACCTTTCAGGCAGTTGTAGAGAGGGGCTAAGGTCACCTCTGAGTCTCTGTTTCTCCAGGCTAAACAGCTCCAGCTCCCTCACTTGTTCCTCACAGGGCTTGTGTTCCAAGGCCCTCACCGCGCCCTCTTGTTGTCCTTTGCATGTGTGTGCTCATGGGGCTTGCAGCTCCTGGCAGACGATCGCTTTTTAGTGCCGTGACAAAGAAGAAGGAATGGGATACACAGACAAATAGATATACACATATATAACTAGAACGTGTAGCTATATATATAAATAGCTACAAAGACTTTTATTAACAGATGTGTTTTTAATAGATACAAATGATAGAGTTCTGTTTTTAATAGATACAAATGATAACAATAGTTTATCAATGATCGTATGATTTGACAAAAAGATAGAGCACATATGTAATGTCACTTCCTGTTGTGACACATATTCATGCTCTACAGTTACTGCATTTATGAGAGGCCAAATTTTTATTACATAGATATACTTAAAAATATATATATACATATATACATGTATTGTATTTAATACAAAACAATAATTTCATAAATAAAATGGAAATGAAATAGAAAACCAATTAGAGAAAATTCCTATATAATTACCGCAAATGATATATATTTATTATTAAATTATGTTTACTAAATATGTAAAATGTTATAGAATGAAAAAAATCATTGGAATAGATATGATAATAAAACACTATAAATTCAGTATGTAGATTATGTCACTATCTGTAGTGACAACAGTGACTATCTATAGTGACTATCTACAGTAAAAATATTATGCTCTGTAATTATTTATGTATTTATGTATCTGTATTTATAATCTGTATGTATAATATGTATTTATAATCTGTAAGTATTTATGACAGGAAAGTTGTCATAAATACTTATGACAACTAAAATAATAAAATAATAAAAAATAAATAATAAAAATAATAAAATAATAAAATCAATAATAAATATTATTTATATATAATAAAATAATAAATAATAAAATAATAAAATTAAATAATAAAATAATAAAACTAAATATAGTTTTCAAATATATAGGATGCATATCACATCTCTAATCTTTTTGGACAGAAGTATGGCCATATACAGTGTCACTGTCTGTTTGGACACATATTAATTAACACGTATCACTAAGTGGCCGTATGACTGGCAAGCATGAAACTGTTTTGCTGGTTTTTCAATAAAACGCAATCTGACAGAAGCCGGAGTGTGCAAGACTTTCTTGATCTCAGCCACCCCTCTCGTATTGGTAAATGTCATGCGCCGGGAGCCTGGGCTTGTGAGCAGTCTCCTTCAGCTCATCCAGACTTACAGGGCTGAATTGGTTCTCATCAGAAATGAAGGCCACCTGTCCACAGCCCCTCATTCGCTCAGCTTACTTTTCAAAGTCTGTGGATTCAGCAGATATTCTTCATGATAAAAAAAATAAAAAAAAATAAATAAAGCCAAGTCTGCCCTTAGACTTTATTTAAAATAAAGTTGCTCAGAGGTGAATGCGGTGGTCTTTGCGGCTCATTGGGTTTGCAGGGTGAGGAATGGGTGCTAGAACATGCAGTTAGCACAACTGGAGAAAATAATGAGGACACAAAGAATAAGAAGTTCAAAGCTACAAAGATTGAGTCTCCTTTTGAGCTCGGCAAAATAACCACTGCCAGTCCCTTCAGAAGAACACAAACCATGCTTCACTGAATGAAACTGCTGCTCTTCGCAAACAGTCACTCAGCTCACTCTCGGAAGACACTGAGAGATCTGTATGTGTAAAAGTGGTTCTTGACCATGAGGATGTAAACCCAAGAAGAAGAATCCAGAAAAATCAGCACTCCAGAATAAGGGAAGTTTCCTGATGCAATCGTAAGAGATCTTCAAGTATTTTACTATCAATTCTTACTAAATTGATAATATTTCATTAGAATGTCATTATTCATAATTCTTCTCTAAGTGCTACGCACTGCTTGTGACAGTTTTTAGGAAGACTAATTAAGTATTCTTATGATATGAATATTATATATCTAGGAAGATATTCTAGTAAAAGCCTGTCTGCACGACCCAGCTTTCAAGCCAGACGACAATTCCGGGGACAGTGCTCTTGGAACTTCTCTGGAGCAGCGAGAATGAAGAAAAACAATGATGTTGTGGACAAGAAAAGGAAGGATCAACAAAACGTATTAGCCAATAGCAGCTGGTTAAGCTGCGCGATCCCTGTGGGACCCTGTAAGAGCGTGCTAAAGATAGAAATAAAGCCAAGTTCACTTTTACCTCTGAGAGGACTGTGTGAATATTCGGAGCGGTTTTCCATTAAAACCCCGCCTTCTTTCCAAATGCATCACATCCCAAAGCCAATGGAAGGGGCACATTACACAGGCAACCAGGACGGCACGACTGCCTCTTGCCATGACACCTGTGGTCGGCTGAGCTTTAACCAGTCCTGTCCCCACCTGCTGCTTGATCCCGAAATTACAGCCTCAAGCTCCCTCTGCCATAGGATTGTTTCTTTCTTCAGGCGGCTAGATTAAAAACCCCACCATTTAAATGAGCTCCAGAGCTGGACAAGATGGGCGGTGGGGCAGTGATTCCTGCAGCGTTGCCGTGAGGTTTGGGCTCTGCCACAGGTGCTGGCAGCATGCGGCGCTACCCTACTGCAGAAACCTTTCAGGGCCAAGCTGGGCTGGGGGGAGGGAGATTGGCGGCCCTCCCAGCTCCTGAGCACAAGGTGAGGAAAAAGAAACGGTGTTACCCAAAAACCCCCAAGAAATGACAAATGATAACAGAGTAAGGAGAGGGGCAAAGGCACAGTTTTGAGTTTTGTCTAGGCAGCACCAAGAGCAGACCATTCAAATCCAGGTGCGCAACACAGAAAATGCCACACGTTTTCCTGTGGCGGGGGGAAAAGGCTCCAAAAAAAGCACAACACAAACCCCAAACCACAATAGTGTTTGAATTTTCTGTCATTTTTGGCTGCAAGAAGCTGCTGTGCACTGCTGATGGCCTCTTCTCCGCGCTCTCCTCATCTTTGCTTGTCTCAGGGCTCTACAAAGCCAGGCTTTGGGGGCTTCTTTCTGCTCTTGCCAGGCCTGAGACCAAACAGCCTGGCGGGCCCGGGGCTGTTAGCAGGAGAGCTGCTGAAAGTCACCCCAAGCCATGCGGCCTTCCCCTGCAAGGCTCCAGAGATACAAGGGCAGAAAGCTGTAGCCTAAGCTCTACTGCACTAGCACCTTGTTGAGCTTGTCTGTCCTCAGGCATCCTTCAGGTTGCCCAGTGTAAATCTGAGCGGCTTTCTTAGGGACTTCGGGCTTTGCCCACACTGTGGCCTTGCTGAAGGCCAAGGCCAAGGAAAGGCTCTCATCTGTGCTGCCAGTTCCATGGAAGGCCCCAGAGCAAGAGGGCATCTCTTGGCTGCCGGGATCCCACCTTCACGGTCTGGCCTTGCAGGTTGGCAAAACCCACGTGGGTATCCTGGCACATTCCGGCACTGACTTTCCCTCTTAAGCTTCCCATTTTCTACAAGGAGAATTCTGATTTTTCCTTCTGCTTGGAAGGGGACGGATTGCCTTGGGTGATGTATTTGGCAGCAAGGTTCTCCTCGCATGGAAACACTTCCTGGCAGCCTTCTGCCCACTGACAAGCCATTTGGTCCCACTGCATCCCGGGGACCAGAGTGCAAAAGCAGCACCTTTCCTCTCCTCTGGGAAGAGCTGGTCTCACAGCCCTAACATCTGCACCCGACACAATGCAGATGGTGCCTGAAGGGAGTTTGTAGCTAATTGGGGCTCATTAGATTTACCAGCCCAGGGAACAAACAATATGATCAGAGGAAATGACCTCAAGTTGTGCCAAAGGAGATTTAGATTGGATCTCCAGGAAGTATTCCTTCAACAAAAGGATCTCAAGCTTGGCAACAGGCTGCCTAGGGCAATCAATGGCTGAGTCACCCCCCTCAGAGAGGTTTAAAAGTCATGGGCATGTGCCATCTGGGGACCTGGTGGAGTAGGCAGTGTTAAGTTTGCAGTGGAACTGTGTGAACTTCAGGGACTTTTTCAAGCCGCATGATGCAGAGATTTCAGGGTAGCTCAAGCAGTGTGGAGTCGAGGCTTAGACTCAATGATCCCCAAGGGTGCCTTCCAACATGGAGATCTAGGAGACTGGCAATGGAGGCCAGAAAGACAAAAGAAAGACCAAGGGACGTTCTTTGAAGAAGATTTACTCCAAAGCAGCCTTAAGCCCTTAACCAGGGCCACTCTAAGTGGCTGAGCTGGGGTAGGGACAAAGGGTGCAGTTGGCTGGCTTGTGATGCGCTGCGGCACCTGTGACATCACAGGGGGCGCCTCACAATGGGGGCAGCTGGAAAAGGCCCCAGCAGGTAACTCTGGCCCTGTATTGCTTGGGCAAGCGGTGAGTGCACATGTGGCGGGGAGGCTGTGCTGGGGATAAGGGCCGGGGCAGAAACGCTGCACCTGGGGCTGGGTTCTCCCTGCTGCATGCAGGGACAGCCCCTCATGGTAGAGCCTTGGCTAGGGTACCAGCTGCTACTGCTGCTGCTGCTGCTGCTGCTGCTGCTGCTGCTGCTGCTGGGGCAGTGGGACAGGCCTTGCTGCCCCCAGATCCCTGGGATTCCCAGACCTGCTGCCCCCACTGCCAGCTGCCTCTTTCCCCGCTCCCCTCACGGCCTTCTCTCTATCCTCCTGCAGACCATGGATACCTGGGTATTGTGGTTCTTGCTCTTGCAAAGCATAGTCCACTACCCACAGCCCGTGGGGGACGATTTGGATGAGGCGACGCGTCTGCTCATGGAGGAGCGTGCAAGATTCCAGGAACGCGAGAGGATTCTGCTGGAGCTGGAGGTGGAGCAGCTCGCCCTGATGCAGAGTGGCCCATCCTGGGGAGACCTGCTCTGGTCTGCCTTGCAGGCCTGGCAGGTCTGGGCATTTGTAGGGCTCTTGCTTCTTCTCTTGCCCCTATGGTTTATGTGGAGGAAGAGAAGGCGTGAGGCAGAGGTCAGCGGCGAGCGGGAGAAGGAGAGCGAGGAAGAGGACGAGGCACGGTCATACAATCTGGCATGGCTTCTGGAGGAGCGCATACAGTGGCCTGCACAGGACCTGCAGGCAGGCTGCGACAGGACAACGGCCATGATGGAGAAATTGCTAAGTGCCCTCAGGCGTTCCTTGGTTGGGACTTTCTTCCCGGTGCTGCACCAAGCCATTGGTTTTGGCAGTGCCTTTGAAGGCTGGACTGAGAGCGGGGAGGAAAGCGTGTACCATGTGCTTGTACCCCTGACTGCTCCCTCAGGCCACATCTTCCGCCTGGAGCGTGACACTGACTGGCTGAGGCCCGGCAGGAACTTCCGCGTCCGCGTGGAGCTGGTGTGCAGCTGCCCGAGGGGGCAGGAGGGTGTGAACATGATGTGCTTCCGCCACCACCCTGACGTGATTGGCATGCTAACTGAGCAGCCCAACCTCCTAGACATGCTGTGCACCGGCTCCTACCTTGACGTGGAGAAAACGGTCTACTTCTTCTACAGACTGCTGGGAGTAAGCTGGCAGCGTTTGCCTGAGTCACGCAGTTGGCATTTAGCGCTGCACTGCTCCCAACGCTTCTGCCACCTCAGGCTGTCCAACGGCCAGGAAAGCTTCCAGGTTCAAGTGATGCTTGGGCTACAGCGATTTACCTCGGACATCTTTATCAGCAGCCGGCCTCGAGGGGCCCACACCCCAAGCACAGTGTGGCCTGAGACCTACAGCATGGCAGAGACAAAGTTCTTCAGGCACATGGCCAGGCAGCTCCCTCAGGACAGCTCGCACCTCAAATGCCTGCAGCTCCTTGCTGCAGCTTTTCAGGAGTGCAAGGGCTTCTCCATCCATTCCATCAAGACCATCATCATGCACCAGCTGAACACCGTACCGCTCTCACAGTGGCACAGCAGGTATTTCCTGCTTCAGCTGTCCGATGTCCTGGAGCAGCTGCGCTTAGCTCTGCAAAAGAAACACCTGCAGCATTTTATTGTGGGCAACCAGAGGCTTCCAGAGGAGATCAGGTTGCCCCGTGACGTACGAACGGCTAGGCCATCCAACCTCTTCCACAGCCTGTGGCAGGATCGGGCTGCCCACTCCCAGGCCATGCAAGCCTACCTTGATCTGCGCCATCGCCTGGCGAGGTTGCTGGCCTATGGCCACTGTTAGCAGGGCTCCTAGAATCACAGCATTGCTAGGTCGCAAGAGCCATTTAACATCATCAAGTTCAAGCCATGCCCTAACACCACCTCAACTAAACCATGACACTGAGTGCCACATCCAATCTTTTTTTAACACATCCAGGGATGGTGACTCCATCACCTCCCCCGAGAAGACAATTCCTCTACTTTTACCACTCTTTCAGTCAAAACCTTTTGCCTAACATGCAACCGAAATGTCCCTTGGCACAGCTTAAGACTGTGCCCTCTCCTTCCGTCACTTGCTGCCTGGAAAAAGAGACCGACCCCAACCTGACTACAGCCACCTTTCAGGCAGTTGTAGAGAGGGGCTAAGGTCACCTCTGAGTCTCTGTTTCTCCAGGCTAAACAGCTCCAGCTCCCTCACTTGTTCCTCACAGGGCTTGTGTTCCAAGGCCCTCACCGCGCCCTCTTGTTGTCCTTTGCATGTGTGTGCTCATGGGGCTTGCAGCTCCTGGCAGACGATCGCTTTTTAGTGCCGTGACAAAGAAGAAGGAATGGGATACACAGACAAATAGATATACACATATATAACTAGAACGTGTAGCTATATATATAAATAGCTACAAAGACTTTTATTAACAGATGTGTTTTTAATAGATACAAATGATAGAGTTCTGTTTTTAATAGATACAAATGATAACAATAGTTTATCAATGATCGTATGATTTGACAAAAAGATAGAGCACATATGTAATGTCACTTCCTGTTGTGACACATATTCATGCTCTACAGTTACTGCATTTATGAGAGGCCAAATTTTTATTACATAGATATACTTAAAAATATATATATACATATATACATGTATTGTATTTAATACAAAACAATAATTTCATAAATAAAATGGAAATGAAATAGAAAACCAATTAGAGAAAATTCCTATATAATTACCGCAAATGATATATATTTATTATTAAATTATGTTTACTAAATATGTAAAATGTTATAGAATGAAAAAAATCATTGGAATAGATATGATAATAAAACACTATAAATTCAGTATGTAGATTATGTCACTATCTGTAGTGACAACAGTGACTATCTATAGTGACTATCTACAGTAAAAATATTATGCTCTGTAATTATTTATGTATTTATGTATCTGTATTTATAATCTGTATGTATAATATGTATTTATAATCTGTAAGTATTTATGACAGGAAAGTTGTCATAAATACTTATGACAACTAAAATAATAAAATAATAAAAAATAAATAATAAAAATAATAAAATAATAAAATCAATAATAAATATTATTTATATATAATAAAATAATAAATAATAAAATAATAAAATTAAATAATAAAATAATAAAACTAAATATAGTTTTCAAATATATAGGATGCATATCACATCTCTAATCTTTTTGGACAGAAGTATGGCCATATACAGTGTCACTGTCTGTTTGGACACATATTAATTAACACGTATCACTAAGTGGCCGTATGACTGGCAAGCATGAAACTGTTTTGCTGGTTTTTCAATAAAACGCAATCTGACAGAAGCCGGAGTGTGCAAGACTTTCTTGATCTCAGCCACCCCTCTCGTATTGGTAAATGTCATGCGCCGGGAGCCTGGGCTTGTGAGCAGTCTCCTTCAGCTCATCCAGACTTACAGGGCTGAATTGGTTCTCATCAGAAATGAAGGCCACCTGTCCACAGCCCCTCATTCGCTCAGCTTACTTTTCAAAGTCTGTGGATTCAGCAGATATTCTTCATGATAAAAAAAATAAAAAAAAATAAATAAAGCCAAGTCTGCCCTTAGACTTTATTTAAAATAAAGTTGCTCAGAGGTGAATGCGGTGGTCTTTGCGGCTCATTGGGTTTGCAGGGTGAGGAATGGGTGCTAGAACATGCAGTTAGCACAACTGGAGAAAATAATGAGGACACAAAGAATAAGAAGTTCAAAGCTACAAAGATTGAGTCTCCTTTTGAGCTCGGCAAAATAACCACTGCCAGTCCCTTCAGAAGAACACAAACCATGCTTCACTGAATGAAACTGCTGCTCTTCGCAAACAGTCACTCAGCTCACTCTCGGAAGACACTGAGAGATCTGTATGTGTAAAAGTGGTTCTTGACCATGAGGATGTAAACCCAAGAAGAAGAATCCAGAAAAATCAGCACTCCAGAATAAGGGAAGTTTCCTGATGCAATCGTAAGAGATCTTCAAGTATTTTACTATCAATTCTTACTAAATTGATAATATTTCATTAGAATGTCATTATTCATAATTCTTCTCTAAGTGCTACGCACTGCTTGTGACAGTTTTTAGGAAGACTAATTAAGTATTCTTATGATATGAATATTATATATCTAGGAAGATATTCTAGTAAAAGCCTGTCTGCACGACCCAGCTTTCAAGCCAGACGACAATTCCGGGGACAGTGCTCTTGGAACTTCTCTGGAGCAGCGAGAATGAAGAAAAACAATGATGTTGTGGACAAGAAAAGGAAGGATCAACAAAACGTATTAGCCAATAGCAGCTGGTTAAGCTGCGCGATCCCTGTGGGACCCTGTAAGAGCGTGCTAAAGATAGAAATAAAGCCAAGTTCACTTTTACCTCTGAGAGGACTGTGTGAATATTCGGAGCGGTTTTCCATTAAAACCCCGCCTTCTTTCCAAATGCATCACATCCCAAAGCCAATGGAAGGGGCACATTACACAGGCAACCAGGACGGCACGACTGCCTCTTGCCATGACACCTGTGGTCGGCTGAGCTTTAACCAGTCCTGTCCCCACCTGCTGCTTGATCCCGAAATTACAGCCTCAAGCTCCCTCTGCCATAGGATTGTTTCTTTCTTCAGGCGGCTAGATTAAAAACCCCACCATTTAAATGAGCTCCAGAGCTGGACAAGATGGGCGGTGGGGCAGTGATTCCTGCAGCGTTGCCGTGAGGTTTGGGCTCTGCCACAGGTGCTGGCAGCATGCGGCGCTACCCTACTGCAGAAACCTTTCAGGGCCAAGCTGGGCTGGGGGGAGGGAGATTGGCGGCCCTCCCAGCTCCTGAGCACAAGGTGAGGAAAAAGAAACGGTGTTACCCAAAAACCCCCAAGAAATGACAAATGATAACAGAGTAAGGAGAGGGGCAAAGGCACAGTTTTGAGTTTTGTCTAGGCAGCACCAAGAGCAGACCATTCAAATCCAGGTGCGCAACACAGAAAATGCCACACGTTTTCCTGTGGCGGGGGGAAAAGGCTCCAAAAAAAGCACAACACAAACCCCAAACCACAATAGTGTTTGAATTTTCTGTCATTTTTGGCTGCAAGAAGCTGCTGTGCACTGCTGATGGCCTCTTCTCCGCGCTCTCCTCATCTTTGCTTGTCTCAGGGCTCTACAAAGCCAGGCTTTGGGGGCTTCTTTCTGCTCTTGCCAGGCCTGAGACCAAACAGCCTGGCGGGCCCGGGGCTGTTAGCAGGAGAGCTGCTGAAAGTCACCCCAAGCCATGCGGCCTTCCCCTGCAAGGCTCCAGAGATACAAGGGCAGAAAGCTGTAGCCTAAGCTCTACTGCACTAGCACCTTGTTGAGCTTGTCTGTCCTCAGGCATCCTTCAGGTTGCCCAGTGTAAATCTGAGCGGCTTTCTTAGGGACTTCGGGCTTTGCCCACACTGTGGCCTTGCTGAAGGCCAAGGCCAAGGAAAGGCTCTCATCTGTGCTGCCAGTTCCATGGAAGGCCCCAGAGCAAGAGGGCATCTCTTGGCTGCCGGGATCCCACCTTCACGGTCTGGCCTTGCAGGTTGGCAAAACCCACGTGGGTATCCTGGCACATTCCGGCACTGACTTTCCCTCTTAAGCTTCCCATTTTCTACAAGGAGAATTCTGATTTTTCCTTCTGCTTGGAAGGGGACGGATTGCCTTGGGTGATGTATTTGGCAGCAAGGTTCTCCTCGCATGGAAACACTTCCTGGCAGCCTTCTGCCCACTGACAAGCCATTTGGTCCCACTGCATCCCGGGGACCAGAGTGCAAAAGCAGCACCTTTCCTCTCCTCTGGGAAGAGCTGGTCTCACAGCCCTAACATCTGCACCCGACACAATGCAGATGGTGCCTGAAGGGAGTTTGTAGCTAATTGGGGCTCATTAGATTTACCAGCCCAGGGAACAAACAATATGATCAGAGGAAATGACCTCAAGTTGTGCCAAAGGAGATTTAGATTGGATCTCCAGGAAGTATTCCTTCAACAAAAGGATCTCAAGCTTGGCAACAGGCTGCCTAGGGCAATCAATGGCTGAGTCACCCCCCTCAGAGAGGTTTAAAAGTCATGGGCATGTGCCATCTGGGGACCTGGTGGAGTAGGCAGTGTTAAGTTTGCAGTGGAACTGTGTGAACTTCAGGGACTTTTTCAAGCCGCATGATGCAGAGATTTCAGGGTAGCTCAAGCAGTGTGGAGTCGAGGCTTAGACTCAATGATCCCCAAGGGTGCCTTCCAACATGGAGATCTAGGAGACTGGCAATGGAGGCCAGAAAGACAAAAGAAAGACCAAGGGACGTTCTTTGAAGAAGATTTACTCCAAAGCAGCCTTAAGCCCTTAACCAGGGCCACTCTAAGTGGCTGAGCTGGGGTAGGGACAAAGGGTGCAGTTGGCTGGCTTGTGATGCGCTGCGGCACCTGTGACATCACAGGGGGCGCCTCACAATGGGGGCAGCTGGAAAAGGCCCCAGCAGGTAACTCTGGCCCTGTATTGCTTGGGCAAGCGGTGAGTGCACATGTGGCGGGCAGGCTGTGCTGGGGATAAGGGCCGGGGCAGAAACGCTGCACCTGGGGCTGGGTTCTCCCTGCTGCATGCAGGGACAGCCCCTCATGGTAGAGCCTTGGCTAGGGTACCAGCTGCTACTGCTGCTGCTGCTGCTGCTGCTGCTGCTGCTGCTGCTGCTGGGGCAGTGGGACAGGCCTTGCTGCCCCCAGATCCCTGGGATTCCCAGACCTGCTGCCCCCACTGCCAGCTGCCTCTTTCCCCGCTCCCCTCACGGCCTTCTCTCTATCCTCCTGCAGACCATGGATACCTGGGTATTGTGGTTCTTGCTCTTGCAAAGCATAGTCCACTACCCACAGCCCGTGGGGGACGATTTGGATGAGGCGACGCGTCTGCTCATGGAGGAGCGTGCAAGATTCCAGGAACGCGAGAGGATTCTGCTGGAGCTGGAGGTGGAGCAGCTCGCCCTGATGCAGAGTGGCCCATCCTGGGGAGACCTGCTCTGGTCTGCCTTGCAGGCCTGGCAGGTCTGGGCATTTGTAGGGCTCTTGCTTCTTCTCTTGCCCCTATGGTTTATGTGGAGGAAGAGAAGGCGTGAGGCAGAGGTCAGCGGCGAGCGGGAGAAGGAGAGCGAGGAAGAGGACGAGGCACGGTCATACAATCTGGCATGGCTTCTGGAGGAGCGCATACAGTGGCCTGCACAGGACCTGCAGGCAGGCTGCGACAGGACAACGGCCATGATGGAGAAATTGCTAAGTGCCCTCAGGCGTTCCTTGGTTGGGACTTTCTTCCCGGTGCTGCACCAAGCCATTGGTTTTGGCAGTGCCTTTGAAGGCTGGACTGAGAGCGGGGAGGAAAGCGTGTACCATGTGCTTGTACCCCTGACTGCTCCCTCAGGCCACATCTTCCGCCTGGAGCGTGACACTGACTGGCTGAGGCCCGGCAGGAACTTCCGCGTCCGCGTGGAGCTGGTGTGCAGCTGCCCGAGGGGGCAGGAGGGTGTGAACATGATGTGCTTCCGCCACCACCCTGACGTGATTGGCATGCTAACTGAGCAGCCCAACCTCCTAGACATGCTGTGCACCGGCTCCTACCTTGACGTGGAGAAAACGGTCTACTTCTTCTACAGACTGCTGGGAGTAAGCTGGCAGCGTTTGCCTGAGTCACGCAGTTGGCATTTAGCGCTGCACTGCTCCCAACGCTTCTGCCACCTCAGGCTGTCCAACGGCCAGGAAAGCTTCCAGGTTCAAGTGATGCTTGGGCTACAGCGATTTACCTCGGACATCTTTATCAGCAGCCGGCCTCGAGGGGCCCACACCCCAAGCACAGTGTGGCCTGAGACCTACAGCATGGCAGAGACAAAGTTCTTCAGGCACATGGCCAGGCAGCTCCCTCAGGACAGCTCGCACCTCAAATGCCTGCAGCTCCTTGCTGCAGCTTTTCAGGAGTGCAAGGGCTTCTCCATCCATTCCATCAAGACCATCATCATGCACCAGCTGAACACCGTACCGCTCTCACAGTGGCACAGCAGGTATTTCCTGCTTCAGCTGTCCGATGTCCTGGAGCAGCTGCGCTTAGCTCTGCAAAAGAAACACCTGCAGCATTTTATTGTGGGCAACCAGAGGCTTCCAGAGGAGATCAGGTTGCCCCGTGACGTACGAACGGCTAGGCCATCCAACCTCTTCCACAGCCTGTGGCAGGATCGGGCTGCCCACTCCCAGGCCATGCAAGCCTACCTTGATCTGCGCCATCGCCTGGCGAGGTTGCTGGCCTATGGCCACTGTTAGCAGGGCTCCTAGAATCACAGCATTGCTAGGTCGCAAGAGCCATTTAACATCATCAAGTTCAAGCCATGCCCTAACACCACCTCAACTAAACCATGACACTGAGTGCCACATCCAATCTTTTTTTAACACATCCAGGGATGGTGACTCCATCACCTCCCCCGAGAAGACAATTCCTCTACTTTTACCACTCTTTCAGTCAAAACCTTTTGCCTAACATGCAACCGAAATGTCCCTTGGCACAGCTTAAGACTGTGCCCTCTCCTTCCGTCACTTGCTGCCTGGAAAAAGAGACCGACCCCAACCTGACTACAGCCACCTTTCAGGCAGTTGTAGAGAGGGGCTAAGGTCACCTCTGAGTCTCTGTTTCTCCAGGCTAAACAGCTCCAGCTCCCTCACTTGTTCCTCACAGGGCTTGTGTTCCAAGGCCCTCACCGCGCCCTCTTGTTGTCCTTTGCATGTGTGTGCTCATGGGGCTTGCAGCTCCTGGCAGACGATCGCTTTTTAGTGCCGTGACAAAGAAGAAGGAATGGGATACACAGACAAATAGATATACACATATATAACTAGAACGTGTAGCTATATATATAAATAGCTACAAAGACTTTTATTAACAGATGTGTTTTTAATAGATACAAATGATAGAGTTCTGTTTTTAATAGATACAAATGATAACAATAGTTTATCAATGATCGTATGATTTGACAAAAAGATAGAGCACATATGTAATGTCACTTCCTGTTGTGACACATATTCATGCTCTACAGTTACTGCATTTATGAGAGGCCAAATTTTTATTACATAGATATACTTAAAAATATATATATACATATATACATGTATTGTATTTAATACAAAACAATAATTTCATAAATAAAATGGAAATGAAATAGAAAACCAATTAGAGAAAATTCCTATATAATTACCGCAAATGATATATATTTATTATTAAATTATGTTTACTAAATATGTAAAATGTTATAGAATGAAAAAAATCATTGGAATAGATATGATAATAAAACACTATAAATTCAGTATGTAGATTATGTCACTATCTGTAGTGACAACAGTGACTATCTATAGTGACTATCTACAGTAAAAATATTATGCTCTGTAATTATTTATGTATTTATGTATCTGTATTTATAATCTGTATGTATAATATGTATTTATAATCTGTAAGTATTTATGACAGGAAAGTTGTCATAAATACTTATGACAACTAAAATAATAAAATAATAAAAAATAAATAATAAAAATAATAAAATAATAAAATCAATAATAAATATTATTTATATATAATAAAATAATAAATAATAAAATAATAAAATTAAATAATAAAATAATAAAACTAAATATAGTTTTCAAATATATAGGATGCATATCACATCTCTAATCTTTTTGGACAGAAGTATGGCCATATACAGTGTCACTGTCTGTTTGGACACATATTAATTAACACGTATCACTAAGTGGCCGTATGACTGGCAAGCATGAAACTGTTTTGCTGGTTTTTCAATAAAACGCAATCTGACAGAAGCCGGAGTGTGCAAGACTTTCTTGATCTCAGCCACCCCTCTCGTATTGGTAAATGTCATGCGCCGGGAGCCTGGGCTTGTGAGCAGTCTCCTTCAGCTCATCCAGACTTACAGGGCTGAATTGGTTCTCATCAGAAATGAAGGCCACCTGTCCACAGCCCCTCATTCGCTCAGCTTACTTTTCAAAGTCTGTGGATTCAGCAGATATTCTTCATGATAAAAAAAATAAAAAAAAATAAATAAAGCCAAGTCTGCCCTTAGACTTTATTTAAAATAAAGTTGCTCAGAGGTGAATGCGGTGGTCTTTGCGGCTCATTGGGTTTGCAGGGTGAGGAATGGGTGCTAGAACATGCAGTTAGCACAACTGGAGAAAATAATGAGGACACAAAGAATAAGAAGTTCAAAGCTACAAAGATTGAGTCTCCTTTTGAGCTCGGCAAAATAACCACTGCCAGTCCCTTCAGAAGAACACAAACCATGCTTCACTGAATGAAACTGCTGCTCTTCGCAAACAGTCACTCAGCTCACTCTCGGAAGACACTGAGAGATCTGTATGTGTAAAAGTGGTTCTTGACCATGAGGATGTAAACCCAAGAAGAAGAATCCAGAAAAATCAGCACTCCAGAATAAGGGAAGTTTCCTGATGCAATCGTAAGAGATCTTCAAGTATTTTACTATCAATTCTTACTAAATTGATAATATTTCATTAGAATGTCATTATTCATAATTCTTCTCTAAGTGCTACGCACTGCTTGTGACAGTTTTTAGGAAGACTAATTAAGTATTCTTATGATATGAATATTATATATCTAGGAAGATATTCTAGTAAAAGCCTGTCTGCACGACCCAGCTTTCAAGCCAGACGACAATTCCGGGGACAGTGCTCTTGGAACTTCTCTGGAGCAGCGAGAATGAAGAAAAACAATGATGTTGTGGACAAGAAAAGGAAGGATCAACAAAACGTATTAGCCAATAGCAGCTGGTTAAGCTGCGCGATCCCTGTGGGACCCTGTAAGAGCGTGCTAAAGATAGAAATAAAGCCAAGTTCACTTTTACCTCTGAGAGGACTGTGTGAATATTCGGAGCGGTTTTCCATTAAAACCCCGCCTTCTTTCCAAATGCATCACATCCCAAAGCCAATGGAAGGGGCACATTACACAGGCAACCAGGACGGCACGACTGCCTCTTGCCATGACACCTGTGGTCGGCTGAGCTTTAACCAGTCCTGTCCCCACCTGCTGCTTGATCCCGAAATTACAGCCTCAAGCTCCCTCTGCCATAGGATTGTTTCTTTCTTCAGGCGGCTAGATTAAAAACCCCACCATTTAAATGAGCTCCAGAGCTGGACAAGATGGGCGGTGGGGCAGTGATTCCTGCAGCGTTGCCGTGAGGTTTGGGCTCTGCCACAGGTGCTGGCAGCATGCGGCGCTACCCTACTGCAGAAACCTTTCAGGGCCAAGCTGGGCTGGGGGGAGGGAGATTGGCGGCCCTCCCAGCTCCTGAGCACAAGGTGAGGAAAAAGAAACGGTGTTACCCAAAAACCCCCAAGAAATGACAAATGATAACAGAGTAAGGAGAGGGGCAAAGGCACAGTTTTGAGTTTTGTCTAGGCAGCACCAAGAGCAGACCATTCAAATCCAGGTGCGCAACACAGAAAATGCCACACGTTTTCCTGTGGCGGGGGGAAAAGGCTCCAAAAAAAGCACAACACAAACCCCAAACCACAATAGTGTTTGAATTTTCTGTCATTTTTGGCTGCAAGAAGCTGCTGTGCACTGCTGATGGCCTCTTCTCCGCGCTCTCCTCATCTTTGCTTGTCTCAGGGCTCTACAAAGCCAGGCTTTGGGGGCTTCTTTCTGCTCTTGCCAGGCCTGAGACCAAACAGCCTGGCGGGCCCGGGGCTGTTAGCAGGAGAGCTGCTGAAAGTCACCCCAAGCCATGCGGCCTTCCCCTGCAAGGCTCCAGAGATACAAGGGCAGAAAGCTGTAGCCTAAGCTCTACTGCACTAGCACCTTGTTGAGCTTGTCTGTCCTCAGGCATCCTTCAGGTTGCCCAGTGTAAATCTGAGCGGCTTTCTTAGGGACTTCGGGCTTTGCCCACACTGTGGCCTTGCTGAAGGCCAAGGCCAAGGAAAGGCTCTCATCTGTGCTGCCAGTTCCATGGAAGGCCCCAGAGCAAGAGGGCATCTCTTGGCTGCCGGGATCCCACCTTCACGGTCTGGCCTTGCAGGTTGGCAAAACCCACGTGGGTATCCTGGCACATTCCGGCACTGACTTTCCCTCTTAAGCTTCCCATTTTCTACAAGGAGAATTCTGATTTTTCCTTCTGCTTGGAAGGGGACGGATTGCCTTGGGTGATGTATTTGGCAGCAAGGTTCTCCTCGCATGGAAACACTTCCTGGCAGCCTTCTGCCCACTGACAAGCCATTTGGTCCCACTGCATCCCGGGGACCAGAGTGCAAAAGCAGCACCTTTCCTCTCCTCTGGGAAGAGCTGGTCTCACAGCCCTAACATCTGCACCCGACACAATGCAGATGGTGCCTGAAGGGAGTTTGTAGCTAATTGGGGCTCATTAGATTTACCAGCCCAGGGAACAAACAATATGATCAGAGGAAATGACCTCAAGTTGTGCCAAAGGAGATTTAGATTGGATCTCCAGGAAGTATTCCTTCAACAAAAGGATCTCAAGCTTGGCAACAGGCTGCCTAGGGCAATCAATGGCTGAGTCACCCCCCTCAGAGAGGTTTAAAAGTCATGGGCATGTGCCATCTGGGGACCTGGTGGAGTAGGCAGTGTTAAGTTTGCAGTGGAACTGTGTGAACTTCAGGGACTTTTTCAAGCCGCATGATGCAGAGATTTCAGGGTAGCTCAAGCAGTGTGGAGTCGAGGCTTAGACTCAATGATCCCCAAGGGTGCCTTCCAACATGGAGATCTAGGAGACTGGCAATGGAGGCCAGAAAGACAAAAGAAAGACCAAGGGACGTTCTTTGAAGAAGATTTACTCCAAAGCAGCCTTAAGCCCTTAACCAGGGCCACTCTAAGTGGCTGAGCTGGGGTAGGGACAAAGGGTGCAGTTGGCTGGCTTGTGATGCGCTGCGGCACCTGTGACATCACAGGGGGCGCCTCACAATGGGGGCAGCTGGAAAAGGCCCCAGCAGGTAACTCTGGCCCTGTATTGCTTGGGCAAGCGGTGAGTGCACATGTGGCGGGGAGGCTGTGCTGGGGATAAGGGCCGGGGCAGAAACGCTGCACCTGGGGCTGGGTTCTCCCTGCTGCATGCAGGGACAGCCCCTCATGGTAGAGCCTTGGCTAGGGTACCAGCTGCTACTGCTACTGCTGCTGCTGCTGCTGCTGGGGCAGTGGGACAGGCCTTGCTGCCCCCAGATCCCTGGGATTCCCAGACCTGCTGCTCCCACTGCCAGCTGCCTCTTTCCCCGCTCCCCTCACAGCCTTCTCTCTATCCTCCTGCAGACCATGGATACCTGGGTATTGTGGTTCTTGCTCTTGCAAAGCATAGTCCACTACCCACAGCCCGTGGGGGACGATTTGGACGAGGCGACGCGTCTGCTCATGGAGGAGCGTGCAAGATTCCAGGAACGCGAGAGGATTCTGCTGGAGCTGGAGGTGGAGCAGCTCGCCCTGATGCAGAGTGGCCCATCCTGGGGAGACCTGCTCTGGTCTGCCTTGCAGGCCTGGCAGGTCTGGGCATTTGTCGGGCTCTTGCTTCTTCTCTTGCCCCTATGGTTTATGTGGAGGAAGAGAAGGCGTGAGGCAGAGGTCAGCGGCGAGCGGGAGAAGGAGAGCGAGGAAGAGGACGAGGCACGGTCATACAATCTGGCATGGCTTCTGGAGGAGCGCATACAGTGGCCTGCACAGGACCTGCAGGCAGGCTGCGACAGGACAACGGCCATGATGGAGAAATTGCTAAGTGCCCTCAGGCGTTCCTTGGTTGGGACTTTCTTCCCGGTGCTGCACCAAGCCATTGGTTTTGGCAGTGCCTTTGAAGGCTGGACTGAGAGCGGGGAGGAAAGTGTGTACCATGTGCTTGTACCCCTGACTGCTCCCTCAGGCCACATCTTCCGCCTGGAGCGTGACACTGACTGGCTGAGGCCCGGCAGGAACTTCCGCGTCCGCGTGGAGCTGGTGTGCAGCTGCCCGAGGGGGCAGGAGGGTGTGAACATGATGTGCTTCCGCCACCACCCTGACGTGATTGGCATGCTAACTGAGCAGCCCAACCTCCTAGACATGCTGTGCACCGGCTCCTACCTTGACGTGGAGAAAACGGTCTACTTCTTCTACAGACTGCTGGGAGTAAGCTGGCAGCGTTTGCCTGAGTCACGCAGTTGGCATTTAGCGCTGCACTGCTCCCAGCGCTTCTGCCACCTCAGGCTGTCCAACGGCCAGGAAAGCTTCCAGGTTCAAGTGATGCTTGGGCTACAGCGATTTACCTCGGACATCTTTATCAGCAGCCGGCCTCGAGGGGCCCACACCCCAAGCACAGTGTGGCCTGAGACCTACAGCATGGCAGAGACAAAGTTCTTCCGGCACATGGCCAGGCAGCTCCCTCAGGACAGCTCGCACCTCAAATGCCTGCAGCTCCTTGCTGCAGCTTTTCAGGAGTGCAAGGGCTTCTCCATCCATTCCATCAAGACCATCATCATGCACCAGCTGAACACCGTACCGCTCTCACAGTGGCACAGCAGGTATTTCCTGCTTCAGCTGTCCGATGTCCTGGAGCAGCTGCGCTTAGCTCTGCAAAAGAAACACCTGCAGCATTTTATTGTGGGCAACCAGAGGCTTCCAGAGGAGATCAGGCTGCCCCCAGATGTACGAACGGCTAGGCCATCCAACCTCTTCCACAGCCTGTGGCAGGATCGGGCTGCCCACTCCCAGGCCATGCAAGCCTACCTTGATCTGCGCCATCGCCTGGCGAGGTTGCTGGCCTATGGCCACTGTTAGCAGGGCTCCTAGAATCACAGCATTGCTAGGTCGCAAGAGCCATTTAACATCATCAAGTTCAAGCCATGCCCTAACACCACCTCAACTAAACCATGACACTGAGTGCCACATCCAATCTTTTTTTAACACATCCAGGGATGGTGACTCCATCACCTCCCCTGAGAAGACAATTCCTCTACTTTTACCACTCTTTCAGTCAAAACCTTTTGCCTAACATGCAACCGAAATGTCCCTTGGCACAGCTTAAGACTGTGCCCTCTCCTTCCATCACTTGCTGCCTGGAAAAAGAGACCGACCCCAACCTGACTACAGCCACCTTTCAGGCAGTTGTAGAGAGGGGCTAAGGTCACCTCTGAGTCTCTGTTTCTCCAGGCTAAACAGCTCCAGCTCCCTCACTTGTTCCTCACAGGGCTTGTGTTCCAAGGCCCTCACCACGCCCTCTTCTTGACCTTTGCATGTGTGTGCTCATGGGGCGTGCAGCTGCTGGCAGACGATCGCTTTTTAGTGCCGTGACAAAGAAGAAGGAATGGGATACACAGACAAATAGATATACACATATATAACTAGAACGTGTAGCTATATATATAAATAGCTACAAAGACTTTTATTAACAGATGTGTTTTTAATAGATACAAATGATAGAGTTCTGTTTTTAATAGATACAAATGATAACAATAGTTTATCAATGATCGCATGATTTGACAAAAAGATGGAGCACATATGTAATGTCACTTCCTGTTGTGACACATATTCATGCTCTACAGTTACTGCATTTATGAGAGGCCAAATTTTTATTACATAGATATACTTAAAAATATATATATACATATATGCATGTATTGTATTTAATACAAAACAATAATTTCATAAATAAAATGGAAATGAAATAGAAAACCAATTAGAAATAATTCCTATATAATTACAGCAAATGATATATATTTATTATTAAATTATGTTTACTAAATAAGTAAAATGTTATAGAATGAAAAAAATCATTGGAATAGATATGATAATAAAACACTATAAATTCAGTATGTAGATTATGTCACTATCTATAGTGACAACAGTGACTATCTATAGTGACTATCTACAGTAAAAATATTATGCTCTGTAATTATTTATGTATTTATGTATCTGTATTTATAATCTGTATGTATAATATGTATTTATAATCTGTAAGTATTTATGACAGGAAAGTTGTCATAAATACTTATGACAACTAAAATAATAAAATAATAAAAAATAAATAATAAAAATAATAAAATAATAAAATCAATAATAAATATTATTTATATATAATAAAATAATAAATAATAAAATAATAAAATTAAATAATAAAATAATAAAACTAAATATAGTTTTCAAATATATAGGATGCATATCACATCTCTAATCTTTTTGGACAGAAGTATGGCCATATACAGTGTCACTGTCTGTTTGGACACATATTAATTAACACATATCACTAAGTGGCCGTATGACTGGCAAGCATGAAACTGTTTTGCTGGTTTTTCAATAAAATGCAATCTGACAGAAGCCGGAGTGTGCAAGACTTTCTTGATCTCAGCCACCCTTCTCGTATTGGTAAATGTCATGCGCCGGGAGCCTGGGCTTGTGAGCAGTCTCCTTCAACTCATCCAGACTTACAGGGCTGAATTGGTTCTCATCAGAAATGAAGGCCACCTGTCCACAGCCCCTCATTCGCTCAGCTTACTTTTCAAAGTCTGTGGATTCAGCAGATATTCTTCATGATAAAAAAAATAAAAAAAAATAAAAATAAAGCCAAGTCTGCCCTTAGACTTTATTTAAAATAAAGTTGCTCAGAGGTGAATGCGGTGGTCTTTGCGGCTCATTGGGTTTGCAGGGTGAGGAATGGGTGCTAGAACATGCAGTTAGCACAACTGGAGAAAATAATGAGGACACAAAGAATAAGAAGTTCAAAGCTACAAAGATTGAGTCTCCTTTTGAGCTCGGCAAAATAACCACTGCCAGTCCCTTCAGAAGAACACAAACCATGCTTCACTGAATTAAACTGCTGCTCTTCGCAAACAGTCACTCAGCTCACTCTCGGAAGACACTGAGAGATCTGTATGTGTAAAAGTGGTTCTTGACCATGAGGATGTAAACCCAAGAAGAAGAATCCAGAAAAATCAGCACTCCAGAATAAGGGAAGTTTCCTGATGCAATCGTAAGAGATCTTCAAGTATTTTACTATCAATTCTTACTAAATTGATAATATTTCGTTAGAATGTTATCGTGGTTTTAAACCAATAACTAAAAAAATTACTTATTTCTTGCTGTGAGATATGGATTAGAACAAGAGCAAAATAAGCTTAAAACTTTAAAGGAATAAAGACAGTTTATTAACAAACTACAAGAATAAGAACACCAGAATAAACTTCCAGAAAACCCTTTTATCTCCCACTACTCGACCATTTTTTTGTACACATGATAATATAGAGACAAAAAAACTTTAGAACTTTGGTGGTCAAAAACAGTCCCAGTTCTTGCTAGAGTCTTATCATCAGTCTTTGTAGAGAAACAGAAGTCTCCTTCTGCTAACTTATGGAGTTTTTCACAAGGAAACTATTTCTGTTATAGTTTCTATGGCTTTGATGTCAGCTGCCGGGAAATGTCATCAGATCTTCTCTTCTCATTTCACATCACTCTGAGGTGTGTATGGGCCATGAGTTTAGGGATGTTATTTTAAGGATGAGTTATTTAAAGGCAAAAGTCTTCTTCATCAGTCTCTGTGAGCTTTCCTGGTAGGCAGTTTTCTCTTTGCCCCCAAGGCTTCAAAATTTTCACTTTACCCAGTTCCAGCAACTCACAGTATCACAAGTACTCTCTCTTTTTCTCCCACCACTTTGAACACTCTATTCCTCCCAATACTCTGTTATGAATTAAAGGAGTCTTTTTTAAACTATTATTATCCATCTCCATAGCTTTAACAGAAAGATATTTCAGCTATAGAGCATCTTCTTATTCCCTCTCTCTTATTTAAAACTTAACTCTTTTCCTCACTGTTTTTGGTGGTTTTATGATGTTTTCATGTTGATTGTCCCTCTTTCTCTATCTTTCTGAGAAAAGGAGTAATCTGTACGTTTATCCAGGTAGTAAAAGAATTAAAATCTTTAAAAAAGCTGTAAGACTTCATGGTGTCAGGTTTCAGTCCAGCAGCAGCAGTAACTGAGCAGCTCTGCTTTCTTTTCCTCCCCCCCCCCCCCCCCTTTCATCCTCTGCGGCCTTATCCAGCCGAGGGAGAGGGGGGGGTGGGAAAGAGGAGGATACGACAGTGCCCTGTTACTTTCTCAAAAGCTGGAAACAAAAAATGACAAGAGAGCTCTGACTGTACTTCTTAAAGGGGTGTTCACAGGTTGAATTCACTTTTTAATGGTCAGACCTGCAGTCAATTTTAGAAATGACTGATAATTGGTTAGGAGAAAAAACTCCCATCAGCCACCAGCAGTTTCAACTTCCTTAGCTCTCAAAACCACCTTAAAGGTAAAGCTACCCCATGACAAATGTCATTATTCATAATTCTTCTCTAAGTGCTATGCACTGCTTGTGACAGTTTTTAGGAAGACTAATTAAGTATTCTTATGATATGAATATTATATATCTAGGAAGATATTCTAGTAAAAGCCTGTCTGCATGACCCAGCTTTCAAGCCAAATGACAATTCCGGGGACAGTGCTCTTGGAACTTTTCTGGAGCAGCGAGAATGAAGAAAAACAATGATGTTGTGGACAAGAAAAGGAAGGATCAACAGAACGTATTAGCCAATAGTAGCTGGTTAAGCTGCGCGAACCCTGTAAGAGCGTGCGAAAGATAGAAATAAATGGAACTTTCCATGACTTCTGCCAGTTTATGAACTAGCATCCTTCAGCTGTTAACAGAGAGATGGAGCCCATCCAGTGCCAGCAGAGCAGATGCTATAAAAGTTGCCCCATATTCAAAGAACCCTATATTCTGCTGGTGACAACAACCCTCGAGCCACTTGCTGATTATGTGGGCTCTCCTATTCCTTTCATTGTTTTTCTCTGCCACCAAAGGGACTGCCTCCTTGAGAAGAACACTATCTGTGTCTGGGTTGCCCCTCTATTCCCTTGGCACTTGGGTTTATGTTCTCCTTTGCTTCCTAGTTCAGGGAGCTGTGCTGACAGAACTGTTCCCTGGCTTTCTACATCATGGGTTTTTTTGGTGGGGGTCTCCCCATAGGAATCTTCTGTCAGGGTCAGAAAAGTGGCAGTATGGATTTTAGGAATATGGAAGTGGAGCTCACAGGACCACACTTTCCCCAATATCTTTAATTTACAGTTGGCTGAGCTCCTTATGCCTGCTTAAGGGGTGGGCTGGTGTGTGCTGGAATGTTTCGCTTTTGCTTTCCTTGCTCTGGATCCCATGCTTGGAAGCAGAACTTGTAGTAACAGATGTTAGTGGAGGTATTACGTTTCCTCCATAAAGTAAGGGCATAATGAAAGCTGATATGTGTAAATTGATGCCATTCAGTATCCAAGCAAATGACACAAGTCCTTTTGATTTGTCCAAACAGAATTTAGTCCAGTTGTGTTGATTTTTTGCTTGTTCCGAAATGAAGCCAATAAAATGTGTCCAGCAGGATGTGGAGTGGAAAGCTAACTTTTGACAGAGCTGCATGGGATGAGACTGACACATTAGAGGTGAGATTAGCCAAGCAGTAAGGCAGATACATACTTTCCCTCAGGGCAGTGTATTTTAGAGAGAGTGTGAGGGTCCTTAGATTTGCCCACATATAGGACCTTGCCAATTGCACTTAGTTGATTTTTAGATATTAATATTTGACAGTACTGTAGGAAAAAAGCTGAATAAGCATCAATTCCTCCAGGATCAAAATCACTGAATTTTTGCAGGTAAGAAATCAAGCAAAGGGGAAAGACACTTGAAAAGATGAGCAATGAGCTTCTGGCAAAACATAATGAGAATGAGGAAGTTTATGAAAGCTTGTGAAAAAAGGGGCAGGGTTTTTGGGCACTTGGGAGGGATATAGGAATGTTTTCAGAGTATACAGTAATGAGATCTGGAAGGCTAAGGTCCATTTGGAATTAAATCTGGCAAGGGATATCAAGGACATCAACAGGGGCTCCCTCCAGTACATCAGCAGCAACAGGAAGATTTGGGGAAACATGGGCTCACTGCTGATGGTAACAAAGGATCCAGAGAATGCAGAGTTATGGAAGGTTTCTTTTTGCTTTAGTCTTTACTGCTAAGGCAGCCCTCAGGAATCTCTGACTCAGTAGGCAAGTGAAAAAGTCTGGAGAAAAGATTTTGTGTTGTGGAGTATCAGATTAGCATTGTGGATGTCCAGGGAAACTTAACACCCACTGTGATGAGCTGGCATCTAAGAAAAAGAAAAAAAAAAAATAGAAATTCATGGGCCTTGAAGGGGTGCACCCTCAAGTGCTGAGGGTTATTTGTAAAATCATGGAAAGGTACATGAGAACTTCAAAAAGAACAAGAAGGACAGGATCCAGGGAACTACAAGCTGGTTAGCCTCAGTCCCTGGAAAGGTGATGGAATGGCCTTGTTGTCATCTCCTAGTGTGGAGGCAGAAAAGAAGGTTATGACAAGTAGTCAACATTTATCCACCAAGGGGAAATCATGCTTGGCTAACCATCCTTGTATGATGGAATGACTAGCTGGGGGGATGAGGGGAAGAGCAGTGGATAATGTCTTCTTAACCTTCTTCAGGGCTTTTGACACTGTCTTCCATAGCATTCCCCTAGGTCAGAGCTGTCTGAGTGGCAGATCGCAGAGCATTGTGATCATCAGCACAGAGTCCAGCTGGAGGCTTGTACCTAGCAGTGTTCCCCAGGGGTCAGCAGGGGTTCCCTGTCTTGTTCAACAAAGATCATTAAGGGACTGGAGGACAGGCTGAGGGAGCTGGACCTGTTCAGCCTCGAGGAGAGATGACTGCAGGGATTTTTCCAAAGCACAAACTGCTCTAGATGAACCTTCTTTAACAGGAGGTTTGAACTAGATGATCTCCAGAGGTCCCTTCCAACCCCAGCCATTTTGTGATTCATCTCATAGCCATATAGTTTATGTTGGTTCTGTATTTATGCAATCCAGACAAGAGGAGATGCTTGACAATGTTTCATAGTCCTTTCTGAGTAATGTGTTGGGAAAATAATTTGGTATTCATGGAATCTAAAGGAAAAATTAGAACTAACTGATAAATATTGAAGATTTGTATATGTAATTCAAGTCGTACCAGTTAATTTTCCATAGAAGAGATTATCTTCAGTGAGAGTCAGACCAGGCTTGCTTGAATGACTTTTCCTTCAAAAGAGGAGCAAAGCTCACTTTCATAGCTTTGCCATGTCAACTCTACCAATGTCAAGCTCCATTACCTTTAAATAAAATTGCAAACAATGAAAATTCCTCTAAAATATGTAGCCTGATCTGTTACTTGAAATAAGCCCTGTTTAAATGTTATTTTAGAAAAATATAAATCAGAATAGTGCTAATGTAGAAACACACTTTTGGAAACAGTGTAAATTAAAATTAACAAGAGACAAGCTGGTTGTTGCAAATGCTATGCTTTGGAATCTATTTACAAACAAAAATTTTATGCACCAGTAATTTAATTTTGATTCTTTGGGTACTTGCTAGAACTTGAAATAGACATTTTTTGTCTAAAAATTTCATATGATTAAATACACTTGATATTCAATTACAGTTTTTGTTCTATAAGGATTTTATGTAAAAATTAATTTATTTTGCATTTTCAAAAGATCCATAAAGATGATGTAATATCTTAACATACAAAGATGCAAGTTGCTAAACAAATTTGTATATTACTAAGATCTGCAGGCATAGAGGCGATGTCTGGCAGCGATCAATTACGGTATCCTTAGAGGCTGTTAAACCAAGTTGCTCATTAATCACCCATTTAGTGAGGAAACGGTAATAAAATGTTTTTATAGAGACACATCTATTCTCTTGAGCATCCTGCGCCGGCATTTGATGTAATACACCCTCCCTCAGAGCGCTAGGTGGCAGAGCAGTGCAGGATTCGGGCAAGTTCAAAACAAAAGCCCAAGGTCTCAAGTGCGGTAGGAAAGAGATTCAAAGAATTTGCACCTGCGCGAAAAGACTGGGTTTGATGAATACGAAGAAATATACAGTAATTGTTAAGATATAAATTAATGTATTGTAATTAATTGTTCCAACTAGATTTAATTCAATCTCTATGGAGAACTAATACGCTGCCTTTTGTTTATATTTATGCACTTCTGTTCTTTGCTGGATGAATTATTTGAAATTACAGTTTTACCTATCATTTCTTCTTAATTACAGATAGCTTTTCATATTGTTTTCTATGCCTATGGAAAGCAATGCCTCTGTATTTCTATGCCTATATATTCAGATAGTTTACATTTTATTTATGCAGCTCGAAAGTCCCCAGAATAACAGGTCTGATGGCATTCCAGTGAATTTCAAGGTATAATTGTCTTGAATTCATAGAGCCATAAGGATCTATTTGTAAACAGCAGACAGAAACTGGAAAGAAAAGGAAACCATTGTGGTGTTTAAAAAAATATTAGTTGCTCAGAAGGGAATAGAAGATTTTGTGCCCCATCAAAGGTTTGAAATGTTTTAGAAGCACAGGAAGATAAGGGTTCCTGTGTCTTTAGAGCTTGTGAATTAATATTTATATCAGATATTAACAAAATTCCTTCTTTCACCTCAGATGACTGCATTGTGTAATTTATGCTGTGAAGGAGGATCAATAAATATGAGACGTTTCCAAAAAATTTACCTCACTCTTAACCTGCCAAAGACTTAAGAATGAGGCCAAATGGAAGGAAAACCCATGAAATGAATGCAAAAACAGTGGACTATGCAGCAGTGATGGATCTAGATTTGCATACTCTTATGTATATTCCTAGGAGATTCTGTTGAAATGGTGTATAATCCAAGGGAGAATTTGGTTGAGTTTTCTGAAATGTGGGCATATGGATGTATGCAAGTTCATATATATATTTAATGCAGAGCATGTACCTGGGAAACTACTGCTGGGGACCAAACAGATTTGGTCTATGGCTGAAAACTGAGATTGCCTTTGATGAATGTAGTAAATTGAGTCTAATCAGTTGATGTCTTTAAAACATTCTGTATTTCAGTCTGAGTTCCTATATTTTCCTCACTATTTGAGGACAATACACATAGTTTAAAAAAAGTTATAGGATTCATTTCATATTTAAAGTGCTGGTTAATATATGAAAAAGAAACCTCAAACTGGAGCAGAAGACCCAAAGCAAAGCTTTTGTGGAGTTGTCAACTTACTAAATATGGCAGGGAGTTCTCTGGAGTGCCACTGCTGAATCCTGTGATTTTTAATTGCTTTTTTTCAATAAAGCAAATTTCCTGGTTTTAAGATGGTGGGTCAAATATGAGGAAGCAAAGATTTGGAAAAGCATTCAGCAGAAATCCAGGCCTAACTTATAATTTGTAGCATGTTCTACCTTTTAAACTAATCCTAAGATTTTGAAAATTTGGGATACACTTACTCAAATACACAGGTATCTGACTGTTTCCTTTGGTTTCTTCAAAGGGTACAGGCTCTTCTCTATACAAGATGATTCTAATGGAGCTGTTCTCACTAAACAATCATACAGGAATGTTCTGACACGTCCTGGTTGTAAGGTAGAATAACACTTTATGTGTCCTAAATTTGGAATAAGCTCACCAAAGCGCAAGAGGAATAGGCACCATAAATGCAGAGTGTGTCATGTAGGAAGGACAATGAGCCCCTTCTTCTGGGGCTGCCAGCTTTTACATCCATTCCCAAGGTATACTAAAGCTGTTTCTATTCCCAGCCCCATCGCACAGCTCATCAGCCTGTCTGTCAATATGGCTTACTGCTCTGTTTTCCAGTACGCTGTAACTCTAGAGCACATTGTGTGACATTCTCTCAGTGGAACTGAGGATTTTGAACAGGCTGTTGGAAAGATACTTATTTCATTTTATAATCTGGGATTACTATTAAATACAGAGAATAGAGGTTTTCAAGGGGCTATACTGTATAGCTTAAGGCTCAAAATTGACAGGCCAGTCCTATACGAAAGGCTTGCTCTAAGTATACTGGCTTTGGAAGTTCCTACTCATTCGTCTTTTCACAGTTACTGATCAGTCATAGTCAGATCAAGTAGAGAATCCAGGGTGTTTTGAATAACATCAGGAGTCTATCCAATTATAGGTATCTTACATAATTCTGTCTCCCTTACACAGGATAAATGATATCTTGATCTTCAAGAAGCCATTGGTTTCCACAGGATTTCTTTTAAATGAAATTGTAATTCCAAGTGATTGAGAGACAGGCTATAAAACATGAAGCTGTTGGTGACAAAGTCAATTAATGAGATCATGAAATCTTTAAATTTTCAATTTTTAAAATGGAAGTCAAGGAAATAAAAATTAAGCCTGTCCATTTCCAACACCCTTCATGATATATCACTTGAGCCCAAGGGTCCAGGTCTGCCACAGTCTTATGGATAAGGTCATTTGTGAGCAAAGAATGTAATCTTTTAGGAGTTCAGGAGAATGCTCACACATTTCTCTTGCCCCAGATGAGTATTTGCAAGGTGTTTTTGTAAAGCAGAGAGCAGATTACCACAGAGTTCCTATGGGAAAGGAACAGAGGAAGGGTTAAAGCCCAAGAAGGTCATTGGCAAGTATGTAGAAGTAAGAGGCATCCAGTGTCTGTGTGTGTAATACAAGGAGCACAACAGGAGCCGCTGCAAGAAATGCAACTGAGAAACTGTGAAGTGCCGGTGTGTGTGGCCCTGCAGAAAGGGGTGCAGAGCAAATACCACACCCTCACACATCTCTTTGGTAGTAGCAAGTTATGTTGGAAGCTAAATGGCACGACTGCTATGTGACAGGTGGCAAACTGAAGTGCCAAAAGCACGAGTGAATTCCTCAAAATTGCTCCATCAGTTGGTTGCAGGGGAAGGATCTGGAGCTATTTGCAGGTTATCAGCCTGTTGTGCTCTCTGCTATCACAGGTGAAGGAATAATGACAAATATCACTTGTGGTGACTGTTAATGTGGCCTGGTTTGTGTTCTCATTGAGTAAACTACTGCAATAATGACAAATATCACTTGTGGTGACTGTTAATGTGGACTGGTTTGTGTTCTCATCAAGGATTACTGCAAGGATACCATATATGAAAACATTTGATGGGACACAGGCTCATGATGGCCTTTATCCAGAGCTCTTCAGATAAACTAGAAATCTTGTTTGTTACTAAATCACACACCCTTTATTGATTATTTTTTCCCCTTTCATTGTAAAGCAGGAAGAAAAACAGTGAGATTTTTGCAGGAAGCTTCCAAGGACCAAACCAAATCGCTTCTGATCTGCAGAAACAATGTCTATGCTAAAAGAAAAGCCATTCTGTGCACTGAGGTTATTTATAAAAGTATGACTCAGCTGGACAACAATGGCAGAATCTATCCCCAGGAATTTTTAATGTATAAATCTAAAAATGAGTGTAATCCTAGAAGTAAAAGGCTTCTTCTCCACAGATTAGACTCTTTTGGTAAAGAAATAAGGTGCATTTTTTATCTGCTATAAACTGTATATTTTATCTACTAGGAAAAGTAAAAGAAGAAAGGCAACACAAACAACACAAGTGATTAAATTGTTAGGAAGAAAAACCCCAAGAACATAAGAGACCATTCACAAGCAAAACCAACAGCACCAATGTGCAAAGAATTGGTTTAGATCATTTCTCAAAGAAATCATTTTTCCTGTGAGACACTTCATACTGAAAAATATGAAGGAAGAGAATTTTCAATAATTTCTTCCCTTTTCTTTCTGATCAAAGAGTTGTACTTCATTTTCAAGCCACCAGAGTGTATCTTCCTCATCTTGCTGATTTGGCTGATACAAATTCAGCAGGCAACCAATTGAGAATAGTCAGTTTTGATCAAAAGTAATTTAATTCTTGTCAGTTTATTGATTTTATAGTAACCCTGATTGCAATGACTATATCTTCCCAAGAGCATAGACATTGGCTTTGTTAATATGATTTTCAAGAATTCTATCTGTATGAGGAACATTACATTTGAAGCAGGGAAAAAAAGGACTGCATAATCTTTGACAGACCTTATAGTTACATTTGTGTCTCACAAATATGAAAGAAAATTTGAGACTTTAAGCAAGATTCCATTCTTTTCAAAGATTAAGCTGAAATAAAAAAGCAATGACCAGGGCTTTGACCAGGGCATGTTTTCCCAGCCTGTGCAGGTAAAAAAAAATAATAAAAGTGAAAGCTCCTTGCTGAATTTAAAGCTGTAGACAGCATTGTTAAACAGGCTGCTTTTTGTGCATTCTATATTCACATCCCAAGAGAATTTCTCTTACACATTCACTGTTAATCATGACTACAAATAGTTCTCCATGAAAGAGCAGGGACCAGAAAAAGCTGTGAGAAAAAGGTGAGTTACAAGGCCCCTTCTTCGAGGGTGAAATCCATAGTAGCATTTGTCAAGTAATAGGGATCTAAATTTCACCATTGAGCATCTTCCCTTAAGTCTCAGAGGAGTAGTTGTGGTAAATAATAACAACTATCTGACCTTCTTAGGTTCTGAGGAGGCAGGAGGGAGAAGAGTCACCAGCTTTGAGGCTTATTGCTGCGCAAGAGCTGCCTTCTGAAGTCTTCCATGGCCTCTTCATGCTCTGCTTTCCCAGACTCCATGCCATGAGGCAATTCTTACTGCATTGCATTGTAATTTGTTACTTGACCGTGGTGGACTCCCCTTTGCTGCTTGCTGTCCTGCCAAAATATGCATACCTTTGGCATGTCTTGTGATTTCCCAACCTAATCTCTTCTTTTCCCCATTCGAAATTTTAAGAAAATGCTAGCTGTTGAGCACCTTTCTTACAAGAAGATCTTACACATTTTATACAGCCTGATTTTCCTAGTGTCCTCCTCCTATTTTCTGTGGATGGCCTTAGGGCTGATTTCACCTTTGGTAAACTACTGATCTAAGCAGTGTACATGGGGAAAAGCATGGTTCCATACTTCCACCCAGCTGTTGCTGGGCTCTGCAGTAATCCCTCTGGATTTTGCAAAAAAAGAATTTGTGCAGGGCAGAAATAAAGCACTATGCTCAGACTTCCTATATATTTTTTTTTAAATAGTGGACTGGCACGATTACTATCTCTTCCTGGCAAAGCAAAATCCTGAGCCGAAGCTCCAGAACTGGTCAACAACTTGGTGCAAATTACTTTCAGCATTCAGTCCCTGAGACAGTCAATAAACATGGAGGACTCCTTGTACCTTGTTGACTTCTTCTTTCCAGTTTGTGTTTTCCTGTGAAGAAAAGGACATTGTGCTTCAGTGACATTCAGCCCCTACAAAAGACAGCTTTGTGTCTGCACAGCTCCAGTGGCAGCAATACATAACAGTGACAATGATGAAAAGTCTGTGCTGAGAAGGAGCCTTCATTTGCTCACCCAGAGATGAGTATCCACTTTTTTCTATTTCTGATCAGCTTGAAAGATACTGGCAACATGTAGAAGAAGAGGTCTGATGCATCGTTCATTATTCTGAGACTAATATGGCTTTATATCTTGTTTTAGCTACAGAGGAAGTCCCGAGGCCATGGGGGATTATCAGAAAAGCAGCAATATGGAAATGTGTATGGAGGGGAAAGGGGATTGAACAGCTGGAGAGTACTCAGTGCTGGTACTCTATAGGGAAAGCAGAGCTCTCATCCTAAGTGCCAAGATTGTATTGTAAGCACATTAATCTCATAGGGTCATGCAAAGACAGTGCGGATTGTTACTTCTGGACCACCACCAACACTTATGGATTTTATATCCCATTGTGACCATCACAGTTTTGATTTCCTTGCCATGGAGTACATCTGCTATACCTTTTCATTAATTTATGCACTGTTTCTCTTGGAGCCGGCAGAAAGCCATATTTTGTAATTAATTAATTTTTAATATTATATCTGTGTATGAGAAGGGGTTTAATTAGCCCATCACTTTTCTTGAGGGGTAAGATTTTTCTCCTGCTACTTATTCACACATAGTCCATATATTCTTCTAAGTATCAGAAAATTTCTTAATATTTTAGGAACTGTTATTGGCTAAACAAGTTCTCTAACAGAGAAACTAATTACTTCACTGCCTTGTTCAGAAATTATTTTCAAGTGGATGACTTTGTCACAAGTTAATAACTAGAAACGTGGATCACTATGGGAAGCATATATGCAAATTTAGCAACTGAGAGAAAGCTGCCATAAGGATAGTTAATTATGTCTTTAAAAAGTGCCTTCTTACTTTCTCTCCTATTTCATGTATAATCCCAAATCCATTCTCCCTCTTGCTTTCCACATTCCTTTGTCTCAGTGAAGCTGTCCAGTTTGTTTCACTATAGCCACATCTTTGACCCATCTGTTGAATCATAGAATGGTTTGGGTTGGGAGGGACCTTAAAGATCACCTAGTTCCAGCCCCTGTGCCATGGGCAGGAACACCTTCTTCCTGTTTTCTTCCAAGCATTGTGGGAGCTGGACTAGATGATCTCCAGAGGTCACTTCCAACCCTAACAATTCATTTTTAGCTATTGTACAAACCCCTTATCTTCACCCCCCACTAAAGTCTGAGATAGCTTATGATCTTCCCTAGCTCCTGAAAATAAGTGTTTCCTTCTTCTGATGTCTTGCTTTGAAATGTGTTTGGGACCTGGTATTTCCACTCAGATTACTGGGGGAAGCCACACAAAAGCTTTGTTGAGGAAAGGTGATGCAAAGAGTTCTTATGGAAGTAAAACAAAAAGACAGTAAGAGAAGGAAGCAGGGAGGGAAGAAGGCAGATCCTGTGTGCTTGGAGATGTGAGATTAGGCTCAGATGGAGAACAGCTCCAGGACTCACTCTCCCAGATGTTGTGTCTGCGCAGTCGCGGCTGCATTCCTAGAGTGCTCCACCTCACATGCTCAATTGTGGGGTTTTCCACTCTGGTAATTAATAATTCAACTGGAAAGACTGAGCAACCACTGACTGAATTATTGAAGGTGTAATTAAACTGGCAGTAGTTAAGGGGAGCATATGAACATTTTCTTAGCAAAAATAAAGGGTTTCCAATGAGATGAAATGTCACAGGTAAATTCAGTTACTACCCTGAACCTTCTTCCTCTTCCTCTATTAAACAGCTGAGGCAGTAGTGAGTTTTCAGGAAAACCACCCAGCTGTTTGGAAGGTGGCCAACTTCTAACACTACAGGGAAAAATGGGCTCTCATCTTCCCCTTCTTTATCTTCTGCAGCAGCAGTGGTGAGCTCCTGTTTGAAGGCAAGGACACTCCTACATATAGGTCTGGGTAAATATTGAGCTATTGCATGAAATAATTTAGCAGCCTCTGAAGTGCAAAGATTATTATAGGCTGTGAAACTGCTCCCTGGTTGCCTGGAGCTCCTCTGAGGTAGAGATAAGGAGCTCACAATTTTGTCCTATGTGTAGCAGAGTTCTATAGGGTTGTGACAAAGATATAACTCAGTAAAATTAGACTTGATAATGAAGCAAAGGCTATTTTTAGGTAGGCTTCCTTTTTGAAAGACTTTCGCTAATCTTGGCTGTCTCGCTCCAACCTAAGAAGGCATAATCCAGGTGTGGAAATCAGGTCTGAGAGAATTTTATTTAGCCTAGGAAATGCTTGCATTAATTCTGGAATTTAATCATTCCACAGCTGAGAGCTGTGGTTTTGACGAAGTTGTGATGGGTGTCTCTATCGAGTTATTTTGGCTCTTATGGGACATAGCCTGAAATGGAAAAATGCATCTTTTCCTTCTTTGCCTCCTTACCTTTGAGTTTATGACTGCAGGTAATGGGAGATGCCCAGGGAATATTTTTTCCCTCCTACTTCAAATTTTGCTGCTTAGCTGGTTTCAGTTGGATTTTTTGGGTTTGCTATCCTTTTTCCTCTGGAGAAGAAGAAAGATTGTATTAATAAGGTAGAGTAGGTATAACCTTCCCTCCAAAATTTGCGTTGGGGCAGCAGAACGTGGACCATCCATTTTGCCTCTCCCTGCTCTAATACAGAAGCAGCATCCGTCCTGCAAGTGTGATTGAAGCAGTGTCCAAGAAGCCTTGGACCCAGCGTCAAGATGTGGCTGCTCCAAGTCACAGTCTAGCTCCAAGATTTATTTAACAGCCAGAGAAACTGCTATGTTGGGTGGAGTTCTAGGGGAAACCTGTAGCCATGGGAGGAAGCCAGCAGTGAAAAGGCATGGAGAAGTAGACAGAATTTAATGAAACAAAACACTTTGAAATTTAAAAAAAGCCAACACAGTGTAAGCACTTTAAAATAAAAAGGAATTTCTCTTCCTAGGCATAGGCTGCTTTGAAAATTTCACTTATATTCTCCCGTCATATTTTTCATTTTTTTTTTATTTGCCCTGACTTAGCCTTTTTTGAACAGCTTATGACAACTGAGCATCCAGCAGATTGTGTCTGTGTCTGTGTAGTCCAGGTCCTCTTGGGAAAATGGTGAAGTTAGCTTATTAAGTAATTATCCTATGACCTGAGAAATGCCAGTAATACAGTTGGATAATAAATAAAGAAGTGTTTCCAGAGACAGTTAAAAGGCAGGTGAAATACAGTTTATTTTGTGATTATGTGGGTTGGTGAGGAATATGATAGGTGGCATAAAGAGAAGTTAAGCTCTACCACCACCACACCCCAGGTATATAAATGCAAACATCATATTGTCTATGCTAGTAAGGGTTCTGAGAACTTCTTTAAGCAGGGAATGAAGTAGAAAAGTGAGACTCATATGAGATTCCTTAGATAATTTCTGACCAATTGGCAGAGGTAAAATTTGCTCTGCAGCAGAAATATGATTCACAAAAATCTTGAAAGTATTCTCAGTGCTTCAGGTTTCCCAAATAAACTGTAGTATTGCCTCAATTCACCCTCTTCCAGAATTCTCCTTCCCTGCTTCTTTTGTGTTGAGCTTGGTCTTTATCTCTCCAGCCCGAGATAAACCAGAGACAGGATGCCTTTACACAAGGCACTGTACTTTGTTACATTTCAGCTAATTACTGTACCACTGGCCTTCCCCTCAAAACTAAACTAGACTAAACATCTTCATTAAAATTGTGTATAAGTGTGTACTGAGCCAGCTGCCAGATATATTGGAGGTCACAAAGGCTGCCAGACTTGTGAGTAAAGCAAGTGCTGGGAATGAGAAAACTTGTGTTGAATTATGAGGAATGGGTAAGCCAAAAGAAAAGGGATGCTGAATGAAGCAGGGAGGATGAACACAGAGGAGCTGTGGCTGATATTGGTAGAGACCCAAGTCACTTCCTACTGAGCCGGACTCACATCCCACAGCCCTACTGGTGTGTGACAGTGGAGGCTGGGAAGGCTCCCTTCTGCTGTCATCAAGGCTGGGATGCCGGCACCTCAACCACAGTTGCCAAACTGTGCTCTGGCAAGTTTTCCAGGAAACCCGAAGCATTTTAAGAGAGACATTTACAAGAAGCAGCAGCTCACACTGAGAGAAAAACTCAGCAGAAGGGAGAGTTGCTGTTCTCTACAGAGGCACATCGCACCAGCAGCGTGTCTCCCACTGAGTTTTTGTCACCACGGTGATTTGGGAAATAAAGACATGGTCTGACACACCAACCTTGCAATTTGCTGAACCCTTGATGAAACTGTTGCCAGATGTGACAAGGAAATGCAACAATTGTGCAGTCACAGCTCCAGATCACATCACGGCTCTTCTGATCTCTCGTGCTGCACGTCCAAGATGGAGAGCTCTGTCTGGCACAAAGTCTGCCAGCAGGCTTCCAGCTGCTTTCTCTTCTTGCAGACGCTTAGGCAGACACTTTCCGGGTTTTCAGCTTTGCTTATCCTTAGTCCCTCAGCCCACATCTCCTTTGGGCAGAAAAAGCTAATAATTGTATGTGATTTTGTAGGTTATGCTGCTTGATGGCAGCTTTTGTCTCCATCTCTCCCAGTGTCTCCTGAGTGCTAGGTTTGCATTCTGCAGACCATGGGGTGAGTAAGATGTGGTGGGGGTGACCACCTCAAATGAGAAAGAGAAGTCTCTTGACAGAGGCATGAGAGAGGCTTGAGAGAGATCCATGCCAGCGATCTCTCAGAAAACCAACAAGAGCATGTTTGGATGAGTGACTTTTACCCTGAAGCTACAACCTATGTCTGAGAGTTTGGGGATGCTGTGGAAACAAAGGAAAGAGAAACAGATCCCTACAGCCAAGGTGAATTTCACTTCTCCTAGAAACCTGGTGCTCAGGACAAAAATAGTAACATTCACTTTACACCTATTATCACCTTGAATGAGAAAGGCTGTTTTCGTTTTAGATCAGATATCCAGGGTGGCCTGGTATCAGTCTTGTTGCTGTTTCCAAACATATTAATTTAAACTAAACTTTATTTTCTTAGAGGAAATAATCCAAAAGAAATAATTTTACCCTTCTTTTTCTCTTATCCTGCTCATTGAAGATATATTGTGCATGAGAAATAGAAGATCCATCTCTGCTCCCCCCAATGTTTCAATAATATTTTCAAGTCTTAGTTCTCTTTTGAGATTTCATTCTATTTTATAAAAGTGGAAAAAAGGAAAAACAAAATATAGCTTCCAGCCAGCCCTCTTTCAATATGACAGGGTAGATCTCTTATCCCTTATCCGGATTCAGTGAACTTTTCCCACAGGTACTAGCATCATGACAACTCAGAAATGTAAAATCAAAACAACTGAGCGAATTAGCTGTACAGTTTGCATGAAAAATTGATCTTCTTTGTAAGATGGATGAAGATGTTGAGGAGGAGAAACTAAGGGACAAAAAAGAAAAAGACATTTTCCTCTTGGAACATTAGTTGTCAGATTTTCAGATTTTCAAACACACAGGGAAGAATGTGGTCATCTGAATCTCTAGTTTAATAGTTTATTATGTTGTGTTTTATGATGGGAAAGTAATTTTTTTTCTGAAAGGAAAAACAGAATAATGTATGCATGTCTGCTAATTATGGGATTTATTTGAGGTCTTCTATACTGCTGTTTCACATTTATCCTGGGCAAGTACAAAATGCTGGTGCAGGCTTAGCCCTTGTGGTCTTGGTGGCATCCTCAATTGGGTTTGAGGCAGAAGCTAGAGGGGTGAGAAGCAAGCTTATCTTCAAGGCAGTCACCCAGGCAGCTGCCTGTGCACTGAGGCAGGCAGCAGAAGCACTGGTTAGTGTCCATTTAGGTTACAGCATCAGATCTGCATGGAAATAAATGGAGATCACTTCTTCTTTGCAGCTTAACCCCGTGCAAGTAGCTGAGTTGTTGCTGAAACAGCTGGATGCATTTGTGGTGGCTTCCAAGGGAGGTGAGCAGATCAATGGCAGTGTGTGTGCCACCTCAACAGAGGGAAATCCCATTCTGGGCTCAGGAAGCTGTGGGTGTCTATCAAGAGGACTGCCTTTTGTTTGTGGATAGAACTGCCAAGCATTAGGATTTATCACAGAGGTGAGCTGCTTATCAGAAATGCTCCAGGGAGGACAGGTTAAGCCAAAATGGTGAAATTCCAGACTTCAATTCCTACAGCTGCTCAAAAATTTGGTATGGCAGTCTACAAGAGAAACCCACAGGACTCAGGTTTTTTCAAAAGGGATTTTTATATTGAGAGTTCAAACTCAGAACACCCTAAATTAATTAACTATATGTGTAGATATTAAATTTCTGAGGATTATGTGTTTACTTGTGTGGAGGCTAAACAGAATGGGTTCCCTGGACAGCTATAATTTCCTGTAATAGCATTATTAACAACAAAAATGCAGATAATTCTTGAGACAATGAAGCATTTGCTGTTGCCTGAAAATAATGTTGTAAAAGGCAGCAGGGCATTATTATGTGGCTCACCTAAAAAGGTCTGCATTGACATGTTACTTCCTTCTGGATATGCAAATTTTTTTCAGGGTGTTCCTGATTTTTGCTTTGGTCTTGCATTTTTTTAAAGACTTGGCCTAGAATGGCAGAGAAGTCAGCCCTAACCTGTCTGTACTCAGCTGGGAGAGATGGGAGAGCTGCTGACAAAAGGCTTTGCACTTGGGATTGTTCAGCCTGCAGAAGAAAAGGAACTGGGGAGACTGTAACTGGGCCTTTCCATATATAAGGGATGTTCAAAAGAAACATGGGAAGAGACTTTTTACCAGGGCCTGTAGGGACAGTTCAAGAAGTAATGGTTTTAAACTGAATGTGGTTTGATTTAGACTGGACATAAGGAAGAAATATTTTACAGTGAGGGTAGTGAAACACTGGAAGGTGTTGTTCAGATACACTGTGAATGCCCCATTCCTGGAAGTGTTCAAGGACAGGTTGGATGGGAATTTGGGCAATCTGATCTAGTGGGTGGAATCCCTGACTATGGCAGGAGGGTTGGACTTTGGTAGATCTTTAAAGGTCCCTTCCAACCCAAATAATTCTGTGGTTGTGAGATTTTGCTTCCACTCCTGTGGGACATTTTTCTTCTCTCATCAGGAGCATTTTCCTGTACAGCTGAATAAGAGAACTTGTGAAAACATATGTGCTTACTGGAAATCATACAAAGACATCTTTGGACAGCCCTGTTATCTGATCCTTAGGTACCTTTTTGCACAGGCTCCCTGATGCAAAAGGAAATGTAGATTTGGTGGGTTGCAGCTGTCTAAGGATGATTCCAGCTGAGGAGAATCCTCATATGGTACATGTTAGAGCAGCTGTAGTGTTCCTGTGCCAGTGCTCTCTGGAGTTTCTGGATGGCATGTACTACAAATAGCCTGAAGAAAATCATAAAAAATGAGTAGTGAGATTAGGAGAGACACTGTTATATTTTCCAGGCTTGATGTGGGGACCTAGGGCTGTGCCATGCTCCTGAACCATCCAGGATTTTATGTGCTGCTCCCTGGGATTTTGCAACCTTCAGCTCTCTAGCAGAGCAGGTGAGAGGACCACCTGAGCTGACTTTTCTTGCAGCACTCCACAGAGAACAAATGTTCCTAACTCCTCACTGGAACTCAGGGCCACACTGCTGAGGGGCTGCCAGGCCCATAGGGACTCCCATCAACATCAGGCATTGTTTTCCACAGTGCATGAAGCAAATAGAAAGCATCAATCTTTGGAAAACTGTCCTGAAGAAAACAATTCATCCAATCATTCTTAGCACCACAATCTCAGAAGCCAGTCTTTGCTGGAATGAAGAAAGAGGCATTCATTTAATAAATTATGAGGAGCAGCCTGACTCAATGCACAGCTTCTTAATAGTACTTGGCAGTGCTACTGCTTGTGATTATATCCTTAATGCATTTGCTACTGAATAAGTAATAGATTTTCCCAATGTGATTGTACATTCTGCTCAACTCATTCTTCTTGAATATTCAGGCATTCTGTTTCAGATACTAGGATTATTTTGTTGAAATGAACTATCTTGTAGCCTATATTTCTTTTTGGTTTCTATTAATTGCCATGGTGTTATTTCTTTGCAGGAGGAAAATTTAATCCCTGGACCCAAGACACATTTGCCTCATGTTAAGCATAAGCGAAGTCACATTTCACTAGATCCTTACATGGTACATTTATATTTGTATATATTAGAGGGCCATATTAGATTCTTGCACATTAGACTCATTTATAAGGGACTTTTTTTTTAATTCTTGGATCTGTTTTTTTTTTTTAATGTGGAGGCAGTTCTGCTTGACTCTGTACTACAGAGGAAATTCTTGAACAAATTAGGATTGTAGCATCTGTTTTCTCTTATTTGCTGTAAACAACCAGTTTTGCTTGAGCATAAGTGAGGAGTCTGCTCTCTAAGCCAGCTCCACTCCAGTAGCTGGCCAGAGAAGGAATCAGATTGCACCTTCCCCTCGTAGCCAACAGGTTGTTAGCTACCGCTTCCTCCTGCACAGGAGACCTCAGCTCAAAACTTTCCTCTGTCTAGAATTCCTGATCTATATCTCCCAAAGCCCCAACACTGCACTGATTCTCGGAGCCTTCCAGGTGCACATCCTAAGTTACTGAGCAGAAGGAAGTGGTGGTGGTGGTGTCTGCCCACTCGCTCGGCAGTGCAGGGGGATCGGTGCATGGAGACCACCCGCTCTGGTTTGAGCCTGGCACATGGAACCAGCAGGTCGATGGGGTTTTGTCACTTGTGGTGGGCCCTGAATGAGCACCAGATACCTTGTGGTTTGGGGCTGTGGGCCTTTGGGCAGCAGTGCCAGCACCTGAGCAGTGGGGATATGTGAAGACATCTGAGCCATTGCTGAATACACCAACGTGGTGTTGGAAGCAGCCCAGACGTGTGGCTGTAGCATTTCACTCTGCGTCTTTTTGGCCTCCTGGAGAAGCATCAGGTGTTGGCCTGGGAATCCCCACACTTTTCTGTCCACCTTCCACCTCCAGGCTTCCTTGCTTACAGATAGCCTTGCTTACAGATATTTGCAGATAAATAGCATATGGCTATTTATAATGTAACGATATGTATCATAATGGACCTATATAATTACACCATTATACCGTGACACACCTACAAGGTTAGTTGTCACCGAGGGGTGGCTTTGTGAATGTCAGTGATATCTCAGCTGTGTATCTAAGTACCCAGAGTCCCTTGGGAAGCCAGGTTTATTGCTTCTAAACACCTTTAAAAGTGCAGAGTGCTCTTCAAGTGGGAAATACAGTTATTTGCACTGTATAAGCAAGAAGTTCAGTGGCTGCCAAAGGCAACTTTAAGAGTCAGGAAAGTTTTGGTCCCTTGTGTAAAACCACAGACAAAACTACTCCTTTGATTCTGTGCTCTTGTATTGCTTTTTTATGTTGGAGCTGACTGATGCCTACAAGGAAATGCTTCAGCTATCTTGGGCTCTAAGAGCTAGCAAGGGAGATGCTCACATTCTGTATAAATGTGCATCCCGTTTGCCTGCTGTTGAATAATTTATATCTTTGCTATTTATGGAAGCTGTCAGCATGCTTTGCTCTGCTGCCTTGACAGGGGAAGCAAAGGAATCTGAGTGAACTGGCCAACTAAGAGTTAAAATTTATTATTAATAGTTGCACTGCAGTCAGTTGCATTTTGCTGAGTATTTGGCAGTCCTCAGAGATATCACCTGTTACTATAAATAAAACACGTGCTGCCAGGGTAACTGTTCTTCTTTCTGTGGCAAATGAGCCATTTCTTATTTTACTTTTAAAATTTGTATTGTTAAGGCTTGTGTGTGTGTATTTGGGCTCTCAGCACAGACAGCTTCTACACTAGGCTCATGTTGCTGTTCCTCCATGTGGTGTTTGTACTCAGAGAGGGATTTCACATGCTAATGCTGAAAGCTTACATGCACCACAGAAATGCAGACCAGTCTGCATGTGTTGATGAACAACTGCACTGTAATCAAATAAAAAAATGCCCTCTTCATTCAGCAGGGGGGTTTGCTTACCTTGCATTGTGCCATTCAGTTACCTCTTGAGGTGCTGAGCTGACAGACAAACCTGGTGCTGCTCAGAAGCTGGTAAGCAGAGGAGGATTGGGAAATTGTTGGTGTGTTATTTCACTGACTCCAGATCCTCTGTGCTGTGGTTCACAATCACTTTTCTAGTTCTGAAGCTATCATCTGAGATAAAGGTTGGCTTAGGGCTGATGTAGAGAATTACCTTTCAAGCATTCCTGCTGCCATGCATCACAGAACCTTGCAGAGCAACAGATCCAGGTGAAAAATATCCAGAGTAGGGGAGAAATTAAAGAGAGATCTCAAGGTATGATGCAGAAATCATTGTCAGCACAAGAATGCATGCAAAAAAAAGCTAGGGGAGAGGATGAAACTACCTTTTTTTGGTGGTGGCAGTTAGCATTAAGCCAGTTTAAAGTGGTTATGGAAGTAACCACTGAGAGATTGAGGGGTCTTTTACATTTCTCCTATAGGTAAAAATATACTTAAGTGTCTTTCTTTTTATTAATAAAAGCATACTTGCCATTAAAAAACACATCAGTAATTTATCTGGAAATATTCCACAGGGAGAAGAATGTCTTCCTATATATAGACATAATGATATCTCTACACCCATACATATCACTTACTGTGTGCAATAATCATCAAGTAGTCTTGCCAAAGTATTAGTGTTTTGCAAAGATTAATGAATCACATTCTGTGAGTATTCAATATCTCAGTTCTACAGAGAGAGCTTGCATTAAGAGCCTCACCCCAAGACAAAGGAGTAAGAGAAAATTCTTCGTTAAATTACCTGGGCTTGCCTGAGGCCAAGTAAGTCAACAGCAGAGCAAAGGACTGACTGAACTGTCCAGATTTCCTATTTCTATTTTCTTATCCCTCCCTTCTGTGTGTGCCATTAGTAAAATGATGGTGATACTGTGACTATTACTTCTTGTGAAGGTCATCTTAGCATCTTAATAAAGCCTTTTTTTTCCCTCCTTTTTCAAAAGGCACATAGCAGTAATAACTTTTCCTTGGGATGAAATTCAGCCTGAGAACAGTTACAACAACCTTAAATTAGCATACCCATTTCTTCCTAAGTTAAAGAATGCCAAAAAAGCACTTTTGTGGTTTCACATTATGCGCTTAGCCCTTCTCTCAACATAAAGTGGCTTCAAAAATGTAATTGATAGCATGAACTCAGCTTTTCTAATATTGAAATAGTGTAGCCTGCAAGTGAATCAAGAAGGAGCGTTTCCTGCTGGGAAAACACCCTGCAGTTGAGGCAGAGGTGCTCGTGGACAGCAGTGTAAGGCTCACCAGGCAGCACTAAACAACTGCTGCAGCACATTGCAACATTTCCTGTTAAAACTTCAGTCCTGACTGTGGCATTTACTGTGTTGGGAAGGGTGTTTGTGAGCAGGTCTCAGCCCAGCAGTTTACAGAGGTTACTGGCTTCCACACTTTCATTTGAAGGTGGCAGGCACTGGTGTTAGGATTGCAATGTGGCCAAGGGACAGGGCTGTCACAGCAGTCCTTAGGGTCACCACAACGCGAGGGTCATTGCGTGTAGCACTCACATACCTTAGTGCACCATATTGTGCAATTGCACAGGAAATCTCCTCAGCACCTATGCAAGTATCTCTTGCAATTGGGGAATATTATTTACAGTCAGTTCTTACATACATGCTATCTTACCTCTTTTAGGGGATGCCTACTCTTAGCCAAGGAAAGAGAATTTGCTTACAAAATAAATAACTAAAATACATAACAAAATAAATGACAGCAAAGAGCAGAACAATGCAAATGGGAGGTTTTTGTCACTTGGTGGGAACCAAGCTATTGCTCTTCAAGGAACTGGAAGACCAGGCTGTTCAGCTTTTTTCCTGACTCTTCCAGTGACAATTTCAGTGACCTTTAGGGACCCCTTGTTGTTTCCAAACCTGCGTGCCTGAAGTTTTGTCCAACGGGAGCTGAGTCAGGCTTTACTGACATGAAAGAAGCAGTTCCTTTGTGTTTTAGTGGGTGGTGGAGCAGCAAACCACTTACCTGGGTAGGCAGTCAGATTTTTTTATTTCTGAAGTGCAAGCTGAAGACAGAAAGCAGGACACTCAGTTTCATGCCTACCCACAGATGCAGGCACTTGACTTTCATCAGCTGAATTCAAGAAAAAAAATCCTGGAGATTTTATGCACTCTTTTGCAAAAAAAAAAATAAAAAAAAAAAAAAAAAAAAATTATTTAAAGTATGAGAGAGATACAGAATTTAATAATGTGAAGCCAGGATGCCACATGTTCGATCTCATGGAAACTGGTATTATCTCATGTCTTCAGGGGCCTTGCTTCTGATTTGTTCTGGCAGAACAGTCAGCATATACAAAAAGCCCTAATTTGGGGGTATGGCTTACTCACTGTGACTAAGGGTGCAGAATGTGACATGTGGTAATTGATAACTTAATTTGCACTATACCATTTTTCAGTGCTAAAATGTGTATACCTTATATTCATAGCTACCCTCAATTTCAAGCTTTACTGTAACTAGAATGACCCTCACAGCTGCTTTTTTGTAAAACAGTTAAGAGTCCCTGAAATGGAAATATTAGGAAAGTTGGGCTTTTTAAGCAGTGACAGGAAGTAATTTGTTCCAAAGAGAAGCTTCTGATTTCTGTCATTCGCCATATCCAGTGTAGCGTGATCACTTCTCATATGGACCATGTATGCAAGTAAGCTCAATATAGAGAGAAAAGAAATAAGGACATGGCTTTGTGACTATAGAGACAAATTAAAAATTATGTTTTTCCTCTTACCTCTCAGCAAAGCCTGTGGATACAGCTGCAGTAATCAGTAAGAGTGATGAAACTCAGAGTAACAAAGTGAGGTAGTTGGAAGAAAGAGAACAAAGCACGTGATAGACCCAGAACAAAATAAGCTCATAGTTTGGGAGCAAGCAAATGTATTTGGCAAGAAGGATGCTGTGGTAAATAGAGAGAGAGTGGGGCAAGGAGGGTGAAGGGAGACCCAGACCCTGGCTGCCTAGGGTTGCATCTTCCCAGTTCTCTTTTCCTCCACTTCATTGATCCACCTGAATAAAAATCAATGAAAATTAAGCTTTCCAGCCCTTTTCACACAGGGATTCGCTTTTTTTTTTTTTTTTTTTTTGTGTAGCACTGGGGATAATAGGTGTTGAAGAGTGTGTTAACAACTGAGGTTTGTGCACCTAATTACTTCTGCATTGCACTAAGAGTTAGCCCACAGCGTGGGTGTCCCTCCAGTCTGCTTTTTAATTAAAACTCACGCTCTTTGTGTGCATGAGCTTTTGTGAGCCCTTCCCCTTGTTTCCCCCCAATCTTCTACTCTCCAAATTCTGCCTCATTCATATAAAACAAGAGCTCAGGAAGCAGTGACACCAAGCACATTAAGTACTGACATGTCGTAGCTCCCTGGGGAGCACAGATGGGGGCTTCAGCTGCAGCAGGTGCCGAGAAGACAGATCCCAACTCATCCAGAGAATTATTGTGCATCATCTGTATGGGCCTATTGTTTGGATGCATCCAGCTCAGTCACACGCTATGTGGGGCAGCGGTGATGCCGAGGGGGGCTAATTCAATCACTGTTTTTAATTTAGGAAATGAAAAGGATGTTCTCCCATCACTCCCTTCCCAGAATGCAGCACATATGGATTTCACGACAGACTTCACAGCCAGGCTGTGTTTGCAGAACTGGGGGGAGAAGCGGGGGATGAGCTGATTACTATGCTTACAAATATATTTTCTGCCCTCTTCCTAAGGCAGCTCTGTTCATTTTGTTGTGGCTAAAGAAAAGGGTCAGGCTCTATGGTTAAAACTACTGCTCCACAAGCTGTAATCCAAACTGCATTTTTGGATGTGTTAATGAAATGCTGTGTTGCACATGGTGCTGGCCAGGCATCATGTGCTAGGCACAACAAACAGTAGAGATGGGATTCTTCAGCTGTAATTGACAAAGTTCCTTCGATAAATTGTGAAAACAGTCTGTACTGAGAGTTCTCTAGTGCTCAGGGAATCTAGGGGTGTCACAGTTATGCTCCTGGCCCTAAGCAGACTGGCCTGCTTTAAACCAGAGGCTGTCTCATCATCTCTTTTGCTGTCTTTGATGTGGTGTGGTCATGGCAAATGTATATGTGAAGTAAGAACAGAAGAATCAACCCACCCAGCTGCATCTTGGGAGATGCACATGAGCGCTGTGCTTTTGGAGAGCCTCACAGCAACAGAGGTTTCCATCCGCTCAGTGGCCAGATGCTGAGGGGACAATAGAAAACAGAGCTTGCTTGCCAGACTCTTACTGGTACAGACTGGAAAAGAGAGCCAGCTAGGTTATATTGCCTTTTTTGTGTGAGATGAGGGAAAGAAAGTTAAAATATTTCAGGCACATAGTATATTATAGGCCTTATATTCTTTAGTTTTTTACATACTTTATATTCTTTGTTTATATTTTATGTTATATACTTTATTAGATTCTTTAAATAGTTACACTTGTTAGAAGCTGCAGGAGAAAATATTGTCAATAAAGAACTTTTTTTTTTTCTATAAAGTACATTAACGTGAATCTGCTTGTGAATTTGTGTCTTCATTTTTCATTCAGGAACCCTAGTATCCAAGTGATAATTAAATAAAATGCAACACAGATCTTGCTGCATGAAACATAACCACCAGAAGAGCGTAGACTCTAGTAAATCAGTGCTTCTGAAAAAATGTCTTTAACTTAGCATCTCGATACTCTAATATGAAATTGGGATGTGGTTTGCTTATATAGCAGGGCTGTGCCAGAGAAAAGAGCCCAAGAAAACTGCCCAAGTATTAGGATATTCTATATAGCTTTTAGAATAGTGTTTTAGAGAGTTTTCTTAATCTTGTCACTCTTTTATAGCCCTGGGCTGCTATTCTTTTATGGGTTTGTGGCATTAAAGTAATAGTGTTTGAGCCTTCCACTTCCCACTGGAACTGCTCTAATTACAGATGTTAGAGCATTTGGGGAAGAAAGGGGAGAGGAAGGAAAGAAGGAAGAATTTTGTGACTTAGCCAAAGTTATGCCGCAAGCACTTGTGGCCCTGTTGATTTCTGCTCAGCTCTGGAGGAGGGAGGTGTGTTAGCATGGGGTGGGGAGGAGGTCCCCTGCTTCTCTGTTGCCCAATCCATCCCTTCCTCTGCTGGGACACAGCCCTCCTTGATTGTATGACCTGAGGCAAAAGAAGGTGCCCTAACGTGTTCACTTTCAGGATGACACCAACACCAGCCAAGTTCCATGGTCCTGGCCTGTGCCCAGCACAGCCAAAGCAGTTCCCCTCCTTTCTGCCGTTCCCCTTCTGATACAGAAGAAATGCTTTTCCCCAGAAGCCCCTTTGGGATGGAGATGGGATTTGGACATTTCCTTGGACACCAGAAGTGGGCCAACTAGACAAGCCAGCAAAAAATTTGCACACATGTGACTCCCAGCAGGGACATTTTGCTTCTGTTGGGTGAGGTGTGGCTGCAGGGCTGCCGATACTCCTGGCAACATTCCTGTTATTTACAGGCATTAAAGCTATGAAAGATGGCATTGTGTACTGAGCTCACCGCTTGGGTACATCTGTCTCCACCATAGGATTCATGGTCTGGTGATAGAAAGTGTGCCTGAAGCTTGCCAGCTGTGAGAAGGACTTCTGCTCCTAGCAGGAGGAAACCTTGGTACCACTGATTTTTTAATCAAAGAGATCTAGGCTTATATTTCCAGCACTGCTGCTTCTAAATCACCTTCTGCAGCTGACCATCACAATGCAGTGCGGCTTACAAATTTCCAGTTTAAATACAATATTTAAATATTCTCCCATTTAAACACAGAATCTCCATAAATAGTCAAATTTGAAAGTTATCTCCACAAATAATCAAATTAAAGTTTCAAAATCTTATTCTAATCCAGAAGTGTAATTCCCATTGTGTGTTTGCACTGCTCATCTCTATAAATTTCCCTCTGCAGCTGGAGGCTGTCATTAATACTCCGTATTATCATGTTACCTGGTCATGGCTGGAGTAGGTATAAATCAATACAGATGAATCTGTCCTCCAAGGAATACTCTTAAAAGATTTGGCTGAAGGTAATTCCCTGATTTTTAAGCCTATTGTCTCAGGCTGTTGAAGTTCACTGCAGAGGGTCATGGGTCCCACTGGAGAAAATGCAAGAGGCTTTCCAGTGTCCTTAATAACGTGTATGATGATACAAAACCTGGCCACTGTTTTACACTGATGAGGCCCAGAGTTACTAAAATTGTAGATCTGCACTGCAAGTAGACAGAGGGTGGGTCAGAGATTTGCCAGAAAGCTGTACCTTTAGAATGAATTCTTCATTCTAAAGAAGAATTACAGGCATGGAAAACTGATTTATTCCCTTCAGTGCTGTGCCACAACTCATGGACTAATTACAATGCAAGACGAAGTAAGTTTTATGTGAAATATTTCAGGAATTGAATGGTCTTTGCAGAAGAGGTGATTCTTTTCCTAAATCACTGTGTAATAACATACACATTTGAGTAAGGAAAATCAAAATCAGCCAAAAAAAGATAAAAATTTAAAAAGCCATTGGTGATTTAAGATAGTTGGTTGATGACCTTACTAGGCTAATGCCAATGGCAGAGTTATGGAGATTTCAAGGAAGGATCTAAAAATTATAAAAAAGAAGTAGCATTCTTTGATTTTGTTCTAAAGTAGAGAAAACTTTCCTCCTAAAGCTTATCTTCTGCCTTTGGTCCCCTGTGAAGCAAAGGATAAGGAGGGTGCAACAAGTCTATCTGGATATTTATATCTTTATTTTGAGCAGATTGTGCAATTGCGTAAACTGTGTGCATTTGTTTTGGGAGTCACAAGTTTTTTTTCTCATGGATGGAATGGAACAATGTGAACCAAGGAGGAAGGTGATCAGTGGGATTAAACCCCCATATTTTTGCAGGAACAACTTGTGCTCTGGTTAATCCCTTATAGGAAAAAATTAAAGATCTGAATTTTTCATGGGCTTGAGAGTGTTCAGAAGACCTTTTCTTAGAGAGTAAACTTAACTGAAGTGAAGCCTTGGCTGGGGAGCCTGTGTCATCTCTCCAAGCTGCTGACTAGAGTTCATCATTATCTCACTTCAGAAGTGCCTAAGAAGATTTGAAGTTGTGGCCATCTTTAATAAGAGAGGGAGTTACTATTTTTTAAATTTTCCTTAGCATGCTAAAGGACTGTTCTCAAAAATAAGCAAAAGGCAAAAATAAATTTGGACACCAGTCAATAACTAATCCTCTGCTTTTATTGCTGAAAAATATCTTGTCTACAGGGGAGACGAGTCAGGATAAAATTAACGAAGCTACTGAAAGACAAGAGTTCATAAAGGAGGCATCAGGATAATCTGATTAAATTACTTTAGTTATTTTGTATAGCATTCCTCCTCAGGACTTGAATTCTTGATTATGAATGGCATCTGCAGGATTTGAAAGGATTGAATTTTCTTACTCCGGATTAGTTTGAGATATTTATGAAGGATTTAGGCAAACTCCTGGTTCTTTTAGCACAATGTTACTAATGAGATGCAAGCACCAAAACAAGAACAAGCATTTTCTGATCCTCAGAGAGATTTTTAACACACTATGCTTCTGTAAGCCCCACATCCATGTAGTGTGCGTCCTTCCAAGAATACCTTACTGGAGGTCAGGTAGACTTCACGCTTGCTTGGAAAGACAATTTCATTGGCTTGTATTGAAAAAACAAGCAATTTCTCTTAGCCATGGAGTTCACTGCCTTCAAGTTCTCTTCCCTCTCTTCCCATTGCAGTAATGCCATCTTATTCCCTGTGTCCCATCAAGAGCCATGGAACCCCTGCAGTCTCTGTGTTTCCCCTCCTGTGTCCTGCACTCAGTTCCGTGGGAGAGAAGGACAGATGCACTTTGCACATTCTTCCTAGTCTGCCACTAATTTTGTGGTTTTTATCTTTAACCTGATGATAACACTTTCTCATATACTTTTTTTTATTATTTAATTGCCTTGAAAATACATGTTCCTCTGGGTCAACAGCTCAGAGGCTGATAATGAGGAATGGATACTGTCAGCACAACCTGAATGCCTGCTGGCTGTTGACTGTCACCTAGAAGATAATCTTTGACAGCGGTGTGGAAGGTGTTAAATCTGGCAGAGCATTGTAACACATGGTGCCGAGAACTACAGGGATGAAACTCTCAGCCCACCTGCTTCTTTGTGCAGATTAGAGCATAATAGGATTTATTCTACATGAGCCCTTGTAGAAAAATAAATCAGAGCCAGCTTTTATTTAAGCTTCCTGGAAATGTTTGGTTGTGGAGCAACATCTTCTCCAAGCTGAGAAATTGCCCAAAGAAATCTGGGAATTGTGCTACCGAGCTCCATTATCTAAAAATTTGAAACATCATTCATTTTTCTTCTATGCTAGTCATGAAGTGTGAGGGTTTTGTTTAAATCTGGTCTGTCCTTAAAACATTTGTACCCTCAAGCTTCTATCTGATGCATTTTGTTGGATTAAGTCTTTATTAAAACCTCAAATGCTCTGAAGGGAACAAAGAGTGACAGCAAGGTCATATTATGTAAAGTTCCTCAAAGTGAGTACAAAATAGGGTGAAAAATTCATAACATGAATGGACTTGGGACAAAATAGACTACAAGTTAGGTGATCTCAGAGCTTCTAGAGTGATAATGTAGGGCCCCAAGATGGCGTAATATTTTTGTCTCTTTTTCCCATGAAAGAACTGGAGTTTTTAGTAATGAAGAAATCAAACACGGTTGAAACCAAGCTGCAGTAAAACACACTGCTCTTCTAGCAGAAGTCATCATATGTCAGCCATATGACTGCAGATAGTGTGCATGACCACACATTCTGTTATTTAAACATGAGTTGTCTGGCTCCTTTTTTTCAGGAATCATCGTAACTTGAAGGGGAAGTCTCTTGCACTGGAAAAATGATGGGCTTGCTACGTAGGTGGACTAGCTGGAGTTGAACTTATATATAAATATTACATGAAAGGCTCCTAATTCTCCCAGATGGAGGGACAATAGTTTTAATGGGCTGGACTTGCCATTGCAACAAATAATTTCACCAGACTTCAGCAAAACCTTGTGCTGTGGCTGAAATGACGGAGGTTGCAGAAATAGCAATGACAATCATACAATGACAATCATATTTATCATAGCAATGATAATCATATTTCTCCACCATCAGATCAAGAGCATTCAGTAGACATGTCATCAAATATGACTGAACCACTTGTCTGTTTAAAAAGCAACATATAAAAAGGTTTTGTGGAGTGAGAAGTGTAGCTAAAGAACAGTGGATATGGCATGGGAAAAGGGTCCACTTGGCTCTGGACCACTTTCCCAAGTCTCCACTTGGACTTGTCCAATGCAAGTTTTGTGGTTCATTGTGCTGGGGAAAGTGTAGGGGGAAAAAGACTTCTTTAAACGACACAGTATATGAAACTGAAATACAAGTGGCATATGGAATCTCTAAGTGGACATACTGGGCATCTCATGCCTGAAAGTGGTGCTGAAAGATGGAAAAAAGTGAGGTACTACTCCAGATACAATAAATATTTACAGTGATCAGTGCTCAGCAGGGGCTGGCATTGTGGATCTGTTGCCACTCCTTTACCATAAAATTAGCAGTATGGCAAGAAAAATTGATGTTTTCTTAAGGTTTTTTATTACTGTAGGACCTAAAATTCAAGATGTGTGACTTTTCATATTTAGCTCTCAATATGTGCTGTAAGATATCCCTTTTCTCTAATAATTTACTGTATGAGCATAGCAGACCTTGAAAATGGAGGAACATAGCTGCAGAGTCTTAATGTGCTATCAAAGCATTATCTTTTAGGGTCACTATAAACTGCTGATGCTATAGCAAAACCAGACCCAAACTGTACTCTGTGGAGGATGCTGCAGGCATTTCAGCCAGCTGCAGCAATCCTGACTTCTGGAGCAGGGAAGTGAGATTTGCCAGAAGGTGGCACATCCTTCACTGTCCCTGAAAATCCATCCAAACCCAGTAAAATTATGAGCAGTGGAAACCCAATGACTTTTTCAGTCCTAACCTCTCATTCCCGTATCCATTAGCCCCAGGTTTCAGTGCATTTTCTGGTCCAGCCTCCTTCCCCTCCCTCCACCAAACTACTGCAGCCACACAGCTCTGCTGTGCTTTCTGAACTAAGTCTGTGTAGCCCTGCACAATCCAGTTTTCCCTGTTGCTTCCAACTGTGGTTTTTTTTTTCCTACCCTTCACTTAATCCCTTATTTTAGTGCACTTCTCCCCTTCCCACCTGAGCTGGTTTGTTATCTGCATTTGGAGCAGATGGCTCCCTCCTCTCAGCTCCCAAGGGAAGCAGCATGCCCAGGCTCTGCTCCTCCACTGGCCACCTCACTGACATGGGCTTTTGAAAAAGACCAGTCTTACCCTGGTAAATACTCTGGGATGATACTCAGGAAGCTTGGCTGTGTGCTGGGGCACTGCATGCTTAGTCAGAGGTGTAATTTTTAGCAATCTGAATTTCTGAAATGTTATTTTCTCTTTATATGAAACCAGGTTTTTTTCTTTGCCTGACTGGGAAGCCATCTCTGCCAAACTTCAATTTTCTCTTTCAAAACAGCAAGTCACCTTAGCATTTCAGATAGAAAAAAAATAAAGATTCCTCTTGTGTCCAAACCAGTATTTTTTCTAGTATTTTATACTGAAACTGTTGAACCATATTCACTGATTTTTCTTTTTTTTTAATAAAAGATAATCAGCCTGAGGCCAACATTGAGCAGAGGTGATATAGGTCCAAAGGATAACATTTGGCTAAGCCAAAAGCAGCTGTGTCCTGTAATGCAAAGTGTCAGTCAGCCTTACTGGGCAATGCTAGAAGCTTTTTATAAAAGAACAGGCTTCAAGAAACAGATTTCCATGTCATACAGTTCAAGATTTTAGGGGATTGTACAAAGAAGGAGAGATGAACATTATGCCAGATGAACTGAAAAAATAAATTAAAAGATGAAAAACTGTGATGTTTTATGTCTGCTTTGTTCTTATTTTATAGAGGCAGCTTGAAATTTCAAAGCTATCCTGTCTGAGACTTTTTAAAAACTTTTTATTTCCTGAGGCAATTTAGCTACTTAAACTGAGACTGAGATGCTGGGAGCGCTCATGACTTTCAAGAAAATAAAAAGTTGTCCATTTCAGGTTTTAATTAGACAAATTACTTCTTACCCTTTACTTAGCCAGTTGTATGAAAACCCACACATGTGGTTAGCAGGTTAATAATACTTACAGTGTTTGCAGCACAATCATTAATGGTGTGCAGTGTCTTTTGTGATTTCATTCTCTCCTTCCTTCATTTTATAGGAAGCATTGCAAGAGGAGCAGGCAATTGGCACATCATACCTTTCAATATGTTAGAATTTTTTTCAAAACACAGCTGTGTTCAAATCCCCTTTCCTAGCCCTAACTGGGAGAATTCCTCTTTCTCCTGCCTGAAATACTCTTGTCACCTGGATCATCCACTCCACCCTTAGTAATTACAATGATGGAGGATTTCACTGAATATACACACATGAGAGTCTAATCTAATTAAAGATGATGCATTTTACTAGATCTGTTTTGTGCGCAGCTACTAAACTCATTGCAAAGTCATTATTTGCTTCAATAGAGCCTCTCCTCCCACATCCTCATCCCCCAGTGCAACATTCCCTGTTACAGAAGCCAGTGTCTTTGTACCCAAAGCTAACCATTCCCATCAATTTGGACCATGTCCTTTTAAAGAAACTACCAGACGCTTGGTCATGCAAACCAACAATCCTGACCAGCTGTCCTAGATTTTACTGTTGTGGTCTTAAAAATGCAGTCTGCATGTGGTCATAAATCTGTATAATATTAGCAGCCCTGAGGACTCAGATGGGGTGGCATATGCCATGGACTTTGGTGTTCAGAAATTTGTCTGGTTTTTGCTTCTCCCAACACTATGCTTCTTGGACTAATAACCATGAGACTTCCTCCTTCAAGCCCCACCTTTTTTTATATCTTTGGACCATCAGCTTTGCCATGATGAGTGCTATGACAATATGTGTTACTATTGCTGCCTTCCCCTGCGCCACAGCATCAAAACACGACTGATGTGGAGAACATGGTCTAAAAGCATCTCGGCTCACCTTTGCTATCATAGTCCCAGAGACTCATAAATGGTTTTTCATCTACATCTACTCCTTCCCTAAAAGCAATTCCTTCTGGTTCAGCACTGCAGTTGAAATCACAGATGGTGTTTTTAAACCACATGTTTAAATACAGCTCTGGCAAGCCTCCCCCTTTTCCTGGAAGCCATGTCACTAATATTCAGTGTAGTGTCAAGTTCCTTTTCCCCAACCCCAGTCATGTAAGCTCAGACCTGCCAGTTGTTCTCTCTGGGCTCCTTCTCCCTGGGACTTTCATTCCAGTGTGTGCAAAAATCCCTGCCCTCTTCCCTAAAAAGTGAAACAGGGAAGTGGCATCCTTGTTGTACAGCTGTGGTTTTGTGTGGGAGAGAGAGATCACATCTGGTTTGTCCACAGAAAATCTGCAGGCCAAGAGCTGTCTTAGCCCAAGTCCCAGGCCAGTGGCATATCTACAAAGTTGAACTTTCTACATTTCTCTGAATCTGCAATGAATTCCATTTAGATAAATGCAGCACCAGTTCTGCTATTTTACAAGGCTGAGTCTGCCTTCACTCTAAGCCTGATGCTATTGGCTTAAGCTGGACCTGATGCACAATTTTTTCCTCCTTCTTCTCTCCCAGCTGGTATTTCTGGTCACCTGGTTTCACAGCAATTCTTGGTTTAAACCATGACAAAGACACTCTAAAATTAGTATCCTTTTTAGGACCTAATCCAGCAATCAGCTGCTACCAGGTGTACTGCTTAATACCTTGACAAGTGTAATTTCAGGAAAAAACTCACCGCCTGCAAATGTCTCATAATTCCTTTTTTTCTGGTGACTCAAAGTGGCAGTCATCTTTGAGTGTTCAGTCACTAATAAGAGACAGTGTTTTCCTTTTAAAGCACCTGAAATACATTATTGCCTCATTTCTGGTTGGAAGGTGGGCTGCTGAGAACTGCTGTCAGCTCTCATTTGTAACACTATAAAACTGGCGAAATGAAGCACAGTTTTGTAAATGCACTCAGAACAAAGATACCTTGCTTGGTATATTCATTGCATCCCTGTATGTGGATATGTATTCATGCACAGTCCAACCCTTCAAGCCCTATGCATCATGCAAAATGAAAGCCTGTGTTGCCAAAATAACCTGCTATAAATACAGAGCATGTGACAGCAGCCGGTTTGGAGAAGTGTGTATGGCCTTTCTGTCGCTTTCTCACCAGTTCTGTCCCTGCAATGCTTTTCATATAAAATATGCTCTTATCCGTCACAGTCTGCACATCACTTTTCTGTTCATAAATTCTGCATGGGCGGCTTCCCTGCTAATGAGAACTCATGTTTATGCACCAAAGTAGTGCCAGGGGTTAAACACATGGATGCTGAGATGTGTCTGAGTGCATTCTCAGAAAATGAGCTGGATGTAACTCAAGAGCTTATTTGGTACAACATGTGTCTGCTGAGTGTCAAGCCCATGCAGGCACAGTTAAGGAAACCACTTGGCTAGGGTGTGCAATTCCAAAGCATAAAGCCAGATTCCTGCTCTCCTTTAGTCTGTGAGTCACTGTCTGGTAACAGCCAGCAGGGTTTATAGTAGACACTAAACCCCCAGGGCCTCAGACAGGCATCTGGAGCTGCCCCTGGGGAACAACCAGCTATCCCAACCTCCCTCCACAGCTCCAGTGACCTGCCAGGGCACGCTGTTTGTTCAGGTCATAAGGAGGCAGCGTGGTACCTGCAGCTCATGGTCTTAATAGCTTCACTAGCAACAGACAGAAAAATGGTTTATCTCAGAGCTTTTCTCTCAGACAAACCGTTCTTCATCAGCTTTTGTTAAGCCTTTTTCTCCTCCCAGTTGCAGTTGTTCCTCACACAGAAATTAAGCAGTCAAAGCAGTTGTATGTATTTAACAGTAATCTCAAATGAAAAATATTCTTTGCTTTTCATCCCTATTCAAGAAATGAATGTGCAGAATCTTCCCTATTCCTCAGCCTCTTTCCCTAACCCATGCATTTTTCTTGTTTTTTGTGGGGTATGAACAATGAAAGAAGAGGTAGAAGGGGAAAAACATCTTCAAAATTCTTTACCAAGAGTACCTGAATCTACAAAATTGACATTTTGACTTAATGAGCTTTAAACATGATAACAGAATATAAAGTTTGGTCTTCAAAGCTGACATTTTGAATGGAGCTCATGATGTCATGAGTTAAAAAAATTTGGTGTCTGACCAGTCCAGGAGGAATTGAAGACTTCTTGTTTCCAGTGGTAAAATGCTCCAAAATGTGTTTTTTATGGGTATTCTCATCATTCCCAGGAGAGAAAGATGGAAATGAACCTGGCATTTCAATAAAAATATTATATGCAATATGAAGATCCTTGGCATTCAGAGGACATTGCTGAATGATCTTGTCTTTACCCTTATCGCTCAGGCTCTGTGGGGGCTACAACTTTTTCAGCTGTGAAGGCTGAGAGCACAGGCCATGAAATTGTAGGTGAAAAACAAGCTCACTCCAGCTTTATGGGATAGAAGGCAGGAGAAATCCCTGTCTGCAATGCTCCCACTGATAATATTTATACAGAAACCAACTTCCAGACTCTGGAGAACAGCACAGATGCTCCTTTCACTGTGGCTGTTTTCTTGATAACCTCTGCCTTCAGCATAAAGGCAATTACAAATGCATAGCAACTCCATGTGATGGAAGTCCCCTTCGGAGTGCATCAGTCACCGAGTAAAACACTATGTGAGGCATTTTGCTCCTACCTGGAAAACTTGTGCTGCTGAAGAGGGAATGTGAGACTTTTACAGGGTGTTTTGTTGGAGGAAATGATTAACATCCTACACTTTGGAATTTACTGATTTCATATGTATTGTATAACTCTGTATTATTTTTAATAAAAACCTAATTATCTTATTCCCATATACCATTAGTGGTGACACTGTCTCCAGTATTAAATGCATACGTGGATGCTAGCTTTGGAACAGGCTGCAGGGAGCTGCAGAAACTGCAGGCCCCATAGCTTTCTCAAGTCCAGCCTGAGAAAGTAGCCTGGGAAGTTTTAAGGAGGAATCAAAACAGTTCTTAGAGACAGAAAACAACTGCCAGGTGCTGTTTTCCTGTCTCTTGTTGTCTTTGCAAGAGGAAGTCATAGGGCGTTATACATCACTGACCAATGATGGTGATGTAGCAGTTTACTAACCAATAAGAGTTTCCTTTCTGTACTTTCCATGAACTAGTCTATAAAACATAGCTGAAGCAATAACCTAGGGAATTCTCTTGTTCTGACTCCCTTGAGAGTCTATGTCATTCTTTTCGCCATTCCTAATTAGAACGACATGCATATATTCATGTATGTGCACACACATTCTTGTTTTACTGCTGAACAGAGCTGGTCTCACAGCCAGTTGTTACAGCATTGCAAGCCTAGATTAATAACAAAGGTTAATAAGTTAAGGAATGTAACTGCACACATTCACAGTTACAAATAAAATGTTTATACATTGGGCTTCAATTGAAAACAATAATTTACCATTTTCTGGCCTTTTGTCAGAAAACTTAAAAACCTTTGTGTTTTTTAGAAAGCATTTTAGGCAGAGTCCAATGAGCACAAAAAAACACCCTACAGTGAGGACTGTAGTGACACCTTCAAATAGAAAGAGCAGGTGCAGTTACGAATTTGTAGGGTAGGACATGAAGGCAGGGCCTAGGTGGTTTTCTTGGCAAATTCCATTTGCTTGGAATTCCATAGCAAGCTTTATCTTGGAGGTGAAAATTGAAGATCAATGTCTGCCATATTGCATGAAAATTGCAAGTACATCTTCTTATTTCTGAATTAAATATACTACTAATTCATCCCCAAGCTAAGATGTTTCTGTCTTTAGTTGAAACAGACAGCCCTACAGAAAGTGGAAAACCAATCTTCACTGTTTCCCTCGAAGGCTGAAGAGAAACAGGCTCACCTGATAAGCATAAATTCACTTCTGTGACTGATTCATAAAGTCTTGTGCTACATACTGCTTTGATCTTGAAAAGCAAAGGGTAAACATGCGAGTGTTTGTGTTGCAACTAATGTGGCTGAATTTAAGATGAATTGGTTGGGCCAAAGGAACTTACTGGACCACAAAGTATCCAGAAATGTCTCATCCGTATACATTTGACATTTAAATCACAGTGTTTGTTTATGTTTTAACACTTTTGGGGGCAGTGTCACTTCAGTCTTCAGAAGTTCTAAGGAATTACATGATTTTTTTCTAAGCATTAGGCAAGTATTTACTAATCATGGGATATCTTTCTCCAGCTTGAGAGGTTATATACTTTTAGAACAATTTTATGCAAGTTCTTTTTGGATTTCTGCATAAAGTTAGCTCTAGATCTATAGATGTTTAATTGGAAAGCATTAAAAGTACTACTTTTATTTTATTTTACTATGTATTATAAGTGGCAAAGATTCATTTCGGATCCAGGGTTACCCACAGCTTTATTTTAACACCCCTGAAGGACAGTTTTCATGACATTTTCCATCCTACAGGCACTAATGTGCCCTTTTTCCTGAAGCGCCATCTCCTTCACTCCCAAAAATAACTAGCTGGGAGAAATTTAGAGAGGACAGCGGTGATAATGAATGTGCTCAACATGTCTTGGAACATTTGCCTTGCAGGATTGTGTTCATAATAAAGAAACAGCAGCCTTGGTTTGAATGAGTAAAGTGCCTCAGCATCTTGGACAGTCTCTGCTCCATCACTTTTCTTTCCCAATACTGGCCCACAGAACCATCCTTATCTGTACCTCTGTCTCTATTAGAGAGCTTTTCAACTGACTGTAGCCCTAATTTAGCACGTTTTGATGGCCGCATGATTTGATGGCTCCTGCAGGTGCTTGGGATGCAAGTGCACAAATTTTCTGTCCATGGCTAATTTTTATGAAATACCAGTTTAACAAATGCAGTTATCAAAAATGAGATGACAAAGGAAATACTTCCTCCCCCTTGCATCTTAAGGAGGAGACTGTTTTGACTTGGCGTGGCTCAGAGCATCAGAGGCTTGTGTTTCTGGCAGCTTACTCATAAATGCACAACAGATGAGCATGAGCTGTCGGTGAAATGACCAGCCTGGTAGGTTGTTCAGAGGTAGGTGTTGAGGCTTTATGACTGCTGCCCAGGCACCTGTCATGGAGGACATTAAGCTCCACAGGGATGGTACCACCTTACTGATTTGTAGTAAATAATGAAGACTTTCCTAAACTTCTCATTCTCTCCTCTGCACCCAACCACCTAAACCGGCAGCAGTAATAGTAGCTACTTTCTTCACCTGAGAAATGCTGTTTAAACTTCAGGCAGATTACAAAAGAGAAAAACAATTTTAAATACCTATGAATTTTTTGAGAATAAATTATTTAAAAATATTTTCTGTTGAAAGCAACCATTTTGTATAGCACAGTGCACTTTCAAGGGACATAAAGAGATAGTGTGAAAATTTATAGATGCGAGATACTCAATTTAACTTGTATGTGTCGTGAAACTTTGAAAAATGAAAATACAACAATAAAAGATAATGGAGATTGAGATTATGTAAAATTTCTTAATCCTGAAGCAGCTTTTCTAAGAAGTAAAGAAACCCTGGTGTCTGAACACATACACTGTTTAAAAAAACCACATGTAACATGTTCTTATGGCCCTTTCTTCTTGGCTGTTCTCGACAGAAACAAAAGTGTCATTATTTCGGCCTTTGAACTTCTAATGCACTAGGCATGAGTGAAAAAAACACTCCACATACCTGGCAGGTCTTTGTGTGCCTGTGCTTAGCTGCTGATGGCCACGCCAATGTGAGCAGCTTTACAATTCTGCAGTGCTATTAATAATTTTATGTAGTGGCTTTCCTAGAGGAGACCCCAGTAACCAGGAAAAACAACAGTCAGAACCTTGGGTGGGGCTTCAGGTAAGGAAGGATTATTCCCTTTTGCACAGGGATGAGTGTTTGGGGGAAGCAAGGAGTGCAACATGATATTTTGTGTGTTGCTTGATGGTGTGTTTGACTGCAAACTGTAAATTACAGTGTTCGGGCTCCAGTCTGCACTCCAGTTGGAGACTGCAAGTCCTCAGCAGAGTAGTCATTTTGCAACCTGTGGTGAAAAGAAAGCATTCAGCAGACTATTTGATGGGACTGAGGTGGAAAACGAGCTGACCCAGGTGAAAGGATGAAAACCCAAGAAGCCCAAGAGCAAACGAGAGCTGGAGGGGAATGGAATAACTTGTTCTTTTTCTTGTGCCTACCTTCAAAGACATGGGAAACCCATGGAGGGATGATAATCACTCCTAAAATAGCACTGAGAAGTCTGGAGTGCTGCAGGGACAAGAAAAATGGCTGGGAGCTGAGGCTGTAGGTGTTTCACTCCTTTTGAAGGGGGCTATCCCTGGATTAAATCCTCAGCTGCAAAAGATGTGAAAAATGAGTGGGGAGGCCTCATGTGTTCACACTGGCACCTGGAGGAGAGGGTGAGCTGCCTACATAAGCCAAAACTGGTAAATGCCTGGTAGATAATGCAGCAAAGAGACTGATCCATGAAAACAAGGATTGAAAGAAACAGGAAAAGGGAGAGAAGGGTTTGTGGGTGAGAATGAGAGATGTGGCACTGGCTTTCTCGGGGGCAAAGCCTAAAGCTAAACTTAAAGTTTGGAAGTAAGGAGGTATGATATATGTATGTATTGCATCCTGGGAACTGCATGGCCCCCAAACTTCTCTCTTCCTTTGCTGCAGAAGAATTGCTGCTGGGATACAGATTAATAGCAGCAGCTCCTCAGATTGTGCTATATATAGCAGAGCTCAAAAATGTCTCCTTCCTACACCCCTGCCTGCCAGCCAGACACATCATTTCCACCAAAACTGTGACAATACAGAGTGGATTAGCACATTAAGGGGAAAAGACACTACAGCATATATGTGTGCTCCAGTCTGATCTGCTCTCTGCCACATCACTCCTGTCCCCACCGCATCCCTTGCTGCCTGGCCTCAGCATTTTGGGGTCCCACAGAGCCCAGTGCAGGACTAGGAGTAAGTTCTGCTGCTGGTGGAGACTTCTTGCAAACATCCTGCCAGACAAGATTACCATGAGGTCCCTCCCAGTCTGAATGGTCTGAAAGGCAGATCTGTCCCATGGTCAGAAAATGGAAATGGATAGCCAGGAACCCATTTTGTTGAAGATCTTCAGTCAGCCAAGGAAGTGGAGGACTAGCTAGGAAGGCTGAAAGACCTGAAACTATAGTCCAGCTCAGCAATGGAAGGCAGAGGAAATTTAATACAAAGGAAAATAAAACATTCCTTTTGTGCATAAAAGAAAAAAAAAAGGAGGGGGGGGGGGAAGAGGTTGTCAGAGATCTTTATTATTCAGGATATTGGTGTGATTTGAATAGACAGCCTTATCAAAATAAAAGCTTGGTGCTCAGTAGTGACTGAACCAGCAAAATCCAAACGTTTCTGGATTTCCAATAAAGCTTGGAGAACAAAACACCAGGTAATAATTATGTTCTGTAGAAATTTGTACTATCTGTCTCCAGAATTTTATGTGAAGTTCTCATCTCCTTCCTTCACCTCAGGAGAATACAGATTTGGAGAGATCAGTGAGACAGACAATACACTGTTTCCAGAGGAACAACAATTAGGTAGAATATGAGTCTTTAGTAATAAGAAAAAGTTACAACAAAGATCTATACTGTAAGAAGAAGAGGCAACACATGGACAAAGCAATTTAGGTCTGATTGTAGGTGAGGCTTGGAAGGCACGGATTAGTGTAAATGGGCCTGAAGACTGCCACACAAGCTTCCCACAAATCTTTCTGTCCATTGGTCCAGGAGCTCTATTTAGGCCCAGGGGAGGTATCATTCCCTTGGCTGTGAGTGTGATGTTTCTGGGTGGAGGCTGTCTCCATACTCCTGGTAGTTTGTGTACAGTCCTGCCTTTGCTCCTCTGTTCTGCACAGACCCGGGGCCTACGTGGAAGCCCTGTTTTCTGCTTCTCCTGAATGCCAGACTAGTTCATCATTTTTACTTTGCCTTTTCTGTTGGTGGACCCTGTCACCAGGCTGTCCTTGCTCACAGTGTTTTGTCCTCAGCTCCAGGCTCATCTTCCTGTGTTAATCAGCCTGGTTCTTGCTGCTCACTGGACCAGGGAAGTTGAATTAGTAGTCTGGAGATATGTGACCACATACTTACCTGGTTCTTGGGTTTACCCATGGCTATGTGCACCTGTGAGCTCTTAACCAGGATGCTGACAGAGAATGCTTGGTGTGGATATCTCAGCAACCATTTGGTCAAGAACTCTTGCATTTTGAAGCTTCCCAAGCTTTACCTCAAGTCTATATTTAAGTAAGTAAACAGTGTTCATTTAAACTTCTATATTTTGGTGCAGTGCATCTATCAGCTTCTTTCAGAAAGTAACATTTATATAAAAGCAAATTTTCTGAAGTCTTACTTTGCTTCTGATTTTGGTCTGGTTTTTGAAGTACATAGTACTTCAAAGTTCATAGTTCATCTCTTCTCCATTTAGCTCTTCCCCTAATACTTGAGAAACATCTGATCAAGGTAACCAAACTCAGCAGACAAATAACAATTTCAGAGGCAAGCTTTGTGAATTACCAAACATAGCCAAATGGCAGGCGAGATGAAACGGGTTTTGAATAAAAAGAATAAGATACTCTTGAGTAATATTTGAATAAAAAGAATGTGGAGCAGAACTTCCCAAATGAACTGTTTGCTTCTGGTCCTTCTTTAGTGTGCTTCTGAACATGTGGAAATGCTGGTTTGTGTAACTTCACTGGGGCTGCTTGTTAAAAGAAATGTCTTGTTTATTGTGAGCCTAGAATAAATATAGCTGAAAGTGTTTTAAAAACAATAAGGTAGTAAATTCTAATGCTTAATGTGAAGTACTTAGCTGACAGTGAATATCCATTAGTTGGTTTTATACATTTTAACTTCTTGATGTCATGTTTTAGAGGTGTCTCAGTCAAATTTTATTTCTTTGCATTTTAATTGCAACTTCCTGCAGAAATAGATTTTTTGTGTGTGTGTTCTTTGGGTACAAAGGCAGGGAGGAAGGAGCTTACCAACTTAATCATTCTTTTTTAATGTAATAAAATGGTGTAAATGCTCTTTTTTTTTGTTTTATTTAGAGGTCAAGTGTCTCTCAAGAAATAAGATGTTTCTTGAAGAGGATAACAAAATGTGATGCCAAATCATAGGCAATTAGTACACCAGGATGGGTGTTGTGCACTAGGATGAACAAATCTCCCAAACTATTGACCAGTACTGAGTAGAAAGACCAACTACAATAATGATTGCTTGCCTCAAGATCATTAGGAGAAAAAATGGTTTTGTTGTCAGAAATGTGGTAATCTACATAAGCATCTAAGTTGAGTTGTATAACGTCCATTTTTTGTGCTCTAAGCTGCTTTGGATATCGAGCATCTATTTAGTAGCTTTCTAATATATTCTATTCTGAAATGTCTTAGAAGATTTTTGAGTGATTGCTTTGCCTTCTTTGAACCTACAGACTGCATTTTAAAGTAGGAGAGTGAAAATATGATGTGTGGTTTTTTAACTCCCCAATTTAACCCAAATGAAATAAAAAGTTTGCCTTATTAAAAGGATGCAGAGTTAGACATTCCCAAAAGAGTGTGTGTTTTCTTGTTCTTGGGGTTTTAGAAGTTGAATTCTTGAGGGAGGGAACACTACAGTCAAGTTCATTTCCCAAAAGACAAAATGCTGCTGTATCTTATGCATTTTTCTTAAGATTTTAAAGCACCAGCTGTCTTAATTTTTTTTTTTTTGCCACTTGAGCTAACGATAAGTAGTTTAACTAAAGTGATGAATAATTCACACTGTTTTTCAGAGAGCCTATAGTTATTTCATGAATTTCTAGATTTATTAGTTTCATAGCTGCTTCTTCTGCTACTAGTACTAATTTAAAAGAAGTACAATTAAAGTGGGACACTGGGCTAGCCTGTTGTCTTTGGAATTCAGTCAAGAAACCTGTCATCTTTAAAAACAAACTTGGGAAATAACTATTGTGAAAGATAATTCAATGCAATGTTTTCTCAATACAATACAGTGAAAGGAGATATAAACAAAAAAAATATTCTAAAAGAATCACGCTGGAGTACTTCTAACAATAATCACTTTGCCATTTCAAAATAATTTCCACTTCATATGTCAGAAGAAGACAACTGTGCCTCCTGCACTTATGTCAGTTTCTGAAGAGACTACAAAACACTGAGTGTCTCTAGATCATCTTTTCTCAAAGACAAAGCACTGCTCAGGCTGTAGCAAACTCCATAATTTGATTACTTGAAATGGAATCTGAAACCTTTTAAGGGTCTGTTCTGATGCCCTGGAGACATGTGGTAACTACACTAGAGACCCCACTACAGGCAGAACTGACCTAAGAGAATTGTTTTCTCATCTTACATAGCCTTATTTTCTAACCTTTCATGACTGATTTAACATTTACCCCCTTTTTGCAAGGAGAAAAAGATTAGTTCCTTGTTCCATAGGTTAATTGTAAAAGCTGAATATTGTCAAAGAGTTACAAGTTTTAAGATGTTTTTTAACTTGACATACAATAAGGGGGCAGCTCTGCTTACAGAAGTTCAAGTAAGCATTTTCTGGTTTTCTTTCAGAACCGTTACCTGTTGCTCAGTACTTTCTTGGAGTGCATGGTTCTTTCCCTGTTAAATAGGGATTTAAAATAAAATCTCACTTTCCTCACGAGTGCACTGGGGCATGGAAAGACAATAAGTGAGTTGCCTGAGGTCACGCAGAAAGTCTGATGGCCAGGAACAGTTCTGGCTTCAGTCATTTGTCCCAAGATTAATAGATTGCTCTTTCTCCACAAAAACAAGAAACAGAACACTTAGATCACCGAGAAATAGTGCCTCTGCCCCTATTTTCCTAAACATAGTAAAAGTGGATGGTGGGGTTGCATTTTCTCTGTAATATTTGTAGTATAATCCTGCAAATGCTTATGACATGAGCAGGCCACAATCCCGCTATTCAAATACTGTCTATAAATGAGGAGATTTGTACTTTATAAATATCATAGAATGGTCCTGGATGAAAGGAGCCTTAAAGATCATCTAGTTCCAACACCCCCTCCATGGGCAGGAACACCTTCCACTAGACCAGGTTGCCCAAAGCCCCATCCAGCCTGGCCTTGAACACTGCCAGGGATAGGGCATCCACAGCTTCTCTGAAAAATCTGTTTCAGTGTCTTACCACCCTCAACAGGAAGGATTTCTACCTAATATCTAATCTAAACCTAATCTTTCCTAGTTTGAATCCATTCCCCCCTCCCCATCCTGTCACTACATGCTCTTGTAAAAAGTCCCCCTCCCTCTTTCTTGTAGGTTTCCCTCAGGTACTGGAAGGCAGAAATTAGGTCACCCCAAAGCTTTTTCTTATCCAGGCTGAACAAATCCAATTCCCTTGGCCTTTCCTCATAGCAGAGATGCTTCATCCCTCTGATCATTTTGTTGGCCTCCTCTGGACTTGTTCCAGCAGTTCCATGTCCTTCCTATGCTGGGACCCCAGAGCTGATGCAGCCCTGCAGGTGGGGTCTCAGCAGAGCAGAGCAGAGGGGCAGAATCCCCTCCCTGGCCCTGCTGCCCACAGTGCTCTGGATGCAGCCCAGGACACGTTTGTCTCTCTGGGCTGGGAGTGCCCATGGCTGGGTCATGTCCAGCCTCCCAAACACCAGCACCCCCAGGTCCTTCTCCCCAGGGCTGCTCTCCATCTGTTCGTCCCCCAGCCTGTGTTGATACCCAGGATTGCCCCAAACCAAGGTGCAGCACCTTGCCCTTGCTCTTGTTAAACCTCAGAAGAGTCTCATGTGTGTACTTTAAAAAGCCTGTCCAGATCCCTCTGGACAGCATCCTGTCATTCAGGTGTGTCAAGTGAAATTGTGACTAAGTGAAGGCTTTGCTCTTTTTTTAGCATGTCAGGGACACCATGGATCTGAAAACAAGAAATAGTGGTGTCTAAGTTGTACAGGAGGAATGACTTGGACAAGGAACAGATTTATATTTAAATCAAGGTCAGGATTTTGGATTTGCTAGTGACAGGACCATGGTGGTGCAGCTGGGGAGGCTGATGCAGGACTTCCCTAGATATCTGTGCAGCTTTTTCTTTTCCCACTGCTTTTCCTTTTAACATGATTGCTGCTTCTCTTCAGGAGGGTCTTTTTCTTTCGAAAGAAAGAACTCCAGGGAGCTCAGTGTCATTATAACAGGTAAAGGGCTTCACAGGATGGACCTCCAGCACTTGAAACTGAACTCCTGTTCAATTAAACCAGGCATGAACATACTTAGTAACTTGGCACTTGATGTGCCACTGTTTATTAGTACAAGATATGCTTTTCCCTCTCTATCTTTGTTCGGGTCCAACAAGTTTTAGGTGTCTAATTTCTAAAAAAGCCATTGAAAACTTATGTGGACTTTATGGTCATGAACTGGGCAGCAGCCATGGGCTGACTGGGTCTGTGCTTTTTTTTTTTTTTTCTGAAGAAATACTAGTATAATGCCTAGAGTTGGGAATGAAGGGGAACATTTACAAGAAATCTAATTAACACCAGAAGTCTCACCAGCAGTAATTTCTCCATCTTCCTTTCAGATAGTACTTTGATAATCATATTTCAATTCCACTGCTAAATGAAGCATTTGTGAAAACTGACTCAGCCACAAATCATGAGTGAGTTTAAAAATACCCATAACTTTCCCCTTTTTAGTTTGATTTTTGTTTGCAGACCAAATGATGTTCATTTGGCTTATCCTGCCTTCTCTTCCTTGTAAATTAGGGCAAAAATTTTCCCTTAAATAAAAAATGATCTGATATTTTCACAGCAAGAGCTGAAATTTTAGGAAAAATTACAAACATGAAAGACTGAAAAATGTGGGAGCTGGGAACACAGATCCCAACGCCCATCTAAGTTCATATCTACTGATTCAAGTCTAGGATGAGAAAGCTGTGCAGATTAGTCAGCACTGATATGGATGGCAAGGTTCAGGGCAGGACTAGTCTTTCCCAGACCTCTGTGTCTGCAAAATTTCACAGAAATGTAGAAGTCTCATATCTGGCCTGAAAGAAGGCGGTGTATTTTTTTTCAGCTGCCTTTGTAATACAAATGTAGGAGTTGCATTTGGTAGGCTTTTTAAATAGATCTTAAATCTACTTAAATGCAAGCTTCAAGGAGGTTTAGAAGCTATTTTTATAATAAGCCTTTTTATTAGTGTCTTATGAGCTGTCTGCCATCCAGTCACATATAGTTGTGGAGCAGAGGAGAGGCTTTGAGGTTGATGGCACTCTTGACACATTTGCCTCTGCTGGGCCGTGGGAGACACTGTTGTCTGGATGGAAAATTAAGCTTTAAGAAGTGATGATTCAAATGCTCCTGGTGCTTCCTGTACCTAAATACTTCTGCTCCTTTTCTTTTAGTTGTTCATTCAGATATTTCCTAAGTTTAGACTGTCTTCCATGGGCCTGGCTTTTATTCTTAAGCACTTCTGTCCATCATTAGTGCCTGATACACTTGCAGTTAAAAACTACTGTAAAATAAATTCATGTGCATGGATAATTTATAATTATCTCAATTTTCAGAATTAGACTCATAATTCTTAAATCTTGACAGTATTTGTGAATGTTTAATTTGGAAGTACTTTGATGTTCTATTTTATTTAAATAGGCAATAATCCCCACTTTTCTTTGAGCCCTTTGATATCTGACTAAACTTTCTGAATTTATTTTGAAAAAAATGTACACTTTTAATCCCTAAAATGCAGAAAGCAACACAAATGTATTTGTTTTTCTTTTTCCACTTTTTCCTGTGAGCAACCTGGCTGGCCTCATGCCCATAAGTAAATAGAGATGCAGTCTGCACATTTTTTCCACACCCACTGTTATGACAATTGGAAGGCTTTGGTGATTATTTTATAAGATCTTTTTCAGTCAGTTTGATGAATCCTCTTTTTTTTTTTTTTTTTTTTAAAGAAGAAATAAAAACCAGAGAATGTGAACTTTGATCTTTAATTCATAGCCCTTTAAAAGGGAAAAGGAACGTTGTTCTTACTCTTGAACGTGAAGGCTTTTGCTGGCCTGGTAGGCTTGACGGTGAGTTACAGTGACAGACAGGTTTACTGGCTGTGTGAGGCAGCCAGATTGCCACCTCCTGATTGTGTGTTGGCCACAAAGATGAACAGTAGGACATTGTCCATCTTAGACTTCCAGCTTGATAATTACGCACCATATTATTTTCCTCTAGCCAAGGATTAAGGGCCAGTCTCAGAAATGCTCCTGGCTGGGAAGCAACGTGTGTTAGACCAGCAAAAAAGCAGTTTTTCATGAAATTTCTTATTGGAATTGCTGTTCTGATGGCAAAAACAAGTAAATATTCCATGTGTTGGCAGCATATGTACAGCGCACAACTCAAAGGTTTGAGAAGACTTCATAACAAGCAGAAGGATTAAGGAGGAACAGTTCCCTAGGGTTCCAACAACATCTTACTCCCTTTGTCCGCTGTGGGTAAGTGGCATGCATTGTAGGAGGGGAGTCACAAAATACAGAAGTGCATTTTAAAGCCCTGAAATGGGACCTGGCATGCATCAGGCACAGGAAAGGTTGTGCTGCAGAAGGACTGCCACCATGGTCAGTAGCTGAGACTATGAAAATCGAAATGCACCAGACTGCAGGTACCTGGTAGGATGTGTTAAGTGTAGAGCTAAGCCCTGAGTCCTGCAACTTGGGGGCCTTCTCATCCTGACTGGTTGGCATTCCCTGGATAATGACAGCCATAACTCTCTCAAAAGGCTGCTTTCCCCCCATTCTCCTGTTACAAAGGGTAAAGAGAAGTACTTATAGTAGGGAAATAAAAATGAGAATCCATGACTAATTTTTTGGATATGACACCCATTGAGAATGAAGTTTGGGTTCCCATCCCTGCTCCCAGAGATACCCATTTGGCACCAAATACTAATTGACTAAAGCACAGTCCTGGCTGAGGCTACAGCACAGGTCTCCTCAAGCTCAGTGCTCTCACCACATGGCTGCTGGCTCCTTACTGGTCATGGAATTGTTCTCTCCTCTGCATGACTGGCCAGTTTCGGCCTTGCTTGCTGAGCATCTGATGTGCTGTGTTTGACTGGCCCTAAATGTTTTGTATTGCCAGGAAGCCTTACAGTTCCTTCACTGCCTGTAGTCCAACGTTATCACTGTAGAGGTTTTGCTGAATGCTGTTGCTACAGGTAAAGCAGCATCACAGCCAAGGTATATAAATACAACTGCACTGAAGTGATTATTGTGAGTCATAGCCACACAAGTTGTACTGAAATCTGGATTTAAAGATGATATCTATTGTGGGTATGCATTTAAAAAAAAAAAAAATCCTTTTTTTAAACTTTTATTAGCCTTCTATGATCAGCTTTAACTGCAACATATAAACAAGGCAGTAGTAAAGAAAGGTGCAAACCTGAGTTAGTCTTTAGTCCTAGAAGGCATCTGAAGGAATTTGTTGATAAAGAAAGTGTAGCAGTAGTCCTGGGCCATCCTTCCACCTTCCTGCTGAGCTATGTTTTGGTTTACAGTCTGAGTTTTGAAGACCTCTTGTTGACCTGTAGGCTCCAGCTGTTCTGACTTGAATAACTTCAATTATTTATGTATACATTATAAATAAAATAACCCAAATCTAAAACTCTGACCCCATTTAAATATTTAATTAGAAAAATAAAACCACAGGTAGAAGAGAAATAACACTTGAAATGTACCACACTAAAGTGCTTTTGGAAAGGCATTACCAATATCTGGCAAGTAATAGACCTACAGAGAAGGTAGTACCACTTGCCAAATTGGTTGATAATACTTGGTAATATCTGCTCTGCAGTGGTTACTATTAATGTTTCTTGCCAGGGTTCATAAAGAGGTTGCATGCAACAAATTGTTCAATGTGACTGCTTAAAATTCTAATACTACTTGGGTAAGATTAAATGAAAACCAAATGTTATGAATATACTAATGGGGCAGGTGTTTATGTTTATCTCCTAGAGGACAAATCCATGGAGGTTCTGGGTTGTGTTTAAAATTTGAAAGAGAAATATTTTATGATAAGGAAGTAATTTGATAACTTCCTATGTTACTCCAATCTGGATAAAGGGATGAGGATTGGAATAAATAAGCTAAAAAACTTAAATCTGCAAATGTTCACTTATTTATTTATTTTTTTTTTTTTTTTTAAGAAAATAGTGTTTAGCATATTTCTTTATATTCTGAAAGACAACAAAGAAATTGCCAGCTTCTCAGGTCATCAAAATCATTTACCACACTGAGTTTTACGTGGTTTGTATTGTTTTGCATCTATAGGTTTCTTTCCAACAGCAAGAGCTCACATTACCTTTAAGTGAATAAGATGTTTCCTACAACCTCATGACTCCAGGAAGAAAATTTGTGGAAGACCAAAACTCTTGAGTCATGTGGGAACTATAGGCACCTGGGAAAGGGTAGTAACTAGTAGAAGCAGTAAGGAAGAACCTCACCCTGAAACTCATGTTAAAGTCACTAGGACTTGGAAGCAAAGCCTCTCCTCTTGCTGGGGTTTGCTGCTGCCTTGGAGGCAGGAGCTCTCTCTGGTCTCAGCCTTTAAGCTCTAGGAGGTCATTGATACATATTCTTCTCCCCTAGTGCTGCCTGTTCTTGTGAAACCTGTGACAATACAACATCCTCAAAATTGACCAGTACTTCTTATTTTTTAGTTGTTGTTTTCGTTTGAGTTTTATTTTCTAATTGCTGATTCAAAACTAGAAAAATTAGAAAAGTAAATAAAAAAGAAATTAGAAAAGTAAATAAAGCTTTCTGATGAAAACCAGCATGCACTTTTTAACTGGAGACAATCACAAGGTCTTAAATAATGTATGCTAAACAGCTACACTTGGTAAATCTCTACAGAGGGTTCTTTCAGAATCCATTCTCTTAAATAAAACAAATGGCATTTCTGAATGTACTGATCACCAATAATGTAACCCTTACAATAATTCTATGTTCAGGTTTAGGTCACCCATCAGGCTTAGAGATACTTTAAGTTGGCATACTGTTTTTTTCTCTAGCACTGAACCACTTTAGAACTTCATATATGCCCAAGGCTGAAGGGAATGTCATGCAGAAATATTCAAAGTGTATTCAGGTGATTCATTATAATTTACATAGTAAATCTAATTCAAGTTTTGCTACATTTTGAAGGAGTCTTTCTAAACTGCAAGACTTGTATTAAAACAAATTGGCAACTTAATCATTTTTAGTAGCACTCTTATGAAGATTGTTCTCCTGTGGTTAATCTAACTGCTTTTTGAAGGCTGCAGAGTTGTCCTCAAGAGAACTTTAAAATGCAATTTATTTCTTTTGCTATATCACTCCAGGGTATATGTATTAATTTCTTCTTATTGCTTAAAATGTCATTTAAAGATGTGTAAATTAGTCTTAAAATGCAGAAAATAAAAATCCTGCTTGTTCCAGTGAAAAAAGCAAAACTTGGTCTATAGGTCATGTAGTTCAGCAAAGATGGCAGGAGCAGACATTGGCTCTGGCAGCCCCTCAATGGGAAGTTGGTAGGAGTGAAGGGATTATCCTAGGAAAGTATGGTTGTGTGCCTGCCATGGTCTCTGGCTTCTTGACAGGAATCAGCTATCAGTCATCAGCAGGTGGTCACTGGATTAGATGACCCTGATCTAACCTGAGAGAGCAGGCACAGACCAGGAGACCTCTCTGAACAAACTGATGAACATAATGGAGACCTAAGAGCTGGTGGTGTGCAGGGTATGAGGAAAGTTCAATAAGCTGAATGCAAGCTCAGGCTGCTGTTATCACAAGAGCTTCTGCTTCTTCCTTTGACCCTTGTTTTTCAAGGACTTCTCAGTGAGGCCAGAGCAGCTGTTATGCTGGCAAGGGTGCTTCTGCCATTCAAGCATGTCAAAATACAGGATGTCCTTCCAAAGGATGCTGAGAAACTGGGAGATGGGAAAAGAGCAATGAGAATGACAGAAGGGCTAGAAAGTAAGATTTATGGTGAGACTCTTGGAACTTTGCCTCGTGAGCTTAGAAATGTTATTAGAGAAAAAATACTAGAGTTAGAGGACTCGTGTCTAGCAAAAAAAGACCATAAAAAATTTCAGCAGTAACACTAAAGCTGCATGAATTCTGATTCTGAACACTGATACTAACCTCTTGTGAAATCTGCTGGGCATCTTTAAACCAGGGATGAATGCTTGTCTGAAAGACTAAGCTCTAATTTGAATAGATGGGCAACAAAGCTGAGAAGAGTCTGGAGTCTGATGAAGGGTGGCTGAAGGAGATGGGGTTGTTTAGCCTGGAGAAAAGGCGGCTTAGAAGAGACCTTTTCACTTTCTGAAAGTTCCTGAAAGCAGGTTGGAGCAAGTTGGGTGTCAGTCTTTTCTCTTCTGACAAGATGAGGGAAAATGTCCTCAAGTTGCAACACCGAGGCTTAGACTAGATAACATGGAAAGGGTTGTAAAGCATTGGAATAGACTGCTCAGAGAAGCTGTGGAGCCACTATCCCTGCTCAAAAATCATGGATATGGTACCTGATGCGGTTTGATGGTGATGCTGGATTGGTAGTTTGACTTGATGACCTTAAAGGCCTTTTCTACCCTTAAGGATTCTATGAACATGAAATAATTCAGTGAGGTCCCATGGCCTGTAATGCTAGATGATGAGATGCTGCAATCTACGTAGAGGGACAGCTCTGCATGTGTGGATTTGACTGACAACGTGAATAATCCTCACCCGTTTTTGTAAATTGAATTACTTTAGGCTGCCTTCAGCACTTCTGATGGATGATGGACAAAGAATTGGTCAGAGCAGCTGAAAGCAGTTTGAAAGGGTATTTGTTTTCTTGTCTGTCTGGCTTACCCACACTGCACAGTGACAGCAACCCAGATCACAGTGGAAGCTGGACCTCCTCCTAAACCCCCTATTCATGGTTCCTCCTGTGCTATGAGGGCACACCAAAATGGCACCATAGTAGAGTACAGTGGTTTGAAGGTAACTGGGGATTATTATCAGGCATAAAAATACTGATAGTTGTCAGTATTGGACTTACTGGGATAGTAAAGGAAATGCGAAAGATAGGAAAGAAAATGTGATAAGAGCAAGAAATCCCTATAGTGTATGTAGTATAAGAAAAGTAAGTTCCCAGTAATTACTGCTCAGGTATTACTCTGGAGACTTCTCTGGGAGTGTCAGGAGTGGTTAAAAATCAAATAAAGTGTCAGAAATCCATAGGAAAGGAGTTGTGAGCAAATCTAGCAAATGTTGTCATGCCATTAGATTCAATGTGATGTGCCCACAGGCTGTGGGCAGATCCGCAGGTCTCACTACCCCTCTGAAGAGACAGTTGTTGAAAAAGGTGGGGGGAAGTCTCCCCAGAATATCCTGCTGTGGGATTGTTTTCACTCCAGAGTGGTACAATTCGAGAATCTTCAATTTCTCCTTGAGCTGAAGAAATGATGTGGTACAGTCTTAGTCATGGATTATTGGAAAGTCTGCAGTGAATGTTTGCTCATCAGGCTCTTCTCTTGGAGCATGGCTTCAAAAAGAAAAATACATTTTTCAAGGAGGGCATAGGGAAGTGGCAGAAGTCATTAGCAGAGGCTGTTGTAGAGGCCAGAAGTACAGAAGAGCTAAGGAAAAAGAGTAAAAGACCAGCTGCAGATGTTGAACATAATGGTGTGGACACAGATAATGTTTTATAGCTCCAGAAGTCCTTTCCAGAATCTTTACTGCCTAGGGAAAGGGTTTATACTACAGAAAGGGTTACTCTGTATCTGCCATGTTTCTTTAATTTTTTCCCTAAGCAAGAGTGTTAAGAGGCAATTATGGGGATGAAGAACTCTCCATACCACTATTGCTAACTCCCTGTGCAAACAAATCTGTTGGGAGAAGTAAAAGTAGGGGGAAGGTAGTACAATGAACTGAGGGGAGCTGTGTGGGCAGGGGAGGTAACATGATTTTCAGGGCACATGGAAAGCAGTGGAACACACTTCCTTTAGACCTCACAGCAAGGTATAACCTGTGTCCCTGCTGGGCATCTACCACTGCTGGAAAAATGGGATACAGGTGGAGGTTTGACCCAGTCTAACTGTCCTCAGGATCTTAGCAGCACAAATGTACTCCCAGCATGCCTGGGTGATGCCAGGCATGTAGAACAGCTTCTACCAGTGGAAGAAGCTGCAGTGGACCACTCTTCTAGTGATACAGTAGGAATTAGTTCAGTAAAACGCTGAGATCTAGAAAACCTCATGTTTAAATGGGATACATATTTCTAAAATATTTATTTTGCTAATACAAACCACCTCCTGAACAACTGTTTTGGGTTTTTTCTTTTCAAATGTCACTTAAAAATGAAACTGGTCCTGAAAATTGATTTGATTTGCATTGCCTCTAATGCTATGTATGCAAATCATGCATTCACAGCCTCCATCCAAACTGAAATCCCTTTCCCTTGATATCATTCCATGCAAATAAAAAACCCCAAAAGGATGGCTCCTTGGCTAATAATGATAATTAATTCCATTAATGAACCAGTTGCAGAGCTGATCCAAAATGCACAGTGTCACAGTCGTTTTCTATGTCATTTGTCTGGATTTCTCCCTAAGGTTTCTCACCTTAGCAAATTTCTCCTGGTTTTGAAATGCTTTGTTCACTGACAGTATTGGCAGCTCCCTGTCTTTTCCTCACATGACTGGGTCATTCTAGTAATTCCCCATCTTTGCTGTTCTAAATAGCCTCTCTTCTGTAAATTTGCATTATTATTGCAATGTTTAGAACTAAGGAAGTTATTCCTAGCAAAGGAGAATGCACCTAGGAGGGTGGAGAAATAAACTTGAAGGGTTTTTTATTTTTGTAAGGAGGAGTTTAAATTCTGAGTATACTGTGTTTATGTTGCAGAGAAAGAAGCTGTCTGTTCCTGCCCCAAAAAGGGACTTTTTCTATTCTGCTTGGCCTGGTGATTAAGTCCCTCTATATACTAAGAAAGGACAAGATTTCCTCCAAAAATGGTATCTGGAGCAGCCTATCCCATTACTTAGTTTCCCCCCATGACAGCAAATGTCAGACTAAATCTCTTTTCCTTTCACATGAAACAACTTCAGGCACAGAAGTTCCAGAAACCAATTGCATAAGTGTCCACAAAACCCCTCTCTTTTTATTAATCAACCTCTTGTACCTGAAAGCTGAATTAGAGTTCTTGAGCTACTGAGAAAAAAACCCACGGGGAAGCTCACAGCTACTGTCATTGCTGTGAATGCCACAAAAAAGTCAGTGGCTTGCACAGTTGTACCTGCTCCAGGAAACAATGCTTTTGGGGCTGAATATATTTGGATATGACCAGAAATAAAGTCTTCTGCTCAAAAAGAAAACAAGATTGATGTAATGAGTGACAAAATGGTAGTCAAACTAATGTGCTTATTTAGCCTTGCATTTGTACGCTCATTAAACACAATGCTTAACTGCTGCTACACATTCTTAATCAGTGGTGAAATCTAGGTGTATGAATCTGTCCCAGGTTAATTAAATGTTTTGCTAAAATTCACTGGGCTGTTCCTTAGCTGCTACAAATCTGCCACAGGTAATGTAGGGTAGGCTAATAGATGTGAGAATCTGATCTAATTATCTAAACAAGACTTTTCTACCCAAGCTATGTATATGATGCCAACAAAGGAACTGCCTAATCCCACCTTTCCGTGCAGCTAAGTAAGTGGAATGATTTTTTTTTTTAGTACCAGCAGTATGCTTAAAAAGATGTCTGCAAGACTTACTAAAGGCAATGGAGTAGCATTGCAAAGCTATCCATAATACATAGCAGTACAGCTGAATGATAGGAACAAAAATTGTTTAAAGAAGGAAATCCTATGATGTATAATGAGCAAGTGCTTAAGATGGTTGGTGCTCTTTCAGATGGCTTCTGCATTTTGCATTAAGTGTAAGGGATCCTCTGAATTCCTCACGGAGGGCATTCAAAAACACTAGTGATAGTTGAAAAGCAGTTTTGGCTTAATGTACAATAATTTGACAAGACAGTTAAAAAAAAACCAAAAACCAGCAAAACCCCCACAAACCCCAAAACAACACACAAACCTTTTGTAAATTATGTTGCAATGACAAGATATTGCTCTTCAGCTAGCTAATGCCATTCAAAAACATGGAATGCCAATTCCATCAGAGTTAAGATACACCACATCTATCAAGAAGCTGGAGAAGGGTTTCTACAGGAACAGAACAAAGGGTTAGAGAACAACACATTGCTTTTTATTACCAGTTGAACAGAGTACCTACCTAGTGTAAGTATAGACATATCCAAGGGAGGTGCAGTGACAGTTTTAGAGATTGCACACCTTACTGATGTAGTTGACTATGTGGAGGTATAAACAGAGTTTCTAAAATAATCATCTTTCCAAAGAGGGATGGGAAGCATCCTCTGTTTCTGAAAGATAGATAGGACTGCAGAAGGGCAGGCTGCATCTTACTGCTCTGAAAACCATGTATCCTGCAGCTAATGGTGTGGCTCAAAGGTGTGATAAGAACTTGTGACTCGTTACAGCAGCTCTTGTCAAAGTAGATTACTTGTGGCTCTATTGTGTTGATACACCTTGTGTAGGCAGTGAGTGGGCAAAATTCACTTGAACTGCTGTAGGGAACAATAAAACTTGTGTTAAGGCTGCATCCAGATTTACTCAGGCATAAACTAGAGAAAAGCCTCGAAAGCTGTTGCTTGTTCAGGTCTCTATGAATTCTTCACTTAATGCTGTGGTATGGAGCCCCTAATCCCATCCCCACCTTCAAGAGGGCTGCATATGTTTTTGTTTTTATAATTCAGAAGGAGCCTTTCCACAGTGTAAGGGACAGTGTGATTCCCACACTCATCAGTCCAGGTCAGGGCTTGTGCAGAAGCCTGGTGTCTAATGTGTCACTGCTGGGGATGAGCTGTGGCATTTTGCAAAAAGGTTCTGAGACTGACAAAGACCCGAGGCTTTCAGGCTTTCTGCACTCTGAACGTGGTGGCAGAAGCTCTCTGTTCTTCTGGGTCTCATTGATTGAGACCCATGTCCCTTTACACCCCAAGCTTTTCTTTGTACCAGTTTATTTTGAGATGCTATGGGCAATAGGAATCAAGTTTGTCACATTATCAAGATACTTCTGATGATGGAATACATAGATCAGAAATGAAAGGCTGTGACTGCAGAAATATTTGGTTTCTCATTATTCTTTACTGTAAGACTTTGAGAAGAGAGGGTCTGGCTCACAAAGAGCACTATTCTTTCAACTCCGTGTCTATAGTAGCTGCTACATATAACCCAGCTACCTAATGTCTACAGTTGTGCTGTATCCTGGAATAATGCTTTACCTTCTCATTCATCTTTATGCTGGTGTGAATTGTTTTTAATTTAAAATGTTTTTAGCCTTTGAAAAATATTTCAGTACCCCCAGAAGGATGAGGAGATACTCAAGTAGCATTGTTATAATACTTCTGTTGCATAAGACAGGGTGTTTTTGTGGACTATGAAAGTGTTTGAAGAAAGTAACATAAGCATACTAAAAACTATTGCCCAAATCTGGAGTGCCTCAGCTTGAGGTAGGGGCAAAAGTTACCCAGTGCGTTCGTACTGGACACTGCTGTGACTTAGCATCCTTAACAACACTCTGCCCCAAATGCTGGATACATTAGGTCTGAATGAAGTCTATGCTTAAACCAGTATATAATAGTGCACAATCCAGCTGCTTAGTCCTCTACAGAGAGACTGAGATCTGCTTTACCGCTCTACACCACCAGGACACACCAAACTGATGCAAGGTCTCTGTGATTCCAAAGGCGCCTTGCATGGCCTTGGCAGTTGCTGTGGGGTGGAGCAAGGACTGGTCTGGGTGGCCCTGCTGCTCTGATGAGCACCCTGCCACACTTTAAGAAGGGCAAAACTGAGCAGGGCAATGTGAATCCAAATATTTGCTCTGTGTTCCACAGAGATACTCTATCTGCTGTGTTTTTTCAAAGCAGCTGCTGACATCTATGGTTGTTTAACTTGCATATGAAGTATTGGGCATGGGAGCTCTCTTAGTGTCCCCAAACTCTGTAAGACCAAGTATGTGGCAGACTATATGTTCAAGTATGCTAGTCTCCATTTAAAGGGGAAAAACAAGATAAAAGAAAATTCTGTTGGTTTGGGTGTTTTTCTATTTTTTTTCCTTTCTTTTTTTTTTTTTTTTTTTTTTTTTTTTTTCTCCTGGAAACTTAATCCCATCCTCTTCAGATATTCTTTGGGAATGGCATGGAAAGACACTCATGGAAAATGTTTTAAAAATAAATCTTGAGATTTTTTTGTTCCCAGCTGATAATCACAGAACCTGTGACAGTTTTAAAACTGAACAGTTTTCAATTGTCAGTGTAAGTGAGCTGAGTGCCTTATAATGTAGGTTATAACAAATATATTACAAAGTAGTTTTATGAGTCTCTATTGTTACATGTCAGTACTGTAACTGGTGCAAGGAAATTGCATTTCCATCAAATAAAGTAATGGAAGGGCAAAAATACATTGTTACGCTTTGGATAATCTAGTGAGACAGCTAACAAGTACTGATGGGAGTCTGATACATATCCTTCACTAGCAGAGTTAAAGAATTGTATTTTTAAATTTATTTACAAGGACAGTCATTAGGACAGCTTAAAAACGTCTAAAGGGGCTTCCCTATTAATTATAACCTGGAAAAGAAATGCAAACCTGAAATAATTTTACCAATGTTATCCATTTCTATTGTATTTTCCCGTTCCAGCTACTGTTGATCAGTAAATATATATTGTGCTAAATCCCACTCACTTTAACTATACCAGAAATACCACTGATGTCCAGAAAGGACTTGCTCCACTAAACTGGTAAAAATTTACTTTGCTTTCAAAATGCTATGGCATCTTGCAATACTATGTTGCAAGCTAGAATTAATCAACAAATCTCCAGATTTAGATGTGCAGAAAGAACATGCTGAAGGAAGAAGAGAAGGAAACATTTTTGTGTATGCCTTTTTTGTACCTCAAAAAGAAGGGGCAACATTTTCACCAATTTTCAGTTGTCTGACTTAAAATGCTTTCTGAGGAAAATTAAATCTCTCTCAGAGGAATTAGAGAATTAGAAATAATTGGCTCTTTTTCCAACTTCTTTGCCAATTTTTGTCATGATCTGGGCTACTATATGTGCCCCAGCAGAGTCACTTACAGGAAGGATACTTCAACTGTCTGAGATATGAACCAAACTTCACACTATCATTGCCCTCACTTCACATCTATCCATTATCTTAAGGCTCTGTGGGCAAGCTAGCACACTATTCTCAATTTTTGGTCCTGCTTATCCAGTTGGAACAAACTTTTTGTTTAAAAAAAAAAAGCTCACCTACCTCACCCTAAATAGCTACTGAAATATTACTGTTTAGTTTAAGACAACAGGTTTCAAAGTAACAATAGGAAAATTTCAGACTTAGAAGATACCCAGTCTGTGAATTTTAAGGGATAAAGATTCCTGAGAGAGTGTCAGGAAGGTCTAAGTAGTTAGAAAATCTTACTCCTGCATCAGCACAAGTCAGCACTGTGACAAAGTTATACTTGGTTTGAAGAATGGGAGAACATGATGCTGGGGAGACAATGCTTCCCATAGTTAGACTTGCATGGCCTATTTGTTTGTTCCTATTGAGACTTACATATCCATGTTACCAGGAAGGTGACAGATTTTTGCTCATATCCCTCAGAGGACTATTTCCTAACTGAGGGATAAATTCAAGTAAATTGCAAAAGGACATGATTTTTCCTTGTTTCTTGTTTTCCTTGTCATAGTCTTTTTGCTCTTCCTTTTTTCCCTGAATCTGGGACACCTGTGGATATAAAGTTGTTGAAGAGACCTAGACTTCAGGAGGGGAAGTTTGAAGCTGTTTCATTATTCAGTCTTTATAAAGATTGAAGTGTGGAAGAGACCTCGTTAGAGAAGATGTTTTGAAGTGGCCAAGGAAAGAAATGCTGCTTCAGAAGCAGACCAAAAGTAGTGCAAATACAAGGGCAATGGGAGAGGGATGGCAGGGCTTTCCCATGTGAGGGTGTTCACCTTGAGATATAGTAAAGAGAGGAGATTCTTGTTAAGTTTGCACTTTAAGAAAATCAGTAATTTTAAGTATTTTCAGGAAGGTCCACTGAAAAGCTGTTTGCTTGTAGGAGTCCTAAGGCTTTAGAAGTTCTTAGTTTAAAGGTTTTAATTCCAGCATATTTATAGTGATCTGTGACACAAATGTAAGTATGAAGGAAATTGGGACAGATAGGGTGTACAGCACCCGGGATTTGCTGCAACCTGATGTTATAAGGTCTCTGCTCTCTATCACATATGTACAGCTTAGTACAATTTGTTTGAAAGCTGCTTCTTACAGAACTGAAGGCTATTTAAAATGTGATTACATCAGAGTATGAACTAACATGCATTTTTCTGTATTGGGTTTCTGGACTGGTTTTGACCAAGATCTCAGCTTCTGCTATTGGCTTTCCGCTTAAATTTTATATGTATTCGCAAAGATGATACCTTTCAGCACTAATGGACCGCTCCCATTTTACATCTAAATTTCCAAACTCGGGTGGCATTCCAGAACTCTTCCAATTTTGTATTTCCATGTGGTAATTATTCCTACACAGCAGCTATGACATATTCACTTGAGGCAATCTGAACGTGTATGCTATTCGCAGGGAATGGATCTATGGAGGGACTGCTCAGGAGGGAAATAGAGTAGGTGCAGGACTGCAGCAAAGCTGCTATTTTGCTCAAATTGAGTCCCAGTGACACTCTTTCAGTATTTCACAACAAATGCATTTAAGCACTAAGATACCAGAGGAATCTCTAATGCACCCAGCAGCGTGTATCACTGCTGAGTCAGAGGACTCAATGACAGCAAAATCCACTATGTATTTCAGTGTACTTTTATCTGTTGACAGATTTCTTCTTGACCCTACCTAAGGTTGGTATAAAAGTGTGCTGGATTTCCAGAATAGGGTCCCTTGAGCACCTTTCTTAATGCAGCCTGAGTTGTGACTGTTGCTGCTCTGTAGCTATGACTTTCAAAGTCTGGGGAAAGACTATGAACACTGTATTCTTCTCTAAATAACCTTTCCTCGCTCACACAAATGGATTGGCTCTTGTGTCAGTGATAAAAAAGATTGCCAAATCAGAACAATTTTTTTTAACCAAAGGTTTGCTCTGAACTTTGAAGAATAACATCCGATTCTTGTTATAAGACATCATCTATTTCCAAAATTATTCTACTGTCACTGACTTTGAACAATAGCCGTATTTTGGTTCAATTTCGGTTTTCTAGAACAGCTCAAGTACAAGAATTGTATTCATTGTAGGAAATGAAAGTAGGGAATGGCAGTGGCATCCTCTGCTGTGATCTGGAATTTGTCAGTAAATGAAATATCAAGATATATTTCCAGCTTATTGAAAGAGACTGAAATAAGAGCTGTAGCTATGAGGTGAAATAATGAGGGAAATAATACAAAGAAGATCATAATCAGGAAAATATTAAAAAATCAGTAAATGTCAATATTTTCTATTTTGCTTTACCGTGCATGTTTAGACATAGTACTTCTGGCCTGGCTATTTGCATACACTAAAAAAACCCCTTTTGTAAAATAATAATTGAGCCATTGAACAATAACCTTAGCCCAGACTTAGATATTTTCTTTCAGGTCTAAGAAAATTTTCAATTTTTTTAAATACTTACAATTGTTAAATACTTCCCTACTTTAATACCACATCTCTTCACAATGGATTGAGTTGTGAAACAAGTGTTGAAATAATCAGATGGCATAATCCAAAATTTACACCCTAACCCAAAGTAAAACTAGTGCTGAGCCATGAAAAATTTAACCTTGTTAGAGCTAGTATTGAATCTAAAGATTGGTCACTTCCATATCTTTATTTAGTGATATACTTTTAAAAACACTTTTAAGAAAGGATTAGAAAAAATGTACTTCAGAGAAAATACTTCCAGATATCTCCTGTGGATTAATCATAAAATAGGGCACTTCCTGATTAGGAAAGTATTATGAGACATAACAGCTTGGGTAGTAATGACAACAATGGATTACACAGAATGGTTCTGTTTAGGAAGAACATGTACATAAAATAATTCCTGTTTGGTAAACAGTACTTCCAAGTATTCTAGATATCGGTGGATGTATTCCAAATGATCCCTGGAAGTCTGAGTCTATTATATTGCTGTATTTTTGCTGTAAAACTTGTCTTTTTAGAAATACTTTAGGATTTTTTCTGAGACAGGGATTCAGCAGTAAAAAGAAAGACAAGAATCTGATATTTTTTTGTTTGTTTTTTTTTTTTAGCTGTTCTGTTTAAAAATGTTTTCTTCTGTACGCTTTTAGAGGAATATGAGGAAAGCATCCCTGGGTAGATCTTTGGATTTCTTTTGTATATTCTCCAGGAAACCTTGTAAGAATGTCTAAAGGAAGAAGAGAATTATGGCAAGCCCCATGTACATGCAGGAGGGATGTAAATCCTTGCAGAGACTGGCTTGATGGGGAATAAACACACCTACGGTACAGACCAGCATCTTCATACAAGCATAAATGATCTATGAAATTGCATTGCTGGGTCATGAAATGCAATGATGTGCACTGCATGTGGCATTTATCCTGTTTGCTTGGTTCCTTTTGGTTATCTGCTCCTGACAATAGTTAGAAGGCACACACTTGACTAGCTGACCTTTGGTCTGTTCCTCTCTGACTGTATTTTCCATATGGATGATAATGACAAATAACTGCTGAGCAGAAGTATCAATATCATGACTTAAAAAAAAAGAAACCTGAAAAATCCCAAAGTTCAAAGGGAATGAATGCTCTGTCACTGATATATTTCTTTTTTATAAGCAGTCATGCCTCTGACTCCTATCTTGTAATTACACATCCAACGGAAGAAAGCAAAATTCTCCCATTATTTCACTTACCTACCTCAGTGAAGTTGCACTAGTTGTCCCCTCTGTCCAATATAACACTCCAGAAATTTTCAGAATGAAGACTTCTACATCAGACTCTTCTGCTTGTATCCAGATTTGAGGTTTTTTTAATTTGTATATCTATAATTTGAAGTAACTTAAACACTACAAAAAAAATCAGGGATTGCATAGCTCAGTCTCTATTCTTCACCTCTCCTTTAAGAAGTTTTATGTACTCTCTTTTCTTGTTGTCTAATACAGCTGGGCATATCTGGGATAACTCAAGTCAAGGGGGTTTAAGCTAGTGAAATCATAATTACTGAGTTAATTCAACGGTCTGCCTTTGGAGAACTGAGAAATTCAGTAATGTTTATTTTTCAGTTGCAATTCTGCAGCTTGTGCCTGTCATTTGTTTTCTTCTTCAAGATATTGGAAATATTAGAGGTCATTGCTGTGGTATTTCATGAATTTTTACATTAAGAATACTGCAAACTAAAAATCTTCAGTATATAATAATCTGCTTCTGTATTATGTCAACACTGATTTAATAATAGAGAATTAGACTTCAGTTTGGCTTCAGTCTACAAATAATCTGTTATTTTCAGACCACGAAAAGCAAAATCTGCCACACAAAACTAATTACACTGGTTACTTTAATACCTTTGGAAAAAAGTTAATTTCCTGTGCTCTTGTGCACCTCAGTCTGTCATCTCTGTCCAAACACTTCCATGATCCCTGCTACTCATAACATGAATCTGACCTGACATTCTCACAATCCTTTTTGTTTTATTGCTTAGTGACATTTCCCTGGGTAAAGCAATGTCTTCCTTTTACACCTAAGGATCAGACACAGCAGGTAAACTGATTTACCCAAGGCTGTATGGGAAGTTTGACAGAGCCAGGACCTGGCTCCAAGTACCCAGAGTTCCTTCATTGTCACTAGACATCAGTTGTCATATGCTTGCATTGTCTTCTAGTGTATTCCAGCAATGGGTGACGTGATCTCTTTTCCTATGGGACCAAAAGGATAGTGTTGTAGAAAGCAAATTCTATTACAGATTCTGAGTCCTGGAAAAGATAGTTATGGGATTTTGCAAGAGTCCTTCTTTTCCTTTCTGTACTCCTGATTGTATTTAGCCGTCTTGCTTTGACTAATACCAGGTATTGTAAGCCACATTTTGGATAAAAGCTGAAAATTATGAGAAAACACTTTTAATCAAATGATAAATCTGAGAAAGGGATAATTGGATGCACAGTTTATTTTGTATAAAGCAGCAGATTTATAGAAATACTGAGTGTGAAAGTTTAACTCAATTTTCTTTCCACAGCAGGGAACCTTGTACTGCAGAAGCTATTTTAGAATAATACAATTTTAAACAGTATGGGTACAGTAAAACTAAAAATATCACCACACTATTTAAAGTAGCTGTATGGAAAAAATAACTCCTGTCCTGAGGCTCTTGCACTATTATCCAGAAATGCCTGAACATCAGACAGGGTGTCTCAGCTAGGTTTAGGAGTAAAAGGGATGTTGCATTATTAATTTTATTTTTGGTAGTGAGTTATTTTTGGTAGGAGTCATTTTCAAACAGAAATGTTGCAGCTTTCTGTAGGTCAATCAGACTTAATATTCAATCACCTCTGCAAAAATGAAAAAAGAAAAAAAAAATTGCCAATGACATACAGTTTATCAGGACAAGTTGTGTTCCATTAGCTCCCCCAGTCTTCCCAGGAGTGGAAATTTGCACTAGCAGCCCAGAATGTGCAAGCTTATAAACTGAGAAAAACTTCTGTGGAAAAATAGTGCTCTAGGATGTAGCTGAACAATTGTTGTAGGATAAATTCTTGCCCTATTAAACCACAACTGAGAACATCTGTGCCACCCGACACTCTGGAGAGTTTTGATATGGGACAAAGGTTAGTGAGGCCTTGAAGTCCACAAGGAATTCTGGTCTACAGAGTTATCCAGACAGCTCTGACTAACAGTGGTGGACACTATATTTGCTCTCTTCTTTAAATACTTTAATTATATATACAAGAGTATCCATCTGTGGCCAGACGTGTACAAGCTCTGTGGAAAATCACTGGGTTATAGTGAAGTCAGACATCCTCCTTTCAGCTACTTCCTTAGACCTCCTCTGATGTACAAAACCTCAGAGATAGTAATCACAGGGAAATTAAATTTTTTGTAGACTTTTAGAAAAGCATTAAAAAACATTAAAGAAATGTTACTGTTATTTTATCTTAAATACTAAAACTGAAACCAGCAAGTTTACTACTTGACTGGGAAGTGCAAGAGCATTAGAATTAGAAGCATTAGAAGGTGCTTATGTAGGAATTAAGAGTCTATTCATCTGTGTGTACCTCAGACAATGTAGTGATGAACTTTGATACAGATATTTCTTTCATAATAATTAGAGACAGATTCTGGTCTCAGTAATGAATTATCCTGGATATAAAGCAGTGTGATATATCTGATTTTAGCCCCGCAGGAATAATGCTTTTTTCAATTGCAGGTCAAAATGCTTTAAAAACTGGAAGATATCAAAGGCAAAAGAGCACTTCAATGAATGTGCATATACTGAGGGTGTTCAGAGCCTCTCACAACGTTTTTCTTGCTCGTGTCAATTATCCTCTATCACTTCTGGATCAAGCCTTCTTTTCCCACCAGATGTCATTTTCACCATGGATTCAGACCCTGCTCCTGGCACTTGTTCTTGTCCATTCTGTGAAGACTCTTATGTTGGCAGGAAAATGCAAGCACTCTGTAACATCAGAGTCTTACAGAAAGAATCACTGCTATGCAATTTCCTCCTTGCACAAAAATTAACTGTGATGGGGAAGATGGGATGCAATATATATGCAATATATATAGAATATACATACATACATACATGCTATATATCTATATCTCACACATATATATCTCTATATATCTCTATATATCTCTATATATCCCTATATATCCCTATATCTATATCTATATCTATATCTATATCTATATCTATATCTATATCTATATCTATATCTGTATCTATATCTATATCTATATCTATATCTATATCTATATCTATACATACCATTCCTTCCCTTTGTAAAATGAAATGAAGAGGGAATCCAGTGACAGGAGAATCTGGGAACAGCCCCTTTAATACTGCACAGCACAAAAGACCACTATTTTATAATGTCTGATGACTCCTTGCAGGTGGCTTGTTAGTTTGTAGGGGCATTGGTACACCACTTCTACTGATTTACAGGGCTCAGAAATCAACCCTAAGTGCTTGCCCAGTACACATGGCTCAGAGGGAACTTCAGCTGCTGCTCTGTACAACCTGTCCATAATTCTATCACTGCTTTTTCTGTTTCAAACCATGTTTGGTTTGAAACAGAAAAAGCATGTTTGATAAGCTCTAGGATGTAACATGTGCAATTCCAACTTTATCAATAGAACAGTGTGTAGTCATTCACATCTTCTAACAGTGTCAAAATAGGTTTTTTTGCTTTTTATTCCTGTTAAGCTTTGCAGAGACAATACAGCTGAATTGCAAGTCTGGTGTGTTATTAACAGCACATTTGCTGAGTTCCCCATAGAGAATAGTCTCTGCTAGTATTGTGTGAGCCAAATATCAGCCTTGTTTATCCCCTAATGTTGCATTGAGTGTAGGGCTGCTGGGTGAGGAGCAGTCCTTAGAGTTTACCTTAGATGTGAACATGGACTTTCTCAATGCCCTGCTTTAGAGAACAGATAAGATTAAAGAGGCTCATCATAAATACAGAAGGAAATCCCAGGTGTGACTCAAGTTACACAGAACTGCTCAGGCCTGAATTTTGCTGCTGCTTCACATTTGTGCTCTGCATTTGTGTACACAGAGTAGAATGATGAATCTCTCATATTGATGTATTTTTCAGTGGTACATAGCATAAATGTTTATTTTATGTAGGAATATAACTTTGCTATGTTTTCTAGTCATTAGCTGATACAGATAATGGTAATGTCTTTTTGAGACAAACTGTTGAAAGCAAAGGATCTAGCAGTACTTCTCACTGAGCATAAAAGCATTGCTTGTGGGGTTTTTCAGGCTGACCTTTCAGTTTAAAACTTCTGAAATGATTACTGGGGCTGATGAACATTCCTGGTGTAATTAATGCAACTTACAAGAAAAGGGAGTTATGCATGAAAACTTCAAGGACTTCTCTGCAGCAAGAATTCCTTGAATATGTATGAGTTGGTTGTAAGTAGAGACCAGAAATTGTGTGAGAACTTAAAGGCAGAGAAAGGTGCTCTGTAAACCTAGTAGATGCCAAAAAGCTCCTGTCAGCTGGTACATCTAAATTTTGTAAACCTGGCCCTCAGACTCCCTAGCTGAGCACAGTCATAGTCGTATGTCACTTGTACTTCAAAGGCAGAGGTAAGGCAAATTATGTATATGGAGTAGTCATTTCTCAGTATCCAGCAGGTATAGTGATGTGGTGGCATAATTTCAAGCTTGTGAACATGATTTTAGGCGGAGTTGAGGACTAAAAGGATTTGCAGTATCTGCAGAGACCTTGGTAGGGAGACCTCAGAGCTGAAATGCTGATAGAAAAGAGAAGCATCTATAAGCAAAGCTTTCATGACGAGCTAGAAGAACTGGCAGAGCAAGGGCAAGAGCAAGATGTGCAAGAGCAGAGCTGGAGGAACAGGCAGGGCTCAAACAGGGGTGCAAGGTTCAACCAGAAGAGCAGGTAGCACTTGTGGCCAGGAGCAGCAGCTAATGCTGTAGGGCCAGCAACAGCTTGCATAAAGCCTTGTTATCCTCCTCTGCAGGTGACAAAGCCCTGGGACCTGATGGCTGCAAACTGAAAAGGGATTTATAGTAGAGGAGAAAACAGTCTACACCAAGGTGCTAGGGAAGAAAGGTGTAAGCTATTATAATGCAAATTTGTTTTTGTCTTATTGCTCTCCTTTTGCTCTCATAATTAAAGTAATTTATTCAGAAAATTAATGTAGTTGGGTGAGGATTCAAACTGATGTTTTATTACTGGCCACTGAAGTTTAAACCTGGCATGGCTGATATCAACCAAAGGCTGTCAGAAATGTAGAAGACTGTGTGTAATCTCAGGACATCTGTCCTGAATGATTACAACATGTCAGAGTAGGTTCTTTTGGCTGCAATTGGAAGGGATATGCTATTTAAGTGAATATCCACTTCTTTTCCCTTCTATTAGTAGGATATATTGACAGATGAGGGAAGACAGTGGCAACTGAACCCATGCCAGATTTATCTCTCCAGTATTTGCATGGGGAGGTGGATCTGACATTACAGAATGACTGAGGGTGGCTGCGAATCTGTGCTTACTATAGCTGTATTCATATAATTTTGATTTTATTGATTTGCAAAAATAACATAGATCTTCACCCTATATGAAATGGAGTGTCCACTCTGTTGGTTGTTTGGACTCTTGACCATTTCCTACAAAAAAACCAAAAAAAAACCCAAAAAACCCAAACAACTCAGAGCAAAACAATGGATAGTTATGAAGCACTGTGACAATCAAACAACAAGAGCAGAAAAAAACGTTTAGAAGAGACATATGGCTTACCATGCTGGCCCATTTTTGGTTGATCTTTTTCCAATCCTTCTGCTCTCTCAATATAACCTCTCTCTCAGTCCCTCCTTTATTCCATAAGCCCATCTGCCTTCATCTGTTAATTCAGCCCTCTGTTACTACTGAATTGTTTATCAGCCAAATGAATGTGGACGATGAGCTCTTCTATTCATTCCAACCTAGTTAAAACAGGCCTGCTACTCAGTGGTGGGTCAGTGCTGAGAAAAATGTAAATAATTAATGATTTTTCTGGAAATCTTTGAGAGGGAGGCCAAAACAACTGAGCATTTGGCATCTTCAAAAAAAATTTCAAGGCCTGGATGCAGGCAGGAATAATCTCATCTTCACTACCCTACTGAGTACACAGTGATTTTTGGCTTAGTGCTCTTTCACAAGGTAAGAGGAATACCCCTGCTTCCAACAGGCTTAACTACTCATGAAAGGTGAAATTTCAGCTTTTTTCCCCTCCTTGGAAAGCACTGTTTGTGCACGTGTTTTCACCACTCTATAGTGTACCAGTGGGAGCTGTTGGTCTGACTCCCATTCAGCTAGTGGAAAATTAACCCAGTAAAGAGTGCATACTGAAGGACCAAGGGAAAGCTTCAAAGGACCACCAGATCAGAAATTGGGAGCAGAGCAAAACCAGAAGAATCGCCTTTCCATGAGGATTTATTAATCCCTTTTGAATGCCTACTCTTATCAAATGAAAGTCTTCTCTGGCTGTGTTCTAGAACAATGTTAAGGCATGTATCTAAACACATCTATAGTTGCTGGTCAGTAATTTAGCAGTGTTTCCTGTGTGAAAGGGAAATTTGGTGAAATTCATCAAAACTAGTCCCCTTGGGGGGGTACCTTCAAAACCCATTCCTGTAACTAGAGTTTTTCTCAGTTTGTCCCTTCAGAGGAGGTCTTCACCTGAGATTAAAACTAACTATACGTTAATTAAGCCAAATCACTATGGTGTTGACTCTCCAGGGGTCTCTCGTTCTCTTCTGGTTTAGGTATTGTAGTTATGATGTAGGGCCATCTTTTTCACAGACAGTGAGTCAACTATCCTCCTCTTCTAGCAGGGATTCCTAAGTAGATTTTATATATATATATATATATATATATACTACAATAAATATATGCGCTCAGAGTATATACATTGCAGATATACTCTGGGTGTCCAACTTGATGCAATCTATGCAATCTTTAAACTGTTTGAGGCCTCTGATACATATTAGATGAGGGAATCTCAAATATAGTCAAATATAATCACATATAGTCAAATATAGTCAAATATAAAGGCAGGTAGAGAATACAAATATAAATACAATTATAAATCCGGAGAAGAGACTCTGATTCCCACCCCCACCTCCCTGCTATGGGAGAAAAAGATATAATATGAAATCACCATTCACTGAGGACATATCAAAGAAGCTACAGGAACACTCATCAAAATAATTTCATTGGTAGAAGAACAACTTGTGGGCTCAATCTTTGTGTCATCGAACATGCTTTATGATTTTTTTTTTGTTAAGCAGAGTCTTAGTTGTAAAAATAATTGGTCTTTTAGTAGCATTATCATAGGCTTTATGCAGGGAAAATATGCAGTGTGTTTGCCCACGTAGAATAATGTTTCATAATCACTGATTCCCTTCTGTCAGGGATGCTAATATTTAACCTCCTTCTGTTTTGAAGCTGGTTATCATTTGCTCCAGAAAGGGAATCAAGGTAGAGGAAAATGAACTTAACAGGGACAAATGTCAAACTAGTGTGTATCTATCTGTAGGTGAAACTGCAAAAAGCAGGCTATGCAAATGATTGCAGCTGAGGGGTTAGAATTATTTTTATCAAGTTGGTTAAATACTCCAGTAATTCAGGCCCTCTGCAAAGAAACTTCTCTCTTCACCCAGGATAAATCAGGGATGGAGTCAGGGCTGTTGCATAGCATGCCGTCTGCTCCTCTGAGGAAAAATGTTGATAGGCGGTGCAGTCCTGCTAGGACAGAAATCACTTTTACACCTGCCCCATATCATTCTCCAACAGTCATAATCTTTGGTCATCTGTTCTAGGACAATGTCCATCATGGCCTCCCCAAATGCTCAGATCTGGGCTGCTAGAAAGGGAGGAAGGTTACAGTAACTAAGACAAAGTCAGCTCCTGCCCAAGAGCTGCTAAAAGAAAGCACTCTGTTAGGGCCTGAAATCTGAGCACCTACACCAGACAAGTACCTGCTGCAATGCATAAGCATGGCATCCTGCTGAGATACGAGCAATCCCATCCATGTAAGCCAAAATACAGTAAAAACATTAGACATCATCAACCATGTGCCTCTTTAAAGACAGTCTTTTTGTGTCAGTAACAGACGTCTGAGCCCCAACAGAGAGAATAATCCAAAGTCAGAAGCCACCGAAGACAGGTCTGAGAATATCACTTGAACAAAATGAGCCTAGAATTGAGATATGCTGCCCTAGATCATCTCAGTGGCAGTCATTGGGCAAAAATTGTGTTTATAGGTAAAACTTAAGTGAATACTAAGTTGCAGAAAAGATATGAACCTACATAGCATCTAGCTCAGCTGGAGATGAATCCAGCATAAAATTTAGGATATGACCAAATGTACATGTGAACTGCTAAATTATCCTGTTCTGCCAAGGTGGTGGATTCCCACTCATCGATCATCCCGTCTTTATTCGAAGGCCACCCAGAGCCAGTGGCAGGATAATGGCTGTGCTTCTATGTTTGACTAATTCAAGGGGCAATATTAATCTAAAGCAGCTCAAAGTTACTCTTTGGCTTCATAAAGCTTTAAGGCAAGAGCATCCCTAGTCAATAATTCAGAGACGGACCACTTCTTTCAGAAAAGCTCTCTTGGGTAAAGGTTGGGTCTGTTTGTACCTGGTTCCCTACAAATGCAAGGTGTGAGTACACTCTGTGAGAGCCTTACTCAGTCCTACCATCATCACCCAGATCATCATGAGTCTTGAAGAGAAGGACATCAGTGGCGCTTTCTCAGCTTTTTTATTGGCTGTAACACGACAACCAGCATAGCTGTCTGTTTCTCCAGATCAAGGTGGGCCTGACATTTTTTAAGAATAACAAACACTTCTCATTTTTTCCCACTTATTTGATCAAAGCACTTATAAATAACTACAAAGTATACTATACCAAGTAGACATTCCTCTGATATATCAGGGATGTGCCACCAGGGTAGCAGGCTTCGGAAATGCAATGGAATCTGTCCTGTGCCAACTCAAGAGTGTGTGTCTATGTACCTCAGAAGTATTTGGTAGGGAAAGACATGATTGCTTCATCTTGCTTTTTCCACACCCTCCCCAAGACAAATACTTCTTGCTTCCATTTCCTGCTTTTGCAGGACTTCTCTCTGGCTGTCAAAAGTGTGCAAAATTTCCTGCAAAACAGACATGAATCTTGGTCACTTGCTGCCAAATCATCTTCATCTTGTACTGCCTGCAGACCTGTCCTGAAGCATGAATAGGGCTTAGCTTATGTCTGAAAAGACACCAAGACTTGTCAGCAAGCCTGTGGGACAGAAAAATGTGCTGTTTTGCTTAGTCTGTGGGAGGCTGGGGAGTGTATAAAAGGTAGGCATATGAAATTCAGAGGTTTGTTTATTATATAGATAAGAATCTGAACTGCCAAAGTTTAGTCTAATTTTAAAGCTCCTTATGCATTATGCAACTCTCCTCCTTTTAAGTAAAATGCAAAGTTGCAATGAAAACCACTTTATTTCCAATATGTATAATTTCATTCTTTTGAGGAACAGCAGGGCAAATGTCCTCTTCAAAGCCTGGTTCATTTTCTGAACCAGTTGCCACATTCACATTCTGCTCAGTATTTGAGTGTATGTCTACTTTAAGTGGGTATGCATTTTGCCTCTTGATCTTAATTTTGATCTCTGGTTTTACATGAATTCCAGCAGTGGACAGTTTTTAACTTCCTTCTCTCATAGGAGATTCAGGATGTTCTTTTCAGTCTTAGAGGAAAGGCAGGGTGGTAGCTTCTAAGGAGGAACGTATATGCTCTGTCCCCCTAAAGGGGTTCTTCTCCCCAGGTCCACAGTGCATTACAAGGTCTTGTGCTTCATATTTCATGGCCCTGAAATGTGTTCATGGTGGTTCTGACTCCTCATTGCACACCCATAATGTTAAGCTGCCTCTAAAATTCATAACCAAACTTGAAGTTTGAGCTGCTGGATTTAGACTGTTTTCAGATCATGTGCATTTATCAGATTTTCCTGGTTTTGCTAATTTGATGTTTTTGATAAAATCAATATATGTGTCCACCCTTGGAGATGAGAAGCATGTCTCATTTTAATACATTAGGTAGAATTACACCAGTAACTCAAAAGAGCAGAAGAAGCTGGATAAAAGGTCTGAGGGGGCAATGAATCAAGAGTGAGGAGGCTTGAACCAGTTCTCTATTCTGTTGCAGAAAATTACTGTGTGAACTTTGGGAAAACTTCACCTTTTGATTCCTCATCTCTGTGATGACTCTCTCCCTAATATTTTTTTTTTTTTTTCTTTCCTATTTAGAATTTCAAAGTGTAAAAGCAAAAGTACATGCCTATTATAGGCAGTTCCAGAGTAACTGTTGATATACAGACTTAAAACATGGAGGAGAATATCCATTTGGAGGCCTCTTGTAGGATTTTGTCATCATGGCCCACTGCGATCTATGATCAGTGGATGACTTTACTGGATGAGTACAGCCAGTGCACTGCCCAAACATCACCTGAATTTCTCAAACACTGCAGAAAGAGTGTCCCGAGATGCACATCTGCTCATGTGGCTTTCATGACCTGGTATGCCTTTTGATCTGCTTTGCTCTTGGGGAAAAGCTGGAGCTGCTTTTTGGTGATGGACACCCCTTTCTTCCCACTCTCAATGCACAGGGAATTAGCCCACTTACTGGTATTGTGTGGGGGTAACTGACTGTTGGTATATTTCATTTTTCACTAATGTGATAAAATACCAAGCCATTCTTTTCCCCAAATCAAATTTGATTTTCCTTCTGAGGTTACTGCTTATACAGGACTCTAATTTCTCCTCTTTCACTTCTTTAAGAAAGTAAATGGGATCATCAAGTGGAAATTAGAGGCCACAGTATGTCTGAGAGTATTTTGGAGTGAATTGATTAGCAAATTAAAATAAGTATTTATTGCACCGATACCAAGCACAGTAAGTGTTAGATCCAAAAAACTTGTAAGAGGGGAGATTGCAAAGAAGGTTTTAGAAACAAACTTAGCTTCATTTGTGAAGTTACTGGATATGTTTGTGGCTTTTATCAACATGTTTTTGCTTTGGGATACAAATTAAGGTCCAGAAGACTCTTGAAAAATTGATATATTTAGTAGCGAGTGGGTGTGAGTCCACCCCAACAAGATGGTTTTTAAAGAATGCTTTTGTAAAAAAAACTTTTATCTGGAAAAATGAGGTGAGGGGGTCAGTGGGCCTCCACAGGATTGTTCTGTCTTTTCCCACTGCCAGCTAACAAGAAGAGCTGTTCCTCAGCCCTTTTGGCCGGTGGATGCAGACAGAGCAAGTTGCTGGTGGGAGCTGTTGTTCCCTGCAGTCCAAGCAGCTCACAGTCTGGTTTTGGTGAACCGGTTTGCAAGACTTGTGGGAGAAATGAGTGTAAAGCACCTCTGTCCATGTCCTGAACAGCATTTTGAAACTTGCTCTTTTCACAGCTGTGGTACTGTCACTTACTTTGTCCGGGGGTAAAAATCATAAACCCCTGTCCAGTAGGAGAGGCTGGAGATGACGGTGGTGAAAGGTGCGTGTTCCCTAGGGGAGGAGACAGCTGCTCGAGCAGTAGTGCCGCCCCAGCTCTTGTTCAGGTGAGCGGGGAAAAGACTTTAGCGATCATCGGAGGCTCTGGCACTGGCGAGCAGTTGGTGTGAGGGCGGCAGCCCCGACTCCAAGGGGCAAAGAGGAGAGCACGTTGATTTTTCTTCCTCCTGCATGCCCGATGTGTGGTGAGCTGGGTTGTGTGCGGTGCCGTCCCCGTGGGATCAGCCGAGGAGATCCGCGATGCTGAGCGGGGGAGGACGGTGTGAGGGGAGCGGGCGGGCCGCGGCGGGCTCGGCAGGCAGGCGGCCTGGGACAGCGCCGGCCGGGCGGGAGGAGCGCTGAGGGGCGGGCCGGGCCGGGCGGCGCTGCCGGGCGCCCGCCGCGGCGTGTGGGTGGCTCCAGGCGGCCGGTACCCAGCGACAGGCGGCGAGGTGGGAGGAGGCTGGCGGGGCGGAGGAAGAGGAGGAGGGAGCGCGGCGGTGCTGCGGGGCGTATCAGCCGGTGCTGGACTATGGTGCGGCTCGGCGGGGGCTGACACACCGGCACCCCGCCCGCCCTCCCTCCCTGCCGGCTGACAGGCACGTGTGGGATGTGAGACCTGCCCTCGCCGGGGGAGCATGAGCTGTGCCCAGGCCGGCATTGTCCAGGTACGAGGGGCTGCTGCCGCCCGGCCGCGGGTGAGGGTGGTGGGGCGGGGGCGGGTGGCGTCGGCTCCCAGCGGAGAAGTGCGAGGCGGGATAGAGCTGGTAGCGGCCTCGGCTCCGGGAAAGGCCCTTCCCGGGGCGGGCAGCCCCCGCCCGGCCGGCGGGATGCGGTGGCGGGTCTTGGGTGTGCGCTGTCACTGTGCCCGGCTGCGCGGTGCCGCCTTTGTGCCTCGGAGGTCCGTGCGGGATGGGACCCCCGGCCGTGCCCGGGAGCGCTGCCATGGGCGGGGGGCGGTGTGGAAGGGTCGCTCTCCGGGGAGCTCATTGGGCCCCGGTGGGTTACGGGCTGAGCCGTCGGCCTGTCGGCTGAATTCCACTAGCGACCAAATAGTGTAGAATTATGATGAGCGACGTGCCGACGGGGATTGACATCATTTGGGGATGTGGATGCACGCAGGCGGTGATGAAGGGTCCCGTGCCGAATTTTTGGTGGTTACGTCCATTCCTTGTAAAAGCAGAAGCCCCCAGTTTTGGTTCTTGGCTCCCTGACAATGCAGCAAAATTTAAAGCACGAACTGCCTTTTGCCCCCGGTGTTCTGTTGCTGTAAGCCAATCTTGTGACTTCACATTTTGGTTATTACCTTGTGTTATTATGTAACTGCATTTTTTTGTTAGCAATTAAATAAAATAACTTATAAGTACGTTAAGAACATTGCCCTAGCCTGTAGCATTGTCAAATGCTGCGTTTCTCATTTTGCAGCCTGCATAGATAATGGGTTTGTACTGACAGGGGCAGTACAATTCATTTTGTTCTCTCTTGCATCTTTTCCCGTGTGTTTCTCTGTTGTTGCAGAAGAAATTACTCGGCCTGGGTTTAGATTTTTGCATCCTGCTGTTTGGAGCTGCAGTAGTGCCTTTTTTTTTTTTTTTTTTTAATTTTTTTTTTTTTTTTCTTTTTAGTGCTGCACTCAGCAGAAGTGCGTAGTGAGACTGTACAACAGTCAGTCAGGCTGTGCTCCTGTCCCTGTGTTTACCAGCACCACTCTCGCGTTCCGTGGGGCACCTAGCCCTGTCTGAACAGGGAAACAATTAGGGGCAGGGTGCTGCTGTGCCAGTGGTGGCACATAGCAGGTGGTCAGCTGTGCCTTTCTGATTAGTGCTCATGCGAGGATTGCAGTTATTACAGTAATTCATTTTGGCTTGGGGATTCATTTTGAAAATTTGGATTTTCCACTAAGAAGGGATTATCATTTCTCTGTGTAGTATGTGTGTTTTGTGAAGAAGTGGAGTACGGTATGTATCCTGGCTGCTCTCTCTGCTTCCTTTCTGTCTGTCTCTGAAGTGCACACCCAGTTTGGACAACACAGGTGCAATGTTGATTTTCATGCTGGAAGCAGAAGTAGATGTAAAAGGCAGCACATGCTTAGTCAACCCACACGACTCATCCTGTCAATGCTGTCTCAGTCTAGTACAGGGGAAAAGAGTATGTGTTCTTAAAGAGGAAGTGTGGAGTCTATTTATTTGTTTGTTTCAGGAGGGTGACCAGGGGGTTAGCTCAGAACAAAGAGTGGTTGGTCAGATGGCCAGCATTTGTGCACAGTGAGCAGCATGTGAATTAAGAGTGGATGGCATGTTTTGTCACTTGTGTGATACCGTCGCTGATGTGTTTCTGACTTAATGTGACCTGAGCCTTGGACTCCTAAACTTCTAGTATCAATCACCTTACTCATTTGAAATCAGAGCAGGCCAGAGCATGAACTGATCCACTCAGTGACTTTATCAGGAACTATCAATATCTGAATGTGGCGGTGATTTATTCGAAAGCAAGCTGTGTACACGTGCTCAGAGCATCCCAAAGAATTAATCCCAAATCCGTGTGGTCAGTATTTTAAGTGCATTCTAATAAACAATATGGGCCTTACTGTTTTCCAATAGATAACTGGCTAAGACTTGTTACTGGAGTGTATTTTTCAGTGGCTTTGTGTTTCATGTACATGGCATGCGATCACATCCTTTGCCATTGTGAGATAATCCCTGTGAAGCTTCGTGGAATTTTGCACGTGCTGTGTCGGATGCTAAGTAGTGTTCATTCAAGGCAGTGCTAAATCCTTCTCCTTGTCTTTTGAATAGTCTTCTTACAAACAATGCAGTGACTTGGAAAAATAGAGCGAAATTTAGCTTATTAGCTGCCTTTGGAAATACTGCAAAAGATACAGCTGTGGTGCTGGGGGTAGAACTCAAGTTGTGAGAGTGATGGTGTTGAACTGTTGGTGTTGGACCAGGAGCTGTTCCATTAGATAAAAGAGGATAGTTTGCCTGTGCTTTAAAGCTGTTGGAAATGCCTTGTCGATACAGGTATTAAGGTTGCCCCTATGGATTCACCTCTGAAAGATGCTTGTGAAAAATACCCAGCAAAACAGCCTCCCCATTCCCACACCAGTTGCAAAGTTCAAACAGAACTTCTGTTCATAAGAGCTTTCAGTAATTAAAAAAAATAATTATTCCAAAATATCTTTGTGATAGATTTTGCCAGAGCTTGTCTTCATTATGACTTTTGATCTTCCTAAATATCTCTATGGTCCTATGTCTTTCCCTATGTAGTTCCCTCCAAAGTTAGGGGTACCCACAAAACCTGGCTTCAGCATGTATAGATGGTAGTCTTTGTGGGCCTCTAGAGACAGGGAGGAGAACTCAAGCATTAAACAAGTTCTCTGGCTTACTCTCCCTCCCCTTCTGTAGGCGGGGTGCTTGCCAGCCTAACCCAAAGTCACGCCTTTGCGAATACTGCCCCAAACAGTTCAGCTGGGTATCGATATGTATGTGTGGTTTACATGAGCGGATCATGCCTGCAGCTGCCTCAGCTTTCCAGCAGATACAGCTATGAACCATCATTGCACTGGGAGTCACCATCACCTCAGATGCTCCCTTGCCTCCAGAGGCACCTGTGCTGCCGGGAATGTTGCTGTAGCATTGGCTGTTCCCCTTAGATTGGCCTGCAGTAGCTGGAGGATGATCCTGCCCATACGGGTTTGTGTATCTGCCTATTAGCAGGGAAAGGAATTGTGACGCCCCCTTTTCTTCAGGATGTCTGTTGTTTGTTTACACTCAGCAGCTTTCTCGGTTTTGGCAATAAGGAGATGAGTCACTTTAGCTTCTGTTTAAGGCTTTTTTTACCCATTTCTCCTGTAACATTTCATGTGCGGTTGTGATTCTGCAGTGGCTGAATGGCAAATACTGCAGGCGTTTAGTTTCATTCCCTAGAAGTGTATAGCTATTGCCCTTAGATATCATGACCATTAATTCTAATAAAACTTTAAACAGACTAGATCTTATGTACTTACATATCTGTCTGAAAATACAGCAATGCTTTGTTTTCTACTGGTAATCTCTGAAGGGTGGGGGTCATGCAACCCAGAAAAAATAAAAGTGCAGCCAGTAGCAAAGGGCAAGATAAGATGCCGCCAACTTTAGTTGATTTTTTCCAGCTGAGATTTGACGCCAGCAAGATGCTTAGAATTAATTAAGAAGAAATGGCGAGGTTCTTTGATGCAGGGAGCCCATGGTCATTTTCCTTACAGTTAATGAATGGTGGCTAGGCAGCTGTATAATGGGCTTGTGAGTCAGTCTTGGCCTTTTTTGATCAGCTATGTCTGGCTAGGGTATCCTGTTGTTAGCTCTGAAAGTAGGAAGTTTAGGTGCTGTGACTGTCCCTTGGCAAGATGGTGTCCTCAATCTCAGGTGTTTGTGGAAAATGGACTAGAAAGACTGGTCCAAACCACAGGTGAAATGGGTTGTTGTCCCAGGCAGCAGACTGCTGGAGGCAAGTGGCTGACTGTGGACTGCTCTTGATTTTGCAACAGGGAGGATCTGGGTTGAAGCAGAGGAGCAGCTGAGCCTGAAGCGGGGTTCCCTTGCTGCAGTACCTGTTGCAGCTCCCATTTGTCCTATCCCTCCAGTGGTGGCAGCAACAGAAACCACTGTCAGCTCCTCAGGACTGTCCTTCCTCCAACTTTCCACTAATAATCTCACCCTCCTTTTCCAGGAGTTCAAACAGCCTTAGCTTGATCCCAGCTCCTCATCCTTTTGTCCAGGACATTTTCTATAATGCAGATAAACTGTGAAATGGCTTGGGAGCTGGGGGGGAGTGATATGGCAAGCCGTTTCTTTGAGATCTTAAATCGGGGAAACCCTGGTGCTTGTGTTTGAAATATCGAAGTCGGTGATCAGCGCCGTGTTCCCCAGGGAATCGCTGTGCTCCATTGTATTGCAAAGTTCTCTGAGGACGCAGCAGTGCAGGCAGCGTTCCCTTGCTGCAGAGCAGAAGGTCTGTGGGAGAGTGCGTGTGCACAGCAGTCAGGAAGCCTATTATTGAGACCTACGCTGAGGTTTCATTTTATGCATTTAGCAAAACAGGCTTGCTCTTTCACACTTTCCAGATATTTTTATATTTCTCTGCAGATGCTTGTAGAACACCAACATTTGTTTGGTTTCAAGCCTGATTTAAAATTCCCAACCAATGTCTGGAGGCAAAATGAAAAAGGCAAGTGTTTTTCCCAGAATTAAAATCTATTTAAATTTGAGAGTTGTTAACCCATTAAATAGCAATGGAGTATAGAATATCTCTTGGACTGAATCACTTGTGTTTAAAATGGAACATGCTCTAAAAATAAATGGCTAATTGCTTCAGTGTAGTCAATATGGAATTTAGGGATGACTGACAGAGTGATTTGTCATCCATCTCCATAGCAGGAGTCATCTGGGAAGTCTGTGATGTTAAAGGCATTTGTTTCTATTAGCACCTTTTAAGTAGTTTTGTTAATGAACTCTTGAACACCAGGACTGAAATATGTCATGTGGTATAATTAATTTTTCCATTTCATAGGAAAATGTGTGCCATGTGCAACTTCAATTACCAAATCAGGTTTCTCAGGTCCTGAAATGTGTGGTTCAGCAGGCCTGTTGTTTTTTTTTTTTAAAGGAAGCAGGAGCCTGCTGTACTTCTGGTGCCAACAAAATGCTTTCACACATCTCCATGTAAAATTTAGGATGGCATGCTGCAAGCTGGGCAAGATCTGATGTTGTGCTACTCACTGTATACAGAGAGGAGGATGAGTTAGGAATAACCTCTGAAACATGTGTAAGCAGAAGAGGTGGAGCAGGAAATTGTCTGCTTTTCCCAAGGGTAGAAGGAGAGCAAGAGTGGGGGGAAATTCTTGATGAGATGATCAAACAAGTCATTATTTGCTGTGTGCTGGTGAAATGCCAGAGTGCTTGGTTGTATGGAACAGGGATGGGTCAAGGAGCTGTTCTCTGTATCTTACAAGTTGCCATGACTTTGCTTCCTCCCCAAAACAAACTATCATGCCAAAGTCTGTCTCTTTGGCAGCATGTATGTTACATGTTGTACAGACTTTGCTAAGCTAGGTAAGAAGCCATTAAATTTGGGATAATCTAGTTTTGCCTGTGAACTGTATTCCTGTTAAAAGGCACTCCCTGAGCTGTTTGAACTGCAGTCCTTCCAGCTGAATGCAACAACTCAGGCGTGTGGGGCTACCTGTCTGGGCATCTGGGTACTCTTACAAGTGCTTGACAAACTACTGGGATGAATATGATCATCTGATGTCCCAAGCTGGCCAACTTGCTGCTTTTCTTTTGAAAACTGGGCTGTTTCAAGACTGCTAGTGTCATTAAAGTAGGAGATACTGTCTCATTCCAAGGTCTTAATGCAGCCTCAGGAAAATTTAAATTTAGATTTCACATTTTAATGCAGAACATCCATCAAGTATTGGGTTGTCAGTTGTCTTTAATGATGTGTTTAAAAAAGCCATGTGAGAGGGCCTAGGATTTTTAATTTAAAAAAAATATATATGCTTTCTTCAGCGAGGTATGTTTCATGTGCGACTGCATGGTTGCCTTAAGAAGACAAAGAAAACATCTGATTTACTCTCTGAAGTCACATCTTGATTTAAATAGCAAAGTTTAGTTGCCACATGCTTAACCATGAAAAGTGGGGTAAGAAGATGAAATATTTAATCTTGGAGTCAGAACACACGTTTCCAAGATGATGCTGTTCGAGACACATGAAATGCCCAGTAGTCAATAGGTTGTCTCCTATCCTTGGTTACTGGCCCATGAAAGATGTGTAGAGATAAGGAGTAAGGTCTTTCCATGAACTCTTAAGTTGCCTAATTTGACTGCACTATGCTCTCAAGTGGTAGCTGATGTGAGGTTATGAATCAGAAACATTATATATGTACCCTGAATCACAGGCAAGCCATGATGCTAAGATAAAGTGTTATTGAGTTTGGTTTGAGAATGAGCAATGCTCCTTCTAAAGTTATTTGGAACTTTTCTTGATGAAAGGCAGTGCTGCAAGGCCTCTGGTGATTTTTTTAAAATTTTTTTTTACAGAACTGAGTGTCATAGGGAAGCTAACTGTGTCCTGTGCCAGAATGTAGCACTGACATTTCTTTCTCATTACTTGAGCAGCAGGCTAAAGCAGAAACAGCCATAGAAGTTACTACCCAAACCAGGTATTAAGGACTAATGAGCTGAACTGTAATTTCTCCTTCACTTCTTAGGCTAAAAAATTATTTCAGTAGAGAAACACATGATCCTGTGGTAGAATCCTTTCCAAGAGGGAACACTTTGGTAGGTTATAAGAGTCAGGCTACCTGATTTACGTCCTTTTTTGTTCCCACTTCTAAATGTTCCTTAAGGATTTTGCTTTGTGTATGAAATTACCTAGTTTCTATGTGAACAAAGCTTCCATTCAAGAATAAGATTTCTCATCTGACTAAAGGCAGCAGTTCTAATGTTGGTCAGGAAACTGCATCCTGGTGTAGAACATTACCCACTCTTGAAATTTGACTTTGCCTTATTCTTTCATGCTCCTCAGAACTGTCACTTCCAAAGAATCCTCTTTGTAGATTTTCAAAGACTCCCCCTCTGCACATGTTTTCATTCTCTTTGATAGTCTGTTCTTCCCCTTCAACCTTCCCCATGCTCAAGAACCAAGTGACTGCAAAGTACTGTTCTTTGCAATGCAGATTGCTGTGCAGGTAGCATTGGTCATGCAAATTTATATTTCAGACAACTAAAACATGTTTAATAACTCAGACTAATTCTCCATACCCAATATCATGATGTAGGCTAAAACCTTAGCATGTGTACTTGACCAATTATATTAGAGTATTGAATTAAAAACATGTATCACCTAATTGTAAGTCTCTGAGTCCTTAAATATTGCTATCCTTTGCGTGGTGCAGAGAGGGTACTTGCTTATCATGAAGTGCTTAGGGGAATTTGCAAATTAAGTTTTACTGTTGCTGGGCAGAGAATGAAAAACTTTGGGATGTGGGAACAAAATCACAAGCAGCAAATGCAGCAAAACTGTAGCAAATGTGTATTAAAGTGTTCTGGGTGTCCCTGTGTGTTCAGCTTGCCAGTTGAGTTATTGAGGTTTGTCTAGAGGTGGCTCCTACAGTAGGGTGGAGGAAGACAGCATCTTTCTAGAAAAGGAATCTAAGGAGCAGCTGCTTGACTTGCTTGTTGGAGCCACTTGGTAATTTTTTTTGACATGTCAGATATATTGCCTTCTCCATCTTGGAAGATCATCAGAAGCCCAGGGAAGCTGCTGCAGAACTTCTAGAAAGGGGCAGGCTGCCCTTATGCCTCCTTCCCCTTTTCCCTCTTTCCCCTGTCTGCAAAGGTGATTTTTTGAAGTTTGGAACAGGGGTAGTGACTCAGGACACACTCCCTGCAAGGGTGTTTCAACCTGGCACTGTTACCATCTTTCAAAAAAACCCTAAAAAATGCCTAAGGCTCTGGATGGAAATAAGTAACAACTTCCCAAAAGATAGTAGAGGAAAAAAGTTGCTTGATTACAGCAAAAGGATGGTGTAGGGCTGCACAGGAGATCATTTAAACCCTATTTGGAGTGGGAATAGAAATATTTCTGGTAGAGCCTCTGCTTCTGTAAAATATTTTAGTTGCCTAGTTCAGATAAGAATGATTTTCTAATGGTTATAAAAATGTGGATTTTGTGCACATGTATACAAATTAATTGTTGGGAAAATTCTGAGGTTTGGTCTCCATGTTAAATATATGCCTGGTTTGACCTATTTTTTCCCAACCTAATTCTGCCAGCGCTGTGTGTGCACGCGTGATGTTTCCTGCTGAGGGAGTCCTGCTGACCTTAGAGAGACAAGGCACCTTAGGAAAGCTGGTGTGTAAGTGGTGCTAGCAGTAGTACGTTCAGGGTTTGCATGAGATGAGCTGTCAAGCTGGCTTAGCAAGGGGAAGATGTGAAATGGGGTGTTTGAGGAGGAGTGTGATTTAACACCGAATTATCTGGCAGCTCAGGGAGGGTCATCGTGAATAATATGCTTGGCTGACTTGTGACCTTCTCACAATAGGTCTGAGAGATGGACAGGAGATCAGTCCACTTGATGGCTTTCTAATAACTCACTGAAAACCCAGTTCATCTGCTTTAGCTACCTGGACCAGAAAGGATATAAATGCAGCATTGCTAATCCAAATAATCCTTGTGGGACCACGAGAGGGGACATCCACATGCTGAAATGAAAAGTGATAGGAGGGCCTTAAGCAAATGAAGATCTAAGCTGCTAAGTGTACACGGCAGGTTTTGAGCTTACTAGCTGCTATCCATGACACTAGAGCCATGTTTTGTGCAGTGCTGCACCAAAAAGAGAGGCATGACAGATTGTCTTGAGTTGGCTATGTGCGACTGGTTTATGTGCTGTGCTATGCTGTCCCCAAGGCTTTTATTCCCTGTGTAATGAAGGCAAAAGTAGCTTGCTGCATCTCTGCCCCCTCAGTGTGATTGTGCCCTGGATTAAGTGCAAAATTGGTTAACAGTGCCTGAAGGCAGGCAGGTCCTCAAAAGCAGGAACTCCAGAACTGGTGTGTCAGGTAAGGGGTGGTGTTCAGGGAGGAGCTGCCCTCCCCAGAGAGGGTGTTACTGTTTCTCTTGCACCTGATTTAGATCTAGGACCTATATCTGTGACTTTCCAGGAATGTGTCCTAACAGGCAGGGATTGTCTCTAAGTGTGTGTGAGTGTGGGATATGCTTTACATGCATCTGGCCAAAGTTGTTATGTTCTACATGGAAGATTTGAAGAGTCATTGATCCAGAGAGCAAGAGGAAGTATATTTCTGCTTTAATGGGTAGAGGGGGAGTTTGTGTGTGCCTTTGCCAAGAGCTGGTTCCAGTGTTTTATATGCAGAGTAGCATAAGGGTTGTCAAGACTGGTGTTTCTGTGATGCACAGGAGCAGAACACGAGGTTCCTGAATCCTCTTATGCTGAGAGCAGGACTGAGTAGCAGTGAGTATCATTTTCACCTTCAATTTCTAAATTTTGTGTAAGCCCCATTCTTTTGATCAGGCCCAGAATATCTATGTTCAGTTTTAGTCTTCTGAACTGTTTTTGTTCATGCCTCAGTGATGCATCCAGTGGGAATTTGCATGTTCATTTGGCTTGTTTTATGCAGTAGTTTTTTCAGTGGAATCCTGGTAGCTAATGGTGAATACGAAAGCTTTCAAATATGAATTCCCATGTAATAGGATACTGATGTAATTCAGTCAGAGCTTTGATAAGATGCATATCATATGTGGTAATCTCAGAGGAGCTTGGATCAGAGCCTAGAAAGTTGTTGGGCTCACCTCTGAGTTTGAGGGAGAAGATGAAGGTGAGAGATTACTGAGAAATGCTTTCCAGGTGCACCACTCAGCCAAATCCATTGTCTTTCCACAACCACTTCCCTTGATTCTCTGTTCATGGATTCTGATAGATGGTAGAGTGAGAGGGAGACTTTGTAGCTGCAGAGGACTCAGTTGGACTTCATGCCAATTGAGGATTTCTTATTAGAGGAACATAGTTAAAATAGCAGTTCATGATGAAGGAAAAGAAGTTTGCTCCCTCTAGGAGCTTTTAAGGGTTTTTTTTTTGTTTGCTTGTTTCCCCACATACATGTATTTTTAAAGGAAGCAGGAGGTAAAAAACTTCTTCAGCCTAAGTCAGCAGGCAAATTCTGCATCTGCTGGAGGTAGCAAGTCTTCTGCATAATGAACCATTTTTATGTAATTGCTGTGGAAGAAAAAAATAGTCCTGTTTTAGAGCAGAGAGGGCTGGCATTGAGAAGACTTTTTCAGAGACTGCTAACCAATTCTGATGTTCCTCCTCTTGCTGTGGTTTACGTCCCTGCAGTGCTATCCTGCTGGGCTTGCCCAGCTTCAGGTGTGGTTCAGGAGTTTGGACCAGCCCTTGGCAGCCCTGCTGAATGCTGAGTCACAGGGAAGAGATGGAGATACAAGTAGTACTCAGATCTGTGCAGCAGTGGTGGATTATTTGCTGGAAACTAGAGACCCCCACAAATCACAAGCAAATCATGAGTTGTTGATCAAGATTGGTGATATAATTACGCTGCTCATTTTCTGATAGATAGCTGTTTGAGTAAATAGCTGAATTTGTCACCATGTGAACTACCCTGAGGCTACCAAGCCTCTTAAACCCCCCATCCCCCAAAACTCCATGTATTTTTATCTGCAGGTATTTTTGGGGAATATGTGTCATTTATGTGTAGACATTGCATCACCCTTGTTTTGATGACTCCTTTCTTTGGTGTCTCTCACTCCCAGTGAAGACAGGTGACCTGGCAGGAGCAAATCCAATACATTGTGAATATGCAGTATAATTATCTTCTTCAAGTAGTTCTGGAGCATGCATGTGTGGGAGGAGGGGAGGCATATTAAGTAGTGAAGCTGCATGAAAATTTGCCAGTGGAACAGTTTTCTGTCAGAAAAAATGCTGTTTTAAACAGAATCAAAATGTTCCTCATGAGAATCTGTTTGTACTGCAGCTGGCAACTGTTCAGAGGATCTGGAGCCCTGCAGCCTTGTTTAATGATCAGATCCAGATCCCAATGATCTTGGGAGAGATCAGACATGGAGGTGTGGCAAGGTGGTGGTTGTTGTTATGTTTCAGCTGTAAAGAAAACTTCAAAATGCTTCCATTTCCCACAGTGCAGAGGAGACTCAACCTACTCTGCCATTTCTTAATACAGCCCTTTCTTAAAAATTATATCCCATCTCCAGTGCACATCATTAAAGTGCTGTACTATTGTATTTACTTCATGGAAGCCTGGGGCTCATCTCTCTGCTTATGCCAAGTTCTTTTAAGTCACTGATCTTGCACTAGGGATGCATTTGGCCCATGAGGTCTTAAAATAACTGTGGAAATAGTCACTGCATATTTATGTGGGACAGAGACCACACAGATTTCTCAGTTTGCAGTTTTCTAACTCTTGTACATTGGAAAACAAAAACACATCAGTGAGGGAAACCTGTCCCCCAAACTTACACAGTTGCTTTCTGGCTTGACAAGATGGCCTTGAATGGGATCCCTGCTCCCGTTTTGAATTCCATTCTCCCAGTTTCAATTCAAATGTTATGTTAGTGAGTTTCTCTTTTTTCCCCTTCTGACACTGCTGGGAGCAAATTTTTTGTTCTCATTGTCTTTACTTCCTTCTACCTCCCAAACACCTTTTTTATAGCTGTTTGAGCCTGTGTTTGGGCTTTCAAGCATCTGGTGCAAACGACTATAGTGCTACTCTCTGGGCCCTCCTGGTTTCAGTGGTACTTAAAAATGGCCTGTATTTTGACAGTGGGGCTGTCTTAGGGTATAGCAAAGGCAGACTTTCTCACCGGATTGTTCAAAAGTGGTCCTCATCAAGGAGACAAATGTCACATTTTGGCTTCACTTCTTTTGTGGCAGTCAAATGAGTCATTTGTGCTATGGACAGAAAAATGATGGCTTCAATTAAAGTCTTAGACTTTTGTAGTGATTTGTCTTATCCTTCAAAGAACTTCACTCTTCGCCTTGTGGGTTGCTCTGGTACGTTGAAGACCATCCTCCAGCTGTTTAGTCTGGCAAGACATGAATGTGGAAAATGCATTTCTTTAGTGTGACAGTGCATTTGTTTGACAGTTGAGCAGTTTCTTGTTCAGAGCATGCTGCTCAACAACAGCAGTTTGTCATCTCCTAAGATGAAGAAAGAGATATATAATGGGTTTTTAATATCTTGAGATTACTTCTGATCCTGTTTAGTTAATGAATTTCTTGTTCTTGTTGGCTAGCACTTGCCTTGTGTCTTGCATGTACAATTACCTTTCAGTCTTCTCCTGGCCTGGCACCTCTTCTGCTGGATGGTGGATTGTAGGGTAACTCTGCTGTGCTGCTGGTCCCTGGTCAAGATACTGACATAGCAGGAGGCAAAACTAATCTTGAAGCGCTCTATTAGCTGGACAGAACTTGGAGGTGTCAGACTTTTAGTCTGTTGACAGATGAAGCAAAAGCAAATTAGCAGAAGCTTTATCACTGTGCTTAGCCTTTTGCTAGGCTGAGTACAGATAGCCAAATATATGTAGAAAAATATATTTTAAAAAGTTCTTTCCCTTTCCTTAGAGATGTTTTCCTGTCCATGGACAAAAATGGGAATGTTTAAGAGATCCTTGTCATGCTCTGCCACAAATACTTTGCCATTTTCAGTTGAAATTTTCAGGTACTAGATGCTCTTCTAGCAGGGATGTGATCTCATAGGAACATAACATAGGAATGTTATGTCAAATCTGCCATCCAGTTATCTATGTAACCTGCATTCTTCAGGCCTCACAGTTGTTTGGGGCTTTTTTTTTTCTTAGTTAATGTTTTTTTCTTAACGGGAATTTTCTGTATTTCAATCTGTGCCCATTGCCTCTGGTCCTGTCACTGGTCACCACTGAAAAGAGCCTTGCGCAGTCTGCCTCATTCCATCCCACCAGCTATTTATGCACATTGATAAGATCCCCTTTGAGCCTTTTCTTCTCCAGGCTAAATAATCCCAGTGCATCCTTCTGCTTCTCTAGCCACTCTTTTCTGCATGTTAGTCATTCCCTTGGGTCAGGACATGCATTTGTGTGCCTGCATGGAGAGCTGCGTCAGGGAAGTGACCCGGGTTAGAAGTAACCAGTTATTTTATGCTGTGTGCTTTTAACCCAGAGTGAGGTCTGCTTGGCTGTTCTGTGAAGGCTTATGGCAATACAAGTAAACACCCAGCAAAGACTGGGAATAAGAATTGGGAGGAGGGCAAGGCATTTATCCTTGTGGAAGTGTCAGTTTTTGTTGGTTTAAAATGTTTGTGACAGTCGTCACCTGGGTGGACTGTGAACAGATTTGAAGGCCTAAGGGTAAAAATCTTTGGTCTAGACTTAGTAAAGCAATGGAGATGGTGTTTTGCAGGGATTTTTGTCTTCTGTGAGAAAAAACATTTTTCTGTATTATTTCTTTAACCTTACCCCAAACATTTGCTACTCAGAAACCTTTTTAACTGCTTGTGTTTTTGTGGATTTAGTGCCTTTCAACAGAGATCTGCTCCATGAAGTCTCCTCTGCTTTCCTTTGAACCTATTTGTACCTCCATTGTATTTGAGAATGAATTTCACAGCTCAACTAGCTGTTGCATTAAGAATCACTTCCTTTAAGATGTTGTGAACCTGATTCCTACTGCTTTCTCTTGATGACCTTTCGCTCTCCTTGCTCTCCTCTCTCTCCTCCTTATGAACATGTGAACCTCATATCTTCCCTCAGCTGTCTTTTATCCTTCCCTGAATCTTCTCTTAATCTTCTCCTCTGCTTTCATCTTCGGTACTTGCATACCATCCTGCTCCTGATTTGTCACCATTATACTGTGCACTTCTATTTTTCAGATACTCCTTTCGCATTAAATCCCAGACTGCCTTCTAACTCCAACCCCCTAATACACAGCTTTGCATCTTTTGTTGTAGCTCTGGTTATCTTGTGGTCCTGTTCCACTGCTATCTCATTTGGATACAATGCAGCTTCTCATCTGTGACCCCTTTCTCTCCTTCATCTCCTCCTACTTCCAATATTTTGGTCAGGGACTTAGTTGTAGCATTTGTGATTTTTAATTTTTTTTTTTTTATTAGATGTAATTTACCTCTGTTCTAGCATTATTGTGGAATGTCATTTTGTTTGTCTTTTGACAAAAATCTTTATCCATGATTTGGTCATTTTTCTCCTTTTGTATGGCAAACTTAACGTCATCAGCTTTCTGCAAGTTAAAACTCTGCTCTGAGGGCATTTTTCTCCTCTGTTTCATTTTATTTGAATCCCAGGTCAATTTTTTTGTCTATTACTCTTATTTTTATCTTTGTGGGTCTGCTAAATACTGATGATTCTTAAAAATACGCATTCTTATGCCCTCTGCCTCTTCTTTTGCTGGATAATTACATGACTGAAGTACTTTGTTTTTGCAACAAAGTCTGGCAACTCACTTCAAGATGCTTTCTCTACTTATTAAACCAAGGGTAAGAGACTGCCTGAGTAGTTTGTTACTTTTCTTTCTTCAGATCCTTCCCTTGCTGCTACAAAATTTCCATTGCAATGATGTCTGTGAACTGATGCTAGGTGTTCATCTTAGCCGTATGACACTAAAGGGGTTTGGGTGTTCAGACACTGGATGATTTACTGCTCAGTTCTATACCTTGTATTTCACAGAATTGTGTCTGATAGTTGCCATTTGTGAGACAGTCACTTCTGACATTTTTGAATTTACCTTATTAGTAGGTGAAATATTTAAATCTTCCAAAAATGCAGAAGACCTCAGTAAGTTCTGCTTGGGATTTTCACGCACAACTTGCTTGTTGGGATCATTGTGGCTCTTAGAGGGTACTGGGGATTCCTGTTCATTTTGGTGTTTGTTCTGGGAATCTTTCTCCCATTGCTGTATTAAATATATCTCACTTTATATCTTACTTTAGCTGTCTAGAATTGAGCCTTTTTGTGCCAATGGAATAAATGGTTTCTTTGTAGTGGGGAGGGGGGCTTGGGATGACCCATTCTCTATTTTAAGATAAGCTGTAATTTCCTGTGTTTCTCTCTCAAGGAAGCCTCAATGCAAATTTAAGCAAAACAGCTAGACCTGGATGATATAAATCTCACATCTACTATAGGGTTGTGTCAATACAAGACTGGAATTTCTGGTCAGTATTTCTGTGATAGTTCATATTAGCATTTCCTTGAAGTGTATGTTGCTCACATTGTTTGTGTCTACCTCCCTGGAGAGTTTAGTTTTGCCTTAAGAGAGGGGCTGAATGCCATTATGTTCAGTGGAAGGTATCACTGAAGGTTGATTCATAATCACCTGCACATAACTATGTAGAGCAATGTACCTCTGGAAAGTGCAAGGGGTCATCACATATCCAGACAAAAATTCTGTCTATAAGTGTTGAAAACTCAGGAGTTGGACTCCCTGCCAATAGAGGAATTTTCAAGGCTTTTGATGTGGATACTTTCTCCTATGAGATCAGGGTGCTTACAGGGTTCAAGACTTTCACTGTGTAATAGGTTGGAGTTGTACTGCTGGAAAGCTGAGGGATTTTTTTTTTTCCTTAACCGTGTGACTGCCGATACTACAAACATTAGGAGAAGCCTTGGTTTTTATTAAATTCCCAAAAGTGCTGCTCTCTCTAGAAGGAGGTTGGATTTGAGAGTCTTTCTGCCCAGTTGCAAACAAACTCTGCAAGTTTGAGACAGCAGAAACTACAGGGTTTTTGTATTGCTTTGGGGTGATTTGGACTTGGCTATGCTTCACTTTTTCCCTTATATTCTCCAAAGCCTTGTTATATGGCATTTTAGATGTTATTTATTTAACAAACGTGAATGTTACTCAAAAAGAAAAGTCCTGTCATCTTCTCTGGGATTTAATCAAGGGAGAAACATTCTACCCCATAAAAGCAGGGTGAGACTGTCTTTATTCTGAAATATTAAATAATCAAAGGAAAATAATACTCTACCCTGATGATACCTCAGGGAAGATTTAATTAAGGAAATGAAATTGCATTAAGAGTGACCTGTTGTGGACTGCCAAAAAGCCAACAGATGAGGGAGACATTTGTTAGCAGTGTGTGCCCATTGGTAAGAGCTTGTGCAGTGTACCAAGCCTGTGAGAGATGAAGCACAACCAAGTCTGAAAGCAGTGAAGCACTGCAGAGGGCACATCGAGTCTGTGAAGTGGCTCCCTAGTTCTGGGAATCGGGGCTGATTGAGGCGTGTGGCCACATGTGTGTTTCTGCTGTGCCTCACTTTGACTTCATACTAATACTTCATAGTAATGAGTCCCCACCGTTCAGAGATACCATCTCCAACCTTCACTGGCTAAAAGGGAGCATGGCATCAGCCGTGCCAGCCTCCTGTGGAGTTGTACCTGGAGCATAGTGGGTAAGTTCATGAGGCTTCAGCAGTTTTCTGTTGCTTTAAATCAATGTGGTTAATTTTTCATGTGTGCTGGCGGCGAGCAGTTTGGCACTGGCTGAACCCTGGAGATGGAAGGGCAGTGAACTGGTTGGCAGAAGGTCAGCCGAGGGGTGGAGACATACGTGAGACGGCAGATTTTAAGGAAGCAGCAAAAGGTCTGTCTCTGGAGCCAGCTCTACTAGAGGCATGAAAAGGAAGTGGCTCACTTCTTCCCTTGGTGTGACCAGGTTTTGTAGAGCTCAGAGCTGTGCATCCATGTTCTCTGCTCTTGCCTCTACAGATGAGGATTGAATTGGGAAACTGGAAATACCAAATGAATTGAGGAGGAGGGTATATAGGGAACTTAACGCTTGATACTTTACTCCCTTAGGCAATGCTTTTGAAATACGTTTGACTCATGGGGTCTTGAACAAACCAGAGACTGACATTTAACAAGTAAACCCTGCAAGGATAGGTCTGATGTCTGTACTAACACATGTGATTTTGTAAGTCGGCAGTCATCCCTCTGCCAGGGCTGAGTGGTTTCTCCTTTGCCCTGTGCTCTGTCTGAATCCCCAGAGGTCTCTCTCAGCCTGTTCTCCGGCAATTACAGAGGCATTCCCTCGCTCTCACCATTAGCGTAATGGCTTGTGAGAACATCACTTATCCCTTTGCTCTTGAGCGACTACTGCTTCCATAATCTCTTTTGCATTAATCTAATGGATCACTTGTGTATGCAATTTTTCTCCCCCTACTCATATGGTGAGGAGAGTACCTGTCATTGCTTTTGCCCCATTTGTCATTTATTGCAGATGAAAATACAAAGAGAATTTGACAAGAAATTGGAGAAACTGTCATATCTTGTTGTGTCTTACAATAAGTATGCAAATAATAGAAAATGCCATCTGGAAAAAGAAGTATATTGCCATATTCAATTGTTCCATTGCCATGTAACTCTTCAGTTGAAAGAAAGCAGATTCTCATTACAAAGTCATTTTACCTGGCTTTTATTTATTTATCAATTAGAAATGATTTTTAAAGTAGGTACTTGATTAGATGGAGTAGTGACCATTTCCAAGCCATCCCTTATGGAAGAGGAAGAAAAATTTTGCTTACAGATACTGTACTTCTCCCACTGTCTTTTACTCCAACGTAACAGCAATTTTAAAGAGCTGCTTCATTTTCCTTACATTTACAGTATCACACCTGTTCTGCTCTCTTAATTGTTAGGAAGTTTTTCATAATGTCTAAGCTGACTCTTGCAGTGGTATAATCAGTCCCACCCAGTGTGGGCACAAAAAAAAATATGCTTTCTTCTTCACAGAAGCATCCTAAATACTGAATAGTGTCAATTGCACCATTCTTCCCACTCCATCTTCCATCTTTTTTCCACATTTTTGCTAGCTAGTCCCAGTTATATGTATGTATTTATGGATTGTGTTTTGCTGAATTTTGCTCTTTCCTGTGGCTCTTTGGACCTGCTCCAGTTGGCTCATTTCTTTCCTCAAATGCAGCACCCAGGCGAGGATGTAGTACTGCAGCTGAAGCTTTGCTGATGCTCAGTAGAGTGGAAGGACGAGTCCCTGTATTCTGTGGGTCACAGACATGTTTATGTGCTCCAGCCTGCTTGTTTGCCTTGTGCTCAACAGCTTCGCTCCTGTTCAGATTGTCATCCCCTCTTACCAATGGGTTCTCCCTGAGTACTCTTACCTGATGTTCTGGTTTTGGCTGGGGGGGAGTTAATATTTTTTTATAGTAGCTGCCATGGGGCTGTATCTTGGATTTGTGGCGAAAAGAGTGTTGATAATACAGAGATGTTTCTGTTACTGTTGGGCAGAGCCTGCAGAGCCTCAAGGCCTTTTCTGCTTCTTGTACCACCCCTACCGTGAGGATGTTGGATGTGCCCAAGGAATTGGAAGGACACAGCCAGGACAGCTGACCCCAACTGAGCACAGGAATAACCCATACTATATGGCATCATGCTCAGCATGTAAAGCTGGGGAAAGAAGAAAGAAGGGCTGGACTTACAGTTTGTCTTCTCAAGTAACTGTTCTGCCTGATGGGACAGTTCTGCTCTCCTGGAGATGGCTGAACACCTGCATGCCCATGGGAAACAATGAATTAATTTCTTTGCTCTGCTTGTGAGTGCAGCTTCTGCTTTCTCTGTTAAACTTGTCTTTATTTCAACCCATGAATTTTCTGGCTTTTACTTGTCTGATTCTCTCCGTGATCCCACTGAATGGGGAGTGACCGGGTGGCTGCAGAGGGCTTGCACAGTGGGGCTAAATCACAACACCTGGCTCGAAGTTCTCCTTACTGTATTTATGCAGTATATACAGCTGTGTTTCTGTGGTAGTTTGTTGCAGAAGAAAAATAAATTAGTTTGAGGTGTTTTTTCTTGGCGAATCTGTTTCTTGTTGCTACTCTAACCAGTATCTTGATGCTGTTTTTGGATTTTTCCCCCTCCAAGAGCTCTTGAAGTGCTCTCATCAGAGTAAATGCCTGCAAGAGGGATTGTAGTCCAGACTTACTCTTCTTTGTGTAGACTTTGCAGCCTCTGAGGGAGGCTGCATAAATTCAATGTCAAGGGAATAAAAAATCAGTTGCACTTTTATTTTCCTCTCCCTGGGGATGGCTGCAAGATCCAGAAAGTTAATAAATTGGCCAGGTGCACAGTGTGCCAGCTGGTCCTAGGATCTGTGCAGCAGTTGCCAGGTAGAAAGAGTATTTGGTATTGTTACCTGGAATATTTTCTATATTATGTAGATTGTACCCAAGTAGAAAAAACGCTCCAGATGAAAAGAATCTCCTTTTCCCCTGATACCTTATGCATTTGTAGCCAAATAACAGAATCACTGGAGGTCATCTATTCCAACCTTCCTGCCTAGACAGGGTCCCCTAGAGCATGTTAGTCTAGATTGTGTCCAGACAGCTATCGAATATCTCCAGGGAAGGAGACTCCACAACCTCTCTGGGCAATCTGTCCCAGTGCTGAGTCACACAGTGAAGTTCTCACTTGTGTTCAGCTGGAATTTCCTGTGCATCAGTTTCTGCGCATTGTCTCTTGCCCCGTTGCTTGGCCAGAAGTGTCTGGCCCCATTCTCTTGGGGGAATTCTCACTCTCCCTTCAGATACTTACAGACATTGATGAGGTCCCCTCGCAGTTGTCTCTTCTCAAGGCTGAAGAAGCTCAGCTTCCTCAACCTGTCCTCAAAAGTGAAGGAGCCTTTCCTCAAACGCATAAGATAGGAAGAAAGTGGGATCTGATTTATAGGATAAACTTCGATTAATTCATGATATGGTAAAAATAAAATTACTATAGGTTTATGGTCTGTTTTTTCCCATATTGTGTGTGTGGGGAAAAAAAAATTCAGGGATGAGAAGTTTAGGTAACTTTATAGTGAGAAAGCAGATGTGTGAGAAGGAAGCAGGATTTAAGTTGTAGCGTCTCAGTGAATCAGGTTGTCTTAGTACAGATGTTTTTCAGGGCTTCAGCCTATCCCAGTCAAGGTGGATGTTAGATTCCAGCTGTTTTCAGAGAGCAGGAGGCAGTGTAAGATATTAATCCATTTTCAAGGGGTATTTTTAAAAGACTTTTTTGTGGGCTGAATCTATGAACCTTAAAATTCATTCTCATCTAAAATATACTTTATGTCATTCCATCTAAAATACGTGTAATTTACTAAAAGTTATTTTATCACTGTGTAGTTGTGGAAGACTTCAACCAGTCCTTCTCCTTGTTTTATACAGGGCAGCTTTGCTGCCGTATTCAGTTTGTTTCTTGCTGGCACTCTGAAAATAGCGTTACATGCCTCACAACTTGATTTGTTGGATATAGGGCAGGTTTTCTGGATGCAGGCTAACACGAAGTATAGAAGTGTTGATTAAATATCTAGTTTTGTGAAAAGCACCTTTTGTATATAAGAAAACATGTGATGCTCTTAATATTTTATAGCAGGGTGATTTTATATATTTTAATATCATTTTTATATCTGTAATTTTTTTCTCAGACAAATCCTTTGGACTGATGGATCTGCATAGTTTTCCTTGCTGTTAAACTTTCATAAGAGTTTATGTTTTTTTTTCTTTTTTTTTTCCTGGAATCCATAAGCTTGGGGAAGAAGACAGGTTTGTTCATGTTTTTAGGGCTTATTTCCCCTTCTTTCACAGAAAATGACTGTTTGAATTTTAAATTTGTAGTCTTAGTTTGTACTCAAAGTGCATTTACAAAATACCAAAATTATTTTGGTCATGTGTTATAAAATCTGAAAATCCTCAGTGCTTGGTGCAGAGCCAGCAAGTGTCGAGAACTGTTATAATTTGGAGATTCAATATATCTTGCATAAAACATAATAGATATTTTATTTGACAAGATCTAGTATTAACTCATGAAGGCATTGCTCTTCATGATGGGTCTTTGAACATTAATTTATATGTTTCCTTATTCTGAAATTTTATTATCAGTGATTCAAATAGTTTCATGAGCCAGGCACACTTACTTTGTGCCTGATCTAGGAAAGATTTAGAAATAGCATTACTTTTAAAGCAGGATGACTGTGCACACTGATTAGAGAAACTCTGCTTGAAATTTGTTTGAATGGGCTAAAGCAGAGTTTATGTCAATTGGGTTTTGCTCAGGGAGCCTGAATGCTTAGGATTTGGCAACTGGGAGAATTTAAGATACCTCATAACCTTAAAGTAATTTCTTGGTTACTTTCAGTTATAACCTCCTTCTTTTAATTTAAAGAATACAGGAAAAATAAGAATTGGAGTTTTAAAGTGTAAAGAGAAATTAATACAAGATTTTTGTATCTACCATTCACTTTAAAAATCTGCCCAGATTATTTTTTTTAGTTATTTTCTTTAGAATGAACTTCAGTTCCTTAATCTCTTCCAGGTCTAAATCTAAATGTCATGAATCATTGATTAATTTATCTTATTAAAACACATGCATTTTATGCACCTTCTGCAGTTACTAGTTTTTTCCTTCCTTCTGTGCTTCTTGAAATTCCTAGACTTGGAAAGATTCTTGAGCAAGGTTTTTTGGTATCTAGATAGTTTAAAAATGAATCCAGGATTTTGCACATATGTTGTTCAACACTTTGAAGCCCTGAACTATGAGGGTTCTGAGAACATTGTTAAAAGAAGTGGTATCTCAGAAATCATTGTTTGAATTATTAGTTAATGTTGATGGTTTAAAAGCAACCTCCACTTTTGACACTTCTCTTTTTAGGTTTGCTAGTATTTCAAAACATTTGTTTTTTCAAGGAAGGATTTCTCCTCATTGCCTTCTCTTCCTCTTTTCTTGAGTCTGCAGTGAAGATGTGAAGCTGGATTTGACATGATCTCCATGGCAGCACACATTAGTTTCCATGGCAACACGTTTCACAAACAGCTCTACAACTTTACTACAGTGTCAAACAAAAGGAAAAGCCCGACTGTTGGAGCTGGCTGTGATCAAGGTTAAAATTAAAAAGAGGGGGAAGGGAGGAGACACTGGGAGAGGATGGGTGAGATAATGACTTCTTCCAATTTGTCCTTTTAAAGCTTTTGCTCCAGGGTAAGCGCATCATTTAAAATAACCTCCTAAATTCTCCAGTCCATAATTATCATGCTATCCAGCTGCATTCCTACACATGAGTAGGTAAGGGATGGGCTGTCACAAGTCTTTTGTCCCAAGATACTTCTTTAGCCTGGTTTCAGAAGGAAATGAGGCTTACAGATTAACAACCCTCTGATCCAGTTGTCTCTTTGTCTCTCTCCTATTTGTACCTCATAGCTTTTGCCCCCATTGATCAGCTTATTTGAATCTGACAGAGGGGTCAAAGTTGAGGAGGTAATTAAGTTCCTCTAGGCATTGTGAAAAGCTGCTCCTTGTTCAGTCCCTGGAAGGAGGCTCCATGCACTGAGAATTGGAGAATAGAATTACAGGCATCTAAGTTAGATGGTTATAATAAACAATGTATAAGAATTCTTTGGATAGTATGTAGTCAAGAACATGTTTAAGCACATATTTAGTGTCTCTTTTTTTTCACGAGATGCTTTTCTATACCTCAGAGACAGGATACTATTAGAGGCTGATTCTCTTAAAACAGTTAAATCACTTCTCTTTCAAGATAACTGTACTGGAAAGACATGAGGGAAAATATGGAAGGACTGCAAGGTGTGAAGCAGCTTTCAGTTTTATTTAAGACTGAATATAATCCATTCTTCAGGTTTGCACAATGCAGGCAATAGGCTTGTTGCATTGTGTTTGTGTCAGGAACCTAAACTAATGCTGGCAACCAAATGTGAAAAAAGAAGCTTGAGTTGGGTGTCAGAGGACTTGTACTAAGAGAGTTTGGGAGTATGGGCAAGGATATATTGGTATACTCAGGGGCCTGCTCAATTGTCCAGGCTGTGCACATCTCCCGTTTCTGAGAGATGCAATTCCATGTGCATGGAAGAGATTGTGTTTATTTCATTGGAAAGGTGGTGGTGTTTTAGTAGAATCTATTTCTCAGCTGTGTTAGAGATGTTTTTTTAAAAAAAGGAAAGAATGCAAAAGTAGCTTAAAGATTTATATTGATCCTGATTTAGAAATGCAAGGCTACCACATTATTCTTGTCACTTCAGAGTGGTTCCCATCAGACTTAGTACAGTGTGCTATCATGCATGTGAGTTTTTATGTTAAGATGGGTTTTTATTTAAAAACATTACAGAGGTGGCTATACAGGGCTAAATGCAGGGGGTGATTCATAAGTATCAAAGATAACTTTTGATTGAAAGAAATGCACAGAGTGCACACTGTTTTTTATGTATTATTATACATTGCTGCAGGTGATGGTATGGCAGGTGGAAGGCAGTGTTAGTCTGGGGAGCTGCCAGGATAGAGGAAGGTTCTGGAGACATGGTTTCCCCAATGGCTAGGAACATTGCCTTGCTTGGGGAATCACATCCAGCTCCAGCAAGTCCTAGAAGTCTGCATCATTTAATATGTTACTATTCAAAGTTGACTTACTCACTGCAGACCTCTGCTTATGAAACAAAATATTCAAGTGGGTTTTTTTTTCAGAAGGAAAGGAAAACAGTTGTCTCACAGAATTATTTCTTTTCTATTGTCTCTTGGAAATTATCCTCGTGGAAATGGTCTGTTGAACAGAGTTGAATGAAATGGTCGGAGATGTACGTAGTAATGACTTATTGCCTACTTTTCCATTTTAGCTGATTACTGTTGTTTTAAAAAGTGGCTAGAGAATTTTTTTTAAGATCTTAGTTTCCATAAATCTTCTCAGAAGCTAGTTCTTAGGGGCCTTTGTGTGTTTAAATTTTTAATCCTTTGAAGCTTCTGGTGAAACAAAAATGCATGCAGAGACTACCCATATTAAAAGGCTTGCTTACAGCACAGTTAGGCTGTATAACCAGCCTATGCTATATTTCTGGTTTTGATTGAAAATGAAGTAATGCTTATGATAAACTATTAACCTTCCAAAACACCAATATTAATTTTCTTTTTGTGTAGCTCATGTGCCATCTCAAAATATTTGGGGAATGTTGATTGGAAAATTCAGAGAATCTTATTTAACACCTTTTTGTGATATTTTTATTGCACCCTGCTTAGACATTTCAGGGGGCTTAGTCCTTTCCACACCGAACCCAGAGAATCCAACTTTGGTTGATTTCTTCTTAGTTTTCAGCCTCCTTCCTGTCCTTAAGATTTATATATCCATATCCAGTCAGTGTTTCTCAAGCTTTATTTAGATGTGTAGTGGTGGTCAAGGCCATCCATCCATCTAAAGAGTCTTAATTGTTTTCCTGTCCCAGTGAAGAGCAGCTTCTCCAGCTGTCGTCTTCTGTGTTTTTAACCCCCTATTCAGAGACCTCTGATGCAGGCAAGGTTCAGCGAGGGTGGACAACCTAGGCTGACTATCTGGTGTTTTTTGGTATGTTTGACCAGGAGAGGATGGATGTGGAAGGTTTGCCAGTATTATGATTTTAGTAAGTACTTCCAATACCTTTCTGCAAACTGTGGTAGTGTGTTTCTTTCCTCTGGTTTTCTTTAGAATATTAAAATTGCAATGTGGGCTGACTGCTGAAAGAACTACCAACATATCCATCTGAATGAAAACTGTGGGTCTTGTTCCATGGGTTATAAAAATAAACTTGTTTCATTGAGCTTTCATGTATCAAGAGATTTGCAAATGTAAAAATGCAATATAAAGGGAATGGATTTTGAATAATTCCTTAATCTGGTTTTCAGTGGTCAGGACATTCAGCTGCATTTTCTGTCTTCTCCCTAATCACTTTCATATTAAAGATAAATTGCATATCATAGAGAATCCTTGATTAAGCCAATGAAAAGTGAGAGCATAGATCTGTTCATTAGAAGCAGCGTGAGGAATAATAATGAGCAACTGCCAGGCTTCCTTGTCTGCCTTACAATAGACACATAGAGGACATGTATTTCTGTGATGCTCCATTTGCTGTTATTAAACAAAAATAATTTACAGTTTTACCAAGAAGTTTTCTTACTAACAAAACAGAATAAATTACTCTGCTCCATATACCTTCTGGAGTATAAGTTTAACAGGAAAAGGAATTAATATTTTCTAAGAATGCTTGGCTTCTTACTTTAGGAGAATCAACAAGGTGATTTATGAAGCTGTTTTTATTTTAGATTTTGTTATTTTTGGCTAGGATTTTCTCTTTAGCTATGTGTCTCTTTGCAATGGGTTGTTTGGGTTTTTTGGCCCTGTGTTCCAGGATGCAACATGATGCATGTACCACATCTGTAAAGCTGCAAAATTTGCTTCCCATTGCACAAGAACATAAATGTGTGTGTATGACTTTACCCTCAAGTGAACAAATATATTACTCAAGAGTTGTCTCTGCTGGCCTCTGTAGACAAGGAATGTCAAAAGAATAGGATGGAATGAGAGCAGTGTCAGGACATATGGCAATAATGTAGACTATACATGTCAACATTAAATTGGAGTCCCTTTGTAATACCAAATGAAGCAGTTTGAGAAGGAGACTTGTGAGGCAAAATGATCATCAAAGACACGCCTTTGTTTATAACAGGTGCTAGTACTGCAGGTGTTAAGGTTCCCATTCAGAAGCAACTTGCGGCTTTTTTTACTTAGAGGGAATGATTTCTTTCCACTAGAACACTGGATGAATTTGTCCTGAACCCTGTAAGTGTCAAGAGGCTGTAGTCATACATAGTATTGTTCATCTCCTGTAGCAGTGGTTCTGAAACTTCTCAGAAATAGATGACTGTCAAACCTGAATTTCTCATGGACCATTTTCAATTCTTCTCAATTTTTTAAGAGAAAACTTAATTAGACTATGAGTGAATTAAGCTAGTTTCATCCTCCTGCTGCCAGTCATGGTAGAAATGTAGTTTGGGGACCACTAGCAAAGTGTCATTCTAATCTTAAGTGAGTTACAAAATAAAAGGCTTCTGGGTTGGCTTTTCTATTCCAATAGATTTGGGTATTTTTCTTGCCTAAGGCTTAGAATTTCAACAAGTAGTACAGAAATGTCTGAGGCTGAAAAGACAGCCGAGTTACTCCTCCTTCAAAGAGTGGCAGCATGGGAAGTCTTGTCCTGAGATTCATCTGATGCCAGTTCTGCACACCTTCCCAAGTAGGAGCCCTAGACCAAACTGTTTTGAGTATGTTGTAGGCAGGATAACTAGTTATGTGTCAGAATATACAATGGTGGTCATGTGCTAAGAAAAATTCTCAGTGTTGGAGTCCTTCACTTATACATTAGGTGGGCAGCAAAGCTGAATTTCTGATTGAGAAGATAAATTATCCCTAGAGAATAAGTAGCAACTGCCAAGGCAGCTCCAGACCTCTGAAAACAGAGGTGTTTCATGATTCAAGAGAGATGTGATCACTGGTGATGGGACAATGCACTCTTTTCTATTGGATCTTCAACAGCAGTTAGAATAAACTGGTTATTGAATAATCTGTGTTAAATTCTTTTGCTATCATTCGACCTTATAGATCCCTTTTAACACTTATTTTTCTGCTTCTTCTTTCTGCCTTTTTGAACTAACATGAGTAGTTACACCAAAGGGAATAGCTAACCTATTTAACTTGAATTTCTCATGAAGCCTCATATTCTCATGAAGGCAGCATATTCTAATCTCCTTCATCTAGAATGTCTGCACTATATTAAAAAACATTATGGGAAAATAAACATCAGTCTTGGTAAAATCTTAAATACAGATGTTGGCAATAATAAAATTTCCAACTTATCTCTACTGAAACCAAATTGAACTGTGTGTATGGCACAGGACAAGTTGGCACAGGCTTTATTTGTGTGTGCATGTATCTGATTGTATTGTGTGATTTTACATTTAGATTTTTGTGATCTGGACCAAAGGGATGTCTTGAATTTCAAAGTTTACTTCCTTTTTTATTCAAAAACAGTGGTGTGTCCCAAAACATGTTGGATTTACGTCATCTGCTTTCTGAATGTTTCTAAAATAGATACTGTGATTGTCACTTAACAATTTTTTTGCCAATATGCCCTTAAAGGCATTGTTGTTTTTAACCAATGATGGAATCACTGAAGAGTGTTATTGTATAGAGAAAGTTTTAAAAGTGTGGAAAAACCCAGTGTTGAGAGATAAATGAAGGACATAGCTTAAGTAACGGCAAGGGAATTCAGTTGGTGATGAAGGTTTAATACAGTGTATTGTCAAAGCAGGGAATGGTTTGTGGAGATACAAGAGTTAGGTTCTACATGACTCTCCCAGGTGCTGTTGGCAGTGTGACTTAGTGGCATACTTGGTGCCTGTCCAGGGGAATGGCACATGCTCAGGTAGTGAACCTGTGCAAAATCCTGTCTACCACAGCAGATACAGGTCTGGTGGCATGGAGCAATGAAAAGTGTGCCCTTCAGTCTTGTAGCTGGAGGTGTATTTCATTTATGTCGTACTGCTGTGGGGTTTTGGATGGGCTCTATGCCCTACGGTAACTAAAAAGATAAAAACCTCAAGTAATTAAATCCCTGCAGCCAAACCTGAACACTGGTATATCAGCATAAAAGGAGTTAGTGGTGCAGGAGCTTGCTTGGGTGTTGCAGGGGTTTGACTTGTTCAAACCCCATTTGCAGCAGTATGAGAAGAATTGCAGAAGAATAGCCACTGTGTATATTCCATACTGGTTTCATCTTAGGAACTCAAGGAATTAGATACATTTATTTTTTACGAGTCTGTTTCCATTTTACTGTGGAAAAAATATATATAAAAGAGGCTTTGATAGGTGGAGAGGTGAATCTGGTCCTCTTTTGGTCCAGAAAGCTTCCACCGTTCTTTCACTGTGCTTGACAGATAATACAGTTCTGTGAAGGTTGAATTTTATACAGCTAATAGTTTGAGAAGGGATGAATAAGCTTGGGAAAAGGTGGGAAAGGACTGGATAGCCCTCCTTAATGTGGGTTTTCTGCTGTCTTCAGAAAATGAGCAAAAATCATCTGTATGGTAGAGACTATTTCAGCTGCTGTTCCTTGCTGTAGCTTTGTGCACTGCCCCTCATGCTCTTAAACAAATGTTGTTTTCCACTCATGTTCTTGCATTTTCTGTTTCTTTGGGTAAGGCTTTGGGCAGGTTCTGAGGCAGAGTTTCTGATCCTGAGTTGAAATTTGCCACAGGAAACTGGGAGGATCTAAGTAGTTTTCTGACTTTTTGTCCTGTGCAGGGAGCCTGGGGCCACTGCTCCTGTCTTCCTCAAATGAACTCTGGACTCTTTTCCCCATTCTTCATAGAAAACATGTTTAACATTAACCAATTAAACTAGATTGATTATTGTTTGTACGGCTTAGACCCATATTCTGTTTTCCTTGACTTGCCCATGATATTATGGTACAGTAAAGCATTAATGCTATTTATTTATTTTATTATTATTTATCTTCTTGAGCTTCTTTCCCTTGAACCAGCCCAGAACATACAGCTTGTTTTGTTTTGTTCAGGCTACCCACATCTAATGAAAATCTGAATTCATTCTACCTTTTTTATGTTTGACAGGGATTTCTATTTTAGCCACAGGAATGCACAGTGACTCTCTATGACTGAAAACACAGCACTTTTCACTGGTACACGCTGCAACATGGCCAGAGCAAGAGGACAGTCCTTTCCAGAGGGTGCCAAACATGATTCTCTCCACCCTCTTGTACAGATTCTCATTCTGTTCACTCAAAAAAGGTGTAAGAGACCATTTAAAAATTAAAGAGACACGAGAGATAATAAAAGACAAGAAGGCAAAATGAGGGAGGTTAGCAAGGTCGTATAGATTATCTGCAATCATTAATTTAGGAATAAAGATATGGAATTTTCATTTGAGTTTATTTTTCAGAAAATTGTGTAGCTCTTAACATACATTCCTCAGGGAGATTTCTGGAGGGCAGGGAGAATACTGCCATTTCCGACCTGCTTTAGTTTGCTTCGTCCGGGTTAAAACATTTTGACCTCAGCCTTAAGCAGAGTCTGTTTTCTGGTGTATGCCTCTTGGGCATATTTCTTACACGGTACCCTACAGGGAACAGAACATAGAAACTGTTTGCACTTAAGGAAATCAACAAATCCAGAAACTTTCATCAGTTAGTTGTAAAAGAGCTTACTGATGTGTTGCGCAGGCCACTAATACAAGTTTTATTATATATCAGAGCCCTGGAGAGGTTCCGGGAAACTACAGAAGGGATCTGTTCTGTAGATATTGAAAGAGGAATGGTACAACCCAGACACCGGTTTTTCTATTACCTGTTATTTATGCCAAGCAGAAATTATGAGATGTGATTTATATATCTTAAGGGTAGCATAAGGAAAGCTAGCCCATCTGGGATTTGATGTGTACAAAAAAAAAAAAAAGCATGTCAAATTGGGCTTTTTTGGTTTGATGTTAAGAAAAGTTATGCAATTGATTTAATACTGTTAGGCATTTCTCTTGCTGCAGTACAACATTTTGATTGAGATATTAGGTTGATACAGAATCACTGTGACACGTTAAATACATACAAGCTGTATAACTGAGATCTCCAAATGTAATGGTAAATAGGAAAAACACTGCTGACATAAAAAAAGCTGCGGCTTCTTTCTGTGTTGCATCTTCTTGTGCCTGTGGGGCAGGAAAGTTTTTGAGAGAATTTAGAGAAAGGGGAGAAGTTCACAGGGAGGACTGATGACCTGGAGATGCTGGGCCTATTTATCATGTTGATACACTTACCTTATCAAAGAGTGATGGCTTGATCATTGTATCAATATATACAGAGGAACTTGAAATTCAAAATCTGATGCAAAGGTATAGCACACTAAAGACAGATTGTAACAGGTATTTTAGTTTATGCTGTAAGTAACCATTTAAATGATTCCTCAAATTTTGCATGGCTTTTGCCACATCTAAAATTTTAGTCCTTCTGTGTTTTTTGCTAAAATGTACATTCAAGGAATTGTACAGAAATTAATTTGAAAAAAATTCCCTGCCTTCCCTTTCGCCTGAACAACTTCCCAGTAGATCACCGGTTCTCCCTGTATGCTGAGAGCAGTGAGATGTAAAGTGGCTGGGAAGATCAGCCCTTTGGGAGAGAATAAGGTCAGGAGATGCTATTGGGAGGCTTTGCGCCATCGAATGTGGCCTCGGGGCCAGTCTAGACCCAGTTCAATTTAATGTCAAACCAGTTTAAATGACGACTTTGCTATTTAGTCCATAATGCTAAGGCATTCAGCTGGGGAATATTGGAATACTTACTATGTAAAACAGTACTTTCTAAATGCTTTATTCTGTTAAAAATCCTGATGTTTAGATGTTTTGCCCTTATTGGAGATGAAAGCAAATGACAAAACTGAGCTATTCTGAGGAGTGGTAGTCCTGTGTGTCATTCGTTTTTACAAAAAAGTTCACCTGGCAGCTAGAATCAAGTTTTACAATCCTTGTAAAGACAGCTAACTTTAACTGACAGAGCCTCTACGTGTGTTTAAATTTTATACTTCAGTTATGCCACTTAAAATTCAAGCATATACTTAATCACAGCACTGAATTGGGCTTGATTTCAGCTAGTGAGCTGCTACCCTGTTTGTGCACATGGAAGTCTGATGAGGAGCAGTTGAGGGAGCTGGGGTTGTTTAGCCTGGAGAAAAGACAACTCGGGAGACCTTATCACTCTCTAGGAGTACCTTCAAAAACGGGTGGGGGTGGTGTCAGTATCTTTTCCCAAGTGATAAGGTGAGAGAAAATGGCTTCAGTATGTGCCAGGAGAGGTTTTAATGGGCTATCAGGCAAACTTTCTTCACTGAAAGTGTGGTCAAGCATTGGAGCAGGCTGCCCAGGGAAGTGGTGGAACTGTCATCCCCGAAGGTGTTTAAAAGATGTGTAGATGTGGCAGTTAGGGACATGATTTAGTGATGAACTTGACAGCCCTAAGTTAATGTTTTGACTTGTTGATCCCAGAGGTCTTTTTAAACCTAAATGATTGTGTGGTCCTAAATAAGAGAAGGCTGAGAGGACAGGTGAGGAAGTGGCAGACTGAGAAGAGAGCACAGCATCAGTGGGACAGTAAAGTCCCAGTGAGTCCCAATGATGACACTGAAGTCAAAAGGGTTCAGAAGGGTGGGTACCTCAGCAGGCAGGTCTTGAGACAGACATTCTGTGCTGTAAGGTAGAGGGATAGCTGGCTGTCCCCAGAGGGGAATAAGGAGTTGCTCTGCCAGGGCTGTCCAGGCAGTGTTGACTGCAGTGTCCTGGGCAGCGGCCTGGGATGGTTCCGGGGTGCAGCTGAAGATGTCCTTATCTCGACAGCCAGGGCTGCATGGTTGAGCTTCCATTGGGTTGTTGTCCTAAACCAGCATCATATGTGGGCTGGGATCCAAATGGGAGGTGTACTGCACCAGGATCAGTGGGTTAAAAAGGCACCACTTGGTGCCAGTGGATTTGTGATAGCTTACATAATACTTCTTCATGGACGCTTTAATATTTAATGTTTGATATAGCATAAATGGAGCTTGCAGGCAGCTGTACATAAGCTGTGCATGAATTTTTAAGAAGGGGAAAAATTTTGGGAGGCAGGAACGTCACAGAAGCTTCCTAATTGGCACATACCCCAATAGAAACCAAAATGTGAAAATTAAGTTACTGCCCTAATTATCAGAGGCTCCTAGGGATACATTGTGCTGGGAGATATCCCTTTTTCATTTCATGCACTGCTTTAAAAATAAGAGCTGTGCAGAGCTTAACAAGGCTTTTAATTAAAAGGCTGTGCCCACACAGTAACTTTTCACTGTGACGCTAGCTGATGAAGGGAGCTGCGAGGGGTGAAAACACTTCTTTGTGTCCACAAAAGATGGAGCTAATAACGCGTTGATAGCCAGCGGCACTTAAATGGCTTTTCCACGGTGATATGAGACCTGATTCTGAGTGGAAGCATGGCATGTGTGCATGGCAGGTTTCTTTTAGGGATGAACATCTCTGTGTGCTTCTGGCCAGGAGCTGACTTTGTGTTGCAGTAATAATGTAGATGGGACTCAGTTTCTTCATGTAGGAAAAAGTAAATTTTTTATTCATATGACTCATTTTTATACTGTTTTCACAGATTTTGTGTTCAACTCCAATTGGCTAGTAGTTTTCTTGCCACTCAATTCATTGGTTGAAAGATGGTTTTGTGTGTACATGCTAAACCTCTCTATTCTTAAATTGTTTACACATCGTCTTCACTGATTCTCATGGGATAGATTTATTGTTTTTTCAGGTACAAACGGTTCTGCTATCAGAATAGTTTGTTATGCTAATTGCTTTCAGTCTTACATTTTTTCACATGGCAAGTTAGAAGCTGACTGCTAGCTTACCTAGAGTAGTAGGGCCCGAGCCATATTTTATAAGACTTTTATATTATGTTTACCTGTGCGCAACACCTTTGCTCTCCTTCTCCACTGCAACGGTGCAGCAAAGATGTTCACCTCCCCTAGTCCTGAGTGCCAGGCTGCACTGAGCTCTGACAACAGCTCTATCTCCAGCCCACACCAGAAGGTAAAAGTTGTAATCATTTAAGCCATTTAAGGCTTGTGAGATGTGGAAGAAGACAGGTAAGTTGTAGTGATGGACAAGCATGGCAGTGTACTGTGCAGATGCAGATTACATCACAGCAAAGTAATAAATAATAGACAGAAGGATACATTAATGGTGTGTGAATTATGCTGTTGGTAGCATGTTTCTCTTCATTTGTAGGATTTGCCATTTAGAGGCAAAGATGTGCCATGTATTAAGGCAAAGTACATAACTCTGATAAAGGGGTACCTTTCCTATTGGTACTGTCATGTAAAAGCCAAATTGCAATATGCCCTGTTTGCTGATTTTTTGAGTATCCAGTACAAACTGTGCTTTTCAGAGTAGAGTCTTTTGGATGCCTGGCTTAAGAGCACTGTCACTCATATCAAGGAAATTTTATACATTTACTTCTCTGGGAGGTGGTTTTGATATAATGCAGACTGCTTTTTGAAAACTGTGTTTCAATGGGACAACAAATACATATTTCTGTATGCATTCACATAATGTATGAATGCGTAATAGCTGTAGACTAGAGGCGTTGAAAACAAAGATTTTGGGGTCCTATTTACAGGCAGAGATACCTGGCTGTGTAAGCAAAATGAGTAAGTTTTCAATTTATTTCTTGATTTGCCGAAAAATACTTCACAACATTGAATCTGGAAAGACCTACCAAGTTTAGTATGCTTTTATGAGTCCAACTACTTTAGTTCATGATTAGAGCAATTGAAAACCCTCTTTATGATAATAAGCTTGAATAAGTTTAATAACAGATATGATGCACTGTAGTGAAGTTCCTTGTGGAAGCATGAGAGCAGCTGTATTGGATCGGATGGAAGGGTCCCCCTTGTGTAGTTCTGCCTCATGAGCCAGTAATATATGTTTTACTTAATGAAAGAACAACCCAGGCTTTCTAATGGTCATTTGCCAGTAGTTTCCCAGCTTGCTGTACTTTCTGGCTCAGGAGCTTCAACTGTGTATTATATAATAATTCTTGGGGATTTTTATTAATTTATTAAAATATAGTTGCATTTATCCCCTTATCCCTCTTAACACTTTTCCTCTTATTCCCACCAAATTTCTCACAAAAGTTAAGTTTCCATTCTGAGCAATGTCTCTCTGAAACTGCAATTTCTGACTGCCAGAGATGTGATGCTGGGATAGTGCTATTGCATTCTCCAATTTGAATAGCTATGATATGCTGATTATGAAAAAAAATACGGTTTCAATTAGTTTGGGATATTTCTTTGGAAGAATGAAAACAGTAACAGAAAACTTAATATAGTCACCCAAGTTGTCCAAATCTCTGTAAATGGTATGAACAAAACCACTCTAAGTAATCAAGGATAGAGCAATCTCCTTAATCTGGTTATAGTACACTCTAATTGAGTAGGTAATCAACCTGAAATATCTTACCCTGAGCATGAGTCTCAGACTCTCAGCGAGTGTAAATGTCACACAGAGAGTCTTGTAACACTGTAGGCAGTACCACTATAGAATTTTTCCTTTCAGTTTGGCAGCATCTGACACAGAGCTCTTTGCACACAAATTTGTGCTTGTGCCTTATCATTTTGAACATGATAATGCTTGGGGTGCCCAGACAACTTTTCCCTCTCTTCCCCTTCCTGGGAAAATCTTTTGAGCTGATATGAAGGTAGGAAAAATTTATCTTGGGAAGAGGCTGGCAAAGATCCATGGAAGATGAGATAGCTGTGTAAATGTATGACTGTTACCTGGAGGCAAAGAAGAAACCCACATTCAGTTTATGAGGTGTAACAAATATAGCTGTTAGACACTCATATGCCTCTCCAGGTTATCTCTAGAAAGTATCTGATTTTGTTGGAATCGAAATTTCATCCACTGACTTTTAGATTTAGGAAAAATTGTTCCATCAATGATATTTGTTAAATGATAATCTGTGTGTCCAGTTATTTCTTAAGCCAAGCATTTAGAGAAGCTTTGTTCATCAGAGCAGAATAAAAACAGTAAAATACTGCTTGTGATAGCACTTGGACTAAGCATATGGTTTTTGTGCACCAGACATCATTAATATCATGATACTCAGTCCCACTGTTATCCCTGTCCCACAAATGTCTCTTCCTTTTAAATCTGAATTTCTGTCCTTTGGCCTCCCTGCTTAATGACTGACCACCTCTTGAATGGCAGATGGTAGGATTCACCTCCCTGCAGCTGTGACTGCCATTGTTTGCAGTGAAGCCCTGCCTAATGGGTGTGCAGGCTGCATTGGCACCCGTACTGGTGGTCTGGTGTACCTTAAGCCCAGCTGTCAAACGGTGATAGTTGGGAATTCGGGCTGTCATAATGTATTGTGATCTGGAATACACTCCCTTAATGAGTTGAAGGGCTAGAAATGTCAGGTGTGTGAGTTTATGTAGCAGCCCTGTCATCATCTTGAGGGCTCTGGCTGGCTTTGCAGTTGTATTTTAAAGATCAGAGCAAAGCTTTCTCTAATAGAAGAATGACCTTTTCCCTTGCAGTGGGGAATGAAGGATTTCACATGCTGGAAGTCAAAAGGACTTACGGATTTCCTGCATTCCAGCAGTAAAAAGGAAGCTGTGAATCACTGTGGGGCACCACTAAATTTTTCTTGATAAAGAAGTTCCACCTGAGGTCCCTCGTTCACAAAGATCAGTGTTATTTTCACACCATCAAAATTGAGTTAGTCCACTGCAGTGAGACAGGAGCAGACTGTAATACAAAGATTTTTTCTTCCACAAGTCCTAGAAATAACATTGGCTGTGATAATAGACATAAAATGATAAAAGCACTGTATTTCAGATCAGTGTTCACTGCATTGCCTAGGCTTTTGGTTTCCCCATAATTATTACCCACACAGTATTTGGCAGCCAAGCTTCTTATTTGCATGGTTATTCTATGTATTCTATGGTTATTCTATGTATTAATAAATTATATTTATTTATTTTATTTAGAGGTTCTGTTTTGATACTATCAACAAACATTTTCTTTTAAAATAACAAATGAAGACATTCAGTTGTGTTTATAATAGATTTTAAAAAACATCAGGCAAGGTAAGTCTGTCCTGGAGGTGACTCAACATGCAAACTGGAGATCTTTCCAGGTTTTTTCACTGTGCTGGGAGAAGTGAAATTTGCAGATGTCGTCTTGCCTGATCTAGATAGTGGTTTTCCAATAGCATGGAAGTCAGACACCTGGAAATTGAGCTTTAAAAGTAATGAAACAACAACCCAAACCAAAAAGGGTAAAAATTCTTCTGTAACATTTAGGATGATCTAGTGTTTCCAGTGTGGTACTTGGTGCCTTAGGAGGAAATCTGAGTTAGTGCAACAAGACAGAGGGCAGATTCATTTTCCCAGGCTTCAGATATTAATCATCAAATTAATTTAAGGTTGTACAATCAAAGCCTTAAACTTGTTCTCCTGGCTGCTCACATGTGTGCCATGTGACAAAAAGGCACTGTATTTGGGTTCTGTTACTGAATATTGCATGTTAGCAAATGTCTCTATCATTACTAATTAAATTAAAATAAGAAGTCATACAATAATACAAATGCAACAGACCTCTTGAAAACAATCAGGAGAGCCAGTGATTTCGCTACTAAGTGAGAAAACATGAGTACCAGGTAGTAGTATGTAAAACCCGAGTCTCACAACTCTGCTATGTAAATGCACTTGTTACACAAATCTCAGTGTTGATAAGCTTCAAGAAACCTAATTTGGCTGTGTTTGGGGCCACTTAGGCCTTACTGAGATATGTGTGGAATATTGCAAACCTTGTCAGACTTGGAATGATGAATGTACAAGGTCCAGTTGGTCATAGAGTCATTTCAAAGACTTGACAGAAACTGGTGTCTCCTGTTGTGGTTACATTTTGCCCATTAATGTCTTTTCTGTGTGAAAAACAAAGTGTTAACACAGGCGTGTTAGTGGAAACAGGCATAATTCCTGGTGCAAACCAGAGATTTTTTTTATGTGGGTTAGTCTTTCATGTTTAGCATTATCCCTAGCTGAGGAGCAGCTCTTTGACTATCATCTCTTCAAGTAAAATCTCATGTATGTTTTTATGTGCGGTGTTCATATTCATGGCAGATTTGAGGTGTTCTGATGACAGATGGTTTACAAGAATACAGTGAATTCTTGCCTTGTTGCAAAGACAGAGCTGCTTCAGGGTTCCACTCAAAATGGATATTTGCCTTTGATCTACATGCATGACATCTGTTGACATTAGTGTATGTCTAATGCAAGGCTCAGGGTAGATGTATCATCAATGTGCCAAATGTTCATAACTGGCCTGTCCAGATAATTAAATTTTTTAAAATGTATGTCAAATGAGTTTAATAATAAAATAAAAAAACCAAACCAAACAAAAAAAAAAAAAACCAGCAGAGGTTATGCTAAGTAAAAAGTTTTTCCCTTTTATCTAAAAAACACTTTTCACTCAGTTTAAACTAAAACATGTAGCATGGTTTTCAGCAGTTGCTTGGAAAACAAAAGAAGGAAATTCCTGTATTGAGAAAGCCACCAATGGTCATGGCCCCTTTTTTCTTTGGATTTTATTGCTTTATATTGTCACCTAGAAGATGGAAACTTGCATTTGCTTCCCCAATTTCCTGAGGGCTTATTTAATTTTATATGTCCCATTAGTCACTTTAGCCACAAAGCTGAAAACTAATCTGGAGCTGGGAAGTCTTCATAAACCCCTCTCTTTAAATTTTATATAAATAACTAAAATGGGATTAGAACAGAAACAGCGAATGAAGGATTTTGCTTGGCAAGTGAGCATCCTTTCAGGTGATGCTGAGAGGCAGACTCATGCTCTGTTTTTCTTTCTATTTATATTTAGGCATTTTTTTCTGTAGTGGAATAGCTTCACCCAGAGTTGCTGAGAGAGCATCACTCATAGCTGTTGTGCAGTATAAAATGTAGATATTGGTGGTTGAATCTCCACTGGAGCAGAGGAGGGAATTGAATTTAAGCCTGAAAACCAAATGCCAGACCTGGAGAGCTATTTGGCATACTGAAGACACCCACCAGCAGCAGTTCTGTGAGTCAGGGTCTCCTCCTAAATTCCCACAGAGTGCTGCTGAAATGATCTGAGTTGGATTCACATTCTCCTGGGAAATGTGTGTTTTGGATGCATTCATCCGAGAAGCTGCTGCTGGAGTCGAGGCTAATCACCTTGTGTTCATTGCTTTTCTAAGCAAATGTGTTATGTTAGTAATGTATTAGTACTTTTAGGGGCAAAAAGGATATTAATTGCCTTTTAATAACAGCACAGGTTGAGCCAGCAGGCCCTGAGATTTGCTAAGAGGGCAAACAAGTGAAACTTTGTTTTGAAGGTTAAAAAGGAATTGATGCAGCGGTCTTCCCAAAATGCAGCATGAAGTTGTAGGACCAGTAGGGATGCTATGTGAACATCCAGTTCAATCTTCTATGTAAGCCAGAGCTCCTCCCTTGCATACTCTAGCCTGCCCTTTATCAGGCTTGGTTATGTGTTGTGAACTGTGTTGGTTCATTTTCTAAACATGTTTATTCTGTTCAGGCTGGTTAAACTCTGAACCACAAGTGTCTTTGCTGGCTGTGCTTTAGTAACCAAAGGGACTTGTCTAAATTTGATTGCTGAGGGCTGGGGTCCTTCCTCTGGAATACGAAGGTAATGAAGTGGCTGTTCAATATCCTCATGATGAGCATTAGGAGAACACCATGTGGTGCCTTTGGAGAGGACAGCCCTTCATGCTCTTGTGAAGGGTGAAAAATGTTGCCTCCTTCACTGCAGCAAGAGTACAACCAGATAAGCAACATTTTTAAGTTAGTGGATGCTTTCTAAGTTAGATCTGATGCATTGTACAGTCCTGTTAGTAAGCAAGATGTTATTGATACAGCTGTCTACATGCAGAAAGTTGTAGTTCTGTTTGGTTTTTTTTTATTAAATAAGCTGCTCCATGCCCTACAAGCAGACAGTGAGACACTGAGACATTTTGGCAAATCAGTCCTGTGTGAAACAAGACAAAGCAGCAAAGGATAAACTCCATAAACAGTTATCACAACATTTCTGGTCTTAATTACGTTGTCTTTCTACTTCTATTACCATTTGCTCAGTAAAAATCCCCCTTTCCCATGGTTGTATGTCCATGGTGGTGTGTCACCCCAGTCTGGTGCTCCTGTATGACTAGGAGGCTCCATGTATCTGGTGGCTGAGAGTGAGGTTTGAATGTTCTAGTGACCTCATCTATTCTGGCTCAAAATGGAGTTAGATATTTGTATTTGCTCAGGCTTCTAGGCTCATTTTAAGCAGAGCATCAAAAAATCAGTGATGAAAATGACCCAGCAGATTATCTTACCTATCTCAAAGCCAGACCATGAAGTTTCTCTACTATTGCCTTATTATCCTTTATTTATTATTTATTAATTAATTAATAATGATGATATTATTTTAATTTTATTATTATATTTATTAATTATTAATTATTTTCACAGTGCTTTTTTCAGCGTGAAAGAGCTGAGTTGTTGGATATTCTGTGTACCATTTACTTTCCATTTGAAGTACTAACTTTCCCATGTAAATTTTATTGGAGGTGGGTCCAAGGACCATGGATCAAGTCTTTTACTGCTATTGCTTTCAAGGGGCTTTAGGTCAGGCTCCCTAAGACTCTTGAGTTGGACACCTGAGAGCATAGAATTGACCCTAGCACCTGAGAAGCTTCTCTGATATAAATCTCTGACGGTCACAGGGGCGTAAGGATTTAGGATTTCTGAGGAACTTGACACTGATGTGAGCAAGCCTGCCATTAAGGCTGGGTTTGTACACTTCATAGCATCAGCACACCAACATGCAGATTGGTTTTCATTCAGCTGCACATTCAAGAAATGTGTTTGCAGCCCCTTAGCTGGGTTCATAATAAAGATGTTAAATAAAACTGAACATTTCCCCTTTTGGCAACCCTCAAGACAGTCTCTCACAATTGTGTTCACATAGCAGTGGCTGCTTCAAAACCATTTGGAATGGTTTGTTTTTCCTAATCAACTTTGCTGAGTTCTTATTTGTTTGACTGGTTTTTGTTCGTTGTTTTCGGTTTGTTGGTTTGTTTTGGTTTTTTTCAGTTGAGTCCCTGCATTTTCTCCTTAGAACATTTCTTTTGTGTGGGAACTTTATAATTCCTTGTAAAGTGAGGTCATGCTTGTTGGGGCATCTTTCCTGTAAAATGCAGGATGCACAGCTTCAATTAATGAAGGCAATTAGTCCTTTTCAAAAATATCCTAGCAAGCAAAGTTATGCGGAGGACACAGTTGATCATTGGAACAGTATTTTTCTTACGCTGCATCATTACGTAGTGTAACGTGATGGTCAAAACATCTGTTGTGTGAGAGCAGAAAGCAGACAGCTGTTTTCCACTCACCTTAGAATCTATTTTCTTTGTGCCATTGCTTGAAGATAGGCTTTTAGGTTTATTCTGAAGGCTTTTGGACATCAATGAAGGTAGAATGGAGAAATGAGCTGTGACAGCCAACATAGCCAGCCAAGGTCACTTGGAAATCAGTATCTACTGGTACAGTTTAGACTAGTTGACTGGCTGTTGTCATTCATTACTTGAAGGGCTGACTTACCTCTGGTTATCACCAATATTTCTACAAAAAGAAATTGAGTGGGAAATTAATTTTGATCTCTTATTGAGAGATCCTGCAGTAGTGTTTGTGAAGTTCTGGATTCTGGGGTTTACTGCCAAGAAAATCTTTGTTATTTCACTGTTCAGAGCTCCAATGTGTTTTGGCCTTGGCAAGGATGTTTTCTGGAGGTACTGAATTCAACTTTACAAGGGCTTACCCCAATGGGATGGACTTGTCTCATGTCAGGATTGATCATTCAATTTTCAATGACTGTGATCTTGCTTTACATGTATTTTAAATCTGAACTTATGTTTTGCTTCCCAGATTTTTCAGGCGGAGTTCCAGTGTGTCTCTACAGAATCTCACCACTGATTAAGTGATGTCTTTTTAAAAAATTGTGTTATTTTCTTAAACTTGTTTATTTTTTTACCAGTAATCTTCATATTTCTCTTTCAAGTTGTATGGTCCTTAGGATATTAACTGCTCCTTTGACTGTGCCTGTGTCAGTATCCTGCCCTTTCTCTCCCTTGAGTGGAAGGAAGAAATAAAGAATGAAGTCCAAATGGGAGAAGCTTTACATCATTACTTCCTTTGAACATCCAAAAGCTGCCACATGACCTCAGATGTTAGCAAGACCCTTTATACTTTTTCATATTCTGCCTTCATGCTGGGAAGAGTCTCCCCAGCTGAAACAAAAGCACTACAAATCCATCTCCCATCCTCTTTCATGTTTCTCCTTGCCATGTGGCATACCCAAAAATAATAAGTAATTAATCTGTAGTTTCCATGGTTTGTCTCACTGTCAGACAGTGCTTCACTGTCCCTTCATGTTTCTCACAGGCTTGTTGAGACTGGAGCTGGTCTTCTGTTCTGTGTTTGCATATTGTGTTGGGACACATGTCCTGATTTAATGGTAGATTTGTGCAAGGGTGGCCAGCTGGTGCTCTGAGATGCATGCAGCAGGAGGCTGGGCTGGCTCAGGCCGCTGATTGTACCCAGCCTCATGCTCTAATGAAGACACTTTTGCACAATTACTGCTGGCTCCCATCTACAGCCTACTCCAAAGGTGAGCCAGTCTCAGAGCTGCCTCTTTGGATGTTAGAGTTTAGGTTCTCAACTGTGCCAAGCCCATGGTGGATGGCGCATGAGATCAGCTTGAGCTGCAGCTATCCCAGCAATAAGTGGTGCCTGAGTACTGGCATTCAATAGTCCTGTGGCAGGTAAACCTCAGGTGCTGCACAGAACCAGAGCCTTGGAGTGAATTTTAGCAAAGACTAGTTAAACTTGTTGAGCTTGCAAACTAAAAGGTATAAATTGGATGAGTTGATGCAGACTATGTGGAATTAAGTTACCCATCATGTCCAAGGTCAGATAATAAACTGATTCTCTGCTGCCTTAAGTATTGGAGGCTTGGAGGCTTCTATGCTCAGCACTGTAGCACGGCTTTCACATTATCCTGATTTCTGCTTATGTCGTGGTTCAGACCTGCCTCATGAGGGACCTCAAAGCACCTCTATATATTTTTAAATATCATTAAATAAAATTTAAATTTTATTTTTAAATAAATCAAGAAACTGCACATCTGTCTTCCAAGGGCCTTTGAAGGGGCCTAATTATGGGGAGCCAGGCCCTTTGCTTTTCTGCTCTTTGTGTTTTTAAATCCAGTCACCTGTTTAGTCAAGGAAATTTCTAATGATGACACTAGAAATACATTTGGGTAAGAAAACTTGGACAAAAGAAATCCCTCTTAATGAATTGGAGCTACTGTGCACCCTGAGTTCATGCCACCAGAGGAAGTAAGTGGCAAAAATAGGCCTGATTCTTATTTGAGGTCAGAATGAGGAATCTAGGGGTCTGATCCTATGTGTTCCTGGGGAAGAAACTGAACCCCAAAGGAATGGTTTCTGAGTGATCTAGACCTCAAACTCATTTGTTTAGTTTAAGCAAGGTTCTAGTTAAAACATATTTACTGTTCCAGTGTAACAAGATACCTGCAATGTCTTCACCCTTCAATGTCTTTATCCTTCATCCTTTAGTGTTGATGTTGTGCTAAGTGATGGGGTTTGTAGTTCTACTCTCTCTGTGTCAGTTCCTTGCTGTCTTCACTGCTCTTCACCAAAAAAATGCGTTCTTAGAGAGCTGTTAGAGTGCTGCTGTTTGCATTTGTTTTGTTGGATCACAGTGAGATACTCTTAACAATCCTTAAAAGAGGTGATTGCCATCATTTGTACAGTGAGTACAAAACTGAACACCTCCAAATCTCTACTTCTACAACTTATTCCTCTGAAATAAGAGGAATTGGTGTGGACAGCTTTAGAAATTAAGATTGTCACAGTTCAAATAGTACTTCTTTGCCTTGGAGGATCTTAACCTGGTCTTTCAGTGTTGGGATGGGGATTAAAGGATTGGCATAGACACACCTACTTTCTTCTCAGTATAAGGTGTGAATTTTAGGGAAGAGGTAGTAAATGTTGCTGCTCTGTCCTACTTAGATTATGAACTGCAGTACAGCAGTTTTCTGTCATGTCCAAGCTATACCTTCCTAGGTGGAAGTCCAAAGGATATAGACTAAGTTGGTGAGGAAGTAGAAGAGGAAAGGTGTTACAGCCTATTGTTATAATGCCTGTTCCTCAGATCCTTTAAAATTGCTCTGAAAATAACTTTTCCAATGAAAGAAAGCAGGAAAGAATATGATTACAGAAAGGTGCAGAGCATATTTCATCTATTCTTCTGCAGGCTCCTTAGACTTGAGAAGAGAGCTGTGCAAATGCTGCTACGGTGCGAAGCTTAGGTTCTCGTCATCTTTTGTCACCAGCTACTGATCTGGCTGGCTATGGGTTGCAGAGAACATGATCCTCTCTGGAATGGTGGGAAATAAGACAGGGGTCTCTACTCCACGTGTGCCTGGAGCTGCTGTATTTCTTAGGCATGTTTGTCAAAGGTCACAGTGGAGTTATGGTTCTCGGAGCACAGGCATAGCTTGGGTGGTGTCTAACTGTGTGTGTAGGGTGGAAAGAAAACCAACAGAGATGGCTAAAGGTGACAAATAGCTCCTTTCTTTCATATCACTTACCAAATAATTGCCTGGATCCCAACATGAATGGTTTTCAAATCCAAATTCAAAATAAACCTAGGTTTATCTTTTTCTACTGCTATTTCTTCCTCCTCCGTGATTTGTAGGAGGTACTTAAAACAGGCTTACGTTAGTGTTCTCAAATTACTTTTTTGCCGCCTGTAATGACAATTCCTCAACATAATGACTTGTCTGTGTTGCTCAGAGTTAATTCTTTGATGAGGTTTGCACAAAAATATTTTATTGTTGTGGAAGGTGAGTTCAGTGTCTGGAGTAATATAATCAGGGAAGCTCTCTCGTTCAGAGACTGAATTAAATTTTGCTTAGCCTTAGGCGGTCTTCTTTTAGCTCCATCCTTTAGGGCTCAATTGCCAGTTAAATAATTCCCTTATTCCCACTATCTGATGAGGACAGCAAGCTGCACCAGGTATTTCTTCATATTCTTCATAGTCTGATAAGATAGTGTGGGAAAAATCACTGCGTGGATTCATGGGTGCTGTGAGTGAAAATGGAAAAAACTGAACCCAAGCCACTGTGCTGCATTTTGACATGAAGCTAATTGAAACTGAGCAGTGCCATAAGGCACATACTGTTTCTATAGGCCCCAAGTTGTTGGTTTGCTTGTTTTATTTTTGAAGGCTTTAAATCAACCCTGTAGATATGCAGCCCCTTTTGTAACCCAGGTTTTGGATGACCCCTAAAGCTGAGTCTTGGCTGCATGCCTGGGGCAGGAGTAAAGCGAAAGGTGCTTGATGCTACACATTGAAACTCCAGACTTGACTGATTCTGTAAGGATCACACATTAATAACTTTAGCAGGAGTGGTGTCTTAATCAGCACTCAGATCTCCCATATTTACTGTGAGATATTGAGAGCTGTTTCTTCAGTAGTTTCCTGGGCCTGCTTTTTAACCAGCCCTCATTGCTGGGTTAGGGTTAGCTTGCAAAGCCTCCTATTTCTGTCTTAGTCCAATGCCATTTTGGTAGCAACAAAAAGGAGGGTCCTGAGTGCCAGGACTTCATCCTGACTGCCATTACATGGCACATGCAGGACAACCAGGGGATCAAGTTCAGCCAATGTGGACTTCTGAAAGGCAGGTCCTGCTTGGTCAGCCTGATCTTCTTCTATGACCAAGTGACCCACTTAGTAGATGAGGGAAAGGCTATGGATGTACTCTGTCTAGACTTCAGTAAAGCATTTGACAGAGTCTCCCACATCCTCTAACATCCTTCTAGAAAACCTGTGTGCTTGTGGCTTGGATGGCTGAACACTGCAGGAGGTAGAAACTGGGCTGGATGGCCAGGCCCGGAGAGTGGTGGTGAATGAAACTAAACCCACCTGGTGGTGGGTCACTAGCAGTGTTCCCCAGGGCTCAGTTTTGGGGCTGGTCCCTGTTTAACATCTTTTTTGATGATCCAGACCTGGGGATTCAGGGCACCCTCAGTAAATTTGCAGAAAACGCTAAGTTGGGTTGATCTGCTCAAGACTAGGAAGGCTCTGCAGGGAAACCTGGACAGACTTGATCAGTGGGCTGAGGACAACATCATGAGGACATGATGGGGAAGTGTTGGGTCCTGCACTCGAGTCCCAGCAGCCCCATGAAGCCTGACAAGCTTGGGGAGGGGTGGCTGAAGAGCTGGTCAGCAGAAAGGGACTGGGGGGTGCTCAGTGTGAGCCAGCAGTGTGCCCAGGTGGCCAAGAAGGGCAATGGCATCCTGGCCTCTATGCAGAACAGTGTGGCCAGCAGGACCAGGGCAGTCATCCTGCACCTCCTGCACTCAGCATTGGTGAGGCCACACCTCGAGTACTGTGTTCAGTTCTGGGCCTCTCACTTTAGAAAGGACACTGAGGTGCTGGAGCGTGGCCAAAGAAGGGCAACAAGGCTTGTGAAAGGTCTGGAAAATGTGTCTTATAAGGCATGGGTATGGGAGCTGGGGTTGTTTATTCTTGAGAAGAGGAGGCTCAGGAGGGACCTCACTGCTCTCTAGAACTACCTGAAAGGAGGTTATAGTGAGGTGGGGACCAGTCTCTTCTACTGTGGCTTCAGTGAGAGGACCAGAGGACACGGCCTTAAGATGAGACAACGGAGATTCAGATACCAGGGGAAAAAAATTCAGTGTTAGGATTTTCAGGCATTGGAATAGGATGCCCAGGGTGGAGTCACCATCCCTGGAGATGTGTGAGAGGTGGCTGGATCTGGATGATATGGTTTAGGGGTTATGGTAGAGCTGGGTTGACAGTTGGCATTGAGGATCTTAAAGGTATCTTCCAAGGCTAATGACTCTGTGATGCTATGAAAAGCAAGTCAGAAGGTTTTATCACTCCTCATTAATATCTTCCTAAATTGTGGATCCTGTTAATTTGGAATTGCCTTGCAGAACTTTAAATCTGAGAAATTTGTAAAATCACCAGCTTGTATTGTCACTTTTTGGCTACTCCTGCTTTCCATGGAGACATGCAAATTGCTGCCTTATGTTTTAAAGAAATAAGGATAGGTATGAAGCTAGTCGTAAGTGTGTTAAGTATGTGAGAAAGTAATTTTGTGGGGTCTGCAACTTGTAATTTTAAGGAGAGCTCAGTATTTGTAACAGCTGACATTTAAATTGATGGTAACCTAATTTTATCTAATGAGCTTTAAATCCATGGTGAACTTGGGCCAAATTAATTTCTACATCTTCATTACACTCAACAGCAGTTACAAGGAGACACCCTTGCCTTCTTTTCTTTTTGACTATTGTCTTTTAATTTTTAACTTGTCTGTGTTGTTTGTAAAGGAGAAATATATTCAGTTTGTGTTATTCTGTAGACACAGGAAGTTTTTGGGAATTTAGTAGCCTCTCTCTCAGGAAACAGACTTGTAGAAATCCTGGTTTCATTTCACATGGGACAATTGGCTGCTTTCCCTTCACAAATGTTGGTTCTTAGGCCACCATAGGTAGAGACTGGTTTACATGGGAGACTACTGAGGAGGTGAGCATTTTGAAACACATGTTGGGAACTTTGACAAGAGCTGCTAGCCCAAGTGCACTCTCCAGATCTGCCTGAGAAGTGAGAAAAGGTCTGGCACACAAAACAGAAAACCCCAAACATTTGTGAAATTCAACATGAAATTAAACTAAACCAGCCCCAGATTAATACCCTAAGAGAGGAGGCTTCTTGTAGAAGTCAAGTGCCTTTGCATTTTTGCATAACACAAAGGAGAGGTGATGGTCTACCAGCTCCTGCTGATAAGAAGGCTGCCTTCAGTCCTGAAGAATCTCTAGGAAAGCTGTGCACATCTTCCACATGCTCTGTGCTCAGTGCATAAAGAAGATGGTAGATGGGATGCATTATTTATGGGGCTCTTCTGTAGCACTATGACTCTTCAGTAGGCAGAATGGAGACAGTTCATTGCAGGGCATGTTGTCCCTGGCTCAGTATGGTGTTAACCATTTCTACCTGATGTGTAGTAATTTGGACAGTAGGGTGAAGACTGTGACGTGTAATATGTTTTGTAAGATCCATTTAATATCAAGAAGAAGGAACCAGTAAGATTTTATTAAAAAAACCAAGGTATTTCCCCAGTCCCTGGTGGATGATTGGTTGCTGTCAAGGCACTTGTAGGTAATGTTTCAAGGAGAATCTGTTTACTTAGTAGAATGTGCCAAGACATAATAAGGAAATTTCTGTATCTGAGTTGGGATCTACTAGTAGTAAGTTTTCAAAGTATCTTGCTTAGCTGTAGTTCATAATAGCTCATAATAGTGCACACATGTAAAGATCTGCCATGGCTTCAGTTAGCCAGTTGTGAAATAAAGTGGATTTTTACAGGAAATACTGTGAGCTGTAATCCACTTAGTTTATTGGCAAAGCAAAAGCAAACAGGGGTGAGATGTTGAAGTGATAACTGTGTGATGGTATAATTAAAGCTGTACATCAGTGGTGATTGACTACTAAGTGATGACAAGAAATTCTGGTGTAATCAGAAACAACCATTTTCCATCATTATTGGCTTGCACCACTTATGAATAAAAGACCTTTTCAGAAGAATGTGTCAGTGTCTTGAAAACATTTTGAGGTTTCCTTGATTCCAAATACAAAAATACATAGAAGATCACAAAAATTCCCATGACTTACATGACCAGATGATTTTTTTCCAAGGAGAATTGTGGTTTTATGTCACAATTTATCACATAGTCTTTTGAATATATGTTGGATTTTGACAGGCTTTCTTTTACTATATTCATCAGTAAGAGCTCTCCTAATTCAGAGGGTAGAAGTATTTCAATAGATATGAAAGACTACCTTAAAGCAAAGGCAGGGAATCAATGCTTAAGTGGGAAGGGGTCTATTTCTGAGTGCTTGTGGAATGTCACGTGGTGTGCAGTGGGATGCTGTACTTCACCATTTAAGTAAGGGTAATTAATATTTCCATTTTCTGCCTTTTCCTTTTAAATTAAGCACTATTGAACAGTTACTTTTCTCCTTTCCTATGTTTTTATAACTGCTGTTATGATGAGCTCTTGATCCTATCCATTGCTTCTGGTACTGCTACAGTATTCTGGCTTTGAAATTAAGGAGCCCAAGATTATCAGAAGCCCAAGATAAATCTGATGGGAAGCTTTTCCAGTTTTCTTCAGACACTTTTCATTCTTAAGTCTGGTTCATATAGGGACATGTATTGCTTAAAATACAGCTACTGGTGGGGGGAATTCAAAAGATGCATAATGAGCAAGTTTGGATACTTTTTGCCAAGAGGGCTCTTTTTGATCTCTGTATGCCAAATGAATCTCTTAGAATTTCACTGCTTATAGCTATTCATAATAAATAAATGAATAATTAAAATTGTTATTAGGAAAAACCATGGACTTGTAGCCTTTGGAAAATGTAGTCCTCACTTCACTTTCTGCTAGAGTGAAACATGTATAAATATGAAAGGTCTGATTAGGGATCTTCATTGCATCACTGCTAACCTGATGCAATTGATTTGATTTCACATCTATAGATGGATGTAAAAAACAGGTGGGACAAAGTTGATAAAATGGCCAGTAGTTTCCTTCAGTTAAAGTAAATGCTTTTGTAAAGTGTTTACTGAATGAGAAAGAATTCTAGAAACTGGATGTGTGGTCATTGTAATTATTTTATTAAAAGTTTCCATTGTAGCAATATTTTGGAAACCCTTGGAATTGATTTGGGAAAGGGCATTTCTGTGAATGACAAATGTCTTAAGGTTTTCTGCGTGCCCCATTCAGTCTGCCCTGGATGTGCTCACATTATTCCTTTGCTGTGAGCTGGAAAGGGGACAGCCAAGGCAGTTCCAGGTGCATTTCTTTCTCTGTGAGATCCTCACTTGCATCTTCATATCTTTTATCTCTCGTTCTTTTTGCTGATCCCAGATGCTTAAAAACTAATCAAGAACCAGAAGCCAAGAAACTGATTTATGAAATAAAGGTTTGTGGGAAGGAAAACCATTTTTAAATTTGTCTTGTGACTTTTAGGCCTTTAGGGTGACCTTTTTCAAATACTATGAAAAATGAAAGCTAGAAACTCACAATATAGAAAGGAAAGATTTTTGCTTGTTCATACAGCTTCAGGGCTGGAAGAATACCAAATATTGTAAAAGCTGTAATTAAATCTTAGTTAATTACTCTATTTATCCCCACATCCTAAACCTTCTTGAACATTCTGAAAATAGGTGGGGTTTTCTGTCAAATACTTAAAATACTCTTTCTTACAACTCAGATATTTTCCTTTGTTGCCTCTAAATAAGACCTAAAAAACATATTTCCTCTAGACTGAAAAACACCACATTGTCTGCAGAAACTGCCAGATGCAACCTATCAGTCAAGGCAAGGTGAAATGTTCAGATGTGTTTGGCAGTGGAAAAATGCATCATTTAAATTCATTTAAAGAGCAGTGCCTGATCGTTTAAATTACCGTAAATACAATCTCACTTTAAGATGGTCTTACGGTATGCAGGGCTTTTTATTTAAAAAAAAAAAATCAATCTTTGGAAATATGTCATATATAAATTACGCTGACAAATAAGAATAAATATACACATACATATGGTACATGTTTTATTTATAAAAAAATAAATCAAGAGTTATGCAACGTGGTGATATAAATACTTCTAATATCAGAATGACTTGCTGCTGGACTCTGTTATGTTAAAAAGGTCAAAATGCAGAATGATTCTTCTGGCACAGATTTTCCTAAGTCCTTACAAGTATCAAACTCTAACAAGTATATTGATTGTATTTTTAAATACCAGCTTGATTACGAACACATAATTTCTTTGACTAGCTTTGATGGTTTCCTTCCTGTAGTTAAGAATGTGCCATAATTTGAGTAATTGAAATCTCTAAAATCTTAGGTTTTGGTAAGGTAATGTTCACCTCTGTTAACTGAATATAAAGTACATTAGCACATTTCAAAGTGTGTTCTGATCATGGTGATCAGGAATGAAGGATAGTGAAACAGGCAGGGGAAATTCCAGATTATATTTTGCAGCTTGCATGCAGAATCAGTAGCTCTGGGAAGCCTTTTTCATGTGAGGTTATTTCAAAACCATTCCCCGTACATGTCTCTTGTCACATACAAGACCTGTTTCTGCCTGACTTAAAGTCAAGAACTGACTTGAGTGAAGATCAGTCTTCGAATTCTACTTTAAAATTTAGTATCCTCAGTATGTTACTTAAAAAATTATTAGCTTTCCAAGGGTTTTTTTTTACCTGCCTGAACATTTGCTTCTGTAAAGTGAGTTTTTGAAAAACAAATTTCATACCTTCCAAAATAAAGGATTCCCCTAAGAATCCTTTGTTACTTAAACAATACCCCTTTTTCCTTTTACGTGAATGAGATGCAAAGGGTAAATCAGTATGGCAATTGTATGGAAAAATCAGGCTTAGTCTGCAGAGATCCTGGTTCCAGGGTACTTCTGTTCTAATTGCATGCTTGATGATGATTTTGCATGATTTCTATATGGTCTTGTTAGAGAATGCAATATTCCAGACACGTGGATCTGGTATATGTTTAATCAATGTTTACTACTTTATTTTGGAAAGGACACAAATTTATCATGAAAATTACCTGAAGAGAAATAATTCCTCTCTGTTTTTTCATCGTCACAATTTGCCTAACCTCTGCTTCTTGATTTTCTTAATGCCAGTTAGGTCTTTCTTAGATTATGATTCACAGTTCATTTTTGGGTCACTGGGCTCACTTGTTTGGCATTTCACTTCAGATCTGAGAAGCCAAGTATTGGTTCCTGAGAGGCATTTTGGGTTTTGTGCATTAAAACATGAAACTCAGATATACCAGATAGAAAACATTCTACTTAACAGCATTCTTATCCTGATGATTCTTTTTAATGGATGCTATGCTTATGTGCCACAATATCAAATGCATATTAGTAGAAATTAAATAGTATGGGGGAAATTAACTGGGTGATCTGGGACAGGAAAGAACCCAGAAGTCATCTCTAAAATAATAGTTTTATACTGAAATTTTTGGAGATTTTTTTAGTTATAGAAACAACAATTATTTTCTCAGTTTCTTCCTTTTTTGTGTGGTTTAAGAATATATTACTGTGGTGGTTTTTTTTTTTAACACCAGTCTTCAAGTTAAATCTGATCACTGGACTTCTGCTAGGGAATTACTTTGGGACCTAAATCAGTGTGTGTAAATTATGCATGCATGAGCACAAGAATTAATTTTGTGTTCATAACAGCCAATTGTACACTCAGACGAATGTTTGCATATGTAGTCACCCATTTGGAACTGGGCCCAAACTAGATTAGGATTAATACCATGGGCTAGTTCCAGGATTTAGTTTTCAAGTCTGTTTATAATGATGCAATATGCATTAAAAATACTCACCTCTGCAGATTGCATTCTGCAGGTGCTGTTCTGGCTGCAAATCAGAGTAGCTGCAACAATCAGGCACCACCAGGCAAACGTGCACAGTGGAAATAAGGGGCTGGTACATTGGGTAAAACTGTCATCAACACAAATCTGGTGCATGTGTAATATTAAGAAACAGCCTAGGCTGTGTAAGAAGCTGTAGATAAGACTGCCCCAAGCATCTCTTCTTTTTCAAGCTTCTCCACTCCACACTGCTTGAGCAGCAGCTGTGCAAATGAGGAGATGGGCTATTTCCAGGAGACAGCCACTTCAGTTCAAACCTCGAGAAGATAGCTCGCCTTTTAAGAGTAATAATAGCTGCCAGCCATTGAGGGCCTCAGGGGATGGGATCTTGACATGCTGCATGACATTCAAGAAGCCTGCCTGATGTTCTGTGTCAAGTTGAATGCCCAGGCTTGAAGTGCAATGCTGGAGGGAGTAGGGGCAAAAAACTTGTCTCTTGATTTAAACTGAGTATTACATCATTCTCACACTTAGCATCTTCTGCAGCTGGGCACCCCAGACTTTCTGGTGGACAAAGAGTTAGACAGGTTTTCATCTGCTGCCCTGTCCCTCCCTCTATGCTCCCTCTCTACACAGTAGCTGCTACAGGACCTAGGCTCCTAAAAAAGCCCAGCATAATGTCGTCTGCCATCTCCTATTCCCGCTGGAGTTACCATCCCTTAATGGATCCACACTGATTTTAGAGGATTATCTACCGTGTTCTCCTAAGTTGTGAGAACAGACTGAGTCTGATACACACCAAGTGTTGTCTTCTGTCACAGGCCCCCATTGTTTGTGGTCAGACAGTGATGTGGCCTCTAGAGAGGGAGTTAGTCTTTGTTTTAACAAACCTGGTGATTAGGCTCAGACTAGCCTAAACAAGACTGAGATGTAATTGCATTTTCTATTACTGGAAGTTAGTTCCAACCATGTACATTTTCAGAGGTTTTAATGTCAGAAGTGGAAAGCACACATTGTACCATATAGTTGTATTTAGGACAGCTACGGAGTACCAAAAGAACAGAAGAATAAGCCATAACAAGGAAATGATTGTGCATAATAAGTTTTATGAAGAAAGAGGGAGTTAACTTGTTTTGAATCAAGGGAACGAGGATTGTTACTCTGATTTTTATTTTTTAATTGATTTTTACATTTTAATGTTCTTTAGGGTCAGATGACTCTGGTGTAAAATCTTGATATCAGATGGAATATCAATACAAAAATTAATGTACTGGAGGATTTTTAAAATCACGTTAAGTAAGATTGTTGTTCATACATTGTCTTCAATTATGAATAAGCCAAACATAAAGTTTTGTATGCCTATGGCATCCAATACAGATATCTTAATAGTAGTATGTTGTTTAAGCTGTAGGCACAGTCAAATCTGTGTGATGAGACAAATATCAGATGATAGCTTGTTTGCTGCCTACAATTGATTATTTCATTGATTTTTTTTTCTTTGCTATGTCATGAAGGAATCTCATTTTCAAGGTAATAGAACAATACTATAAATAAGTTGGATGTCTAACAGGCCTATAAAGCTGTACTTTTGAGATCATGTCCATGCCATTGAGGTGGAATGATTTGAGGCATAGCCGGAGGCAAGCAGAGAGAAGGTACTGCACAGGAAAACTAGTCTTTTAAGTCTCTAAGCACCAATTGCAGAGAGCAGGCAGAGTTAGGAATAAAATACACAGGGAACTAATGACAGGAAACACTAATTTAATGATACAAGGGAGATTCTTTAGTACACTGATCTCTGGACTCTGAAAACATATAGACAAAATGATATTCAAATTCAATACTTAAGCTTCCATTATTCTTAAGAACTTTTTCACTTGGAGTGTTAGTTTCACCTGACAATGTTGTTATGTAGGAGTTGGTAAGAATTCCTTCTCTCTCTTATTGATTTCAAAATTCTCCTGTCTGAAAAGATGCTTTTTTTCCCCTTGCTTTGCCTGAGGTTTTTTAGATTGTTCTAAAACTGAGATGTCTACTCCTGTAATCCACAGCTCAGCTGCAGTCAGTTCAGGGACTGTGGTGATCTCTCAGAGAACCTGCAGTCCACAGGGCTTATATGAACGATAGGTTTATAAGAAAATCTTACTGATTCTCTTCTTCATGGCACTGCTGTTTTTTTATATAGAGATCTTGCACAGAAGAGGAAATAAGTCAGTTCCTCAGGGGAAAAAAAAATGTGTATTTGCTGAACTTTTTAAGGTAAGAATGTCCTTTAAATTCGCAGGGTTACAGAAATGATGAAATGTAGTCAAGTAAATAAGTGTTGTTTTGGAAGAAATTATACTCAGAAGTTATTTTGACTTTTCCCCTTATGGGAAATAACAGTCATGAAGGCAGAGATAGAAACATTCTTCTACTCTTATCTTTGATACCTATATTTCTGAGAAAACTTTTCTCTCTTAATTTCAATTCCTAAAAGAAAAAAAAAATAACTGCTGTCAAGAATATGTGAATAAAACCTTGCTTTGATTTATTTTTCTTAGAATTTAATCTGTTGCCCTTTTTATAGGATAAAATTAATAGGGTAGCAAGGCATTATTAATGGGGCTAATCTAATATTTTGCTACCTAGAACTTAAATAGCAAATTATAATCCTCCTCAGCAGTACAGGAATTTCACCCTATTATTTCCTAAGTCTTATTAAAAATTGAAGAACATAATCACTTGCAAGTAACTTTCGTCCAGATCACCTATTGAAGACTGTCTGAGATACTCAGAGAAGACGGAACATAGCTGGTCTGACCCTATTGGGATGGGAATTATTTAGGTGGCCCGTATTTAAAAATGCATTTCATCTTGCTCTCTCCATTTAGAAGATGGTGCACAGCAAGCAGTGAGAAGTTGGGGGTCTAGCTAGGGCTCACTGGGCTGTTGTACCTGTGAGCAGATTTCTGTGAGGATGATTTGATGTGTCCTCAAGTCTGTCTTTTTGAGATCTAGTGCTTGGCTTCTTCAGTGACCTTTTATAAAGTCTAGTGTCACCTCTTATCTTCCTGATTCATTATCCTATTTATCACTTTTACCAAGTATAAAGATATATTCCTTATAGCCAGCTTGAAGTACTGTGAAAACGGACTGCTGGGTAATCAGCGATTAGTAGCATCCAGTAATCATCATGGCCTTACATTTCATCTGTGAAGAAAATTTCAGCTTGTCTAGATACTTAGCTTGCTTGTAACTTCAGAGATGGCACTGGTTAGCTACTTTTAGGGTTCCCAGGAATAAGCCCATTGAGACTTGCTGCTGGTGTGCTCCAAGAGGTTTCATGCCAAGTGAGCTGGAGCTATCAACTTAGCAGAAATAATGCTTCTGATTTGGTATTGGTTTTTTTCAAGGAGAAAAAAATTAATCTCTTCCTTTTTGTATCTTCCATTAATAACTTGGTCTTTCAGTATTGCTTAGAAAAAAGGTGCCTGGTGCAATCCTAAATATATCCTGTTGTGTTAACCTTTGCCTGGGTGTTTATGGGAAAGCAAATAAAAGCCTAATCTATCACAGCCTGGCACAGAGATTCAAAACTCATTTATATAGTAGACCCATCTCTCAAACATCCCTTTCCCATAACTTCAATATTTAGTAAACTATTGAAATCCAGCATTTTATAAGGTAATACATGCATGACAGTGGCATAGATAATGCCAGTTTGTTGTTTTACAACACGTGTAGTAAAAAGAGGGTGAAATTGGAGTGCAGGATATTTTCATCAAAATGATAAGGATGCTGAATCTTGTCTGCTGCCCGAAGAGCTGTTAGGAAGGCTAGTGTTGTGGCAGTGTAGTCCTGAGATTTTTGGTAGTGGTTTAGAAAAAGGAGTAAAAGGGTCTGGTGTTTATCATCTACAATAAAAGCTTGTTATTGCTGGGTGTGCTGCTTGTCTCCCCTCCTCTGCCAATTAAATGTAAGCTGTGGTTTGTAGATACTGATCATTGCACTGAGCAATTGGGGGAAGATCTTGCTGGTGCTGCTAATAGATAGTTGGATGTTTGTGTGTCACAATTCATCAGATAAGTTGAGGAGATTGCCAGCTCAGAGGTGTCCAGCAGCAATTTGTTATACTTGGAGCATGCTGCTTTGCAGACAAAGGCTTTAGTGGCTTGTTGCAGTCAGAGGGGAGTAATGGCATTTAGGCAATGCTAAACAAAGTTTTCTGTCTTGTACCTTTTCCCACTATAGGTCTGATAGCTTTAGCACGCTGCTGGATGCAAAATGCTGTAATAGTTTATGGCACTATCATATGTGCTGTTTGTTCAAGTCAATTCTATTCCCATCTCTTTCTGCCCTAACCAAATGATGATTTAAAATAGACCCTGAAAATGCATTTGCAACTGTAGGGTTATAGAAACAGGATAAGGGATACATATGCTCACTATTCACTCATGCCTGTTTCAGTAGTAAACTTCATTTGGTAAGCATTAATTCATTTGCAGATGTTAGTGTTCCACTGATCTTCTAGGACTGCAGTTTGGATCCAAGTTCATTTCATAAGTGGCCGATGGACTGTGTTAACCTGTTTTTTCTACTTAAGTCAATGTACTGCCAAGTATCCACATCACTAGGAAAATCACGATTGTCAGGGAGAAACTGGAGATTTGAAGCCAGTTCCTTCAGCCAGCTGTTGATTATAGTGTATTTGAGCCAGCGGAGAAATGAGAAATTATTCCATCTGAAGATGTGGTGATACACACAGTTCCACTTCATCAAAAGGCAAAATGTTTTCTGCTCAGGCCAGTGCTGAGTCCCAGTGGCAAGACTCTAGAAGGAGTTTGGCAACTATTGTTCCTGCAGCTGTCTGAGAACTTGCAGGAGTCTTTTGAGCCCAGTGGTTGAACTGCTGATGCCTGTGAAATTTATCAATATCTGATATTACATGATGCATGAAATTTATCAGTAAGGAAAAAAAAGTGAAACAAGTAATCAAAAATGTCTATGGAGCAGTTCTGCTGGAAAATGTCATTGCTAACCAAACTATTAAGAAAAAATAGACATACACATCATTTTACCCCATATCCACAAAAGTGGATAACTAATGTTGGTGATACAAAAATATGAACACTGAGACCTTTCCTCCTAATATAGGTGCGATAATACCAAGTTGCTTTCGCTTTCATTGTGTGCTGTCAGTAGCTGTAGCGTTATGTATACATCCAAGAATGTTGGTGAATAGCCTGACAAAATCCAGAGGTGAAATAGGAGATTATAAAAAAGCATAATTTCCCAGAGGCTTGCCAAAGCAAGAAGAAATTTGACTCTTTCAGAACTTGATCCCTCCATTGAGGATAGGAGGTGATGCTGGAGATAATTAGTTGAGTGGTCTCTGGAGTAGAAGCTTTTGGGAGTTGTCCAGCTTGCTGTTGTCCAGGGTTTCTTTCCCCAGGGCTTCAGTTACTGTCATATCCTATGTAGAAATGGACAAGTCTCCCTTTCTCCCTAGCTATAGTACTGCTGGAAGCATCCTCTGCTTACAGAGAATGTTCCTTCAGCTGTATTTTTCTCTCTCTATGCTCCTTTTTTGCTTGGTTGGCTTCTGCTTCGGCACAGTATATCAAACAGCTGCTCATCTTCAGAGGAATGAATGACCTTCCTACCATCTTTCCTTGCAGACCGAGAATTCAGCACTGCTGTTGGTCAGTCCTCATTGACAGCAATCCTGGAATGTTTGTCCCCCCCGCCCCTGAAGTTAATCTTCACAGGCTCTTAGTTTCTGTCCTTCCCACTTGTTAGGGAAAGAAAATACCCTAACATCTTGTTACCTCTTTAAAACTCCTACTTTCTGTACTGAAGGAAATTTGATATACAGTAAGACTGTCCTGAGACTAGAACTTACTACAGTAGTGAATATTGTCTCATTTTCTCTTCAGTCTCTCAGGGTCTTAGTAGGCATGTGTGAGATGACACCTTGTTAGGGCCAAAAATAATGGGCTTTGCTCTATGCTCATGTCTCCTTGCTTCATGGAGGATCTTGGTTCAAAACCTATATTCTAAACCTAAATTCTAAACTTCATCTTAACATGTCAGCATTTATTCACGGAATGGCTTGGGTTGGAAGGGATGTTTAAAGATCATCTGGTCCAACCCCCAAATAATGTTCATAATTTAGCATTTATAATAATGTCAGCTATTTGTTGTTAATATTACTTCGCTGAACAGGGAACTCAGCTTGGAAGTCAAGAGGAAAAAGAAATCATATGTTCTCTGGAAACGAGGTCAGGCTTTGCAGGAAGATTACAGGTGGTCGATGCTTCCAGCCTGTGACTCTTTTTTAATGTTTTGGAATAATGCCTTTAATACAATGCTGAAATTTTTTATAATACCTGAAGTAGCCAGACAGTATAATTATGTCACTATTGTAGATCCCTTCCAGATAAATTATTCCTTCCCTTCTCCTGTACTTTGTCCTACCCCCTATTTTCCCTGCTAGTACTTGCTTAGGTAATCTCTGATGGCATTTCTTCCCATCCCTGCACTAACAAAAGGGATTGAATATACAAAACAGTGCCCCGGCCTAGCCATTGGCTCTGTCACCCTGTAGGTCACCTCAAATTAATGGGACAATTTGCACAAATGTAAAAAAAGTATGTGTGATGTATGGTTTTTGAAAGTATTTTCTTTTCATCCAGCTGAGTTGGATTTTCACAGGATGGCAAAACCTCTGACATTAGCGAGGCCCGGAGATCAAGCCCTCAGTGTGATACAGGATGTGCTTCTCATCTAAATGGTTTCAAATATTTTGAAGGTGTCAATTTCTCTGTAGTTTTTATTTTTACTTCTTGTACTCATTTTCAGAAATGCCTTAACCTGTTTTCGTCTGAAAGATTTAGTAAAACACAAGTGCCTGAGGACAGCAGCACTCCCTCAGAGGGAAGGTCCTTCTGGCCCAATACTCTGTCTCCAAAGTGTCCAACCACCAGTGTCTGAAGAAGAGCACATGAGCACTGAAGTGTAGTCCTGACAAGGTCCTGGGGGTGCTCACAGGCCTCAGTGGCCGGGACTGGCCTCCCCTGGGACCCCCAGCCCCACCATCTCCTGCCAAGGGCCCAGGAGATGTGTCCCCTCAGACCTGGGTCAAACCTTGTCATGCAGAGCTCTGTGTTTAACGTGGCTTAACTGCTCGGTTCTGTTTCCTGTGCTCACCATAAATTAAGTAATACAGAGGCTGTTATTCGCCTGCTATGATGGGGACATCTCAGCTTCAAAAACTTAAGAGGACACATAGCACAAAGTTTACAACTGAAAATAGAATGTTCTTGTTGTTTTTCTGGATCAGTTTCAGAGGCAGTGCTCACAACTATTACCACAATGTGCATGTGTAGCCAGGAGCAGGCTGATGTGTTCTTCAGTTTAGCTTGAAAATACATCTTTTGCAGTCTTGCAAAGGCAAGTGACAGAGCTACAGAAAATAGCAGCAGGAATGCGTGCCAAGCAGCTCCTGTTTCCTGAAGAGAATATGAAGAATGATCAGGACCAACCACACACAAAAGAAAAAGCAGAGGAGGTGTGTCAAACTGTAGTGAATTTCTGAAATATGGCACATATTGATGCCAAGCACACTTTTTGTCTTCCAGATCTCACTCTATTCCTGTGCTTCTGTCCTCATCAGTGGTCAGGGTCAATGCTGCCGAGGAAGGCAAACACCCCCGGGGACCACTGCCAATCTACCCCAGGGGAAAAACTCCTTCCTGACCTTGGTGGGGCAATCTGCTATTCCCTGCTATTACATGAGCAAGACATGGCCTCTCCTCTCACAGGCTGATCACAACTCCCAGGAGATGCCCAAGCCCTAGTCAGATGCTCTACCTAGTAATTTCAGGAGCTTCTGAGACTGCTCTCATGCCCCTGGACTGATCTACCTTGAGGGCAAGAATCCTTCCTGCACATGCTTCCTGCACAAATGGGTGATTCAAAGTCCTGGGAGCCCTGGAAACATCTCTGCATTTCCTTTCTTATGGCTGCTCCCACTGACTCCACCGGGAATGTGGACAAGGAGCTCTGCAGTGTTGCTCAAGAAAGCATTTACTTGATCTGGTCACAGCTATGTAGCTGAAAGAGATTTTCATCCTTCCAATTCTGAAGGTGGCCTTGCAGGCAGAGAACCTCCACCAACCTTGTCCATTACCTGGTCTCCTTTTGTCAATTCCCTCCAAGAAATTTCAACAGCTCCTCAGGGATTTCCTCCTGGATGTCTTTGGCTGGCCCTGGGCCAGTTCTGGCAGCAGGACACAGGAGGATGCTCCCTTTTATCCTGCCCAAGGGTACTGTGAGTGCTGCATTGCTGGGTGGTTGCACTCTGACACATGGGGGTGATGGTACCCACCATGTGCAGCATCATCCTCCAACCAACATCATTCGTAGGAAGGCTTTTGGGTGCTGGCCCCAAGGCACTCCCTGTGCCCCAGAGGCCCAGCGTGCTGTCCTTGCCCTTGGTGACTGCACTGGGCACAGCTGCTGGGCATCCCCGACACATCTTCTGCCTCTTGGCTCCCAAGGACCAACCTCGTGTTGTTACTCCTCTCTCAGGCTGTGGCAGAACCCAACCTCACAGCCCAGAGACCGCCCCTGTCTGTCACCTTCTGTGCCAGAGCTAATGGCCATGAGGTCCTGCAGGGAGGACCAGGGACATGAACTATCTGGTTACAAACCCTTTTCCTGGAGTATAAGGGGGGTGATTTCTGCAGCTGTGGGCCGGAGGAAAGCCAAAGTGAAACCAGAGCCATAGGCTGCTGGTGGACAGAGCCAGCAGATCACCATGGAAATAATACAGACTTTGAGAAACCAGTAAGTGGAGGTGACATTGGTGTGGTGGAAAGGTTGATCATTTTTGGACATAGAACATTTGGATCTGAGCCCAAAGCACAGTCAGGCAAATAAGAACTCTTCCAAACCAGGAAAATAGCTCATTGCTGCTTTTTCTGTCACGTCCCCTTGTTCCACTAGAACCATGCTGCATGAATTTTCTATTGAATACGCTCACTAGCTGTGTTTATGTGGAATACAAAACACACTTAATCCATGGGTAAAATTTTCACAGCTTGTTTATCACTATCCTTTCTGAAAGTTATTTATGAGAGGAGAGCTTAGTTGGTCTTGAAATTCCCTACCAGCTAGTTTTCAAGCAAACCTAAAATTTTAGCTCATAAAATCCCATTTTGTATGGGATGTACAGATTTCTTTTTCTCAAAGTCCTCTGGACAGGAGCAGCGATAGCAGATTTGTCTCTAGCCTTGCTGTACCTGCTGATCTCTCCAAAGCAACATTCAGACACATGCAAGGGCCTGTCCTGTCACACGGAGCTTTCATTGAGATTCTGTAAGTTAAGTGGATATAGTCAGACATTGTATACTCATTGCACTAGTTTTGCAAACTACCTACCAACTGTGCTAGAAGACTGTTTTACATAGTTTCTTTTATTAATTAACAAAAATATTCTTTTGTATTTGAATGATGTCATGAGCCACACTGGCAGTCTCTGAGGGTTCCAGATGGGCAAAAAGAGGGAAACTCTTTAGTCCTTCTTGGCATCTCTCCCCCAGGCACTGCTAAAGACCAGCAGTTGCCTTTCAGCGTCTGATGCCCTCCTTATCCACGTCAGCATTACCAGCAACAGCCTTCTTCTTCACTACATGGCTGCAGAATTCATTTAAAAGTTCATCAGCAACCTTTATTCACTCTCCTGGAGAGTAAACTGTATCCCCACGGACATCAGGAACGTGAGCTGCACCACACCGACCCACCAAGGTTTGGTCTCTTGCAGTGCCTGGACTGGTTGGAAACTTTCTCCCATAAAACTTCCCAATGAAAGCTCAGTTGATGCCAGCCATGGATATTTCCTCTTTTAAAAGGCAGACACCAGTTCTGAAAGGAGCTGGACTGGCACCACCAGCCCTGTGTTCAGAGCCCACCCACACACCTCATCCATGGCTCAGCTGGCTGGCCGAGGCTGGATCTGGGTGTGACTGTGTGGAGCTGGACTCCAGCAGGTTACTCATGGGTGGAGCCCCCTTGACACATCTCTCAGGCTCCACCCTTCACAGTCCGCTGACATCAAGTGTAGGAAACAGGAAAGTTCATGGTCAGGTCCTTTGAGTTTAGATTACAAAAAAAACATCATTCATGAATGCAGGTTTCCTTGTCCACATCATATTCTGGATTTTATGATATGTGTGAGGCAGAAACTCCATCTCAGGGTATAGTTCTACAGCCCTCACCCTCCAGTCCAGCTGAGGCCTGGGAAGAAGACTTACTACCTGATGACTTCCAAAACTGGGCTGCAAATTGAGAACAATGTGGTAGATTTGCAAATGAAAACTGAAAAATTTGCACCTGAAAATGGCATCATATGTTGCTATATTTTTTATTTGCCTTTGGTGTAAAACAATCAGAGTTTTCATTTTATATTAATATATACAAGATTTTGTGTCTTTACTTGAAAAAGCTGGAGTGCTTTCCACAACAGATGTAACTGATTTTGAGCCAGATTTCAATGCAACTGAGGTTTGTCTCTGGGCAATTAAAATCCTCAATTAACATATTAATTATTTTTCTAATGATATTGCATTCTTTTTGTCTTCTGAAGGGAAAAGAAAATGTCTAATTTGTATACTGATTTGTGGGTTATTTAGCTAATTTACACATGAGAATTTCCTAGTATTTATTTTATAGTCACAAACCCATGCATTTATTTTAAGGGATTTTATATATTTCCTATTCTAGTAGCTTCAGCTGGCAGGTGTAATTACCAAACCTGAAAAATGCAGGAGTTTGTCTTACGTGTTTGTACTTGTTGAGACAGAAGGAACAAACACTTCTAACATAAACAACCGGTGCTACTTATCTTTCTCTGATCTTTATAAAAACTGAAAACCCTTGCAAATATCAATCTGTGAAAGTTAAAAAAAAAAAAAGTAATTCTGATCTCTTCAATGGTGTTCCAGTCACTTCAATGCAAAGACAGTGCCTAAACTGTACAGCATGCTGCTCTTAATTGAGGCTGATTGTGGCAGGGGCAAATGAAGAAGGGAAGCAACAGAGGAACAGAAAAGTACATCTACTGTACCAACATACCTACTCTTCTGTCATTGCTAACAGGATTGTTTGTTGACAGAAAAGCGTGTTCTGTGTTCTGCTAGCACGGCTACATGTGGAGCTCCATCTCCTCCAAACTTGCTCAGGAGTTTGGGCAGATGTCTGTTCTCAAATGCCAGATCAGCCCCTGTTGCAAGTGGTGTCACATGCTGAGCACAATTATTTGCTGTCTCTAGAAACAAACTGTTGAGCACTGAATGAAATAATTTTTCAAGCTTGAGTTGATTTTCTTGGTTTTACTAGCCTGTACTGCACATCATGGCTGGAGACTTTTTGGGCTAATTGCTATACAAACTATCCCATGGGTTAAGAGGAAGCAGTATAGGAAGCATGGGCTGCAGCCAGAGGCCAGGATACAGTAGAAATGTAAACATGTACAAGCAGATGTGTGCATAAGTGTGTAGAGATTTAAAAGACATACTGATCTTAGCTGTTTGCATTCCAGCTTTACTGTGATTGGGGTTTTCTTTGCAAAAAGTGTTTTTGAGAAAGGGATTTGAAGCAAAATGGCAGCGACCAGCAGGATATGAGTCTTAAGATTGCTTCAGGCAGGACATGGCATGCATAAAGATTATGTTAATATACTTGTATGATGAACTCAAAAAAACCCAAAGGTACACAGAGACTACTTAAAAGGCAGGATAGGAGGATCAAGCATCAGCTGCAGAGACCAGCAATGGCTTCTGTAAGGTGGGGGACAAACCTGAAGGAAATGAAAAGTGGAGGGGGAGAAAGAAAAGGTGGAAAAATAGCAGAAACTATGGAGATGGATAAGAAAACTGAAGGGAAAGGGATTGAGGCATAGCTGGGCTTATCAGGGCTGCATAGCAAACAAGAAACCTTAATGTTAAATGACAGGTGAGGAAAGAGAAGGTGTTAGGTAAGGTGAGAGAGATAGAAATCAGGGAGGTAGTAAGCATCAATTGAATCAACTTCAATTTGCTTTGTTTCCAGAAGGAAAAATAGCTTAAGAAAACTTCACTGCTGACTGGACTTTTCTCCCTCCTTTTCTTCTGGATCATGATAATTTCATATGGAGATTAAGAATAAAATACTCATCCTCTGAGCAGGGCTGATTTTGTAGACAAACTCTTGTTCCCAGACAGAAAATGAATATGTACATAGGCTGTAGTAGTCTCAAAACAAGCAGCACAACTCCTGTATTCCTTAGTCAGTTTCTCTCACCTCTTTGTCACACAGTTTCTAAACATAATACTTCTGACTTTCCTGGCCCTTGAGATGATATGTTTGCATATGCATTTATTAAAATAAGTGTTGTTTAGACTTCCACTGCAATAGCAACTGGCAAACCTAGTCATGGACTGAGATGTACAAATGAGAGCCATGTGAAACCCAAACTAAAGTGGCAGGAAACGTGCAATCTGAATGTAAAGACAGTAGTTCATAGGTGACTAGGGACAGCCAATGAGCAAATCCAGGAAACAGTGTTCATCTGAGCAATGATAGTCTTTCTGATCATAGACTCTCCAATTTACCTGAAGTGCACTTCAATTATAGTTACGGTTCTGAAGCACATCATTTAATATAAATGTACCCATGAGTAAATCTATCCATATGTAAGATAGCATTTCTACTATTGCTGTTGAAGTCTGAATGCATACAGGCACACCTGCCACTTGTCCTGGAGCAGGGGATGAATACAGCACAGGGGAGAGAGCCCCAGCCACAGTGGGACACTGGAGCTTTGCTGCCCATGGGGTGTTCCTGGCTGGATGGGGTGATGGCAGCAGGGCTTTCTGTCAGGTTTGCCATAAACCCTGAGCAATGTCATTCTTTCTGGATTAAATGTGTGAAGAAATCACAACACATTCTGCCTCTGTGCAAAAGATGCTTTCTGTGACTCAGTATAGGTTTTGCATGGTATGTGAGCCAGGCAGTTTAGGTAGATAAGTACACTGGTTTATTTTTGCTTGCCATTCACAAACTGAGTGACTTGAATTGAGGTTTGTAATGCTGAGATGCTTTGAGGAAGGAGGAGTGAGAAAATGTATTGTAATACGTTGGAGTTGTGTTGTCTGGCACAGCAGGAGGCAGATGGGGTGGAAGTCTGGAAGCTCTTTCTCCTTTCAGGGTGGTCTTGCAGCATCCCTGCTCTGCATAACCTGCTGGTGTATTGTGGATGGTTCTGGAGGCAGGAGTGAAGCTGTGGGGTTTTTGCATTGCCTATGAGAATGAAACTTTCTATGAAAGCTGCATTAGAACTGGCTTAGGAAGAGACCTTTGCATGTGCTTGTATCCCAAATCACAGAAAGTAGACAATGGAATGTCTCCACTGTATGTGGCATAATGTAGTTTATTACTTTTTGTTACGTGCAAAGCTACTAAGTCTGAAACCAGCTTCTGTGTGGTTGTAGAAAATTCATGGTGACTGGTTGTGAGAATAGGATTTACAGTTCAGCTATTTGGAAGAGTTTTTCTGTGTGTACTTCTAACAGACAGCTGAAAAAAGTGTGGATTAACTTCTCTGAGATTGCCTTTAAAGATGATGTGGCTCCTTGCCCAACTTTGGGATCACCCTGCATTATTTCCAGTGTAAATACGCTTTTTCAGTAAAAGCAAGGGGCCAGCAGACTCTAGGCAGTTGGTAAATTTGGGACTAAAATGGATTATATCCATAAGATTTACTGGCTTGTGAAAGACAGAGGGAGATGACAAAGCAATGTGTACTTTCATTTTGTCTAATTTCATGGCTATTACTTGTTTTGAAAGCCTTTTAATAACAGGGAGTATAATCAAATGACACTGTTTTGTTTCATAATTTTTTTTCAGCTGAACATTTCTAAACAGTAGAGCATCTTCCTAAATCCAAAGCTTTTGGTTCTCTTCTTTATTTTTGTGCTCTTGAGGAATTGACAATTTTAGTAGAGGTGTTGATCATGCTGTTTTAAGGCTTCTCAGCTGTTGTTGAGTGCACAGCAGAAGTTGATGGTGGGGGTGAATAGTAGGGTGGGTCAACAGTCCCCAGAGGTGTGTGACATGGGGAGATGGGGATATCAAACTCTCTGGTTGCTGAGGGGCTTTCCCTGCTAGTGCTGTAGGGAAGCTGTGATGTGTCAGCATGCCCAGATAACAAAAAAGAAGGAGAGTGAATGAGCTGAAGCATAGGCATCATACATGTTGCTGATCTGGCTGAATTGTGGATGTCTTTCATTTTTCTAATTGTATTTTAAAGCCTTTTTACTTCATGTTTGAAGAGCCTTCTGTCCTTGCTGATTGGCTCTTCCTGATTCAGACTTAAGTTTCTCTCTTTGTTTCTTTGTTTCTCTTTGCACAGTTTTGTAACATGTGGAAGTTTCAAAACTGTTTGAGGCTGAATAAAGAAGCAGAATCTTGTTCACAGTGTTTTGCGGTCTAATCTTGGGACTATTCAAACTATATATTGGACTACTCAAACTGGATATCTGGTCTGCTCCAGTATGGTACACTGAAATTTGCTTCCTTTGTGGCTGGTCCCTGCAATATCCATGTTTGTCAATAAATTGATGGGAAGAGGAAATATTGGTCAGCTGGCACCCATCTAAGCTCATTCAGTATGAGAATTTTTCAGTGAAACTCTGCTATAGTAGTCTTTTGTTTTCCTTCAGTTTCTTCCTAAGTTAAATGGATATTATACTTAATCTCACACAGTCTGAAAAGTTTATTGTACTTAATACTGTTCTTAGTTTTTAAAACATGTATTTCAGCATTGAAGTGCATGACAATGTCCAGCTCTACTGGAATGTAACGTAGTACACTGCTAACATGGGTAAGATACACTTGGTACCGAACAGTGGAACAAATCAATTAATAAAATGTTGTCAAAGACAGCCTTTGGTAGAAAAAACAGTATTTTTAAATGTCGCTTATGTTGGTTATGGGATACATGCTGAGTTAACCTCATTGAACTTTTCCCCAGGAATTGATGCGCTTACAATTGGCGGGTCATTATGCTGCTCCACCTGTGTAGTGTTAAGGTCAGTGTGTTTTTCTGATTATAAAAACCATCCATACCATTCCATTATAAATTCACTACCATTCATATAATGGAATGTGCCAAAGCTCGGAGCTCGTTGCAGCTGCCCCCGGTCCATGTTTAAGATCAAAGTGGTTCAGGTAATTTGAGCACCTTTTCAAGAATACTCCCAATCAAGCTTCATTTGAAGTTATCTTTCGTTGCTTATGTTTTTTTTCTTTTTTTGTAACCTCCTAAGCATCCATCTGATGTTGGTGTTGGGTTTGTTTTGTGTGGCCAGCCCAAGAATTCTTATTGACTCAAGACGTGGTGATTACAGGATGGTAGCAAGGAGGTCCTGGGAGCAGCAGGCAACTGTAACACTGCAGTTGCACGTATCCATGCCTAGGCAAAGCACAGAATGCATCAACCACTCACCTTCACAAGGCATTTTCTGAAACCTACAGCTTCTAACTGTGAATTAATTCTGAGTCATCACGACACACAAATCAGCCATCACGGTAGACACTAATGTGTGAGATGCAGGGATGTATGACTATGGCACTAATCACTGACTAGAGGAGCCTGTGAGATTATGTGCATGCGTAACACACTGCTGCTGTATGCATCTTCCTGCACAGCTTAGTCTTCTCAATTGTTATGCGTTATCAAAGAGAGCCAGAATGTGCACTGAAGATTATCTAGTGTTGTTTCTGTCACTGAAATGTTGATATGGTTGGGGCTTTTGTTTGAGTGTTTCTTCTACATTTTCCTTTCTTATTAATCATCCAAATAACTTGAATTCAGTGAAGAGGAAGAGTTCAGTGAACAGCCATGTATGTCATAGGGCATTATGTTCTTCCAGTTTCCTGAGGATGTATCCTTTCTGTTTAAAGTTCTGCACTTCATAGTAGCCAGTGAGAGCCTCAGGCATGAGCAGTCCTGCTGGGGAGGCATTTGAGCCTCTGCAAATTAAGCAGTGCTGTAATTGCTGAGGAAATACATGAAGTTTCTTAATGATGACAACTGAGAATCTTTGTGGACATGTCCAACAACACTCTTCCTTTCACCTCTATCCAGCTGCAAGCTCAGTAGTATTCTACAAGCATATAGACTCGCAAAATGTGATGAAGAACCATGGAAAGACTCTTTGGTGAAGAGTAATCCTTGAATGTCCTAGTTTATGGAAACTGTTCACAAGCTGACATGTCATATGACAATCATTTCCATTTTGCAGCTATTGCATCAGGTAAGTACCTTATCAGAAGTATCTGGCAGTTTATTTTATTACTCTGAAAAAAAGGCCAAAACCCAACAAACTAAGTGAAATATCAACCTCCCTCTCTTTCCCAAAGATGATGCAGGTCATGGTAGGATTGCATCTTTTGCTCAAATGAAAAGGCTTAAAAGGAAGGGCATGTTTAATAGCAGAAGGGGTATGAAAAAGACTGAGAATAGGGTTTGTTTTAGTAAAGCAGAGTGCATAATACCGGTTTAACTTATCAGCAAAACCGTATTTTACTTGGGCATCAAAAGGAGTGTATTTGCAGAATTTTCTAATTCATCTGTAGTGAAGATTTTCCTAAGTTTTAAGTGAATGGATCACTCACTGCTAGCTAAGTGTCTTTAGCAATTCTGGACCCTTAAATACAACACCACAGGAAGTTGTGTTAAATACATTCCACCAAGAATCCTGCCAGCGATAGGTAGCTGATGCAGCAGCAGGAAGAAAACAAATTACTTATTTGCTGCAGCCTATTCAACTGACTGTAATGCTTTTTCTCCTCAGGGTGGTCTTGTGGTTAAGATAAGGGAGTCTTTGTCCTCAGTCTGCATGGACAGCTCTATTCAGGTGTACCAAAGTGGTGTCAATCACCTGTCACGGAGTGCTGTCTATTAGATATATCGCCTATCTTTTATTGACAAAATTCCTTAACTGCAGCTTTGGTTCATTTTCTACCACTCTCCTCTATGTATGGAGGGAAAAAAGTATTTCCTAAATTGAAAAGTCTTTCCTCAGTTCCTTGCCTCACCTCCCCTCTCCTAATCCTGTATGGAAATCATGTTGAACTAAGTTTATAACAAAATTTCCAGCTGGACACCTTTTTTTCCTTTATTGCCATTATTAGAATAAAAATTTGTTTCTGTTTTAATCTCAGCGTGGATTACTTGTGGGAAATCAAACCAGATGCACAATTTAGTGTATGGTAACAGTAATTTAGTGTATGGTAACAGTAGGTACCTGCGAGGGCATTTGCTTGTCCTTCCAGATAAGGCTTTTGAGTTACAATATAGGCACTGAAGATAAATGTCAGTATTTCTAAGCAGTTTGAAGACTCGATGGGTACAAGGAATATAGGACCCTTCTAAATCCTTGGGGAGGCCTGAGCACTATTTAGAAGTGTTGAAGTATCTAATTTAATTTCTCGAATTAGTTTCCCTCCATATGCCCTATATAGTCAATAGAGTGAAGTCATGCTCCTGTTTCAGAGCACCCTTTTCTCTCCCTTAACTGTACAGCCAGTATAGAAAAGTTACCCTCAGTCAAGTGCTCAAATCTCAATGCAGGCTATAAAAACTGGAAGGAAAATATAGAAACATAGCCAAAAATATGTTATAACACAATGAAAATAAGGTCCCAGTTACAAAATGTGCTAATGTTCTAGTACGTGGTGGCTCTTCTGCAAGTAATTTCTGCCTTTGAAAAAGTCTACTCTGTGAGACACAGAACAGCATATTAACCTTTTGCTTTGGATTTAGTCCTTCATTGGGAAAGAGGGCTGTTACCGATCCACCAATTAAAAAAATCTTCTCCAGTATGAGTTTTACATTATGTTTGGTCTATCAGGGACCACCACAGCACATGCGCTTTTTGTAATATGCTGTGTATTTACATTAAGACACACAACAATGGTTTATTCTTTAATTAAAGTTTATCACATGTGGAGTTCATGCTTTCAATAAAAAGAGTAATTTATGGGAAAAAGATCCATTATTTTTCCTATGCCAAATGTTGTTACTGTACAGTTGTTACCGGGGTTTATTTAGCACTCAACAGACAGAAACTTTTCAGATATCATTTTGCAGTGTAATTCTCAAGCAAAAATAAATAACAACAACAACAACAAATAAGCTATATGAATTACTTTTTATGAAATAGCACATCTTGGTAGAATCTATAGTGAAAGCTATTTCCCAGACAAAAGCATTTCCCCATATCCAAAATAAAGCATTTTGCAGTCCCTTTCCTTTAAGCTGTGCCTTACTTATTTGCATTGCCTTTTTTGGTGCTAGTGATAACCAAAACATGTAAAGAATGTGCTTTGAACTCTGCATTTTTTCTTATATGTTTGTCTGATAGGCAGAAGAGCCCGCAGATCCACCAAAATCCATCGGGTGCAAAAGGGGTGGTGGTTAGCCAGCCTGCAAGCATGAAGGAAGCCCCAGCTCTTCTGTAGACTCAGCTGTGCGCTGGTGATCCCAGCAATGGCTGCAAGATATGGGAGAGTGGTTGGAAGAGAGGTGGAGCTGTGAACCAGGGCCCTTGCTCTCCTAATGTCTTTTTAATGAGAGTATATAAATATTGGCTGGGATTGCAGTTACATCTTAATGGAGAAATTAAGAAACAAATTAATTTTTGGCATGATTCCCTCTTCCTGTTTGCATTGGCCTCTATTTCCAGCACCAGTTTAACTGAAGGAACAATTCTCTGTATTTTCTTATTTTCTGCCATTCATGTAAGGGAATAACTATTGTATAACTAAATATACAATAACTATATACATTTGGAAAAACACAAATGTGCTTAAAGGCATCACCAGAAATTAAGACATGCTTTAAAAGACAGCACAACTGACCAATATTATCATCCAGGTAATTAGGAAGGGGGCACTTAACAGAAAATTTGATGACGATTGCTATTCTGCCCGCTACATCACCTAACTGAAAGGTTGTGAAGATGGCGACTTCCATCTAACTTCAAGTATTTAGGGGGACAGAAGTATGGGACAGAAGTTGTTTCAAGACCTGTTAACTTTTACAGACCTTGAAACAACCTAGGCCTCATTTTCCTTCGCATCCAAGACATGCAAGATGAGACCTTAGCTGAATTCACTTTTGCACTACTACATCCATACTACATGCACAAGCCATTATCCATACTGGATAAAACGGATGACATTGGAAACTATGTGTGCCTTCAGAGTTTTGTTGCCAAAATTTCTGTTGCTTTACTGGCTGTTGTCGGCTAAAAACTCATGAACTTTTAAAAACTCTGAAATAAAAGGCATTATAATTTCTTTTGGTAAAATGCAAATATGCTTTTAACTTCCAGGTTTTCCATACTGGGAACCTACATTGTTTCCATAGTGTTTTGCAGCTTTGCTCTTGCATGACGTGTGGATATACTTTGGTTGTGACAATTACAAATATTTTGATTTCACTGGAAAATTCAAAGATGTTTTCAAAATGTGGCCCATCTCTTTAAAGCAGATAAACTGGCTGAAAAAAATCCTTTTTTTTGAGCCTCTGTATGATAAAAGTCTAATTAAAGTCAATTAATGTTTAATTTTATTAATATTAAACGATTTACAGAGCTAGTTTGCATAGTAAAAAAAGTAATTCTACAATACACCAAGAAAGCTCTGTCAAATAGATTATCTCTGACTCTTTATGTGAATATATACTTTAATTGAACTGGGAATTTAAAAATGAAAAATATAAATGAGAATTTTTTTTATACTTTGCATTTTTAATTAGTCCATTTTTCATGACACTGAGTTTTCATCTCTATTAATTTCTTTGCTTCGTGAAGAAAAATTATGCACTTGATGCCTTATTCAACACACGAGAAAAAATTCACACCAGTTTTACTAGTAAGCTGGAAATCTGTCACAAAATCCATACAAAAAATATAAACATATTTTATTTAATTTGCAACTAAAATTTTCAGCCAGAATGAGAACTCACTGAACTCTCTATGACAAAATACTAATTAGGAAGAAGGGAGCTAGAAAAGGAGTAGTGTTGTGTTGCATATTTGATCAGGCGCTGTTCCCACTAAAGTCACTTTGATTAGATTTATGTTGTGTGTTTCTAATGGCCTTTGAAATACCATAACGCCTATTTCTACAGACTTCTACACACGAGGGAATTTCCTCCAGAGGAAGACTTCTGGTTGCCCTTTCTGTCTGTCAGTCTCTTACCTAATTACTTCTGAAGCCATTGGCTGATTTCAGAAAGGAGTCTTTGAGATAATTAGGTTTCTACAGGCCTCAGGGGCTGGGAAGAGGAGAAAGACCCAAGGTTGGGACTGGAGGAAAGACAGGTACTGTCATTTGTCACCTGCTTAAGCAGCTGGCAAAGTCTCTGGGATTATCACTACCTTTGCCTTAGGTGTTTTTTTTGCATTGAAATGGACAGGAAAAAGCTGTGACTTTACAGTTTGTTGATGGTGAAGGATAGAGCTCTGCAGGAAAACAGCTGTATTAATTCCACTGCTAACAGGGCTGTTTGTTTTTATTTCCAGGAATACTTTTGCAATCAGACCTGAATGTCTTTAATGTAAACATTTATCTTCTGGTTAAAGGTTAGAAAAATACAGTGATCAATTTATCACCAATACTGAGAGAAAAAGTACCTGAAACAGTAGTATGTGGCTATTGAGCTAATGTGTTACAAGTGATAAATTTGTTAAATTAGTGTCTGTCTGTTTGCAGATATACTGTGTATATACTTATAATGTGGTGGGCTGACTCTGACTGGACATCAGATGCCCACCAGAGTTACTCTATCATTCCCCTCCTCAACTGGACAAGGGGAGAGAAAATGTAACAAAAGGCTTGTGTGTTCAGATAAGAACAGGGAGAGATCACTCACCTGTTACTGTCAAGGGAAAATCAGATTTGACTCAGACGAATTAAATTATTAGCAATCAAATCAGAGTATGGTAACGAGAAATAAAACCAAATCTTAAAAAATACCTTCTCCCCCTGGGGTTGTGGCCAGTTCTTCACATGTTTTTTTGCCACTCTTTCCTCCCCAGGGGGGAGCAGTCCTTACCTTGCTCTAGCAAGGTGCCTCTTGTGGGGTCCCTCCTACAGGAGCCAGTTATCCAAACTTCTCCAATGTGAGTTCTTCCCACAGTCTGCAGTTCACAAACTGCTCCAGCGTGGGTTCCCTGCAGGGTTACAGGTCCTGCCAGCAAACTTGCTCCAGTGGTGGGCTCTTCTCTCCGTGGATCTTCAGTTTGTGCCAGGAGCCTGCTCCAGTGTGACCTTCCCATGGGGTCACAGCCTCCTTCAGGCATCCTTCTGCTTTGGCTTGGGGTCCTTGTCGCTAAAGGACACAAAATGATTCACACAAATGCTTTTCAGTGTTAGAACAGGAAAGAAGCAACCTTTATTTTCTGACTCTAGTATTTATAGATTATTGACAATGATCAGGGGTTGGATAATTAAGATACCACCTTCCCAAGCACACTGGTCATGCGGAACGTCCATCAAAGGACGTTTCTTAGAAGGAATGCATAAACACCTATGTTTACAGTTACTTTCCCGGGAAAGCAGCTACAATTATGAAAAACAAGATCAGAAGACTTAATTTTCAGGGTGACAGGTTGGGCTGCTGGTGGATCTCTTCTTCACTGTGGACATCCAAGACTTTCCAGGACACAGCTGCCTCACCATGGTCTGCATCCCAGGCTTCAGGGGAATCTCTGCTCTGATGCTTGAAGCACTTGCTTTGCCTCCTTCAGTGGTACTGGGGTTTGCATAATAGTTTGACACACTTCTTTGCACCCCTCTCGTTGTCTTGTCTTGTGCTGACACTTTTTACCTGTCTTAACAATGTTAACCCAGAGGTGCTACCACCATTGTCGATGGGCTTGGCCTTGAGCAGAGGTGGACCCCTCTTGGAGCCAACTGCCACTGTCTCCATGGGACATTGGGGAACCCTCTGGCAGCTGCTCATGGAAGTTGGCCTCTGTAGTCCCCTGCTACCAAAACTTGGTCGCGCAAACTCAGAAATGAATTCCTACACTGCTTTGGAGTGTAGGAATTTCCATTAATTCCTAATGGAAATGCCTGTTCACAAGTCAAGTTTTAATGTCACTTACATTCCAGTTTTACTGCCTAGGGTTAAATTGAATAGCATTTCATCTAGCAAGTAATATAATCAATTTAAAGTAGCATCTGTGGACCAATGCATATTTCATTGATTTGTGCACAAAATTGGACAGCAGGAAGTTCTTGTTCTTAGGAGAACAGAACTGAGTCCCATGCCGAGACACCCAAGCAGGCTGTGGCTGTTTGCATGGCCACAGCCTTGTTGCAGGGCAACGTGTGTCTCAGTCTTTCTTCCAGAACTCAGGTCTAAGGCTTGCAGAACTGAACAGTTTTCCAACTTGCTTACTTGTGCAGGCTTCTATAAATACTAATTAATGAAACCATAGACTTTCATTGCAATGCCATAAAACCTAATCCTTGATGAATTTAGGACACTTCCCTGACAGAGGATTTGTTACTAGAAAAATAGATTAAAAAAAATTTCTCCTTTGGGCCTTACTTTAAGTGCAGTGTTAAAAACTGTAATTACTTTTCTTCTTCGAGGATTCAATGGCAGCAAAAAAGTGTTAACTGTAACTAATGGTCCTCATTAAAATTAAATGACCTTCATTCAGAACCATTCTCATGCTTTTGTCTGTGAGCAAGTGAAATAGAGTATTTCCCATTACCTTTTAAGATCTTCTTCTTTGAAAACTCTCACAGGACCTTTTGAACATAGGACTAGAAACCCTTTTGAGCTGGAGTAAAAGAAGAAAAAGGTATATTAAAACCTCATGCAGTAATGTAAACAGATGTGCAGACCTCTACATATGATTGTGTGATACCCCATAGTAATATTTAATTATTGTGGTAGAGGTGTACTGGCATCCAACTCAGTATGGGTGGAGTTCAGAAATCATACAGTCACCATGGAGCTTGCCCATCTCTGTGTGCATCCAGGATTGTAGTTTTGGAGATTGTAGTCACAGGGCTTGTCTCTTTTCTATGTTTATATTTGTTTGGTGGAACCTGGACCAGCTTGCTCTTCCTCATCTGTTTGAACTAGACTGCTCCAGTTATTATGGGTGGTTTCTGCTCTGAAAATCTGCTTTATGCCTGTAATTGTTTTCCAGGGGGAAGCTGCCAGGCTGCATTTCATCTAGCCTTTGCTAGCATTTCCCCAGGAAACCTTGGATATGTGGCTCAGATTTTTCTTACAGTGATCTAGATGAAAACAGAGTCCCTGAACGCAGTTTCTGTTCTCTCATGTAGGAGTTTTTGGGCCCTAGATAAAGCCACCACATGTTCTTTTTTGTAAAGTCTGAATCTTATTCCTCAACTAGAGATTGTAATACTGGAACTATTACTTTTCTCTAGGCACAGTTTCCCCTGTTCTTTTTTTGCTTTCTTATGAATACAATTGTAGTAGAAGCTTGTTACGATTTATACAATCAAAACATAATCAACTTTTAATAAAGATGAAACAGTAAGTAGCAGTCTGGTTTGAAAATACTTATCTTAGTTTTACCTGTCCAGGAACAGAAACATATCACCCTTTAAACTATGCCTTGTGGGTTCAAAATCACTAGTATCAAGTTTTTGATCATATTAGAATTATTTTCAAGAATAAAATATTGGATCTGTGTCATTATTTAGCATAATTCAGCTTTTCTTTACCATTCTGCAGTGCAAATTAGGAGCTCTTGGTTCTCAAAATGTTGGACATAATAGATGTTTCTTTAAACAACAAACTTCAGGTATTTTGTTGGCACAGTCTCCCCAGAAGTGTACGTACATGAGGAGACAATCTGTTAAGAATAAGCATACTTAAACGTGGAATTCAAACTCTTAGTACTTGCAAGAAGTTTTCATTCTGTCATTTTCACTGACATCCAGTGACATCAGACAAAACATGCAGTAATGATGACTATGCTTCAGTGTTTCATGTTCCAGTTTTCTTTAGAAAAAAGGAAAAATGTGTTGATTTCTATCCTTATAACTGCATAGGAAAAAAAAAAACATTCAGATATCATGGTCTCAAATGAATTATATCTTAAATTAATCCTAACCCATCAATTCACATGTTTGTTTTTAGGTTTTGAGATCTCATTCTAAGAGTAGTTGCTGTGGTCTGTATTCCAAAATGCAACTTGCTCTACATGTTTTTTGATGTGTTTTCCAACAGAACAGGTTGTCCATGGATGAAAACATTTAAAGTGTTTTAGTTAAAATACGAATTTATTTTCCAGGTCTGGATTAGTCCTTGTTAGCTGCAGCTGTTGACAGCTATATGGGTTTTCCTTTGCTTTACAAAGTCACTTTGTTCCCCGTTGAAATCAAGGGGAGTTTTGCCTTTATAGTAAGCAGGATCAAGCACACTCAACCGGATGGCATTTCTATATTTGTCTGGAGGTAATATGGTAATAACAGAAGCTCTGTAGCCAATTAATTTTAAAATGTCAGGGAATATTTCAGGCCTCATTGAAAGGGAGATGATGGAACTGAGGGCATTCTCTGAAGCTGGTGTCTGGTTGAAAGACTGGTTTATTGTAATGGTTTGTTGTTGTGCATAGATCAAAGGAGTGGTTGATACAGGCATTAATACTTGACAGACTGCTAATGGTACCTACCTGCCTCACTGCCTGAGGAGGCTAAGAGGCTGACACTTCATAACACATACACTCTTAAAGAAATACAGATGGAGGTAAGAAGCATGACAGTCTAGCAGCAGTGAATGAAACAGGACATTTTTAATGTTCTCTTTGCTGTGGAGTGGGGGTCAGCCACCATGGGCAGCTGCAAAGAACCATGAGTGAGAAGAGCATCCTTCCAGCCCTCCTGGGTTTTGCATGTTTATTATCCCCACGAGTTAATGCAGTGCCTGTCTTATAGCTGGTACAGTAAGTGATGCTGTGTGTCCTGTCCCTTCCTACCTACAAGTGTGGGGACAATGGTATTGACAAGTGAGAAAGGGGAGACAGGCCTTGAGAATACAAAAGGATGGGGAGGAGAAGAAGGTGTATGGTTGCCTGGAATATGGCTATGGCATGGGCTGTGATGTGAGAGACATGGCACAGAGGAGCAGGATTGTTGCCAAAAGCTTGGAATAGAGGGAGGTAGGAGGGAAAGTGCACACTGCTCTTTCAGGGGATGGCAGTCAGCAGAATCAACAGAAGTTTTACACAGGTCATGGTGATAAATGGCTTGTGGTGTGTATGGATCCACTCGTGCTGCACAGGAGTGTCTAGGCAAAAAGAGAAGCATGGATGGTGGGAATGCTATATGCATAGATCTGGAGGATAAATCCTTTGATACATACATACATGATATGTATGTATCATACATACACATGTATTGCATTTGCAAAGATTTATACTTGTATCTGAAAGGATGTTAATATTAAAAACTTCTCTTTTGATATCTGTGCTTAGCTGCTTTCTGTTGCCTCTTTGTGTGTATACTTTATGCATAATAAGCTATGCCTGACACCTGTGTAATACATTAGACAAGTCTTTTCTTCTTGTGACTGGTAGCAACATACACTACAGACATCACACAAGGCTTGTTTTCTAGTAAAGCAGTTGTCTTGGTGGAAGGTGTAATGCATTCTTCATGGTAGAGAATGGTAGGATTTTTATAACTCTCATGTAGTATAAGAAATTAAGAGTGCTTTCCACAAAAAAAGATTCCTCCAGTTTCTGAACTTTGGGGAAGAGATATGGGAAATCTCGGACTGCTTCTGAGCAGTGACTGAGAAATTATACCTGACAGTTCTGGGAAACAGTGTACATTACTGGATATCTTTTGGAAACTCATATTTACTCTACGTCATTTCATTGTTAGTCTCTTAAATTGTGCAGAATATCTTCACAGCTTTTCCTGTAAACCTCTGCTATGTTTACTGGTATTACATTTTTTAAAAAACCTGCACATAGAGTGCATATACTACACCAAGCATTTTATTTTCTGTGCTCTTTCTCTGGATATACTGTCTAGTTTACAATTTTATAGCAGTCTACAAAATCAGACTATTCTTAGGTAATCAGGTAGTAGTTTAATATATTTTTTTAATTTCCCATACAATTCTATTTTGCATCCATTAATGCACTTAGAATACATATTTTCTGCTGCCCTCAGGAGTGCTTTGCCCACTTACCTTTATATAATACAAAATTTTGCAGCTTGAGAGGTCTGACTCCTTCCTACCTAACCTAACATACCTGACCTAGGATCCCAACAGTCACTGACTCCTTGAAAAGGGATAAAGAGAGGTGGAACTGAATTCTATCTGGGAAAGCCTTACCTGGGTCTCAGTCATTTTCACAAGGAGCCTGTCCCTTCCCTCTGAGTACTCAGGGAGTCTTGCATTCCTAAGTTGGGTGGCTGAAGTACTCAGAACTTAAACTGAATTAATCTGGACCTCTGTACACATTGATCTTTTTCATGGACAAAGTACTTGAAGAACGAAAGCCACTGGTTATAAAAATCCATCAGGTAAGTGGTGTGCTGTGCAGAACTTGAAACGGGACATCCAGTGCGGTCAGGGCTTCTCAGTGGGAGTATCAGGGGATCACCTCAAAGAGCAGCAGTTGTTTCAGCCTGTATCAGAGAGGAGCGTCCCTGTTCTTAACCTCCTCCTTCCTGAAAGCCCCTTGGATTAAGTAGCATTCCTGGGAGGCCAGCAGAGTCCTGCTTTGCATAAATGTGAGAATGATTCTTGAACAGAAAGCCAGTGTGGGACACACAGCCTTTCTGAGACAACCCTCTTCTTCATCTAGAGTGATGATTGTTTACTTTAAAAGGTGGATTAAACTGATAGTAGTGCCTGCTACAGAATGTTTGGTTTTCTTCCTTCCATGATTGTTGTCCATAAATACTGTCCTTGGGTTTGAAATGGTGAAGAATGGAGGCTTTTAGTCTTTGCCACCACAGTCACGAGGACTTGTGTATCTGTGAATCTGGCACAGTCCACACTGGCCTTTGTGGACATGAGGATGCTCAGTAAGAGGGTAAGAGTGGGTGTGTTGTGCTATATTCAAATGCTTTATCTTGCACCTGTTAAGAGGTAGTCACTGTCCTTCCTCTGTCTGGTACTGCTGTAGACTCCTCTGCCTGCTTCTGGGTGTTTGAAACCAATCAAGTAAAAGGTATAAATTTCCTATTATGTGCATCATAAAGCATGAACAAAGGTGAGTATTGTGCACTTCGGAGTATTTGACTGTATATGAGCAGATGCTAAGCTTACTTCTTTCATTTTGTAGTGTGTAAAGAACAGAGTGAAGCTGTGTAATGTTACTTTGATTAAAGATACTATCATGTTGACCCTATTCTAATTTCTTTATAAATATCTTTCTGAGATTTTATATTCAGGCCATATTGCATATTGCATATTTTCCTATTCTTGTGTGCTTGAATATGTCCTTTAAAAATATTGGCAGTGTTTTCAGATCTTTTTTCTGTAATGGGTAAGTTTGATGGCTGTTTCTCATCCCCTGCTGTGCTAAACTGCTGAGACAAGACTGTTTTTGCTGCTACCGATTTAACAGAAAATAAGAAATTAATTTTGTACTTAGTTGCATTCCATTGCAGAAACTTCCTAGTTCTTTATGTAATGAACTGTGAGTGGATTATCACTGACTCAGTGCAAATGTCTTGAACGTAAGATTGTTAATTGCTCTGAGTTAGACATAAAGTGGAGAAATTTGGCGTCAGCTCATGTAAAACTGGTAAAATGTCTTTTTTGTTGTTATTTTTCAGAAAATTATTTGGTTTATGTACTTACAGGAGTACAAATCTTAATGTGATATGTGTGTCTCTTATCACGCTCTCTTGGGTTCATCAGTCTTTTGTAGTACTTTCACAAAGAGATTTTCTTTCTTTTTCTGAACCCCAAGAATTTCCTTCCAAGCACTGCCCCATATTCCAGCTTCTATCTTCTTGTTCCCAGGAGGTTGTTTAAGTGCTCTCAGAAAATATGGACAGCTCTTAGTTGTGCTTTTGCTCTGTAGATGGTAAGAGTACCCTCATTACTGTGCTGCCACTTTTTTCTGCCTTGTGACTAATAGGCCTGCATCAGGAATCAATCCCTCCCGCTAGCACCAAACCTTGCCTGGCTGACCTTCAGGCCAGCCCTTTCGTTTTGATTCTAATTTGTGCACTGATTTGCACATCACTGAAGCAAAGTTAAATGTAAGAGGATACATTAACATAGCACTACAGCTGGACTGGAAATGCACAAAGGTCAGAAAATGGAAAAATGAACTGTCTAATAACATCCATTTGCTCCGCTGCTGATGTATAATGGCTTTGATTTCTGATTAGTGGTCATTATAGGCATATATATATATATATATATATGTATGTATATGTGTGTGTGTGTGTGTGTGTATTGTGCCATAGATGTGCAATATTGAGACAAGTGCTGTTAAAGTTCTCTAGTGTTTCTATGGCATGGACTCCTCTGAAATGTTTTCAGCTTTCCCAAGAGTAGAAGTTTCATCTATGTGCTCTGTAATATCTTGTGGGGGAAAGGGTGTCAGTAGACCATGTAAGCCTGCAACTCCCTTGGGCTATTAAACGATTCCTTTGTAGCACTAAGCAGCCATTCCCGTGCCTCTAAAATAAATGGACCGGTGCTACAAAGTTCTCTGTGCTCTCCAAATCCTTTGGCTTCATGGCATTCTCCAGTCCCTAGCTTCATGACTTTCATGTTGGGTTTTATGGTTAAAGGAAATCAGATACTGGATGGTATGGAGAAGACTTTGCATAGCATTTTTCACTCTAAGCCCTTGTTTACTGGACTTGGCTGTAGTATAAGCTATGCTTTAAAAATCCTTTTTTTTCCCTAAGCATTATATTAACAATTCTTCCAAAATTCAAATGTCCAAAGAAATTATTTTCTTTTTCTCACAGGATGATAAATTAATAGTTGAGATAGGTGGCAGTAGGTTGATGGAAGGTGGTTATGATAGCTGAAGCTGTAGCCTTGATTACAGCTTACTTTTGATCTGTGTTCTTTCTTACCTCTGCATTGCCTTGCATTTTGTATAGTCAATTGTACTGCACCCACAGTGATGGAAAATGCAAATGTTCTCATAGTTAAATTTGCTGCGCAGGCACCATGCGCTGTGTTGAGGACTGTCTCCAGGCAGAAAGAAAGAAATCAGAATATTTAATTTGCCTTTTCCTGCCTCAGAGTTTGATGGAGGGATAGTGTAGTTTCCCTGAAAGCAGCTGAGTGGTGGCAGCTAAGGGGCCCTCAGGGCTATGGGTGGGGAGAGCAGATGGGGAAGAGATGCCTCCACAGCAGGCCTGCAGTGGAGGTGAAGATGAGAAGGTTCCTGTGAAGAGCAGGAAGCAGATCCTGCAATAAGTAGCAGGGCAATAAGTATTCAGGGCTATGGAAAGTGAGAGAGTTTTCTCTGAGGAAAGACTTTACATTGCTGAGTTGAGTGCAAGGCTGGAGGGGAAAGTCCTGCCCTATAAGGAGAAGCAGCAAGATTCATTATCATATACTTTTGCTTTCACCCAGTTCTTTTATTCTTCCATGCAACAGAGGTGAGTTTCCTGTCCTTCAGAACTTAGCAGTTCCAATTGATGCTCTAATAAAACAGTTTTACATGCCGATAGCCCTTTCAGCAGCCTCACCTTCAAGTTAAAGGTCTTCCTCAAAGCTCTGGCTTGCAGATTGCCATTGCATCATCTTTTGATGACTGTAGGCACTGTTGTTTTCCTACTTGTTTTTCTGGCCCAGCCCTGGGTATTCATACCTGGGCTATAACTAAGCTTTCTAAATCTTTTTAGGTTTTTATCTCACCCAGCTGACCAAATCTTTCATTCAGGCTGTTGCCTCTTTGCCTACTGTTCTGTTAGTATGATATCTTTAGACATGCTCTCACCATCTTGAAAGCTGGTCTGAAGAGTTCTGCTGAGGTAATTTATCACTTTCACCACACTGCCCTAATTTTTACTTTTAAATCAGTCTTAGCTCCTTCATGTCTTTTAAAAAACAGATAAAATGGAAATGACAGCTAAAAACTTACCAGGAGGGCCTTAATTTCTGGTAGAGCAATCAAGAGACTGACTCCACATCTGATTTGCCTATGACATCAGACTTGACTACTGGCATATTAAATTTTCAGATGGATAAATGTGCTGTGTCTCAAGTTTCCCATCACAGAAAGCTATCTCATTGTCTTTCTCTGCACTTGTCCTTGAAATGTGGGTTGCAGTGATGCTTGCAGATATCTGAGTGACTACTTTGAGCCCACTGTCATGGTGGCTAATATTGTCACCTTGTTCTCTTCAGTTTCTTCATCTGCCAGGGCTCCAGTGATGGGTTGCATTTCAATCATATTCTGTCTTTGGTATGAGCAGTGAAAGTCCATTGTACCATAATCCTGACCTGCACAAATACATCTTCCAACAATTGGAAGTAAACAGTTATCAGTTAAAGTTTCTGGAAGACAGCTCTTACTTGTCTGAACAGGGAACAGAGCTGGATCCTTGCAGATGTTTAGCTGAGATCTATCGCTTTTTGCTAAAGCATCATGGACTTTTCTGGCATGATTTAAAATAATCCTAAATGAAAAAAAAAAATCAAAATCTCTATCATTAAACCCTACAAACTTGTAGGGGACGCTTCCATGGCAGATCTAAATCCTGTGGTGAAATTCAGCTAGCAATAATGGTGATAAGCCTCTCAGCCAGAGGATTCTTGTCTCAAAGAGGGAGACAAGTACTATTGATGGTACATTTTTTTCAGGTGGTGAAGGAAAAGGCTCTGGTGACAACAGCTCTGTGCTTTCTGAATGCCAAACAGCAACTGGGAAAGAAGAGAGGTGTGAATGAGAAAGGGAGAGAATGTGGGAAGAAACTGTGAAATTTTTTTTCTTGGTATTTACTGATTACAGGTTTTCTATGTTTATATTTTTGAAGGCAGTTTTCTTTACAGTCAGATCTCATCTGTTATTTCCTTTAGGCTGCTCCTTCATACTCTCCCTGTTAGTATTGCAGTTGGATTTATATGGGAGGAACAAAAAAATAAATCTTCAGTTAATTTTTATGGTGTTTATTTGCATTAGATGGACTAAGTGAGATAGCTAAATGGCAAACTGCTGCTCACGGATAATCCTCCAAGTATCTGGTTTTGGGTAGGACTTTCATGTAGCTGGTAGATCTTTAGAGACAAAGCTTTCCTGAGCTCTTTGAAAATCAGAAGTGAGGGGAGTGAGTGGGAAAGTGAAGCCTGGGGATCATTTTCTGCAGAGTATCCCTGGGTAGAAACTCCCCTGCGAGGACTGACTGTAGAAGCAGCTGTGGAGTGACTGTTCTGAGGCAGAAATGAAGAGGTGTTTGTTGACAACCAACATTTGGCCTTTCTTTTTTCTTTCTTTATGATTTAAACTCTATACTAGAAATTAGTATTTAGTGTAGTGTGTGTAGTGTACACACCTCTTCAGGAGGTTTGAGTAAGTACTAATCTCACACCCCTAAAAAAGGGTTTAAATTTTTAAAATATATGATGTATCCATGATGGATCAGATTGCTTTCACAAGACATCAGGAGGATGTCTTTGTAGCTTTTTAAGCTGCCTCACCATGGCTGGGATTCTATCACCAGGGCTTGGGGGCTTTAAATAGTTACATAGAAAAAACAAAAGGCTGGTAATAAAATGTGGAATAACTTGTTTTACCTAACCCCTTTCCTACTTACATATACAGCCATGCTTGTATTTTGATGCCATTATTTAATCCAGATAATTTTCTGTGACTATTGCATTCATTTGGGTTTTTTCTTTCAGTTTGGGGATTTTCTGGAAAAACAAGAGACTTGGATTAATGGAGAATTTGGCCTTCTGGGTTCCTTTAAAATTATGCTATTTGTTCCATTGGCATCAACATACAGGAAAACAGGAACTTACAGAATTCAAACAGAGTGATAAATACACCATTTTTATTGAAACTGCTTAAAGTCATGCTGAAGCTGAAAAAAAAGTGTTTAAGTCTAATTTAATTTTAAGGTATGCAGTTAATTAATACTCTACATCCATTAACATTCAAAAATGAAAGTATCTGCAGAACCACTACTCCCTGGAGTAATTTGTCATCAGAAATAAAACGTCTGCCTTTGAACTGAAGTAGCTTTTGGGTAGCACAGTGAGCAAGGGAACCCATGTTAATGATACAGACTAACCCAGAAGAGTGAACTTCAAGTTTGTTACATTGATATTTCACAATTATAAAACCAATTCTAGTTATGTCAGATACTGTTGTGACAGCCAGTGCCATCTTTGCTAAGTGACAGAAACTACCAACAAATTTAATTTACTGACTAGAGCGTGATTGTTTGTGTGCCCGCTTGCGCATCCCAGATTAGAAAATGTTCACAGCATGTTTCTTGATAAAAGAGATGCATTTTCTCTTTACATGGTATTTTGGTCTTTATACTGTGAACTCTCTTTCCAAACAGTGAATAAATGCAGGAAAAGAAGCAGCAAAAAAAGACAGGATGAGATGCACAGCAAATGCAGCACAATGCCCTTCCCTTCCCTTCCCTTCCCTTCCCTTCCCTTCCCTTCCCTTCCCTTCCCTTCCCTTCCCTTCCCTTCCCTTCCCTTCCCTTCCCTTCCCTTCCCTTCCCTTCCCTTCCCTTCCCTTCCCTTCCCTTCCCTTCCCTTCCCTTCCCTTCCCTTCCCTTCCCTTCCCTTCCCTTCCCTTCCCTTCCCTTCCCTTCCCTTCCCTTCCCTTCCCTTCCCTTCCCTTCCCTTCCCTTCCCTTCCCTTCCCTTCCCTTCCCTTCCCTTCCCTTCCCTTCCCTTCCCTTCCCTTCCCTTCCCTTCCCTTCCCTTCCCTTCCCTTCCCTTCCCTTCCCTTCCCTTCCCTTCCCTTCCCTTCCCTTCCCTTCCCTTCCCTTCCCTTCCCTTCCCTTCCCATCCCTTTTTCATTATTAGCTTCAGCCTTGTAGCCCTTTCTATAATGTCTGGCATTCCCAACAGAGCTATTTTTGCTTATAAACCCTGTTTAATGCAGTAAGTGAGGATTTGGGTCAGCGGATTGTAACTGTTGTTGGGCAGTGTTTGCAAAGTGATAGCATATTCTAGGGGTGCAAACATGCCTGCTGAATTTTTTGCTCTCTATACAGTTTCTGTGCAACAGAATCCTAAGATGCAATAATAGGTTGCTTAATTATTCCCCCAAAACCAGTATTAATAAAGAAAATATTTGGGTTTTTTTCAGGACGTACTGTTCTTCTGTGCTACCACAGCCTTAATAAAGGCGGCGTTAAATAACTGCTTGGCTGGACAAAGGAGCTATGATTTTCTGCCACTTAATTTGTTTGAGTTCAAAAGGACGATTTGACTTCTGATCATGTGAAAAGCATTTCATTGCATACTGGAAAGCTGTCTGGTTTTGTGTCTAACAGACTTGACAGCATGGTTGGCAACAGACGGATAATGGAAGGCTAATGAATAATGAAAAGCTGAGTGATTGAAATAGCAGAGCTGCAGGGAGAGAAGAAGGAAAGCTGGGACAGAAAATGGAAAAACAAGCAGTACAGAAGTCAGGAATAACTAGTATTTTGATCACTATCAGAGAATGTCTTCACATCAGAATTTAACCCAGTCATAACTTAAGTATTCTCCATCTGCCATCTCACAAAAGCTCTTAATTCATGCACCAAGACACATTTTGTACAAGTCATTCTGCTTGCCTTGAGGAAGGGTAGGTTGAAATGAAAATATTTTTCAACTGCTAGGATGATGACTACTCCACAGTAACCTTCTCAATTGTCATTAATTTTCTGGTGCTTTCATAAATTCTTACCTGAGCGGGGAGTGCTTAGTATCTCACAGTCTCCTGCGGAAATCTGTACCAGATCAGAGCTGTAGCATTGGAAGCATTGGAAGCTATCAGCTGTACAGAGGGACATTGTCACACATTTTTTGTATTTATACTTCTGTGAAGACATCTCTATTTTTGTAGCAGGGTTAACTATGTTTTCATGGTGCTCACTCTTCAGATACCCAGCAGGGAGGAACAGCTCCTACTCCCTGCTAATTGGTCTCTCCAAATGAAATGTGGTCTCTAGAGTTACTGCGTCTTAAGAAGGATTCCTCTTCAAATGTAGCAAGAATTACTAGGGCTAACACTTAACTCCAGGTGTCAAAAGTGAGAATATCTCTGATATCTCTGATATCAAAAGAGAGTGGATCTCTGGCAGTTTAATAGTCATGGTGTTTGTGTCTGGTTATGTCCATTAACATGGAGGAAGCCAGCTCCTATTAATTTCCTTAGACTGCCAAGCTCAGTTGTGGCTGAGCTTGGTGGTACAAGGCTTGGTCTTACACTTGCTTTCACGGTAAGAGTTACAGGGTGGGAGTTGAGTTAGCACTGTTCTTGATGCCTCTTTTCGTGTCTCTTTTTTGCAATGGTAAATGGAAAAAGGTCTGCTGTTTTCTTGCTGTAACTTACTACTTTTCCTGAGCTCTGATATCACTGAAAAATTAATAACACTGTAAATACTATCCTTTCTTTTTTCTTCACAGAATCTGTACCAAAACAGGTTCCTGGGCCTGGCAGCCATGGCATCTCCATCTAGGAACTCACAGAATCGGCGCCGGTGCAAAGAGCCTCTCAGATACAGCTATAACCCTGACCAGTTCCATAACATGGACATCAGGAACAATTCCCATGAGACAGTCACCATTCCTAGGTCTACCAGTGACACAGACCTCGTCACTTCAGACAGCCGGTCCACCCTGATGGTCAGCAGCTCCTACTACTCCATCGGGCATTCACAGGACCTAGTGATATACTGGGATATAAAAGAGGAAGTGGATGCAGGGGACTGGATTGGCATGTATCTCATAGGTAAGTCCCTTTCACTCCTTCCCCTTTGGATTCCTTGCTGCTTTTTGTAGTTGTAGGCATTAGGGTAATGTGGGCTAATTATAGTAGTGAGCTGATACAGCTCCTTAAGTGTAGTCTAAAAGTGGGTTTATATATGACAAGAATTTTTTCTGCTCCTTTCTGAATTACTGGTTGCAGTCCTTGTGCTCACTTTTTCTTCAGAAAAGATACACTAAGGCTTTCTGTTGATGGTTTCTTGACATTTCAAGATAAATTCATTTTAAAGCCTTTTGGATGTTGGGAAAATACCTCCTGTATTAAGACAGTATAATATTTTCAGGGTTTCCTCTTGAGAGTCCTTGAGTAATCTGTGACAGATGAGAGGTTTTACAAGTCAAGAATATGAATCATTTAAAAACCTGTGAGAATGCCTTTTTCTCCATAGCCACAGGATATTTTGTTATGAACAATAATTATAGACTGAGATGGTCTGAAATTGTCCCAGAAAGTTTTGCTTTTTTTGCCTTTTATTGTGTATTGGAAGCTATATTGAGCCATGTACGTTAGCATATTTTTTTGGCAACTCCATCTAGTAAATCCAGCTCCACATAAAAGTAGTAAGAAATGGTTTCAATCTACTTTTACCTGATTGTTTCGGTTCAGTATAAAATTAGCTTTTCTTAACCTGGTTTGGTTCCTATGGAAATAGTCCTGTTGCTGAGACTGGAGTTTATATTAACTCTGCTCTCTGGTAAATTTTGAAAACGATAGATCAGTTTCAGACACATTTCTCTGTGTATTAGGGGTCTTAAAAATGTAACGTTCTTAAATGTTTCTTGAGAACCAGTGACTTTGTAAAGAATTGGTGCCCCCACAAAGGGAAATGTTGGTAAATTGCTTTCCTTGTCTATTTGGAAAGTATGCCTAGAACTATAGTTTAGTTCTAATAGCACTGTTTCATCTTGCCCAGACAGAGAACCAAAACCAGATAAAGCATGCAATGTTGTGAGATGAGGTTTTGGAGCAAGCATAGGGGACATAGGGAGCCATGGTGTTACTTAAGTGCTTTAGTGGAAAAAAGAGGGCTTGGCTTCACGTAATGATGATATTGGGGACACAGAAGTTGGTGACATAGGGGATTATGTGAGGAAGTACTAGATAGCAGGTATGAGCATGTAGAAGAGCCATAGTGGCAAGGTGTTAGGCATTGGAAAATAACTTCAGGGTATTGAAGAGTCTGTCAAAAGTGATACATGAGGGTGGCTATTTAGGACATGGAGGGAAAGGAGTGGAGGTTACAGTAAGCCAAGCTGCAGTACTTGTTCCCATGAGTACCCCATAAAACGTCATGCTTTGAAAAAAAAAGTAGTCTTCTGAAATTTAAATACTTTAGGAAAGAAACAGAAACTGGATTTAAAACAGATGCCTTGAAATCAGTCTGGTTTGTTGGCCTTAACAGAAAATTACTTTTGTTTACAGTTAACAGTTAAGTTTGAAGTGAAGTGTTTTGCTGAAATAGATGAGAAGACACAGCAGCCCCCAGCACTGGGCACTAAAAAATACTGTACACCTATTCTGAAGTATTGCAGGCAACTCATGGACTCTTGCCTCAGTGGATAGAGGCAAAGTATTCCTTCTGGGGGGTCTGAAGTCAGCAGAAAGTACATAGGGCTGTTTCACGCTGACTGAACTTGTTCAACCAGGTTTCACAGCTCTGGCATCGCATCTGGGGCTGTGAAGACACACTCCAATTTTTATTTTGTTGTTTTTTTTTTTTTTTCAAATAGGCAACATGAATACCTAGAAATTTAACTGGGCAAAATAAAAATGCACCCTGATACTCCTGCTTAATTTACCATATCAAACAGGATACATTGCCCCACACACCCCAGTAAATTTTAGGTGCAGATTTTGAAGTGTATCCTTGCCCCTGCTGGCTGAATGCCTGCTGTTTATGACAATAGTCAATGGCTCATTCTACGGAACTCCTCTGCCAAATTAAAAATGATTAGTGTGTCCAGTCCCCAAGAAACCAATAGCTGATCCTTGATATCTTTGAAGGTGTTTTGTCTCCACTCTCTCAGGTCCCCACTCTAAATAACTGAGGAAATAGCAGACAGAAGCATCCCTTATTCCTTTTTTTGTCTTCACTTCCCCTCCTCCCACTCCTGCCCCCCCTGCAAAACTCATGTAATATGAGATTTGGTTTGGGTTCCCTTTAAAGAACATGGAAGACTGTGAAGATCACGTGGGTTTTAGAGTTTGTTTGACTCAGAATCTACAAAGGTAACTGGCACTCTGTCTGTATCCACATTTACGAAGTAGGGTGAACCAGTAGGTATGGGTCTGTAGGAGCAAACATCTGATGAAGGCCTTTTTGGGGGCTAGACTTAGAACAGTTTCCATCTGGCAAACTGAATGCCCTTGAGTTGTGTATCAGTTGATAGTGTATCTTTCAGTTTATTTCTGTCAGAACAGAATTGAGTTCATGTGGCTGTATGACAGCACAGTCTCATGGTGGATGGTGGGGTAAGGACAGTAAGAAGGGTCAGTACAAAACACCTTTCTGTTCTGAAATAAAGCACTGATGCCTTCTGTTTGTGACCAGTTTGTAGGGGTGGGAGATCCAGACATCTCTAATGGCTTAGATTTGTGTCTACATTTGCACAGATTTTGTGAGCCTGTGCTCCTGTTAAGAGAAGGAATGTTCCTGGCCTTGTGGGTATGACCTTCACAATGTAAACTGATCTACAACTATGTTTTGAATTAGCAGCCAGACTGGAACAAGAGAGCCAAAGAAACTATGAGCTTTTCCCAGTCTGCTCAGGAGAGGATTAGTGTTGAAGCCTATTATTATCACTCGTCTGGCAACTCTTAACTATTGCAGTGCTGCTGGTCATTCTAGTGTTTGTCTCATTTTAGTTTGTGGACACAGTCCAATCCTTTCTGTGATTGTTTGGGCTGGTGAATTTGGAGCTGAAAGGTTGGAATGTAGCACAGTGTAGTGTTGTGGAGAGTCATAAGTACTGGGAAATTATTTGCATCTCAGGCTGTGTGTTGTAGTTTTTCTTTAAGCCTTGATGTTGGGAGCATTGGAGTTGTTATTTGTTATTTGTCTTGTGGGAATATCCCAGGAAGGGACTGTGCAGAAGCAGAACAGAAGGCAAGTCTACATGGTAGGAGTTTAATGGTTGCTATTGTAGTATTCTAGGAAATATGTTCAAATAATTTTGTATGAGTGTTGGTTTTGAAATGCATAAAACTTACTCTGTTTTCACCACTACTGCCATCATTAAAAATTTGATGATACCAAATAAACTTCAGACCTCAGAATAACGGTACTTCATGTCTGGGGAAATAACAATGATATAAAAGGCTTCCAAAAAAAAAAAAGAAAATGAGCAGAAGTCATGTATCTAATATGCTTTCATACTGGGGACATTCTGGGGTGCTATTCCAAAGTTAAAGTAGTCTGAAAGGGATGCTGAGGGAGTCTTCCCTGTGTGGAAATTCTGTCTGCTTGTTCCTCTTTTGAAGAGCCACAGGTCCTTTTATCACAAGATATCTGTTCTTCTCCCCTGTTGATCCATTTATGCATTCCTTAGGGTGGCCAGCTGGGGAAAAAAGCAGTTCTTGCAGAAGCAGGTAAGAACTTTATTTAGCACTGGATATTAGATGTAACATTTGCTCATGGTCTCAGGAAATGGACAAAGCAGCCAGTTAGTCTCTCAAAAAACTGTAAAAAATGGTGGTCATGTGTCTCATGGCAAAAAATACTATCCACCCTGAAGCTTCCTGAAAACATCCATGCACATGTACATGATTTTTATGAAAGGCCACAGAAAAATTCCTTAGTTGAAGGGAGAATAGTAAATGTTGACTCTTAAAATATAGATGTTATTACTTCAGGACATTTTAAGGTTAACTGTGGAAAGATGACAAAAAAATATGTCAATTGGGAAAACAAGCATTTCTTAAGACATACTATGCCTTCAGGAACAGGAATTATATTTCAATCCTGCTAAGCTTGAACTCCAGAGATCAGAATCCAGAGATGCTCTAACTTCCCTTCTATACACTATCTATCAGCTCTAAGCAATGCAGAGGAACCTCTACATTCTGCAACAACTCATCTGAAATTTGTGTTTGTCTTCTCTCAAGAGAACTATAGTTTTATGAACATTTAGCAGTTTCTCAGAAACAAATCCACAATCAAAAATACGTGTAAACGCTCAGAAAGAATTCTCTAAGATGTTTGAACATAACAAAGCTTTGTTGCTATTTAAAAGTCTCTGGAATTAAAGTTTTCTTTGCAGAAAAGCTGTTTATAAAGAAAGGGTCCATTGGAAAAAAAAAATGAAACTAAAACAAAGTTATGAATAATGAAGGAAAGGTATATTTTTTTAAGTAAGGAATCTCATTTAATGGCTACTGTGAGGCAGCTGAAATATTTGCAGTTATTTATCTCAAGGCTTTCTCTTTCTCTCTTGTCTCATTTGCTATTGCTATTTGCTACAGTATGAAGCCCCTTTAGATAAATTAGCATGGACTGCTGGCAGCTGCTCGTAGATAAAGAGCTATCTTATAATTACTGTAGTGGTGTTTTAGCTGCTACTAGATTTCACTTCTGTCATCACCTCCATATCTGATGTAAAGAAGCTAATGAGAAATGTTTAAAGCAGACTTTTGAAAAAATCATTTGCTCCAATGTCTGTGCACACTGATGTTAGGGGTCTATCAGGGCTAACATTATTCTTTTCTTACCCATCTAAAGTAGGCTTTCTTTCTTTCTTTCTTTCAACATCTCCTTACATGAAAGAAAAGATTATTAAAGGCTATTTATTAAAAATATCTTTGTACACAAATCTTGGACGGTCCAATTTCCTGTCCATAGCTGGCTTTTTCCAGGGTAGTTCCTCTCAAATTTATATAAGTAGAAATGTCTTCACCTGATTAGTGACTGAAGTTTAACTTTACAACTTTTTTCCTCCTGTTTCATCCTGCTGTGTTATTTCTCCCCCAGAAAGGCAATTCACCACAATCTGATAAATCTAATAATTATTGGTTAATAGACATTTAAACATTTGTTTAAATATTCTCTGGGTTGATTTAGACTTAGATGGCCTGTGTTGCTGTTTTGCTCACTGAGACAAGTGGAAAAATGTACATTTTCCTGCCATCGGACTTGGACAGAACTTCTTTGTGCAGCTATTTTACCAAACATCCAATACATACAAGCAGAAAGTGTGTCAGGGTTGCCAGCAGAGATGTAAAATATTAGAAACAGCAATGTGCATATAAGACTGGGAGTTGTGGGTGTCTTTGTTATGGGTCTAATCCCCAATTAGGCTCTTTCTCTCTGTGTTGGGATGGTTGCTCCACCTCTCTACTTCAGGTACAGCCATCTATAAAGCAAAACTCTTCACAATGTGTCTGCTTAGAGTAAATTTTGTTGATATTTGGACTTGTTGTGTCTGGGGTTCACCCATCTTTCCAATCCTTTTATGGCCTTTGGAAGAGAATTTCACTGTGGTCTCAGGGCTCTACCTCAGTAGGTCATCTTGTAGTTGGGTCTCTTGCCAGGCTGGGGATGGCAACTATGGCTGGCTGTGATCACCTCAGCAAGTTAAGCTTTGCTGGACACCTGCAATTCTGCTCCCTCTGTGAAACATCAACAGAGGTTCCCAGTGGCCAGGCAGCTTTCACTAGGCACAGCACAATTTATTTCAGGAACAAAAAGTGTCAGAGGAGCAGGTATCACAGGCCTTGGCAGATATATTAGTGCAGTGATATCAGTTCTTTGTTCCAATCTGGTTCGCCTTCACCTGGCTGCTCTTCGATCCAGTGAGAGTGATTTATCAGGCTGAGTCATTTTTTGCCTTTCTCAGTTCTGTATCTGCACCCCTTCAGCCAGACAAAATCTGGATATGCTGTTTACAGACCCACCAACTGTGACACGAACACAGTTGGCTTTTGCATCTGATTCACCCCTTTACAAGTAGATACAGTCAATACTTAAATGCAAGGGTTTCTGAATATTCCTAACACATATAGCTTCTGACATATCTTCCCTTTCATGCTTCCAAGGTTCGGCTGTCATTTGTGCCACGTCTTTTCCTTAAATATGTTTAATATTTGGTAGAGGTGTTTACTATGTGTCAAGGATTCCCATTTTCATGTATTACTTCTCCATAAAATAACAGCCCTTATGAACATTTTTCTAAGTGAATGGGTAGAAAAGAATTTTCCATTGCAACTATTCATGCTGAATATCAGGAGGGGGAAATAATGCAGACAGGGAGTACTGCATCCTCATGCCTTCTCAGTGATTTATAGGGTACTTATGCCTGTGGATAAAACTGCCTCTGTGCTGTGCAAGGATGGCCCATATTGCTGTATAGCCCAGACTTACAGTGAACTCAGTAGTGATCACCTCCTAAAATATTTTGGAATAAATCAGTTGGGGATGTTGGTGCACCAAATCCCAGATTTTGGCCTCAGTCCTGCAAAAGAAGCATATTTGATGCAGCACATTCAGACCATTGACTGGATAGAATCAATCATGATTCAGAGGACAGAACAGGCATAAAATTCTTGGCAGGATAAGGCTTAAAGCAGAAAGATTTGTTTTGGAGAGGTTGTCAAGCCAGCCATGTGGATTTTGAAGGTTCAGCATATGTTTTTCTTCTCTTAGTTTTCTGGTTTAGAACTAAAGCCTTCCCATTCCTTAGTGTTTATAACACATTGCACTGCTTATAACACTGGAATATTCCCATGCTGCCTTCCACAACTACTGTAATGACTGTATACATTTAGCTTTTGTAATCTTTCTCATCCGTTGATCTCTCCAGCCCTGAAGGTATTTTTTTTTCTTTACTGGAGATCTTTCACTATGTAATAAGTTTATAACTGAGTACCATTTTTCAGATAAAATCAATGCAGATTCTCAAGAGGTTCTTTACACTGTGGTGCTTCAGTGTACACATCTGAGTTGTGTTTGGATTTTTTTTTCTACTGCTTTATTAGATCACAACCTCCAGTCTAATTTACTGTTTGCTTTTATGTCTTTCAAAACTTCTCTAAATCCATTTTTCAAATACTGAAAATTATCTCCCCCCATTAATGAACATTGTTAAGGTGGAAAAATGTCATCCTTGTTCACATTTCAGATCTTCCAATGTCCCTTTATATTTTGTCTTCACACTGCCTTGGGTCAGCAGCATGTCTTATTTTAAAATTTTCTAGCAGATTGCATGGCTGCACTGCTTTGACCTAATCCTCACTTTCCAAATTGCACTGTAGTCAATGGGGAGGCTTCCATTGACTGTGAGAACTTTGTTATTATATTAAAAACAAGCAAACAAAATTCTTCCATACCTTACATCAGTATGCACTGGTGAAGTCGGGATCATCCTTGTTTGGGTTCCTCCCTCCCAGCTTCAGTTCTTTGTGCAAACTGGATGTCATTACTTGTGAATAAGTAGCTCAAATTCTGTGTGGTAGCTCAAGTGCAAGTGAGGAAGAACCGGATCAACAGTTCATCCAGAGCCTCCTGAAGACCCACAGGCATATCATTGCTAAGATTTAATAGGGCCTCTGTAATGGCTAGTCATTTGCATTTTTAGTTGTTGTTTGTGTAGTGAAAAATGAGAATGTTATCTCCCAGCAGTAATTTGGAGGGTGCTGGAGTGGTAAAGGGTGATAAGCAGCTCTGAAAGTCAACTAGATGTTCAAAGATAAAAGTGTTTTGCTGAAAGTTGAGACTCCTTGGTTCTAGGAGTGGCTGACATGTCATTTGGGTTTAATGCATAATTCTTTCTGCTTCATGTTTGAAATCCACCATGCTTGCTTTTCAAATGTACCTGGAACAGTTTTATTTACGGCCACCATCTTCTGCCATCTGTGACCAAGCTTTGTTCTAACTTTGCCAACTCACTCCCCATTTTGTTACAGTTTAACTCTCTTTACTTTCCTTTCATCCTTCTCTTGCCATGTCTTCCTCATACTGCTCTTCTCCACACATTGTTCACATTTTTCCCTTCCAATTTTTTTTTTTATCTAGCTGGGCAAGGGGCAAATTTTTGTGGTATTAAAATAGAACCATTCATGCGCTTGAAAAAAGCATACGCAAAACTCTTAGACTGAGAATTGAGTTTGCAGTGCTAGTGGAGGTTTGGGCCCTTGTTTTCCGGAACTCTTCTCCCTAAGAAGTTATAGAAGGAGGGATTTTAACTGTAAATTGCAGTATATTAATTGTCTGTAGCAGAAATTGGCAAATGAATTGACAGTGAAGTTTCAGTCCACACTGGAGCTTAATACACAGCAGCTGAAGTCAATGGAAATGTTCCAAACTATTTGTGATTTTTTTTTTAATGTGGCATCTTTGTAAATAAGAAATTGGGATCTTCATCTTCATCATATGTTTCTCATTAATAGTTTGTCTTCTGCAGAATGGCGACTGCATTTTGGAAGAACAGCTTCCAAGGGCTGGGTTTTGCGATGCTCAAGGATTGTGAAAGAAAAGACTTTCATGACCTGATACAAATCACTACAAGCTTCACTTGTGAATTGCAAAGGCTTTTGTTGTAATTTTGTGGTTTTCATCAAGTGATAGATTGGATGGTAAGAGAAAAAACATCAGAAATATGAAGCTTAGTTTATGGCTTCCCTCTTCTATTATTATTTTGCAAGATAATTTTATTTTGTTGATACTTTATGAAGGGTCTGGAGCACATGTCCTGTGAAGAGCATCTGAGGGAGCTGGGGATGTTTAGTGTGGAGGAGGCTCAGGGAAGACATTATTACTCCCTCTAACTACCTGGAGACTGTAGCCAGCCTCTTCTCCCAGGCAACCAGCAATAGAATTAGAGAACATAGTCTCAAGCCGCTCCAGGGAAGGTTTAGGTTGGACTTTAGGAGGAATTTCCTCCTCAAAAGGGTGATATGGGCTGCCCAGGGAGCTGGTGGAGACACTGTCCCTGGAGGTGTTTAAGGAAAGACTGGATGGGGCACTCAGTGCTGTGGTCTGGTTGTCAAGGTGTTAGGTCATGGGTTGGACTCGATCTCAGAGGTCTTTTTCTACCTAATTGATGCTGTGATTTACCAAATCTCTTTCCTGGAGCTTTCCATGATAGTTGCAAAACTGATCAACCAGAGCTCAGCCTCTTTGTACAGAAAGTTAATTTTAAAAGCATTTTGCTTGCTATCATTGTATGTCATAATACAGACATACATATTAACCAAAAGCACTTTTAAATTTCAAACTAATGCAGATTTATTTAGCTGAAGACTAGAAATCCTTATGTAATTTCAGAAGAACAGCATTTCCTTTTCAGAAGGGATCAAGACATGAAGTGTAGCTTTTATTTTTGTGCTATAATTGCATTACATTTACAGGAAACCAGTGTTGTAGTATGTAGTGTTAAATCAAATTAGTGATGCATAAGAGACTGGAATATTGTATCAAGTTCAGGAACCTATCTGACATTGTATTCCTGTCTCATGTTAATTATTTGTTTCTTTGAAAGCAGCACATGTTATTCTAAATTTCATAGCTGTTAGTCTTTGAGAATGTGAAAAGATGGGCTAGTCATAGATATCAGCAAAATACTGTATGAGAAGGGGAAGTTTGTTTTCAATTTCTGACTCCTAAGTAAAACCAAACAGACCAGAAGGGTCACTCAGCTTTTTGTAATTTAAACTCCATCAGTCCTTCTGAGGAAGATGTATTGACTATTTGGTTGCTTCTCTGTGGGAATTTCACGCAAACTTTCAAATACTGAGATCCTGTCTGTTTAGTGTAGGCTGCTGACAGCGCTTGAAGTCCCCATTAGATTATTCACAGATCTTTTTCTGGGGTGGCCTTTATCAACATTTTCCCTAATTCCTCTGAAGAACAGCATGCTTTTTGTCAATTGGATTCTGTCTTTCATCTGAAAGATAACTTCCTTTGGTGGCCATGGTTCTTTATCTCTCTTAGTGCTTGTGAAGTATATTGGGATGCTCAGCATGGAAGTGACAGCACAGAATATTTTTAGCAGTAAAAGGCTGTGCATGGCAATGTCTGGTCTGGTGAGGAGAAGCAGTCCATCAGATTGCTGCTGGTTCCCAAAGCACTTGCTGTCATTTCCTGCTAGTGTGCCTTGGTCCCTCTGGCTGCTATTTGGATCCAGGCTACTTGGCTCCTGGTTGTGCATCACCTTCCCTGTTTCCTCTAGGGCCCGTGGGAGGTCTGTGGGAGCTGCTGCTCCTGTCCCAGCAAAGTCTTGTAGGTCTGCAGCCACCTCCCCTCTCAAGCAAGAGACAGCTGGCACTTCTGCATACCCAAGGGCAGGAGGGCAGAGAGCAATGCCTGCTGGTTCCCCATCTTAGACATCCTCACCATCCCCAGCTCTAGCTCCAGCAGCAACTAATGATGTTCAAAGTGCAGCACATCCCAAATACTCCCCCATTTTAATCCTTAATTATTAAGCTGTCTACTGCCCAGGGAAATGAAGCCACAGACCTGAGAGCAATTGCAAAGTATTTGCTTTTTGGCCAAGCAGGGCCAAACCCAAGCTATGCAGAGGAAGCAGATAGCTAGTTTAAAGGTTAATCGCATTTCAAAAATAGCGGGAGGGAGATGCGTTACAATGCTTCATTGGAAAAATGTCAGAAGGCATTAGCTGCTGCCTGAAATATATGAAAGGGAACAGCATTAACTCTGCTCTTCATTTTGTGCGGAGGTGAAACGAAGTATTTCACCATTTACCTTTGGGAATTAAGATGCAACATGTTTTAAAGGTCAGTTCCTTTGTTATGGGGATTCTCAATAGACACAGGAAATAAAATTAGTTTTCCTGTGCACATAATCTTTCTCCTTAGCATAGCATAGCATACCATCTATTCACTTACCTATGGCATGAATGTTGATAAATACATGTACATAACATATACATGTGCATACATACGCACGTAGTGCACTAAACAGCATTGTATTTCACATGCACAATTTTCTTTGTCAATGTGCTACATATATAATGTGTGTGTTCAGGGAATAGCATGCCTGGAATAGTGTTACTTGCCAATTAAAACAGGTCGACCAGGCATATTCATACATTCCAGCCTCCTGATGAGTTTCAATTACTGCTATTTTTAACTTGCCAGAGGATATTTCTTTCTTATCTTTCACCTTCCAAAAATACATACCTTCAAAAACTGAAAGAGCAAGACTTCCCTTTTGGACCTGAATGTATTATTCTAGAGATAAAATTTTTCTGGCTTAAAAATTCCAATGAACATAAATTTCTATTAAACTAAAAATTATTTTTATTTCTTTGGAATTAGGGATTTATCTCTTTTAAAAGAGACAGACAGGGTTAAAACTAACTGTGAGAGCAACCTACATTTTGGATTTCTAAATAATGACATTTGTAAATATGTCTTGTATACAAATTGTTTTATATTTAAAGGCTTCACTGCTCCTGTTTGGGTGCTCTGAATATTGCAGAGCTCCATAAGCTCATATTAAATTATCCTTTCTGATGTCTAAGCCTGTATTCCATCAGTGGCTACTGTCCATAAACCATGTGCACTTGACTAGAGCCACGTATGTATCCCTTCCCTGGGGACCTGCTTTTCTCTGGATGCTTCCCACATGCCTGTGTCTCTTGCCTCCATGGCAGGAGGCAGTGTGCAGGTGTTACTCAGTGGGAGCAGCTTGTTCCAAATTTCCTGTGGTCTCACCTGTCAGCTGTAGCCATAGACTGGCTTGCTTGTCCTTCCCTTCCCATGGTCTTCTATCTTGGACATGCAGATAGATAGTGGCCCTTCTTCTCAGCCTAGTTTTCCAGGCTTCCTACACTTTTTCAGCAAAATAGAGGAAAGGGTTTTCTGGACTCATCCCCATTGGCTCAGCTTGCAATGGGGATGTGATTTAGTTTGGGTTTGGGCATATATCAACACCTCTGTCAAATCAGAGGGGTTGTGTGTGGCAGAGTTCACGCTGCCTTTGTGCCAGCTGCAGGAAGCAGCAACAGTGGAAGTGCCAGCTGGTCCCCACAGATACTGCCTATGAACACAGTATTTTAAAGCTGATTATGGGATCTCCTGTGCCAGTAAACTCTGGCCTAAAATGCCTGCAGTTTCTTAAGCAAGACCATCCAGTCCAGCTCAGCTGAGCCTCCTTAAACAAGCATGGTATTTTAAAAACAGTATATCTTGAGGGACGGTAATTACTCATGCATCATCACAGCATGAAAGGTGTTGGAGCATCTCCAGCAGTTTAAAGGGACTAAATATGACAAATAAACATCACAAGTTATGAAGCCAATGAGCAGCATGCTGGAAACTGAGGGATACTCTCTCTGCCCCATCAGCATGAGAGCCAGGCAGGGTTCCCAGGCTCCAGCTCAGTGCAACATTTCATGCATGCTCACCTTTAAATATAAAGTGTTTTCCCTGCCAAAGCAAAATGGACAGGTTTAAGTCTTCTTACAAGTATATAATGTTCCTACTTCCACATAATGATATGCATGTTCCTTGATAATCTGTATCCAGGACTGTCCTTTACTAAAGGTGTTCGTAAGTCAACCCGTGCTCTGAGAGTAAGAGTTGTATACTTACCTGCTTTCTTTAGAAATGTATAATTTGAGATTTTAAAGAAGACATAATCAACTATGAAGTACAAAGCGAGAACAGAAATAATACCAGAGGATTTTGCTAGTGAAGGATTACAGCAGAGATGTACTTCAAAACAGAGCATGAAACACAGCTGGGGAAATAATTCCTGATAATTAGCAAGTCAGCAAAGGGAAAATTTATTGTAGATAGCATTTCTATTTATAATTATCTACTGCAATTGTTAATGACCTCATTAGAAGGGTTTCTGTTGTAATCCCTCAAGAGAGTAACACCAAAGAGTTCAATGTTGGTACACACCTTCCTCCTTTGAGAGCATCACTTTGTAAAGCCAATATTGACACCTTTTTGCTGCTTTCTTCTTTCAGTGAAAGTGTAGTTTCCTTCAATTGAGTCTCCTTTATTAAACTATTGTTAAAGTCTTTGGGTTTCTCAACTTTGTTTGTTGGGCTACCTCTTCTGTTTTGCAGTTGGTCACACCATCCCTGTGTCCTCAGGTGCAGTGTCCCTTGTTATATGGTATTATCTTCATTTTCTTCTTGAGCCAATTCTTCACAGTATTTACAACTGAAGTATTTTAATGTCAGATTGAGTGATTCACATTTTTTTCTCACTTTTAATTCAACTAATAATTAACATAATTGTCTTGAGAACTGAGTCTCAGCACCCACCCAGGATTTCTTCCGTAGAAACTTAGGCTGAGTTGGTTAAAGCACATTTGTACAAATCTTTGTTAAAATTAAAACTGGTGTTACCGCTTAAAGGAAAAGCCCAGGAGGTTTCTGGCTGGTCTCTGAAAGTAGAAATTGTGGCTTTGGCTTTGTCAGAGCACAGATATGAATTCCATTTCATCTCACTGAAGCTGGAGCAATGAGCCCATGGCCTAGCCCATCCTGGGTTGCTGCTTCAGCTGCCTTGGCTGAACTTTTAAATTATATAAATGAATGATAAATCTGATTTCTCAACGTGTCATGCCAAGCTCTCTAGTAACTCTAAGATGTTCTGTCAAGCCAAAGGTGTATTTTTAGCCTAACTCTCTGCTGTGCATGTTGTCCTAACAGGCACTTACTGAGACCTATCTTCTTTGTTTATAGATGAGGTCTTGTCAGAAAACTTTCTGGACTACAAGAACCGTGGTGTCAATGGCTCTCACCGTGGTCAAATTATCTGGAAGATTGATGCGAGCTCTTACTTTGTGGAGCGTAAGTATTTTCCCAATTCTGCTATTATTTAATTCAAACACTTCAGAACAATAATTCAGCTGTTACTGTTGTTTTTATGATGTTCTTATGCCCAAAACGTCCCTTAGGAAAGGCCAAAAATGTTATCAAAATTGCTGAATGTGTTGATAGAAACTGAAACACTTGTGGAATATTAACCCAAATTTCTGCAAACAATTTTTGTGGTCATTGACTTAATTACTTTTTTTTTTTTTTTTAGTACAGTTATGAATATGTGTTTGACTCAATTTGCTGTTATTTGGACTATATCATTAGTAATGAGCTGCATTAACTTTTATGTGGTTTTAAGGGAAACAGGAAGTCAGGGGCATAATATCATTCCAGGAAGAATCCCATTGGCTTTTAATTGGAAAACTTCATGGTGCATCTGGCTTCTAACAGATTGAGGTGAAGTTGAAAGGGTCGAGTTCTGATTATCATCTACACTAATAAAAGTGTAACTATATGTAGTTGCAGCAAGGTACATTGTTTTCAAATTAATTGTTCCTTATTACATTAATATTTGACCCAGGGCATTTGATGTAATGCAGTATAAATCTTTTCCATCCTCTTGGCAGTGAAAATACAGAAACTGGATTTGCTTCTGCAAAGTACTAAGTTCCTTATACAGCAAGTTAATATTTCCAGCCCTGACTGTCCCATCTCTCTGACCATTCAAATCCTTCCTGTTTTCAAAGATTTATCATTTGTTAGTGTAAATGCAGTTATGATCATCTTTGGATAGAAATAGGGTACTCAAAATACTGGACTGAAATCTATAGCAGAACATCTGTGGTGAAAGAGCCACATATATCCTTAAGGAGAAGTTAAGCATGGAAGCATGGAAGAAGAGTAGCATGAAACAATTTCAGTTTTACAATTGAACTGCATATTTCCAATGATCTGCCTTAGCCTCCTGAACAAAATTCAAAAGTTTGGTAAAAACATTTATAAATTGCTTGACAATTATGTCTGTCTAAGACTGTCTATATTTGAGAGCAGTCAAAGGAATCTTTGATATAACCTATATTTTAAAGAGTTTGTAAAGGGCATGAGTTATGCTTGTCCAATCTATGACTTTGATCTTAAATATCATATAATTGTAACAGCAAACATACAAGCATTTTACAGATGCTTAGTCTGAGAAGCAGATTCTCTCTTTGCAGTATGAAGTATTACTGATGATCTGTAATTCCTAGTGTTAAACTGAGAATGTTGTTCTAAAGAATTTAGGGACCTGCTGAAATGTCTACAGGACATACAGGGTGTTTATGTCCATGTTTTGAAAAATACATGGATGTGAAACCATTTAACATATAAGAACATCAGGGTTTTTCAGTTATCCTGAAAATTTAGAAATTCATTACAGGATCGAGCCTTTAAAACAGATTCTACTTTGCAGAGGCTTTGAGCCATGGTTACAAATTCATGAGACTGATCATTCTTTCTTTTAGCAGTTAAAGAACTGTGGGAAGGAGATAAAAACTCCCAGACTGTGTTTTTATAGAGACTTTAGTACCTAGGATTATTGAGAAAGGGCAGAAGTGTGATGAGACTGCTGGTAGCTTCCTTGGCTAATCCATAATAAAAACAAAAAGGCAACATGAGAAATGCTTAGGAGAAAGCCTCTTTAGGTGGGCCACTTTTCATTAAAGGCTCAAATGCACAATGAATTATGTCAGCTTAATAGGTTGCCCCCCATTAGCTGAGACACAGTAGCTGTTGTTAATTGATTGCATGTACATTCTTCATTTGCCCTACTGTAGGAAAATACAAATTAGCATAACCATCCTTCATTGATGCTTGGAACTAAGTTGTCCTACACCATAGTTGGGCAGCCCATGCTTGATGAGTTGCTGCCTCTTGGTAATTTGTTATACTGCTACCAATAGGCTGTAAATGTCAGCCTAGAGATTTTTGTACCGGTGTGCTCATCCAGGACAAATCAGTGCCCTGTCCAAAATTAAAATAGGAGAAAATGAAGTAGGCAATAGTAAATAACAGCACATGCAGATACTCTGAGCGCCACTTGACTAATCAAGTGGGAAGTTAAAGCAGTGAAGAATGTTGATGTATGCTGGTTTTATATATCTAAAGGCATATTTGAGGATTCCTGCCCATTGCTGAGACTTACATATGAAAGCACACAGCTTTGCAATTGATTAAATGTTATGTTAAAAACTGCAGTGCCTGAAAACCTTGTGTATTTTTTATCCAAAGAGGATGGTGTAAACCATCTTCCTTCAGACTTTTATTTTTTTGGACAGAGATCATATCTCCCTTTTATGTTGCATAGCATAACATTTGCAGAGATCAGAGAGATGCTGGTTATCAAAATAAAACTCAACTAAGAAATGTAGCCAAGGTGTGGTAATTTATTTTCAAGGTATCCATATTGTTTCCCCATACACTGTTATAATCCCCTTAATTTACTATTGATTGGAGTCTTCTTGACTGTAGCATTAATTCCCAATAAAACTGAGTGTCTCACTTACAAAGACAGCTCTTAATTTCTGCTCTTGCTTTTCCTATAACTATTCATGCTTTGGTATCTTTTTACCACATGAGTCAATATTGACTATCAACTACATATTGCTTCAGAAAATATTATGGTAAAAATTGCATTATTTGTCCTGGAGCTATGATAAAGGGGAGATCAGTATATGGCCAAATGAAGAATCAGTCTTACATACAGAATTTAATTTTCTCAAAAATTTCAGGCAGCCCATGCAGATTGGTTTGTACCCTGGCCTTGAAATATTGAAGGGTAAATATTTTTGGTGGTGCTATTGTATGAGGCTCATTATTGGGGAACCATAGGAATCATCCTGGCCAGCCTCAGAAGCCAAAGTTTTTCTGTTGCCAACAGTTGGACTCCAGGACTTCCCACAGCTTATTTTTGTACCACATTTAAGGAAATTACCCTTATGCTGTGACCAGCCAGCCATCTGACATAAACAGCTTAAAAATACATCTTTGAGCCTTTTTTTATTAAAGAGCTTTTTGGGGCAACTTGAAAAATTAGAGATATTAAAGACTAGCTGATTTGCAAAGTGTAATTCCTATTAATGTGAAAAAAAGAAGCATTAGAAATGAGATCAAGTAAATAGAGATTTATTACTCATTTCTATATTTTGACTGTGGAGGCATATATAATATATTTAGGAGCATTTAGTTCAAATCCATAACATTCCTTTCTTTCCTACAATTTTTGGGAAATTAACAGGCAAATGAAATATGATGCTCTAATTATGTAACCTGTAGTCATTATACATAAACCCATTCTTTAGGTACTTAACAGATTGCTGGCATCTTATCACTTTAAATATTAACTTGCATGCAATGGGCAGGGACCTGGAATAGGAATGAGTGAAGGGAAAAGCCTCTGAAAGTTATTTTCTTCATGGCGACAGATTATCACAATTAAATCTATCAAACACAGTTGTAATGATAATTGCTGGCCAAATCCACTAACCTACAGGATCACACTACAGAGAAATTATGCACATGGGTAGAAGAAACTGGTAATATATTGTGAGAGATTTGTTAAAGGGCACCAGGAGTGGAGAGCACAAAGGAAGATGTGGAAAGAAATTTCAACCATTTTCTGCCTTAATTGCACTTCTTTTATAAAACTGAAATTCTGCAATTTCTGAAGCTGCTCTGTTGTTGAAGCTATACTTTCATGCTATTCTCAGTGGATTGCCCAGTCAAAAATTTTAAGGGTTCTTTTTTTCAGGTATATTTAAAAACTCACCAGTTAAGAAAATGCTTACTGTGAGTTCAATGACAAAGCAAAATTGTTTGCTCTTTTTGGAACATGCTTCTGTGCTTTGGGAGTATTTGGGCAAAATATGTGTTGCTTTTGAATTTGCTAATAGCCTAATTTAAGACCATCTACAAAGCCCTGTCAGTTTTCAAAACATTATTTCTTAACATGCACCTGTGCAGCAGTTTCAGATACCACAGATGTTTAAAGTTTGCATTTGTTTTAGTGATCTTTCACTAAATCACTTTAGTGATTTTTCACTTTGAAAAGGACCAGTACCTTTCCCAGAGAAGGAAATACCTTTCCACTTTGCAAATCACAAACTTGTGACATAGTGCTGCCAGATAGATATGTAATTGGTACGTGCCAGAGAGGGAATTGCTTCCAAAAGCCAGCAGAGCAGAACTCATCTCCTGTTAATACTCAACAAACAAAAAACCCTAACAGCTGCAGAGGCAATGTTGTCCTACAGCCAGTTTTGCATTTCTGCAGAAGTCTGGCAATTTGTGATTTTCTGACAGTCAGTGATAAACAGTAGCCATCCACTGTAGCCATGAACTGGTTAGAGTTTGAGGCGGAGAAGGAGGAGTGAAGAGAGGCTCTAAGCCACTAGGGATGTGAACCTTGTGTTAAGGCTTGGAGGGCATTGCAGTGAAAGAATCAGCCTATAATGTGTTTTCCAGGAAAGGAAATACGCTCTGCTGCACTGCAATTTCTGGCATGCTTTTTGGTTTACACAGCAATAGAGAGGGTATCCAAAAGACCATTTCACTGAGGTGCTCAGCATCCTGTACACATTGTATCAAACTAGCACACCCTTACACTGTCGAGTAAAGTTTTGACACTGTTCAGAATTGCACTGAAGACAGCCAGATAGCTGGGACCCCTCCTAATCTACGGGCTTCTCTAAAGATTGTTCACTACCTGACAGCTAAGAACCACTTCCAAGGGTAACCAGTGATCTGTGTTGCATTTTTATTTGAAAACTTATGGAGCAGTTGTTTGGCTAAATTTGTTGCTCTTGTTGTGCCTGAATTTTTAATAACAAAGATGGATGACAGGCCCTTGCAGAAAATAGAAATAACAGTCATTAATTCCTGTTGGCTGGAAGGAAAATAATGGTAAAAGAAAGGCACAACTAAAGTCAGATATCTGAGAGATTCTGGTACATCTTCAGACAGAAGATGTATATTCTATGTTATGGTTTATATATGCTGTATATGTGTGCATTTATGGAGTATGTACAGAAATGTCCCCAAGCTGGCAATCAGCTCTTTCATCTGGGGCATGCTCTAGAAAACATATCTTTAGAAAGCTGATATAAATGCTGTCTTCAAAGTACAAATAATTGAAGGATGTTCCAGCCTTGGATATTCCCGAATAAATGAGGCACATTCATGTCAATAAAAGCTTTAATGAAGCTAGAATATTTACAAATATTTCATTTTTATGGACAGATTGACAAGTCCAGCCCACTAAAATAATTTCCTGTCTCCATTTTCGTTACCACAATCAAATCATATACTTTTCACTTTATGAAAGAATACATGAGAAGAGAAAATACAGATAAGGCTGTTGAAGTCCATGCTGATATATCTTTTATCATGACCTACGGTCATGCTGCATTGACTTCAACCTTCATGAGTCCACAGACAGTAAAAACTAGAGCAATATAGAAGCATCTTCAACAGTGTGAAAATTATTTAGAAACAAAAGGGTTAAACGTGTCAGGGAAGAAAACAGCTATGGAGCAATAAGGGAGGCATGTGCCCCAAAAGGTGTAACTCTTTCTTGCCTGTACTCCAAGGAGAACATACTATTGTTTTACGGCTCTTAATCTCCTTGCACATGTATTAGTCTTATTGGTGCTATTTGGTTGTCTTCCACCCTACACACAGTTTTTAAATTCCTTGTACTTTCCCTCAGCCTGTTATCCTGATATAGTTTAATACTCAAACCAAACTTAGTGTTGGGAAGACGAGCACAGTATGAAAACAGATGTTGAGATTCCTTAAGAACCCTCCACTTGGGATCCTTTGATCAGCCCTTTAATCTTTTCCTTTCTTGCATTTCTTGCTAGTTCTCTTACAAAGTCTGTGCCCAGGTTGTAGGCAGCAGCCTACAAGTGGAAACGTGAATCAATCCACACAAGACATTAGACAACATTTCTCAGCTTCTGGCACGGTTTCACTGTGGTAGGTTAACCAAGAGATTTCTCTGCAAATTGGGTTTTTCTGGGTCCTTCCACAACTTATTTTGACACTTGGTGCTATTTTGTTTGTAGTGTGGAGATGACAGCTGTTTGTGTTTTCATTCACACCCAGGGAAGGAGATGTTTGCATTGTAGCATCTATGCTTGGTGACACCATGCTGGGGCACCTTGCTGGTCCCCACACTACCCGCCTCATGCTTTTCATGGCAGTGCCTAAAGAAATTACAAGGACTTCACTTGCACAAAGCTAAGATTGAAGTGAGAGTTTTGATAGGTTGGTGACAGGAGTTTCAGAAAGCTTTGAATAAGAAATAATGCCTGATTTTTGGCATGGATGTCAGAGCAAGTCTCTCTTCACTAAGCCCTAGCTCCGTGTCACAGAGACCACAGCTTGTGTGGACTCTTCCCAGCCACTTGAACAAGCATAGACATTGTATTAATGCTTCAGAGGCTGGGCATCAATTAATTCCCAATGAAGTGGTCAAGAAGATGCAGTAACATTTAACTGAAGTTTTAGTACAAGTCTGGAGGAATCTAACTGTAGGTGCCAAATTTTGAAATTATGGGTTCACATATGTGTTCATTTTGGTCTTCCAGCAATATCGTCAGCTACATTGTATTTGCTTTAAATTCAGAACTCCTGCATATGTAATGTGTTTTGTGCTTCACTTTTGCTATCACTCAGAATACCACTGAGCCTATCAGGCACTTGAGGAAATGAAGAGAGATTCCTGAAACGCAGTAGTGCAGCTAGTAGCTGTCTTTTTCCCATCTAACCTAGTGTTTGATAAATGTGATACCTGTTGTTTTGCTGCTTTGAACTTTGCATGTGCGGTATTCTGCACAAAGGGTGCTGAAGTCACATGATTTATTAAAATGGATCACTATAACCTAGATAGTGTTATTTTGTCATTGATAATCTTTTTACTATTGACAGTAAAGGATTACAGTGTCACCTCCAACTCACAAATCAGTTAGTCTTTGCCATTGTTAAATGCTTCTGGTAAGTTTTTTCAGATAATGCTGTCTAGAGATTTGGCAGAATTGCACTGGAAGACAGATCTCTCTTTGCTCCACTGCACCCTATGCTTTCCCTTTGGATATTTCATTGGGTGTGTTTCTGAAGTCGCAGCAAGCCAAGTGAGATGCCACTGAATTCTATAACAATTGCTCGCTTGCATGCAGTCCACGTGCCATCAACTCCAGAACCCTTTGTGGACCACCACATACAGATTGCCTGGGGCAGGCTTTGGCCCATGTGGTTTTATTTTTGTGGAAAACCAGAACACGAATGCAATGGAAAGCAGCAGGAATTGGAAGGGTATCAGCACAGGCATCAAAAGGTCATATTTATTCCAAGAGACTGTCAAGGTACTGAGCTTTGTTTCAGTTTTCTTAATAAATAAATCATAATATAAAAGTACCGCACTCAGTAGATCTGTGTTGATAATTTACCATTTCTAATTCTGGGGAATTTTACAGTTGTGGGGTTTTTTTGGTAATCCTGTTAAAGAATACCATGAAAGTAATGGCTCAAAACAGAACTGGAAGCACAAGTATTAAAGATAATTTTTTTTCTCAGTTTATAGAGGCAGAGAGTTTGCTTTTAGAAAAGCTCTTATATATCTCTCTGCAGTAGTGAAGCATCTCAAGGGCTCTTCTTAGATGTCCAGAGGGACACAGAAAATCTCAGTATAAAGCGAGATAAATCCCTTTACCTAATTCAGAAACTCGTTTGTAACCCTGCTATCTTATTGCTTGATTTCAGGCAGCCACTTTGTTTCTTATGCCTTCTGGTAGTTACGGCAATATTTATTCAACTCATACAACAGTGTTTGAATAGTTTTATTAGTCAGACAAAACTATACTAAAGGCAGAATTATATCTGTGGTGTAGTGTTATAGTAACTCCTCCTGCTTCTGAAATAGTGCACCTGTGATGCAGGAAACCTTTTGATACTTGTTTTTTCTCATTACCTAGCCAGTAAATCTGGACTTGTTCTTACCTTACTCCTGGTCCAAGGTTTCCTGCTATAGGGAGTGCCAGATGTCAAGAACATCATCTATACCCAGAACAGACTTTCTCTGATAATGGAAGGGCTGAATTCAGCAGGGATGAATTATGGTCTCCTTGCAGGGTTCAAACCTTCTGCCCAGCAGAAACATATATCTGCAAGGTCTTTGATATTGGTAATAGGAGTCTGAGGGCCTCAGACAAATAGTGTTTTAGATTTTCAAATTCTCCTCTAACCCTTTCAATACTTCAGATGTTCACTTTACCCAATCAATAGCAGGTACAATTTCCTCCCATATCTCAGTGCTAATAGCTTTTTACAATTAAAAACAAAGCAGAACAGAAAATCACTACCAACCTCAAAATAGATAGATTTGCTGTAATTGTTTACTTAATTAAATTTCCATAAGGATGTTTCTTTCTGTCTTTCCCCTTTCATTAAATTATCTATGTTAATTTCATTATGCATTCTCTCATTAAATGTTGTCCTGCCTGTGGATGTTTTTCCAAGTCTTCTTTACCAAAAACACTCACAGCTACAGTGAGACTTCTAAGAGTAGACAGCAGTGTTTATTCTAAACCCTTCCTTTTCCCTGGCAGCAGTGCTTGTGTGCCTGGCAGGTACTTGGTCACTTCTGAAGTAGAAGGAAGCAGAGATGTGGGGAAGTGACTTGTTTACTCACCTGGGGTGAGCTGTCATAGCTCACTTGTAGCTCTAGACTCACTCCTGAGAGTTAAGAGCTACAGATCTGTTTGCTTCTCACTCTGGGGCCATTTTAAGGCAGCTTTCCATGATTAGTCTACATGTAGTGGTAATCTCACTTCCTCTTAGTGGTCCCTTCACACTGTAAGAAAGATGTTCATACCATTGTTCAATGATCTTGGATTGTCTGGTCAGAGCAGGTTGCTCTAGATCCTGCCTGACCCTAAATGTAAATGTGCCTTGGTCCCCAAATCTCAAAGTACAAAGTTGTATTTAATTTTCAAATATGATCTTTCTCTATGCTTCTCAGTTTTGCTTTTTTTTCTGACCCATTTATTTTTCATGTCTGGGATATTTTACAAGTTCAACAATGATTTCCTTTCATTGGGAGATCCAAAGAGGATATATTTTAAAAAAACCTAAAAATGGCATATTTTCAGGAGAAAATAATTTACACCATAAGAAATATTGATTTTGATTGTAAACTACATTGCTGCAATGTTCCCAACATGAGGTGTGGCTGGGGTTAGAAATAAGATGAGCAATGCATGTATATCAGAACTTGAGCTGTGAATGTGGTTGTTGGACTTTGCAAATAGTTCCCTCAGACACAGACATCTGGATGGCAGAAGTACAAAACCAGCAAACTAGAGAGTTCAAACACAAGGGTGAAAAAGGACTCTGAATAAATGTACAGTGTTTTTGATGTAGGTGAATACAAGAGAGCTTTCACAGGAAGCTCCTAGGCAAGAGCTCTAAGCTTCTGAGGGTCCCACTCAGCAGGCAGATTCTGGAAGGGGAAGCAGCTTATGGTGCAGCCCACATCTCTTGGACATCTCTCTCTCCTGTCTCTATCTTAAAAAAATGAATCTACAGACAGAAAAGTTTCTTAACACTTCCATTGTCTAACACAGTTATTATAGGTGTGTGAATGCAGTTCTACTTCTCTTTTCTACCCCATTAAAGTAAACCTATATTTGGAACACTTCAAGGTCTATCATGGCCTTGTAGAGATTTCAGTCTTGGTTTGTCTTCCTACTGACTTGCTGTTTATGCAAGCTTCTGAGCAATACTTCCTGAAGGTAAAATATCACTTCATAATCTGGTGACCCTGGCTTGCTCCAGAGATACCTGGAAAACCTGGCATGTGGTTAATCTCCCCAGATTGCCAGGCAACACTTGGACAGCAGATTTGCCAAAAGTGATATGTTAATTAGTCTTCCTGCTTGATTGCTAGACAAGATCAAGAGGCAAAATCATATATGTAAAACAGAATACAAATGCATTAGTAAGATTTTATTTTACAAAAAGAAATTCTCATTGGCTCCTGAGGTGTATTAACTAACATTTATTTATGATAAAGGTGTTCACCTGAGGTGAAATAAGCCAACCATGCTCACTTAGAGAACACTTAGAAAAATATTTTCTCTCTTTGGTTTGTCACTGTGATATCTTATGGTCATGGGAAGAGGCAAAACTCTTTCCTTCCCTCCACTTGCTAGGACTTCTTGATTTACATACAAGTGGTGTTTGTAATTAGAATGCATCTGGATTTGGGCTTTCAAATGTTTTCCTGTTTACAGGATATTACGGTAAGCTTTATTAGCTTCCTGTGAGGAATCCTAAATCTTCATGGCTAATAGAGACACCATTTTCCCCTCTGTGAGCAGCATGAAGTTTTATGCATGGCACGTCACAAAAATGAGTAATACATTTTGATACCAATATACTTTGATTTTATCCTTGATTTTCTTCTTTTCCCTGTCTCCTCCTTATATTTTGGAGAACTCACCATATACCTATTTTGTATTAAGGTGAAAATGTAAAAGAAAAGGTATATAGTGATAAGTTGGATTGTAGGGGCTCAGTTCAGGGACAGCCACAGCAGAGTCAGCTGTGATGCTTAAGATGGTGCTACCTGTTAGTTGTCTGTGTTGGCACTCAGTCAGAAGTCATTTCTCACCACCACACCATTTTTGGAGTGGCTGATTTGTAATCAGTTTTAATTACTGGATTGCTTACTCCAAGCCTGGTAGTTCAGATCATCTCTGTGTGCTGTTCGTAAAGGTCCTAGGATGTTAGTAGGCAAACATTTGGGGCTGAATCAGATGATATTAGATAGAAACTTAAAATATGTGGGGTACAGTTGTGAGAAAGCCTCTGACTTCAGTTTTTGTTTATGACATTCTGGTGCAGAGGGAATTTTTATGTGGGCTCATGCTGCTTTTCCATTCAAATTTTTCTTTAACGTTTGAGGTAAAAAAAATGAAACTTAGCCAGGAGGCATCTCAGCTGCAAGTATGTTGATTTCCTTTACCAAAGAGTAGGAGGCAATGGAGCAGATCAACAAAATTTCACATGATTTCTACCTCAGAAATGTAGAGGGTTCACAGGCAGAGTCAAATCAAACTAAAATCTTAGTTGAAAGCCTCACCCTGGAAACTCATGCCAGTTTTCAACTGTGTTGCAAAAGATGGTCCTTTTTTAAAAATGCTGACAAGATTGTCGATATTGTTTGTTAAGTTCCCCTTGTACTCACTCAGTGGCAGAGCAAAGCTCTTTTGTCCCTAGTGGGCTGTCCTGTGCACGTCATACAACACTGTCAGGTGATGACTATGTCTGGGAAAGGCACAGGGATTAAACCAGGTGTTGATTTGTGCAATGTGTGTTTTTCAGCAGGTGTGAGCAGCCTTCCAGAAGGGGCTTCCAGATGTTACCTAGAACATCTCTTTCAAAAGATCCCATCTCTAGTTTTATCAGAAACACTTAGTAGTGCTCAGAACAGTGAAAACTGTGACAATGCATAAATGTAATAATGTGCACCCATGTATTTCAGTAGGATTTGAGATAATTCACATTATATTGCAACTAGAACAGGCTTAAGAAAGACACAGAGTAAACAGAGCAGGCACTTGGTCTTGCTGAGCAGCTCAGTAGACATCAGGATTTAAACTTCTCCAGAATTCAGAGGCTGAAATCCTGTCCTGCTGCAAGAGAACTAGCTGTTAATTTAAACAGGATAAGGATTTCAGCCAGAAGTGTCAGAATTTGCCATTTAAATTATTAACTCTTTCCCCAGTATATATTTATAGGAAAGCATGAAAAATTAATATAGTCACCTTTTTCTCTTTGCATTTTTACAAGAAGAAAAAGTAACTAAATAAATTGCTACTGGGATGAATTTTTATGGTAGTTTAAGGCCAGCACATGGATGTCTTCTAACTGAGGTATGAAACCATGAAAACTGGGTTAATAATGAACCCCCTGACACAGCCTTAACAGTAGCACTGCTAGCAGGCACCTCTGTAATTGTCTTCTCTATGAAGTGTGCTGAGCTTCTACAACAAATTTAAAATCTCATATTGTGCTTTCTTCTGTTAGAAAATGACTCAGTGAAAGCCTTTTATATACATATATAATATGTACAAAGATAAAAGTTTCTGCCTTTGAACTAGCCCAACTACATTTTATTCAGTTTGGAAAATAGAATTCGGTTTTGCTTTAGCAGATCTGTTTCTTCTTCTAAATTTCATAAATTTGTTGCATTTGAGATGCAGTGAAATGCCAAACAATACTTCTGTGACATGCAGAAATTATTATTTTAGCTGTCCTATGCATGATATGTGCTGTGGAACATAAATCCAGTTGATAGTGTATTTAGCAGATCTTACCTGGATATTTTCAAGCAGAAAAATTGCAGGAGCTTTAGAAATATTTTTGAGAAGGGCAGCAGGACTGACTGACATGTGGATGTGCAAGGAACAGATTACAGCTGAGATGTCTATTTCTTTTGGAAGGAAAATGAGAAGATGTAGGTGTGGTCTCTGTCCACTGAGATCCCACTGAGTGGGAGTTTTACTGTTGGCTTTAGCAAGATGAATCAGACTTTTGACAGCTAGTGAGGAAGAGGGATGCAGAGTAGATGCTGGGAAATATTTAAAAGGATAAAAATTTGTAAGCAGTTTTTGTCAAGCAGTGAACTAAAAGTTACTTAGTCCTTCAAAACACTTTAATTTTAGAAACCACGTCTTGTCAAGACTGACATAAATACTCCTGCATGCTGGCAGCTGACTCAAAGTAGCATCTGCCAGCCTTCTCTTAGGTCATGACTGTCAATTTATGGTAGGTATATTCTCCAAGCCAGCAGAGAGGTTGAAAAATGAACCATCAAAACTGTGAAACAACAATACTGAAAATACCTCTGCCTCTTTTGGAATCTTGGGGGGACACTCAGCAGCTGGAACTGCAGCACTATACAGATGGACAATGTATATGCACACATGTATGCTTCCTTTGTCAGACCAAATTGACATGGTGAAAATTTATACTTTATGCTGGTCTTTTGCTTGGAGGTAAATTTGTTCATCTTCAGAGCCTGCTTGAGACTTCAGATTTGGAATATAAGTATGTTTGTAAAGGATTTCTAATTGGAAACAAAGAGGCTGAGTATTTTGTGTGCCTGAACTAGGATGGACCCATTAGTTTATATGAGCTGATGTCAGTTCACAGCAAGTGAGAGTTTAAGTGTTTGATTTACAGACTCAAAATTCCCAGAGGTATCAGGGGAAAAAAAACAAGCCTACAGGGCAATCTATTGCAAACCCGTCCTGGAACTGTTATGTCTCCTTTTAAAAACTAAAAACTCAAACCAGAAGGACCGTTTGTTCCTATCCTGTGGTCTCAAAACTTCATTCTTGGCTCTGCTTAATACCTTTTCTTTTTCTGCTGTCAATACTGCAAAAAAAACCATGTTTGCTGGTGATAATTAGTAAGAAAAATACTTGCATTTACAGTACATTTTTTGTAGATTCTGTTTTGACCTGTTGAGTGAACTAAAACATGTTACCTGCAAGTACTTTGTGTGACCTTCTTGGCATTGTGAGTTAGATCTACAGAATCATGGATAGGATGTAGCCTGGCTGGTTTTTTGAGCATCTCGACAAATGAGACTGGTTTCAAGAGACAGTTACAGCTACAGTTCCCCTGATGGTGGTGAAACCCCACCAGAGGGTGTAAAGGAGCTCTTTGGTTACTGCAACTGCAGTACATTAGGTAGAGAGAGCAGACCAAGCTTGTGTAGCAGTGCATGTGTTACTGTTATTGCATGAGATGTTCATGACCATTTGGTCTCCTTCCATAGTAGTTTTTTCCCCTGTATGTTGGCTATAAGCACCTACAACCAGCCAGTTAGACCAGTAACTTTCAGTCTCACTTTCCATTCCATCCTTTTTCCTTTGTCATTACTGGGTGAGGCGCCTAATGCAGTCCAAATGCCTTGATCTCACAGTGGGATTTGTAACTGCAGGAGTGACAGGGTTACAGCCCAGGAGATTTTAAACAGCAAACCTGTTGGAGACTTAAGGGAAAATAAGTGTAAGGTAGATTCGAACAAACAAATACTTTAAAAGAAACTGGGAATGTAATTTTCAATTTTATTGTGACCTGGCTGATTAGAGCTTAAGTAATAAGTAGAGTTAATCCTGTGATGACCTGCTTAATCCAGTGCAATCCAGTCAGATCAATAGAGAAGTGTGTACGTGAAGCCTCACCTCCAGAGAGGCAGACTGACCACCTGCATCATATCCCTGTTGGGAATTTATCTGTCATTGAGCTGCTAATAGGTGTTAATAATACACTTGCTAGGGCTCCCACCGAATGTGGCCATGAGCACTGCTTTGTAGCAGAGAATACTATTCTCCTGTACCTGAAGAACTGCTGTGTTGTTATGAAAACTGGCTTATGGAAGGACTAGCAAACACTCATATTCTTCTCTCCTTGGTCTGGGTTGACAGCAGCATAATTCCCTTCATCTTCTAGAGGAGGAAATTATATTGGGAAAGAGTGAGACTACTACAGAAAGTCAGTGGCAGAGGTTTGGACAAAGCTCAGGTTTCCTGGTGCAGGGGCACCTCATCTGAATGCTCAGTGTGTTTCTGCCAGAGATGGCGAAGTGGTGGCCCGGGTTCTGCAGGACACTTGAAATCTCAGCACTCCCTCAGGCAAAGGAAGCTGACACCTGCCTACAGACCCCGAGGGAAAAACAGAGCATTCTCCATTTCCAGTGTTGCTGTATATATAGAATCTCTCACTTGGGGGTCAATAGAAGACATGACTTTGAGTGTCAAGGTTAGGACTAAGTGTCATAATTTTGTGTATTTAACTGACAAATTAGGGGAAAATTTATATAAAATACACTTAGGTATAAATTAGCAATAGTGCAAATTATAAATATGCAGGTGATTCAAAGGCAAATTACTCCAGAATCATTTTTTCTCTACTATTACTTCCTTTTTTCAGATGTCTTTTTCCTCAATCTTGGATTTTGTCAAGGTACTCTAAAACCTTATTTCTGCAAAAATGTGTTTTAAAAATAGTCTGGGTTATGTGCAATCTGGAATGTGTAGTCATCCCACCATGTGTTGTCATGTAATACTTGTTGGATCTTGCTCAGCCTATTGATGATTTGCACTAGGGTTTCCTTTCCACAATGCAGCAAATCCCTTGGAAATTAAGCATGCTGTGGTTGGAGACCTTAGCTTAACTCTAAAAAAATTAGTCTGTCACCTGTGTGACTGCAGCAATTTCAGCTTGGATGGGTGAGACAGGAGGTGCCGATTTGGGGATGGCAGCTCTGAAGGCTTGCAGGTGTTAGCTTCACCAATAGAGCAAAAATCTGCAGCTCACACTGCTGGGACCCTGCACCTTCAGCAGCAGTGAAGTGCAGAGTCAGAGGGAGTGCAGCAGCCACCAGGCACACACCTTCAGAAGACAGACAGACTGGCATCTGTGTAGGGCCTTGTGATCAGTAGGAACTAGCAATGATTTGGAAACCATTTTTTTTGCAGTCTCCCAATGTACATCTTGATATATTTTGCCAGAGACGAAACCTTCCTAATATGCAGTATCTTGTTTGAAATTTGTTGAAATTTCCATTCCTTTTTACTCTAGCATATATTAGAAGATAGTAATTTTTTGACCTGCATAAATGCAGCATCTATTTCAAAAAACTTGTCCCCTACAGTTCCCTATTTTTATTGCACTTGTAAACGAATGTACTCATCCAGTGTGCTCAGCATTAGATTCACTGGTGTTTTTACAGTCACACTATTTTATCTTGCCCTTCAACCTACTGTAAACCATTTGTAGCCCCTTCTTTTTACCAGTATCAAGTGAGATGCTTTTGGAATTGCTGGACTTTAAAACATCATGTTTCATTTTGTGACTACAACAATTTTCTTCCCTAAGTATTAGTTTGTAAATAAATGGTGAACCAGTGTTGGTATCCTAGGAAAAAAAAAAAAAAAGATGTTGAAATAGGAGATTGCAGAGGAAGCTCTAAATTGTGAAGTAATAATAGGTATAATACCTCTTTCCTAGCAGCCTTTTGATCTTTTCCTTCTTGATCATTTGTGTTTTGTCTTATAAGTTCCCAGGAAAATTAACAATAGGCACTGTAGTAGTGGCACCTAATCAAAAAGCCCTTGTGAAAAGGAGTTTTCTGAATGGGTGAGCATCCACACATGAGCCCTCTCAATCAGTGGTATATGGGAGAGGAACACTATTTTAAAGAAATAAGGCCAGGTTTTTATCCATCATTCTTAGATGCAGCAGAGCTTTTGCAAAAGCATCACAATGACTTGTTTTCACCAACCAGTGTCATGGCTCACAAGGCTCTGTGAGAACCAAAGGATGTGACCATGCTTTCTCTACCAATGGTTTTTCTGCAAATGGAAGGAAGATAGGCCCTGTTGTTGTAAAGCAAAGCATTTTTAAGGCTAAAAGGAGAATAGACAGAAAATACCCATACCTCAGCTGGCACAAAGCTTTTATTCAAGGCACAGGGTTCTGAGTGGTTGAACTCAATTAATTATAAATGGTTCAGCTTTGTAAACAGTAGAACGACTCTGTGTTGTGAAGATACAGAAGTCTCTTTTCTTCTGTTTAATTAATGCTTACAAGACCTACACAGGTAAGTCTTTGGTGTACTTAGAAAAAAACCTCAAAGCACATTGTTTTTCAGAACAAATGAACTTTGGGAAATTTTGGTCACTGGGCAATTACAGTGCAGGGCTGTTAATCTTACCCTGTATTTAATACAGTAAGAAGAATTTAAAGTAGAATATTGTTTGTTGCTGTTCGTTTCCTTTCTGTAAAGAAGGAAAAAAGTGTGGTAAGGAATAAAATATTTTTAAGATGGTGAAACCAGGAACTGGTGTGCCAAAGATGTTGAGCTCCACTGCATTGTTCTCATGCTGTGACTGTCTTCTGCCTTCGGTAGAGTTACAGTGCCAAAACTCAGGTGCAGATGTCCTCTTTTTCATCTCACACTGAGTAGACCTATTACATGCCTTGCAAATAAGACCAGATAATTCCAAGATGAAGGAAGATGTCTGTGCCTCCCCTTGTGTTGCTTTCTTGTACATTTCCTTGACTTCAATGCCACAGCCTGAACTACAGGCCTTCATTTTGGTCTTCCATATTTTAAAAATTATTCTCTTCCAAAACTGTCCTTAGGTAGTTCTGCTCTGAGTTAGAGTCCAGAAAGGGAAGAGTCTGAATTGTCATATGTGCCATCATGTCCTTCTTGGTACACATAAACGATTACTGGCTGTCTAAGAGAGTTTCACTATATCTCTTTTTATTCTTCTCTGTGAGCTCTTATTTCAATCAAAAGGAGCGTTTTGATGATTTCTTTCGCTTGTATTAGTGTGTTTGCACTATGACAGCAATGAACAGTCTTTGTTGTATGATGCATAATTCCCTTAGTCACTCAAAATTAGTTCTTTAATTTGATGATTAGAAGTAGCAGCAGCAAGAATAACGTGCTTAGTGTAGTGGGTAACCGAAACCATTCAAGCTTTAGAAAACTGCTTCTACAAGCATTTTGAATTTTCATTCCACCATCTTAAATTGACCATTTTTTGCTTCATTTTCATGGAAATATTAGGCTAAAATTAGTTTAGATATGAGTAGAGAGAAGGACTGTGTGCATATTGAATTATGATAAGGGTATTAAAATAGAAAAACAGCTCTTATTATTGCAGGTAATGGTGCTAAGGTCTTGCATTCTCTTTTACATCAACTGCAAAGGATTTTTTCTGGGTAACAGTCAAATCTTGTTTCTCAAGGAGCTGATTGCCAGACTCTTTTTGTGTACTGCTCGGCACATGCTTGACTGACTGTAATATCTCCCAATCAGCGAGATCGCTGAGTTTTAATATTGCATGGTCTGGCTGCTAAAAACATAAACTGTTGTTCTAAGGCATTCTTATAGAGACTGAGGAGATCTGAGCAATGTGAAGAGATAGAGCTTCTGGCTGGCAGAGTTGGCAGAGTAACCAGGAAGGAGGTAACGTGTTAAGAGGAGCTGGGGGAATGGTGAACACCAGGATGGTTTGTTTTGGCACTGGTCTTCAAAGGTAACTTTCTTGGGGGAAAAAACAAAGACTGACTCAAGGGAATGTTCTGTTTCTAAGGTGAAATTCAGTTATATTTCTCAGACTGCGATTTCAGATCAGCCTAACAAGTGCCATAGCAGATGCTACTAATGTAAATGAAAACATGAATCATCCCTGATTTCCTCCTAATTGACCAGGTTTGGAGTTGCAAGATATCCCTTTTCATGTTGTCGTCTGCCATCACAAAGCAAGCACTGGGTAAAGTTATGGTTTATGCCTTCCTAAATACTAATTGTTGATCATAAAGCCAATGTAATTTTCTGCTTCTACAAATCCAAAGGTACACTCATGTTTTGAGATCAAGGAGAATGAAAACATGTTGTGATGGAGAGGGCCTTGTTTGAGGCACTTCGCTTCTGAAGTTCATGCATTATCTCTTGCTTATGGCTGTGCCTGAAGGCATAATCCAATCATATGTATTTAATTAAGACTTTAAACTACAGTTGCCCTGGTAAAAGCAGAGAGATGATGGTTCACAGGCATCTGCTCTATGAGGCAGTTAAGGCAGACGTAATACCTGAAAGCCTAAAGGGTATATTGCCATAGGGGCCACTGATAAGAGCTTGCTTCATCTGGAACACCCCATTGGCTGTACATCCAAGTGAAGAGAGGGGAGAGGTCCCCAGCCCTGCCCATCCCTCCTCTTTGGTGGAGCTGTGCATTACTGTACAGACTTTATACTGTTGTTATCTCTGAGTCACCTTCACAGTGCCTCTGATGACACTCAGAATGAAGCTTGGGGTGTCAGTGTAAACTCATTTTCTGTCTGTTTATCTTGTGATTTAATATATATTGGTGTAAATTAAAACACAGTTTGACACTGTATTTCCAGTTCAGATTATTTTCCTGAATATGTCTGTGACTCTAATGTAGCTAAGGGGCCACTACTACAGTGAAATAGATGGCTTTCTGCATGAGAGGCAGAAAGTGCTCACTTCCAGAGTACTGAAGGCATAGAGATTTTTTGTTAACTATTAAATTTTGATAAAGAGCTGTTGAATCCATTGTAACCAAGATGATGAGCCATTTTAAAACAAAAGTGTTGTTTAAAAACTTAGTCTGTTGTAATTGTTGCGTTTCAGAAGTAATTTTAGATCATCTCTCTCAAATAAGATGAGCCATGTGTTAGGTTTTGCCTGCAGTGTTGATTTTTATGCAATGTGTGCGAGTGCTGAGGACCAGAGAGCAAACTTTAGGCATGTTATTCAGTTATTATGGACTCAACAATCACACAGCTAAAGTACTTTGATGATTGCAAGTTTTTCTCAAATAAATTGCTTGCTTGCGAATGCTTATGATGAAAAAGTTATCCTTAAGCTGATTTACATAAAAACGTTAGATGCCTGTAGGCTCTGGAATTTCATTAAAGTCTCAGTTCAACCCTTGTAATTTGCTGTTTGCGATGACTAAAATGTATCTCTCAAACAGCCTTTCCTTCTGATGAAAGACAGGTAAATTGTTACAACCCTCCCATTACCAGCTCTCATTCACCCAAACTGGTGCCTATCAGTCCTTTCTTTACAACAGTCCATAAAGGCAGCACAGATGGATATCACTGTTGGGTTAACTGTAAGTAAATAGATTAAATTCTTGCCTGTTCTGGGCTGAATCCTGCTGTCCTTTTCAATATGAAATAAATAGTTCTTTTGGTTTAAATGGCATGAGAGATGACTCACTGCCAGCAATGGTAAGGCTGTGTCCTTGTCTTTTTCTGCCCCCAGCCCTCTCCCCCACTCTCTCTGAAGATAATTTTAGGAGGAAATTATTATTTTCAAGATTATGAAATATTGGAGCAAACAAAATTTCAAGTTCGCTACTCTCATTACACAATAAAATTTAAGAATTGGGGTAAGAGTTGCAGAACCTGCGCCAACAAAAACTGCAGCTTCTCTTCCCAGCTACAAAAGGGCTAAAATAACTTTTTATTATAGACATTTAGCATCTTTAACTACTGTGTGGGCACTGGCATCCTTCCACTGGCCTTTCCTGTTATGGCTATCAGTGGAAGCTTTGACTTGATCTACTCTGCCTCACTCTACCTGCCTCAACTCCAGTTGTCAATCTAAATGCCAGATTTACTGGGCACTTGATGGTACAGTCCTTATCCATGATGTACTGGACTATCATGAAGGATGCTGGACAGCTGCAGATTTTAATGCATTCCAACTCCTGCCTGTCTGGAGAGAATTTTAGCGAGCAGACTGACCTCAGATCCCATTGCTGTGTCCCTGTAGTTGCTTAATTGGGAGCTTGAATACAAGAGCCCCTGTACATGCACTGTGTTCCCACTGTGAAGGCAGCTCATTTGTTCTAGCAAGACTGAAGCAGTGCCCTGCTGCCTGCTCCCCTCAGATCCTTGTCTACCCAGACCTATGAGTACCACAAAGCACAATGGTTTTTTCTTCATCATTTAACCTGGTTTCATCCTCGCTCCTGTTTCCCACCTTATACTTGTAATACCCCCAGCCGCCTCTGTCTCTTCCTTCAAAAGGCGGCAAATTGGGAATGGATTCATATTCTCCTCCTTCATGCTGCTTGGATACTGGGGAGATACCCAAAGATGCAGTCCTCCTGCTTCCAGATGGGGCACAGCCAGGGGAAACTTAGATCTGTATTGCAGAAAAAGCTTGTTTTACTGCCAGTTTGGAACATGCTCAGCACAGCTAGGATTTCCTGGGCATTTAGATGGTAAAATCAAAGATATCTCAAATAAGCATATCAAACTGAATTTTTTAGAGAGGCTTATAAGTTAGATGAATTTTAATGTACTTTTACAGGAACATGAGGAGATATGGAGCAGAAGTCACTATATTAAGCACATATTTACTTGGGGGGTAAAAAAAAAAAGGTCTTCAGAAATTTTTCATGGGTGAAAACATCATAGTTTTTCCTCAGCTAGAAATTTCTGGATGAAATTTTCTTGCTGTGTCTGTCTGAAGACATGAGGCGGACACCCAGCACACAAAATTTTATTCCAAATGTATGTGTATTTGAAAATGTAGAAGCATCTGCAAACAAGGTTTATAATGAAAAATGTCGAACAACTTTCATAATCAGCAATGCTGGATGTACTGCCTGTATGGAGAAATACATAAAAGTGCTGAAATGTACAAGCACACATCCATTCCAGCTGCTAGCATTCTTTAGTAATGAGTCTTGCCAATAGGACAGCTTTTATGAGGGCAGCACATAAGCAGCAGCCTATTGAAATTAGATCTTAAAATTAGTATGTTTTCCCTGAACATCATTTTACAGAGCCACTTTCTTGTATCTGTCCTGCTGTAGAAACTCCTAGGTGCCTTTATTTTTCATAAGGCAAACATGGTGTGATTTTGTCTTCAGTTCAGGAGTCCACACCTGCAAATCTTCTCAGTGCAGCCATGGGTAAGCATGTCACTTCCTATGATCAGCATAGTTATAGAGGTGGATTGTACAAAGCTAGACTCAAAATCAGTACAGTATGGAGCTTGCAACACTGAGGGCTCAAATAGGTGAAGTTAGGACAGGGGACATTGGACCACTGAATATGAAGATTTGTGACTACACATTTGTTAGTAGTGTAGTAATTTCCCCTGCTACTCTTGTCATGGCAGGTAGCTGCTTAATCAAATTATCAAGAAAAGGAAATAAAAGTGAAAGTCAGTAGGGGAGTGTATTTGCAGATCAATGGAACAAAGAGTTGATGATACAATAAATGATAATAATCACCTCTCCTGTTATAAAGGAGATAACTCCAGCCCTCAGTGTGCAACCCGTGGGAAGGAACAGCGTGCAACAACTTCTGAAGATAAAAGAAAATACAAAATCATCTTATCTGTTCTTCAAATATCAGTTACAACTACAAATGCTGAAATACATTATTGGTGCAGAATTGAGGTTATTTGAATGTTCTAATTGTGAATTTCTGTATCTTGACAAGTGTGGATTTTTGGCTTAAGCTAAAAATTGATTAGAAATTTTCTGAGTGTTCTGCTTGTTTTTGAGCTGTTAGAGTTTCCTTGCAAATGTTTGTGCCTCAAATTGCTGATATGTACTGGTCAGCCTTAATTCTGGCTCCAGATACTTCTTTCTTTCTTGCTGGGAAATGTTATAGTTATCTAAAAGGTGAGACCACAGAATCTCAAGTCTTGCAGTTTCTCCTAAGAAGCCTGTTAAGTGTTTGTGCACATTTAATACAGAGGAAGGAAAAAGTCATCAGAAAATTGGAAGAAATTCTCAATGAGGGTTAAAGAAACACATCTGTTTAGACCTTGTTTGGTTACTAAACTGTTAGTTGTCTAAAAACTGAGGCGGTTTTGGAAAGCCATAGGTGGTTGTGATACTAAACAAATACTGTGAAACAGGTGCAGTCTAGAGCTTAAGGAAATACATGGTCCATAGGCAGCTGAGTAGCAAACCAACTTGATGGCTGTAGTGTCACCACTGCGTGTTGGAGACAGCCAATGTCTGGAACAGGCAGTTTTTCTGATAGAGCACCAGAAATAAGAGTCACTGTTTGCATGGAGCAGCAGCAGGCCTACATGATGGAAATAAAAGTGCCATGTATCAACACTGCAAGTACAAATTAGATCTGCCAGTAATAACTTTACCTTTTATCTTTGTTACAAGTATTAATTCTTTGCTGACAGGGCAGCTACAATATTGTGAGAAACTACCTAAATTTATCTAAAAACTATTGATGCTTAGGGAAAGGCCCATGCTGATGCAGGAATGCTGGGTTTCACCTCTTTGTGTTGCACAATTTACCTGCTCTCTACACTTCCAGTGATATTCATAAAGAGGAGATGGGCACTGAAGGCAGCAGCAGGTAGAGAAGGGAGGCCATTCATGAGAGGTGGACACGAAGTGCACACCAGGTTTCACAGGTTGCTGCTGATACAGTTTATACATTGTGCTGGTCCATGCTGCCAGGAGGCCTCAGTGACTCTTCTTCAACTTTGACTTTCTTACTCTTTCCCTGTCTGCCTTTCCTTGCTTTGTTTCCTTTTCCCTGCTTTCCTCTCTTTTAGTCTCTTTAGTCTTGTTTACACAGTTGTAGTCTCTCTGCTTTCTCCCCTGTCCCATTCTGTGCAGTGATTTTGTTATAATCTCAATCCTCTCCTCCCCTCAAGGACATTGCTTAGTCACTTAGTTCTGCATATAAACTGCCTTTAATCTCTCTCTGTTTTGGCTTCTCATTGTAATTCCTTGTCCTGTTTTTTTCATATGCCTCCTCCCGTTTCCCGTGGTATTCAAACAGTTCTCCCTCTCCATTGACTCATAGACTTCACTTCTAGAGATCACCGGGGCTACTTTAATTCAGGATGGTCCCACAGTGATTTGATTGTAGCACACCATCATATATTTGTTTATTCCACTTCTGGCTCCTCTCTAGGGAAAACTTTATGACTCATAACTTAATTGCTTTGCTGTCTGCTTTGGTTCACTTGGTTCCTAACTACTTACCAGAGACAGCTACCTTTTCATTACTGGTTTTGACACCTTTCATTTTTTATGCACAATGTTTGCCCAAAAGAGCAACAACAGCTCTTTTAGTAATAGACTGAATTGATCAAAAATGACTCAGTTTTTAAGACCAGCATTACTTTCCTGAGAGGTTTTTACAGCAGTGAGAAATGCCTACCTAATGTCTAGTCACCTCTGCTATTTAGCTGAAACAAAAAGTGTCATGGGAGTAAATCACAGCAAGCTTGTTGAAGTGCCTCAGGTGCATCTCACACTCCTAGCAAACACCAGCTGACGTTTGCTGCCTCCCCCAAAGAATATCGTCTTCCTTGAAACACTCATTAGGGTGTTCCAGGGGTTTTTTTTAGCTCAACAAGAGAAGCTGCATAATCTTGGCAGAGCCTTTTTTTTTGTATTTGGAAAAGAAATCCACCTTTAAGTGAAAACTAAGCCTCTGAGATCAGGTTGACCTTAGTAAGCAAGGAATAGAGAATTAATTATAAGATCAAGTGAACTTTTGAGAAGACATTTAAGGCAGTTTTGAAAACTCTGAAGGAATGAGGAGATGAGTAGGAATGGAAATATTTTGAAGGGAAAGGGTTTCAAATAAACCAACAGGACAAATAACACTGACAGAAATGTGACTGGATGGTGAGAACAAGGAGACCTCTTGGAGACTTTCAACTCTCAATACCTCCAGCTGCAATTCATTAGCAGACCCTACTAGATTTTGTCTCCTCTTCAGTTTCATAAGGAATCAAATGTTTCCAGGGGCTGGATGGTTGCAAAGGCAGCGTAGTGCAGTCCAGTTAATTTGCAAAACAGATTTAGTAACTGCAATAACTCAGGGCTTTGATAGTGAAATCATTTTTGTGAAATTAACTTCTTTTTCTTTGTAAGAGGGATGAAGCCCCATGACAGAGTTTTTTTGGCAAAAGTCAAACTTCTCAGTGCTTTCCTCTGAGTGGTCTCTGTGGTGTCCAGGGAGGTAGTACATCTCAGTTCCACCCCCTTCCTTGTAATCTGTGTGACCGACACAGGTGCTTGGTGCAAGGAGGAAAGCAGAATCTCCCCTCCTGTTGCCTGGTTCTGATTATCTTGCTTTACTGTGCCTTGAGGGCCTTCCATTGGGGCAGGTGTATTTTCTGTGCATCTGCAATAGTTAAGAGTGGTGAATGAAACCTTTGATGTTCATTAATCACCACCTTTACCACTGCTTGATGAATGGCTCCAGCTGTGCCGCTGTTTTGGATTGGGTGTGGCACTTGCATCTCTCTGGTTCCTTTCTTGCAGTTTGAAGTTTTATGTGGGCAGTTCGGTTGCAAATTAAATTAGAAATAGTAATGTGAAACTGAGAGGAACCTGTAATAACCACATGGTTCTTTCCAAATACATATTCAGTCATCTAAGTTATCCTTTGTCCTTGAAAGTGGTACTGATATCCAGATTAACTACATATGGACATACTCTCTCCTTCCATTCTCTCTCATACTTTCAGTTTAATTGAATGGATTATTTTAAAATTTTCCTGATGTACATGGTAACTGATTTCCTACTTGTCAACCTGCGACAAGATTTTCTGCTGTGGGGCCTGTTAGCTTGTCATACAAGCTAACACCTGAAGTTATATTTCATTAACTACAAAAGTTAATTTAGGTTTTTTTTTAAGGCTTCTCTTTATTCTAGCTCTCAATATTCAATGCAAACTGTAGCTAAAAATCTCCAGGGGAGAAGAAAATTAAGATTTGAATAATTGGTGAGAACTGCATGTTTTAGCTATTGTGATATCCTCAGCTTTTGCTGTCCTCTCAGTGAGTAAATGAGTTAGCTGCTGAGCTGTTAAAAGTCCTGTAGAGAAAATTACAATGTGAAAATGCAATCTGGACTTGCAGTTTTTGCTGGATGAGCCCACAGGCTCATCCAGCTTTTTTTGCTGCCAAAAGGAAACAACTGCTGCTCCCAGGTGCAACACAGGGTCGCTTGCTCAGCTGCACTGACACCTCAAGTAGATCTCTTGAAGATGCACAATTTCATTTGGGGGTATAGTTATGAATTCAACCCCAGGATGGGCCCCACAACCCCTCGTGGAGGTGCTGAAGGACTCTGTATTCTGTTCCAATTCTTATGGAATGCTGTGAAGTAAATGGGACACATGCACACATTGTGGATATACTGGGAGAGGTTGTATTTTCATTGTGTGAGCAGAAACGTGCACCTGGTGAAGAACAGGCTGTGGGGATGGAAAATATGGTGACAGATTTAGTGCGCTGGCACTGTGCTTCTCATCGATGGGCTGCACATTCCTGCAGCACCCCTCAGGTTTAGGGGACTGGGAAGCCACCTGAAAGAAATCGAGTAGCGCTTGTACTTGGGAACCACACCTCTTTGTTTTTCATTTCCCAAATGACATGTGAAAGTTGGGAAGTCTTTACACTTCTAAAATTATTTGGTCTTTCAAAAAATACCAGGATTTCTCTTTCTACTTATGTTCCTGTGTAGGTATCAGGGTAAGCAATTCAGGTCTGTGGTTTTGAGGGTCTCTACCATTTTTCATGTCTCAGGTTTTGCTTCCACCTGAAGTGCTACACAGCTGTTTCTTGGATCTATGAACAGCAGATCACAGCACCATAATCTGTGGTCACAGTCTCATCTCTTAACATTTTTTGTTACAGCTGCAGTGATTTGAGTAATTTTGTTACTGGTATTAAAATGGCAGTGCAATTTGTATGTTAAAACAGGTAAATGGCATTTTTTTATTGTTTCCATACGTAGGCACTGTAGTTACAGTGAGTGTTTTTGTGGCTCTGCCGGCAAAGGCTGGTGTTTTCTCTGAGCTACAGCAGCAGTTGCAAAGCAAGGTCTTAAGGAAAATCTTGGAACAGATGAACATTTCCATGTCATTATCCAATTAAAACTGGAAGATGTGAAAGCTGCTTTTATTTAAACAGGCATTTTTCAAATTGCACAAACATACCTGTTACATATGTAACACTGCATAATTGCAGCACCTAGGCACATACCAGGCCAGTTCACATCTAGTTTACTGTGGAAGAAAATTCTTGCATGCCAGCAGGCACGCCAGGATGAGCTCCAGCAAGTCACCAGTTCCAGGCGGGTAGGCAAGTAGCAGCACTTCGCATCTGTTGGTAGTCACAGACCAGCACAGAAGCTGGCTGGAGCTGTCTTTCATTCTTGCAGCAGACAAGAAAGTGGGTTGTGAGGGGCTGATTAACAAGAAGGTGTTTTCACTTCTGTGCCTCAATACAGTTAGTGAGATGAGTTTCCCTCAGTATTATTTATTTGAATGTCAATGCATGTGGCGAAAAGCAGCACTATGAGTGCCAAAAATCATGACCTTTCTTGTGTTCCTCACCTAATTTAAATCTTTAGAAGTCAGTGGAAATACACGAAGGCAGGGTCTGGCAGTACTCTGCTATTCCTGAAAATGCTTTAATGTAGTAACTGGCAGAGCAGTTAATCTGTGGAGAGCCACGTCCTTGCCCTGACCAAGGCCAGAGCAAATTGGCACACTGAAATCTGACAATGAGCAGCTATGCCATCCTGTCCTAAGGAAGTTTCTCAATTTCTGCACATCAGTGCTTGGTACATCTGAACAGGGAAGATTTATATGTCTCTACTTTTTTTCTTCCTAAAGGATGCTGAACAGGTGCTCTAAGGTCCGTCTCTGGTTACTTCTGCTCAGAAGAGGTTTGGGTTTTAACTGTTTTAAATCCATGAACCAAATTCTAAATTTCACCCTGGCAAAGGTGAAGATCAGAGGCAGGAGGTATCCTGTTTTGCCATCCAGCCAGAATGAACCAATTGCATTTTAACTGCTTGCCAGCCTTATGCCTGTGAGCTGCAGCTGATCACGCAGATTACCCCTGGCAGTTTTTCTAATGCTAAATATCCCTTGTGGTTTTTTTTTTAGCTGAAACAAAGATCTGTTTCAAGTATTACCATGGTGTGAGTGGAGCGCTACGAGCCACGACTCCGAGTGTGACAGTGAAAAACAATGCAGCTCCTGTAAGTTATGCTGACATTTTATTTTTTCCATGTATGTTCCGTTGCTTTCTCTGCCTGCTTTATATGACTTTATATCAAAATTGAACATAATATTTTCTCTTTATTGTATTGTGATACAGAGAAAAGGGTAGTCTTTCCATGAAGATGTAGGTTTGTATGCCAAGAGAATGTAGATTCAGCTCTGAATCTGTCACTGATAACCTCTCTGATTTGGGCCAAGTCCCACATCCTAGCTATATCCTGTTCTGTGTAGTTGTCTTCTCTCTGCTGGGGGCTGTGAGATTTGGGTGATATCCCTAGAGAATTTGGGATCCTTGGACAGTAAATACAGTAAGTTTCCAGAGAGGGAAAAGATTTTCCCCTTTTAAAGTGCTTTTTTCAAAATGAGCATTTTCCCAGCAGTTCCTCTGAGTTCCAGGAACAAGCACACAGTGACATGCCCCCATCAGTGGTAAGAAGTGGGCATTCAGGACCTGATCTATCAAAGGACTGAACATCATTTTTGACAGATTGAGGCTTCACTGAGGGCAATTTTGATTTGCTAGAGCCTAGCAAGCTCTGTGGCTTAGATAGCTCTAAAAAGCTATATATCTTGTCTGGTATTGGGAAATTTTATCACCCTGAGACTGAAACATCTTTTAGAAGCCCACAAAGAGACTTGATGACCTCCAAAGCTTGTCTGGCCCTGCTGACAGTGTTTTACTGCCTGCCAGGCTTGGCAGAGACCTGCATGAGCTGAGGAGTTCTATTCCAACCAGCATAAGAAAAAGACTACTTCAGATATTGTTTAGTCTGGAAGATGGGTTCAGAAAAGAACAGGAAAGAACTGCCTTACTTGTGGGTTTATGTAGGTTTCAGTGGGCATCACTGAAGCTTAATTTTTTAGCCTTTTTTTTTTTTTTTTTTTGCTGGTGTTTGTTTTCATTGCTTTTGTTGTTGTTGCTTTTTTTGGTGTGGGTTTTTTTTTTCCCCAGTCCAAAGTTAATATTTCTAGAAAGGCTGAAAGTCTCCACTGCTGTGTGTTGGCTGTATCTGATTCCACCAAAGCCAGAAAGGATTAATTTTTTCAGCCTTGGGCATGAAAAAACTTTTGGTGGTTTCTTTGCCTTCTTTTGATGCACAATATAGCTGCACACTAGATGCTGGATTGGGACTGCTGGCACATCCTTTAGAACTAAAAGGCATTCATGTCTCATTGTGCCTTTCCGACGTGATCATGGTGAACCCATTCATCAGTTTTAGAACCTGGAGAATTTCCTTCAGCTGTCTTCAGAAGAACATTAGGATGTGGCCTTGGATATCTTCATTGTGAGGGATGCTGAAAAATTCTTCTTAGCCTGTACTGAGTCACGTCTTGTAGCCTCAGGACTTGTTGCTGATTTCCCAATTGTTGTAATTTGGTGGGATAATGTCTCTTGTTGATTTAGTCCCTGTCTTCTCTGAAAGGTAAGCCAGCCAACCAAGGCAATAAATACCAGCAGGCTGAGAAGTTATAATTTGTTTTTACATTATTCCCATCCATGTCTTAGACCTGAGTTGGAGCAACTGCACACATTTTTCAGGTTTAGTATGGAAGGGTTACTGTTCCATTATTAAGTATGGGCAGAATGTATGAAATTAGTAGAAGAATGTCTGAGGACCTGTGCCCTTGTAATATGCAAATAGGTAAATCTTTCCAAGTTCTTTAGCTGAGACTTTTACATACATATTTATGTATACATATTACATACATATTTACATAAATATTACATGCATGTAAATAAACATATTACATACATATTTATGTAAAATAAATAATACATATATGTAATAAACATATTACATGCATATTTATGTAAAACAGCCATTTACTTTCTGCCAAGGCAGGATTTGCATTTAAAAGAAAATCCTCTTCATGCAGTACTCATGGTCTTCATAAAAATCAGATGAGGACTGCCTATTATGACCTTTAGTTGAGTATACTGTACACAACTGAAAACCAAAATATGATTAAAAGTGGTATCAGATAATGGTTTTCTGTTTAAGGGCACAGCCAGTGTCCTTGGAAATAGCATTCTTTTTCTGTAATCTTCTTTTCCTGCCTTTCTGGGTTTCAAAATAGCCTGTGTGGGTTTTTTGCAGACCAGAGAGGCCAGCAGTGATGTAGGTGCAGCATCTTTGTCTGTTTTCTTCTTCCTTGTTTTGCTGTATGACTTACTTGGTTTATTGTAAGGCATATACTAAGGGAAGACAACAAAAGCAATACAATGGCAGTAAAGGTTATGCAATATGAACTTGAATGGACCCTTCTGTATGAGTGCAAAGAGGAGGAAAAAGTGCTATAGATTTGAAAATTCCTTCAGAGTTTGGAGAAAAATACTGGGCTGACTCTTGCCTGTGTGAAGGCTTTCAGCTAAGTGTGATCCTCCAAATTCCAGTCCCAGCTGACACCATCAGATGTCTTTCTCCATCTGTCTCTCTGCAGTACCTGTCCAACCTTTATTACTGAAGTATTTGAATGTTTTATAGCATCCGGTACCATTGGCAAGGGGTGTTACTCCCACTGCACAGGTGGGGAAAGGGATAACAAGGGATTTGCCCAGCCCTACTCCTTTGGTTTTTTTGGTTCTTGTGGGCCTCAGCACTATAAAGTAAAGACATTATTTCTAGAATTGCACACACTCACCTTTGGCTGTGATTTCAGTATTTTGTTCAGTCAAGGGCCATGACAGTCTAGCACCATACCTGTAGTTCATCTGAGATCCCTGACACTTCTTACCATAGTGAGATTTGACACACAGGGCCCTTCTTGATGGAAGGGATGCATCAAATTCCTCAGTTGTTTTCATTGCTCCAGTGGTTCAGAGCACTGCCCCAGGGTGCTGGGCATGGCATTTCTTACAGTGCTGACAAAAGCTGTAGTCTTCTGACTGCTGTGGCCTCGGTGCAGAGAGGGCCTCTGCTGCTCAGAGAAAGCTTTCTTCAGATCCTGGGACAGCTTCCTGCACATCTCACAGAAGCCATCCTGTGGTCTGTGCTTAGAAATTTACCCTCTAATGCAGCCAGTAGGAGTTTCAGCAGTGGCTGATGTACCTAAGTGTGTTAGAAAAAATAGCTTTACAAGGAGATAATCTCATTAGGGATCCTACTGTGGGTGTCAAGACTGAAGTTTTTTGAAACCAATAAGAGTTTTGCCATTGTAATGACATGTCAAAAGTTCACTGACTCTTAGGCTTTCAGTAGAGGGACAGAGGGAAGGAGGCTTTGTGTTTTTGACATAAGCAAACCTTTTTGTTTGGCACAGCTTAGGGAAAAGATCCAGAGCAGGTGTCCTTTGAGAAGCAGCATTTGGGGACAGGTGACCTTCTGAGGACAGTGTTTTTACTGCTAGCACTAGTTTATCTGCAGCTGATGCCAGAGCCACCCGAGTGGGTTCTGTCCAAGCCTCCAAGCGCGTGGCAGCTTCTGCATCAGGGGCAGCAGCTGGCATATTGGCTTGCTTGGTGTGTGTCCTGTCAACGAGTCTGAAAACACTGATAACCAGCAGTATCCTAACACCACTATTTAAAACATCAACAAAAAAACCCCTCCATTGTCTGTCTGACTGCAGTTTGCTGCAATTGAAAAGGGAAAAGAAGCTGGAAGCAGTCATGCTGGGGGCTGCAAGCCGTTGCTATTCTTGTTCACACGCTGCTGAGACCGTCTTTAACTGGCAGTTGAAAGGAATCCCGCTTCCAAAGGGGAAAGAAAGCTGCTGTGTAAGTTGGATGTCTTTGTACAGCACCAGTGGTGCTTCAGGCTGAGTAGCATCTCACATTTCTTGTCTTATGAATGTTCTGCTCCATTTGAGTTTATCTCCTTACGCTGTAACCCAGTTATTAGAGCTGCCTCGCCTGCTGATTAGGATGCCCTGCAGTTCGTTGGTTGGTGAAAAGTCTTGTCACATTTTATTGCCTGTGTATCATCAAGCTTGAATATCTGGGAATGAAGGGCTGTGCATTTTGGCCAAATCATACATGGTAGAAGCTTAAATGTGAATTTGGGACGTCAGATAGGCCTGGGGATAATGACAGGAAAAAAGAGCACCTGCAATTCTGAAAAAAAACCCAAAAAAACTCAATGGAATATCCTAGCTGGCTCCTTTTTTTCTGGACTAGTGGAAAGCAGTGTTGTTTGTGCACAGGAATTTATACTACTAAAGGATAAACATGACCATGGTATGGATGAGCAAACAGTTTTCTCAGTAGAAAAGAACATTTTTACAACATCTGGAATGTTCCTGTATTTGTTACTCTTCATTTATTCATAATATTGTCACCACTGATTCAGCTTCACATCAGACTTTGTTGCAGAAAGAAATACAGGTTACAGCAATTAATTCTAGCAATAGGGAGGTGTTATCTTGTTAATATAAAAATGATTTAACCTGAACAAGGTTTTCCTCCAGTAAAATAAAACGGGCATGAGAACAGCATGCAGAAGAAAGAAGAACCTTTTTCCCTAAGAGTTTATAGCCTAAAAAGATGAATTGGATACATCACAATTAAAAGGCAGTAAGTGGAGAATCAATGCTTTAGCCTCAGGACAAATGTCTTCACTAAATTGGGAGCATTCACTCACTGTGTATTATATGCAAAGAACCTCAGCTGATTTGATCTCTGGAGCTTTCATGCCACTGTTTCTGTCTCACAGATCGCGTGTAAATTGGAGCTGATTGTTGAAAGAGACCTTCCCTGTATTGTGTTTGTGTGGAAATGCTGCGTCAGCTGGGTTTCCCACAGCAGGAATTACTGCTTGATAAGCTGCTGCTATTTGGTGGTGACTGATCATTCCTGAGGACTTCCTGCTGTAAATATTTGCATTACGTGCTGTCACGTCAGAGCGTGGGCTGCTGAGGAATGTTTGATAATGAAGGATTCTGCTTCGTTTCCATGCATGTGCTGCAAGAGAGGATTTTATGAAAGTGTGCACATACAAGCAGCAGTAGCTCTCATTCTATTGGAAGGCTGGAATTTAAAATCTCACCTGTGTCTTCTTTTTCACTTCATGTCTGATTCTGTGATAAGTGAGTTTTAAAACTGTCCACGTTTCTGGGACATTGCTATGGAACAAATGTAACTGTCTGATTTGGAGGGTGTAGGTATAATTAGACTTCAATAGACAGCAAATAAAGAAGTAACAGAAACTTCTAGTGGCTTGTGCACTGCTCAGCAATTGAGGTTAAAAAAAAGTTTATGGAAAACACAACATGAGGTTGCTGCAATTAATCACAGCAAAGAATGCAAGCCAGGTACATCTTTAACAAGTGTAAGTGGTGTACCTTGAAAAGCTCAGCATTTCCAGGGAGGGAAGCAGCACTTCTCTGGAATCTATGGGTATGCTTAGGTGACTAAGTATTTGTCAAAAGTGAGCAAGAGAATTCCCCTTCCTTATCTTGAGCTGAGAAATAGCCAGAGCTCCCCCAGCTGCAGCTGCCTTCCAATACAAGGCAAGGAGCAGCATTGTTAGTACCACCAATGTTCTGTATGTGTCTCGCCCTCTTACCTGCAAAGGTAATCATTCAGGAATGAAAAAGAAAAACAGGCCAAAATGAGAAGGGGGAAATGACTGGAAATATTCACTCAGCTGGAAGGAAGCAGTCAAATACAAAGCTCTCTCTGCCAGCATATGGTCCCTTTCCAATGTAAAAGGGCACCTAGCAGAAAATATATATGCTAAGAAACAATTGCTGAAAGAAAGTGGATTCTATGATTAACTGTTTGAGGTGAAGAATTTTGAAAAAAGTAGCTGATCCATAAACTGTGGAAGGAAAGTGACCTGAGTGGGTTTCTCATCTATTGGAAGTACCTGCCCATTTTGGGCTGTCCCTGATGCAGAATTTCTTTCACAACAGCAGCAGTGCTGTCAACAGCCTGCCTACATATGTGCTCATACATTGCCACTGGTGTAGGCTAGCATCAGGAAGTGGTCTAACATGAAGACATGAGTCTTTAAATTCAAAGAAATTATTACGCTGACTGGGGACTTGTTTTAGCATTTGAGCAGACAGTTTGGTTTGTCCTATGGTTTTCCAGAGGCATTCAAGGAGCAATTTTGTCATTGTGTGCAAAAGAACATTATGGTGTTAGGAAGCTGTCATAGCTGACAGAAGCTGATCAGAGAAGTTTAGTAGTACCTCTTAGAAGGTAATCGACAAAGATTTGATGTGCGAGCACTTTCATGTTACAAAGCCCTGTCTGCACTCATATACTTGCTTTGAAATGTTCTAGAGAGGGGATACACCAGCCATTTCAGTGGCTACAGCTAACATGCATTCAGAGGGAAGTGGGGCTTTCCTGGCAGAATTTAACCCCAGCAGCTACATAATATAAGGGGATGATTTTTGATATCAGAACAACCCTCAGCATGCTTCTTGCATCTGAAAAATGTAATTAATTATTTTTTTTCACTTCCACGTTGTTTCATTATAAACCCACAGTAGTGTTTCACAGCCTGATTTGGTCATACTCGGTTCATGTACAAGCATACTTACTCCCATGAGCAGCCTCCTAATACTTGCAGTTGAGCCCTTAGTTCAGTGTAATTACATTTTCAGTTATGCTTTTCTATATCCTAATTATCACTGATTCAAAGAATTTGAAGGTTAATGACACGTCCAAATTAATTCTTATTGCCACCTCAGTAACACAGACTTTTTTTTCAGTATCCAGTTATATAGAGTCTATTGTATTTACACTGCAATTACCCTGTCATGTAGCGAGCACTTCATTTATATGAATTAGTGGAGTTGGAAAGCGTAACCAGGATGTAATTGGTCCTCTGACTGCAGCATAACTATAGTCACTGCGTTAGAAATAATAACCTTTTTCTTCCTTTTAGTTTCCTTCCTCTCATTTTAAAAAGGGATTGTTGAGATTTTCTTTAAATATTAAGAAAACTCATTTGTAATGAAGGTCTCTTCTGAGTGCAGTTTAATAATACTTGCTTTTACAGTTCTGCTTTAGTAAAGGTATGGAGCACGTGCTGGAACTCCACTGACTTTACTGGAAATGTTTAATTATTTTCCTTCAGATTGACAGTATCTTTCGAAACAGAATAGAACTGGCAAGTAGGGTCACTTGCATTTTCATTATGACAGATTTCAGATGTGTCAGTGGCTAAAGTAAGAAATGATCCAGATCCATGCTCCTGGTGGCTTTTTTCTCTATCTTGTTATTGACTTTTAAGCTTGGTGTGATTGAAACTCCTATTACCATTCATTCAAAGATTTACAACCTTTTTGAGAAGTAAGTGCTCATAATTTATTATCTAACAAGCAGAAATTGAGCAGGGGAGGTACAAAAAGTTTTCTTTGTGAGCATTGATTTCCAGAGCAGCAGCCCATGGCTCTCAATATGAAGGTATGTGTGTTTTTAGTGTTCCACCCCAGGAGGAATGTCTCTGCTTTCCAGCACACAGCTGTTTGCATATTTAAATATTATTTAATTTTGTAGTCTTCATAATTTCCTTATTCATCCATACAAAAGACAGGTTATTTGATCATCTTAACGGATTTGTAGACACAAATACCTAAAATTAGTCTTGGCATCAAAAATCAGGATCGATTAGAAAAAACTTTATGCAACAAATGCTCCCAAAATATTTCTCAGTGTTTTCTGCCCAAATCCACCTGCATATTCCACACAGATCTTCAAGAAGCATATATCTAGGAGAGAAGGGGAAGAGCCTCTTACAAGGCGCGTGTGGGATGCAGGGCAGCAGGTGAGCAGGGATCAGTGCTGTGCTTCTCTGGAATGCAGTGCTTGTCACCGAGGAGGCCCTGGCCTTGCTGCCTTGGAACAGTCACCATGGAGTGCTGGGTCAAGCACCGACTCTGCACATATTACTGTGTTGACAGCCAGTGCCCTTTTGCATCCTGTGGTGAATCCAGGTAGTGTAGGAGAGCATGGAGGAACTAGGCCTTTATATCAAATGTATCCCTGGCAGAGTACCAGGTGCTTGAAGCGGGGAGAGGCTGTGTGCCTGTACAGGCAGGTATCCTGTTCAGTGCACTGAAGAGTGGAGTGATCTGAAGTGGAAGTTGTTGAGGTCCTGACACTGTCATCTTGACTCCTCTTTTACCACTGCAGGCATGCTTAAATTCCTAGTAGCTTCACACATGATGTATTTTTGTAGACATACCTGCAATGGATTTACACAGAAAAGAAGTGACATAAGAAAATGCTAGCATCTTTTAAATTATTAAGTAAAATAATTCTGCAAGTGTTCATCCATCAGACTTTTTCCTATTGTGGTAGTCCAAATGTGCAGTTCTGCAGATTTAAAGCAGAACAATGACAGAACAAATACCAGTGGTAATGCTACCATTTGCAGGTTCCATTAAATTGTTGTCCATTTCTTGCCATGTCATGGACTCTATCTAAGCAGCACTAATCGTGGAGCTGCTGAGCCATCCCTAAGTTTCACTGGCCACAGCCTAGTCTTCACTGTGCAGGTCAGTTGCACCAATTTTGGGCTTCTCCCTGTTGCCCTAATTTCTTTGTACATGTTGTTTCAAAGAAAACACTTCGGTCAAATTTAAGCTTAATGGGCATCTGATACTGTATGAACTTCTAAGAGTAGATTTAGAATGGTTTCATTAACAGGCTTGCAATACAGAACCGTTGAAGTGGAGAGATAAAAAGTAGGACAGATGGGAACTGGAGTGATTTTATTTCAACAACACCAAGAAGACCATTACACAAGCCATTTATTTGTTAATGGGTTCAATAAGAATCTGGTATTTCCCAGCCACTTGCTTTTGGAATGTCTCTTGTTACGGTCACGTAATAGCCATAGTAATATCTGCACATCATATTGCTCCCTTCTGTGGTTTAGTAAATCATGGAGAGATCAGCAGCTGTTCAGCACACTGCACTGGTGTAATCATCCTTGCTTTGGCCTTTTACACCCTTAGATACTCTCTCCTGCATCTGGTCAGATTAATGAAAAACAATGCAGTTCTGGACACTATGCAGTGAGTCTGAGGGCAGATATTTTAGTTTTTGGAGGGGGAAGGAAAGAAGGATTTAGACCTGAGGAGTACTTCAGAGCTGAATGTGATAGAGTGCTGAATGAAGGAATGAAGCACCTCCTGTTTCCTCCCTTCTAGGAATTACTTGTCGTGATAGGGCATGAATCTGATTGTGGGTGAGCACCAGATAAATTACCAGGGGTAGTTTAGACGACATGACACAGCTTTCCAGTATGTTTTAGTTCAGAAGCTGCAAAAATATTTGCTTTGATCTTTCTTTACAAAATAGATTCTTTATACTTTTTTCACTGCATTTTCTGGTTTGATTTGTTATTGCAAATTTTGTACACATTGATTTAAATCTCATTGGGTGCACTAGAAGCCTGCTAATGAATTTTAAAGAACATTGTGTTTTACCCATTTTTTGTGCATGTTTGACTATTATTTAGTGAAAGCACTATTTATACTTGGCACAATCTTACTTTAAAAAAAAAATACACTTTTCACTCAGAAAGAAAAGGAACAGGAATGTTGCCAGGGTGATTCCAGTATCCAGCTAATCTAACACCCAAGACAGTGGAAGCTACAAGAATCCTGCAGTGCATGGGCATGAAATCCTCTAGGTCAAATTTGTTATGTCTATAGTACTGCCTGATGGGGCATAAAGAGGAAAAGACCAGGGTTTGGTATTCTGTGTTCCATTTTCTTTCCAGTACTGCTTATCCACATCATGACTTGCCCTAATGCTTTCACTAACTGTCCTTTCCTGCTCTGCACTGGACCCACACAGCGGCAGCTGTTGGAAAAGCTTGTGTCTCTGTTGTAAGTGGGAGGCTTGATGATTGCAAGTCATTGCAGCAGGGAAATAATTTTGATCTTGTCAGTTGTAAACTTTCTGAATACCCCGACAGGTAAATTTTTTCCATTTAATTAGGCCTTTCAAGTGAAAAAAAAAAAAAAAAAAAAAGCAAGGAAAAAAAAAAAAGCTTTGCTTTCTTCAGTTTTTGCATTTACCTTTACGTTTGTTCAATTTTATTGTCTTCTCCTATGTTCCAGGATTAGCAGAGATGGAGATAAGAAGCTGTTGGTCTCTCCCATCTCTGTATCAGTCAGCATTGCTTACAGCTTTACCATGTTTCCTTTTACTGAAGTTCTTCTAAGGTATTTAGATGCATGTGCATCAGGTGACACATGATTCTGATCGATATCTTCTCTTGCACAATTTTTAAATTCCTGTTGAAGGCATCAGCAGACATTTTCAGAATCTCTTATAATCTCTGCTACTCATGAGCTGAAGATCTTTGTGTGTTTAAATAGAAATATGGGGAGAAGAAATGTTGGGTGTGGATAACGACATCATGGTTTTGGGTAGGATTGCAACCGAGATATAGAATCATAGAATAGAATCATAGTATTGTTTAGGTTGGAAAAGGCCTCCAAGATCATTGACTCCAACCTCTGACTGATCACCTTGTCAACTAGACCATAGCAATAAGTGCCAAGTACACTTGTTTCTTGAACACCTTCAGGGATGGTGACTCCACCACCTTGGGCAGCCTATTCCAATGCTTGACAACTCTTTCCTTGAGGAAATTTTTCCTAATGTCCAACTTGAATCTCCCCTGCTGCATCTTGAGGCTATGCTCCACTTGCCACAACCTCCTTGCAGGTAGCTATGGAGAGCAATAAGGCCACCACTGAGCCTCCTTTTCTCCAGGCTAAACAACCCCAGCTCCCTCAGCTGCTCCTAGAGGACTTAGCCTGAAGAGCATTCGCCAGCTTTGTTGCCCTTCTCTGCACTTGCTCCAGAGAAAATCTTACTTCAAGTGAGGGGCCCAGAACTGAACAAAGAACTTGAGATGCAGACTCACCAGAGTCCAATAGAGAGGGACAATCACAGCCCTGGTCCTGTTGGCCACACTATTTTTTATACAGGCCAGGATGCTGTTGGCCCAATTGGCTATCTAGGCACGCACTAGATTATGGTCTGCTGCTGTCAACCAGCACCCCCCGGTCCTTTTCTGCCAGGCAGCTTTGCAGCCACTCTTCCCGCAGCCTCTAGCATTGCCTGGGGTTGTTGTGACCTAAGTGTAACACCTGTCACTTGACTGTGTTGAACCTGTTACAGTCGGCCTCAGTCCATCAATCCAGCCTGTCCAGATCCCTCTGCAGAGCCTTTCTACCCTCCAACAGATCAATACTCCTGCCTAAATTAATGTTATCTGCAAACTGAGGGGGCACTCAGTCACCTTGTCCAGATCATCAATAAAGATGTTAAGCAGGACATGCCCCAATAACCCCACCAGTGAGCAGGCAGTAATTGGATGTGGCTCCATTCACCACAGTTCTCTGGGCCTGGACATCCAACCAGCTTTTAAACCAGTGTAGAGTGTACCTGTCCAAGCCATGGACCACCAGCTTCTCCAGGAGAATGCTGTGGGAGACAGTATTGAAGGCTTTACTTCTGCCTTCTGGGGTAGAAGACCCTTGAATCAGGAATGGTGTTAATTAGCTAAGAAATCTGAATGAGCTGCGATGAAATATACTGATTGCTGTATCTACTGGCCTCCATGACCCAGTGTCTGGTTTAAGCCCAGGTGGAAATAAAGCACCATCCAATCACTCACTTAGCTGCCCCTCTCCCCACCCGCCCTGATGGAATGGGGAGGAGAATCAAAGTTAACCTTGAGATAAGAACAGTTTAATAATTGAAAATAAATTAAAATACAGTAATAATGTTAAATTATTATAATAATTATAGTAAAATAATAGTAATAACAGTAATAATAATAATAGTAATAATAATAGTAATGGAAAAAACAAGTGATGCATGACGTTCCATGGTAATCTCTTGGAATATCCCTTTCAACAGTTTGGGTCACTTGTCCCAAATGTGCTCCCTCCCAGTTTCTTTTCTGAACCTCCTTACTGGAACAGCATGAGACAAGAAAAAAAAAAAAAAAAGTCCTTGACTTGGGATAAAAACAACTTAGCAAAAGCCAAAACATGCTATCAGTGTGTTATCAATACTTTTCTCATTCCAAATCCAAAACACAGCACCTCTAACAGCTACTGAGAAGTTAACTGTACCCCAGCTGAAACCAAGACATCCAGTCCCGTTTCTGGGAGGACACCAGGCTTTCATCCAGACAAGAAGAAGCCCGTATTCTGTTTAACGTTAAAATGCTGACACTTTTTCATGACTGCCTGACTTAATGTATTGTGCTGGTTTTGCATTAATTGACATTTGGTGAGGAGGGAAGAAGCTACCCACAGAAATGATTTTTCTGAGAGAAGCTGCTAAGAGCTTCCTCTGTGCCTGGAAAAAACCAATAGCTGGCTAGCTCTGAGAATTGACAACCTATTAAACCTTTTAAAAGGTAGGTCCACCTCTGTGAGATTCACATTTTAAAGACAGGCAAGCCCGGGAAATCTCTCTTTTGCTTCTGGCTTTGAAGAGGTATCTGGGTGTTGGTCGGGCCAGCCCCACTCTGACGCAGCCCGTGTGGCCTGGTGGGGCCAGCCCAGACCCCAGCAGTGGCCAGAGGGGGACAGGAGGCCACGGGGTCCCGGCCAAGGCTGGGCCAGGCCATGGCTGCGAACATCTTGCTGACACCAAGCCCTGCCCTGCTGCCGGTTGGCCATGCCAACCCTGGGAGAGGCTCCGGGCCGGGCCAGGACTGCTCTGCCATGGGAGCAGCTGCCAGGTAGGGGGAGGGGAAGCCATTGGCCCACAGCTGAAATTGAGGGAAGCTAAAGCCAGAAACCAGCCATGCAGCCAGAGCGGCTGCCACTGTTCTGGCTGGACCCTCTGAGATCTTGGCACAGCCCCAGCATGGCCTGAAATCCATCACTGTAACTGCTTCAGCCACTGCCCGGCAAAAACCATCATGACCATCTGTAGACCTGTGCAAGATATTAACTCTCCAATTGCACAGATGAAACTTGCAAAACATTGATCCTCTCCTGTGTGAGAGAAGAGGATAGGGTGAAGACACAGAGGACAGTAAAGAAGGGGTCAAGTCCCAGATGGAAGGAGAATGAGGAGATGCCTTACTATTGGGATGAAAGTTCTTTTGGTAAGACCATGGAGATGGACTGATACACTAAAATATCCCCTTTAATTCATGAGAAAGTATGGAGGGATGGAGTGTTCAAACTGTAGACGTGAGCAGAGGCATCCATAATGAGGCAAAGCAGATGTTGAAGTAGCTGTGATCCCATGAGAAGCTTGAACAGCGAGAGAAATGAGAGTGATGAAGACTCTTTGCACCCAGGGAGAGAAGAAAACATCTGTTCCCAGAGATAATGATCACAGAGATAGATGAAGAGAACCTTTGCTTTTGAACAGGTCATCCTTAAAATAATACCCCATAAGTTGACATGGCCCATGAACTCAGCTGTGGGAAGGCTGTGAAAATGGAAGGAACTTCACAACTGAAGGTTTTTTCCTGGGCATCTGCTGTTTGTGGAAATTAAAAAGCCACAAGAGAACTGTTTCTTGTGGAGAAGTTTCCATGGCATGGCGAGAGAAGCTCCTCTCCCCGCAAGAAGTGATGAAAGACTATTGTAGAGGTGGTAACTGACTGAAAATCTCTACGTTGTCAGTTGGGAAAGAAAAGAAGTCGGACAGGGGGAGGAGGAAGTGTTCTGAAGGTTTTATTCTGATTCTTACTATTCTTTTAGTTTTGTTAATAAAGTTTTCTTTATACCTTTTGAGTTTTGAGCCTGCTTTGCCCTCCTTCTAATTGATATCTCACAGCAGGAAATGACTAAATAATTATAATATGTGCACTGGCAATTTTAGCCAGCACTAAACCCACTGCATTATGTGGAGCATTGGCCAGGAAACTTAAATTGGTGAACCTAAACCACTACATGTATGAATTCTAATTTTTCAGATTCTAATTTCTTAATGATTATCCATTTTTAGTACCTGGAATTTCAAGCTAATTTTGCCTTTGTTTTAATGTCTTGTTCAGCTTTGTTATATAGCATTGCCATTGGTCATCTTTGTATTTCACCTCAAATGTGGGTGGCAATGTTTTACTTCTTGGGTATGTGCTAAGAATTAATGCTTTCCAAAAGGGTTACAAATTCTCAAACTAAAGTTGTTATCATAGACTTTAATCAGCTATTAATTCCTATTAGCTGATGAGACAAAGCGGAAGATTTAGTAGTAAGTATTAACTATGCTGAAAAGCACAGTGGTCAGGTTTCTAACTGACATGTCCATTCAGGGAAATTGGCATACTAAGCTGTGCTGATTAGTTTAGAACAAAGAAGAAATGACTCATGTTGAAGAAGGAATGCAAATATTAGCTGAGAGACAGCTGTTTGTGTGGATAAGCCTTCTTAAGATGTTGAATAAATTTTAAAAGATGTACAGGGAAAAACATGAACTTGCTGCTTATCCAAAGCAATGAATAAAATCCCAAATGGCTCTTTAAGAGCTTGCAATGAATGAGGCAAAATAAGCGGATGGAGGTAGGACAGTGAAGGAACTTGTTTTGTAAAATTCTTATGATAACTTCTGTAACAGTAGAAAAATAGGACATCAGGAAAACATGGTAAATACAGCAAAATTACTGTCTTATGATTTTATTTTTTTAAAATATCTGAGATGTTTGTAAAACAATGTTAGGATGTCAGAGCCTCGTCTTATTTCTCGAAGATGGTCTTTTGTTTAACAGTATTTACCTCTGTGTCTCAAACACACTGCCAAGTGAAAAGGGAAGAGGAAGGCTAATCTGCAGGGAGAGGTGATAACAAAGGTGCGGCTACAGGTTTTAAATCTCTTGGAGTAGATTATGGTAAAGCCAGATCCACTGAAGTAACAGAGATCTTTCTGTCTATTCAGTTTGTCCTTCTCTCTAAGCCTGGGTGACCTACTGCACAAATACAGGCTAGATGCAAGTTATTTACATTGTGTTTCAGTGTGTGGCTGTTTTAAATTACTTACTGCTGTAAGGCATGTCACTGTGGACAGATTGCTTTGGAGTCTAATGCAAAGCTGAGTTAAATTGGTTTTGGTGGTTGTTTTGGTTGTAGGTTTTTGTTTTCTTTCAGAAAAGAGCATGGGGACTTAGCTGTGGTTTTTGTCTGAGGTCTCCTGATGCACTGACCGAGCTGCCTGTGCTCTGTTGCAGTCCAAGCTGTAGCCTGCAGTTTTTCAGATGGGAGGTAAATGTTTAGTACACACAGATGAGAAATAAGCTGGACATCTAAGTTGTGAATTTGCTGTCCAAAAGCAAAGTATAATTTTACAAAGCTCTGATGCGTAATTGAGAATGCTGATAAATTCTTGGGTAGGTGTACAGGTTGTAAAGTCTCTGAACCACCCACAAATGTAACACAGATTTTAGTGAAATCACATATTCCTAAGCTAAAGGATGCTGTGTTCCCTGTGGTCAGCTGGAAAGCTGACACATGGGAGGAAAGCTGGGAGACAGGTACAAGACCTCTTCTTGTGTCCACACTTCTGTATCACAAGTATCTGAATACAAGCCAATGTTTGAACTTAAACCAAGATGGGAAGTTGTGTGCCCAGTCTCTCACTCAGCAATTTTCAGCAAATTTCAGCAGTTCTCATGTACCAACATGCCTGTTTTCAAGCACTGTGTGGATTTCTTTACATCAGAGCAGCAGCCAGACATAAAGAGGGAAAGAAAGAGGTCACAGAATTTGTTAAAGCTACATCTGTAGCCTGCACTGAACCTGTGTGTAGCTCCGCAATGACGTTTCCTATCTTTTACAGCTGATAGATGCCAGCAATTTAGTCCTGATTGGATTTTCAGTAACCAAGTACTTTCCAGCAGTCAGAGTAATAGAGAAAAATAACTTCATTTTCTTGAAATACCTTTCTTTTGTTTTCTTGAAATATCTTTCGTTTTCTTGTCTGCTTTCCTTAGTCCTGGAAAGAAGAGGGACAAAGATCTGGGGAGAGAAGAACATTATTGTAATTTTGCAAGGCATAATCCTTCATAAAAATAGCCAGTACTTAAGATCTCTTCTGAAATTACTCATACCCTCAGATAACCTAAAATCAGCAGACATGACTGAGGAAATGACTATGAGGTAAAATTGCACACATTTATAACTGATGGATTTGTAGGTCATTTTGAATATTTGTGGATAACCTGCAATAACTTGCAGGTCATTTCAGCAGAAATACCCTAAGTAGGCAATAGAGAGGAGCAAGTAGTGACTGAAAGCCAGAAGATTTTTCAACATCCCAAGAGACACCAGTGCCTGCAGGTATCTGCCCTATGAGTATAGTGTGCATGGATGTCCGTGTGCGCATGCATGCAAGCCCTATCATCATCATCATGCTAGCCTTTGTTTTATCTGTATGTTGAGTATATCTTGGATTGCCTGTATTTCACATAAAATTTGGGTGCTTCAGAAATACATTTGCAGTGTTGCATTGCGAAAAAGTTATGATGGGAGACAGCTAAAAAAATAAAGAAGCATTAAAATTTATAAATTTTATATATAGGCAGACTTTGTGCTTCACAGTTATCTTTTAGGTTTGCATTTCCTGATTTCTTGGAGCTTGACAGGATAATCATGTTCCCTTAACATAGTTTTGTTGATAGAATAAAGTTATATAATATTGCACACTTTTTAAAATCATTTTTCCTATAAGTATTACTTGTACCTCTTTCATTCTCAGGCTTTCTTACAAGTGAGGAAATCAATGTAGGTCAGTATGTTATAGATCAGCAGATGTGCATAAGAATATTTCTTCAACAGAATTTGTGAACCCTTTGTTCATTTTTAATCCTTGAATCTCTTGGGAAACATATTCCTTTTCCATTAAATATTTGGGTCTTTTTTCCCCTGGCTAGCTAGTTGAGTTCTCAGGCAAGCTTGTTTCCATCTGTACTGAAAGCATGCAGCACCTCCCTAGTCAGTATCTACACTTTAGAAGAAGGCTTAAATTTCTTAAATTTACATCTGTAAAGTCTGATGGAAAGCAACTAAATTGTTCTTACATGCTTCTGTTTTAAACTCAACAAGTTAAAAGTCTGTTTTTTATTTACACTGAGGCAGCTTTTGCCCTTCTGCCTATGTGGTAGGACTTTGTGGTAAACCTGAGTATAAACCACATTAATTAGACCACATGTTGATATTCTTAGCAAGGGGCAACCAGCGCCACTTATAATTCCTAACTAACCCTGGGTAATTGTTAAACCTCAGTTCACAAAATGCATGATGAACTATATCTCAGATACCCATATATTTGTGACCTTTTTCTGGCAGACTGCAACTGTACTAGGACTGTGATTCGAGAGGTGAAATATTTGAGGGAACCCAAGGCTGTTACTGTATCCCTGAGTCAGTTACATGGGAATATTTAAAACATAATACCAAAAACGTCTGGAAGTGCCACTGTTGTCAGGAAACCCTGGTTTTTAAGGCAGCCTTTTTATTTGTCTTATTTTTCCCCAAAGGATCTCACCTTTGTCATAAGCAAGTCTGAAAGCTGCTGCTGTCAGGTTTGAATTCTAACAAAGCTGTAATGGTTACTCTTGGGGTATTGGGATTTTTCTAGTGTTAGGCTTGGGTGTTTTGAGAAGTATCTGAAAAGGGAGGAATGAAATTTTTTAGGAAGTAAAGATCTGGAATTTTAGAAATTCATTTCTTCCTTTCCTTATAGCATCCTCCAATGCTTTTTCTTTTGTTTTCCATTTTGTTCTATAGACCCTTGCCTTTTTCCCTCTTTTCCGGTTGCAGTTTTTCCTTTTCTGGTAAATTTATTTCACTTTTTTTTGGCTTCTTCCTTTCAAGGTTTTGAAGAGCTTCTGGATTAGGAGAGGTCTAGACTGTCTGAAAAGCATGCTGAGTGCTGACCACAACCAGCCTTTAGGTCCACTTGGCTGCGTCTCAGACAGGTAGCTGATAACTGTGTGAGCCTTGCCATGGGGTGGTCAGAGCTGGCAGGATCGCCCAGGTGTGTGAGACATCTCCTCTCTTGCTGTGGGGGTGAGCTGTGGCCATGTCAGGCTTAGCTTGCGGGTCTGCTGTAGTTAATGATTTTCCTGAAATAATACCACTCCTGCATTTAGTTGACACCACTTTCCCCTCCTATTGTGTTTAATGACTTTACGTTCAGAAGACTTGCATCCAGTATGCACCAAGCCCAATCCTTCGCAAGGCTTTTGGTGGCAACCAGATTACTGTGACAAATTCATCTTTTGGTGGAGATCAGATTTTGTAAAAGCTGTTTCTCTCCAGAAGTCCTTCCTATACCTCAGGTTTGCTTAGTGCCCTGCAACAGTCGTTTTCAGAATGAGTCTGGCCTCTGTTTTCTTCATCCTTCAGATTGGACTTTAAATATGAAGAGTGGCAGAGATAGAGCTGGATTTATTTATTCAGTCCTAAGGGAATTCTTATGTCAAATGTTACTGATTCCTTCAACTATCTAATGGAACATTGTAAGGAACTAGCACACTCTAGTCATAGCACATGTTGAAATGATAGCAGGTCATGGACACAAGTAGCAGCAAGAGACATTCTGATTAGGCTTCATGAATATCTTTTGTCTCAAGAGAGTAGTCAAACATTTAGAATGGGTTGCCTAGAGAGCTTGTGGAATCTCCATCCTCAGAGATACTCAAAGGTGAACTGGAAAAAAGCTGGGCCCCAGAGTAGCCTGCTCTGAGTTGGACCTGTTTTGACTGAAGGGTCAGGTGACTTCAGGAGATCTCTTCCAACATTGTTTATTCTATTGCGGTTTGATTACAATCAGTATTCCCACAAGCCCACTTCACTGGAGAAGGCTGTTGACTTTTTAAAGCCTGCTGTTCTAGAAAGCAGCAACCTAAGAAAAACAGAACATCAAGTGCTGTAGACAGCAAAAGCCAGCTGGAAAACAAAGGCTATTTTTAAATAGAAAAGATTAAAATAAAGCAGCCACAAAATCAGACAAATAGCAAAACAAGCAAACAAAAAATCAAACCCATGGGTTTGCTAAGGTGAGATAAGCAGTTTCTGCTGAGTCTAATGGATCTGCTAAAAGGAGAAACAGAGTCTGAATGAGGCTGCATTAACTAAGTGACTGTAGATACTGTAAAAGCAGATTTTCTTTTTCTTCTCAGCTTTATCCTTTCTGTGGCACCCTAACTTGAAAAATGCTCTGTGTAATGAAATGTTTTATTAGGAATTCAGCAAGATTGAGGGACATCTGAAGTGCCACAGATATTTCTCTACTTTTAAATTCAGACTATAAATCCACAGTTGCCTCATTTCTGCCCAAAGTAGGACCCAAGGCTGAAAGCAAAGTGACTGTAACTCGCTTCTGGAAATAATGATATTCATAGTTGAAGTGGTATTTGAGGCATTCATTTAGAAGAATGGGCATTGTTCGCTGTCTAGCTGCTTCTTTTATGGTGCAAAGGGTCATTGACTCAGTTCCCTTGTCCCTAGGCTTTGACAGAATGACTAATGCTCTGAGCCCTTCTTCAAACTCAGCTTAGCTGAAAGATACGGTTCCCTCCCTCACATGTCAGCATTACTCATCTGTGCAATCATCCCATCTAAACCGTGTTAGAAGAGTGAGGAGTTTCTGAAGCTGTAGTGAGGGCAGCAGCTGTCTAAGTTTCCTGCCTTCCAAAGACATCATGGATGTGTCAGTGTTTCCACTACACATGCCCTATGTTCTGGTGACAGGTCATTTCACAGGCAGAGAAAAGGTGTTGGCAGCAATTTTTAATTCTCCATACAAACAAAGTGTTTTCATGAAAAGTTTGAAGTCTGTGGGGCAAATTTCATGCAAAATTACATGATCCAATCAGTGCCCAGTAGGCGTCTTCATCTGTCAATGGCAAACTTCTCAGTTATTTCAGTGGCTTGCAGGATATTGCTTAGGTGTTCCAGAGCGGATAGTATTTACAAGCAGTTCTTGCTGTCAGAGTGCTTAAGCATATTAATAGGCTATGTATGGACTTGTCAGATTTACAGGGCCAAACCTGTTCTGCATTAGGCAGTTGCCTGGTGTAAATCTGATCAAAACACCAGATTTTCTTAGAGGTTTATTTTCTGGATGGTGGTAAGACTGGGAAGCACAAAGCTGTTTAGCAACCACAAGAAGCCATCCTCCTTGCTAACTAAACTGGAGTTTGTTTTAGACATTGGATCTCTAAAATACTGTCATTCTTTGGACCACTTTAACCTTGCTGAGAGACTTCTTCAGGCTCACAGGGTCATTGGCACCAAATAGCCTGCAGTCTCAGAGCCAGTGTGGGGGCAGTTGGTGGGATATGCTTCAGAAAACAATCCTCCCCAAAGTTCGGTAGGTGTAAGTGAAATATCTGCTGCTTAGATGTAGTCCAGCCCTCAACCCAGAAACAGCAACCCAAAGCCTACCACATGCGTATGATTGTCTTTCAGTATCTGAAAATCTAAGACTATTTAAATGAAGTTTCAAAGAGTGAAAGAAGATCAAAATTTCTAATTGAAGCTTTTCCTCTGCTGCCAAAGGATAACTGAAATTTATTAGGCAGAGCTGTTGAAACAATTAAGAACCTAAATTTAATAAATTTTTGGAAGAAAAAGATACTGGACTTTGTGAGAGGTACTGATTTATTGCCTCTGTCCTTGATTTGGTTTTAATTGCAAGTGTTTGCTCCTAACATCCTTATTTGAGATTCTGGTTCTGCTGGAAGAGCATGCTACACACATAGAATTGGTTGGGGAATATGAAATAGCTTCATGCCTACACGGAAACCTCCATATACTTGGTATGTACTCTCACTGGATGTCGTCTTGTTGTAAGCCTGTGGATAGTTGCCTTCTAGAGGACATCACTGATGCACTTCACTAAGCAGCAGGGTTTTTTTACAGTATTTTAGTTTGGCTGCCACAGTTTGTAATCTAGAATCTGGTGAAAGAATTCATAACATGTTCCATGGGGAGAAAGAATTTTTACTCACTTCCTTGCTACCTGTTTAAGGGATTTCTAGGACAAGAGTTTTTGGAATTAGAATCTTCTGTCTCCTGGGAATAAATAAAGTTATCAATAAACACTGCTGCAGGGTGGGGCAAAAGATGTGTTCTGCAGAGAGAGGGAAATTGTCATATGCCCACAAAAGGCAGATTCTTCACTTAATTAGGGAATGGCATTGAGAAGGTGGTGTATTACAAGGCTAGAATGCTGCTGACCATGGCACATGGGGAAGCCTCTGTGTGTGTGTGTGTGTGGTCACAGTCCTTCAGGGATGTGAGCTGGCAGCAGAGCGCCCAGCAGGAGTTAGGCTGCTGCTGGAGAAGCTGGCGGCTGTTTGGAAGCACCTGATAGAAAAATACCACTGTGCCAGCACAATGGCTTAACAAGCTAACAGGATAAGTGGAATATATTGCGTTCAAGAGCTGGATAATTCTGTTAGCAGAGTGGGGGTTGCAGCTGAAGCACTGCCACTAATTAGGGGTAGATTTTCAAAGTGGTGCCTGGGATTATAGACATAATTCTGTCAGTGGAAGTCAGGGAGTTCCGATCTGCATTTGTTCCTTTCAGAATTCTCCCCTTTCATCCCAGAGCAGCTTCTTCACTGAAGAAGCCAAATGATAGTGTGAAAGGAGGCACTTACTCAGTCTGTGTTTGCTTAGTCAGTTTTTTTACAGAACAGTTTATTTTTAAATTCAGCACCTGGGAGGAAATGGGAATATTCACCCATTTGCAGATCTACTGAGGAATTCCCTCTCTAAAGAAGATGGTAGAATATGAAGTGTGAACTCGGGATATTGTCTGATATTCTCTTACTGTGATAAGATGATTCACTGCTGAGCTGTAGAAAATGTAAGCCTTTTTCCACTTGTTTTGAATAGTTGACCTAATGTTAAGCATTCAGTGAAGTCAAGAGTGCAACAGTAAAAAGCCAACAGAAATAGGTTAGGGAAGAATAAATTTTTGAGGACTGTTTGGGACTCCTGTGCCATGTACACTCTGGTCTATTAAAACAATACCTCCAAGTGGGTTTAAACTGAAATCAGCAAGGCTGTTAACCCTGCTTATTTTGCTTTAAATCTGCTGGCAAGTTCAGTGGTCTTGAAAAGCAGGGAACAGAGAACTGGAGCTTGAAGTAAACATAGCGCAGACAGTGACTGGACAGCCTGTCTTTTGCTCTGTGACACCACATCTTTAACTCTGACACACCTAGCAATAACTTTTCTGTGTGCTGATGCACAGTTTGGGGCTAAATTGAGGCTATTTTTCACTTTTGATTTGAATCAAACACAGGTTGTAGCCTCACCTTTTTACGTTGCTCTAATCTATTGCTTTTCATCCTCAGAGCCAGTGTGTATGAACAGAAGTTGTTTTGCGGCTTTACATTTGTGGTTTCCAGTCTTCTTTCATTGTAGACTTCCATCTTGATTATAGGTCTAGATAGTACTGCCTGGAGCAGTACTCTGAATCCTCTTCTGAGTATTCAGAGCAGTACTCTGAGCTCTTCTGAATACTTTGATGTGTCCTTAGACCTACTTTTTGAAAGAAAAACTCTTGTGAATAGATAGTATTGCCTCAGCTAGAGCTTTGCAAGTTTACCTGACTTTTTTATTTGTGTTAGATATTACTGTAGTTTTAATCTGTGCTATCAGTGTAAATACCAGTGTATTCTGGGTTTTAATTAGCATCTTGTAAAATGGGAACTTGATTATATTGAGCATTAGGTCATGTCCATGATGCTCACCATGATATAAAATCAGTGAAAGCAAACAGGTAGTGCAGCACTGATTTTAATAGCACTGTAATTTCCTCTGTTTAAATGGAAGAAATACTGACCTGTGGGAGGTAATTTATATCAGTTAAATTTCACCATTCTTTTGCAGCAGAAGTTACTGATAAAGAAGTGCTTTGGCTGTCAGTGAAGAGTAAGATTACTTAATTTAGGTGTTTCTTTCACTTATGGGAAAAGAAAAGTCACTTAGCTTTGTTGAATCTCTTCATGTGAGCACAGTGGCCAAAAATGTCCTCTTCCTTCTGAAGAGGAAGAGTGCTACAGAACACTAAGACATGAGAGTGTTTTTCTGTGCTGTGTGTGGGAAAAGGAGTAAGTGCTTGTATTTTTCAGCTGTGCATGTCTAGCTGTGGTAGATGCACATAATAAAATCATATTTATCTTGCTTGGTATCATCAGGACTTTAAGAACAGTTAAGTTGTGCTGCACAATAGACAAGCATGCTAAAAGGAATTTAATGCTGCAAAGGAGGTTTTGCCAGCATGCTGCACTATTACCAGTCACTGCAGTGTCCAAACGGAGCACCAGGTAAACACAGTTACAACAATTAGATTCTTCAAGACCTGTCTTCACACTGTACCTGTGTCCAAAAGGATTTGTCTTATCATAACCTAGAGCAACAGGGTGGCTGAATAGGGGCACCCTAAAGGTGCCCTCAAAGCCACTTAATTTTCAGGAGCAAGAGCATTGTCGTTGTTACTCTTCCACGTATTTAGGTTGGCTAGTTAAGGGAAGGGTATTTTAGGAGACATTTTTAATTAGTTGTGAGAGCTTTTGCTTCTGGCTTTCTGCTTAGACAAATTTTTAGTGTTGCAGTTGGAATTTTGCATCAGCAAGAACTGATGGACTGTAATACTCTGGGATTTCTCAAGATGATTTTTTTTTTTTCATAACTCATACCATGGCTAAAGAGAAAGGGAATCTCAAGGGCACCCTTTGCTAGTGTGAAACCTGTCTCCTTTCTCTTTCAGGGTCACATAAGTTCCTTCTAGCATTTGCAGGAACTGCTCACAAGGAAAAGTGATTTCAGGACAAGACTATTATTTTTAAAGTTCAGTCTTCTCCTTTGGTTTTCTTTTTTTCTCTGTTCTGTAAAAATGAAAAGCACTAGCAAAGCTGGGCCATTTCCTGAGGTCAGCAAGTCCCAACAGGCTGCAGTCTGGCCTCAAGTACCTTCCCCTCTTTCCCGGTTAGCCATCACAGGTGCTGGTAGTCATCTTTCACCTTGCTTCAGAGGTTAGGAAACTCTATCACAGACCAGAAGATTTTACAGTGTGTATTTACTAGAGAATATTTTAAAGGAAGTACCGATGCTTCTGTAACTGTTTGAATGTATGTGCTGACATCAGTGGCAATGACACTGTCTCCTGTTACATTCAAAAAAATCAAAAGGAGGTTTGAACCCAGTTCGAGAAATCTTTGGTTTTTGGAGACAGATTCAGCTAGGTTTGAAGTTGCAGCTTCATATCTAGATATAGCAGAAGTATGTAGTAAAAGCATATTAAATCTGTTTTGTATCAGCAGGACCTGTAAAATAATTAGGCTGGGTTGTGGAATGTGCAGAAATGGCATTATAAACTAAAAATATCACGTTAATTCAAACTGAGCTCTCACTTCAAGGGCATAAAAAAGACAGAAGTTATTGAGGAAAAATCACATTTGTTCCTTTTCATGTGAAGGACTTCAAGCCCATAGGATGTCAAGTGATGAGATTAATGTTGTCTGTCTGTCAACTAACCATGTTTTAAGTGGCAGTTGAGAAGATAGAGGGGTTTTTGCCTCCTGATGACTAAACTCAAGGTTTATTTACAGTGACAAAACTCCCAATGTAATTATATTGCAGCCACTGAAATGAGTCTAGATTTCCTTCACAATGAATGGCAAGCAGGAACAGTATGACCTGTGCACATCCCTATCCCAGGCCTCAAGATACTATGAAACTCATTTGATATGGCTGCTGATGAGCTCTGGTGACCACTCACCCTCTTTTGCCCTGCCCTGCATCAAGTGCAGCCTTGTCCTCATTCCTGGGGACACTCTGGTATTGCATGAGAAAACAGAATCCAGACTGCAGCAAATAGCTCTTCTTATTTTCAGAAAATCAGACTTAATGACCAGTGTCTTCAGACTGCTGGAGGATGAGGAGGACAGGTTTGTGATGGTAGAGCTCCACAGGAGGCTCAGTTGTATGAAGTCTTTAATGGTTCACCCCAGGTCTCAAAACAAAGGACAAAAGCTTCTGTCTCCTTCAGCCTTTCTGCCGTGCATTCCCTTTCTCATCCACCTGGCCAGGAAGAAAATGAGAAAAGTTTCCAGCAAGTGTTTCATTTTGCTAAGGTTAATTGCTAGGCGTTCTCAAAGCGGCTGGCATGCTGATGCAGTGCTGCATCTCAGAGAGTTATGCAGGGGTCAACTACTGAGGATGGTACTCGTTTGCACAGCAGGGCTGGCTTTTAGTACCCCTGATTGTATGGCTGAGTGGTGAGCACTTGACAGGACGCTGTGGGGTGCACCTGCTTCAAAGAACAGATGGACCCTTCAGGAGCTAATAAATTTATTTTGTTGTTGTTTCACTTATGGGACTGGGTGTGTTACTACTGTCCTTGTATAATGGCAAGCCTTGCTAGTGCAAGTTTGACCATGCTGAAGATGCTTTGCTTTGTATCAGGATTTGTGACAACTCTCTATTGTAACTGTATCAATACACTATCACTAATGTAAATATGGCCCCTGAAGGGTCATTTAATAGCAAATATTTTTACGTTTTGAACAGGTTTGCAGGACCCCATCAGATCCACCCCTGTTTGTTCAAAGTTTGCTGAACTATTCATACTGGCATGATGCATGACGTACATGGCAGGTCTAAATAAAACCCCAGAAAAATGTTGAAGGAGTAGAAAAAAGCACCTTTTACAAATGTGCTCATATCTAGGTTGTTTGGCCCTGTTACTATCCTGGACAAAATCATGAAAAGACCATAAAAGTAAGCATTAAAGCATAATGTGTAATCATTGTCAGGCAGTGACATAGTATGAAAAATATAAGTTGACAAAGAAATGTCACTGTTTCTTGAATCAGAACTTTGGCTGGTAAAGGTTGCCGAGTTCTTGTCATAAAGTTCCTATAGTCGCATATATTCTGATTTAAATGTATCTCTAACCAGAAATCAGTGGTGGTTTCAATATATTTATTGAATATACTCTAAATATATATAGAGAATATATATTCTCTACTTTGCTGAGAATGCCAATAGTGCAATTGCAACTAATTAGCTGTAATCCAACAGGGATGTTTCTACTGGAATTTATTCATAGTCCTGCCCTACTCATTACCTTTTATCCCATTTAGATAATCTGGAAGAAACAAAATGGTTATGACTAAAAGTCAGGTCAAACAGAATCCATTATTTCATAAGGATGTCTAAGTTCAGTCCATGTATTTTTTAGCTATGTCTCATCCATGTGTGGTTGTTTAATCCCTGTTAGCTGGGCTAAGTACCCACTTGCCCAGGTTTTGCACTATCCGGGGGCAGAGAGCAGCTTGTTTTCTAAGTTAAGCTTGACTACACAATATTTAATATACCGAGCAATGAGTCACAGCTGAGTGGGACTTCAGTTACTGTTTCCCATCAGAAATTGAAACTTCACTGCATAAATGTTGTTTTTCTTTTTTGGCTGAAAGCTGAATGGCAAGTGTGACATGGAGCTGCTGCTTCCCGGGGGCAGAGCAGCGCTTGGTTTGACGCCAAAGTCGGTGGGAAGCAGTACTCATAGCACCACCTCCCTGCTGAACTTGGAATCTGACACCCGATGGCATCTCCTCTGCCCTGCTCAGGGACTCCACACAAAACCTACTGGTGGTGGCCTTCTCCTAATGCCCCAGACACTGGCCCATGGGTGTTTTTGCTTCCCAGTTCTGATCATACCCAGAAGGCAGCTTGGAACCTAATTCGCACAACAGCAGCTCTCCAATAAACTTGCTGAACTAAACCTGACATTAAAAACTGAACTGTGGAGTACAAAGAGTAATCTATGGATTTTTAATTTATTTTTTTTCCAGCTCACTCTTGATGCATATTGTTAGCATAATTCACAGTAGGTTTTTTATGCAGGGTACTAGTAATCTCTCAGAAGTCTTTCTTAAAGGTATGCAATAAACTGTCTGGAACAAGATTTTCCACACAAGTAATGAGGTATTATAAAGATGGAAGTTGTTTCAAGAGGTGATAGCCACATCCCCATCCTTATGTACTACCTTTATCTCCTGATTAATAAGTAGTTCCTTTCTGAGTAAAGAACTGCTGTACTCAAATCACAGTAGTATTTTTGCATCATTCTGGTTTTTTAAGGGAAAGCTTCCAGGCAGGGATGACTTAGGTCATTAATGGTTAAATGATTACCTAAGTAAAAACATGGTTTTGATCTCTGGTCATATAATTGATTCTTAGTTTGATAAAACTAACTAAGACTCTGTAAAAAAGACAGTTACTAAGTAATTTTCTGTTCAAGAGTTGTTGGAGACTACTCTTTCTCATAATTCTTTATCTCCCAGCAGATTTTTAAAAGCATCACCAATGAAGACTCAGTCCAGGGACAAGGAAGTCGGAGACTGATAAGTTTTTCATTGTCAGGTAAGTCACTGCTGATACAAAAGGTTTAAGCCCAAACAGTTTGTGACTGAAGTTACTAGAACCTTTCATGTACACAACTGTGTAAGTATATCTATGTATATATTTATGCATGCGTTCTTTGTCTGTTGTTCTAGAAGTGATGCTGAGACAGAGAGTAAATATCTATTATTATTGTCACACTCCTTTCCTTCAATGAGAGTTATGTGCTCAAGTAGCTTCTTCCAAGTGGAGTTCTGGGGCCATATTAGGTTTTTTGGTTTACAATTAAATATGTAGGTCAGGGAAAGTAAGATCAAAGGCATGTGCTTTATTTAAAGAGCAAAATGCCATTTGTGGCATTGTGACTGTTCCTTGGAAAGCAAGTTCCACAGTCATGGTCTGGACCATATACTGTGGTGCAGAAGCTTCTCTGTATCACTCAAAAGTGATTCTCAGACTTCTTGAGCCAGAAGACTGCTCTCACTTACCTGCATTTCATGAGGAATGCTCAGCCTCATTACTTGGCATGTCAAAGTAAAACTGCAGGTTTTAAGGGCTTAATATGTTTCCATGTGACATCTATGAACCATTTGATCTGGCTCTGGTAAGAACAAGATGTAAATCACATCTGTAGACAGAAACCAGTTTGTCAAAAGAGAGTGGTTTTGAGTATGACTCTTATTTTGGAGTTTTATGCTTACTGGTTCATTTCCTAATTTTTTTAGCTCCTGGAAGACAAAGAGAAAAATGCTTGACTTGACTTGGAAATTCTTTGAGCATGTCGTGCAGAGTAAATGTGGTACCCTAGTTCAAAAGTTTTACAGGTATAGGCTTGTGTCAAGCTTCCCTTTATTAAGGACGCATGTCAGTGCTTTTCCAAATTAGGCAGCCAGTGTGGTTCTTGAGAGGTTGTGTATGATACATGGTAGACCAGACTGACGTTGGGCAGGGCTTTTTTAACACATGACATTTTGCCAAGTTGCACACTGGACATCCATCCATCTGTTGATAAAACCAAAGGTTTAGCTCAACAGAAATAAAGAAGACTTAATATTTTTTAATGTCCATAAATAATCTTACACAGCAAATGTGGCCCAGAGCTAGTTACTGTTTTTCATTCTCTCAGATTCTTTTGCCTAGTAAGCCAAGAGGTGTCAAGAGTAGTAATTTGTAAGACTACTAAATAATGTGGTGTCAGTGGGTCCTTTTATAAACTAGAGTGTCTAATTTACAGCTTGATTTAAAGTAAAGACCATACCTCATAATTTGGGATATCTTATTCCAGTGATTCACAAGCAATTAATCTGCATGTATATCGCATCTGTATTAACAACATCATCACAGCCAGGTATATGAAAGGCTTTGATGAAATAATATAGCAATTATTTTATCAAAAATCTAAGTTAGCAAAATAGTTCCATTTCAATCTTTCTGAAATTAACAGATTAATATATCACAAGGATTTATCTATTACCTTCTTAGTCAACACCATGCAACAAAACTTCTCTCTCAAAGCAAAATTATTGCTATCCCTATACCTATTATGCTAGCTAATAAAATGCAAATCAAGGCAGAACTCCCGGAGGCATCAGAAGGAACTGGGATTCCTTTCCATTTGCACCACTATCTCAGTAGTAACCTCTCTACCGTCCCTCGCTTATACAGAGTTTTCCTTTTCAATATCTATATTTTGGTATACTGTCATCTTCAGTCATTAGTCAATACAATCATTACTTAAAAGTTAGGTTTCCAAATTATGGTTGATTTAGTTGCAGTTAAAAAAATGCAGTTGGAATATCTTTAGTGTCACTGGAGGCAACTGCACCAACACAGAGGAATTGTGTCCTAAGCAGTCTGTAATCTAAAGAATGCAAGAACATCTATGCCTTCTGCCATATAATTTTTCTAGAAGAAAAAGTTATTAGAGTGGGAGAGAAAAATCTCAAAGTAGTCCAAATCACAAGAAATCCTGCACAATACGAGTGCATTTCAGCTGACTTGTATTGCTTTCTCTACCTCTGAGAGAGTCCAGTGAGACCTTCTGTTGAAATGAACTGTGTGGAAACAGTTTTTTTCTAAAAAGCTGTTGACAAAGTGCTTTATTCTTTCTGCAGTTTATTGAGTATTTGGTTGTACAAAATCCAACTGTTTCACTGGAGTGTTTTTTTTTGAGAAAATATTTCTGGATTGAATAAAAATGTCAAACAGTGAAAAAGGTGTAAAATGATCCTTCAAGGCACAAGAAGATGACTAGCTTCTTGAGAATGGAAATAGCAGAGAGTTTGCTCTGTGTCACTAGGAGGGTTTTTTACTTCATGTTTGCTTCCTTGAAGACTGGAAGTTGGTCCTGTGAAAGGCTGCTTTAGATTAATAGGTTCACTGGCAACACTGATCTCAAATAAGGTAATTTCCCATGGTTAAGCTTCTTAATAATTTTTATGATGACTGTATTATTATAACTTTCATTATTTAAAATATCAAGAGAAATATTTTAAGCCTAATTAAGCTAGACTGAAAAAAGCCTTTAAGGAAAACTCTGCAGTCCACTTTGCATTTACTTTTCAAACATGCCTTTTCCACTGTTACCAGTGAATGTCACACTTCCATTAAGGTGGCTGAAAAGCATCAGAGCTCTCTTGCATGAAGTACAGAAGGAAAAAATGTGCTAAGCTTCCTGCAATGTACTAGCTACTTCACTTGCAGGTTCATGGTTTAGCAGCAGTATAATGCATTTGCTGAAAGCCCTTAAAACCAGTCTTGTTGGCTGGTATATTTAGGGTGTTATCATGAGGTTTGCATAATATGCCTCCTAGCTCTATGTTGAATCAAATGAATTTTTTCAGGCTTTAATATTTCACATATCTCATGTTTTCACACACTTTATTTATAAGTGTCCTTGGGGAACAAATTACCAGAAGATCTGAACATTGCACAATCATTCAGGCATTTATCTCCATCACACCTCTCTGAGAATCTTGTTAGTTGTTTTTGTGTGGTTGTCAGAACAGGTATTCAAGTAATAACAGTTGTCAGTTTATAGAAGTAGAGCATAAATCACAACTGAAAATAGCGTAAGGTCTGCTAAGGGTCATTATGGCAGTAGTTGTTAGCATGAAATGTTCAGAATGCAGATATATAATGCACTTTATTTTCTTTTTTTTTTTTTTTTCAAATCCTAGTGGCTTACTTTATAACTACAAATCCCACGCCTTTTTCTTACCTGTCAGATCTTGTGTCAAGGTGAAGTGGCTTTTTACCATGTCCAGTACACACTGTGCCTACAAAGGATGCCTAGACTAGCAGTTTGAAAGGCCTCAGAAGGCTTTGAATTCAACTATTCTGATCTGCTATTTAACACAGGACACCTTGCCCCATGGGGGTGAGCTTTGTGTGAGTTTGGCTCAGACGTGTCTCACAGACAGGTGTTTAGTCAGGATCTGAGGATACCAAGATGGTCCTTAGCTCCAGTGGTTAATCACTTGCAGTGATAAAAACACTTATCCCTTGCTGCGATAAGCTGTTCACATTAGTGGTTCAAACTTTTTCTGTGTTTTCCTTGATGAAGATGATTAAAAAGGTAGCCTATCTCTCAGACATTTTGGAATACTTAATTACAACACTACTGGTTTTCATTTATTAATACACCTATTTTCTTCCTAGTACCTCTGCTGCCCTTCTTTTAACAAATGAGAAACCCTTTTGTTTTTCTTTGAAGCATTTACAGATAGGAAACAATATTTCCTTCTCTTCTTCAGTGTCTTTAATATTTTGCCTGAGAGCCCTATGACAGAAACATTTTGGTTTATTTGATCCACTTAGTCTTTTTTTTTAAATCTCAGACCTTAAAACCTTCTTTTGCAATTACACTAGCTCTTTCTTTTCTTCCTGGATTTTATTTTAATAGAAAAGTGAAGTCTGTCTATATGTCTGTAATTTCTGAGAGCAAAAAGAAGCACTTTTTTTAACCTCTTGCATATCATCAGTTACAGAATCTCATTCAGTAGCTGATCAAGTCAGTCATCTCTTGTACTTGAAGTAGTATCTTTCTCAATTCCCCTGCATTAGTTTGCTGTGTTGGATTTTAAGACTTCTGATCACTGCACATTACTGTTTATTTCTAGAATTCCTTAATATTTATTTCTTGAAATCTAATTAATCCCAGATGCAATACTTCTGCAAATCTTTGCTCACCTTCTTCCAAAGAGGTGATTGCCAAATAAAGTTTGGTATCGTACGCTGCTTCATTAGCAAACTGGCATTTCAGTAAATGCAATATTGCTGTGCTCTTACTATTGAAATATTGTTCCACTGACAATAACTAAAAATATTGCTTTAAAAGCACATGGCTGAGAGGCAGTACCTATGTGCCTTCTGTTCAATCTTGAGGAAGCAGTTTTTTGTTGTTCCTTTCTTTGAAGGCATGCCTGTGTCTTAGGTTGCTCAGCTCAGTAGATGAACTGCTGCCCTCTAAGATAGGTTCTTCTTGTTCCGTCCAAGGCCTACAAAATAAACACTGACATATCGGCACCCTGGCAATTCCCTCATTGGTAGTCTGTCCAGATACCAATCCTGTTCAAGTATGTTTTTCAGTGTCAGAACCAGAGCTGATTGCTCTTTGGGAATTCACAATGGGAATCTGAAAGGGAATGATGGAGCTGTCCATTGACATCCTAATTAGCAACTCTCTTGTGGTTGATGGATTATGAAGATGGTTTATTGTGCCTTGATACATGAACTATCAGGATCTCAGTAAGATGACAGTATTTTTTATTTTCTGCCATTAATGAACAGATTATAGAATACATTCAATTTTGCTATTCTTCAGCCGAGATCATAATCTAAATTGGCTGTGGTCATTCCAGTAACACTGGGGTCTTTCTGGTATCCTGTTAACTTCATTTGTTCTGTTTTTAGGTATGTTCTGGGAAAGTTTGGTGTAACTCAAGATGTCTTCATTTTCTCAAGGGGTCAGATGGCTCATGAGGAATATGTCTCATTTCCTGGTCCTGAGATCACGAGGCTAGTATGCTAAATATGAAAAATGTGAATTTGGTGGGTTGACCGTAGAATTTCTTAGGGTTAATAACCTCTGCATAAGTGCCAGTATAGGTACCTGCAAGACATCAATTATCATTACTTGGATGGTGCTTGGGAACACAAAGGACATTCAATACTTGTTATTTGTTGAAAGGATTTTTCCATCAGTTTTAAAATATCAGTATCAGTTTCTCAAAACTAGTAGCTCTACTTCTTACTAGTCTTTGACCTTTCTGTTGGGTTGTAGACTCTGGAGTCTTCAGTAGAATATTCAGTAAAATATGCACCATCAAGAGACTAGATGGACTGAGTCTTCTTGAGACACATCTATAAACGGCACAGAATAGCCTTGTGTGTTATTTCTAGGAATATTCTATTGGCAAAGTCCTCTTATCCCTTGGGGAGAACAGCTTCCAGCTCCCTTAACTTACTCCTGGCATACTGATGACCAGACTGAATGTAATTAATTTAGAAAACAGACTTACTCCTGGGTTTGGTTCTCTATCTGATTCTCCATCCTTTTCTGTTATGCTCCTATATGGAGCATGGGTCTGGTTGAGTATCTTGCTATGTCTGTGGGAAATTGAAAGAACGTCTTTATGGTAGTTTTGCTCATCATTACTGTCAGAGAATCTCCTTGCTGAGCATGACAAAATGTGACTCTTCCCTAAGCTTTTGAAAGCTTAATGACTTGTACTGAGGCAAAATCAAACATTGAAAAAAGCAGATGTATTCTAGCTGTGTTGTCGGAATTGACATCCCCACCTGGCTCCAATAAATACGCTGGTTCATCACAAAAATAGTCTCCATCACTATCCAGTCACCAGTGCCCAAAGCTTTTGATGCTTCATGGTGACTAGATTTGCTAAATGATCCTTTATAAAGCAGACAGGGAAGTCTGTGGTGCACTTTTGGAACAGAGGGTACATGCATCCAAGTGACCAAGTGTAAAGCTTCTTTATGTCTCATCCAGGCACCTCAAGATCAGCATATATGGAAAGAAAGCTCTGGAGTTGGAACAAATACATAAGTCACTTGGGGACAGCAGCAGGCAGCAGTTAGTACAAGCCATTTTTCTCCAATGAAGAGACCTAGCTGAAAAAGGATGCATGTACTTACAAGTAGTGCAAGTCTGTGACAGTGAAAGGCTGTAATTACTTTGTCTTTACCTGGATTTCTTCCTTCTGTCATCTGTCATGAGAGATGGCCTGACAATATTAAACTGTTAGATGTATATAACCTCTTTCACACTAAAGTGTGATTTATGACTAAATGAGAAACTGACACATAGTATATTAATAACTTTTTTTTTTAAGAGACTGGATGAACATACACCTTTGCAAACCATAGATGAGTTATCTTTGTAGCATCTCCTTATATGCCTCCAAGAAATACAGTCTAAAATTACAGTGTGCAGCAGGGTATGTCCCAGCCTTCTGGAATTCATTCATTCAACCAAAGATTTAAATTCGGTTAGCTTCAGACCTTCACTTAAAAGTTTAGTATCTTCTGAACCTTTTTTTCTGAAGATAATAGAGAAAAATATTTGCATTTAGGAAGGCAGAATGGCTGTGATTCTTCTGTTGGAGAGTTACTTACTGGAGTAGTAAGAGTTACAACAACAAGTTACATCAGATAGTTACAGGATCTACAGATAGGTTTTGATTCAAGTTAAATGAAATGCTGCTTATCTGCAGATATCCATGTAGCTTTATTAGGAACTTTTTCAGTTTTGGTGCTCTATTTTTCAGTGATGAGAATTTGTGGTGAGATATATAATTGGGATATTTGTCCTTGAGAAGCAATTTCTGCTATCCCTATTCATACTTTGGACGATAAAATTGAAGTTTCTAACTGACTTTTTAAAAAAAAATTGTTGTATTGTGCAATTTCAGCAAGAGAATTGTACAAATAAAATTTCAGGCCACATGCTTAGCTAAATTACTTTTTTTTTTCCTCATTTGAATACAAAAATGAGACTGTTAACTGAAGCTAGGAGTACCTTCATGGCTGTGTTCTAATTCCCATAACAGGAAAGAGGCTAATAGGTCATCCTAAATGTATTTTCTTTATGAAACATGATATATAAGTCTACATAACTGAGTGCTAGGTATTTTCTATCAGTATCAGACTATTTTCTTACTCAGTGGTACCCAAAGATAGCATGGTCTCTCTTTGAAGGAGAAGAAAAAAAAAAAAAAAATCAGAAACATATACAGAAATGAATATTTCAGTTTTAGACTCTTTTGAGGAAGTATCAGAGAGAAAGAAAATAAGATCCCAGAGGTCTTTTTCTCTTCTCATATGTTAGCAGGCTGAACTAATACACTGCTGGCCCTTGTCATTCATACTCCTTTTGCAGTCTTGGTTTCTATTTCTTGAATGCATTTCTGACAGTACAACTTTCAAAGCAATAGAGTTTTTCATAAAGGATTTCAGCAGGGCTGTTAGATGAGACACTTGCTGGTTACACCGAGGTTGTGCACTCAGAAAACTAAAAAGGGGAAAAAAAATCAGTGTTATCTTTTTGAAGCAGATAATTTTCTTTGTGAGATAGCATTGCTAGGACCATGGCAGTACATACTTTCAGCAATGTGCTTTCAAATAAGCTCTTAGTAGTGATGTCCTCTATTTTTTTTTTTTTTTTTTTTTTTTTGTTAATTGTTAGGTAATGTCTCAAGAATAAAATTCTTAAAATACAGTCTTTTTCAGGACCATCTGTCCAACAGCTTTTGAATATCTGCAACATGAATTGTGGTGAAATAGATGATTAAAAACAACAGAAAGAAAAGCAATTCTTTTTAACTTGCACATTTTATTGCATTGGCTATTACCATATGTTAAGGAAGCAACACACAACTGGGTTTGATATAGCTATTTTCTGAAAAAATACTGATGATGGTGTGCAATGTGTATGATTTTCAGAGTAATCCAAAATATCTGCCTTGAGGGTTTTACATGGTCTTTCACAACCTGCTGGAATAATTGGGTTTTTAATCAGAAGAGAATTAGAAGACTGTGAAAATTAATGTTTTCAAAAACTGCCAAAAGAAAAAATATGTGTTTAAATTGAATGTTTAGGTATGCATCTCTGCAGTTTTAGAAACCATTTGGTCTAATAGTTTTTTATCTCTCCAATACAGCAAGAGAAAATAGGCAGAATGCAGTATGGTGCTTATAGCCCCATGTGAATTAAAGCTTTAAACAGAGGAGAATCTCCATGCAAAAAGTGGTGGAAAATAGATTAGCTACTGAACTCGCTAATAGGAATAAATGCCTATATGTACCAAAGAAAGCTTAGAAATATATTTGTAAAAAGAGAAGATCAGGGGTGTCAGTCTGTGTCTGTTGAGCCAAAATTAATGATATACCAGCAGATTAGTTTGCTTTTCATCAGCTTCACAGGGACAGATCATAATGGGCATTGTGTCTTCCTTCAGAATGCTATGGGGAAATTTTCAAATAAGTGCCTGGGCATTTTTTGTGTGTGTAACACATATTATGCTCCCTGGGAGTTCTGCAGCTGTAAAACCCTGCTTAAAATTTGGACATTATAGACAAGAGTTTTCCTAAGGCGAAGTTAACCCATGCAGGGAAGAAAATTATTTAAAGTGGGAAAAAATGTAAAATGACTTCTCACATTGAAAAAAGTGGTGTAAAAGCTAAGATCTGTACAGTGCTAAGATTTATACCTAGGAAAAATTACATCCATTGGGTACCAAATGCCACGACTTTGACATTAAATGACAGGATCTCTTTTTCAGAGTAGTCCTTCCACTACAGTCAGGCTGAGCAAGTGCTCAGCTTATTAGAAAAAACAGTATATCACTTTAATAAATATTGATGCATAAATATTGATTTAAAAGCTGAATCAGTCTGCACAATCAGGCTGTAAATTTGCAGTTTCATTATGTAATAATTTGTAAATCCTAAATCACAAGATCATTATGATTTGGAATTACATTGCCTCACAATAAACATAGTGAGTTTTTTTACATTCCTGCCATATTATTTGAGTTTGTTACCAGTTCTCTATATATTGTTTCTAGCATCCAAAAGAAATGCCCGGAATTTGAAAAATAATCTGGTTCTTTACCTTCTTTCAGATTTCCAGGCTTTTGGTCTGAAGAAAGGGATGTTCTTCAATCCAGATCCTTATCTGAAGATTTCCATCCAGCCTGGAAAACATAGCATCTTCCCAGCCCTTCCTCATCACGGACAGGAGAAAAGATCTAAGATCATGTGTAACACCGTCAACCCAATCTGGCAAGGAGAGGTAAGCAGTTGGAGAGTTAAGCTGAGACTTTTCTTAAAACATGGACTTTACTCTAGTGCTATCTCTCTTTCATTTTTTCTTTTTTTTTTTCCTTCTTTATTGAGTTCTTGGCTAAATAGTTGTTGACCTAACTGTGTTTGATGTATTTCGTTACTACTTGTCTCAGTACAAAAGGCTTAATTAGCTACAAAGATGGGTGGTACATTAAAACTTCCACTATACTTTCCCTGTAGGTTGTTCTTCATTGGTGTAAATTATGAAATTGTTAATTATTGAAGGCAGGCATAAAACAGAATTGAAAAATAAACTTGCATAGCATGAAAGGCTACTGCTAGATTGTCATAGTGTTCTTACACAGAGACATTATATCAAGCAGAACAAGTATGGCATGCAAATAAAGAGAAGCAATGTGATTGAAAAGCTTCAGTGACAATATAAATCAAAGGCAAAATTGGCACGTTTGGCCATCACCTTGAAGAAATAGTGTCTAGTCTGCTTCTTTTTGTTGGAAGGACTTGCACGTACTAATGAGATCTGCGAGTTCAATTGCTGCCTGCTGTTTCTAAATTACATGCGAAATGGCAATAGGCAGCAAAGAATAAGGAATCTCTTTGGAATTAAAGGAGCCTGACATACTGGGTGTGATTTACTGGTGTGCTCTGTCACAACAATATCTCCACTGCAAGAAAGAGTAAAAGTAAATAAATACACTGCACAGATATATTCAAATTAAAATGCAAATTTTAAAGTAGCTGAGGGATAATTAGGTCAAACTCTATAGACATGGGACTGTGCGTGGGCAAAAAGAGCAGAAATAGGATTGAATTCTCCTACCTAGAGAAACTAGATGCCACATCAGATTATGTGGCAGGTGGGGGAGGTTATCTGACTTGGGAGACAGCCTTGACACTAGTCAGAGAAAAATGCCTTCTAGCAGGACTTAATTGAAGACATTGTTATGAGGCATCCACTAAGTCATATCTTCTCTGTGGAGCCAAGCATCAGATGTGTCTGGTTGAGAGGTCCCAGGTCCAGCTGTGGACATGGTCAAGCTAGAACTGTCATGGAGGATCAGGCAGTTGGCAGAGACCTTTCAGTGAAGTGCGTAAGACTCAGAACTAGAGGGGAGCAGGTATGAAGGGGAAACTTGCTGTCTGTGTGTGATGCTCAGTACATAGGGATGTGGCCCTGATAAAATCTCATGGGTGTCTTCCCTTCAAGCTATGCCAAATGGCTGATTTTGTGGGCTGACATTTCTTTTCCAAGTGGAGTTTGGCAGTGAGAAAAGAAGAAACAATGAAGTGGCCTAATTATGGACATGGGAAAGCAAAAGAGCACAGCTGGCTTCCAGCTTTGCTGTTCAGCCCCCAGGTTTTCATGATCGCGTGCAAGCATGCTCCCTCTCCCTTTCTGTTGTTGGCCTGTGAGTGGCAAAAGAGTGTAAAAGAGACAAGCCATGGTTCAGCATGTTCTCCTTCTGGCTTCGCCTCAGCTGATATTGGGATGTTTAACTGCGTGCATTTGTGCTGCAGTCTGTGCAATCAGCCTGTCTGAACTCTTTGTTTTGTTACTGAAAAGCTGTGTTGATTTCTGCTGCACAGATGACCATAGGCCTGATTTTCTGTAGCTTTGTCCCTTCACGGGACAAAGGGAGAAGGAAGACTGAAAACTGTTACGGAATCACGGTGGTAGCCATTCTTCTGTCCACCCTTTTCACTTATGGATGTGAATATATGAAGTGACAATATACTGAGGACTCGTAGCCATTTCATTAAGAGTATCAATCACAAGCTGTTTTCGCAAAAACAAATTTTAGGTAATCTATTATTTCAGAAGGGTTGTTCTGTTCTTAGATTCTCTGTCACTCCATGTGAATAGAAGGCAAGTGTTCTCTTTTTTTCAGTTGAATGACCTATCTGATTTGTACTGAATGCTAAACTTGAAAAAATCTGGAATAGGGAAATAAAATTATCAAAATATCTGCAGACTAGGATCTTTCTATATGTTCTTGATTACCCTTGAGCAAATTCAGAAAGAGTCAATTCAGTTTTGTAGGGCTTCACCACTAAAAGTCCTACAGAATAAAAAGATTTACTTATATTAATTTGTTCTGGTATTTTTCCCTCATATAGTTACCAGGCTGTTCTGTTTGTATAGTAACCACCTGCATTAGACAAATGCTCTGGGAGCACCCTGGTACCTCAGGCAAATTTTCATCTGTCTCGTGCACTATTGATGATCATTTCATAGCCTGTTCAAATGCTGTATAGCACAGGTTATCCTGACTTAAAGCTATTCTTCCATTGCTCTAACTTGCAGTACTTTGTACAAGGTGACATAAGGAAATGGAAATTTCTTACAGATGAGGAGTAGCAAGTGACAATTTGACACTTGCAGCAGGGCTCACTGTAGAGGTGAAAGAGCCGTCACACTGAGAGTTGTTCACTGAGACAAGTTAGAGCCCAAGGTGGTAACTTCTCCTGATAGAGACGTAATTTTGAACATGTTTTTGTATGTTTTCACATGCTCTTCAGAAACATCTGTACTGGTAAATAAGTGAGTGCCTGGAAACCACATGGAACTGGACAGGTTGAGCTCTACAGTCCCAGATTAGGCAGGTTTTGCCCTGCGAACTCAGTCAGTTGCAAAAGCACAAACGGTAAATAGCCCTAGCGTGCTGATGGAGGTAAAATGCAGAGAAAATTTCAGAAGTGCCCATTTCCCAAAATGAGAAGGGTGTATGCTTATCTTCTAATATAGATAGCAAAATATAATGACACTATTCGCATATTGTTTCATATTGAAACAATGCATGTGCTGTCACACTGGTCAGAAACAGCTCATTTAAAAAGATTTAATGTTTCAGAAATCAGTGAAGTGATACATAGTTCAGACAAGTAATAGATCACAGGAACAAAGCAAAGCAGTTTAAAAAGTAGTTCACATACATCCAACTGGATAGGAAATTCTATGATTTGGCAGATAAAGTGCTTCAGGTTTCTGAGCACTTAGCTTAGACATACTTACGGTATTTCTTTCTTAACTATGGCACCTTGAGCAGAGTGTTTCCTCAATTCTTGTTTTATTTACTAGTGAGTGGGAAGAGAGCTCTGAGGAATGACCAGTGAGATAACTCTAAAAATTGGCTGATGCAACCACTCAGCATATTTAAAGTAATCAAAAGAGTCATCTGTTAAATCTGTTAAATAACAGATTGAATTTCAACTCCAATAATCTAACTCTTGAGGGGTAGATTGCCCTAAAATGGGAGCCCACTACTAGGTTAAAAACAATCTCAACTTCCTGCAGTTTCACTCCTTGTTTCTTTGCCTCAATTTTTACAAACACTGATAAATTATAGTTGAGACTTGGAATGGCTGCCTTATCATTCCGAGGACAACCACATTTCACTAGTAAATTAATTTATGTGAATAAGCTGAGAGCAAGAGCACTTAACAAATAGCATTTAGTATGTCAGATCTGATACACAGATTTACAGTATTTTCAGCTAAGTAATTCATGCTCTCTGCACCTCAGATAACTCACAACCTTTCAAAAATACTGCACTTGAATAATTTCTCATATAAGCTGTCTCTTGAGATTACCAATGCAAAATCAGAAGCAGGAAGCACTCAAGGGCTTGAACACCAGTGGGAAGTGGCTTCTGTAGTGCAGACCGTCATCAGTGATAGAAGCATTGGGTTTGGATGCTGCCTGCCCAAATGCCAAGATGCAACTATCTGAGTGCTGGTGTGTGGCTGCTTTCCTTAATGCAGAGTTAAAACTTGGGCACTGATTCTGTGATCCTGAATACTGAACTGGTATGTGATAGACCACCCACAAGTTCTGGGACTGAAAAACACTTTGCCAAAGTAGCCAGATTATGCAATAAGGAGTTAGCTCTCTGCCTCTCTAGAGGCTTTATGTTGGCTGATACAATGGGTGCTACCTGAGGTAGCACAATCCTTGAGTCCTACAATCAGGGGATACTTGAGCAAAGCCGAGTCTTTCCAGAACAGAGTAAAACCATTGAAGATGTTTTAATATATTTGAATCACCAATATGAATTTAAACTGAGTTGTGCTTGATCTGATTTTGATCTAATACTCAGGACACTAGAATGCTGACAGTCCTACCATGGCCTCACAGAATCATTCCATAATTTCAACGGAAGACCAAAATAAAAGCAACAGACACATCACACTGACTGAACTCCTTATTGTTTAATCTGGATAAGCTTTTCTCCCTTCTACTGCCAAATATGAATGACTACGCTGTAGAAACTTGGAGACCTTCACACCTAAGCATAAAAGCAATATATAGGTGAAGTGAAATCCAGATCCTGAATTTAGTATGAGTTTCGCCAAAGGTGTCATCAGGACTGAGTGAAGCCTTGCAGGTGGTAGCTTCCCTGTATAACATTTCTGCACATATGTCCAGGTAAAGAATAAAACATAGTTTCACTGCACAGACAAGCTGTAGCTTTATAGGTACAGATTTTAATATCTGTTGATTGAAATGTGAAATCCCAAGACAACTAACTTCTTCAGGAATGGGTTATGGTGTGAAAAATCATCCACATTTTTTGGGGGGTTTCTTCTAGAACTACATTTTACTTGCAACTTCTGCATCTAGAAGACTATCAGTCTTGCTAGTTTTGTGTACTTGTGCTGATAAGAGATATTTTCTGTCTTTTCTGTGCTAATAAAATCTGTGCTAATAGACAATTCTGAGATGAATCTTAGGGAGAAATCCAGAAAGCCAGTTTGCTGAAGACCCTATCTGACTTTGAAGGACTTTAGTAGAAAGGATTGAATCATAAATTTATGTGCATTTATATGCATCCCTTTTATGGTAGGAAAAAACTCCAACAATTGTGCTGTGCCAGAATAATAAAGAACTGCATTGGATTTGGCCCCCTGCAGTCACTGCTGTGTTCCAGCATTTCTCATAGTAGGCATAGGCATGTTCCCACCCATGGCAGCAGTGGAGCTCTGCCCTTGGCACTACTGACTGCAGTATAAATAAGGAGTACTGTCAATTAGGAGTAATGTAGAAAGCTTAAGAAACTGGAATTCTTGATGAGCTTATCCAGCTGTTGGTGCAAGTAGTGTTGTATGGGAAAGCAGTGAAATGTAGAGGAGGTTTTTGAATGAAGAACAGAGTAATACAGAGTGGTATGTGCATTAAACTGTAATTGTTTCACTGAAGAATTTGAAACTAAACCCACTAATGAAATATTCAGCTGAAAGAATAGATTTATCTTCATCCATCAAATGTAATTCACAGCCTTTTAAGATTTACTTCTGCTTGTATCATCCATGTACGTGACGGATATCACAAATAAATTGTATTTTTAATTCTATTGCTTATTCAACTCCAAATCAAAAGCCCAATTCTTCCAGTCACCAGTGTATTAATTTATCTGTCTTTATTATACTGACTTTGTTATACTGTCTACCAATTATTATATTGACTGTTTTTTAAAGAATTTGCCTTGTCCATAGCTTGTCTGATTGGTGCTAATGGACATCTCTGTTCATTTTAACAACTTGCTTGATAGTGCTATTGAGTCACCGGGATCCATCTGTATTCAGGAATGCAAACAACTTAGGTAAAAATAAAACATGGAAATGAATCATCGCGAGTAGCTGGCTTTCCTTGAAAACTATTCCAAGCTCTGGAAGTTGTTCTGTCCTTTTCTAAATGCATACAGATGCATTTTGCCAGGTCAGCATTAGCATGGGCCTTTGTTCTTTACCTTATATATCATGCACTAAGGTCCCCTCAAGATCTGTTCACATTAATTAAATTAATCATCTGTGTCTGTAAAACCATTGCTGAGCCTGGAAGCTCAAATAGGCACTGAAAAGTAGGTTACTATCTGAAACTCTTTCAGTGGTGTTTACTACAGTGTTTACAGATCATGCTTGAAGATGCCAGCAGTAATATAAAATCAGATTTACATTTAGATCATTGAGATAGTGTGAGAGTATGAATGTCTTAGCTGATTCTGTGTAGCTTTGATTCTGATTTGTCTCTGTGAGAGTGAATCTGCAGGAGGCAGCTGTGTAAAATCTGTGTAAATGAGAGGAGAATCCTAATGACTTATTAGTGACCAGAGCCAAAATTGATAATACACCACTTAACCCAAGAAGACTTAATACGTTAATATGTTGCTGTGATTTTCTTTATCATGCCGCTTTTGCTCATTACTCTGCTTCCATTTCTGTATTTCTACGGAAATAATTAATTATGCCTTGTTGTTTTTTGATGCCTGAGAAAATATCAGCTAAGGCTTTTCTATTGGCAGGGGCATTTTAAGGATAAGCTTAGTACAGATTCTCCAGTGTCTGATAAGATGTGCTATAATGCTGCAGCTCTTCTCTTAGTGAAGAATTAAAAGGATCTCTCTCTCCTGTCCTACTCCCTCTTTGCATTAAATGTGTAGGGACAAAGCAATCACTGCATCTCTTGCCACTGTAGCAAGTGGGACAGTCATTGAAAAATGGCTGAAGAAGTGGGGAATTAGAGAGATGTAAACAAGTCTGTTTCCTCCTAGACATCTTAATTCCAGAGAGATGCAATCACACCCTAAAAAGGAAATAATTGAAGAAGACCCTAGGAAAATAATACGCATACTAACTTGTTCCATTGATCATGGTTCTTAACAATTCTCTGGGTCCATCCATAATAGTATTTGTGTTCCATTCAAGAGATCCATTTCAAAGCAAATCTCCTGCTTTCCCCACTAAAGACATCACTTGTCAGTCCAGAAGTGCATGAACTCAATTGCTCTCAGCAGAAGGGAAGTGAACAGATGTGCTCCAGGAGTGCACCAAGTGCTTTTCAGACAATAAATAGGAGTTCAATCCAGGGCACCAGTCTGGAGTCATTTCATGGTAAAACCCTTTCAACACGTCTGGATATGGTAGTCAGGTACACAGCACCAGCTGCTTTGCTCTGCAGATACACTCACATTGTACCATAAATCTTCCTGATGCAGACATGGCCAAGACATTCCAGAGGCTAGGAAACATCAGCCTCCACAAAGCATCCTTTCTGCAGCTCACAAGTGCTATTTTTCCTCAGTATACCAGGGATCGTCAATCATTCCTTGTCTTCAGTCTTTCTGATGGTAACTTGTGTTTAGGAATACACCTGACAGACAACCATTTCTTCTAACAGTCTTCATACTTTTGTAGAGGAAAATAAAAAGGTTTTTCCCTCTGGAGGTCTGTACTCTTTTCTAAAGCCTCTAATTCAGGTTTTTTTTCAATCTGGGATTCTTCCAGATGCCAGGGCAGCTGGTTCATTACCTCATCCTTTCAGTGGAGGACTTCCTCATCTTTCCTATAAAGGACAGCCCTTGAATCCCTAGCTGGTAAGGATCAGATACCACGTTGACAAGATGTGGTCAGAAGCTATTTCTAGGGCCAGGCCCTCAGTGAGAAACAGGTTATTCCTAAATGCATTTCATTCTGCTGAGGCAATCCACCAGCTCCTCTGTGGAGTGTGCTGTGTCGTGTATCGTCTCAAGTTCTAAGAGTTTTGCACCAAGTTGGTGTCATAAACAAGGCAATGCATGGGTAATTACTGGCTTCGGCTAATCAGAGAATAGAGATTTAACTTCTTGTTTGTTACTTGTTCATCCACTGACTGCTGTAGATCATATATAAATTTGGGGTCTGCCCATAACTGGCAAGAGTTTTGTTCCCTACGTTTTATATAATGCATTTGACTTGAATTTTGGTTGTGGATCAAGTGAAAACTTTAAGTTCTAGTAATCACTTAAATAAATTGTTGTGAATTGTTTTTTACAAGTGTCCTGTTGTCTGCTATTATCCAAGCAAGCACATAGTCAGTAGACAAAGTTTTCTTCTGGGGCTTTAGACATGAAACTGTAGCTATTCTGGTAGATGAGTTAGCATCTGTGATACTTCCATTACCTCCTTTGATATTTTTTTTAATTCGAGTAAAATAAAAGCTCAGACAGAGGCACAAACCACTTCCTTGAAGCCCTTATCAAGTTTGGTGGATCTCTGAACAGCTGGAGAGGCTAAAGCCATTACATTAGAATTTAAAAACTGCCAGAAATTATACTTTTACTTTATTTTTTGACTGGGAAAAAAAAGCCCATTTATGTGAACTTCAGTATACTCTTCTACAGTTAGTCTCAGTGTAAAATTTAGTTTAGTGACTTTGTATTCCAGCAGGTTCCATGAAGTTCTTGACCAGTCTTGCAGGGTTTGCACTAGTGGTTGTTATTCAAAGAACTTAAACTTTTGTGGGGAAGAATAAAACAACTAGTGAAAAAGCCCACAAAGTGAGCTCTGGCCCCAGTGAAAATATGCAAGGTAAAGATTGCTGGTTTAGATTGTGAAAGAAAATACCCAGTAATCAATGCCAGATTAAAAGGATAAAAGAATCTGGCTTCACATAGTAACTGTCAAAAAAAACCCAGAAGTCTTTTAAAAATAGTATACCTGGCCTTACTATGGCAAAATTTTGGTATTCTTGCTTTTCCTCTGCAACTATGAGTATTATACTTTTTTAAAATGTGAAAGCTGAACTTCTGAGTTAATTTGGTAACACTAAGAGTTGTAAGAATAAGAAAAGTTCTAAATAACAGAAGACTTACAGTAAAAATTGTAATAGTAACATCAAAAAATGTCAGCAGACTTGTTCTTAAAATGCTCTTAAATCAGCTCTTCTGGTTATCAATGATGAAGTTTCTGGGAATGTGTTAGAAGCTTCATCAAACTTTCCTCTTCCTGAATACATTTGATTTTTATCTCTGTTGTGATCTTACAGCCTTCATTTTTTTTACCCCCTTCTTGGGATGAATTATTAATCACAACATCCCTGATTGGGAACCCAAGGGTACTGCAGAATTTATAATCAGTGTGTGTTTGTTTTTTTGTTTGTTTGTGGTTTGGGGGAGCTTGGGGGTTTGGGGGGATTGTTTTATTTTCCTTTGTTTGGGAATTTTTTTTTTTATAGACTTAGATATGAAGCTTATGCTTTTATTTTCATAAACTGGCCACTGTGTGATAATTAGAAAATATAGGCAAGGAAAGGATTGAATTTATTCCATCAGTAATATATTATTACTTTACATTAGTTGTGTTGGATAGACCATGAAGCACAGAGTCCTTTCTCTTCCAGACAGGATAGTAGAGGCCAAGCAGGATAGTAAAGGCCAAGGCTTTGAACAGTATAAGTGCAATCAATATTTTGAGGCTAAAGGTACAGGGTCTGTCACTTGTCAGAAAAGATGGTGAAGGATGACAGGGAAACTAGGATTTGATGACGATTTGTTTCCACATCCAAAGATTACATTCCAATCATTAAATGTCACAAGAACATTTAATGTTTTCAAAAGTGATTGGTGATTTTTGAAAATGCATTTGTAAGTCTCTGAGTTCTCAAACCAAGGTGTTTTGCTGGGATCCATTTTTTTCAGAGGGCTAGAGGCCCATTTGTTCTACAAACAAGGATTCCTTTTCAATTTGGATGGCATGAGCCTGAGGCACCTGCAGTCAGTCAGAGATTGCCTTAGAAAAATCTTGCCCGATAAGAATCACATTAGATGAGAACAACAGCAGAAGCAACTTCTTTGATAATGGAAAACTGAATTATGTCAAATTATCAGTGTTTTACAACTTGTGTCGAAACCCATTTCAGTGAGTTCACTTTTGATCTCAAGCTGCAGTTGCTGCCAAAGGGCAAAGCCTTTGAGCTCTACCACGGGACACTTCTGGTCTTAAAAGCTTAATTGTGTTTCCAAAATGCTGCTGGTTTTATGCATGAGAACATCCTTCTAGAGGAAACATTTGGGAGCTGTGATCATGGGCCAGGGCCTGATCCCAGGGCAGTCTTGATATACCAAAATACAATGGTTTGGCAGGTGATGAAATCTGAACATTCCACTTTTTATGAAATATCCTGGTGTTTCTATGTCTCGAGACACAGCTGTTCAGGGGAAAACGGACACTTTCTTTTGTGGATTCCAATACATCGTGTTCTTTGGATCCATAATCTATGCTCAGGTGCTGATTATTACTCTGGAAGAGGTCAATATGTTTTCTGTTCAAGGGAGGAGCTGTCAGGCTTGGTTCCATGTGATACTATGAAAATAAATTTCCGTGCAGATTCTGATTTGCTTCAGAGCTGCACCACAAGACAATATATTATTGACCTCAGAAGATTCAGATTGTTAGACCTACATTTTACTTTTCACTTGTGCACAGTTCATTCTTTACCTGTGTGTGTGCATGCTCCCCTCCAACAGAGACTTTTACAATATAGGAGTCAGCAGCACAATAATGGAGAATTCATTAAATGGAAAATTGCTCTAAGTTACAGTAATTAATTTTAAAGTTAATTCCTCTCTTCTGCTTTCAAGTGTCATGAACTGGCAGTTACTCAAGGTTTTTAGCGGGTGAAACAGTAAGACAACTTATTTTTTAAGGCAGCTTTCCATATGCGGAGAGAATTCAGGTTCTTCTGTTTGGTGCATTTATCTTAATTGTTAGCCTGTTAAAAATATGTAGAAGAAAACAAGAAGAAAATAACACTTTAGCTCTTGTTTGAATTATACTTCTCTGATTATTTGCATTTTTACGGGGTGTGATTAATTGAATATCCCACTCATGTTGGTTTCACTTGGAGCTGTTTAAACTAAGCATCTCTGAATTAGACCATGATTCAATAGAGCAAGTGATTTAGGGCTTTAACTCCAGGCCTTGATAAACCAGAGGATGATTCTGTTGTGAAGATTTGGTTTGGCAGGGGGAAAGCTAGAAAAATCCTTTTATCCATCTCAATATTCGCTTCCTGCAGAAGTTGTCTTTCAGATCAATATTGACCTCTCATGAGAACAGCGCTTTGACAGTTTTTCTACTATTGTGCACCACAGCAGAAATGTGCTTTTTTGATTGATGATATTCTAGTAGTAGCAGATGTTCAGAAAAATAATTGTGACCTGTGTCACCAGTTCCAAGCCTGAATTTAGCCAGTCTAGGCGAAAGCAAAACCAAATTACCTAATATATTTGCCCTTCACTACTATTTTTAAATTGAACTTTGGGACATCTAGACATATCCAGGTGCTCTAATGCTCCCATGCTTGTTCCTGTAACCTAAAATATCACTCTCCTTGTTCCTACCCAAGATACGCATGCACACAGTCTCCAAAAGCCTACTGAAACATTACTTACAAATAGATGTTCTTATGACCAGACCAGCTGAGACAGCAGTCAACACATTTCAATGCCCTTGGTGACAGAAGCAGTTTTAGATGGTGCTGTTCCTGTTTTTCCCAGTATTGTTTGTGACAGTAGCCTGTGCCATGGCTTGCCTTCTGGTTGAGCTCTTTGTGAGACTGTGACATGAACCAGGTTAGGAAACTGATCCAGATAAACAGTGTTTTCAGAGTTCTTCCTTTTTAAGCTGGGTCACAGATGAGCAGAAAAGGAGATAGATCAAAACAATCTATCTGAAAAGTGTCTGGAAAGAGTGATCTGTATCCTTCACCTCACTAGATCCTCACATCTCTGTGCTGAGGTGTGCCTCACAGCTGTAGTACTCTGTGTTGCTGTGTCCCAGCCACCAGCTTATTGTTCCGTGCTCTTCTTTTATTTCAGCAATTCAGCTTTGTCTCCCTGCCCACGGATGTCCTGGAAATAGAAGTTAAAGACAAATTCGCAAAGAGCCGACCGATCATCAAACGTTTTCTGGGAAAACTCTCTATGCCGGTTCAGCGCCTCTTGGAAAGACATGCCATAGGGTAAATTTTGCTGCCTACATTGTTTAATGAGTGTGTTGCTATTCTGAAGTCCCTGGTGATATATCATTATTGTGATACAATGATGGTGAGGGGAAGTTATTACTGTGTGATAAATGGTGTTGGTCTTAATTAGAATTTATAGGACTGTGGGCCAGACAGAATTCCTTCTATAACCCTATGCATGGCATTTTGAAAAGTGAGATCTGGCATTTAGGAAAGAAGACTTTTTTGTGTATCGTGGCTGCAGATTTGGAGAGTGCAATATTTTCAATTTGAATATTATTTTAATGTTATCAGCAGGCTGTTTTCATGTTTCAGGGAATTACCTGTGAGCTAAAAACATGCCAGATCTGTTCCTCCTCTTTTTAATTTCTGGAAAGGGGAAATAGTATAAAAATATATATGTGGCATGTTGTAACTAATGCTTTCTGACCCTACCCTGCTGCCAAGGAACAACCTTGAGCTCACAAGCACTGCCCTGCTTCCCCATTGCATGAAAGTCCTGGGAAAGTGTATGCTGCCAAAATATCACAAACCAATTTAAGGAAGATGGATAGTAATCAGAAAAAGCGAAAAAGTTGGCTCTAAGCCTGTAATGTTCAGACCTTGACCAGCAAGAGAGAAAAAGAGTCATCTTCTGAGGAAAGCATACGCAATGCAGTTTCCAAGAAGGCATTTCTGGTAATTGGATCTCAATTCAGCAGAACAGCGGGAAGACGAGCTTGTTGGAAGTGTTTTTGAACAGCTGGTTCAGAAACTGGCTGTGATACTGACAGCTGAATCTACCAGAAGGGACTAAGCTACCTCCCTGTTTCTCAAGTAGAGGAGATAGAGTAGCTTTTTAGAAACCAGATGGATAAGAACAGCTTGGGGAAGGTAGAACCCTGTAACTGGTATCGCTGACTTTCCTCTGTATGAGAAGATTTCTCATCATCTTTTGATTATAACTTCCTATTTTACTTCCTTGTTGTAAACACTGTCTATCTAAGGATGTTCTTTGCCAAGAGCAGTGCCTCCAACCTGCACTAGATCTGGCTCAGTTTTAATACCATAGTGGCATTTAAATCTCAGGCAAGCTCAGTGTGAAGTATGCACACAAGTTCAGTGAGGTCATACACAAATCTTGAGATTTTCTCATTTATATGAGTTTCTGATGCATGTGAAACTATGTTAGCAAGTATATTTGGCCCAACTGGAAATGAACAATGTTTCTTTCAAAAGATGTATTACTATTTAGTGAACCCGTTACACTCAAGAAATGCTTTGCAAAGATTGATTCAGCCTCTTTGTGGGCAGCTGGGAAGTTAATCTCTTCTGTAGTTTCATTCTGTTCTGAGGGGTGGATGAAGTGTGGCAAAGGGAGGGACCTGCACAAGGACAGAATGGAGTCATTGATCAACCTTGTCAGGAAGGTGTTCTCCTGATATTTCAGCTTCATAGAGGTAAGAGGGGTGGAAAGAGATGAAGAGCAGTCACTCAGCCAGTTTAGAGAGAGAAGGTGGTATGCGGGGACTGGCCTGCACAGGGTTTTGTAAACAAGAACAGGAAAGCTGAATTTTATGGACACGGTGAAGGGAAGAATATACAGAAATGCAAGGTTCTACAAAAAGGTAGATGGTCAGATCTGCAGGGAAGCAAAGTCTTGTTACAATAGCTGAAGTGGGAGTTGTTTGCTTCCCATGTCGCTATTTTCATACCCATACTGCAGAAGTTTCATTCCCACCATTCTCTCTATATTTATACATACGTGCTCGTGTATCCCAGCAGCCTGTCTTACTCACTTACTCAGCTGTTCCATTGTAATTGAAGACATTGTCCTCTCCTCTGCCATTCGTTCTCTTGTATGCAAGTCAACATGCCCTCATGGCTGGGATGAATAGTCTTTATGTATTTTATTATGTATTTTTATAGGACACAGCAGATTTATCTATGCACAGTAGTCACAGAGTAGGTTACAGACTATTGTGACAATATTTGTTTTCTTTCAGGGACAGGGTTGTAAGCTACACTCTGGGTCGCAGACTTCCTACAGATCATGTCAGTGGCCAGCTGCAGTTCCGATTTGAGATAACTTCTTCCATCCATCCAGGTAATTCTCAGTCTTAACCCATTATTTATCTAGATTTCTATATTTATTTTTTTATTTTTGTTTGCATTCTTTCGTTGTTTCTCTTCAGAAATTTACATTAATTTCCTGGCTGCTCTGGGGAAGTGCGTCACAGGATGCATCGGTAATCACAATTTCTTCCCTCTTTCCCCTTAGGGCAGAGCTACTGGTGTCTCATATTCCTCTTTTCTTGGCTGTTATTCTTCCAAATACTCCACCACATCACTGGGAGAGAAGAGAGTGGAAAACTAAAGTCTCATCTGCTTCTCTATCACCTTCCCTAGTGAAAGTGTTATATGGGCTGTTATTTGTAGAGTCACATGCATTTGAGCACTTCATATATAATAATGGATAATGTAATAGCAAAGATGATTAGAAAATTTCTCAATATAATTATTTTTAATAAAAAAAAGTAAAGCAAAAACTACATTCCACTTCTTCCCTCCCTTTTGGTTTGGTTTTGGTTCATGTTCTCCTGTATTTATTTATTTATTTATTTATTAATTATTTGGAAGTGACTGTCATGATGGTCTAAGGTTGAACCTTGGTTTTCATGTCACAGTCTCAACAGTATTTCTCAGGGACTCTTTGCCTCAGGGGCTCTCTGCCCTCTGTGCTACAGTTTGTCAAGCCAACAGCAGCTGCATGAGTGGCTGGCAATCATTGCATTTCACTTGCTGGAAAACCTTGACTATTTGGATGGCATGAAAGAGCACAGGTTGTTTGACATGTAAGAGGAGGTGGAACAGATGAGGATCACGTCAAGGGATATTTTGGGGGAAGTTTTCACCTTTCAGGGGTGGCAAACACATTTTTTTACATTCTCTGTTGTGGACTCTTGCCAGCTTCAATGTGACAAGAAGAATGTCATTAAAATCTCAGGGAAGACTTCCTTGATTCCCATAATATTTCCATCATTTTCCCATAGTATTTCCTCTGATGCCGATTTGGCTCAAAGAGAAGTTTCAAGAAGGTTTTACCTTCAGGTAATGCTGCAAGGAGGCAGGGTGCTGCATGCAGATTACCACCACAAGTAAACCCATGATTAAAACCACTGTACAAAGACTGCCTAGCAAAAAAACCCCAGCACTTCTTGATGGTTGTTCAGTTGCCCACTCATTTCACACTGTAATTTATGCTTTTAATTTTCTCAGATTGCTGTGGATGCTTGTGCTCCCACAGCCAACCCTCTGGTTCAATCAACACTTCTTGTTTGAAGAGTAAGTAATTCCTTTTCCTGTCTCATACAGATGATGAAGAGGTCTCCATTAGTGCAGATCCTGAGCCAGCTGACCTCCCGGAAAGCCCTGTGAACAACCCCACAGAGGAAAGCCTCGGTGAGCCTCCATGCATCAACACAGTGACCTCAGAAAGTGCAGCTCCAGAACAGCTAAATGGATACAGTGTGAACAGTGTCGATAGCCCAGGGGCTGTCAAACCACCCGGGGAAGTCAACCAGAACAGCTTAAATGAAGAGCTAGCAGGAGATGGGGAGGTTGATGCGGTGCCAGTTCCTGAGCCCTTGGAATCCATCCCAGGAGAAGCGCTGCCTTCTTTGAGTGCTACGGACCTCATGGAGCAGTCGGATCTGCTGGCTTGCATGTCTCCTCCTGAGCCCGAAGTTAGGGAAAATAACAAAGTCAATTCTGGTATTCAGGGAGATGGTGGAGTCTTGACCAGCATAGAAACAGTAGATATTGATGAGGTGAGTGCAGATGTGCATGCTGGCAAAGACCTAGAGAAGAGTCAGGAAGAAGAAGAAGAAGGGGCTTCAGCTCAGGAGGAGGAAGACAACAAGCTACAACTGAGGACCACAGCAAAGAGGAAAAACAGGCCATGCTCCCTGCCTGTGTCTGAACTTGAGACAGTCATAGCTTCAGCTTGTGGTGAGCCAGAGACCCCTCGCACACACTACATACGGATACACAACCTGCTCCACAGCCTGCCCTCGGCACAGATGAGCAGCGATGGAGAAGAAGAGCAAGATGGCGGTAATGGCAGGGAGAACGATGAGGAGTCTACTGTCAAGGAGGTGCTGGATAAGGAGGTGGTCAGTGAGAGTGAGACCATGGCAGCAGAGCCTCCTCTGGAAAACGAGGCTGAAGAGAACTTCAGCCAGAGCACGGTGCCTCCTGGGACCTTGGATGAGCAGCTCTCTGACTTGAATGATGGGCTGTTGGATGGAGAACCCCCCAGGACAGGAAGTGAGAGCGAGTCGAGCTCCAGGCCCAATGGTGACAATGAATGTGAGGCGTGCGACACCTCTTGCTACAGCCCCTCTTGCTACAGCACCTCCTGCTACAGCACCTCCTGCTACAGCACTTCGTGCTACAGCACCTCCTGCTATGACAGTAACAATCGTTTCTCCAGCCATACGCGCTTCTCCTCCGTTGACAGCGCAAAGATTTCTGAGAGCACAGTCTTTTCCTCACAGGATGATGATGAGGAGGAGAACAGTGCTTTTGAGTCAGTGCCAGATTCAGTGCAGAGCCCTGAGCTGGACAGGGAGCAAGTGGATGGCTCCTCCCAGTGGCCAGATGAACTAGTAGCTCATGGTGGGAATCCACAGAGAGCCACAGAGGGTCTAGACACCCCAGTAGCAGGTCCAAGCAGCAGAAGAGAAGGTTAGATCCTGAGAACTGATGTGCTGGGCAACCCTGATTATCTAGATGTCACAGATGGCATCAGATAATTGAGGTTTCAGATAGCTCACGGTTTATTTCTTACTAACTCGGGGACTGTGAGCTGGGCCAAATATCAGGGAGGGTTGGATAATTGAGCCTGTCCTTAAAATTCTCAGCAAAACCAACTAAATCAGGTAGGGATCCATTTGTATGAATTACTGTAGATATACATGCATCATTATAGAATCAAGATCAGCTACTGTAGTTATGTGGCAGATCAGCATTATCACATCCACCAACTCATTCCTTTTTTCCTGGGATTTTTCCATATCACATATCTGATTTGCTGCCATGTGTCTGATAGTCAGTGAGAGGACCAGCTCGTGCTTGTCAAAGGGCAGATATGCTGATTTACACCACATAAAGGTCTGGGCCAGTTTCTGTAAATGTTTGTTAGCTGTACATTATCATAAGCTCTTACAAACACAGTTTTCAAGCCCCATTTGTTCCAATTCCCCAACTGTCAAACAAACGTACCTCAGATATCACAGATCATAGGGCAACTCAACAGAGATTTATATTTTTTCTTAGATACTTCGGAAATTTAACTATATTAAATAAAATTCTCATCTCCCTATCCTTCCCTAGAGATAGAACATCCTTCAAAATTTTATTTTTTTTGTCTATGTAATTTAGGTACTATTTTTTCCAATTCCTTCGCAGTTACGTTAAGTCCCTCACTCTGGTAACTTTTCATGTTCTCTGCAGTTACATGAAGAAGGGGAGTTGATCACTCCTCTCTTCTTCAGCCAGTGTATTGTTTTTCTCCAGCTGAAGAAGTAGAGGATTCAGCTGCAGCTCAGGAGTTATTCAGTAAGGTCAAGAGGTAGTCTTTGCATTCCCTAATTCTGAGTCATCTGTCTCCCTCTATAAGTGACACCAAATTAAAATGGCAGCAAATGGATAACCTTTCTGGGTATCGCTGAGGAACTCAAAGCATTCCTCTATGTTTTCCTTCTCCATTCCCAATTTATTTATTCACACCTTCCTTTGCCACAGACCCTACCTCTGCAGAAAAATAGGTGTAAGGGTGTCCTTAAGGCACCAGTCTGCGTAAATACTTTGTAGACAGCTGGGACTAGGGAATTATTGAGTCTGTAGAGAAGAATCTAGCACAAATAATTAAATTTTCAGAAGTACACAGGCATGGAAACCCTTCTTCCTTCCTTGCAGACGAGAGCCTTTGCTTGTGAACAGCATTTCCATGCAAGTATAGCTAAGGGGACACAAGCTTGTGTATGTGTGAGACCATAAGTACAGACTTGGTGGTTGTTTTGAACTGTGTAAGCTTTTTGATAGGGGATGTGGCGGGACAGGGTGTCTTCTGCATATGGATTCAGTACAGCACCAAGACTTGAGCCTCCATAAAGGGCACTGCAGTGTCCGTGATGGCTTTGCCTTGTTTAGCTGAGCATATGTCTGAAAGGCAGCCCAGCTCTTAGCACTCCCTTGGTGTCACCGGGAGTGCCTCAGTCAATGTGCATGTTGCTTCATGGCTTGGCAGCTGTTACAAACACAGTAGATGTGGTCACCTCCACCCACTCCAGGTGGCTGACACTACCATGCTTCCGCTGGCTTGGCGTAACTATCTTGACTAGGGGAGAGTCAATTGTGGTGAGGTAAGTAAAGAAACATAGATGGGTGATCTGGTAGTTGGTGCTACAACACCTGTAGTAACAGCACAATTTTTAAGGCTGCGAGGGATGGACTTTTAGCACTGAGTCATAAATTTATGTAACTCTGCTGTCTGTTCAAAACATGCAGCAGATACATCTGTGAGATACACCCATACACAAGTGTTTTAATGAAGGCATTTACCAGGCCAAACGGTATCATCAGAGCACCTAGAGGGGAGTATTTCTAAGTGATTTTTCTCATTTCTGAGTATTGTGAGGTTTTTTACAGTTTTATACAAAATTGATTTCTGCTTTCTAGCTGCTGTTTTTTTTTAAGAAAAAAACATATTTAATTATTTTGTAATTTGTTTTTCCATTTGATTGGTATATGTTTGGGGTTTTTTACAAAATGTTCATTCTTAGGCTGCTAAGATTCTAATATTAAAGACAGCTAAACCAGCTAGTACACGGTGAGTTTGGCTTAGCATTCCCCAAATCACCAGAACCATTCAGCTTAATATATTTTTCTCCATAGGGTACATCTCTCTGATGCATGTAAATATTATATTTATGCAATTCAGAGTCTATCTGTATTAACAAGCCATGCTGGAAGTTATAGTCAAAATCTGTTACTACACACTATGAAAATGTGTCTATTAGTTAGATAAATAGTCCTGTTTTCTAAGATTTTAAAGACAAGCCAAGAAGGAATCTTTGTCCTGGAACCTGTGAAGTTTTAGCATGTTAAGTCTAAGATGAGGAATGCATTTTCATCTCTACTAGAACTTCTTAGTTTTTTAAAGGACTCTGTAAACTGATTTGATCTTAAGTTACTTATTCCTCTCAACAGAATGTGAGTTTAGACATTTACTTAGGTTTCATTTATTTCAAATTTAAATATGGCACGGCAGTTGGAACTAGACGGTCTTTAAGGTCTGTTCCAACCCAAGCCATTCTGTGACAATATATGAACATATATACAATGCTGTTTAAAAACTTATTCTGTGTGACTCTCTTTCTTCTTCTTTTTCTTCTTTCTCTTCCTCTTCTCCTTTTCCTCCTCGTCCTTCTTCTTCTTCTTTTTCTTCTTCTTCATCTTTCCCTCTTCTCTCTCAGGTCTTCCTTTATCTCAGATCCTGACTATATCTCACTATCTTTTGTCCTTCTCTTCTACCACCTGTCTCCTACCTGTTTCTGGTCCTTCTCTCATTCTCCCTTCTTCAACCCAAGATGGACTCTTTGAATTTTTAAACATACCCATGGAAGGGGATGAGCTTCTGCTTTGCAGGGACTGCAAAATCCTGCCATTACAGTCTACACAGACAGCCATTGATCTTTTTGAAAAGGAGAGAAAGATCCAAAGCAGCTTTTAGCCTTGTATTCCACTGATGGAATGAATTAAAAGCTGGAACCGGGATTTTGCATGTTCCTGCCAGTTGCTGCAGAAGCTTGAGTTTAGTTGTACGTGGGCAGTATTTCTCAGAGATCAAGCCTGATTCTTCTATCGCTTACACTTGTGTGTCTGTGAGTCCAGAATCTGGCCCGTAACAGTTTAGCGGTGACTCAAGAGACTTGACTGCATTATTTTAATACTTCTTTGCCATATGAGTTGCTATTAAAATAGTGCCTGAAAATAGGAATACCCAGAGATGCTAGTACATCAGGTTAACCTATTTTTAAAATAATCACTTGTTTTACAGTAGCACATTTTTTGAACCACATTGTAAAAACAGTAAATGACTGTCAATGTCTTGAATATCTTGTCCATAGGTGATTGTCCTTTACTCCATAATTCTCAGCCAGTCAGCCAGCTTCCTTCTCTGAGGCCTGACCATCATCACTACCCAACTATCGATGAGCCTCTTCCACCAAGTAAGCTTTAGTTTTTTTATTTTATTGCATTTTTTCAGCTTTTCCTGTTAACTCAGTGTAGAGGTCAGTATGTCTTTCTGAAGAGCCCCGTCTGTTCTGTATATACATTCTCCAGAACCCAAGCAATATGCCCTTTTGTTTCCTTTATTTGATCCTTACTTCAAGTGTTGTCATGTTGTTTTAGACAAGCTCCATAACCTCCTTCTCTGCCTTGGTCCATCTTCTTCCCTGGAATGAAAATATTCCCTTTTTCCAGTCAGTGTGTTCAGACTTGAATGATTTGGATCTGTCAGTTTTTCTGGAAGCCTGACTATAAGGCTTTCTGGGTGGTGTATCAGCAAAGAAGTCTGATTTTTCTATAGTGTTTGTCTCCAGGTTTTCTGTAACCAGCTTCAAAGATGGTTTGGGATGGCAGTCCCTGTGGTCTGTCAAGTCTGCCTGCGGATCCAGCAGCAGCCTTTTCACAGTGAGGATGCTCCTGGGACAGACAGGTCCAAATCTGAACCAAACCAGCAGAAGTTGGGAAAAGGCAGCTCATGTACAGTGGTCTTGTTACACTGTCCTTAGATTTGATAATCAGTGAATTTTATGTTCATTGTGGACTGTAGTGGCATCTACACTTGCATTGAATAAAAATGTGAGGGTTTTAAATGGTATGATCTATTAGCAGTCTGATAATACGGGACTTTTACCACCAAAGCAACTGCTGGAGTTGTTTTTACTTGTCTCTGTCGCCTTTCCTTTATGGATTCCTGGAGGATTACCCTGCTTCTTGCACTGGCGTTCGGTGCCCAGCAGAGCGCACTCTATGCCCTGCAACGTGCGGCTGATCACCTTTCAATTGAGCACAGGATTTCACAGCCTGAAATGTGCAGTGCCTCACAAAAACAACCAGGCGTATAAACAAAGCGCTCTATTTTCTTCAAAGCCCAAGACGGGAACACACTTATTTGGCCTATGGTGCCCTTGACAAATAATTCATCATTTGCCAACCATGCTGTCAGAATTCCCTGAGCTGAAAATAGCCCCGATGCTGGCGTCAGCCGCACAGTAGCATGAATGATTCAAATGCCTTTAGCCCAATGAAGTCTTATTAGAGTCCCACTGTGGCTTGCCAGTGAATGATGAAATGGGAACGGTTACCTCTGCAACAGGGAAATATTTCTTTTCCTCCCACTCTTACCGCAAGACTTTGTGGATCAGGCACATTCCCTCTTAGATGACTTAATGATAGCACACTAACACCAGCTCAGGTAAACAGAATATACTGTGAATCTATTTCAAATTCTTCCATAACCAATTTTATACATTTTTGCTCTTTCTTACAATTATCCTCAAAAGGCAGGTATTTCTACTATTGGTTTTCTCAAGAGTTTTCACAACAAGGTATAAGGACATGAAATGCTATATGTGATGATAAAGTACAATAGTGATATCCCTTTGTAGGATTTTGTTTCAGCATTAGCATATAACACCATCTTTACAATAAAGGCTGACACTGTGGGCTTAAATATATTGATCTTAATAGGAATATATGTACTAAATTAATTTTGAGTGGGAAAAAAGTTTAATTGAAAAAAATCACTTAGGAAACCAGTTTCCAAAAAGTCTCCATGGAATTTTATGATAATTTCAAAATGAAAACCATAGCCTTATCTAGAAATTTTTCTTCTGCTTAAATTCAGTATCACTATTTCAGTGCCTTTAATAACTCCTCATTCTAGATAAATAGTTTTTCAATCATGTGAAAGGAAAAAACTTTATATTTTAAACCCAAGTTATATGATCAAACCTGGCTTACTTCTCACGTGCAGTGTTAGCTTCCATTACAAGTAGAGGTGAAGGTAATCTGCCAGTGCTCCAAGTTCTGCATTGACTGATTTTATTTAGGTCATGGAGAATCTTCTGGACAGTCTTCTTTCTCTTTTGAATAGTTTTCTGAATAGCTTGATTTCATCATAACCCCACAACAGCTGGTCTCAGGGAAGAAATTTAATTTCAGACAGTTTTATTTAGGAAAATACAGTAGAACAGATTCGTTATTTATGTAGGAGTTTCATAATGACCAGTCTGAATGCTAAGTCTGATACAAGATTAACAGAAGATTTGCAGTGTTTGCACGGCCTCATGACAGCATTACCAGTCACCCCTTATTATGCCTGTGTTTGGAAACTCTGCAGAACTGAAGCCAAGAAAAATACATGTGCCCAGTTCAGAGCTGCTCTTTGCTGAAGGTGTGGCTGAGCTTGAAGAGGAAAAGACAATGTATTTTCTTTGCCCTGATGGTCCTACCAGAAAAAGTTGCATCTTCAGATAAAAATCAGAGCAGTTTCAGAGGCTGCTTTGAAATATGACTTGGCTGATGGAGGGGGATCATTGGAGAACAAAACCAGTACTGTCACACCCCTAGCCCATGCTCTAGCATGCTCTTACTTTGAAGGTTAGATAGAGGTTAGTCTTTGTAGTAGTGACAGTCTTATTCTACCTGGAAAACTTAACAAAAGACCCTGAGGAAATTTGGCTGCTTCCTAGATCATCTTTGCCCTGAAGTAGCATGAAGGGACTTATGCACAGCTTGGAAGCAGAGTTATGCCTGTCTGTTCAGTCAGTCTGTTTGTCTCACTGTGCAGGTATCTATCCATCTGTCCATAAATCTAGTATCATATTCAGGGAGCTTCAGTGACTTGTGTTGGGAGGGAAGGAAGGGAAGGAAGGGAGGGAGGGATGCACCTGCTACCTGTGTACAACTAAAGTTGTACCTGCTACCTTCTGACAGCCTTCACAGGTGACCAAAAAAAGAGTTATTCAGCTGACTAGAAATGCTATTGCAAGGAGCATGAGACACACAGTTTCTAATATTTTAGCATGCCAGTTTCAGCCCATGGTTTCAGGTGGACATACCTGTAAAGCAGTGACTAAAGCAACACTCACTGACAGGTGTAGTTCATGTCTGTACATACTGCTGCTGTATGTCTGACACATCTGACAGAGATAGCCTTCCTGAAGTCATAATCCACTCTGACCTGATGTTTTCATTGTGATCTCCAAGTTCTGGACAAGCTTCCTTACTCCTAAGTTTCCAATTATGCTTAGAAGCTTAGGAACTCTAAGTTGTATTTAATTAGACAGGGCAAAATAGCCTGTAGAACTGGTAGTGCACAGGGATGGATTATAAAACCTTGTTCAGCTGTGTAACTTGATATATTTATTCTTGCTAAGCATCCATCAGCAGGCTTTAGACCAATATGACCAATTGGTGTCTTCTTTAGGCTGTCTAGAGTGTGGTTCTACAGCACTGCCTACAGGCTTCTAATTCTCCATCAACCTGTATCATTCTTAACTTGTTACAAGGTACTACAATAGTGTGGGGTGAGGGCTAGGATTTGTCCTTTGCCAGAAAACAGCAAGGAAAATTAACATCCTCTTGATGGTGAGCTGGATCATCTCTTTGATCTGGTCAAGGTTATTTCCTTGAGGATACTGCAGACAATGCATAGCTCCAGCAGGGCCATTCCTCGCCCACAGTGGTACACCTGCCATCAGTGCCAGCACACTCAGCAAGGCTCTGGCCTTCAACCCACCTTATGTGTCAGTCTGATTTACCTCAATGTGCATATGTTGTATTTGATGTGCTTTTTTCACTGTCTTATGTTTTAGACATGGTTTTCACAAAGCTGTGATCTTGTTCTTGGAACAGCTACCACATCCTTGGGAAACTTTACCTGGAGGAGAAAGAGAGAGTTCTCTCCTTAAATAATGTACTGATTTTCACAGTGAGAAATGCTGCATGTATACCCATGGTGTGACTATAGGGTTTGTGTCTTTAAGGAGTGTGGTACTTGTAGTCAGCTTTGAAAGAAGTGCTTATGGCTCTTCTTGTCTTGGAGTCTTATAGAAAATTTCTCCAAGGACTCCCAGTACCCACCTTTTAAGGTCTGTCAGATTCAGCTGTCAGAGGCAGCTAGCCATGGACTTCAGCCTACACTTTTCTGGGATCAAATATGGGAAGTGGGTTTAGCCAGGGCCAGCATTCAAAGGATGGGAACTGGTCATGAAAGATCAGTTTCCAAATACAGTAGGAAGAGGTGCAACTTCCATCCTGCTCTTAGAAAATAGGAAATTAAATACATAAAGTATGAAATTCAGATGATCCTGAATTTGATTATAGAAAACCATAGGAGGAGTGAACTCGTCAGGGGAGATGGTATCATAGTAAGAATATGGGAATATGAGGAAGTGTTTGCCCTCAAAGGTAATCTCCATATGTGGATTTGTGTGTGAATGCAAGTGAGGTTTGTATCTAAACTCATGTAGAAAGTATGTGCATGTATTTACATGAAAATGTCATGAGCTGATGGGTCATGTGGGAGTGCGAAACTAGCAAGCCTAATTTATTCCACTTCTCCATGCATTCCAACCAGTTTGATACGTGGCTTTGCTAGCTAACTCACTTCTGAATTTCTTCTGTTACAAACGCTGTTTTTTTATCAACATTACCATTTTCCACAAGCCATCATATACCAAATAATTTTTAGTTTTCAATCATGGGATTTTTTTTTGCTACATAAACAGTAGCAGGAAACAATAATAATGGAAGGCTCAGTATTATTCTGCAAACTCAATCTAGTTTGCATTCGTGAGAGCAAGACTCTGTTTAGAGAGATGTCTAAGGTATGTCCAAGAGTCTGTGATCAGTTTTCAGTGAAGCCTTTAATTGCTGTATGGTGTCCTTTGAAGCCACTTTGTAAAAGAGAGAGAAATTAAACATGCTTGTTCTGAAACATAACAAAAAAAGAAAATATGGGATTTGCCATATTAGCTCAGGTGTAATCTTGTAAGGGTCGGTTCTTTGTGGCTACTCCGACCTGCAGTGAATCCAGCCGAGAACTATCACTAATTGAAAAATTATCTCATCCTTTTAAAAATGTAGCACCTATGTGTTACTAGTTTTTCATGGGCTGTGGTAGTGAACTCCATGGCCCACCTGTGTGCTGTATACAAAATGTTTCTGTATATGCATATATTGCATATATGTATATATAGACAAACAAATACTATATATATACACACTTGAATGTGTACTTCAAATATATACACATGATATGTGTTGCATGTAGGCTATATATATATATATATAGTATCTCCTGTGTGTATATACCCTGTTGGTGTATGTGTGTGTGTCTGTATATACCTCCCACAGACACAGGTTTTCTGGAAGGCATCACACTGACAGCATCACCCCTTCCTTTTTTTCCAACCCTAGATTGGGAAGCTCGGATAGACAGCCACGGGAGAGTGTTCTACGTGGATCATGTCAACCGCACCACCACGTGGCAGCGGCCCACAGCCGCAGCAACGCCAGATGGGATCCACAGGTCTGGCTCCATCCAGCAAATGGAGCAGCTGAACCGCCGGTGAGCATTTGCACCTGAATTCCTTTGACATCTGTGCTCTCCTTTTTCCACACTGCTCCAGTAGCTCCCTTCCTTCTTCAGCGCACCGCACTGACTCCCACCTTTTCCAGGTTCTTGTCCCTCCTGCAGCTCTCTTGCAGCCTGCTGGTGTGCCTGCTGTGGGTGTCTGCTGCTCAAACCTGCCCACAAGAAAAGTGCTCTTCGGTGAATGACGGTGCAAAACGTTTCTAGCAGCAAGAGGAGGCTTTTGGAAAACTTTTCTAAGATAACTACTAGAAGGGAAGGGAGTATTCCTCCAAAACAAGTCACTTTTTCTACTTAACTGTGGGAGTGGTATTGATAGGTCGGCAGCTAGTGCGGTGCTGCAAAGCTTTTTTGGACCTGACTGCTACTGGAATTGCTGCTGTATCCATGTGGCATTTCTACCCAAGCTAATTAGGCCTGTTGAAAGGTCTGTCTCCTTTTCCAGGGCAGAGCCCTGCTCTAATAGGACTGTGCGCATTTCTAGAGGTAGACAGGTCTGCTTAGTGTTGCATTGGGCCCTGTAAATCTGTCAGTTCTTTCTGAGCTGGCTGAGATACCTCTTAATGTCGTTTATATTTTAGCTTTGTTTGACTAGTCCACACATAGATTTGTTTATCATTTTCTTCTCATGCCTGCTTTTTAGACTGAATTTAAGAGGAAAGAAAAAAAAATAAACAGTCAAAAAAAGTTGGACAAAAATGTTCCAATCTTCCATTTTTCCATAAAAAGAGGTTTGGGGTTTTTTTTAATTCCCTGCTTACTGTAATGATGCCATTTCTAGGAAAGGATAAGGAAGACTGAAATTATATTTTAATTACAGCATGTCAAATGCCACAAAAGTTTTTTGGCCTTTTCTTCTCTGCTAAGAGAACAACCTGCAGCTGAGAGAAGGAGTCAGAGTTTAAAAGTGCCCTTTTCAGAGTATATTGGATAGTTTGAGAGCTGCTGTGCCCTGAATGAGGCAGTCTGGGAGAACTGGGCCAACTTAAACTGACACCATCAACACACTCTCGAAGAGTAATCCTTTTTTTACCAAAATTCATTATTTTGAGTAGTATTTCACAACATCTGTTATGTCTTGCAGAAATGAGAGAACCTGCTTGGTATTTGTTTTCACTTTAGGTTTGTACATAAAGCCTTAAGCTGCCATGTTAATATTAAAAAAAAAAAAAACAACAAAACCAACCAAACAAAAAACCCTAAAGAAAATGAATGTTTAATGTAGATTCTTTCAAGGGATTTATATGACTTCTCTGTCATTTAGCATTGGTCTTCAGGAGGGATTTTAGCCATTTCAAAGCTCAGACTATTTGGCTGCCACTTAAGCAAGTTATCTGCCACAGAAACCAGAAAGCTCTTGTGGAGATATATCAGAAATTTTTCTTTTTTTCTTTTCATTTTTTTTCTTTTTTTTTTTTTTTTGAGGTTGAACTCATGTAAGTGCAGAACAACCATGAAAGGAATAAGTGCTTATAAGAGTGATTTACCATTCTGTTAATTAATGCATATAAATCATTAAACCAGCTATCACAGCAGAAACTGAAGGGTAGGCATCGTCTTTGTGACCTCCTTCCCTCATATTATTCAGGGTTTTCATGTAAGCCATCTGTCTGTCATGGCTATTACGTGATTATCACTGGTTTGGGTTGGGAATTGAGAGTTAATAAGATTGATATTCTTTGAATCTCTCCGTTTTTAGTATTCATATATTCAGTTACAAAGGGAGAAATATGGAGAGTTTTCAGCAGTGGCAAATCTCTGCTTACGCAAGTTCCATTGGAGACTTTGCAGTTTATTAAACATGAAATGTCATGGCTTCTTTGGACTAGGGAAAAAATCTGGTGATTCTCTCCTCTCTGCCAAGGAACTCTTGATTTGAGGAGTTGAATACAAAGATCTATTGTTACCTGTGAACTTTTCCTAAGATTCTAATTAAAGGGATTCATACTGAATCTCCTGAGCATTTGCCCAGTGGCAAATAATTTCTGTAGTTTTAACCTGGCTGTTATATTTTTTAAAGTTATTCTAGTCCTAAATCTAATTCAGATATGTCATGTCGCCACATTTCAGGAATGTCAGGAAACCTATTTTTCATTAGCTATTATCAACGCTGTGGAGGATTGGACTTTTTTTAAGCCCTCATTTCAGAAATACTGTGTTTCAAATTTAATGATTTGAAATGGTTTTCAGCAAATGCACCTGAGAATCATTTTAGGTGAGGCATTAAAAACATAGACGTTGCTGATAGAATTAGCAGCAGCCTGAACTTTTGCTCTAACCTCAAACAAAATTTGGACTCAACATCACTCTGCAGTTTGAAAAAGCTTGGTGACTTTTCTTTCAAATAAATTTACTTTTTTTTTTGCTTCCTGGTTTAATTTGTGGAAGGGAATGGAAAGACCAAAATACTACAAGGAAGGCTGGTATTTCCAGCCCAGCCAAAACCACAAAGCTTTGGAAATTCAGCTTGGAAAAAAACCCCATGGCTGTGACTAAACCTAGTCCTACTCTGCTCCAGGCTTCCCTTTAGCTGTATGAGCCACTTGAGGATACAGAGAATGCAAAACTGGAATCCAGGTGTTGGGCAAACTGGTACCAAAGAGACATCCATACTTCTAATTTTAAAGGCTCTTGCTTATTTTCTGCAGCATTGCCTGACTTGCTTGCTTGTTGGCCAGATAACAGCCCTTGTTGTTCAAGCTCTGTTGAAAGGATGCTTTGCAGCATATGTATGTCTAGACTTGTCTTTGCACTAGTTTGAAAGATAATAATCAACATAAGAAATTATAACCATCATGGTTAGGACAGCCACAGCCTGGTATTTCTTTTTTTAAGCTCCATTTCTTTGACAAATCACTTTGAAAGGAGACTGAAATTTCCAGAGGCATTCCCATAACTTTTGCACTTCCAATGTTTGCTCCAATTACTTTGGCATTTTTTGGCATTTATATAACATAGTTTTATAGTATTGAGATGCAAAAGAAATGCATAGCCTTTTGTTGGCATACAGCTGGTGTTGCTCTTTGAGGTTTGCCAGTGGGGATTATCTACCATCTAATTAAATTGAAGGTACAGGGGTTTTCTATATGTGTGCTTATATCCCTTGATTATATGAACTTGGGGGGTTTTGTGGTTGGTTTTTCCTTTCCTTTCTATTGCATGTGGGTGTTGTAAAACTCCTTCAGTACTGGAATGGAAAGTTCATTCAGTTGCCTGCAGTCAAGTGAAAAAAGCTGTAAAATGCAGGGTTTAAAACTGCAATAAATTCATGCTGTTGCAAAACCTGGTATCAGAATTTCCTTGTAAACATGGATGTTTTCTTAAACTATCAAAATATACACTAAAGGTAGCTTAAAATGACTTTGAGTACTGGAGGGGGACACATAGCATTGTGAAAATGTTTAGTATAAATCTATTAAAACTTTAATTATTTTTTCTTAATTATCTCCAGCCCTTTCGCCTAAGATTGGGCTGCAGTGGACTACTGGAGATGATGTCTTTTGAGACATCAAAAAGCCAAACCCAAATTCTTGTCTTTAGTCATCCTGTGTTACTTTGAGGAACTTATCCATGACTAACTTCTAATTTGGAATAAAGTGTGCATTAACAAATAAAGAAAGAGAAAGTGAGTAAAATCTGTAAGTTGAAGTTTGAGCTGAGGAAAGAAAAGAGTGTAAGAAAAATGAGACAAACAATGCTGGATCAGATTAAAAGCAGGCAGTGAAGCCATCCTGTTTCAAATACACACAGAAATGCCATGAAGAAAGAAGGATTAAAAATACTGGGATGGAATAAAAGCTAATTAAAATAATAAAGAGAGTCTGTTTTCTAGCTTTCCTTTTCTTTCTCTTTCTAGTTCTTTCTTTCTCCTTATGCTTTCTTTTTCTTTTCCTTCTCTCTCTCTGTTTAAAATGCATTTATAATACACATAAGACATATTCATAATTTGCCAGTAGAATCAAAGAAAACATGTTCACCAATTTATCTGTCACTATGAGTGAACAAGTTAAGGAGAATTTGATTTCTGTTGTGTGGATTTAAAACATTCCAGGCTATTTGTTCTTCATCAGGTAAAGTATTTAGGATTGGGCTCCTTTACCGTTTCAGGGTTCAGGATGTGCATCCAGTGATTTAATAGGAAAGACTGAAGGTTACTCAGTGCATCACAGGGTTGATCCTTACTTCATGGGTTGTGCATTCACAAGGCTAAATGAGAGGAGGAACCATGATCCACCTCTAGTTTTAGGTTCCAGCTGTCCAGATGTTTTAAAGGGAAGCCTCAAAGTAGAAACGCATAGCCTAAATATGTGTCTAAAGTCTAAGTATTCCTGACTTGGCAGCCTCTGTGGCTATTTGTTAGTAACTGAAAAATGCCAGGTTGGCAGAATAGTGGTTGGCCCAAGTGTGACCAGCTGCACCAGCTGCAGGAGAAGAGTCAGCTGTGCTCTTACTCTGTTGTACACTGAAGACAAAAATATTGGAATCATTCAGAAACAGTGCTGATTTTTAAGGTAGAAAGCAGCAGAAAGCACTTCTGTTAACTAAATCTTGTTCCTTTCTATGAATGTATCTAGGTACCAGAACATCCAGCGAACCATTGCAACAGAGAGGACTGAAGATGATGCTGTGGTAAACAACAGGGTGGAGAGAGTTCCCACTGGAGGAGGGAGTGACTCTGAGGCAGAGCCTTCCCAGCCTAGCCCAGGTATGGGGAAACAAAGCTGGGTGGTGTGTTCAGTGCCATTCAATTCTGGGGAAATCTGTATTTCCAGGGGAGACTGGAATTTGATTATACCAGGTTGCAAAACTTAATTTATAAAAAAAACCAAAACCAAAACAAACAAACAAATAAACAAAAACCAAAACCCTGAAGGTACAGTTTTTAGATGTATCAAATACAAAGCTGGATACAACAGTTTCAGTTCTTCTTTAACAACCACCAAGACAGACAAAGCATTTTTACCTCAGTAAAGGGCCATTTGAAACTGAAATGAAAGAGGCATTTTGCAACGACTGGGTGAACACTATTATACACTGCCACATTTGCCCATGTGATTGCACCTGCAGTGGCCCTGGCATCATGTATGAAATACTTGTGGTTTTTAAGGGTGTGGTTTTGTGATAGCTGTGAGCTGACCTAAGTGAGGGCTGTAACCAAAAAAGGCTCAGCTGTCTTTTTGCTCACCACTAATTTATGTGACAGGACCCCATACCAGAGTGGAGAACTGAATGCCTGAAAAATAGCCTGGCTTGTCCTTGTCATTTGCAGCTAGATTGGATCTTTCATCTGGCTTGATAGATAAGGAGACAAGAATGAGTGTCACTACAAAGCAGAAGAGGAAAATGTGTACCCAAGGCAGAATGGGATGGCTCTTTTGCTCTTTTTGGTGGTAGTCAAACTACTACCAAAAATGTTTTCTCAAAACATTTGGTAAACCATAGTCTTAAGTGTTTGTTTCAAGTAGGAAGTATCAGCAATCAGTCTAGTGCCCACTGTGCAACTTGAGGCCATGCAAAAATAACTCCTTGCTTTGTTAGCACCAGTAAAATGGTGGACCAGTTCTCTTCCTTTGGATCACTCTTACCTCCACCTAACTTTGTGTTCTGTATTGTCTGCCATGAGTAAATCCAATCTTCTTGCTGTCCTTTTGCTGTCCCTCTGTAAACAGGATTGGTAATGGAAAAGAACCAGCACAGTATCTGCTTGAATTTTCTTCGTTTTCCATGTTGAATAGGAAAAATTACATAGAGAAATAATAATTTTTTTTAAACAAAATTTTTCAGTTTTGTTTGTTTTGATCCATTAGGTGTTTTTATCTTGAATATCAATTTCGGTCAAGGATGTTTAACCTTTGATGCTCAAAGTTTCCTTGCCATCTTTTGTGTTGCAATTAAAGGGAGACTTCTACCTACAGTAGATGTTATAAGGAGATCCCAGTCCTGTATGTTAGAGAAGTGGAAATGAGATACACATTATATTATTAGTATTTATAAGTAATGTAGCTGTTACTTGTAATAGGTATAATCATTTAGTATCATAGACAATAAAATAGTAATTTAATAGGAGTTGCCACCACTAAGTATTTAGTTTAGTTTATTATTTAATATGCGCTCTTTTGTTTTAAACCTGAAGAGCTAATGAGTGTGATAAATGTTACCATAAGTTATTAGGAAATTGTTTTTGCTACAGATAATTGTTTTGCTTTTAGAAGAAAACATCAATATTGTATAAAATTCCAGGAATTAGAAGATCAATGATGGTGCAAACACATTAGGGAAAAAAAAAGCTGTAGTATTATACATTTGTTATTTGTCTTTTAATTTAAATGAAAAATGTCAGGAGGAATACAATTAAGGCACATTAATCCAAGGTTCTAAGCCAGTATAAATCAATTTAACTCCAGCAACTGATCCAGTCTGCAGTTTTAAATGAATAAACTAATATGATGTGTGCAGCAGGAAGAAAAAAGAAGTTATAACTGATAAGAAAAAAATGTGAAATTGTATTTATTCTTTTGATGACATCTGCATCAAATTTTCTTGGACTGCAAATAAAATGTGGCTTTATTTGAAAATGCCAGAGCACCAAAGCCATAATTCAATGGTAGAAGGAATTTCTCTGGTAGCTAAAGAACATCAGGACTTCCTACCTCTACAGAGTTACATTCTCAATGCTCAGAGTTCTCATGTTACATGCATGTAACACGAGTTACATGCTTAATGTTCTGCTCTTGTGCTTCATTAATTGATACAGATTAAAAATAATGAAATTGTGTCTGGTTTTGTTTTCTTTCCCATACAAGTCCCCAAAACCTTGGACTTGTGAAACACAAGGCAATTAAAGTAAAAGGTTATGCTGGATTGGGAGATCAGATTTCTCTAAAATCAGCTGCAGGGGAAACCAGAATGGACCTGTGTTACTGAACCGCTGGTGAAAACCACTGTGGTCACATTATATTTAGGGACAGCAGCAGACTTGACACAGAGTTTCATAAGCTGCAGCTCAGGAAACCATCCAGCTCCTGCACTGCTGTGGTAAACACTGCATCACTAACCATAAGGACATCTGTCAGTTTGCCAGCAGGTTTGTCTTGGGAATGCCAAGGTAGGTACATTGGGCAGGTGATGGGTTTTTTATATCATCACTTTTACAGCTGTTTCTGAAAGGTTAAATAATAGACTGTGCTTGCCACTACATTAATAAGATTCTGTGGCTTGTTTTTCTTGTCCAGAGATTAGGAGAGAAGGTTCCCTTTCTCCTGTGAATTCTCAAAAAATCACCTTGTTGCTGCAGTCTCCAGCTGTGAAGTTCATCACCAATCCTGAGTTCTTCACTGTGTTGCATGCAAACTATGTGAGTAATTATGGATTGCTGTCTCGCACTACTGATTTTTGAGTCCCAGTTCTGTGTCCCAGACCTTCAGGGAGAATGCACAGTGAATCTGAATTGTGTGACTTGAGGCTCAGTTGTCCTTTATGAGCACCAGACCAGGCTGGGGACACTACAGCCAAGCTGCTCCAAGGAGGCTCTTGCTGGGATTCTGCCTCACACAAGAAATTCCATGGTACAGAGAAGCTCATTAATGTTATCCTCCCAGAACAAGCAGGAGCCCTTGGTTTCAGCTTGGTTGATTCTGTTGTCTGTTGCTGTAAGCAGGGAAGTTGTTGCCTATTGATCCAACATCCTGAGAAATCTTACTCAGATACCACCAAGTCTTAGGGAAACAGAGGGAAAACAATTGACTCTTCCCATTTGCATTCCCAAAAAGGGGACAGGCGTAACTGAGTGACAGAAATATTGACTTGTGTCAGTGTAGCTATTTTGGAAAAAGCAAAAATGAAAACAAATTTTCAATATTCAAATAACTTTTTTCTTTTTTCTCTTACTGCAGTAAAACCACACATTTTCTTGCAAACTGGAGGGGAGTGGGAAAAATGCAATATCAGGAGGAAGAAGATAGGGAAGTCCCACAAGGAGATGCAGTCATAGTTTGCCATATCTGGAGTGTAGTTCAACACAGCATCTAAACGTGACTTCTGTCTATTTGGAAAGTCATCCATTTCTGGGTAGCAGTGACCTTCCTTTTCAAAAGGAAAAGAAAGTAAAACACTTTGAGAGTTGCCTCAGCACAGCCTTTTAGCTAACTGCAGGTTTTGGCTGTGGCACTTCATGGATTGATGCCAGCCGTCCATCTTGAAACATCTGCCAAAGATTATCTCCCATGAGATCCTGACATGGAAGGGATGTATTAACTCATCTGACATTCCCTGAACTAGGTTATGGAGTGCAGATAATTTCTTCCATTGGCAGGGTGATATATGATGATTTATAGCTGAGAGCAATGTAATTTTTCACCAGCACAGTTGTTGGAAAAATGAGCAACTGATACCATAGTTGTATAAACAACAGCTCACAAGAGACTAAATCCCAATTTTATTAGTCACTGAAATAAAAAAAAAGCAGAAAGAGGCCTTCCGTTTTATCTTAAAAACTTACCTCTAATGTGAGAACCAGAATAATCTATTAAAACATCTGTCAAATGGTCATATAGATACCACTTGTACAGGAATAATGGCCCACATAACTTTTGCCTTAACACGAGTGTAATATTTTAACCGCAAGCCCCTATTAAAATTTCAAGCTATTAATTATGCCACTGAAGTTAAGGTTGGAAAATATTATCCAGCAGTTAGAATTAAAAGGGAAAGCTCTCATTTTTTTAGATATTTTATTTCCATGAAGAGATAAAACTACATTGCACTCCTTGTTTCCCTAATGCAGCTTAGAGATATTCAAGACAGTCACTGATCATACATTAGAACAAAATACAACTTTTGTTATGTAGTAGGTTGGGATATTAAAAATCTGTGACCATGAAGCTTTCCCAGGTTATAAGCAGGTCATATCTTCAGGGCAGAGATCGTATCTGTGTGATTTCATAACATGTACCAACCCTTGCCATAATTAGGGACCCTGTGCTACAGGGAGCATTCTCAGTGGTGTCACCACAATAAATCCATACATAATGAAGATTATACCTGTAGATATTTTATTGCATTATAGTGGTTAAAATGCACTAAACATGCATAGAAATTGAGAATTTAAAGCTTCTGAGTCAGATTCTCTGGACATATTCCAGGTCTGCACACTGGAGCTCACTTCACTGAAGACTGGAGTCCTCCAGTGATCCTTTATTACTCTAATGAGTAATTCAATCCTTTGGGCTGACCAGCAAACCAAGACAGTAATTTTCTCTCTAGTGAAAGGCTCAGGAGATTTCTGTGAAGTTTCCTACTCTCTCTTGAGGAGCTTTTTCCCTGAAGTGAAGGATTCAATGGGTAGCCTGTGAATGGGCCTGTGTGTTGTCAGCACAAGTATTATTTTGTGGTGTTCTATCATTGAACACACTGTAACAACAAATACAGTTCACTGAGTCCCTATTCTGCCATCAGATCAGTTCACTCCCTTGATCTGTCTCAGGCCACATTCCCCTAAGACGTGTATTTAATGCCCATTGTGAGATACAACTCACTGCCTGAGGGTGGCATTCATTAGACTCATGAAAGTGTTTTCATCTGACAAGCTTTGTAGTCATCGAAGAAACAAATACTCCATTTCAGGAAACAATTCAAGTCTTCCAAAAATAGACAATTAGAAAGTGTCTGTTCCTGTCCTGTGGTTGTATAGTCACCATAAGAAAGGTTGCAGGCTCATATGAAGACATCTGCACTGGGGTACTCTTAAGTTCATGAGTCGTATCACGTGCATCTTGATCTCAAATATAGCAAAAACAGATGCTCACAGCTGTCTTGGTACCTCTCTGGCACTGCCCAGGCACACAAGCAGTGCTTCTGTCAGCCAATAAAAGCAGTGAAGGGGGCAACTACATGCACATTGAGTGTGTGATGTTTCAGCTGACCATTTTTTAAGTGCATTAAAAAGGCAGTTCTTGCACAAGCTAACTGTGCACAATGTGTGTGATGTTTCACTTCCTGGATTGTATTACTTAATTCTGCATATGCATGTAAAGTATTCATTCAAGGCAAAACAATGAGATGGAAGTGTTTCTTGATTCTAACAGAATTTGTTTCAGTTCTTTGGGCATACGGCCCATGAAATAACCAAATATGTTTTGACATCAGAACTGGGTTTCTTCCCTTCTGTTATCCATCTCGTAGAGTGCCTATCGAGTCTTCACCAACAGTACCTGCTTGAAGCATATGATTCTGAAGATTCGTAGAGATGCTCGCAATTTTGAGCGGTATCAGCACAACAGAGACCTAGTAAATTTTATCAACATGTTTGCTGATACTCGACTGGAGCTTCCTCGTGGCTGGGAGATAAAAACTGACCAGCAGGGCAAGGTAAGAGTGCCAACAAAATCAATCACTTGTTTAACACAGCATGTCAGACTACATGATTATTAAAATTTCCTTCCTTCTTGACTCAAAATCAGTGGAGGTTTGGTTTAAACAACACAAGCCGCAAGGGGAGTTATTTTGGAAGCAGGAAAAAAGCTCCAAAGTTTCAAAGCATTTCTAAGTCTCTGTAGAATATTGTACCAAAGCCAAGGCAGCACTGGACTAACAGCAAAGTTTGAGCCAGGGTAGATCTGCTGTCACTGCAAAATTTGACTCAGTGTCTCCACCTTGAATGAAGCTTTGCTGACTGACCTCTGGAACCACCAAATAGGTTAAAGCAGTATTTCCCAATAATATTCTTCTCTCCTGTCTTGCTTACATCATGGCCATTGCACATGATTTTGGCCTACTTCAGGTATCTTTCAGCTTCAGGTATCTTCTAAGAACTATTCTAGCTTTGAGTAGGCCAGTCCTGTTGTTTGCAGTTGCCTTCCATGGACTATACTTACCCAAGTATTTCTGACATACAGCTTCCAGTGGTTTTCCTGCTGTGTCCCACAATACCATCACAGGGTTGTCAGTCTTCTTATTAAAGAAACCATTGTTCCTTTGTGTTTCAGTCTTTCTTCGTTGACCATAACAGCCGTGCCACCACCTTCATAGATCCCAGGATCCCGCTGCAGAATGGGCGTCTCCCAAATCACCTGACTCACCGGCAACATCTGCAGCGACTTCGTAGCTACAGTGCTGGAGAGGTAGCTGTGCTCATATCAACTCAGGAACTTTTGACTGCAGTCTTCTCTAGAATTATAAGAATTTCTTGTATTTTAAAAGCATTGAAACAGAATGTCTTTTGGATGTCTATCTTCCAAAGACAATAAGGGATTTTTTGTCTTTCTGAAGGGTTTCTTTCAGAGCTTGCTGGTTTATATTTTGATGATTTTCAGAATAAAATAATAAGCAAGTAAAGCATACCTGAAGTGATGTCAGAATAGATTTTAAAAGAATCCATATTTGACATCCTGTCCTTGCTTTACTTAAGTTATTCATTAATTTTTTTGTAGCCTGATACCTCATTCCTCCCTGTGACACTGTGCTCTGAAAAGGTAGACTCCCTAGAAGTAGAGCAGTAATGTATGCTGAGGTTTGCTTTCCCAGCTTTCAGTTACATTAAATATCTTTCCTATATATGGGGATGATTTTTGTCACTGAGGGCCACAGATAGGATTGAAAGAAGCATAAATACTGTGTTTGTATTGTGGATTTAAGTAGGAAAGAGTACCACCAATCAGATTCTTCATATAGCAAATCCATGCAGTTAGTTTTTGTAACGATTGTTGCTGAACAGAACTAGAGATGAACTCTGGTGAAAGGATCTTCCTCTTCCGTGAGAATATCCAGAGAAATGCTTGTGAAATTAGCATCAAAATTTATTGCAGCAGGATCAGTCTGAATATCTCTCACTGCCAGGTGAGTTGGGATCAGGAGCTGAACAGGGTATGAGGGCAGTTCTTCAGAACCAAAAGCAAACGAGGCATGAGTAGCTTGGGCATGTTTTCTCTGTCTTGGGTGAATACAACACCATATTTTCTGAAGATAGAAGTGTATCAATGGGTCTGTCTCAATCATATCTTCCCACCAGCTTAGCAACTTCCCTCAGCAAGCAGCCCTCAGTTCCTTGTTGCTGCTGTGATTGAATTACTGGCAAGACTGTGATAGCCACCTACATCATGTTTCATGCTTGGGTCTGTGCTTGCCTGAGGCTTGCTTGCAATTTCACTGTGCCAGGGACAGAAACACCACTGAGCAGCTCAGATGACCTAGCCCAAAAAATACACATGGTTTTGGAAGCACTGGCAAGGCTGGCAAGGAGCAATATGCAATAAACCCAAAAAAACAATACAGGGTAGGGGTCAAAAGTATTGAATACTTCTGAGTAATGATTATCTGGGGAAATCAGAAATTGTTCTTTGAGGCCACTGTTCTGGCATGATTGGACAATGAAATAGTTGCCTCCCAGATTTGGTGGCCCAGGTCGCACAATGCTTCCACACCCTTGTCATAGTCAAACTTCTTTGTCATAGTCAAGTAGGTTCCCATTTGGAAGTGTCTGCTGCTCCACTGGAAGGACTCCCATTGATTTCCAAGGACTTTGGATTGGTGCCTAAAAGTCCCTCATTTACAAGGAAAATATTCAACCCTTTGCAGCTCAGTCCATTTATTAAGAGCCTCATGTTCCATGCCATTTGCTCCAAGTGCATTTGGATGTTCTTTGGCCTATAAATCACGTCTGTAGACTCACACGTGGGGCTTTGTCCTGGCCATGTGTCAGCTGTCTGCAGTCTTGCTGGTTTCTTTGCTAGCAGATGGTGTGGCCTCTGGAAGCTGTCACCAGGACAGTATGAAGGACCACAAAGGACAACTCACCAGTTATCAATGTTATGTACATGTGTCAAAGGAGCCTGAAGGACATCAGAATAGTGAAGTTGTGGTTGCCAGAGAAGTTGCCACAGAAAAAAGCCAGGGTGATGAAAGAAAGGGCCTCTGCAAAAACTTCCATTGTTCTGTGTAGATTACTGATATTAAATGGTATTATATATTAATTTGAAAAAAATGCTACAAATTCTTTATTAAGCACTTATTTAAAGGTTATCAATCTTTCACAAGAGGAAGGGGGTTGTTGCTACTCTTAGTTACCTGATTTTTGGAAGAAAAGTTCAGGTAGCTGTAATAACCATCAGTAACTAAAGTATAGGTCACTAAGTGATTCATTTCCTTCTGCCACTGCTATAAACAGAACAGTTTGTAAGCACTTTCTACTCCCTCCAAAAGAGTTCACATCTGCAGTGAATCAACATACATGATTACAGGGTAGCGATTTTAAAGACAGCAAGAAGAAGGAGACAGGCATCCACAATGGAGAGGCAAGAGGTGCTGGTTAGCATGAAGAGCAGAGAAGGTGCTAGAATATGGCAGTATATAAATCTCCTTACCAACCCAAAACACAGCAAGCAAGTAGCAGGATTCAAATGGGCTTCTGAAATCCAGCATCAACATAAAACCCAGGAAAAGGTATTAAATCTTGAAAGGCTCCTCTGGTAGTTTGGACTCTCCACTCTGGTAGCATCATCCCAGTATCAATTTCAAAGCTGTTAAAACCTGACATAAATCTGTCAGTTACTCTGCACTACATGAAACAGGTCACTACATCATTAGAGGGGTCACTCTTTATTTTTTATTAAAGAATAATGTGCTAATCAAAATTAAATTATTCAGTTAGAAAGTCAAAGTAGAGAACAACAATTGTGACTGAATACTAAATTGGAGCAATCAATTATACTGTATTAGCTAAGAGTGGAAAGAGAATTGTTAGCAAAATTGAAGTTAATTAGAGGGCTGGGAATTTTCCTGTTGTGTTGCCATAGAAAAATTGTTTGGAGGTGTAAATGTGCAAAGACCAAACACAGCATGAGCAATGCCTAGGCATGGTGATGAAGAGAAGTACATCACCGGTTTATTGAGGCATGTACAGAACTGGATTCTTATATTCTAGGTGACTTTAGCTCTTAAACCAGAACTGGGAAGATGGGAAGAAGGGAGCAAAAGTTTCTTTTCACAGGCACTATATACATTTCCTTCCAAAATTCTTGCTTCAGGAGAAATATATCCAGGCACTGGAAAGCTAACCAAAAGGAATGGTGACAAGAGCAAGAGGAGGATACAGGACCAGGCTGGGCAGAAGTACCATGCAGTTCCCAAGTGATGAGCAAATACCACCTGGTGCTAATTTTTATGGGAGATAAACATTTAACTCCGCTCTTAACCTTCCCTTTCCCCCCTTCTATTTTCTGGTCAGTAAAAGTATGTGTAGCCACAAGGGCGTAGGATTTGTCTTTGTCAAGGATGAGTCAGCGATCACCCTTAAAAACAGGCTCACCCACCATCCACATTCCCTTGCAAGTCTGTTCTACAAAGACCTGAGGAATAGGCATCCTCACCTGAACTCCAGGACTCCCTGGAAGTGAAGAAGCTGAGCCCAGCAACGCCTTAGCACCCTCCCACACATCCTAATTGGTACAGCTAGTCACATGCCAGTGTGTGATCCTGGCTGTGCTGCCCACAGACAGCCCAAGAAATGGCTGGTCCCACACGGGCCTCATGCCCACTGTTGCAGTGGGTCGTAGGGCACCTCTTGCATCTAAGGTTCTTCCCTGTGCCGTGGCATGGAGTGAATTCCATAAAAGCCACAAAGTGCTTGCTGGAATGGATGCCTGGGTCACAGGGGAAAAGCTGCCTAAGCCTGAGATAAACTTTTTTGTGAGTTGGCCTGTGGGGCTGTGAGGAGGAGACAAAGGTAGAAGGTTGGTTCAGGTGAAATCCTAACTCAATGATGGAGCGAAACATTCACCATGCACTTGCATAGCAGTTTTGTGTTTTAAATTAGTGTGTTTGATTAGAATAGTTAAGATTTTTCATTGTTTAACCTGTGTGTTGACACATATCAAGTGCACTGACTGGAATCTTGTTACATGTTAACATTTTAAGCTTTACAGGTTCCAAAAGGCAGCTTGCCAGACACATTTAGCTTCCCAGTTTTTGTGTATATCCAGTTGGAAGACATGGCATTTGGCTGTACCACTGAGAATGGGTTGGCACCGTTTGCTTGGATGCAGAGCTAAGCATTTAAAATATTGAAGCAGGGGCGATTTCTTCCTGAAGTGGTTGCCAAATTCTGTGATTTGTGCAGTGAGAAAGGAGCAGCTATTAGCCCAGTTGAGTGGCAGTTGGAATTCCTAGTGCATCTTGTCCTGATACAGACTCACACTGTAGTCACAGGACAAGGGGGAGTGTCTTTAAACTGAAAGAGGGTAAGTTGAGATCAGATATTAGGAAAAAATTCTTTACCTCGAGGGTGGTGAGGCACTGAAACAGATTGCCCAGAGAAGCTGTAGATGCTGCATGCCAGGAGGTGTTTTAAGACCAGGTTGGAGGGGGCTCTAGCAGCCTGGTCTAGTGGAAGGTGTCCCTGCCTGTAGACGGATGTTACAGCTAGATGATCTTTAAGGTCCCTTCCAACCCAAACCATTCTGTGATTCCTCTCTTGGCTTCACTGTGGCCATATGCTGGAGGAAAACATGAGAGACAGGTGGGTTCCCCTCAACTTCCACTAGTCCCTGAAAAGTTACCCAGCAAGTAATGCCTTAATGCAACATTGTCAGATGTCACTGTTTGGCTTTTAATATCCTCATACTGAGGTGTTTTTTCACCTTTTAAGGAATCTGCCTTACTGACATGATTCCCTTTGCTAGGCAATGTATTTAGAACAGGCTTTCTTTAAGTGCCTCAGTTAAGGGGCAGTGAAAAATTTCTTTCTTACTACTCCCTTTATTAGCTCTTTGGATTATGTTCTTCTTTTCAGTGTATACAGTTCAATTTCTGGTTATGCAAGTCATGCTGCCTTCTGGGACGATACTGCCTTTATCTGTGCTGTGATCTATATAGATATACCTTCCTCATGTTATTTCCACTCTTAGACTTCCCTTCAACTATTCTGAGTGAATGTTGCAGTGTTGTGGGTTTTTTCTCTTTTCAAAAACATTGCTGTAAAAACCTTGAAGTGATGCAATTATGCTAAAACAAGACATGTTTGATTCTACATACTCTGTATGTGATACTACAGAGATTTTATTTTCATTGAACCAGAGAAGTCCATCACTTGAATACCTATATTAATGTGCATTTACTTCTGGATTCTGGTGCCTTCAGCACTGAGGAGGTGTGGTAACTATGGATAATGGTGTACCTTCATTTGGAAGCACAGAATTACTTGCCTTTTTGAAGTTGACTGAAGTATAAAGCTATGATTTTCATTCATGCTTTCTGTCCTTCAGTCAGCATCATGGACAATTCTGAAGGTTACAGAAATAAAGATGAAAAATCTTTTAACTGACTGATGAGCTACTGGTGGTCAGTTTTGATCATTCTTTTCCTATTCTCTGATGTTGTAGGCCTCTGAAGTCTCTCGAAACAGAGGAGTTACTCTGTTGGCCAGACCAGGCAATAGTCTTGTAACAGCTATTCGAAACCAGCACCATCATGAGGCATTACCTCTGGGTAAGCTAAGTTTTTTTATTCTTCTCAAAGCAGTGCTCACAAAGGTGGGTTTTAGGATTTCTCATCAGCTGTGTGCTCTGCCTCACTGGCAGTACAGTCAGTGTGCCCCTGCAGAGTCATGGTGACATGGTAAATAAAGCCTCTGGTTTGTTTTTACCTTTTCCAGCTTACAATGACAAGATTGTTGCATTTCTACGCCAGCCCAACATTTTTGAGATGCTGCAGGAGCGTCAGCCCAGCTTGGCCAGAAACCATGCACTCAGGTACCACTTTTTTCCAGACCGCTGTACCCTACTTCCAGGAAGTGCTTTCTGTACTGGGGAAAACCAAATTCTAGTAACTTAAGTATGAAAGATGGACTTGGACCTCCTATGGAACTGTCACCATTAAAAAGTAGATGGGAACCACCAGGATCCATGTGGTTACTATAGTTACTTTCAACAGACATCCGAGAAGTAAGAAGAGCCAAAATAAATATGGGAAAATAGTGACCTGTCTAATTTATATTCTAAGTATTACTGAATAGCAGAAACTTTGTCTTCATCTGCAATTATTACTTTGCTTTTCAGAAGATAGAGTTAAAAGAGTGTTTGGATGGAAGTCATCAGCAAAATCTCAATAACTCCAACAGAACCAGGATTTCGTTTCATGGTTGGATTTACATCCCTGTCAAGGATATAGTCACCCTTGATTTTATAAAGACATAGGAGCATTATTATGAAGTGGATTATACTCTTGTCTTTAATCTTTCTCACTTGACTTAAAGGTAGTCATTTCCAAAGTAGCTAAATTGTGACGTTCTTAAGCCTATTCCTTTCCTATTAGATTTTTTAAAAACAGAAAAAACCCAGAACCAATCACCAGTACAACTTAAACTCATTTGAATTCCAAAGTTTGAATTAACTGGTTTTGGCCAAGAACTTAAGCTTATGTTAATCAATGTCAGCGATGCCCATATGCACCAGCTGAGAGTTTGACCAAGAATTTAGGTTGTACTGTGCAGTCAGAGGTGTGGCTGCACAACTGCTGAAGGAGGAGAGGACCTCCAAATTCCTGCAGTACGCTTTCTGCTGGTAGCCTTACTGACTCCTCATTTACCTCTGAGGGCCAGACAAAGAATTCTTTGGGTGTAAGGATTAGACTTCCCTTCTGGAGGAATTGATACATGCAAATAAAATGAGAAACAGAATGAAAAATACTCTCAGTATTCAAGATGTGTATTTCTGTAACTGAGAATTCTTTATCTTCACCATCAAATTATTCCAGACTACTTTTTTTTCTCATCTGTAACTTGAATTCTCATTTCCCAGAGAACAGATAATGCTTTTATCTCCTTTTGAGCAGAGAGCAAAACTGACCGGTGATAGGGACTAGACAGCTTAGCCAGTGCATGATGAGATTTGTAACAGGATATTGAGCCTTTTGCCTCCAGGTCATTGCTGATTATACCTTGGGCCAGCAGTGATCCAAGCTGTCTAATGCTCATGCAGTAGGTATTAAGCAAACTCCTAGGATGCAAACATCCATCTTTTAGAACCTTGCAATCAAGGTCCATAAAGCACATCCTTGACTTGAGGTATAATATTTTGAGTTAATACTAAAATAAAAATATTTGGACACTGTAATGCTTTAGAAACACGCTGGGGTGTAGATGTGTATTTTCCATGATCCTAATCTGCTGATAGGATTCTATCCTATGTTTTCCTTGTTAACAAAAGGTGTGATTTTACACATGGAACATGTATTACACTGTATAACCTCTGTGTGATTAATTCATATCAAGTATATGATAGAGTGTTATTTGCCAGATGGAACTGACAGAGGGAAAGGAAGTAATGTTACTGCAAATTCTGTTAACAAAAGGTGCTATGTTAGTTGTAGACTTACACAAAAAATCTGTGATTGGTGACCTGGCATGTATACATGAAACTGGAGGACTAAGAATCATTCTGTGTTCTAAAATAGGGAATAAAATCTCTTTCTTTTGGGTCAGTAAACTGACTGATAGATTTTTATTTTTTTTTGCAAGTTCGCTAGGAAATTAGAAAATTAATTAGGCATATAGGATTTTTTCCATTTTTATAAGGAGATAACCAGGAACTGGCAAAATACCAAAAAATAACAACTCTACATATGGCTCAAGCTGTGATAATGACATAGGTGTTTTTTCTGGTTTTGTCTTTTTTCTCTTCTTCTCTCCATAATATCACTTATGTTTCAGGGAGAAGATCCATTACATTCGGACAGAGGGTACACATGGGCTTGAAAAGTTGTCGTGTGATGCAGATTTAGTAATTCTGCTGAGGTAATCAATTCGATCAATAGCATAATATAATTACTTACAGTACCAGAGAAACTATCTGGCTCTTTCTCAGCATAATTGAAAAGATTTTGTTAAATCAGGTCATACTGATAACCATCCAAAATGATTCAGCCAGAGTGTATCTGTCAATTTGTACTTCCTGGAAGGCAGCCTCCATCAGTGCAGTAAATCCAGCCAGCTCAGTCAGTATGGCTGTTGCCATCAAATAGCAGATAAAAAGAATCAGGTCAAAATGTTTCCCTTTAATGGAAAAAAAATCTTGCTTTTTAAAGAAAATAAAAACAAAAAAGAGAGGAAAAAAAATCCCTTTTCTTTCTCACTACAATAACGTGACTGCTCATGAAATTGATAATTTTACTTTACAGCAGTGCTGCCACCCATGAAACCTCAATGTCCGGTGCAGTGAACATTGTTTGGGTAATGAAGATAAGGCTTCAGTTTGTACTGAAACCAGAGAGCTTGGTCTTTAGGTCCTACTTCTCCTCAGTGCAGCTAAGAACTTATTTTATTGTCTTGGTCTGAGATGGGAAATATTGCATTACCCATGTGGGGTTGGTGTGCTCTAACAGCACTGCCTGATGCAAGAAATTTGCAACTTATTGCCATCATTTCAATTCAAGCAGTCAAAGTACTGAACTACGTGAAAAATGATCTGAGAAAAACAGCCTGGGAGACAGAGTGTGTATCTTTATTTCTCTCTGCTAATGTGTTGAAAGTGTTCCTGTTTCCTACATAGCCTCATGTCTCTGTTCTCCATCAGTGGGGTGGGCTATCATGTTAGCATGAAGCATCTATTAAAATTCATTTTGTTCTTCATTGCTAGTGACCAGGCTGTCTTTGGGAAACCGATGGATTTTTTGAATCCATGAGTTCAGAGATGCACCCAAACATCTGACACAGTGAACTTGCACCATACTGCATATTTACATTCCTTCATGTGATGAATGTGAACTAAATCTCTCCCTATGACTTTTTGCATGCAGCCTTTTTGAAGAGGATATCATGTCCTACATACCACTGCAGGCTGCCTTCCATCCAGGTTACAGTTTTTCTCCTCGCTGCTCACCATGTTCATCACCCCAAAACTCTCCAGGTAAGGAGATGAGAAAATTAAGACAAAATCTTGTATTTGTGGTGTTTCTTCTAATAAATAGAAAATAGCAGATTTGGAGCCAGCAGCAGCTGTCCCCCTGCAAATTCCAGTGCCTACTCCAAATCTGATCCCAGTTGCTTTTTTTGCTGGATCAGTTTCCAATGCTGCTATGTATCTGTTGAAGTGTTAGCTGTAGTTGAAACACAGATCAGAAATTGCCCATATGGAAGAAGGTATTTTCCTGCGTTTTATATCATTGGAAAGGATTAGGTAAGAGAATGGTGTACTCCAAGCATAAGTCACTGACACGGAAGCACATTGATTTTATGTGACAGCAGCAGAGAGCACCTTCCAAGTTGAAGGTGTGCTGCAGCACTTCCAGTACACCTGTAAAGTTCAGTCTCCTCCACTTCATGTTCCAAAAACTTCTCTTCTTCCCAAGGCACATCTATTTTGAGACCTGAGGGGATCATCTTCATCATCTAGCCTGACCTCCCGTGTTGAGCCCATTAACTTAGGTTTGACAGGAAACATATTTTCCAGAAAGACATGCTGTCTGAGAAGGTTATTCCCAGCTGTGCTATGTCTCTGTAGTTATTGTTTATGGTATAGAAATTTGAGAAGCTAATGCCTCCCTTTTGCAAAGAGACACAACCCCCACCACAGTCTCACTGTGTGGTTGTGTCCAGTGGCCATTTTGAGAGAATCAACAGAAATGTGATCTGAAGAAATCCATTTTTGGCTGAGCTTTTTGAGCATGCCTTTAAATTATCTGATTTCAAACAAAACTAATGGAGAAGAGAAATTCAAATCTTGGACATGGCTGTGAAAAATGCAAAGGCTTTTTGATGTGAAGAAGTTAAATGTTTCTCTACAGGAGGACATTCTGTCAGAATGTCCTATTTTCATTAATGAGTTTTAACACCACTGTTAATACAAGTTCCCCTTGTCTACATAAGGACAGGTCATAAGCAAGTCTCCTACAGGACAAAAATCCAAATATATGGCACAAATGTGACTTAGGAGACTGTTCTTGTGAAAACACAAGGGCAAATACTCATTTCCAGTAACACACTCTCTTCTTGCTAATTTCTGTCCTGGTTGTAAAGCCCATGAGAGCACCCCTTCTCTTATGTCCTTGGGGAAAACAAAAGGCTGACAGAAGAAACAAGTGGTGCAGAGGTTTCTTTTTGCGCTGCGTGTAAATCCGCCTTTCTGTTTTACCAGCAGAGACAGTAATGTCCTTCCCTCATGGCAACCACAATACTTTGGGCTCCCACTAAATGTGATGAGTTTTTTTTTTCTCTGTGAAGCATTTGCTGCCAGATTTCTCATAAAAAGGATGGGTTTTATTGTCTTTTGTAATGAGATGGGGAAATGGGATTTCATTAATCCATTCTTTGGCCTTTTATGGTATGGCACTTGTTTATACAAAAAGAATAATCACCTACTTTGAGAATGCAGCCATCAAAACAAAACAGGTTCCAAATTGCTGAAAAATCTGCGTATGTATGTGTGAATCGTAATAGGGAAATGTAGCATTTCTTGCTGATGGAAATCCTTTTTGATGCCACAAAGAGGTTTTGTGTTGATAGCTGTGTTTAATACACAATCAGATTAACACAGGGAAACCTGACTCCCAGCTTGGCTGCGGTGCTAGGCTCTGGTGAGAAGCATTGCTTTGAGTTTCAGAGGTTTAATCCAGCCAAGTAAGTAGATCTCCTATACCATGCAGAGGAGAGAGATCTCTTAAAAGTGAAAAAGGAAAAGAAAACTTAGATGCCACTGGCCATGAGAGGCAGATACGCTTGTCTGTCTTTCTCATGCCTTTCTGATCCTTCAATTTCCATTCAGTCACTACTAAAGGCAGAGGTGACACAATGGCACACACAAGATGCAGTTTTAACAGTCCCTGGAAGTTCATTGCAGTCACTGAATTACAGGAATTTACAACTCTACTGATGCCAGATAGAACAAAAATAACACTGAGTGTACTGTATACCTGCAGAAAGTTCCTAACACATTTCCTAACCAGTTCTGTCTGGAAACATAAGCTGCATGATTTGGAAAAACTCAAGCCCCTTTCACCTGAGGATGCTGTTCATTTTCCCTCCAGGGCTGCAGCGAGCAAGCGCAAGAGCACCTTCTCCGTACAGGAGGGACTTTGAAGCCAAGCTGCGCAATTTCTATAGAAAACTTGAAGCCAAAGGGTATGGGCAAGGTCCAGGGAAAATTAAGTAAGTATTAAAATCACTCAGTCTAACAGGGCATAGCTTTGTCTTTGTCATTCATTATCCATGAAGACAGGGATAGGGAGTGTAAAACACCCTGGAGACTGCATTTTTTACATTAGGGAAAGATAGGATCTTCATATACCCTGCAAAAGAGTGACCTACCTATAATTTGCCAGTAGGAGAATTACCCTTCCAGGCAAACACCCACCAGATATTAACAACAGCTATTTCATTGTAATGGCAGGATGACTCCAAATTTTTTGGTTCTACATATCAGCATAACTCAGGACCAGAACATAATCCTACAGAAGTTAGTCTGTACATGCCGGTTTAAGTTTCCATAGTTCTTTGTGTTGGTAGCCCTCCTCAATTTGAACTGGAGAGTCTTGATGTATTTGGGGTTCTCTGTCATTTGATCGTGGACTTTCCATACATCTTGTTAGCTTGCTTTTCAGTCTGTACCTACTTGTGCTCAATCTAGTTAGCCAACTTAGCCAAAGGACTGTGTGTTTCTAAGGTATTTCCTGGGCATCTGGTTGAATTTATGCCTCAGGCTGGCTTCCTACCAAAGGACATCTGTTGTGGAAAAAATAAAAGCATGAAGCCAAGCAATTTATTCCAGGCAAACGTCATCAGCAAAATGATCGCACAGACCTGAGGAGTCCTAGCTGGTGGTTACCCCTTTTGGTGTCCTGCTAAATGGGTCCAAGACAGACACAAAATATGTTTTAGAAGGTCTGTTTTAAAATGTCCATGAACATATGAACAAGAAGGGTTTCTTGCACAGATGGTGTGTAAAAGTACTATTCATTAAGTTATTTTAGAGATTAGTAAGGGAATGAGAGATGTGTTGTGTAAACAGAGGCTGATACTCCCTTTGCTTCCCCTGCCACAGAAGCAGTATTTCCACGGACATTCACTGGATTAAATCTAGGAAGTGTTTGGGGCCAATTCCAGAAAGCTGTGACTTCATGTACACAGGAAACTCACAGCCCCCTCTACCATATAAATTTGTATGTATAGGTTGTTGCAGGGAGTCTTAGCAGTAGAGCAGCACTGTGAACCTAATCATGGCATTGTGAAGGAATTCACTTTCGAGGCACATAGAAAAGCCAATGGAACAACTCCTGAAAACCCATAATGGTCAAGTAGCACGTGCACCAGAAGATGCCATTATATTAAGTTCTCTGAGAATGAATGTGTCTCTTTACAGCTCTTGTTTACCTTCAGCCTCACAAGCTCACACAAGACTCAATCATCAGCTCTTTATTTCTGCTGCCCTTTGCAGGTTAATTATACGGCGTGACCACTTGCTGGAAGGCACCTTCAACCAGGTAATGGCGTATTCACGCAAGGAGCTCCAGCGGAACAAACTCTACGTCACGTTTGTCGGCGAGGAAGGGTAGGGAACCACAGAATGCTCTCGGTTCTGGAGTAGTTGTTATGTTGCAAAAACACCAAGCTGACTAAGGCTGAGCTTCTCTTATTATTATGTAATGTTTCTTTGGTTTTGTTTTACCTCTGAGTAAGTGATTAATCTTAATCAACTCAAACATTTGTTAAAAATAACAATAACAATAATGCTTCATTTTCCTATAACACCTTCCATCTAGATGTCTCAAAGTGACAGTTTAAGTGGTTAAATCTATTGTCACCTTGTTTCCCATAGATATTTTGACAGACTGGGAGGGAAAACTCAACTACAGACCAATATTTACACACTTAATCAGTCTCAGGACTATAGTTAGAGACCAGACCCTTATCCACTTTGTTACTCTAACTCTTCACAGTAGATGTGGTTTTGCTCTAAAAATTTTTGCTTTGCATGCCAACTAATGATCATTTGTTATCCATATGTGGATTTTTTGTTTCCATCTTAAGTGAGAAACATGAATGCTGTTTAGTCCTTAAAACTTAATTCATGCAGCTGGAATCAGAAAGCAATAGAAGTTTCTTGAGAAAACCTTTTCTCAGGAAGTTTTCTACAGCTCTTACAATCCATGAGCCATTCTTGTATGATGAAAGCCAGCCCCTGACCTTTTGTTTTCAGATGTAAGCACAACTTTTCAAAGCCACCCTGGCTCACCTAAAGAGCTATGTTGTAACTGAAGCCTAATCCACACACTTTTATAATGGAAAGACCATTATGTGCATGTTTCCAGTGTGCCATATTACAAAGGCATGAAATTGTATTTCAGTAGCTTTGCATGTAAAATTTCTTTTTTTCAAAAACCCCATGTGTAGGATCTCAGTTCCAAAGGTGCTAGACAGTACCTGAGGCAACTCTTAACATGTCCAGCAACTGCTGACTCTCTCAGCTTTGAGGTCCCTTGTCAAGTGAAGGGCTTCTGTCCTTTGTCTTGGTTCAGGTTGTGTCCAGTGGAAAACAGAAGTCTCAAAGAGACAGATCTCACTCTGTCACTTGGTCACTCAGTGACCTCAGGAGTTTTTTTCACTCTTACTTTTTATTTTCAATGGATTTGATATTGTGTAACAGAGATCATCTTACAGCTGGTTTTGCCTCTGGCCTGCAAGTAAAGCATAAACATGTAGCATACTTCAGTTTATGTTTTTGGAATAGTGTTCTGGAATGCTAATAATGGCCAAAGTCATATTGTTTTCTGTGTGGTATGGTGTCCTCAGGAGAAATTACAAACCAATTTGATGTGCAAATTCATTCATTCTTCACTGAAGATACATTCCTCTAGGGCTTCTGCTGATTAATGCTAATATACATTCTGCTGGCAGGACTCCAAGGTGCCAGTTCCCTACTGAAGAGTTGATGCCGTATGGCCACATGATGCTGTACGGGCACAGCTTCCCATGTTTCAAAGAAAAAGGACATTGAAAGTGAACTACAAAGGCTCTATGATGAGTTAGTGTGTTGCCCAGAAATGCAATAGCTATCCTGTTAGAGGTTTTTGAACACAGACACGTGTTGTTTGTAGTTCTTTACTCCAGCCATTACCAGGCTTAACCCAGTACTTTGATGTCCACAGAACCAGACCTGGTCCATGGCTGGCACTAGTGAGTTGTGTAGGCTTGTTACCATCCTCTTTTACAGTTGTGGCTTTTGTGTCATCACACGATCCTAGAGCTAAAGCTCCTGAAAGAGAGAAGTATTCAATCTCCAGACATAAAATATAGGAGGATGGGCCCTTTGTAATCTTTCTAGTTGCACAAACGAATCATTCAGCCCCTTTCACTTATGATTCTATAACTTTATATTGCACAGCATTCTGACCCGGTTGCAGAGCTTTCCACTTACTTTACAGCTGTTAAGTAGGAGGAATAGTGTCTGCCTCAGAAAATCTTTTGGCACACATATAGCTACAAATCATTTCTTCATATTGCTACGTGTAGGTTTATTTTACACTGAAAAACCTACCTACCATTATTAGAGAATGATTTGTTTTCAGTAAGTCCACCACAGTTTTCATTTAATGGATCCAGGAAAATTTTTTGGTTCTGTTTTCCTTTTTTTTTTCCAACTTGAGTGTTAAAAATTCAAGGGAAAAAAAAGAGGTTCTCTACAGAGAAAACAGCAAAGCACAGTTTAAGGTGTACCACATGAAAGTAACAGAAAGTAGAAAGGGCTTGGATGGAACAAGAAAGGAATCATAATCTCTATCTTAAGAGACACAATTCTGCTGGGATTTGGTCTTGTTCAGCATAAACCTTTATGGTTTCTGAAGCTAAAAAAGCATCCTTGGGGATAGATTTTGGTACATCTTGGTGTAGGATGGTCAGAGCAATTTCTCCTTTAGGCCAGGCTTTCTGGTCTGTAAACCCAAGTGCTCACAGGCAGTTCAAACCCACTCACTAGAAAGCTGCCCCTCTGCTGGCCAACCAGCTGAGGCAAGGCTGAGCCTTGTACTTCCAGTTTGCTAAGCTTTTGGAGCAAAGGAAAATAAACTACTTAAGGCATGCATCCCATTATGATTCCTCACAGATCAGCTTGGATATTGGTGAAGTTTTGGCATCACAACTTCTTCAGGACTCAGAATCAAGTATTGAGAGGAGAGATAACATTTGACTACACAGGCTCCTATGTTAAGACAGCAGCCAATTTAGGCAAACCCACGAAATCCACTCAAATGGTAAGGGGCCTCATTTTAACTTTTCTACCTTTTTCTTTCTAGGTTGGACTACAGTGGCCCCTCCCGAGAATTCTTTTTCCTTCTGTCTCAGGAGCTCTTCAATCCTTATTACGGGCTGTTTGAGTATTCAGCCAACGACACTTACACTGTACAGATCAGCCCCATGTCTGCCTTTGTTGAAAATCACCTGGAATGGTAAGAACATTTTCTGCAGAACTGAACAATTGTTTCAGAGCAATAAAAAAAATGGAAAACCAAAACAAAAGCTGCCAGTTTTGACTGGAGTACATACAGATATTGTTAATTCTAGGGAGAGGTGGAGAAGAAGGTTGTGAAAAGGAAGAGATGGGGTAAACATAAGTACAAGAGCAGGCTCTGAAAAAGCAGTTGTGATGAAGTATTACTATGAAAATGTCCTGCTGGCATTACTTGGGACTTGATGTTTCTGAACTTCTGTGTGAATATAAAAAGAACAGGGAGAAGAGCTCTGCTTAATCCAGTTTTCATCTCCTTGCTCCCTTTCTAAGAAAACCCAGTGTGGCCTTTCTGTACATCATACAGCACTGTACTTGGAAGCTGTACAGTGTTCTCTGAGAGCCACATTGCTGCTCTGTTCCTAGCACAGGTCTTAAAGAAGGCCCAGTGAAAGCAGTTTCCCTTTTGTTCCCCTACAGAGTGTCCCTACTTGTCTGGGGCAAGGCCGACAGAGGGAGCAGATATTTTAGCTTACTAAATATGTGTGCAAACAGACAAATTGCTGATCTTGTTTCTTTATCAAAAATTCTGAAACCATGTTGTGATGTCCTCGTTTTCTCTTTCTGCCCCTAGATCTGTCTGTCTTTGGGAGTTGTTTTCACTTTGGTAGCTTCAGATGTGGTTAAGCGAACACAGCCTGTAAGCCCTGGGCATCGCTTGGTGCCTTGTGGGATTTCATTGTGTCAAAGAAGTTCTGCCACATGGGTTTGTTCCTGTGATGGTTTTCTTTGTCAATCTCACTGGCTCCTCTCAGAGATCCTTTTCTTAAAATGGGAGGCAGTTCAGGCCCCTTTTAAATTGCAAATAGTACATGTTCCTCTATTCTTATGAGCAGGTCCTCCTTTGCTTGGCTTATAGCAGGCAGGAGATCAAGAACAGTTATACTGTCACCTGTGTTAAAGTTGCTGGGGGAAAAAGAGATGTTGCTTGGGACTAGCATGGTTTCTGAATTTTTGTTGGATTTTTTATTTTTTTATTATAATTTCCAGCAGCGGAGCTAACAATGATCCTTAATTTAGTGTTTCTCTACTGACATGAACAGGAAGAGAGCAGCTTAGTTCTTACAGCTTGTTCACCTCCCACTGCAATCCTGTTCATTAGACACTATGTGGTGCCTTCCTAATTTTCAAGAAGAAATAAAGTCTGTCCTATGTTCTGTCTTAAGAGACAGCATGGATAAACTTCTGATTTAGGAGGCTGTTATTTGTGGAGATGTATTTTGACTTCCAGGCAGAGGACCAGCTAGGCAGGTGCAAACCCATGATCATTCTACCCACTTTGTGGTGAACCTCTATGTCACAGACCTCTATGTCCAGAGATGGTGTTGCCATGTTATCAGCAGGTGAAACAGACCCTTGCTCTTATGTGTTATAAACACTGTCCTTGCCAACAGTTGCAAGTTTCTGAAGTGATTAATTCTTCTGCAAAATATATATGCTGAGTTTGATCCCTTCGCTTTGTCCTTCTGTGCCTTGAGAGATTTCAGCATGAAAGAGGCAGGTTTTTAAAGGTGTCCTGGGCATATGGAACAGCAGAAAGACACCTAATATGATTTTCCTGTAGCAGTTAGCATTAAACTCTAAAGCCAGCAGCAGTTAGACATGTAGACTGTTTTTCCAACTGCACGTACCAATCCAGCTTCTTGCATGCAGAATGTTATTTGGCCTTCAGACATTTTTGTTTTCCTATTTTTAAGAAAGATAAATTTGGTCTCTTGGCCTGCAGAAGGAAATAAATGCTATGAATGATGAGGTTTGCACATTCAGTATTGTAAATAGGGCAAGATTGCAGAACCCAAAGGAATGATAAACAATCCAGTCAGTGCTTGGAAATACTTCTTGAACCTGTTATGGAAATAATTGCCTGAGACTAGCAGTTTATAATTAGCCTGATAGGTTTCATGATTGGCTTGTAGATATCTAGCCATACTAAATGTTTTAATACTATGTGACTGATCTCAGCTATTCATGTGCAACCTTAGAGTCCTGTGTTCAGAATTCTGTGTAGCCAGTGAAGATAGGAATTGGACCAACCTTCTCTGATTGAAACTCAGAGTTTGATTCTCCCATTAAGGCTTTACAAGCTAACTTCTGTGAGGACACTGAACTAACTGCCTTGTCACTGTTTGTTCCTGAGGAATGAGGTTTTCTGATGTTCACAGGCTTTCTTCAGTATCATGAGAGTCAGAGCCAGAACTTCTTTCTCAGATGTACTTGTTGATCAGATTCCAGCAGTCTCCTCCCTGTAACATGCCAGAAATACATATCACTTTCTTGTTCTCAAATCTGTTATGAAGCACCAGCTAACATAGACAGATGAATCAATTTGAAAGTTCCAGGGTCACAGATAATTAATTTTCGTAGTCTTTTCAAAGCTTGAAGTCTGATGTCAGTCATGAAAATTATACAACCACAATTGGTTTAGATTTGCAGATTTCTTCAACTATGTGCTTTTTGCTGCTGGGGGGCTTTTTATTTATGTGAAGTCTACCCTCAGCATGTTTTTCTCTATAGTATTTCTGCAAGACCTCTCCAGACACAGCTATATTAAGAAACAAAGCTAGCAAAAAAATGCATTCAAAATTCTTTTACATTTTCTCTTTCTTAAGTGAGCAGTGGTGAATTTGAGATAAATACAACAAAATGCAAAGATGTGATGCAGAATGGAGAAATACACTGCTTTTTTCCCGCCCAGCCTAAAAGTTACAGTTCTGCCCCTTTTAGCGGCTTATTTCATGCTTTGGTCTTTGTACAAACAGCATTCTGAGTCCAAAATGAGCACATCAAAGCACAGACTAGTTGTGCGTATGCCAAGTTAAGAAAGAGACATAATGACTGGAAAATATTTCTCATTTATGGAGAAACTGAGATTTAACACCTTTCCTGCTAGCTGCCATTGAATAAGACTTTTTCCTTCAGTTAACATATGTGCATACCGAACACACAAAATATAAGATACCACACATTTTTAAAGTTAAAATATTTTAAATCCCCCTTTATCTGAAAGGACTGCTCCAACTCCCTAGATCAAAGAAGTTTGATGATACATATTTTTATCTGCATGCTACAGGATGTACCTGAAGTTCGTAGCCAGAAAAGCTGCTTTTAATCTGTGCCGGTAATGAGCCATTCTAACTGATCTAGGTAAATGTGTCTAGCTTTTTGCCTAGGTACTTGAAAACATCTTCTGAAATACACCCCCATTGGAAGGAGTTCACCCTTTTCTACATAAGTGGGCAAAATGGGGAACCAAAGAAAGAAATGTGAAAACAAGCCCAGTCTCTTCATAAAAGGCCAAATGGCCTAGACAGAAAAAATCATTCACAGACATTCATTTGGAGATCTGAGGGATCTTAACTTGAAACATCTTTTTTTCTGTATTTTCATTGTGAATTAGTGACAGCATGGGTTTTTGTAATAGTAAGGCATTTGTGGACCTTGCTGTGATTTTTATGCAGCCAGAGAGAAGTACCCCAGTGCTACAGTTATCTTAGAGGTATTTACAGCTTGCTAATCGTACTTGCCATTTTGTATCCATCTCAGAGAAGGCCTGTAGTGTTTTGTTTGTTTTTCTTTATATGAAAATTAATGCATTTGTTTAGCAGAACCTTATTAGAAAGTTAAAGACCTGTGAGTAAAATGTTTTTGTGCAGAATCCTACTTAAGACCACAGACATGATTCAGTCAGACCCAATGCTCAGGTCTCCAGAAGCTGTAGATAATTGCTGTCCATGTTGTCCTAATGAACTCTAGTAATTTCATTCTCATGTAGAACTCCTTTGGGGCAGGACTTTCTTTTCCATAATGAACTTTTTTTTTCATTCATTTTCCATAATGAACTTTTCTTTCTTCTCTCCAGTACCCTTCCTCATATTCTAGTCTGTGCCACTGAGCAGAGTCAGGCAGATGCATAAGATGCATTTATTTCTGCATCTCATTCTGTGGGCAGGTGGAAGCCTGGTGCACCCACTCTCCATGCAGACAGGACTTTGCTTTCCCTGTGCTCCAAATCATCTGACATGGTCACTGCAGCTGGTTGATCTGAGCAAATACATGCTGTCTTCCATCAGGACTGATTGCTTCAGGCATGGCACTGCCTGGGTTGCTTTTACATGCTCAGGTGCATGGGCAGGGGCAGCTCCCTTTGCCTACACGGTGCGTGGGGTCATAGCCCCAACCAACCTCTGAGCAGCCCTTTTATTTTTTTTGTGTAAACGAGAAACCACATAACCAGCACTATGCATCTCTAGCACGCCAGAGAATGCAGGGTGTTGTTTTTCCCTTTTTTTGTTGTAATAAACCCGAGGAGAACTGAGAATGTTGCAACTTCAGCTGTCTTTTCTCCTTTGAGAGCTTGGTTGGTTTCCTTGCCCCAATTTCCTTATGAGTTGTGCCTTGTGCAATTTCCCTGCCTATCCATCAGACAGATTCCTAATCAGTTTGAGACCTGTTTGACAGGAGGGTAAACATCTTGAAGATAATAATTTCCTAAAAGCTTTGTGAAACTGTCGGGGTAAAGGACAGAGCTGCAGAAGAGTGGCTCAGTGAGGTGGGTGGGGGGAGAGTTCAGCAAGGATCTGTGCTGTCTGTCCTCAGAGCTGGCCAAGCAGCATGAGTGAGCCGGCAGGTCCGTCACAGGCAGAGCTGTGCAAGCTAAGGGAAGACAGAAGGAAGAAACTGGAGATACTCCGAAGTCTGGGAAGTTCTAGCAGAAGTGTGTAGGAGGAACTGAGAGCTACTGCAATGTGGTAATGTAGGGCCATCAGAGACAGATCTATAGGAAACAAAGCTCCATTAATCCTTCTACACAGAGACTAATTTCAATTAAAGTATTTTTAAAGAAAGTGACAAATTGCCTCATGACCTAATGGGCTGTATTCCCATGTGGACCAGCTCATGGGATGGATTTAGACACACTCCATGGCTCCTTACAGAAACAGTGGAGAAATGTAGTCACAGCATCTAAGCAGGAGGTCTGCAAACAGCCATTACTCCTCTCCACAGACTGAAGGGAGCTCTTGGGAATATGTGCTCTGAATTACTCATGAATCTCTCTGATTTTTCAACTGTTGTGGCAGGCAGCCTACATATGGCCCAATACCTGTTTAGTCAGGGAGTCAGAAACACTGAGTTTGGTTTTGGGCTTAAAAGGGCCATTTGTGTGGGTCTACATTTGGGGGAGGAATTAAGTTAGGAGACCAATTTTGCAGCCGTCTTGAAAGGGCCTGTTTATGCTAAACACTGAAAAATCATCCTCTTAAAAATCAGATAAAGCACTCCAGAGTGAGGCATCAAGATACATCCAGTTGTTTTTGAAATTAGATGACTGCCTGTTTGCCTCAGTTTCCATCTGAAGAGATTTCCTAGTATGTAATCAACTTGAATTCCATTTGATGTACAGTACTGCTCAGAACTGCTTTGAAATTCTCAGATGAAAGGCACCATAGAAAACCAAAGCATTTAATGTTATGTTAGACTATAAATTTTAATTACTAGCAATACCTTATTTTAAATAAATTATGTTTGCGTGAGAAATTTTCAAGCACTATTGTAAATCTTCTGGACAAGAACGATATTAAAATAAATGTGCAGCTGAAATAATTTATAAGACCTTTTCACTGTGTGAAAAGGGTATGTTACAGAATGCCTTCTTGCTGCTGTACTGTGATCTCTCAATGCCTCCTGTACTTAAGTAAACTTTGATTTTCCTATTAAATTTGATGTATGACTGTATCACATAGAGCCTGCCTCAACAGCTGGTTAATTATTTATTAAGGGTCGGGAGGAATTGGAAGATTAAAGGGAAAGCAAAACTGAAGGAGAAAAAATATTCTTCCTAACTGAACTTGTACAGAAACCATTTTTTCTTTAAAAAAAGATTCTGCTTTATATTTACCTTATTCTTGACTTTCTGTCTCTTACTAGAGAGTTTTTTTTACACGCTCTTTTGAGGATCTGAGTGGCTTTGCTTTATAGGTTGAAAAAAGAGATGTCTCTTACAGTCTCTACCCGTTTTCCCTTCACTGAGTTTCATAGTCTCTCTAGCACTTCTTCCAAATTAGAGTTTGGTTTGAGGGAAAGGCGGCTGTTCTATTTTGTTCCGTATTTACAAAAGTCATATTTATGGGTTTTTCCCCTTGCTTAGTGCCTTTTAGTCTTTTGCAACACTGCAGATTAAATCTGCCCATAGATGGAGGCTTCACATGAAAATCTTTGTAGTGTCTGCACCTTGCATGTGGCAGAGGAGAAAAGGGTAAAATGCACACTGTCCCCAAGCACATGGAGCTGCAGTGAAGCAGCAGGATGGGCAGTGATTGTCTGTGTATTGACAAATAAAAACCCCCAGAGAGTGATGAATGTTGTCATATCTCCTGTTCCAGCCACACTGGAATGGCAAGGCTGAGCTGTCACTATGAAGTATTGCTCAGTCATCAGTCCTCTCCTTTTTTCTCATTTCATTTTATTCAGACTTCAGTAAGTTAAAGAAAATTTAGCTAGAGCAGGTGCAGAAATTCCCAAGATAACCTTTTTTTTTTGTAAGTAATACAATTCATACATCAAAAGAAGGACTGCTTGTAGAGCAATATTGTTTTCAGTAAATCACCCAAATTCATTTTGGGTATTTTTGAGTGGAAAAGGCATTTCTGTTTCTGTAGGCCTCTCCCTGGGATGTTTTGAAAGGTACAAGTTTCATTTGTTTGTTGAAAATTATTCTTAGTTTCAGTATGTTACCTTTGTGTTACATTGAATTCCAGAAAAGAGGACTATTAAAGATTTAATTTGATCTGATATGTATATTTTTAAAGGGAGAAAGGTAATGTTTGTCAGTTTTTCTCAACTTGGAATAGGAATATTTTTCAAAATCTCAATAAACTTACAGAGGATGAGAAAACTACTGACCTGTTCACCCTCTATGAGAAAAGTTCATGCGATAGCAAGAATACAGAAGTGTACATTCAGTATCTTGTTGCTCATTGAAGGAAACTTTTTACACTGTGACATACGACTTCCATTCTAGAAAATGGCAGACTAGAAAATAGAATTATTTAATTGTGTTGGAAATATTTGTAAAGAAAAGTAAAACAATTTCTTAGACTTCAGAATACAAATGCAAAAGTTCTGCTATTCTGCAGAATATGCATGTTCCCCTAAGAGGATCAGAGTGATCAGTTTGCAGAGGTATTAATAGAAGTTGGAAGTATTCAATGATTTGCAAAACAAGACCTAAAATAGACTGCCATGCAATTAGTAGCATGTCTGAATATCAGCACACAGATTTCTGACTTTACTCAATGGAGGATCCTCATTCTGAGAGACAGGGATCATTAGCCAAGTTGCAGCACAATGCAAACCCAAGTGTGTGGCTTTCTGGACATGGGTGGTAAGTCCAGAGGGTTCTGCACTGCCCTTGAGCTGTTTGCAGTTAGCTCAAGGATATCTGCATCACCCCTCATCACACAGGGTAAACATTCCTGGGTGCTTACCAGGACTTTATGATGAACAGTCTCACTCATGCTTAAATACCCCAGACAGGCTGGAAAGGATGTGCCTCCTTTGAGAATAAGTCAGTTTTTGTGGCTGCAGTGTTTGTAGTTAGCCATTGAAGGAAAATGTGCAGTCATTCAGCTTGTGTTTTTATGACCCTCTTGTCTGGCAGATGACTAAATCTGTGGATTTCCCTGTAGCTTGACTAGTTTGTTTCAACACATGGCAAAACCATGGAAAGCAAACATAAGTCATGCAATGTCTGAAACTTCACCAATTCATAGGTTTGAAAGGTGCCCACCAACAGCTCTTCCAAAATCTTTGACTGAGAAACCAGTCTCTTGATGAAAATGTTCTTTTGCTTGTTTGAAATAAAACAACACATAAGCATCAGACTGAACTGATCTACAAGGAACTGATGATTAACTGGATCTGTTTGATTGACAAAATTACGTATTGTTTTATAGAAGGTGAGAAAGTCATTAAAAATGTCAGGTAGACTAAACAACTAAAATTGAGCAGGGACTCAGAGGACTGTTCTATCACTTGTTTTCTGGATAACTTCAGATAAGTTATTTTACTTTTCTATTTAAGTTTTGTCAGTTTTCAAATGAAATATTGGCCTTGGTCTCCTCTGGAAGCTGATCTCTCTGCTTTGAGATTTACTAGTCAGCAATAAAGTCTAGGATCTGAGAATCACAAAATGTAGAGGTTTTGTGTCTGCTAGCCAGTCATTCATACCTCAGTCTGCATCTCTTCTGTAGCTGCTGGGCTGAGGAGTGTTTGCCAAGAGTCTCCCAGGCCAGTGTGTCTTATCCCTTGTACCAGCAAGAGAGGCTAAAACCTGCAGGCAGCCTGGTTGCTGATGGAGGTTAGTCGTGCTCGTGCTGCTGTGCTCTGGCAAGGGTTCTCCCAGAGGAGGATGACTGTACATTAAGGTCATGAGGCTGAGGGAGATGGTTCTGCTGGCAGAAATGGCCACTTCAGCACTTGCCACACTCCTCTTCTCCTCCAAAGCCCTGCATTCATGGAACTTGTTACTGGTAAAATGATACCTAGCATAGATTTCTTATTACAGAGAGAGACCATGTTCATTTTTGAATCTCTTTATTAGTTTAAAGACAGACCTGGAAATCAGCTCACCAGTTCCTGTGTGTGGCATCTCTGGTGCTCAGACAGCCCAATGGCACCAAAGCTGGCATGCCTGCAATGGCCCCACGCAGAGGAATTCCTGTACCTGCAGTAAGAACTTCTGGCACAGCTCAGCTGATGTGCAAGAAGCCAGAGCTAGCCACTCCAGCATGGGGCTTCCTGACTTGGCTGCAGTGCTGAGAAAATGCAGCTGTAACCCTTTTTCCATGTGAACATTTATCTGGAACTACTGTGTGGAGGAAAGGAACCATCTGATATGTTGTGTTGAAGAGAAACCCAAGGGGATTTTATGAATTTCCCTTATCTGCATTATCTTTGCCTCTCATTTTTCTGGATGAAGCAGAATAGCCTGCAGCTTTTGCCATAAATTCATTCTTTCTTCTCCATGACACAATTAGTCTTTTAACCTTTTCTGTCTGTTCTTTTGTGGTGGATATAGCCAGGATGTAAGAAAGATGAAAAGACATTTTGAGTGAACAAAATGCTAGGTTAGGGACAAGGAAAAGACTTGAAGGATCTGATTAGGTTAAATAAAGAAGCAGTAAGGTTTGGATTATCTCTTTGTTTTTCAGTTGCTGGAAATTTAGGCTTCGGGAATAGTTTGAGGTTTAGTTGCTAATTTAGGATGCATGAGCTCCACAGATTTAGAAGGACATGGATAGTTCACATTTCCATCACATGTAAGCAATAGCTCTTTTTTATGTGGTTACTCCTTGGTATTGAGAAACAGAAACATGTTCTACTTGCAGATAGATCCAGAAAATAGAAGTAGGACAACCACTTACTAAAGTGCCAGTATTGTACTGGCCTTTTGCAGCAGAAAATATATGGACAAATTAGCAATAAATTGAGAGATTGGCTCACATTTTAATTTCAGTTCTTGGCTGATGCACATATATTTCCCACCATCTCTGAGCACTCTCTCTGTATTTTATGACACTGCACAAGCAGGTCTGCTGTACTGTTCCACTTTCCAGTTGGGGCTACTTTAAGAGAGGCTAGTACTTTCTTAAATGAGTGTAACAAATTTTCTTGAAAATATAAATAAAACTCCTAAATTTTATAGGCATAATAAGCAGACAGGATTATCAAAGAGAGGCTCATGGAATATGCTTCTTGATCTTTTGATGCCTGAATGAAATGCTTTTGCTCTGAGTAGAATGTATCCCCAGTCACATTTGCTGGGGTGGCAGGGATCAATCCCTGTAGACTTAACTATTTAAAGTTCATCAGTTTCCAGGCTGGAAATCTGCACACACAGTTGCTCCTTGTCAGTACTCCTAAACTTTTCTTTAAATTTTAATTGAAAAATGGATTGAAAATGAAGCTTACCTGACAGAATTTTCTGTGGTTTCACAGTGAAGAAGTATGGAGTTTCCCCTTAAAAACTCAATAACTGTCTGAAAACCTGGAATGAATTTTGACATTACATGAGATAAGATCCATTCCAGTATTTAGAATAAATAATATTTTTTGCTATAATATATAATAAATATATATTATATATTTATAATATATCCTATAATGCACAGGAGGTAAAACCAAAACCTGATTGGGGTGAGTCATTACCATTCCTTCAAAAGAAGTGTGTAGGGATCTAGATTAAGTTCTCATGTGGGGTGCCAGTGTAGTTAAATACTGGAGTCAGTGGAGCATTGGGCAATGCCATGCAAATGTGACCCAACACTGTACCTTGATCTCTCTAAGATCTTGGTCTCTCTAAGGATTCTTCATATTAGAGATGGATGTAAAAAAAGAAAATGAGCCAACAGTATTCCTGTTACTCCTTATACAGGAATTCTCCTCTATGACTAATTTAGGAACTATTTTACCTTTTCTCTTTAATGTGCTGAGACTTCATGAACTTCTGTCTCCAGCCTTTGTAAGAGCCATTCCTTTCATATTAATGACACATGAGGTCATCAGATTCCTGAACTCAAGAGGCATGGTGCTGGAATGCCACAGCATCCACCTCTGAGCCGGCAGATATGCAGAGCACGTTTGCCATGAGGCCAAATGACACAAGGCTAAATGACACGGTGGCAACGAGAGGTCTGCCGAGTTTGCAGATGCAAGTCAGATAAAGAGAACACATGAGCTGTCCCAGCCTGCATGGTTCAACCTTCCTGACAAAAGAATGCTTCATGTCATCCCATTAGTCCCTTCAAATGTTCTCTCATTTGAGTGAGTAGGGGTTAAATATGCACACCAAATTAAAGAAAGGCATTTATTAATGAAGGCAGATAGATAGAGGTGTGGATTTGACCCACTGACAAGGTTTTGTAGAGGTGACCTGATCTTCTGCTAGATCATTTCTCTGTAGGTGTAGTTCATGTAGGACATGTTGGTCGTGTCCTGCACTGAGCCAGCACAAGGACGTATACTGCCAGCATCTAGACACAAACCTCTGGAGCATATGCCTGACACACTGCCAGTATTGCTTAAAATTCATAATGTATGAGTCCAGGCAGAGTTGTAACCATGTTTCTGGTCAACTCTTTTTGCAAAATACACATTCTTAGAACTCTCTTGCATTAAAAAAAAAGTAGTTCTTTGTTTATAAAGTGCTAGTGCTGGTGATAAGACCAAAATTCAGAAATCATAGACTCAGTACATTTTCCTCGCGTGCTGTGTCCCCCCTCATATCAAAAGATTGTAAATCACAAAATTTGAGGCTATAATTGATTTTTTTTTCCCTTTAATCAGCAGTTTCTGGCCTTCAGGTTGTTCATGAGTGTCTTCATAACAATGGCAGTTTTAACAGTGCTTTAAAACAAGCTGTACCATAGCCTCTTGAATCCATGATGTCCAGTTTCATACAAATCTGTGTTTCGTGACTGAATTCTCTGTTGTCTAATAAGATTCATGTTCAAGGTGAAGTATTTCCCATGATTGTGCCTTTCTAAATATTTTCCTCATGTTAGATTCTCTGGTATCTAATAATGATCAAAATTAGATCCAGTCTCTCCCACTGTGAAAGGACTAATGGGGTCTCCAGCTGCATCCACCTGACAAACATCATTCATCCTCAGAAGAGCTGCCAAGGACAGAAACCCACAGTGGACCACAGTGTAGCCTCATTTGTTCAGCTTGTCGTTCAGGTGGCCAAAAGTTCATCTGCACAATTAAACAGTCAAGAGTTTTAAAACTGGTGCAACAGAATGTGTAAGTTTCCCTTACAGATGAAAGCAAGTCTTGTGAAAGTAACGTTTTCAAATTTGATGTGAACCATGCGATATTTATCTCTCTCAAGCCCTACTTTGAATATTTTTTCACAAGCTGCCACATCAAGAAGGACACACTTAAATGCAGCTGATGTGTTTGAGTGAGATAAGGTTTGCAGGATTTTCAATTTTTTTAATCTCATCAGCTGCTTCCTCTTTTTAGGATTGGAGGTTTCTTATACCATACCTAATTTAGCCCACAAGGAATGGTTCCCAAAGCATTCCCAATAGAATGATAAAGACTGTTCTTCCCCTGTGCACACAGATTACAATCTTTACAAGGTACATCATTATCCATCTGAATCCAAGGAAAAACTGTCATTTAAAGTAGAGCTCCATTCATTGAATCAGTTAAGAGAGGGCCCTGTACCAAAGGGTCATTGTGGATCCTGCCTTGCTCTGCTGCTGTATGATAAGGACCAGAGTACATTAAATCTCTTGTGACTCAGCTGCAGTCAGACTAAAATTTATTGCCTAGTTGCTGCTACAGCATATGGATTTGTCTTTCCCTGAGTACACAGATATGCAGTAAGTATGCACGGAGTCCTGTCGAGGGGAGCGAGCCTGTTGTTTTGCAACAGACTGTTGTGGCTGCTTCAGGGGCACCTGAAGCTTCCAGAAGGAAAAGGAATTAGCTGGGTACAGTGGAAATTTCTGCAAATGGGTCAAAGAGTAGTGCTGTTAAAAGCCAGAAAGCAGGTGCACACAATGTCGTTTTTGAGTGGACGAACGGTGTCAATAGGCAGTCAAACCAGAACAGCTCCATTGCTCATTAATTCTGTCTCTCGTTACACCATTTCCTGTTCATTAACTCCTTCCTGCATTTCCCCCCTCTCCGGAGCACGTTACTCAGACTCAATCATTGTCTCCAAAAGGGAAGGGTGTTGAAAGAAAAGGCCAGAACAAGACCCGCATTCCCCACTTCTCCCAAACTAGCTTTTCTGCTAGAAAGAAACCAAACAAGCATTTTACACTTCCTTGGAAAGATAAATGTAATTCAGGCTTAAGGAAGGTATGTGCCCTCCAGCCAGGATTTAACTTTGTGCTGCTTAGTCTGTCAAGAAAGCTTGTTTTGTTCTGAAAGGTCTGTCGTACCCACCTTCAAATCTCACCCATGCTCTAAATCTTTCAGGGAGAAATAAACACAAGAGTCTGGCTTTGTTTTAACTGGCCTTTGTAAGGAGGGCAATTTGTTTCTTCTTGCTTTTTTGTAAGTTTTGGTATATTTTAAGTGGGACTGCTATGCTTTTCTGAGTGTAGTGGCAGCTTGATGAACTGAACGGAGCCACACACAGATAAATTGTTCTCTGAGAAAGGCAGCAAATGGCTTCTGTTGATAGGTATCCATTGGCTTACCACGGTCCATGTTTCTCAGTGCTGGAGGCCACAGAAGTATCATGTCTGGTCTCAGGCCCTGTCCAGCATGGACAAGGGGCCAGAGAACCTTCTCCTTTGCCATTCTTCAGAATGAGTCAAGTACAGCAAGTCTCTGTAAGATACCAAAGCTCTGTGCATGGGTCTGTGGGCTGGAGAGCTCACATGCCTTGGCCACACAGCACCTTGTTTTTCTGGGAGGATAGGGAGCTGGCAGGGAATACAGTCTGCAACATAGTTTTTTCTATCCGTTGTATTCATAGGCACCAGCAATGGCAACATTTTGTTAATGATTTCATCGCACATATCCCACATGTTCTTAGGCTGTTGTGCCAGGCCTGGACCTTTCACACAGAAATGCTGCACATGGCTTTAGGATGGCTGGATACAGTTCTGCAACAAGGCACGGATTCAAATTAAACTCTCCATTAATGGCCCCTGTAACATGTGCCCATAGCTGTAAACACCTTGGTGTATGTGCAGAACCCTTTCATGTCAGCTTTGCAGGAATGGCCTCAAAGCCATGCAGAAGTGAAACAAGCAGCAAGGAGAAAAGGGATGCTGTTCACACATTCAAGGAGTTTCTTAGGAGAAGCCATGTTCTCAAATCTTTCCTGGCAGTTCACTTTCAGCTTTATTCCAGGTGGCCCCTGCCTGCCCAGTCCCGCACAGTTGAGTAGCTGTGGGGTGAGCACTGTGGTGAGGAACACCCCCAGCATTTTCATTCAGTGCTCACTTTCAAAATGTGCGGGGATGGATGGGGGTGAAGAACAAAACCGAAAAAGCTGACACGCGTTATTTAGGACATACAGACTTGATTATGGATCCTGAAGGTGCTATAAAACTGACGGATTACAGGTTCAGCATTTCTGGGATTTGAGCTGCCTGCCTTCCACTGTGCTTTCATTGTATGAGCTCCCCCTCGTTTCCTTGCTTTTTGCTGGAAGCACTGCACTGGAGCACAAGTGAAGTGAAGCAGGCCCTAACTAGACCCAACAGCTGCCTTTTGTTGCTGCTGTGGAAACAGCTGAAAGGGGGTAATATAATCGTTCGTCTGTGGCAGGTCAGCTGCATATCATAAGCACCTTTCTCAGATTCAGGGACCCGGAGGCAGCTCCTGTGGTGATGTAAATGCTAATTGGGCCCACAACAGGCTATTTTGTGCCCCATTTGACATACTAAGCACTTGTTCTGTCCCATGTGCATAAAGTTGACTGAACAGATATTCTTTGCCATCTTTATTACAGTCAGACTCATGTTTCATTCATGTGCAGGAGAGGTCTTTGTACTGGTTCCTGTAAGTGGAAGGAATGGTTTCTATACTTTCTGATATGTTTCTCATCTTCTGTGCAGCAAAACTTTTCTGTGTTATCAGTCAGCTCAGACTTGGAGTGTTCGCATTTGGGGTGCTGGATTTTTTCCTTTCCTTTCTTACATATAAGCAAGTTTTGAATGGTTGTTGGGGGTTGTTTTTACAAAAATCAAACGCACCTGGACTCACACCAGTTTTGTGTTTTTCTGTCTGAGATGATTTATTTAAAAGCAGGTTTGATGGAAAAATATAGAATAAGTCACAGAAGAAATCATAGGAAGAAAAATTCAATGGTTTATCATCGCAAATCTCAGATTATAATGGGCTGGGCACTATTTGAGTACTTACAGTGAGACTGGGGGTTGCTGTTCCTAGAAACGAACACAGGAGTGTGTAAATACTGAAACAAGCTGAGCAGCAAAATTAAAGAAGTGGTCTGGGAACAGTGTGCCTGAACTTTAGATGCTGATTTTAATGTGTTCTTGGCCACAACAGTTCGCTTATTTGAACTTCAGTTTTCCCCTATCAAGTCCACTCACTACCCTTTTAAAGTACTTTAAAGCCCCACCTCAGACAGGGTTGTAGCTAGTCAGAAACTGCATATACTGAGTCTCCAAAAATCCTTTGCAGCTCTTTTGAGATAGCATTTGTTCTGCTGAGGTGGAGTATTACAGTATTTCCCTGGCCAAATACTGTGTTGGATGTAGTCAGTCTGTATCAGAACACTGAATGAGAGATCACAGGAAGTGAGCATTCATTGGTTTGGCACAGGAGAGCACATAACATGCCAGCTGCAGGTATGGGTACAGTAGGAGGTGCATCAGGGAGATCTGTTATTGATCAGACATGGAAGGAGTGGCATTAAGTGTCTGCTTGGAAAAAAAAAATCAGGGAATAAATGTGAAAAACTAATTCAGAAACAAACAAACCAGAAAACCCCTGTTGCTACCTGTTTAAGTCCCTGTACTGGAAATCTTGAGTTACACTTCATTTACTCTGCATTTTTATTTCACAGGTTCAGGTTCAGCGGTCGTATTCTTGGCCTTGCTCTCATTCATCAGTACCTTCTTGATGCTTTCTTCACAAGGCCATTCTACAAAGCACTGCTAAGGCTGTGAGTATAACCGTGCAGAAACAGCGATCCCACCGTGAATCCTACAGAGACACAGACCCTCAGGGAGCTGCTTCGAGTGCATTGACCTTCAATTTCTTTCTGCTGTTGTTTTGTTGCTCTGCAGTAGAAAATCAACACATTTTAATTTTTCTTTGCTTTCTCCAAGAATTTGCCGTTCATAAATACTATGTTGAAAAAATAAATAAGTATGACATTTAGAAACACATCAGAAAGTACTGACACGTAATTCCAGAGTTTACTACTGATGGAAAGTTAAGAAGATTTTGCTAGGTGGAAGACTAAAAAACATCTTTGATGGAATGAAACAAAATAATAATGAAATAAGGACAGAGGTTGTATTAAGCAAAAATACATCATTTGCCATGCTCCACTGGTGGAGTAGCTTTTCATTCTAAAGCATAACTTGGGTTAATTAAGAATGTTAATGTAGATATAACCAATGAATGGTTTTTTTGGTCTTCTCCTGTTTTTTTATTTTAGTAAGCATAAGCTACCAATAATACATTATTTTCAGTCTGAATTTTTAAGGTTAATTTGTATTGACAATCAGTCCCTCTTTAATCAATAGACTGAAATAAGACAAGGTACATAAAATTTTTGCAACAATAAAAAAAGCCATAAATATTAACTCAAGACTGCAATTAAACGCTAAAGAGCAGAATAAAATGTAGCTGAAACAGGTTGTCAATTAAGATGATTCCAAATCAGCAAAGATACCTGTCTTAACAGTCCTTTAAGTCCTTTATCATGTTAGTCTTTGTTGGGTTTTTTTTAACTACTGTTATTTCTGGGGTACAAACACTCATATCTATATTGTACCTGATCTAGTCTGAAAATAGGCCAAAACCTAGGGTTATCCCTGCATCCTTATTGCCCCTTTAGGGAATTGGAAACCAGGCTGCTCATAACATCCACCTGTTCTTTCAGCAGACAAGGATGGCTCCTTTTTAGCAGAAATTTAGGCTGCCTGGCCTTCCCTGTGTCAGTCCTGTGTGCTTACCTGGCAGATGATAGGTAATGGAAGCAGCCAGGCACGGCATGGCGGGGCTGAAGGGACACGTGTACTGTGAAGTGCAGGACATCTTGAAGATCCACATAAAATCAAGCCCCAGGGGTGTCTTTTGACAGCAAATAATACAAGCAGCCAACAGATCTGGCCTTGAGCCCAGCTATGCAAAGCAAACAGTTGCAGAACTGTTTCAAGATGGTCTGTGAAACATGCTTTGATGTTAACAAAACTAAATGAACTTCAGTTTTATGTTGGATCTTGAGTAAATTTGTTCACATACTTAGTAGGAAATCATGCTGCCAGTAGTCACAGGGCCATATCTTTTTCTTGTCTTGCAATCAGGCCATGTGATTTAAGTGACTTAGAGTACCTGGATGAAGAGTTCCATCAGAGCTTGCAGTGGATGAAGGATAACAATATCACTGATATCCTGGATCTAACCTTCACAGTGAACGAGGAGGTATTTGGACAGGTGAGCATAGCTATGCAAAACATTTGAAAAGCAAATTTGAAGCTGACAAAGTTGAGCATGATGAACATCTTTCTGTCAGAACAGATCCTTTAGCCTTTCAATAACATTTTCTTCTCCTACCTTCTGTTTCTTTCAAGCCACCTGTTCCAAGGCAGATGTTTATTCTTAGGGTGTATAATATACAATACCAGCCCCTCTGCAGGCCTGTTGAGCCACACACTGATGAGCATGAGGAATTCTCTGGAGTGCAGCTTTTCTCTCCAGGGTGTAGTTCACACAGATGTGGCATTTGGTGAATGCAAGCAATGTAACTTAAAGCTGATGTGACTGAAAGGATGGGTTAGGAGGGAGAAAAAACATTTGACAGGTGGTGTAGGACCTGGCTACCCTTACCATCATTTTGTCTAATCTCTCCCTATTAGATTCTGTGTCTCTTACTTACCTTGCATCTACTTAACAAATTGGTCTGTACATCCATTTATTGTGCTTTCTACAGCTCAGTTCTCTGTAACCTGGCTGACCACTATAGCCTTAGGGAGAGTGCAACACTGGCTTAAGTGCAGTCTGGCAATCAGAGTAAGTGTCTCCTGTGGGATTCTTTGCCTTGCACTGAAGCCGTCATGCTCTTTGCTGTTGCAAACCATGCTGGATTGTAACTGTTTCTGGGAAGCCTTGAATGGAAATCAAAACAGTATTCAGACCATGATTAAGGATCTCCAAGGAGATACTGAAAACTAGAGGGGCTGAAGAACCAAGCTCACCAAGCAGTGCAGAAGCTCAGGGAATGGGTAAGGAGCAGACAGTGTCAAAAGGAGCAGAGAAATCAGGTGGAATATACAGAGAATGGCTCTCACCACTTGACAGTAAAGTTGCCTGGAGGGGTTTGCACAAAGCTAGGGTAGTTCTGTGAGCAATTGAAGAGTTAGACAAGTCTCTGAGGGGAGGAATTCCAGCCCTGCTCAGCTATGAGCTTGAAAATAACAGAAGGCAAACCAGGCTTCAGGCAGTATATTAAATACTGAATTTAGCCTGCATATAGCAAAAGGTTACAAAGGATGAGCAGAGTTACGGGTAGATAAAAAGGATGGGGCAGAAGAATTAAAGTAGGAAGCCTCTGTAGGAACAGTAACACTGTTTTTCCACAGTCTTAAATGCAGGATTTTTTCATGGACTTGGAACTGAGAGCTTGCATGACATTGAACTGACAGTGCAGTTATGGAAGATATGGCTACATAAGACTAATACACAAAGGCAGACAGACACATACAGACATATTCCCAAAGGCAGATGAGACAAGTTTGTATTTACAAGGGAGGACTACAAAGTTGAATAAGAACTGAGTTGCCCTGATGCATCTGCAGGTAACATTTGGCACGCTAGTTGCTTGTTACACTCTCCTCGAAGGAAAGAGAGCAGTTGCATAGGAGTCTGTTGTGGAAGATAAGAGATGGCTCCAAAGATAATAGAAAAAGATCACTCTGTTGTAGATACTGTGGTATGAAAGCAAAAGAACACTAAAAGCCAGATTTTGATGCTGTTGTCTAGTCCTTTATTTCCTATGGACTGGACACTGACCTTGCTAGAACTAGTGATGGTGGGTAAGGTTGGTTCTCACTGTGAATTACAACCGTCAGAATCCAAGCGTCCTAAGTGAAAGTCAGATTTTCCTCTTCAAACTTGCCAAGTGCTGACAGCAAAATAACAAAGAAATTGCAGTCACATTTTATGCTCACAGATGGATCCTAGTTGGAAATTCTTCCAAGCCAAGAGTATCTGACCACTTAAATGCCATCTGAGTAAGTACTTTACTTAGTACACGTGCAAGTGTATATCACAGTGGGAGCTCTGCTAATACAGGGAAACTGGATTTCAAGGGCTGGGTAAAGGAAAAAATAAATATACCGACTCCTTGAGAAGCTGTATAGTAGATGGTTACAGCCCTTTTGTCCTGCTTCCACAATCACTTTATTATGGACCAGTCACTGCTGCTTTCATATTTTCTTTCTTGTCTTATCTCTGATGTTTATTGAACTTCTAAGGCTTTCAGGCTAAATCCTCGTTCTTGGTACTTTCTTAAGTAGAATTTACTCCAGGTCAATTCCAGCCTTCTTGCATACTGGAACGCGGAGCACTCCTGTAGCAGCAGTGATACAACATCAAATCAAGCATTACACATTTTTACTGGTTGGGATTGAATAACAATTTGAGAATTTCACTTATAAGATGGAGACATGTCAGTTGGTCGTGACCTAAAGTGCTTTCTCGTGCTTTTACCCGATAGAAAGTGTTCAAGTGTTCTTCCAGGCCTTACTCTGAGCTCTCTTTGTGGATACAGCATGTCTCTGAGCCGTGGCAATTGTTCCTATCAGGTAAAAGGAATGAGCTAGATAGGTTGAAATGTCTCCTTGCTACTCTGAAGCTTGATTCTGGATTGTAGCTCACAGTTGTGGCTAATGCCCCTAAGAACAAAAACCTCAAAAGAGAGATACGTTGCTATTAATTGCTAGTCTCCAGTCATAGATAGCTAATAGTATTTGAATTTATATGGATAATGAGAAGTTGAAAAAATTAATGGTTTTCTAGGTGTTTGTGGGAAGTCTTGCAGGAGATTGTGAACATCTGGACTTCTGGTCATGCTTAAAGCTAGACAACATTTAGTCTCTGGTTTGGCAGATATATGTTAATGGCTCACAGACTTGAAGAATACAGCATGGTAGCAGGGACAGAGCCTTACTTTCTGGACAGTGCAGCATTGCTTGTATAATAGTGATGCAATGATTTATGTTTGGGAATTTAACCTGAACCAGCTAAGAATTCCTAACTCCTTCCATCCAGCTTTACTTGTTCTTGCTGTTTCTCAACAAAGCTACAGATTAGATGACTCAGTCAATGTTTCTTAATTAATAATATTGCAATAGGTCCCTCAAGTAAGGTGACCTAAATACTGCCTATGCTGTGTGCTGTCTGTTGAGCTAATAAATAGATAATAGTAATGAATATGTATTCATACAGTTCATTTACTGTGAACTGTATTCATTACTGTGAACCACTGTCTGTGGTGGACATCATTGTTATAGCAGCAGAAAACTGAAGAGGAGAGCAACATATTCCTCCTTTTAAATCCACTAAATTGAATAAAAAACATTACAATGAAAATACAATTTTCTGTCACATGGGAGGAGGAGTATGTGCTTACTGGGTAGGATCCAGAGTGATTCCTTAAATCACTTCTCAATCTCAAGCCTTAGTAACTCAAGCCAACTAAATTAACTATTAAAATGCAAAGAAATGCTGCAGCTCTTGCTTAAAATAAGGAAAGGTTATTTACAATACAAACTCTTCTCAGGTTTGAATGGCTGGTACAAAATTCCAGATCCCACAGTGACTATTTATCTGTGCAAGGTCTTGTTTTGGGTAGTGGATTGGGAGTATTCATTTTATGATACTTTCTTTAGCTGTTGGCATTTCTGAGTAAACACTTTTACTAGCACTTGGGGAAGGGTAACACTTCTTGCCTAAGAGACAAGTAGATATCCCTTCCAGTTGGCAAAGCAGTCTGCCTATTCCAATCCTGTGATTGCCTCTCCATCCTGTTGTTTCCTGTGCTGTTGCATGGATGATCTCATGTTTGGAACACAACGGGATCCATACAATGCTACACCACTGTTCATCTTTGTTCTGTAGGTGACAGAGAGAGAGTTGAAATCTGGAGGGGCAAATACAGCGGTGACAGAAAAGAACAAGAAGGAGTACATCGAGAGAATGGTTAAGTGGCGAGTGGAACGAGGAGTGGTCCAGCAAACAGAGGCCCTGGTCCGTGGCTTCTACGAAGTAAGTAACAAAGTGATGCTTCCACAGTCATCCCTCCTTCATCTGAATGAGAGTAGCACCCTGGTTAAATTGTGCTTCGTCATTACCCTAGAGAATTGCTACACCGACACAACTACACAATTGCTACACAAACAGCAAGGAACTGGAGTTCTTGGATCTCTACAGAGAAAGTTCTTGGATCTCTACAGAGAAAGACCTTGGATATGGCATGCTTAGGATTAAAGGAGAAAGAAAAGAAATGTGTCTTCTGAATATGATAAAGCATTATTTATGATCAAGAGTTAAGAATGACACTGCTTTCCATTCACACAATAAGAGAAGTAGGCATTTAAAAATTTTGTTCTACCATGTTGTGATTTTAGGTTTGGGTTAGGGGTCTCTGAGAAAGATTGTGAAGAATTGTACACTTTGATGAAAAGCTGATGAAACACACTGTGTCTTCAGGGATTCATTCCAGTAAAGTCAGTCCGTGGGTGCAATCCAACCTGTTCTCTTGCTGCTGGTATTCCTGGATACTCCATTGTTGTCCCTGGATTTTGCAAGCTATCTTTGCTGAAGACCTGGATCTGGGAACATCTTTCTGGCAGAGCTGTTTCAAGGACCGGGTGAAAACCTGTGGCTTTGCTGACCAATCCATGTAGTCACCTGTTCTGTCCCCTCCCTAATCATACATAAACATGTGAATGCAAACATTCAAACTTTGTCAGAAAAAAGAGCTGGCCCCCAGAACCATAGGTTTATAGGACTTTGCTTCATTTCCAGTCTGAACTGTGCTCACAAGTGGTTTTTGTTCCAGGTTGTAGACTCCAGGCTTGTCTCTGTTTTTGATGCCAGAGAACTGGAGCTAGTTATAGCTGGCACTGCAGAAATAGATCTCAATGACTGGAGAAACAACACAGAATATCGTGGAGGTAAACTGCCTGCTCATGTTTACTATTGTCTTGACTGTTTCAATCTAAAACATGGAAGTCTTGCTCCATGTTTTCCTTCTGTCCTTCCTGAGGCAAATGCCCTATTTTGTCCTGGAAATTACTATGAAGAATAACTCCTGAAATAAAAAAGTAAGATCTCAGGTTTGGATCAACAGGTATTGTGGTGTTATACTACTGAAATTGCTTCTGCTATTTTTGTCCAGATTTTATCTATTCAATTCCTGCAGCCTTAGCAGGGGTTTCGACTGTTAAGGACTGAAAAGGATTTGCACAATTAGATCTAAAAATTACAAGTCATCTAAGATGACTGACTGAACTCTGGGCATCACAGAAAGTAGATCCACAAGACCTCCTGGCTTCAGCAGGGAGCTGAAATCAGGAGCTGAATTTCACAGTTCCCAAATACATTTCGACAACATACAGATCTTGCATAACTGTCCCCTCACCCTAAACTATGTCAAGTTGGATTTTTTTTCTTTTGTCTAATGTTTGGTCTGGTTTTTCTTTAACCAATGATTTATCCAGGCTGTCTTGGATGATGGAAAAATGTGAAATCCACCAGTTCTGCACCACAAGTGGAAAGTTCCTGAGTTTCACATATCCTCCCCTGAAATACAAGGTTTCAATCTCTGCTGGTCACTGCCCAGCCTTTGGGTTACCTTGAAATACGCAGCTTACCACAAGGACAGCTGGTCCCCAATGTTATTTTCCTCCTACATTTTTCTATTTAACTTTTGAAACTGATTCAGCCTGGTATATGCTGGCTCTCACAGGCACAAACCAAGGCTCAGAGCCCGTCAGGTGGGAAGCTTGCCAGGGAAGGGCTTGTGGCAGCAAACTCCTCTCCATATGTTGAACACTATTGCAGTCCAAAAGAGAATTTACTTGTGAACCAGAAATTATTAGGATGTTAAGACTCACACTGTATGGCATATTGCTGTTGCTCTTAATATCTCATGCATGCAACCCCAGTTCTTGCCAAGATATTTGTGAGAGACCAGTGAATCTCTAATACATATTTGAGTTTCAGGGTCTGAAATGAGTTAGTGATATTATTGTATCTACAGCCGGGACAAAATGGAAGCTGGGACCTACTGCTAATGAAGAACAAAACATATTGTTAGGCCAGAATCTTTCCAGTAGGAGATCTACTGCCCCATGCTAATGGGAACTTTCTTCAGTGTTGGTCTTCCCAGTTAGGAGGGAGTGATTTTTATTTCTCCTGCTTGCTGTAGGCTACCATGATGGACACATAGTGATACGGTGGTTCTGGGCAGCTGTGGAGAGGTTTAACAACGAGCAGAGGCTGCGATTGTTGCAGTTCGTCACAGGAACGTCGAGTGTGCCGTACGAGGGTTTTGCCGCTCTCCGAGGGAGCAACGGCCTGCGGCGCTTCTGTATAGAGAAATGGGGGAAAATAACCTCCCTCCCAAGGTATGTCCCAATCAGGACTTTGTACCAGAATTGCTGTTAGAAACATAGGCCTGGTACTTCATTGCATCTCTCTGTCAGTTTATAAATACAGTAAGGAGACCTAAAAAAAGACAAAACAAAGCAAGAAACAATTATCAGTTTGTTGTTCTGTAATTGCATTTAGAGAAAAGTGTTCTCTTTTGCTGCCTTTTTGATTTGCAGTCTCAATTCAAACTACTTGTAATCTTTGGAAATGGTTAAGCTTAAGATTTCCATAGGTTGAAACTTAGTTTTCTTATTTTGATTCTAGAACAGATTCAGATCAACAGGAGCCTGTCAGCTGATTCTGTTTCCTTTACTTCCAAAATGATAGAAAAAATACTTGTGAATTTACGGAGACATGAAAGCCAAAATCTGTTTCTGAGTTTTGGCTAGAGACCTGAGTGTAATCCCTTCATTTACTTAGTCTGATGGTTCCTTTTTTTGTAATGGAGAAGCTTAGGGACAAATCTTCAGACCATGTGGTGATAATATCCAATTTGTTGCATCTAGTTCAGTGAGCCAGCTTGGAGCAAATGAGCTATAATGTCATACAGAATCAACAGACTTGGCAGTGATTCCCAAAGGAGGGGTCGTCTTCCTTTTCAGAACAAAGGGGCAGGAGCACAAAGGGGTGGACTTGCCTCAGGCCACCCAAGAGAGCCCTGGCACAGCCAGTGATGATTTCAGCTTTGAGTTCTGCTTTACCACTTTATGGGTGACCAGCACTCATCACTCCTTACTGAAGTGCATCACCTTTTCTTGAATATCCTGACAATGAGGCTCTGCTGCATTGGGATTACAGAGCATTTCATTGCCTCTGAGATACTTATGCTACAGTGGCCCTATTACATCCTATTTGCCCTCAAAGGATGCCTTCTTCTTGCTCTTATCATTGGCTTTCAGCTGCTCTCCAAAGGAGGCCACTTTTATGGCACAGAGCAAAAATTTCATCTCATAGAGTTCGCAAATATAGTCAGACAATCAATTAACAAAGGGTCTGGTCCAGTTTTCTCATTACTTGCTCTCCATGTTGTTTACCTGTGGAGGAAGCCCAGTCCTCTGACAGGCCTCCTTCCTGGAGATCTGCCCCCTAAGATAAGACAAAACTGCTCAGTCATGGTGACTAAGCTGTGGACCCCATCCTGCTTCAGGACCCCATGTTATCTTCCTGTTAACTATTGGTCATTTTATCCCAGTCTCAGACCATAGGCCCTTTTCCCAATTCTTCCCTTCCCTATAAAAACCCCGGCTTTTGCCCAGATCAGGGGTAGATCGTCACTGGCCTCCTTTGCTGAAGCCTGCAATAAAGAACTCCTGTGGAATGCCACACAGTCTCCCCTCTCTTGTCTATGTGTTGGCTGGAGTAACCCATGAACGGAGCTGGCTGGGCTGATCACAGTTGATCACAAGAGCAGAAATCACTTCTAAAACAGCTGATCACTTGAAGACTCTGGCCATGCTCCTAAGCGTTACCCCTGTCTGGAAACTGCCTGAAACTCCCCGGACAGCTGCTCCTTCTCGGGATGTCTATCCAGGATTGTTGCTGGCAGAGCTGGGGGTCGGATGGACCCCCAGACCCAGCTGCAACATTTACCCAGAAACATACCAAAGACATGGACTTGAGCAAACATCTGGAGTTCTCTGGAGAGAAAAGGCCAAATCTGGTCACTCTCTCAGTCCAAGCCTGCTCAAGGCCATGTTTATGCAGTGGAAGATGCAGTAACTGGAGCCAAGGCACTGCATCAGAAGGCATTCAGAGCTGACATTTTATGTGGACTCCCTCTAAGGTCAGGAAATGGGAGTAAGTGTTTTCAAGTAACAGTTCATTTCACCTGAACACAGACTTCTGAAATAGCTCAGCTGAGTCACAGCTGGTACATTTTGGTTTGTGTCCGTCTACCATAAGCACTCTATGGAGATTGTATGGAGAGCTAGATGTGGGCACTGAGATTTGAAACCAGATGAAAACATGTAAGGTCAGTGAGATGACTCATGCCCTCTGAGCTTCAGCCAGCAATGTGGTAAGAAAACCTGAGAGCAACAGTTTCGTATTTGTAGTTCAGATCCTCCTTTTGCAGTATATATGTACAGTCAGGTTCTGTGTTAAGGGTTTCAGAGCTTACCGAGGGCATTCCTCCTTGCACAAAGTCAGCAACCATCAGTCACAAACTCTGCAGCACTTCTGCAGAGCTCTCTTTGCATTCCTTCTGGGGTGCAAGGGAGTGAGAGGGGAGGGTGGACCTTGGTGCATGCACAGAAAATGCCCTGGGCTGACCCGTCAAGTTCTGAAAAGGTAATTGGCCCCTTTCTGCTCTGTTTAACTTTCTTTGTGAACCTAGGCATTACTTCTGACTCAGATTCAGTTAGCCTCAATATTTTATGTTTGTGTGCTGATCTCTGAATGGGTTGCTCTCCCTGAAAGAGGCCTCCTTTCCAGGTGAAAGTTGGTAGCACTTGTTAGAAGTCTTAGAGTTCTGCATTCATTTTAGCCAGGGGAAAAAGAAACAAAACTTGCTCATGGGGAATAAACACAGCTTGCTCACCATGAATTATTGCCTGCATTTTTATAAAATTATGGGGTGCTGCCAAGTCTACACAGTGCTAAGAAATGCGTAAAACACACAGGCTAAACCTGGAGGTTCCCTAAATCCTTAGTTAAGCAACTAAATGAGTGTTATTTAAGACTTGTTTTTAAATACCTGGTTATGGTTTGCCCATGTTTATTTAGATATATTTATGTACTTTAGACTCACAGGCTAAAAAAAAGTCATATGTCATATCCTGTCAGCATTTTAGCCCTGCGACATGATAACTAACTTCACCATAAACCACAACAAATTCCCTTTTCACTTTAACTGCTGTACTAAATGTTGAGAACTTTTTGCTCTATCAGCAGAGTCCATGATTATTTCTCTGTTCCCTTACTTCTGCTCCAGATAGTTGAAGTAGTTAGGCAAATCTCCCATATATACTGTCCTTGCACTTTGGCAATGGAGCATGCAACTACCATTTGCTTATAGTGAGCAGAGATGTGCTAACACCTAAACTAGATAGGCTAGTACTGTTTGCACTTGCAACAGCAACATGGCAAGCCCAGGAAAAAAAGGCATGGTGTAAAATTCTAAAATGAAATGCTTTTCGAAGAATAACCATAATACATGACACTTAAAGTGTTTCTTGAAGGCACTGAGGACAAGCAAGATGTTTTTAGGAAGGTTGAACATCCAGTAACTTCATTCTAAATTGGTGGATTTGTTCATTAGTACCAGTTCCCTGCATGAACAGGGTAATTGTGGTGTAATATGTTCATCTAAGACAAAGAAGAGTAAGATTACACCAGTATTTTATTTCTGGAGTATGCACATGTGCCAGACACATTATCCTTATCTATATTTACTTTCAAGATCACCTAAGTTAGAAAGCTGAGGCACCATACAGCACAGAGATGCTGCTCTAATCCCAGATCTCCAGACAATGACCATAAAGCAGGTTCCAAAGAGGCTGCCCACTTTGCAGATCTGTCAGTGTAAATCTGCATCATGGGTTCTTCCAAGCTGGTGTAACTTGTCATAGAAAATAACAGGTTCAATCACTTGTTCATCAAGGTTGAGTTTTACTCTTCTTATATAAATTGCAAATCTTTGCCCCAAAATGAGGACGTTGCACCTTTAACTGGTTGCCTGAGTAGAGGTGGTTGGAGAATTCTTGCAGCTATAGCCTCTTCTAAAGCAGGAATCCTCTCTTCACCTCTTCTGGGTCACGTAGGTTTGTAAATGGAATCAGTTTTACTAGTAGTTCTGCAAGAATGGATTCTTGTTCCCCACCAAACATTAATGAAAAGGCACTGGTTTTCTAGCTGGAATAGCATAGCTTCATTTGGTACCATGGGAGAAGAATTCCTGGCCCAAAACAGACCTGTGCTAGGAGCTAACAGTGTTTTCTGCTATAGCTGAAGGAGGCAACAGTTCAGTCTTCCTAAATCCTCAGTTGGCAAAAGTGTTCAGTGCCTACAAATGCCACTGTCCCACCTTGTGGTTGCATTCCTCACCTGGCAAAAACTCCTGCCAGCTCCAAGATTATTTGGTCTGTTTGAGTACCAAGTAAGTAAGGACCTCAGTATGTATCCCAGGGATTCAAATAATCACATTTGACGCAATGAGGTCGCTTTTCTCAACGGTGCTGAGCTGCAACTACCCTTTCATCAGAAGAGATTTTCATTCAGCAGTGTAGTGTGTGTTATGTATGATACAGATTACTAGTGCTAGTAAATATCTGATCTTTTATAAGAGAATTCTGTTCCTCTCTATTGGATGATCAAGTATTTAATCACCACAGAATCCCATATTATAATTTAAAAAAAGATTGTGTGTGACTACAAAGAATTTTATTCTCATAATTTCCTTCTTTGACAATGGGCTAAGTGCATGGGCTTTGCTGTCTCTTACCTTTCCTTATATCCCATCCATCTTCTTTTTCCTCTTTTTTTCAAATATAACAGCAATATCAGCTACAAATCTACATTCATCTATTATGCACTGATTCCTTGACAGCATATAAGTGTTCCTTCTTACAGACAAGAGGAACAAAAGCTCCTACTTGTGGGTTCTGAGATTGATAAAAAGGGGTTTGTGGGTTCATTTAACAAAAGCAAGGTGAAAAGGAGAACTGTCCGGTTTCTGCCTGACAGGCATGATTATGTTAGTATGTAACCCTTACTTTAGTAGATAGTTTCAAGCTATAATTAAGATTGGATAGGGTTGTGTGCCCACTTTTACTGCCTTTGGACTCTCATCTTTATGGGGAATAAAGGAAGTGACAAAGAAAGGAAGAATGCAAAAATCTTAAAAGCTTATACTCATAATTTTTAGAAAGAATTCTTAGAAGAAAAGAAATAGCATAGCACTGTGACCAATGAGCAAGATTAAAGGTTCAAGCCCACCAGAACTATATTAAGCAATAAAGACAGACTGCCAGGAAGAATGAAATTTTAAGTGGTCCATTTACTGCTTAACTTACTGCAGGATGAGGGCATACGAGGGTCAGAGTTGGTTTACATTACTTTATCTTGCATTTTCTTCTGGAGAAGCCAGAATCCTTCCCATAAAAGCTCTTGCCAATGTAATTCTTATTCCAGGCCTCACATTCCCTGAACACCCTCTCAAATGTCAGCAGGCTTATATAGTAGGAGGCTTAAATCAAGGGAAGAAATATTCTCTTTGCTGTGACTACTTCTTGCACTACTGATGTAATGTTTTCACCCCAATATGTGTGGCAAGTGTTCCCTGGATTATGCTTATTGTAGTCACTCTCACTGGGACCAGTAGTAGGAGGCCAACATAATTCAGGAGGAATTGACCCCTTTGGAGGATGGAGCACAGTTAGACAACAGTGGGCATTATGGAAAGTCATTGACTCTTAATTTCCCTGTGTACTGCAGTATCACAGAATATATGATGAAAACCAGAAAGTTTTGTACGTAAGTATCTTCATGTAAGATTGAGTGGGCTTCACAGGCATCACTGGAGTTGCAGTAGATCCACATTTGTTTCACAGACCAGAATATGAACCCAGATTTTGCCTTTAGCAATGTTTTATGTTTTGCACTGTAAGTAGGTGGAAGTGTAAACTGTACCTGGATAGCACTCCTGAAATGCTGCTTTCGTTTCAAATTTGATGACCTTTCTTTGAAGTGCAAGGATTTTTTTTCTGTGAAATTCTTGAGTTGGAGAATACAAGAGTCTTGCTTAGCAAAATGCTTCAGTGTTTCTAGACACATTAACATGCTTTCCTTTATTTGCTCCCCACAATAAATTCCTTGAGACCTTCTATAGAAGAGCCCACATCTGTAAACCTCATAGTAAGAAAAGAAACTGATCTTTTTTCTGAGCTTGACTAGGTCAAGGATGACTAAAAGTCAACAGCATTGCAAGGTTGTTTCATAACCAGTGAGAAATCAGATGGATAATGATCAGTCAAGATAAATGTTTGCAAGAAAGTAAATACCAGAGTCAGTGGCTGTGGATAGGTCTGTATCACACAATAGGATGCACAACAGTAATGTCTGAGATGCTGTTGTCTCAAACAGTTAAATGTGCCACAGCTGAGTACCGTACAGAGGTCTGGTTCTGCAAAACTACCTTTGAAAAATTCACACCTGAGCCACCATGGCTGTGCTCCTCAAGACTGGTGTCTCTGCATGGGGCTTGCCTGTGATAAACATGTTCTGAATGGACTACAAGAATCCTTCTGTTAATTAACTCCCAGTGGTTGATACATATTGCCAATGGATTGTAGAAACAACTTACATTGCCAAAGATTGTTGAGATAAACAGTAAACAGTGCAGGGCTACTCATGGGTAATACACATGAGCTGCCATGTTTAATTTCAAGAGATGAATTAAATAATGGCTTTATTAATGTTCCTTTTTTCAATAATTCAAGCATTCCTGCTCATTTCCACAAATTCTGTGTTTATTTGTATTCTCTTCAGAGACTAACCAGCTAACAGATCTTCATTTAGAAGGAGAAAAAGGATGGTAAAAGCTCTCCTAATTGAAATTCTGTAGTGCAGTGAAGATTACGTGCCTCTGGCTATTTCAGTTGCCTGATTGCTTTTAATGATTCACCGCTGGTGCTTGATAAAACTCTACCTCTGAATCTACAAGTCTCAGGCCAGCCTATCTACTAGCATTATGTCTTTCCCACTTTGTAGGTGGCCTAAGAGATGACTAGCGTGGCTTCATTTCATTTTCTCCAAGATAGCTCTGCTGCTTCAGTGTAAGAGAAATAGCATTGTGTTAAAGTTTGAGATAGAAGAGCTAGAAGTAAAACAACTCCATGGCTTCTAAAAATACTAGGGGCCAGAAGCTCAGGCATTGTTAGCCATTGAGGCTACATTTCCTTCTGTGAAATTTTGTCAATTCACATTTATCCCAGTGAGCAAGAGGAAATAGAAATATTGTTATCATCATGTAAAACTCTAAGCTAACTAAAAAAAAACTGAAACAATTTTACTGAAAATGTGCCTCACCCACATCCATTTGTTGAATGAGCTGTGCAGTTTCTCAGTCAGTTGAAGCGGCTGAACTGTTGGGGAAGGGACTGTTTCTTTACTCCACATTTGTATAGCACCTCCCACAGTGAAGTGCTGTCTGCCTCTGGGTCTAATTGCTGCTGCCAGAAAAGCTGCAACAAGGTGAAGGCAGCATGGAACCCATTCCATGGCTTCTTTAGAAGGTGCTCCAAGTGTAAATATAATGGCAGGTAAATATAACAGTAAAACTGGGGAAAGAGATGGTCATCAAGTTTGCAGCTTGCTCTGCACAGAATATTTTGCTTTTGTCTTGGGTACTACAAATAAATAGCATTTAAAGGCCAGACTTGAGGCAGATGGCAAACAGCTGACTTGCAGGAATATTTTCAGCAGCCTTCCTTCCTCAGTTAGCAGATTCCTGAATGGTCTTTTAGCAGTCAGGCCTGCCTCACTGCAAACACATGCTGAGCCCATTCTGTCACTATAGTCCATCACATTGTGTTTGTCCACTAGTGCAAAACTTACTGGCAGCTCATGTTGGATGTACAGATGAATGCAATTTTTTAAAAAAATCTTGAAGCAACCAAAATTATAGTAATGAACTTCTTTATCAGGCCCTAAACCCCAGCTCCTCGGTGATCTCCAGCATTTTTCTCCATCAAGATCCGTACAAGATCCCTGCAACATCTGAAGCAGGAATATCAGATGTTATGTTCATACTTAGCTTGTGTCTTCTATATAAAGTATTTGTGTGTATGTGCACATTCATTTCAGTACCTCATATTTAGGTAGAATTCAAAAGTTTTACTTGGAGTGAACTTGAATGTGTTGAGTCTCAGTAGAAACTAGTTTTTTCAATTCTTATTTTCTTGAGTTTTTTTAGATTAAGTTTAACATGTAGCATATTTTCCTTTTGCAGGGCACACACATGTTTCAACCGTTTGGATCTTCCACCTTACCCCTCATATTCTATGCTGTATGAAAAGCTGCTGACAGCTGTTGAAGAAACTAGCACCTTTGGACTTGAATGAGGGGGTTCAGGCACTTCTGGTGTTTTTATGGCTGATGATGTCACCTTTCCTGTCCACCATCATTTGATCTTGGTTTCCCATGTTTTTATTTTTGAAAACAAAACAAAAATCAAGATTAACAAAAGCTGTGCATGAAGAACTGCCACCCTCTACAATCTAACCTTCATGCTTTCATCCTCTGTTTCCAATGGACTGCTAGTCTGTATGCAATAGAAAAACAACTGTCTCAAGGTTTCTGTATATCTCTACATACCTCCATTAATAACAATGAAAATACAAATGCAAGTTACACTACACTTGACCAAATGTTAATAAATGTTTACTTCCACCTACGTTGATTAAAAAATAAAAAAAAAACCTCATCAAGCATTCCAAGCTTTTATATGCCCATATCTTCTAAATCAGTTCATAGCCCATCTTACTTCTTAATCGTTGAATCCAGTACTAGGAGCTGGTCAAATATATCATCATCCATCCCTGTTTTTCCTGTGTGTATTGACCATCTGAAAGACACCTATGAGCAAAACTGAAATTTTTGTATATGAACTCATGATCCACATCAGTTGCATCAGCTGGAACTGGCCCAGATATATGGTGCAGATAAGACCTTCAAAAACTTAAAAAAAAAACAACAACAACCTGTAAAGCAATGCAAAGCATAACGGCGATTGTTATGATTGTTGCTTGCCAGTACTGGAGAGAACTTGCACTTCAGAGCTATTGGGAGGGGCATCTCCATTGTAATGTTTACCACACAAGAAGCACAAGGTTGTGCACATTCAAGAAGGATGTTTTATTATGTAGCATAAAGGACAAGGCTCCCTTACCTTAGTATTGTATATGACAAGGAAAAGGGGAAGTAAGAAGAATGTTCTACTCCTATGAATACCTTTGGGTTCTGTTTACCAGATCTTTGTTTTCTGATGTTTAAAATGTTCCTTTCCAAATGACAAGTCTAGACAATCCCATCCCCTGTGTCAGAAGCCATTTATTTTCTGTTAGGCTGGGCTACGTTATGGTCGCTGGGGGCGGTTTTCAGTTCTGTTGTTTCTCTTTTCTTGTTCAGTGGAATAGTCCATATCCTCAAGAGTGGTTGGTTGTAGACAGAATGTTTTTGTCGTGTGTCTGTCAAATGAGAAGCTGCAGTGAATGAGGGTGTTTGTCAGCTATGAAGGGAACTGTATTTCTAGGGGGTTTAAGATTTTAGTGCACATCCTCTTGGAGGGAGCCCAAAGGCCCTCCAGTCATTCTAGGTACCACTAAACTAAAGATCTTCCTCTTGTTACTGCAGGCATAACCTTCTTCAGTTTGGTGTACTTTCCAACTCTGAATCCAGGGGTAAAAAAAGGAAAATAGCAGTAGGCTTTTCTTCGGATGGATTTTTCTGAGGCTGTTACAGTCAACATCACTGCTCTGATTACATTCTAGTTATTAATCTTTGCTGCCCTTGTTTTCCAAGACTAATTTCAGATTGAAAGTGTTTGTCTTAACTGGGAAATGGAAATGCAAAGTATCTTCTGACACTAAATATGTTAAAGGATGCAAGAAATGCAAAGTGAGAGATTTGTGAAGGTAAGTGAGAAAGTAATGTCATAGTGTCTAGCAGCTTGCATGAACTACAACACCCCCTTGGGGGCTTGTTACTGGTAGTTTTGTGTTAGTTATGCTTTCGATCACTGTAAAGTCAGGAGACCAGTTCAAGATCTAACACATCAAATTTGTCTTAAGTTTTCTCTCCAGAGGAAAAAATTGGACTTCTGCTTTCTCATATATTTTTATGGTGGTTGTACAGAACCTCATACCTCATCACACTTGAAAAACTGCATTCTGAGAGTTTTTAGATCTTTCTCCTGCTTTTATTCTTTGGTCAGTAGGTATTTGAAGGGTGATGGAGCCAAAAATATATTTCTAAGCAAAGAAAAAATTTTTGTTGTTTTTTTTGGTTTCTTTGTTTTTGTTTTTTGGTTTTTTGTTAATGGTACATAAAAAATTTGAAATACTGAAATTGCCCCATTCATTCAATTTCTGTGGCATTTCAGCCACTTTTATACTGATTTACTGTATGGCTTTTACTAAGAATCTATGTTTTAGTATGTTGTTGTTATATTACAGTTGCGAACAGAGGCTGCAGCTACAGGCCAGCTTCATTGTACCACACACCAAAAATGATGTTGTGTTTCCATAAATGAACTCTCAGGCATATATTCCATGTGACCAGCCCACTGCACAGGAGAGATGGAGAAATTAATGTTTTCTCAGAGCATCTGTCATGTACACATGAATTTCATCAGAACAAGTCACACCAGGAGACACTGAACATGAAATCTTTCAATGTATGTAATTCCTGCTTCTTCAACTCTGGGCCTCCAAATCCAGTGATTCTTGTATGGTTCCTAATTTATTCCTGATGGTATTATAAAGTTACCTGCACTATGTCAAATGTTGGATGACTTCCAACATTAGAAAAAGAGAAGCATCCAACTGGTTGGTCCATGTTTGGCCAAGGAAAATCAAGAGCTGTCTCATTAACATAGTAAAAAAGTGGGAAAAAAAAATAACCCAATCTTTACAACGCTGTATAGTTGGTTTTTTTTAAAGTATTTTAAAACTATATTTTATTACGAAAAAAGTGAAACTATTTTTTTGTAGCAAAATAAAGTATGTTTGTGTTTCAGAGACAGCATCAAGCTCCACTAAATTGAACACAGAAGGCTTTCTCCTGAAATTCTTCTTCACAACATTTTCTGGCACTCGTCACACACTAAGCTAGATTATGTTTGGCAGATGCCATCTTGAGCACCTTGCGTGTTGCTCCTCTGGGAAACACAGAGCATAGCCAGCTACCTCCCATCAAAATCCTTGATCCAAGTTGTCTTTCAAGCACACAGCCTAATATTTTTTAAATCTGTTTTCTAAGTTGACAAAGTCATACACATTTCCTTGCAAGTGTTTTGGATCTAAGGCCAGGAACACAGACAGTTGACTGTTTTCCTAAAGAGAAAGAAAATGCCATATGTGGCTTTTCTTGCATTCTGCCATTCTAGCCCTATCCCTCTCTCTTCCCAAATGCCCTACCCCAATAGGTTTTCAAAGTGAGACATCATCACTCTGATATCCAGATCAACACAGTGTTTCTCCATTCTTTGCATCATGCTAAGGGCAGAATCCAGTCCCAGCCTGGAGTGAAGGGGAAGCCATGCATCTGAAGTGGCATTGCAGTGTCAGAGTGAGGCAATGAATGGTGCGAACAGGAGAGAGGAAGGAACCTACCTCCCTTGGCCTGTTATGTAACCTGCCCATTATGCAATTAATTGACTTTGTTGTTGTTGTTGTTGTTGTGAATGTGCAAGGCATCCCCTTCCTTGTTCATCTGTTGATTCAAGTGCTGTTACTTCCCAGGTCTGCATCTTCATTTATAAAACACTGACTGTTGATTACAGAAATTCTGGTTTCATTGTTTCCCCACAGGAAGGACTAGAAGGTATTCCATAGGGCAGATTTACAGTGAAATAATCTTTTCAGCTCTTCCACCTCAGTTCCCTTGAAACCTGGTGGTGGCTTACATATGGTGGTGGCTAGATTAATATACAATATCAACATCAATAGATTTTTAAAATGCAAGTAAAAAATGGAAGAGGCAGAATCTGACAGCTTTAATTAATTCTAGTTTTCAGTCAGAGCAATGAATACAGCAACACAACAGTTTCAGAGGGTCCATATGGTTCTCAAAATGATTGTCCTGATGGTATTAATGGTAGAGGAGGGAGGAAAAGGGATATTTCTGGTTTCGAAATCCTGTTAGCATTAATCTGGAGATAAGAGAATGGAAATAGGTATTTTATATCATCAGTAGGTCTTCCACCTTGAAGTAGTCCCACTGACTGTTCAACCACATCAGCTATGCAGGATTTGATCCTGTATAAACATCTGTATCTTAGTGTTAACAGTGCCAGGTAAAACCTTGCAAATGCTGTCACTTCAGTCTGCAGTAAGTCACATACATGTTCAGTTTCAGTCTGTGCATATCCAAAACTTCACTTTTATGTTCCAGAGAGGTCCATGGCTATCACAAGGCAAGAAGGGAGTGGTCCAAACTACATCTAACATCTAATGGAGAAGTCATGAGTTTTGTGCAGTCTGACACAGGGGACTTTTGTCCGGGGACTTGACCAGGCTTGCTCAAGTGCCCGTGAACTTTTGAATGAACTGTAGCTGAGGTTTGAGTTCGTAGTCTAGTCTGAGAGATGGCCTGTGGGAGGGGAGTGTTTGTTGGAATTATGTTTTGTTGTTCTAGTTTCACTGTAACAAAAAGTTGACATACCTCTAGTCGGAAACAACAGGATACTGAATTTGAAGATGAAAATCTAAACTGAAATAAGCTAAAATATAAACGCACAGGGGACGGGTTAAACTCGTCCTTCACTATTAACCCTTTGGCAGTCTATGGAATTTCAGAAGGACAAATTTGACTGGAGATCTGTTTAATTTCTGTCGAAATTATATTTGCCCTGTCTCCATAATAATATTAATAGGGCTTCCCAGTCAAGATTAAACACTTTCAGTCAAATGCAGACCAACAGATCTTTCTACAACAAATGCGGTGCTTTTTTATTATTCTTGCTGTACCTCAGTGTTCATTACGAAAAGATAAAACTACTGCAATATACTAAATCTGGGATAGGTTTTCCAGTTATCACAAGGTCCAAAAGATTGGATTGTTACTTTCTCACTAGTGAGTCATGTAGTTCTTTTGTTCCAGTAGAAAAACAGATGCCTGTAGATAGTAGATACTAGGTATAGTAAATATTGTACCATGAGCCAAATTCCCTGCAGCTTACAATTTATCTAACAGAAATGTCTGTTACGGTTTTTGTTAAAGACTACATAAAGTCAGTGGCAGGAAAGGTCCTCATTATTGGACTGATTTTGCTTTTATTGACAGAAAAATGTCACATGATACTCAGGCTGTGCTTTCTATTCAACCATATCACTATGGAGGAATGTCAATAAAATCACTTTGTTATGGCATTGTGTGGACTGTCTATTACAAATAAACTATTTCATAGAGTATGTATGTAAGAGTGGGTGGAAACTGGCATTGTCAAAGCCCACTAATTTCAGAAATTGCAGTTTCAGGATCGTGTCCTTTCCCACTGTTGCATTCAGGCCCTTCCACTGCTTTTATTCAATCTTTTGGGGCACCTGTCTGAAACTTGAGGTTCTCCGTGTAGGTGTGCATGACCAGAGCCCACATGCTTTCCTATCTTGAGAGCATGTGAGCTTATTACTCGCTACAGGAAACGTCTGGTCAGAAGGACAAAAGCAGTATGTATGCTACTTACACATACCTTGCTTCTAGGTATAATTACTGTGTTATAGGGATGAAATGCAACTGCAAGGATGATTTCTTAATAGCATATGCTGGGTCTGCACTGTGTTGACAGCAAATACATAGCAAGATGCTCCAGCATCTCAGTATGTCACACCCATGTCTCCTGCTCGTCACTGTAATATCTCTGGCGTGTTTTATTAACACATTCCAGGATAGATTAACACACCTCAGATACACCATCAGCAGACACCTTCCTGACCATACCTGTTTTCTTTCATAAATGGCATCCCATAAGGGATTGTGGTACAATAGGAAGGATGGGAAAGCTTAAATTTGAGGCACTGTTTCTATAAGGAAAAATATAACTCCATGGAAGATAGTCCCACAGAAGTGGTGAGTATATCTAGCACAAGACAAATGAGTAACAAATGTGAAACTGTGTGACAGTGAGAACTCTTGAGAGCCCCTCTGGACCTGGCCCTGCATTTTATTCTGTATGGAGGAGCACAGGTTGATGAGGCCCAGTGCTGGCTCTCCTTCAGCAGGGATGGTGGTGCTGGTGGCAAGAGTACCACTGACCCGTGCAGACACTCAAGAAATCCAGATCTCACAGCTCATATCCTGGGTGTATGATTGTGCATGTGTTTGAGGAAGAAGTGAGCGAGAGGGCATTTTGACACCAAGCTAAATTTCTATGCATTGTTCACATATAAAGAAAGGGAAAAACCATATTGATTAAAAAGCAGTGAGCTGAGCTGCTGATCATTAGGGTGCATCAGAGGTGTCAGTTTCTGCAGCAGTGATCTGTGTATGTGGCTAGAACTGTGCCTTTTACCAAAACCCATTTGGTGGTTCCATTCAAATTCTGTGAACCCATGGGTTCCATGAACCCATTCAAAGCCAAGTTGGATACAGTCTTAAGCAGTCTGGTTGAGTGGGAAGTGTTCCTGCCCATGGCAGAAAGGGTTGGTTTTTAAGGTCCATTCCAGCCCCTTAACATTCCATGAGTCTATGACAATTACTGAACTTCTGTTAAAACAGAGCAGCAGTCCATGTGAAGCCTCCATGGGTACATCCGATGTATTTATTGGCATGCTAACAAAACTGTAATAATTCTGTAGGATATTACAAATCACTAACAATCTCTTCCTGCCCTGTGGTAGCAGTGTCATAGTTTTTTTCTAGAAAGGACAATAAATCCATGTGCAGCCTGATGTTCATCCTTGTAAAAGAGGCCAGACTGGACAATAGCTGTCATGTCTGGAGAACGAAGGCGCAAAGGATCTGCTGTGTCTCCTCTAATCATAAATCTTCCTTGAGCTGAAAAGACACACTCTTTTACTATTTCTAAAATTTAATTCTGGTAAACTTGAAAATCATTTTTGACTGAAAATACCTTTCATGGATCTATCAAGGTGAAGAGTGTGTGGTGGTGTTTAGTTCCTACTCTCTTCAAATTAAGTTTAGAAGAAAAATACCCAATATATTATTCTTCCTGAAATACAAGCCCTGATTCTTATTTGTACTAGGGTTTGATGTAAAGCAGATTTATATTGTTTTAACTGAGATGTAAATTAAGCTTATCCCAGAATGCCATGTTACAGCTCTTTGAGATGGGATAGAAGTACTAGAATGCACAAAGAGTGCAACTAATGGGTTGGGGTTTTTTCCTGAACTTCTGGCAAGTAGAATTTCATAGAATTAACTCACTGCTATGGTGCAAGTAGATAATGAGGCTGCATGGGGGAGTTTTCTGTGCCTTTTTGTTGAAGAGTAATACACTTTAGGAACATTTTACTTTTTTATTTTTCCAGTATGAAAATCGAAGACTGGTTTGGGTTTCTTTGTTTTCCACTTGCAAAATAAACCAGTTGTAAGGAAAAAGTAATTCTGTAAATACTCTTCAGTGTGACACTGAAAATACGTCCATCCCGTTTCAAAATGGACCACAGTCAAGTGAAAAAGTATTGTTGGATGTGATTTCCTAATGCTGGTTTTCTGAGATCAAAACAGCATACAAAAATGAATTGCATATCCTCCGGTTTTTCTGTTTTCAGCGCTTTGTATGCTTCAGTCTGTAGACAAAGCAGTACAGGTTCCCAACCAGCATGCCACATGGAGTCATCATGTTTAGGTAACAGCTTTTCAGGAATGCAGCTGGGGCAGAGCAGGAATCTGCTTAGGAACTTTGTTACAAGCTGTGATTTGACATCAGTTCCTCTTAGGTAGGTCTTGGTACTGATGTACAATCAGTGACTTTTTAAGAATGACTGAAATTAGTAATAGAGATTGCTATATACGATTATAGTTACAGTATGTGAGGATATGTTTACTGACAGCTTTGGCATCTTTGGCAATGGAAAATAAGCTTCCCTGCTTTAGGCGTGTAAGTTAAAAGCATTAGTGATATGTGCATTGATTAGCAGAACTGGGAATTTAGAGTTTAACCCCTGTTTCTGTAGAATGTAAAGCCCACAACATGACTTTTGAACACCATCATTATGCTTCAAAAATTTCCTCCAAATGTACAAACTGAAACAGTTTGTGCTCTGGACACAGCCATAAAATAAGTAGTGATGCATCTTGGATTTTGTAAAATACAATCTCTAACAACTTTGTAAAAGGTGAATTAGTGTTTGGGACTGCCTGGGCACTGTAGAGAAGCTGTGAAACTGATCTGAGGAGCGCCCAGTGTAGTATGTGGGGACCCATATGATGTGTTTTTCAACTGGTAAGTTAATATAATAACGTCACATTCAAATGGGAATTTCTGTAAAATGAACGTGCAAGAGTATTTGAAAAGGTTACTGGTAGATTCCCTAAGCACAAGTTTATTCATCTGTCTTAGAAATGATGAAATCAAACCCTATAAGGAAAAAGAGGAATAAATCTTATTGTAACATGAGCACCAGTTTATATTAAATCTCTCATGGGTATAAAAATAATTCAGCAAGGTGGCAGTAATGATGCTTACTGCTGCCACTTAGTGGAGCCATGCCTTCCTCCCTTAAACTAGAAAAAAGATTAATAACACTTTTTTTGTTGTAGTTGCAGCTGGTAAGAAACATTCATTTGTACAAAAGTATTTTTCTGTAAACAGTTTTCAATGGTGCTGGGTACTCAGAGTTCTTGTGTAAGTGCTTTTTACATTATGACAACAGGCATTTGAGTACAGGAGCAAAACCCCTCAGGTGAGGAACGTGTACTCTTCCTGTTGCCTCATAGATAAAACCACCACATCAAGAAATAAGTAGCTTCAGTGCAGAATAACTAACTTCAGAATGGAACCCCAGCAGCCTCCAAAAATTCCAGCCACAGAAGATCATGGTTCTCTACCAGTATAGAAGTTGAAAGGAAGAATTTAGCAATTCAGAATGAAAAACTATCTTAAGTTATATGTGCTGAGCTACAAATCGTAAGATTTCGTATTTCTGTAACAAATGGACCGTGATGATGATGATAATGATGATAATTTCAGGTACCTTCTCTATCATGTATGAGCTGCCTGAATACATTTGTATTGGGAAGAGAAACATCCTGTGATGATCAAGCTAGAATCAGATTGATATAACTGAACAAAGCTTATGTCCCGATGCAACACTTTTGATCCACCTCTTCAGGGCAGAGTAGAAATCACTCTCTTACTCCAGTGCATGCAGACATAAATTTAAAGGGACATTTAAAGGGACATATTAACAGAATACCTGTGGTGGTATCTTTCAATCCACCTCCTGCTTCTTAGCTTGCAGGCCAAACAGCTCATGAGAATGAATGCCTTGGATGCTACTTCCAGAAAGAAAAAAAAAATATGTATGTAAATGTACAACAGCTAATGTTTCTTGTACCAGCAGAAATTAATGTTTGCTATGCCATCTGAGTGCAATTGAACATACAGCTAATAATATTTAAGTGATTGAAGCCAAATATCCAAACAGCAGAGAAAAAGCATATACTTTTCCAGGTAACACATGAGAGCAGGTAACACATGAGAGAAACCAGCTTAGATATGTCTATTAGCTTATCTCTAGATAAGCATTTTTCATATCTACATGTATTTCTTCCTGTGTAGGTAACACAGATAAGCTTATGCTACAGTATTTAAGACCGAGATCAGTGCTGTTTTAGTGCACAGGTGAAACTACAGTGAGTCATGCAGCTTATATTTATCCTTTCTAGAGGGACAACTGAAATTAATACAGCATGTATCAGCTCCACAATATTCTGGTACTACTAGGGAAAGCATCGTCTTTTCTATGGCTAGTGCACAGCAAAGTGGGAAAAGATGCCGGACAGCCAACACAGCTTCCCCAAGGGCAGGTCCTGTCAGACCAACTCAGTGGCCTTCTATGATGTGGTGATTCCATCAGTGGAGAAGGGAGGAGCTACAGAAGTCTTTTCTCTGGATTTCTGTAATGCCTTTAACATGGTACCCCACAACATCCTTCTCTCCAAACTGGAGAGAGATAGATTTGATAGGTAGACTATTAGGTGGATAAGGAATTGGTTGGACAGTCACATCCAGAGGGTGGTGGTCAGTGACTCAGAGTCCCAAAGGACATTGTGATCTGTGACAAGTGATGTCACTCAGGGATCCATATTGGAACATGTGCTATTTCATGTCATTGTTAATGACACAGACAAAGGGATAGAGTGCACTCTCAGCAAATTTACAGATGACACGAAGCTGAGTGGTGCAGTTGCCACACCTGAGGGATGGGATGCCATGCAGAGGGACCTGGGCAGGCTCAGCAAGTGGCTGCATGGGAACCCTGTGGGGTTCAACCCAGGGCAAGGTGCTGCACCTGACACAGGCTGGGGGATGAACGGATGGAGAGCAGCCCTGGGGAGAAGGACCTGGGGGTGCTGGTGTTTGGGAGGCTGGACATGACCCAGCCATGGGCACTCCCAGCCCAGAGAGACAAACGTGTCCTGGGCTGCATCCAGAGCAGTGTGGACAGCAGGGCCAGGGAGGGGATTCTGCCCCTCTGCTCTGCTCTGCTGAGACCCCACCTGCAGGGCTGCATCAGCTCTGGGGTCCCCAAGATGGACCTGCTGGAGTGAGCCCAGAGGAGGCCACAAAGCTGCTCAGAGGGCTAGAGCACTTCTCCTTTAAAGACAGGCTGAGAGAGTGGGGCTGCTCAGTCTGGAGAAGACCTTAGAGCAGCATTCCAGTACTTGAAGGGGGCTACAGGAGAGATGCGGGAAAAACAGTTCAGCAGGGTCTGTTGTAATTGGACAAGGGCTAATGGCTTTAAACTGAATGGGGGTCATTTTAGATTAAATATAAGGAAGAAGTTTTATACAATGAGGGTGATAAAACCCTGGCCTATGTTGCCCAGAGAGGTAGCAGATATCCTGTCCCTGGAAACATTCACGGTCAGGTTGGACAGGTTGGTCAACTGATCCAGTTGAAAATGTCCCTGCTCATTGCAGGATAATAGGACTATTTGTATTCTGTGGATAACTCTTTTTAAGAATGCAACAAATCTATCTTCCTAAGCACAACAAAAACAATTGCTAGATTTTTAAAGGCATTTAAGAATCTAGAAGTTGTTTTAAAATACTGCCAGGGAACCTTAAATATCCCAAAGTATTCTGAGGAAGGTATGTTCATATTTCAGAATCAGGAATTACACTAATTTTGAATAATAAACTTTTAGCAGGGCCCCCCAGAAAAAATGTGATTGTGAAAGTAAGTAAAGAAGTAGAAAATGTCACAGGAATTAAGTATCTGAAACCTTCATTTAGGATTAATATACTTTCAAGATCCAATGGTTTTTTTAGGTAAAAGTAAATGCCACTGATATCTACTTTCAGATGTAGCAATTTAATGTTCAGCAGGAATATCCTGCCTCTGCTACAACTTTCACAGCTTTTTGAGTGGAAAGCACATTGATAGCAAAAGCCTCTAACCCTCTCTTATTTGACATACTGGTTCTAGAATTTATTCCTAAACTATAGATGGTTAGCAGGATGCACTACCTCTCCTACAAGGAAAGGCTAAGAGAATTGGGATTGTTGAAGCTGAAAAAGAAAAGGCTCCAGGGTGACATAATTGCAGCTTTCCAGTACCTGGAGGGACCCTACAAGAATGATGAAGAGGGAGTTTTCACAAGGGCATGTAGTGACAGTGACAAGGGAGATTAGTTTTAAACTGAAAAGGATGTTTACATAGGATATTATGAAGAAATTCTTTACTCTCAGGGTGGTGAGACACTGGAACAGGTTGCCCAGAGGTGTGGATGCCCTATCCCTGGCAGTATTCAATGCCAGGCTGGATGGAGCTCTGAGCAACCTGGCCTAGTGGGAGGTGTCCCTGCCCATGGCAGGGGGCTTGGAACTTGGTGATCTTTAAGGTCCCTTCCAACCCAAACTATTCTATGATTCTACTTTTTTTCTGCAAATCAGATTTGGCAATAATTAAGTGAGGGAATTCCAGCACAATGCCTTGTACTCCCATCCCAGATCAATGACCTAGGTTTGGACTGAATCCTTTCCTGTATGTTGGCCTATTTCCTCAATAGTCTTTTCTCCTGCATGCTCTGGATGTTGACATGCCCTTAAAAGGGACAAATGCCACAGAAGTGCCTTGATAAATGACAGCCACGCAGAACAGGTCTCTATAACACGTACATTAAGTAATCAAGACAGTGAAGGGGTTGAGAAGTCAGCACATGCTTTTCTCAAGCCTTTTTCAGTTCGGCTCATGCCAAATCCATGAGGCAATTCCCACCAGCCTGCACAAACCAATGACTAAGAGGCGATTCCTGCACACCTCACAGAGACACATGGAGGAGAAGTGCTACACACACCCCAGCTGTGGGAAAGGCTTAATTGAGGCTTGTGCCTCTGACACCACAGGGACCGAGGCTTAATCAGGTGGGCCCAGGTGCATTTGCCCCATGCAGAGCTGCTGCTGCCCCTTTTCTCCTCACCCTCTGTCCGCCCTGCTTCCCAGTGTCCTGAGCCTGGATGCCCCACACAGCCGATGCCCTCCACCTCCTGCAGGTTCACCCCAGGCTCCACACTCCCTCCCTGCTGCCCCTTGGGGCATACCTGAGTGCCCATAGAGCGAGGGCCTGGGCTGGGGGGTCAGAGAATCACAGAATCCTTGGGGTTGGAAGGAACATCTGGAGATCACCAAGGCAGGGTCAGCTACAGCATGTTACACAGGAAGGCATCCAGGTTGGTTTTGAGTGTCTCCAGAGAAGGGGAGTCCACGATTTCCCTGGGCTGCCTGTTCCAGTTCTCTGCCACCCTCAATGTAAAGAAGTTCTTCCGCGTGTTGAAGTGGAACTTCTTCAGCTTTAGTTTATGGCAGTTTAGTTTGCTCTTTATCTTGTCACTGGGGACCACTGAAAAGAGTCCGGCACCATCCTCTTGACACCCACCTCTGTTCATATTTGTATGTACTGATTAGATTTGCTCTCTGGCTTCTCCTCTCTAGATTAAATAGGCCCAGCTCCTGAAGCCTCTCTTCGTAAGAGAGATATTCCCGACCCCGACCATCTTTGTCACAGGACCCTCTTCGGTAGCTCCTCATCTCTCTTGTCCTGAGGAGCCCAGAACTGGACATACTGTTCCAGATGTGGCCGAATAGAGGGGGACGATCCTCCAGCTGCAGTGACACGAAGATATCCAAGTTACGAAGAGAGGCAAGCCGGTCTCTCCTCAGACACAACCTCGGCTTTACGGGGTTTATTTAAACCTCGCTGGAACCGAGCGGCGACATTGACCCGCCGCTCCCCGCGGCCGCCGCCAGGTGGCGCTGCCCCGCCGTCCCTCCCTCAGGCCCGCCCGCCAAGGTGAGGCGCGCGAGGGGCGGGGCCGCGCGGCTGCGCCCCGCCCCCCCCGGCCGGCGCGTGCTGCCCGCAGCCTCCGCGAGCCCGCGGCAGCGGCAGCGCCCGGAGGGAGCGCGGGCCGCGGCGGACACGGACACCGGGAGCCAGACGGGAAGACAAGAGGAGAAGGAAAAGGCGTCCCTCAGCCGAGGGAGAAGCCCCGCGCCATGAGCCCCGACGAGAAGCCGCCGCCCGGTCGCTCCCGCGGTGACCGGCCGCCGCCACCTCAGCCCGCGGCCGGGCGATCCCGGCGGCGGGGTGGGCTCCTGGCGGAGATCCGTACGCCCATCCGCACGGAGCCCTTCCAGGAGCGCTACAGCCTCAGCCCTGGCCGGGAGCTCGGCAGGTGAGCGCTGTCTCCGCTGTCCCGGGCGGCGGGGGAAGGAGCGGGGCCGGGGGGCTGTGGCGCCCCACCCTCGGGGGTTCCCGGCAGGGCAGAGCCGTGTGCGGGGGCATCCAGCGGCGTCCGGCGGGGAGCTCTGCCCGCGCTGGGTCGGCTCCGAGGGCGCGCCCCTGGCGTTGGCTCGGCTGGAAGAGGCTGCTGGGAGGCAGCTGTACCTCGCAGCTGTCTGTCCCTCCTGCTGCTGAGAAGTCATCCTCGGCTCCCCAGCCTCGCGGATTTGGCTTGGAAGATGCTGTGGTTCCCTGGGAGCCCGTGTGGAGTAGGAGTAATCTAATGGTGGAACTTTATAAGGAGTTAAAGCTGGTTAAAATCTTGGGTTTGGAAGTGATTGGTTTGGAAGTGATTCCACATGTAAAGTTCAGTTCTTGTAGAATTTCAACACCTGGCTGATAGAAAGCAAGGTTTAGGTCAAAAAGTCTCATTGAGACGTTTTTGCATCTTGGGAACTACATATGTGGTATTTCAGCACCACTTAACCAATATTTTTGTCTGAAATTCTGTCTCTTCTTATTAAAAGAATGATAGTATTCTTAGAATTATGTGTGCTTCCTCCAAAGAGTGTTCCGATAAAAAAGATTAGATGGAATGCGACTGGATATATGGAAAGATATCCTTCTCAATGCGTGTTCTATTGCAAGTTATGCTCGCTGTGTAACTCAGTTTATACAGCAGCAAAACCAAGCCCTGTGGAAGTAAGGAGGAGTTTCAAGGCAAATGTAGCTGCTCTAAGTACCTCTAACAAGTATTTAGGTTGCCTAGGTGTTAGGTTAATGCTCACTTAGTAATTCTGATGTATCAGTAGAATAATACCTGTTTAAACATAGTGGTCTAAAGCATTCACATGGTAAGCAGGTGGGAGAAACATCCCATGGAACGAGAAAGCCCTTTGCAGATTGTTGTGACCACAATGTCCAAGGCCTGGAAACTGAAGATAACTAAATGCAAACCAGCCTAAATTCTAATAAACAGCCTGAAAGGCATAGGAGCAGTGTAGCAAAGAATGTCCTGGTATCACTGCTGTTTTGGTTTGTTTGGGTTTTTTTTGTATTGTAAGTTCAGATGACTTCAGAAAATATTCTGCAATTCTTCCATGGAATAAGCATTTCCCTCAGAGCTGGGTGATAGTCATTGGCCTAATCAGAGCATGGAATAGATGAAGGTTCCTTCTGGAACAAAAAAGTACAACTGAGATGATTTGCTTTACTCTACAAACAAGAATTAAGTATGGCTGAAAATCTTAGCCTGCAGTTTAAACAAGTAAATTGCAGCATGGATTTTTGTGTGGAATATTTTTTGAATATTTTAAAGATGACCTTCACATGAAGGCTGTGATTTTGCACCTGTTAAAATGAGTTAAGTGGTGGTTCTAAGTGCTTGCTTGGTTTTGAGCAACAGTTGCACATATTTTTGGTTCAGACCATCTCTCCTCAACTTCACAAGTGTTTTCACTATCTTGTCTTTTAGAATTTAGAAATCTCTGCATTTGAATGCATGTGCTTGATTTTTTATTCAACAGTTTTAAATTTATTTTTTTAAAAAGCAGATACTTCAGCTCAAATGCTCCCAATAGACTGTTTTTTGCCAACTCTGCTACAAAACGTAGGTGGAAAGTCTCTCTGCAACTTATAACTGTAATTTTATTGATAATTTATAAACACAAATTGTTTCACTTTTATATGTTCATAAATTGTGTAATTCTCTCTTTATGGGTAGAGTTTATCTTTATGAAGAACAAATTAGCACCCAAGTATGGCAGGTTTTTGTCTCGGATGAAAAGCAGTCCTTGTGCACACAACATAATCTATCTTGGCATTAAGATTTGGTAGAAAAAAGTTTATACACTCTGTATTTGTCCATCCCATTTCCCAGAATTAGAGAAACAGTCTAAAAGCTGAACTTTAGGTAGATTTGAGAGTACCAGCGTTCATATGTATTGGGTTTAAAACTGAGCACGTGGAGAAAGAAGCAAGTAGGTTGATCACCTTTGCTGAGATCAGGGCTGCTGCATGAGCTTAGCAGGTTTGTGTGGTCTTTGGCCTCCCATTCTGTCAGTCAACACATGTATGTTGAACTTCCCAGGGCACTTGGAGCCTGTGTTCTCTGGTCCCCTGCATTTGGAGGATGTGGGAAGAAAGTGGAACATGGCAAAATGTTAAGCCAATGTAGTTCTGGTAATGCAGGGAGGAGAGGCACGGGTGCTCTGGCCCCAGGTGGCACATTATGGAGCAAAAATCCTGGGGGAAGCAGTCCTGAAAGGCATGCACAAACCTAGGAGGAACTTGATCACAGTGTCACCAGAGGGACTTGGGTGCAAACCCGTGGGAAATCAGGCTTCATTAGTTCTGCTCACCAGAGAAAAAACTGATTTCAGAATGTAGAGCTTATGTGCTTCAGAAGGTGCTGCCTTGTTCAGAAGCTGAACCAGCATTTTCAAGTCTGTTGAAATACAGCTGTTGGGAAAGCCAGGTTCACTTGGGAAAAATGTAAAAAAATTCATTATAATGGCCACTTGGGAAAGGAAATTATTGCAAGTTCCTTAGGATGACATGGAAATAAAAGTTTTTAAATGGAATTATTTAATATATAACATTTTGGTCCAGTATCACAGCCTTAATAATTTTACTGTCCTCAAAATCACAATATTCTCACATACTGCACTTGCGTGAGGTTTGAAATCAAACTTACCTCTGATGATTGTTTTAAGGATGCCACTTCTCATTACCTCACTGAGATTCAAATGTTTTCAGACAGTGTTAGCTTGAGTTAGGTTAGTTTGAAGAAGTATAACCTTTGCAGAGGACACGGCACCAATTGCTTAACTCTTCCCCTTACCATTTGTGCTTGAGCCATAATTGTGCTGTAAAAAGGGGAACAATACATTTTTTACTACCAAGAGCTTCCTTAAGGAGTCTGCTGTAATTATATTTAGTTTCTTGGCTCATTTCTTTGAGAAAAAACCTTCTAATTGTAAACAAAGTATTCCTATGATATTAATTCTTCAGCTTGTTGATGGACTGTTGCACTCCTTTTTTATGTATGTTGGGGTTAACAATGTGAAACAATCTATGCACATACTGGAATTCATTTGGGTACAGAAAATAATACTCTTGATTCTAAAGGTGGGCTTGAGGATGGTATAAGTTGACTGGTCTGTCTTCTTTTGGAAGGTAGAAGTCACCTTAAATGATTGATCCACAATAAAATTATCTTCTAGCAAAATGTGTGCACGTATGTCAATGTGTCCAGTGCAATTCAGTTGTTTCTCCTTATTCCCAGTTTTTTGTTAAAGCATACAAGCTCATTCTCCACCCAAAAGTAAGAATAAGAAATATTGTAATCATCAAAGGAGTGTGAAATTTTCTTTGTTCCTGACTAGTCATGTGGCTGTAGTTTCATGTGCAGATAATGCATGTTGTTTTTTTTTTTTTTTTATTTCCCAAAAGAAAAACTGTGGCATGAACTTATATTTCTCAGGTAGCTTTCAGTAATGTGTGTCTTAGCACTACATGACACTTGTACCAATTTGTGCCATGACACAACTGTCCTCAGCTGCTCTCTGCAGTAGCACATCTGGGATGAAATAGCTGTGGAATAAAGCAAAAGTGGAAAAGAGGTGAAAATTGGAAGAGTTGCAAATAGTTGGTTTCGCCATTTGAGAATAAATTTATGTGAGTAATTTATTCCTGAGCACTAGAAATAGAATCCATGCACTTTGCTGTTTGGAAATCCAAAATTGTCAGGGGGAAAAAACCCACACTTCAGAAGAAATGTTTGATATGGGTTACTCATATCCAAAATTATTATCAAATAAACTGCACGTAGTATCGTGGATCTCAGAATTTGATTTTTTTTCCCTGAACTTTATAAAAACTAAGTATCTTCACAGGAAGAAGTTATTCCTTCATTTGTTATAGTGACAGTGTTTTATAAGTCACTTTAAAAATAAAGTTAGTTATTTTTAAATATTTAGTTAAGCTTAGTTATTTTTGTATATTGTAAATAAATTAGTACGGTTAGTTCTCTGTTGTTCTGAACCTAGGACAACAAAAATTAATTGGTGTGACATAAATATTCTTGCTTATCTGATTTGACATTTGATTTGTCATTTGACAATTTTCCTTTGAGCTATAATGTCTGCCTAATGAAACAATGCAAATTCTGTTGGCAATCTGAAAAGGTGACATTGAGCTTCTTTGTAATCAGATAAGATTTATCTTAAATCATAATTCTTGAATGAGACTCTTGTGAGGACTGAGAACTACTTAGAGTTTCCTATTCTTGTCTCCCTCCAAAGCATTTTTATTTATGATTGGATGCCTGCTAGTCTGTTTTCAGCTTGACAAATGTGCATTATGATTTTCATCTCAAAATTATTCTTCCTTCCATGCACTGTTCTCACTGCTAGCTCTTCTCAATACACTGAAGTAGTAATGATGTGATATTTTATATAATTTTTTTATAGTAAGTTCTGAAAAGCAGGATTTCAAGAAAAGCAAAGATTAAGTGTATGGAATGTATGCTTCATAAGAATTCTTGTTTATATCTGTCTTATCTACTATTCTGTCCCAATCAAAAAGGAATTCTTTACAATTTATCTGTTGGTCTAACCATATAGTGGATGCTATATTTGGATCTTAGCTCTGAAATTTTCTCAGACATGAATCTACATCACTGCACAGTGATTAGTTCTACTGGTTTATAAACATCAGGTTTGTCAAGTTTGATCTTTTTGGGGATCGTGTTCAGAAAAGATGAGTTCTAACAGGCAGTAGTTATAATAGCTCTAATTATAGGCATAACCATAAGGAATCTGGGCAGGATTCTTGGTCTGAAACAATTTAGAATTAGTGTTTGTCAGCCGGCTGAACTCCCGTGTAACCTGTCCTTTGAATGACGTCACCTGTCAGGCCTCTGGCCAGCTCAGCTAAACAGGACATACGTGGCCACACACAGTGGTGGCTCTTGCCTTTTCTTGCTGCTCCATGAATACTGTTTTATTTCCATAGTGACTAATGCACGGTGAATCGGCAACATCGGTACTCATTAGGCTAATTAACTTGTTTCCAGATAGATTTTGTACGTAGTTCAAAACAGCACAGTACTTGAAAGCTGTATTATTGAGATTTCAAACTTTTCTAAGCCACTTTCTCTAGGTCCTTCCTGATGCTAGAATTAAACGCTTTTGATTGCACTAAGGCAACATTCAAGAGGAAGTACACAGTGCATTCAGAGCCTATATAAGGAAAACAGAGAAGGCTGAACCCAGGCAGGGACCTAGATTTATTGCTGTAAGGCTTAGTATCTATCAGGTATTATAATTTGCTGTTAAAGGGGCTTCTCAATTTATTTTTATATGTTGTTTTCTGACAACATACCAGATGATTTTTTCTCTTCAGATTTTTTTTGGTGCTAAGAACTTGAACAAGTGTCTTAACACTTTTGATAAATGCATAGCTTTCTGTTGTACATAAATTTTGTGTTACCAAATTAGCTTCATGCATTTACAAACCTCAATAGTTTCGTCTTCATGTATGTATTAGTAATTAAGAATATTTTCCCAAAAACTTAGATTCAAGACATTGAAAGCATATTCTTACTGTTTGTCTACCTTCACCAGACATCTGGACTGTGCTGCCATCTACTCTTAATACCTGTTGTGCTGTAGATAATGTGCTTATGCAAAATATTATTCCTAGAGGAATAACTGTGGCTGTATCAGTGGTTACAAGTCCAATTATTTTATTGAGATTGCCTAGCAAATACCCACTTTGTGGGTACTTATTTGACTCGATTCATTTAGACTGTGTGATTTTGAAACAAATGCTTATTAAAAGCAAGCCAACCACAACTTTGTTTAGCCGTTATATTTCATGGATAGCAGTCTTCTGCCAGTAGGCTGGGAGAGTGAAAACTTTGACATGAGCTGAAGTAGTTAATTCTGTGAACTTCAATTTGGAGATGGGAGAGGCAAAACCCATAGTAATTGTATTCTAAAATAGATGAGGACTATTATTTTGGTTTCAGCAACCCTACAGAAAGTAAAGAACCAAAATAAAGATCTCAAAGCTATTCCTGCAGCTTTATAAAAAAATGTTTACATATAAATAAAAAAAGGTAGTTTTGATGATCATTATACCTGTATGGTAAGAACAAAGTAAGATTACTATACTTCAAAGTGTGAGAATTCATCATTGCATTAGTGAGAGGTATTAATTAAAATACCTTTTCAGTCTAAAAATCAGCAGTGTGTGAATGGAACTGAGCGGAGCAGGTGGTGTGGTACTCTTGCAGGGAAGTTTAGAGCAGCCACTTGTGCCAGAGTGCTGTGGGGGAAGTGGTGTGACACAAGCACTGCAGTGTGGTTTGAGCTGGCCTGGTGCATCATCAGGTGTGTGCTCTGCCGAGGTGACGCTCATTAATGTGGGCTAAGCACAGTGCTCAGCTCTCTGCTCTCCGTGCTCCTATTCACCTTGGCATTGCTGCAAAAATTGCGTTGCAGAGCTTGATGTTGGTCCTGTTAATCAAAAAACTCAGGCTGTTATCACTTGCAACATGCCATGGTGAAAATACAAAGTGCCATCTTGAAAAATGCAGAGTATGGATATTGCATGGCAAATGGAGCAGGATTCAATGAGAGTGCTGTTGCCTTGGATATGGTGGGATACTTCAGAAAACAATAACTGGGTTACTGTGAGGTAGTGAGAGAAAGCATAAATTGTTCATTTTTGCATTTTGATTTTGCCAGGTGTTTTAATTAAAGTTTTGAGGTTAATGTAATCTTGGGAACTAGCACAGCTTGTTTATTCTGTATTTTTGAAATACAATACATTGTTTGAATTGATTTGGGTTTTTTTTATTTCCTTATGTTTCATGGAGATTATTTATATTCTGGGCTGGGGATCATCACTCAGCAAGGCATCTTTCTAAATTCAGATTGCATCTTAAATGCACCCATTAGTAATGATTTGGTTCAAGTTTCCCAAAGCATTAATTTAAAAATTCAGTGTTAAGGCTGTCACTAAGGCATGTAAAACTAAATTCTTATTTAATTTCAGGGGAAAATTTGCAGTGGTGAAGAAGTGTATCCAGAAAGACACTGAAAGAGAGTTTGCAGCAAAATTCATGAGAAAAAGAAGAAAGGGCCAAGACTGTCGGATGGAAATAATCCACGAAATTGCAGTCCTTGAGCTGGCACAATGCAACCTTTGGGTCATTAACTTGCATGAAGTTTATGAAACTGCAACAGAGATGATTTTAGTCCTGGAATAGTAAGTATTAGTAATAATTCCTGAACAACTTTCTGCAGTATTCGCTTAAAAATAATAATGTGAAAATACTGTGTATCAGTGTGAACAATGTAAAAATTTTCATTGGTTGCCTGTTACCCTTGCTTAACTTCAAGAAGAATTACTAAGAAAATTATGATTACAAGAAGTTATGTGCAGTCTCATAACTACTTCAGATTATAACAGATTTCTCTAATTATGTAGTATCTTTCAAAGCTGAACTATAATTTATGCAGTTAAAGCATCTTTAATGAAATATGAACTCTGTACAGTCCCTTCATGTAAAAGAGGAAGAGGAGAGAAGCAGTGAGTATCTGTTCAAGAACTAAAGTTTATTCCATTGACATTGGCAAAGATGGGATGAAATCTGCTGTGGCTTTTTTTACCAGTTATAAAAAACGGTATTGAAAGCAACATCATTGCTACAAAAAAACTATTAAAACCCTACACAATTGCTTAAAGAGTATCTTTTTGGGGAAGGAAAGGGGGTGGATTGTGACTTAGAATGGTTTCTTTCAAAGAATGCTTGACTCTACATTTGTCTGTGTGGTTTTCTCCACTTGAGTTTGTCCAGATGGGTATTCCTGCAGCTGTTGTGACTGTTCATCTCATATGCCAATGGCTTTAGATAGTAAGGCATCTAGCTAGCTTCCAAGATTCACCCAAATACTTGTTGCTACTTAGCTCTACATTCTTGTTAAGCTCTATGGATTTTAAATTAGGAGAGGAAGAGTGAGGCTCAATAGTTCAGAAGTGACTTGTCTGTTAAGATACATCTATTTTGTGCAGCTCTTCTCTTACTTGATAGCAAAAATAAATGTTGAGAAATCTTGCACCCCAATTGCATCTTGTTTAGAAGTCAAAAGAAACTGTATCTTCAAAGCTCAGTGAAATGGAATGAGACCATGTCTCCTAAGGCAAAATTCCTTCTCGAATACATTTTTTAAACTTCATTGTGCCCTTAATGAAGTCATAATATGTGAAATATGTAAAAAGATAGAAGTATCTTTTATAATACATAGGTGTGACAGGGCTTCTGGGGTTTTAACTGCCGCTGCCGAAGACTCATAAATACCTGCTTTAAACACTAGCAGAAATTGAAACTCAAATACAGTTTCATTTTCTAGATCCTATAGGATTTAATATGAGCAGTGGATTCTAAATGAGCAATGAGTTTTGTGATAATTTCAATGCAAAATCCCTAGTTTTCTTTTAGAACTCAGTTTTCTTACAGTTGCAAAACTTTTAATCTGAAGTATTAACTAGGTTGTTAAGTAATTAGGAAAATTATTGGGTTTATATGCATCAAACAGCCATACCTCTTTTCAGATAAATAGCTGTGTGCTGGAGTTGTAAATTTCAAAGACAGTCTTTCCCTGACTTCAGCAAGTATGTCTGGATGCTTCTTTAATGTCAACATGTTCCAAAGACATGTTGCAACAAAACAGGTATGAATGTTAGTGAATTTCTGACATTCTGTATGCGGAGGATTAAAGAACATACCTAGACTGCAAGCTTCTCTAGGGCATTTCAGTTTCTATTAAGCTTGATGGTCTTTGTGGCAGATCTTTATCTCTTGAAGAAGTAAAACAAATACTTGATTTCGGCCACTAACTTCATCTGCTAAGATTTTAAAGTTTCTTGTCTTGATGTAGAATCTGTCATAAGCACTGAGGGTTTTGCCTTCAGGAAATGTTTTGCTTTCAGGAAGAGAAATATTAATGTTACGTGGAGGGTTGTCTTGCAAGCATTATCAGTTTTTGTCAGAAAACAAACTTAAAATTGGCCATGTTAATATTAAGTGTTGAACAGTGGGAAGCAAGGAGGCATTACAGCGTTGGCTTCAGCTGTAGCACAGCAAACTGGGGCTGTCTGCATCCACCCTCAACAGTCTCTGACTTTGGTTTGTTGTCCTTAATCAAGACCTCAGTCAGGGTATTTAAGTCAGAGTTGAAGGGGTAAGTAAGTCTGAAGGGGTAACAAAAAGCCTGAAATTAATCTGTGGGTCAGTTATGTTTTGTATTTCACTGAAAATTGAATGAAAAGAACCTGGAATTTTGCTGAAGAAGATAGAAGTACAATCTGGGAAACTTGATATATCAGGTATTAAAAGAAAAAAGCAAATTTGGTAACTTTTTGGATCGATACATGTATGCAACCTATCTGTTATCTTCCAATTTCTTTTGAAAGAAAGATCAGTAGAGCATTTGATGCTTAAGAACCAGTCTTTTTCATAAATGTTCATCACCATGTTTTTACACATCTATGGAAGGGATAGATGATACTAGTGGGTAATTAGTGGGTCAAATGTATAGAAACCTGTAAGTGGAGCTTCAAAAATCTTCATCATTAATATTTTGTTATGAAGAGCCTCTGAACTGAGCCAGAGCCTTGTGTAAGTACAGTAAACTTTTGTTATGTTTGCTTTAAAAAGAAGTTGTTGTCTTTATTATCTTGAAGACACAGTATTTATTTAATACACTGGATGAAGTGTTTTTTCACCTGTAGTTATGTGGACCAGGATAATGTGATGGACTTATATGTCCATTAATATTAATGGACTTATATAGCCTTGGACATGATTTATTGTCCAACTTACTGGAGGTGTAACTGGTTAAAACAAGAGTCTGCTGGCAGGAAGTGATCCATTTGGCATGGGATTCAACAGACAGAACTTGAAGCAGACCTGTAATCACAAATAACTGCTGCTCCAATGTTTGCATCTTGTCTATTTGAGTAGCAAGCAGAGTTGTTCTAGATAGCAGTCTCAAATCAAGACTGGAGGTCTAAAAAAAATTTAGGGAAAAACTTCTTGAATGGTCTTAGTTACCTTTCTTTGTGTTTCAGTTTTTGGGCTGCCTGTTTGGAAAGGTGAAGGCAAAAAAACCCATTTGTCTGAAAACTGAGAACTTTTAAGACCACTATCTACAATTTTATGTATTTGGATGCTTCTCTTCCCATGACCTCTTATCAGATACGGATTTACAGTTTTCTCAGGCTTTGGGGACATTGGTACATTACATTGCCTTACAGTGGAAACATTACCAGTAAGAGCACTTACTATCCAATGGAAGTCCTAGCCAAGGAAAGAGGTATGGCTGTCAGCAGCAGTGAGCATGAACCTTTGCTGGTAGTGTTACAACCACTGTGGTGTGAGCAGCTTGTACTGTAAGTTCCATGTACAGAAAGTACATGACTTTCCATCACCTTGCAGAGATAACCCTTTCAAGAAAGACTTTTGACAGAGTTGAATATTCAGGAAGTAAATTTTTGCCCATTGCAGACTGTATATAACTCAGCATTGAAATCAAGTGTATTTTAGGAATTGGTCTACATGTCTGTACTCCAGTGATTTGCATCCTTCAGAACACTAACTTAATGCCTGATCCATTAAAGCTGGGGGAATGCTTCATTTCTTCAGGTGACCTGAAATAGGTTTGTTCAATCTTTTTCTAATGATAAGTTAAATTACTGTGTTAGTGTCTCATAAGTGCACTTGAAAGAAGTTTGATGCTGAATTTCATACAGTTCATTGTTAAGGTATATTTCAAGGAAGATAAAGTAGTCTCCATTTAATCTAAAGTCAACATAATTGTAACAAAGATTAGTTCTCTAGACTTTCAAATGGCTTTTAGCTCATTTATGCTGCTAAGTAGTAATGAAGTGTTAGCATGCTTTTCATTGATGAAGAGGAGTTGGATTTCACTTGAAATGAGATAAATTAATGGCACAACAGTACTTTAATAAGTAAATTAAAATAGCTAAAGAATTATGGTTACCATAGCTTTCAAGTGTGGAAAGCCTTCTTTTGTCTCACATTTTTTTCATAAACTTAGCTAAGGAAGGGTGTACTAGAGAAATAATGCATTCTAAGTAACACTGGATTTCAAAATGTTTTGCCATTCAATATGTCCTTATCAACTTTTTTTTTTTTTTTTTTTTTCAAATTAAGATGGCCTGTTTTCCTAAAAACTTTATTGTCCTAAGGATAATTCTTTGCTTTTGTCCCCTAAGAACATTTTCTGACTGGCCCAGTCATTTGCTAAGTTATTTCATAATGGCAGTTAGAAAAATTAAAGTTTAATTAAAAATGGGTAAATATTATTAATGCCAGAGAAACTCCTGGTCTACATATATACAGAAATCATAACAGTGACAGTCCATGATACTTTGCTAGCAAGTATTTTGAGCCCTTCTATTGTTAGATTTTTTTTCCCCTGAAATCTAGCTCGGGAATACAAAATAGCTGACAGTGAAAGTATTGTTAAGGACCTTGGCAAAACTTGGAATAGGTGTGCAGGAGGATCTTTTTGGGAGTTCATTTTGACATTGTGCTTCCAACCACTTGTGACTGGCTTGGCTCACAGCTGCCTGACTGTTTTGCTTAAGGGAATCCATTAAGTTCACTCCACAGCAACAATACACAAAACAGTCTTGCAGTATCAAATTTCCATGTGTTCTTGTAAAGGGTTACTGGTTACTTGTTTGAATGTGGTATTTTTTGGACAGAATGAATTGTCCAGAAGGAGCTGTTCCATCAGCATCCTAAATAGCAAAGTTCAGATCAAAAACCAAAACATTGCATGTGAAGTCGCCTTCCCATGTGAAACTATTTTGTAAAGCCAAGTGTCTCTGGTAGCTGAGAATGGCAGTGTCTCGTAAGTTATGAAGTGGGTGTGCATGTGTGAGGGCTGTATTTGCATGTCTCACTCTTAAAAATGCTGATGAGCCCTGGCATCTTCAGAAGTACAGGGAGGGACTTAAATATTTTTTTTTTTAAAATAAAGTTTCTGGAGCAAGGGTTTTCTACGCTCACATTGGTAGCACTTGATTTCACTGATGGGACATTACTTCAGCTTTTATTGCCTTTTAACACCTATAATTCAGAGTTCTTTAAGTGTCATATTAAAATTCTAGGTAGCCTACATTTTAGCATTGGTATTTACCTCCGTTTTAATTAAGTTACACTAATAAACAAATTGTAACAGATGCCTACCAAATAGACATAAAGCAATCAGGGCTTTATAAGGCCCCCCACCCTCAACTTCCACTATTTTTCCAGCTGGTCTATTAAATGTAAAGTGTGATCCTGTGTTTTGGGTATAAATCCAGTTTCACTGAATGAAATAGCAGAAGTATTTTTTCCTTATTTGAAGTGGCAGAGCTTTACCAGCAAAATCTCAGAGTTATTGCTATAAAACATAGCTTGTTAGTAATTTTTGTAGTAGATCTTATCACTGTATATGCATTATAATTCACTACTACAAGGAATTAAATCACTCTTCAAGTAACATATTATGGCATTCTTATGGCAGAAAGTTTAATTTATGGGTTGCAGTAGATCTTTTTATATTCTTATCTGGAAAATCCAACTGATGTTCCTTTTTCAAGGAATTTGGTTTAGGATATTATAATACACTAGCTGATCTTCATTTTAAAAACGTCATTAATATTTGAATCCTATTCAAAGCTGAAATATTACTATTTCCATGAATAAAATAAAAATGGACTGAAGAAAGATGTGATAGTGTCAGGCACATGAAATTTTTCAAAACTAATTATAGTATTAATATTCCTTTGAAAAACTTATTCTTGAGCTCTATTATCTTTGATATATAATGCAGAAAAATAATTATTTAATAGAGGGTTTTTTTGAAAGAAAATCTTAGTTTAATAAATCAAATTGCATTGCTGTACCAGTTAGCCAGCATATAGGACAGAAGTGTAAAACTCTTTAGAAAAGGTTAAGCTTTAACTTTCTTTTAATTTAATTTTGTAAGACCATTTGTGTGGAAATTTTAAAATAATAGCAGTGAGAATACCTTGGACCCCAGAAAACTTTTTTTTTTTAAACCATGAGGATTTTGAAAGTACTAGAACTGTAGCAGCAAAGTTAGCATAAGCAAAATGAAAATTTGAGTATATTTTAGTGTTCTTTTTCTGGGGGTACACAATTGAAATGCATCATTTTTGTAGAACTCTCATTTGCTGTTATATTCATGTTGAACGTACCTGGCTGTCTTCAGGATAGCCTAGGCAGTACAATTCATTGGAAAAAATGAAGCAGAGGCAGAGTAGATGCGTTGGCATCAGTAAAGATTAATTCTTGTGCAAAGTCATTTTTGCATGTCACGGTTTGGTGTAACTGGAGAGGATTCTGCCCTTGAGGGTTTCGCCACCTTTCCCTAAGGGGTGATTATAGAATTGCATGCAGAACAAAGGGTGTGTGTGTGCTGATTTCATAGAAGGAGTTCAACAAGCCATATGCAAAGTGGCCCCCCATTCTAACATTCTTATGCCCGTTCTTGTTTTAAGATGGAGCCTCTGTTCAGTTTATTTTACTTCTGATAATACAGGGTTATATTGTAAAACAGTTTTAGTTCTCTAGAGCCATTGCTATACAGAGCTAGTACTGCATGTAGCTTCAGAGTACTTTAAAAACATTCATTCATATCTAGTTATTTTTATATTTTTTGTTATTCTGTTATTTGTTTAAACACATATAAACAAAAGAGGATGCAAGCTGAGAGCTAAAATTTTTGGAGCTATTTTTATATGAAAGTTTAGAAACTTAATGCATCCCTGTATACCAGAGACTTCATAAACAATTCAGTTGCAGACTTTACATTTATTCTTTTGAGTATGTGCAAAGTGTTTTGAGGAGGATGGGAGATGGCACTGCTTTGCTCTATGTTTGCAAAGATTTGCCTTGGCCAAATTTCCATGTAGTTTCATAGGAAGAGCAAAAGGCACATCTTTTATGAAAACGCTGTCCTCAAACAATTGTGGCATTCATCTGCAATCAAAGTCAGTAGTGTTTCAAAAGTAATCACCAAAATTTCTGTATTATTTATATTCTCTAACCCAAATGACTAAAATCTTTGCCTCTTTCCAAAGCTACCATACTGCAGAAAACACTTCCAAGGCTGTAAACCTTGCCAAATGTCTAATAACTGAAAATACCACAATTGGATTATACCTCCTGCTGATATTGCCTATACAAAAAATAAAAGTGTGAATAGGGTCAAATGGGTGCTGTAACTTAGTCTCTGAACTAACAGTACTCCTGCTGTTCCACAGTGCTGCTGGAGGTGAAATCTTTGACCAGTGTGTGGCTGAAAGAGAGGAGGCCTTCAAAGAAAAAGATGTTAAGCGACTTATGAAGCAGATATTAGAAGGAGTTTCATTCTTGCACAGGAACAATGTTGTTCATCTTGACTTAAAGGTAGGATTGCTGCTGTATTTTTCTTAATTGCTTTCTCATCTGTTGACTTTCTTGCTGGTAATATATCACACTAATGTCAATTTGCAATTAGCACGATTTTACCTAATTATACCTTGAATGATAAAATTAAACTTTTGGGATAGAGTAGCCACCAGATCTGCAAGCCTTTTGGGGAGTTTCTATGATTATATTAAATATAAACTTAATTTGATTAACTGAAATGTAATCAATTCAAAAGTCAATTTGCCTTGTACCTTAAACTGCAGAGAAGTGCTTTGGGTAAGACCTGACTCATTTCTACATTGCAGTAAAAATGTGTGGGTATTATATGGCCATTGAAAACCAGGTTTGATTTTTGTATTGACTTGAGTTTTAATGAAGAAGAAGGGTGGTAGTGACACTGCTGGAATAAAGTATAACGTTTCAGAAGGAAATATTCAAACAGGACTAGTAAATTAATGTGTGAAGTACATTTATGAAGAGACCAGCATTTTCTTCCTCTTTTTTTCCCAGTTACTGTTAAACCTAATTTAAATGTGTGTCATTTGCTGACAGAGTTGGCTGACACACTATTGGTATACAAATTATCATTATTTACTGAAACAAGTATTTTTTCTTATTGAAAAATAGTTTTGACCCAAATCAAGTGAAAAGTACAGTTGCCATCCCATGAAATCTTATGGTCAAAAAGGGAGTTGTAACAGGGGACCAGAGAACTATCTTCTCCTATGGGCAGCAAGCTCCAGTTAATTTTATTTAGCTTCTATCCATGCACTCATATGGAAGATGCAACTGTATCTCATTATGAGGTTGAACTAGTTTATTACTAAGCAAGGCAATATAAAAAGTAACTTGCAATACATTTTTTTAAATTATATTTACATGTCCTAATCTCATATTTACCAAGTATATTGTAAGCTGCTGCATGTTTGTTCTGTTGCTGAGATCCTTACTTATGCTTAGCTGCATTTTGGCACTATTATAAGCTTACCAGTAGATTCCAGTATCAAGCTGTATGTGCTTGATATATAACTTAGCACATCATGAACCATTCATCAGCTAAAGTAAATGAGTCATATTTGTACACAAACAGGTCACCAGCCTGGTTTTCCAAATGTTTATTCAAATTTTATGTAGAATTCTTTAAAATTCTGATAGAGTCATACACACAGAATATTAATAATTGTACTGAAAGTATTAATAAAACAATTTTAGCAAATGATGTGAGAATAAGTGTTCAGAAAGATTAAAAATGAGCAGTTAGAATTCCTCAAAGTTCCAGTGTGCTTAAACAAGATACTCAGAGTTTCATTGGTTGGCCATTGAATTTCTTTTAAGCAAAGTGGGTAAAATTAAATGTCTTTTGTGGACAGTATATATTTATATATGTTTGTAGTTAAAGTTGTGGTGTTTCTTAGCATCATCAGCTGGATATCTGTAAGTGGAAATGTGATGTGTTTTATATGACTACGGTACTTCTTTGCAAAAGTAGACTTGTTGATTACGGATTTAGTCAGGAAAATAAATTTATAAAAAGCTTACTTAAAAACTTTCCAACTGGTCAGAAAACTTATGCTTTAACATGGAGCATATGCAGCTCTCACTGAAAAATCCAGCATTGTTTTGCTGCCTCGCAGAAGTACATTAGCAGAGGAAATTGTCTAGTGATTGAGGTTAATGAACATGTTTATACATTACTGCAGTGTGCAATGTGTGTTTAATTGGAGTCCTACTTGCTGTGTGATGACCTTCATGATACATAAAACTACCTTTTGCAAAATAAGGTTTATGGAAGTCTTCAAAGTATTGGCAAATGAAAATGATGGAAATGATAGAATTAAAACCCATGACTTGCAAAGATTAATTGGTCCACATGCTTTTTAACACTTTTAAAAAGGACCCATTTTTGACAGAACTCAAAAAGTTGGGTGCTTGCTTCAGCCACATATCTATTAACCCACAGTCCTCATCTTCTGTTGTGTCATGTGTCTCATGCTACTTTAACTTGTGGCTTAAAGCACCATGGACTTTACTAAGTACTTTGTTTGTGATGACATTTGGAAAACTTATGTATGTTTACTGTTGCTATGCATTGTGTTTGCCAATAGCAAAGTTTACAAATTCTTGCTAAAATGGGTCTTTTTGTGCTATTAGTTTCACCTTTGTGTCTCTAAAGATTTCCATTTCATTTGTCTGTTACAAGTTTCTTTGTAAAAGTTCATCCAATTTTCTATATGTTGCACCTTCAAAAAAAAGTTAAATTATACCCCCAGAAGAATTTAAACCCAAGTGGTTGTCTATATGTAATTGTCAGCTTAATATTTATGTTATAAATCTAAAGAACCAGATCTGTAACACTTACAGCCACCTTGCTTTAGTTTCTCTTTGCCCTCTGAATAGATACAAGATTTTTCCTGAGACTAAACACTGCAGAAAGAAATGGGGTATTTGGATGTGGCTTAGCAAGGTAGTCACCTGATCATTTATTTCCAAAAGCATGGTTCTACTGAAAGATGGTTGAAATGTGTCTTGTTTTTAATAGCAAAATACAATTATGTAGCCTAGTTTTGACTTGGATAAAGAGAAAATATAATGCTACCAAGTGCAAATTAATTATCACTTGACATTATTGTGTTGATGCTATTTAATTTGCAGGGTGTGCACAGATTGTAGTCAGGAGTCTTTCATCTCCTCTTAATGGTGCTTAAAAGCTGCAGAGTAAGGGAAGTCTCTATGAGTTCCCATTTGCTGTTTGACTTAATCTTGAATTGGTGTTCGGTAAAACCTTAAGGTAGTAGGGGAATGGAAGAGAATTTAAGCAGGTGTGGGGGCTGAGGAGGAAGATATGGGGGTCCTTCACTTGTTTTAGAATCAGCCTCATTTAGTATCTTTAAGACATAATGCTGGGGTATCTCAGCTAGTCCATTTTTCCTGTTTCTGACCATTATTTCTTGGATAATTCCTGTCTTCTAGGGATCTGAGGTTTTTTGAATATTATATAATTAGATAACCTGGAACATTAATGAAATTAGTGTAAAAACAGGACCTTTATGTGTGTCCTTAGTCTTTATGTATCTTCTTGAAACCAACTGAAGATACAAGAAATAAGAGGATCTAAATGGAACCTTTAAACCTTGCTGCAGTAGAGGGAGAGATCTCCAAACATTGTCATTTGATGGCTTCCATCAAAAATTTCAATAATGCTTGAGGGTAAAAGTGAAGGACCCTTTTTAAAATGGCCATCAGGAGAGCCCCCCCCCCCCCCCCCCCCCCCCCCCCCCTCCAGCCCCCCCCCCTGCCCCCCCCCCCCCCCCCACCCCCCCCCCCCCCTCCCCTCCTGTCTTTGTGAGCTGACTGGCATTAGGCAAACCTAGATGTATTGTAGCAGAGTAAAACCAAAGAGAAACAGTATTACAGATGTGAGGAAATGATCTTCCCTTCCTTAAAGTTTGAGTAATGGTGTCGAGCTGAAAACTATGGGGAGTTCAAAGTTATGGCTTCAAGGTTTCATGCTGGTGTTTAGGCTGGCACTTGACAAGAATCCCATAATGATTCCTTAAAACAAGAAAATTACTGGTATTTCATTAAGAATTGATTTAGAGTTATGACTCAATTCATACTGTAGACCCTGTCTACAGTATGAATTGAGTGTTTTGTATAAGATTTTAAAAACCCCAAAAACTACTTCTGGCAACTGCTTTATCTATTAAAATGTTAAAATACAGGGCTGAAGGGTTTCACAAAAGTTTTCCATTAAAAAATTTTCCTCATTTAAATACAGAGAACAAACACTTTTCTCATGCTTTTAATTTGACTCTTCACAACATAACTAAATTTCTCACTGGGAATAACATCTGAGAGGCTAATGAGGGAGGCATGGTCAGCTTTTTTGGATGTTTTCTTTTATAATACAAATAAAGAATATCAAATCTGAACTATAAAGAATGTGGGAATGTGCAGCTCCAAAAGCTTTTGTATTGCCACCAGATCCCAATTTGTAAAGAAAATGAAAAAAGAGCTATTCTTAATATGTAGGTTTACAAACAAAAAATAAATTGACAACATCATGGAGTTAGTTTCAAATAACAGTTTACTCTGTAGGAATCAAAAAACTTGACCATATTCAGGTCTTGCAGTGAGGAGAACTGGCCCAAGTTTTTTAAAACATTCTTGCCCAGGTTTATTTCCTTATTTAAAATCAAGGCTGTTAATGTGAGAGCTTGTTGTCATGAGTGACTCTGGGGATGGAGGACAGAGCAGCTCTGTGATTAGAGAAGAAGTATAGATGTTGGTGTTACTCCAGCTGGATTATCAATCAGTGGTTGCTTTGCTGTTCTTACTCTTTTGTCCTCCCTATTCAACCACCCTGATGCAAGATGATCCAGGTCCCCAATAAAGACTCCTTCACTTTTATGTAACTTGGGCTCATTAGAAACATGAATGCAGTGTCAGTTGTCAGCACTACCATTTGGAGAAGTTAATGATAAAACCCAGTATAATCACTGTTCTGGGGGTAGGGAAAGTCAAACTTTCTTTTTTTTTTTTGGCAACAATATGCTTCAGTGGCAAAAATTTTTATTAAATTGAGCTAGCATTTAAAATAGTAACGAACTTCTTAGTGACCACAAAGGTGCTTTGAAGGAAGACAGCCAAGATCTGGTGACGTCAGTGCAAACAAGTTTATCCAAAGGTGATGCTCTTAAAAACCTGTTTTTCAGGCTGCTATATTTTTTTTAAACTGTTCTTCAGTTAGTATTCTGTAATACAGTTGTTTGTACTTTGAACAGTATTCAGGTTGGTTGCAACAGACTTTTAAACAGGTGCAGTCAAAATAGTTTTGTGTGTTCAGGGTTTTTAAAATGATTGGGTGTTTTTGGACACCCTTCAAAGGGAGGTATTTTACACCATCTATTGGAAGATTCAAGGAGGGAAGGGGAGTTAAAAAGGTGATACAAAGGACTAAAGGTACAAATGTGGAGGTGCTTACATGCTATTGTTAAATGTCAGCTATTGGCATATATTTCCAATGTGTTCTAAGCTAACAAAGATTTGATTCTCAATTCTAAATGGAAAATCCTGCCACTCCTTTTAGCCTACGTGTCTCTTCAAAATCCCCTTGAGGGGATTACATAAATGATCCAGGATATCATACTTATCACAGAGACACTCTTGCTGATCATGGTCTAAAATTATTATGCAGTATGATGTCATAGTTTTGGTCATTATTGTCATTAGTTTTGGGTGATCCAAAAAGTGTCCTTCTCTTGTTTTTCAGCCCCAAAATATTCTGCTAACCAGTAAGTCTCCTCTGGGAGATGTTAAGATAGTAGATTTTGGCCTTTCCAGAATAATGAAGAGCAGTGAGGAGCTAAGAGAAATCATGGGAACTCCAGAATATGTAGGTAAGTTGTTACTATAGGAATGATAACTAGTCCAGGCATCTGGGGAGCGAAAAGCGAATGTGGAGCATGCCAGCCTGGCTGTGTAGTTGCTGTGTTGCAAGATGCAGTTATTGCTTGGACATGCTACTGCTGTCAAAGGTAGGACTGGCAAGTCTTGCCAGTCTAATGAACTATGATTGTGTGCTTATGTTGAAGACTTGCTTTAGACAATTCTTACCAGTAGTGAGAACTAGTATTACTTGGATTAAAAGTTTAAATTCACATACTCAGTCTCTGAATACAATATTTTGCCAAGTGTTAAGTTTTCTATTTTTATTTTTTTTTAAAGCCCGAACCACTCCAGGCCTTGAACATATACTTGAAAATATCTTTAAGTTGTGTGATATATCTTCATAGTTATGGGTTACAGTGCTGGAATATGCAATGTTGGCTATTTCTGTTTTGTCTGCAAGAAATTTGTATAGATTCCTTAACTGGGAAGGAGACTGGCCTGGCTTCTGAAGATGACAATAAAAGGGAAACGTGTTTTTTCACTTAAAAACAATGAATGATAGAAACCACTTAAATAACCTGAACAGAAGTATCTTGATTTCAAAAGACTGTCATGCTTCAAATGGCTTATCTTAAATTTTACCACATGATCATTATCACATTTTTTAGCTCTAATGTAATTTCTGCATATGACAAAACTCACTTTTTTTTTTTCCCTGAATAGCTCCTGAAATTCTGAGTTATGATCCAATCAGTACAGCAACTGATATGTGGTAAGTGTAACAAATAAATGGTCATCACAGCTTTACCAAAAAGGGTTGTTCTTTGGGGATTTGTTTGTTTACTTTTAAGAAAAAAAGGCTAATTAAAAAACTTTTTTTTACTTTTAATTTAGGAGCATTGGAGTACTGGCATATGTTATGCTGACAGGGATATCACCTTTCCTGGGGGATGATAAACAAGAAACGTTCTTAAATATATCTCAAATGAACGTAAGTTACTCTGGAGAGGACTTTGACCTTGTATCAGAGTCTGCTGTGGATTTCATCAAAACTCTGCTGGTTAAGAAACCTGAGTAAGTAAAATACCCAATCGTATAGGCTAATATGTCAGACTGACTTAATTTTAAGTGTAGCAAGTGCTAGTGTTTTAATTTTTAAAGTATAAGGGGACTTTGATTTCATTGTATTATTACTTTCTATATATACGAGAAGATAGTTCCTCCATTTCCATCCAAGCTTGTATATTCCAAATGATGTCCAGGTGTCAATAATTAAAACTCAAATTACTTTCAGAAAACTGTTTGAACTGTAGCTTGTAGCAGTGAACAGTGCACCCATTCTTCTTGCAGGTACTTTACTGAAATCTTTTAAATTAACTGAGCTTTGAGTCCTTAATTTTGGATGGGTTGGTAGAGAACCTTGCCTTTTCTGCTTCATTAGTACACTTTTCTTAATGGGTAGCAAACTGGAAATTCCTGCTTCCCAAATAAAATAGGTGTTTTCTGTGGAACTTTACCAGTTCTTCATGGGACATGCCAGCTATTGAAATTGCCTACTGCTTGTCTCTGGGAATAACTGAAGAATGTAAAAGTTGGATAATTTTTCTATATATAAAAAGTATAAATTTCAGAAGTTGTTTGGCAACATGGAAGCATAAACTCATATTTAGGGATCTACAGATTTCTTTATTTTAAATGCTAGGAGTTCATCTATTTGAACTGCTGTGGTCTTTTTTGGTAAAAGATAGCTGTCAGTGTTTTTTTTTTAATCTATCTGTCTTTAATACAGTCATATCCTTGGAATAATTTTTGGCGATCTCTTCAGCAAGATTCTGAATTTTGTATTCATTTGCACATTTATTTTAATACTTTCCTTCCTCTGCAGGGACCGGGCAACTGCTGAAGAATGTCTTCAACATCCATGGTTAGAACAAAGTGATAATCCTGCTTGCAGGGCTTGGAATAAGAGTACAGAAGGGGAGACCAGTGATGCCATCCAGAAAGATGCGGATTCTGCCTCTGAACAATCAGTAGATGTTGAGAAGACTGGAGAGGAAGAATCAATAGTGACAGAAGAACTAATTGTAGTGGCTTCATACACACTGGGACAATGTAGGCAGTCAGAAAAAGAAAAAGTAACTGAGCAGAAAGCCATTTCCAAACGATTTAAATTTGAGGAACCATTACTGCAGGAAATACCAGGAGAATTCATTTACTGAACTGTGTGGAGCTTCATAGCTATAACTGGAAGGCAGTTTTTTCTACTAAACGAAAGTATTCTAGACAAGTGAATTTCTGATATGCAATAAATATTCTAGATAAAAGAAAGTGTTTATAAATGGCATACAACAAAAATGTGCCAAGTTCTTATTTTCATGGAACTGATAAGATTTCAAGTGGCTGACAGGAATTTAACAAAGAGGATAAGCTTATTTTTGTTTTTAATTTTTATTTCTTTTGTTGTTGTTGTTGTTATTGATTGGTAACAGAGTTTTTGTTAATTGTTCCAGTGTTCTTGAGAAGTTGACACTGGAAGTGTTTTGGTGACAGATGTCAATAGGAGTATTTTAGGATATGTTTTGGTATTTAATGCAAATATATAATGCTGGGTTTTCCTCAAACGCCTCCTGACTTCAGTGGAACTATCTGCTCATCTAAAACTTGTATGAGAGGAGAATTTGATCACCTGGTTTGATATACAGATTTCAAAATCATCCTGTGTGTATTTCTTTGTTTACATCAGGTCAAAGACCCAGACCTCTCTGGTGTGCAGCTGAATAGTGAGCTGAGCTTCTCTAGGCAGAGATGCACATGCCCCACTGGTAAAGAAATCTGTATTGGTGTTACGTCTGATTTGGGAGCGCAGTAAAATCCTGCTCCTGAATGTGATGTATTTGCTTATTTCAGTCACTTGTGAGCCAGCAGAGATTGTTCCTTTCGCCTCCTGTGTTGGGTGAGATGTGCCAATAGAATCCAGCTCAGTGTGGCCACAGAGTGCTGATGAGAGGAAAAAAGAGCAACAGTCTGATGTAGCTCCTCTGAGGTTATTGAAGTTCTTTCCACTGACTTTACCATGTTAGGTTAGACAGTTTGTCCAGCTAATCACCCCTTGATTCCACTTCCCCCAGGACCACCTGGGGTTTTACTGGGATCATGAAGTCATTTCTACCTTCTTTCTGTTCCTCTAACTGCTGCTTTAAGGAAAAAAAGGAACATCCTTAGGCTAAATTGCTATTGTTCAATATAGCTGTCAGATGAGGAAGAAGATACTGCTTCTTCTGAAACAGTGAAGCACAGCTCATGCCTCCTGCTTCCTGGTCACTCTCCCTTAGACACTTGGAAATACAGCATGTTATGTGGCTGGGCAGAGTGGGATTAGGGAGCAGTATGGATGGGTCATAGTTCTCAATGGATGCAGTCCCTCAGAGGACAAAGCTGGCACCAACTGGGCATCAAAACTGAGTGGTTTTTGCAATGTACAGATCTGAGGATCTTGGACTGAGTCCTAGTTTTCTAAGAAATCTTTCATACTGATGTTGTTCCAAAGTTTAATTTTTATGTATGGAAGTTTAGTACTATTATATTGCATACTGTTAACTATTCAACTATTTATTTGGTTTCCTTATTCTGTTCCTTTGTAATAAACTCTGACAAAAGTTTTCTTCCTAGAAAACAGTGAATAGAAACTTTTGAGCTAATTTTTCCTTTTTTTTTTCCATGTTGGTACACACTTTCTAATTTCAAATGTATCGAATGTTCTTACTCCATTTAGTGAACAGGGGTTCAGGGCTCTGTGCTAATGTTACAGCTCCTCCTTCACACAAAAGTTAAATGGCTTAATAAGAGCAGAAGTACTGGGGTGATCTGATCAGCATGGCTGGAAAGGTGGGGGAAAAGCACTAGTACAGAAGAAAGCTGAACTAAAAGCAGTGGGAAAATGGGTGTTTTTCCATAAGACTTCATTGCCAGAGATTGGGCTGCCTTTACTTCAAGCCACATCAGGGAAATTGCACCTAAATTAAACTGTTTTATCAAGCTTCTTTCCCTATGGAATTATATATTGAGTGTTGATGTAGGTAGGGCAGCTTCTCGTTCCTCAAAGGTGTTCATATAAGAAAACAGCCCATGGTGCTCAGAACTGAGTTTGGATGTGTTTTATATTGTAATGCAGAGATGCCTTTCACACTCTGGAGAAAGGAGTCAGTTGCTGGACAGCTCTTGCTGGCTCTCAGCAGGAGAATCTTGGAGCCAACAGCATATCTGTGCTATCTGGATGTTTCTGGACACAGACAGGAGCTGACCCTACCTACAATGCTGTTTCAGCCTTGTTAGGCAGGACAGTACCGTCATGGGTGTCTTTCTTTTACTCTCCAGTCATTTGCCCAAGACAAATTGCTTTGGTGAGGGGACATTGATTCATGGAATTCTTCTGTGCAAGATTGCAATTTCTCCCATCTTCCACCATTGCCATTTTGACATTTTTTTCCCCACATTCATGCTTATTTTACTAAGTTGAGCAGAGCAGTGAGGTTGAAGCATGTTCACACCCTACCCTTACAAAACAATATGTTGCACACATAAATGTTTAACATCTGGTTGCCTACAGCAAACTATTTGAGAGATGTATACCCATTTCACTTCCTCTTTGTAACCACAGATCATGTCTCAGATTGAGACTGGTATTAATGGTGAAGAGTAGGTGCTGAGCAGTATACATTTTGTCCTATATACACTGTTTTTAATGTATGACAGTGAAGCATAACATGTATACATGAAATGCATACTTACTTCAAGGCCAGCTTTTCTGGAATTGGCTGCTTTGAGATTTCCAGTGGGCTGCATTTCTGTTTAGCTCTTTGTGCCTTAAGGTGGTTTTATACAGTGTTTTTTAACGTCATTAAGAATTTGTATAAAGTTGTGGAAGTTTAATAGTGTAAGTTATAAACGAGGCATCTTAGATTCACCCTATAACAGGGAAAAATTTCCATATTGTTTAACTGCAGGACTATCAGCCTTGAGGGTGTTTCTGTTCCACTGAGTGTAGGTAAAGCTGCAAACGAGGTGTTCTTACCCTGTGCTGTAGGAAGGGGCTGTTGCAGTCAGTGTTCTTGAGCTCAGTTACGAGTGAAGTAAGTGTCACATCAATTAGACTGGGAACAAACCATGAGCTGTGAGGAACAGCCGGTTTCTGCAGCTCCATGAATACAGGGTACTGTGTGTATGTAGACAGGTCATCTGGGAAAAGCTGCTGTGTTCATGGGGGGAAGGGGCTGCTTGTGGAGAAAGAATCAGCTCCTTGGACCTTGTGGGCAATGCTCTCCCAGTCCCCACTCTCCAGACTGAGCTTGTGCTGGCTGCCTTTGTAGCACGGGCTGCATGGCTGCTGTTTGCTCAGATGCAGGATGCTGAAGGAATGGAAGGGCCGATGTTCCTACAAAGCTGTTATCTGTGATTCATGGAAGAGCCATGAACTGTATCAATAGGAGGAGTAGGTCCAAGGCCTTCTTTCAGTTGTTGGAATAAACAGCAAAGTCCAAACGAAAAGCACAGTGTTGTCTCCTCTTGTTGCTGTATTCACCTCTTTAAGGGAGAGGCTTATAGATTTTATAGTTGCTAAATTAAATGTTCTACAAAATAATCTTTTTCTTTTTGTCCAAAGTGGAATTTGCATTTTGATTTGTCTTGTCACATTTTCATGTGTAGGTCCCTAAATACAAAAGGGTTAACTCCAGTTTGTGATCTACCCCCTGAGTCCTGAGAGCTGTTTGGTTACAAATGCAAATAAAAGTTCACTGCCCATTCTCCACTGGTGGTGCTCACAAGGGATGGGGAGGGAGGTGGGCCTTGCACCACATTACTCTGTGGCTTAAGATCTCTCTTGAATATTTCAGGAGTTGTTCCTGGAAGACAGTTCAACGTTTTAAAGAAATAGTGCCAGTTCATTGTACTTCTGATTGTTTTTACAGTACTTTACAATAAATGAAATTTTGTTTTCTGAAAGCTGATGGGTCTTTTGTTCTTTGTGCTTTGGGAAACACCCATTACCAGGATTACTGATATTATTTTAGTTTTCCGAATCACACATTTTTTCAATATATGCAGCAAATATAAAAGACATCGAAAGTCTTTTCTATACTAAAGCGATATGCTTCCACTGTAGAGTACTTCATGGTGCAGATGTTAAATTAAGATGTCATTTGGATTAACAAATACAGTCAGGAAAAAAAAAAGTACACATGGATGTGATAAAAATCTCTCCTAATTAAGAAAAGGTTAGGATTCATCAAAGTGAAACAGAGCATGTAGAGCCAGAGTTGTTGCTGCAAAATTAGGAGAGGAAAGGGAACTACTTGAATGGATTATCTTTTTTCCTGTAAACACAGAGAACTTAATTACATTGAGTCTTTGCTTGCTTGTACAAGTAGAATCGCAGCTAAGCTGGTGATGCATTAAAATCAGGTGCACCCGATCTCTTCAATTAATTTGTAATGCCAGCATACAGACTGAATTGCACAGGTGCTTTTTAACTAATCCTCACAGAGAAATCTCCTGAGCTGCCAGGATATCACTTACCATCTGCCACTTTCCAGTAGCATCTTGTAAGGTCCAGTTGATCTGGATGCTGTATGGAAGGTCTTGTGGGCCTTACCAAGCAAGGAGAGGCAAAGATTGTTTCACAAAAGTTATTACATGACAGTCCTTTGCTCCTAAATCTTCTAGGAATGCAAATTAGTAGAAACTGCCTTAGATTGGTCAAGAAATTACATTAGTCTAGTATTTTTATACGATTAGTGCTACTTGAAATGAACCAAAGGTGTTTGGCCAGGTGTGATATATTTTCCAAAGTAACACCAAGAGCAGGCAGGTCTCCATTGTTCCTGATATGACAGGACTGCCCAGGCCCTGCTGCAGGAAACTTTGTAGTAAATTTTGTGGAAAACTCAGGGAACTTAGAAGCAGGAAAGATGCTTGTCAAACACATGGTAGGAAAGAACTGGATGTATCCTCATTTCTAAATGGGAGGTGAATCCAAACAACCTGTGCAATGCAAGACATCTGTCCCAAAGAGGAAGTGAACTGACTGGCCCATAACTTGGACAAAATTCTATCACTCCTTGAAGAAACATACTCCAAAGAGAACATGTCAGCCCACTTAGCCCTTCTGAAGGCAATGCTTTCAAAACATCTAGCTTTACATGGCCCCTGTGTGCCCATCAGCTCCAACTCAAATAGGTGCAAGTGTTGCAACAGTGCTGAGCAGTATCTGCTGTTCCTCAGCTGTAAATTAAATTCTTGCCCTGAACAGTCTGCCACCTTGGTAGTTTCCTTGAGGGTGATTACTGCCTGGCAGAAATGATTAAAATCAAACCAGAGAATAAGAAACAAACAGGCAATCCAGCAAAGGTCATGAAGAGGATGTTTGTTTTAACACATCAACAACTGGAAAAGGAACTGCACAAATTTTCAAGCCAATTAAAAAGAAAATTTTTAACATACTGAACATGATTAAGATGGTTAAAGGATTGTAGCACCTGTTAATGAAGCTGAGAGATGTGGAACTGGAGAAGGCTTGGGGAGGGATCAGTGTGGGGGCAGAGTAAAGAGAATGGAGACAGATGCGTCTTGGCAGTGTCTAGTATCAGGATGAGACAGTGAGCACACCCTCAAGCACACAAAATTCTGTTTAAATATGAGAAAAAGCTTTTTTTACTGTGAGAATGGTTGAACACTGGAACAGCTTGTCCAGAGGTTGTGGAGTCTCCACCCTTGGTGATCTTTAAAACCGGACTGGATGTGATTTCAGGCATCTGTTCAAGCTGACTCTGGTAGGAGTGAAGCAGTTGGAGTAGATGATCTCCCAAGGTTCCTCCCAACCTTAAGTGTTTTGTGGGGTCCAGGGTCTTTTCTTAAAAGGTAAAGATTTTCTCAAGAAAACCCACAAACCCAAAACAAAAAAACCAACCAAACAACAACAAAACAGTGTTTCAGTGACATGAGGAAGCTAAAGACAACCTAATCTTGTTCCAGTGCTCCTTAGAAGAAAAGACTGCAAGAGGGGTGGTGCCCAGGTGCCCTTTTGAAGTTATTTGGGTTTTCAGCTGCTGGTGGTGGTTCTGAGACCTTTGCTCGCCCTGTTTTCCTGGCATGTTCCAGCTCCCTTGGCTGCTACTGCTGCACCTGTGTCCTCTAGGAAAGCAGCTGCCTTTGGCTGTGATGTATTTAATGGGAGCCACATGACCAAAGCTTCTTGGCACTGAACACACAGCCTGATGCTTTTTTCTCATTTTGAACATGTACATCCTAAAAGAGCTCAAGCATGGAGAGGAATTAACTTCCGAGGTTCTTCAAGGTCATGAGGCAAGAAATTCTGTGTTTGCTGGCTACTAGGTAGTAAAACAAATGCAGGGAATTATTTGTGATTTCCCTTGTGTCCCCTTCTATTGATTTGCTGGCTTCCAGCTCCACCCACTGCTTTCTTCCTTCTCTGGGTTTTAAGATTTGATTGAGAAAACCATTGGTATGATATGATGATACTGCCCATTCTCATAACTCTGGGGAACCAGTGGGTTAGTTGAGGTGACTGAGAGCCCTCAAAGTTAAAGGGGTGCTCAGGGGAGAAAATGAGAGATGGTGTGTCTTTGTAAGCTCTGCTTTCCCCAAGCAAGGTAATAAAATCTCCAGTGTTACTTGTAAGGTTTGTGTGGGGAAAACTCCTCCAGGCCTGGAAAAGCCAGGGTTGGAGCCGGGCCAGGCAGTGGTGCTGTGGTGCAGCAGCTTGTGAAGCCAGCATGGGGACATTGTGTGTGCCAGCTCAAGGGACAGGGAGGTGGTGAGCAAATGCTGCGCTGTAGGCTGGGGTGCCTGTGGCCAGATTTCTTGGACACTTGAGCACTTTGCAGCCACTGCAGGTCCCAGGCTTACTGAGCACGCAGAGGTGACAAAAGGCAGATGAACGGCAATGTGTGCCAGATGCTCCCAGTGCAGTCACAGGGAGGGACTGAACAGGCTGGGGTTCCTCTCCACAGCCATGGTATCTTTGCAGATCAGCAACAAATCAAAGCTGCATCCAAGGAAGTGGTAATTGAGGGATGGGAAGTGGTTGATTTGGCTTTTTCCTTTTAGCTGTTTGATTTCCCACCAAACTTCTTCACTGACCAAAATCTAGAGTTGATCAAGCTCTGTGGCACCAGGTGGCCAGCAGATCTCCATATCCCTGAGGTGTTGCTCTTGCTAGTGGTACTGCAAGGCTAATGTTTTCATATCATATGAAATTTGGTTTGTATTTTGTTTTGTGAACCCAGTAAACAGCAATTTCAATCTTAAAGCTGGACAATGCTGTCTTTTTCTGAATAATTCTAATCCTCTCCCTGGTGTGCTGGGCTTTTATGTGGATTGGATCAGGTCTCACAAGTGCTGTTCATCCTGAAAGCTCTTTGTGAAGTTCAAACTAAAGCATATGTGTATTGTTTCATTCTAAAATTGTTTATTCAAGATGCTTTTGCTGTGGCCCTTTAGCATCTCCTTTCTCATAAGGAATTTGCTTTTCAGGTTTGTCCAAAAGGCACCTTGCACAGTTTGTTGGGACATTGTTGAACAAGAAAATGCTCACTGTTCTCTTAAAATTCTTTGCTCTAGCTCTCCCTTCTATATGTAATAGTCATGGCTCTTGAAAAGCTTTGCAGTGCCTATGTCCTTGGTGAATTTCTTGGACTCAGATTTGGAAGAAGAGATGGAGGGGTGAGGAACAGGGAATAGAGTGGTATAAGCTCTGGGCTCTCCCTAGCTGCAGCCTGATTAAGCATCTCTCTTACAGTGAATTCAAAAAACTCTTTTGACTGGATGTTCTTAAGGGCTCCCCTGTTACTTTCTACTACAGACAGGACAGTTCCTTCTATTTTTCTGTGCCTCAGACTGTGCCTTAGGCTTTCCAATTGTTTGCAACGGCAGTGTCAGGTGGAAGTTGAAATTGTTTGGGTTTGGGGGAGATCTTTTGGCTAGTTTGGGATGCTTTTCTTATTCCTCAACTTGCTTGGTGATGAATATTCTACCTGATGGCACAGTCAAAATCTCTTGTGGTAGTCAGAGGAAATCATGGCAGTGCCTTCATCTGTTCTGCACCTTCCTGAGTGTTTTTCTCCTTACATGTCCTCTCCAGAACTTGTCAGGCAGTGCTGGTGTGAAGCAGTGGCTTCTTCTGAGTAACCTTCAGCATGAGCCTCTTCCTGGAATTTTTGAGTGGCCTCAGCTATCTCATAAGCTTTGTAATGATAACTCTGAGGGTGCAAATCTACCTGAAAAGTGAAGTTGAGGGTGCTGCTGCTGAGCTTCACTTTTGTTGCTTCATCCTTTCTGGTTTAGGCAAGATCTTGTTGATAAATGGGGAGAAACTGAGGCAGCAAGGCTACTCAAAGCTTTGAGAAACTGACTTGTCCTGACATAGTTCTGCTACTGTAAAACAAAGCTCAGTTTCCTGGCAGTGTGTTTATTTATTTCAAATTCATATTACCAGCACACACAGGGCATAGCACATGACTTCTCTGCAACAGCAACTCTTTTGCAAGATATTTATTTTAGGCTTCTATTAAACACATGAATAAACCAGCAAAAGAAAGAAATTACAATTACAACAATGATGAGGTCAATCTTAGAGAGAAAATTGTCTTGAGAGCACCCGCTTAAGTGAAACTGTCACTTGTGACAACTGTGTACATTCACAGACACAGCAGGATGCAATCGATTAATGGCTACTTGGGCTCAATGGGAGGCGGAGATGCAGCTGTCCCTGATTTTTAGCCTTCTTGCACACCAATGCTTTCCACCAGAGACTGGTAAACGGGAATATTCTGACCATCCTGCAGTTTCAAGGTGACATTCTGAAGGCACCAGCTGACACAAACCAAAGAAGATTTTTAACTTGTAGCAATCATTTTTAAGGTGGCAAAGTCAGTGTAGAAACAGCTGGCACTGAGTAAAGAATCATTCTACACATTCATTGCTTTTAAAAATTCTCTTAAGTGTTTTAAAATTTGGTTTGTGAGTGCCAGCTTCTGAAAGCTGTTTTCCCTAATACTGTAGCACAGCCCAGATTTAAAGGTCTGGTATGCATGTTCCTATTTGCTGCAATTCAAATAAAAACCTGCCAGCTCTTCTTAGGACATTCCTCCCCCGACCCGGTGCCTTTTTTCCTCTCCGTCCTGCGGGTGCATTCCTTGCTCCACTCTTCTCCAGCCTTGGAGCCAGACAGTGTTGCTAAGGAATTATTCTGGCTTGGAAGAGTTTGAACACTGTGTGATCACTCAATGTGACTGCTGAAAACCTGACAGGGTACGACAGTGGTTACTCAAAGAAGGAAAATTGCATTTGTTGGAGACTGAGGGGGAGTATTTTCCTTCCTCTAAGCTCTGCTCCAAACCCACTTCTGAGAAACTACTCATGCTGCTTTTCCAGCTGGAAAGGACTATTATTTTGGGCTACTAAAATAGGATTTTTTCAAAAGCTTCTGGCACTGGCCCAGCTCTGCTTTTGCTGGAGTCAGTGCTGAGTACATAAAATTAGGTAATTAGGCTGTTGCACCTCTGTGCAATGGGTCTGCAGTAGGCCTCTGCTCAGTAGCCCTTTGCTCCCACCCCCAACCCAGGCCAAGCAACCAGGCTTGGAGGTCACCTGCCCATTCCCCATAGTGTGGCCTGGGGGCTCAGCCCTTCTCTTGGTCACCTCAGGGCAGGCAAGAGTAATTTTGCAGTGCCTTGGCTGCCCTTGCCTCTGGGCACCCTCCCCATCCCTGTACTGCCTGCTTCTGGGTGAATGCCACTTCCTCCTGGACAAAAAGAGCTCACAAGACTCCAAATTTTATTTTTCAGTTGTCTTCTCTTTTATAAAATAAATAAACCACTATGGACAGTCTGTGCACCCAGAGTCAGATGCATTTCAGCGGCTCCGGTGCCTCAGCTACTCTTGCACAGAGCACTCAACTCCTGGTGTCATTTAGCTCTGTCTGTATCGGTGTGAGAGCTGCCCTGGTCTCCCCTGGGAAAGCACACATGCACTCTGCAGCATCCCACCAGGGTGGCCTGCTTACTTGCTCCTTACTCCCAGCCATTTTACTGTTAGTTCCTTAGTGGCATGCAAGGGCACCAAGTCCTGTCTCAGCCCCATGTGAAGCTGTGCTCAGGACCCTGCACACGGGTGGATTTGGTGGAGACAGATTTATCTGCCACAAATCCTTTTATGAGCAGATGCCTTTTCCTTTTCTTAGGTTTGCAGAAATGTAAAAAGAGCTCACTTTAAAACAAAACTCCAAGAGATGCGTATGCACTGCTGTAGTTTAACATTTTGCCATCACAGTAATTGTGAACCAGGAATAACAGGGAACTGTCTGTGAGGAGGGACTAAGGAGGAGTGAGGAGATGAGAGCTCAGACACCAGGGAAGTGAGGTATGCAAGAAATGGGGCTGGGGACCTCTGGGGCTGTTCCTGATCATTAGGAAGGAGGCCAGGTCCAGTACTGAGTTTCTCAAGTCCCAGCCTAGTGCCTTTCTCACATCCTTTTACACTTTCCTTCCCATACTTACTCAGAAGAGAAATCCAGTAAGTCATGCTCATCTAATTATGAATAGAAAGCATCACCATATGGCTGGTGGCAGCTGAGTAAAAGTTTTGTAGCTTTTGGTTTCTAAACAGAGCTAATAGAAGTAACTAACAAGAGGTTTGCATCTAGTTAAACTTTTGAGTTCATGCAGTAATTCTTTGCTCAGTTCCAGAAACCAGTTTACTGTTGACAAAGGAGGTTTTCAGGCTTCAGTACTATGAAAATATAAAGTCACTTCTATATGATATGGTATCAGAGTATCCTTCTGCTATAATGTATCAGTTCTAGCACCTTTTTTTTTAACAATAAGGACCACACTTCCTGGATAGCTTAAAAATACAAATCCTGTGTTTTTAGCTCAGCTTGCAGAACTATAATAATATAGCTGTGCAATAATAATAAATGATATAATGTGTGATTCCCTTATTGCAATCCATAATTACCAGAGTTAGGACTGCTGTTCAACAGCCCCTGCACCTCTGTGGGGAGGCAGGGTGGAAGGGGACAATACTTTACCTTGGCTCACAATATTTCTTTATGTACTGAGCTACATTTTGCAGAACACACTTAAAGGAATGGCTCATGTTGCTCTTCTATTCACCTTCAGAGAGATGGATTAAAAAATATTTCTCAACTAACTTACCTTTTTGTCCTAATGAAAATAATAACCTTTCACAAGACCTTCAGACAGAAGTTTCTGCTTGATTTGTGTGCATGACCTCAGCAACATGGATGACTAAAGCAAATATCCTCCTCTACTCTTTTCTCCTACCACTTCTTTCCCATTTCTCCTGTTACCTCCCCCAGTACGCACCACTGATGGGAGTGGTCCATCTCCGAGTTAATATAGAGGTAGCCTGCTGATTTTGTTCCAGACACCGGTAACTTTATCTGCAAATGTAAAAGCACATTAAAGATTCAACAAAGTGTATTATGAATGAAACAGACATTTACTCCCTCTAGTCAAAGAGCTCACACCTTTTTAACTTTAACACTATAATTTTATTTATTTTTTTTAACTGTATTTCAGAGTTGTACTAAGCTATTCTAACTACTAACACGTGTGTGGCTACACAAGTATGTCTGCTCTGCCATGCATTAATCTCTCTCTGCCGAAAGAATGTACTGTGCTACAGCTGCAACCCCCAGGGAAAACCACTGGCTCCCTGAAATATTTATGATCAAATACCTTTCCTTACCAGAATGCATGGTCATCCAGAGGTGACCTGAACTGTCAGAGCTTCCCATAACTATTACCAGCCTGTAGGTTGAGATCCTCTGCATATCAGTCCCTCAACACACACTGAGGCAATGAGATGTTCAATGATCTTTAATTTTCAGTGTGACAAATTTTATCACTTGTCTGTTTAACAAACAAAGCTGCAGCAGCAGCAGCAAATTACACTGGGTCTAATGTCTGAAAAAAATGTTTCAGGTGTAGCATTTGCTGGTGGTGATGCAATCAGAGAAAATTCCAGGTGTTTGCCAAGAGACCCAGGAGCTGGGAATGTTCTAAAGTCAGTAAATTGACCTGTGGTATAGTGATGATTAACCAGCTTATTTAATGAGAACATGAATACTCAGGAGCATGAAGAAAGTTGGTGATTTGTGTCTTGGGTGAGGTCAGTAGAAGGCAGGGTTTGACTTCACCCTGAGTCACCCAAGCGACCAGCATTCTTAAACAGTGACATAGGAAAACATCCGTGGGAAAGGGTATCTTCTTTTCAGTCAGTATATGAGATTGTGTGGGGTTTTGCACAATTTTTTTCCTTAGATATGTTCCCTGGTGTCCTGTATAAAACACAGGAAATGTTTTGGTCCAGGGTATCAAGTAAGTGCAGCCTGGCTGAAGTGAAATGGAAAGTAATTTTATGTGAGCTGGTTAAAGGTTTTCTTTTATCTTACCCTGATAGCCACACTCCCTCATTGTAAGATCTGACCCATTCCTTAATGCCCTTGCTTGGTCCCTGGCATTCATAACTACTCACCAGTAAAAACAAAATTAGTCCCATGTGATGAGTTACCTTAGTGAAAGACCTGGAGAGGTTCCTAGGGGCACTCAGTATTACTAGCAAAATAAGGGAAAGGCAGCCAGTCCTGGATTAAGGGATAAAAACACTGATGGAAAGTACTTTTGAGGCATCAATGCCAAGTGGAAGTGTACTTGCAAGGTTTGCCTGGGCCCAGCCCTTGGCTGATATAAGGCAGCCTTGTGCAATACTTCAGCACCAAGCACAGCATTCTCCAGTCACTGAGTAACCCTCATGCTGAGTCTCAGGCTGGGCAGCCTTTCCCAATGACACAAACTTACAGGTGCTCTTAAAAAACACACCATTTATGCTGTACCGCAGCATGGCCTGTAAGAGGCTGTAAAACTGCTCTGAATAAAGCTCTAAAAACTAGCATGGGACCTATCTGGGGGGTAAAGGAAGGCAGGTGCTATTTTAAAGCTGGATCTGATACATCTCTAAAAATGATTTTGTGGCTTACAGTGTGGGGGTTGGAGCTGACTGTCTTGAGAGGTTCCCCGGCATTCTGTGATGGGCCCATATAGCACAACATGGAGATGCTACTCTTGCTCTTTCTAGGCTAGTAGATTTATGCTCTGGAAATCCATTCCTCTTCCAGATCAATTGGTATTCCATCCTACTTCCTTCCAGTAACCCCAGGTGACTCGTGACCCGCTGAAAATCCCCTGGCTGATCTCTTGTCACCTGACATCTCGGGAAGCCACCCTGTGACACCGCCTGCCCGGTGTTACCCGTGCTCTTTCTGTGTCCACACGATTGCTCCCATCTGTCAGGTGGATGTTGTGAACCTTAAGAGGGGGGGCACCCAGGGCTTCCAGGGCATCAGGATTGCTGTTCAGTTGCTCCAAAGCTTGCTGGTAATACTGGGTCCTGGCAAAACTTTCTAGGTGAGAGAAGCAGGGTAGTGAGGAGACTGTTCACTTAAAACATAAGCTTAAAAAAAAGAAAAAGACATTTTCTCCAGACTACCACACCCTCCCTGAAATACAGTCCAAAACTATTAATTAGGAGAAATTTGGCTAAAGGAGGAAACACACCCTTACATCAGAGAAGCAAATGTTTATTCAGCTCATTTAAGTGAAGAGGGCTCTGAACATAGCCTGTTCCATTCTGATATACAGCTCAGCTTACGGCTGTGTCTCCCCACATTTCATGCATTTGTAGATTATCTAAAAGGAAGGGGAAAAAAAGATACAAAGATGAATATCTGAAGTGTTCTGATAAAAATTCTATTTTTATTTTTTTCTGTTGGAGGTACATAAAATATTTTAAGAATGGAGAATATCCTGCACACACTGAGAGAGGAAGTGCTGCTGCTGTGGAACTCTAGCTGTGGTCTTGGTACAGCTTTCCAAGTGGCAGCCATGAAGCTACAACTCTTCTGACAGAGGCCTTAGAAGGGAGGCACCACTCAAGTTACTGGTCAAGCAGCCACAAGCACTGTAAATAGATGCTGCAGTGTTGGCACATGGAGGACAGTTGTGGCAAACTGCTATTTATCAATGTCTGTTTGCTCTGTATGGCTGTGAAATGCTCTGTCGTGGTCATCAATGGGAAGGGTGCAGCTGAGGAGCTGGAGACCTCCAGACCCTCCTTATGGAGACAGATTTGCTTATTAACAGTGTTAAGGCTGTCTTGCTGGGGCTTTTTGACATCAAGAAAAGCAGAGATAAGCTAAGAGTGTGTAGTTGTTAAATCTTACTCTGGCAACTTTGCCCTCACCTTTCAAAGGGCTTAAAATAAAGTGCAAGGTTTGTTTCTTGTGTGAAAAGTATGTTGTGTTCATCCTGCAGGTTGGAGAAGAAATGGATTCTAATTTCCTTGGTGCTCCTTCTCAGCAGTTCCTTGTTAGCATCTCATGCATTAGACATTAAATGCCCAACTAATCCATTTGTCCCCACATCTTTTGGTAGGGGAGCTGAAAGCATGCTGGAGTTGGCTGAGCAGACTGCTTCCATGAGAAGGGTGTGGAGGTGATGAGAATAAGTAGAAATAGGATTACCTGAGTATTTGTACAAGCTTGCACAGAGACCACGTGTATGCAAACTTCCCTTCAGCCTGAAGGAAGGGAAGGGAAGGAAGCCTCTCCCACTGCTCCCACCACTATGGAGGCCACTCGTTCCTCACTAGCCCATGTATGGGCCAGTTCTGTGCACTGGGCAGAAGGCACTGGGATAGCCCCAGGCATGAGCCAAGGGAGCGTGGCCGAGTTATCAGGCAGCTGCTCAGTGGCCACTGAAATTGCAAGAGAGCCAGAAGTAGCCATTGCAATCTGCCACTTGACTGCACAGCCAAGGCATGTGGGGAACAAGCCCTCAGGTTTGCTGTGTAGCACAGGGGTTGACTACCCCACGAGATTTCTAGATAACAGTGCTGAAGCTGAAAATTAAAAAAATGTTAATGTCCTTGTTAAAGCCAAATTCAATATTTTAAAGCATAAGGATCATATTTCTATCATGTACTCCAGAGCTTGGGGGCATGAGCTGCCTAAAATTAAAGCCTGCTTTCCAGCCCTGTCTGATTTGTTATTAATATGTGTAAAATGAAGGGCAGGTTTCAGAGCTTATCTGAGGGCTTGAGAAACAGGCTTGGCTACACATTTTTTTTGGCAGCATCCTTTGGTATCAGGGTAGGTGAAAAGCAATAGCATTTGATAGCACTAACAAGGGAGAGGCATGGGGCCAAGAGGCCTATGGCACCCCCTGAGAGAGAGGCAAATCTTATTTCTGCTCTGATGCTAAATATCTAAAAGCAGTTTTAGAAAACATAAACATCTATAATTTGGACTAATAATGTGAATTCTTGGCCAAACACACATAGCAATTAGAGATGTCTATAAACAGCAACATCACCTGTCTAGTTCTTCTCTTTGTCCATGTCTTCTCAATGCTGACTGCTCTCACCTGTACTTAATTCAGGACAAACTTACAATTTCTTAGCATTTCACAGGTGTGTTGTGTTTAAGGGCCAGCACCACGCAGAGATTGACAGATAGAACAGCTAGACTTTAACAACCTTCTCACAGATGGTCCTCTTTTTCTGCCCAGTTACAAAATCTCAGTTAAGAAATGAAACCTGCATTACTGCAGGTGAAGCTTTCGCTTCACCATCACCCCCAGGAAATCCCTAAAAACCAGATTTTCTTCTGACCACAACAGCCTGTTCCCTATGCAATATGCGCCTCTGGAAATGCACACAGCTGCACCCGAGAGAGCAAAAGCCCTGGGGATGAAAAAAGTAGAGCCCAGAGAGGCAGAACCCAGAAGCTCAGCCACATTTCCCTTAACTTCATCTGCTTTTCACAACTTGCATGCTGCTATTTTCCCCACTGCACAAAAGCTAGTCAAAGGGGCAGAGGAGAAATAAGGTTGCTAACAACACCCAAGACTTACTTTGCATAAGATTATACATCACGATGCATCCCCCGCCGCTGAACAGTCCCATGAAAACAGCCATTTGCTGCAGTTTTCTTAGAGAAGCTGGCATTTTTCCTCCCTGAAAAGAAAAAGAGAGGACAGTTGTAAAAGAAAGAAAGCCAAAGGGTTACTTTCCCCCTCCTCCTCTTTCCTACAAGCCCTTTCCAACAAGGCCTGAATGAAAGCGCAGTGCACAGGCATCGAGCTCTTGCTTGCTGGGGCCCCACCGTGCGCCCAGAAGGAAGAGTGGTGAGAACAGAGCAAACTGGGAACCCAGCTGGGTTGAATGTGTTTATTCAACTTCTTTTAGAGATGCCACCACTTTGCTAATTGCCGAGAAGAAAATGACCTCCCTGGTGTGGCCAGGGGCCAGTGCCGTGGCATTGTGGCAGGGGCTCCCAGTGCCCGTGTGTTTGCTCGCACACTGCGAGCATTCAGGCTCCAGGGGCCGGATTTCTCTCTCGAGTAAACTCCTCTAAAGTAAACATGCTCATGGCAGGGATGGATCTGGCCTTGAGTGGTAAGGGACAGAGCCAAGCCAGCACTGTGCCAGCAAAGATAATGGAGCCAGGGTGTGTGTATTCTGTTGTGTCAATTTTTTTCCCAAGCTGTGGATAAACAGGAAGTCTCTTGCAAGCTGTTTTTCTTCTTTCCTGTGCCATCCCCGAAACCTGCCCTTTTAATGAGTCACAATTTTGACATTTGAATGCATGACCCAGCAGAATAAGAAACACTTCCACAGTTTGGGTAAGAGGGGTACTGAAGAGCCTGAGCTAATGCTCCTGCCCACAGCAGGTTAGTAGGAGTCAAGCTGAGTTGTCAGTAGGGGCGTAGCACTTTGCTTCAGGCTGTGGCAGGACGGGACTTGAACAAGCATCTGAGTATTGGCTTCTGCTCTTGATTCTCTTGGAGCTGGGATGGGAGAGAGGAAGGGTCTTGACAGCAATTTAAAAAAATAGCAAAAATATTTTCTTTTTCAATGGGCACACAAGTATATGAGTAACAGGGGGAGTTGTATGGGACTTCCAGTCCCAAATGCTTCACACCCCAATAATAGTCACACGACATTGTGGCTTAAGTGCTACGCTCAATGAGAGCTGATTAATAAACCAAGGCCCAAGCCAGTTACAGAAATGTGACCCGGGCAAGGCTGCTTGAGCCCTGCTGTGGAAACCACCTCTAGCATCCCTCAGGTATGTGTTAGTCAGGTATTGTTCAGCTGACAACCACAGCTCAGCAAGGGTGGAGAGACAAGTGTCAGAACTTCTTCCCATCGTGGCCAGGTCAGGGTGACATGGGCAGCCTCCCTCTGCTTGCCACTCTGCTGACATGCCCTCAATACTGACACATGCTCTAAACTGAGGGAAACTGACTCTCCAAGGAAGTGGTCACAGCACTGCCTGTCTGAGTTCAAGAGGAGTACAGGCAATGTTCTTGGGCACCTGGTGTGATTCTTGGGGCGTTCTGAGCAGAGACAGGAATTGGACTCCATGATCCTTGTGGATCCCTTTCAACTCAGCATATTCTATGATTCTACAAAACTGTGAATGCAACTCGGGTATAAACTTCATCTCCTGCCCTGCTGGCACTAGCACTCAGTTATGTGTGCTGTTCCTAGGTTGAATGCTTTCCTTGTTAATTAGTTTCCTTGATTTTTAATACCACTTAGTATTTAAGTTTACTATTTAAATTATTTCAGATTTGTGGATGGCTAATAGTGATAGCAACCCACAGAGGCATGTGATATTATGCCTATTTTATGCCCCAAAATGCCTAAATTGTGCCATTAGTATGGTTAGCTATCATCTCTCTCACTCCTATTCTGTTTCTCTGACAAGTTTTTTCTTCTCACTTCCCCTGGGGAACTTGAATGGCATGAGGAGTTACAGCAGAGGAAATGTGTAAGTGTGGTTTTACAGAGAAACAGTGGTAGTCATTTCACAAGGACAGTGAGAACTTCCTGCTCGCCTGCTTGTGTTTGCAACTTTCCTTAAATCCCCGCAAAATCTGATTAATAACCAAGTTTCTTATAAGATTCATCTGGCCAGGAGGAGGCTCTGACACCAACACCACATAACAGGGACGGGACAAAAAACCCCGTGGTAAATCTGGAGGAAGGATCAGATATAACAGTTTGTGACCTGCAGCATTTGTTTTTGCCCCTTTCAAAGTTGTGGCCAGGAAAAATTTGCTTTCTGTAATTAAATTCAGGGTAATTGAATGCAACTGTCTGGGGGTGGAGGGTGCTGCTGGCAGCTTGCTGAGTAAGGGTGGGAAGACAGTGAGTTCTTGCACCAGTGAGGTTTTGTTTGAGGCTCGGGGGACCTGCCTAGAAAACAGCAGAAATTAGAGGCTCTGCAACTCGCTGTCAGTGAGTTTGAGGTTTGTTAGGCCTCACGGTCTGCTCACAACCAGACAAAGGTGATAGACTGAAAGTAAGAAAGGCTTATTGCTGATCAGTCACATGCTCACACACACTCTCATCACCGCCTCCGCTCCAGTGTTGCAGTGTAGAGACAGTGCCATCTGGCAAGGGAGCTTGGCAGCTGAGCAATGGTGATCCCATTAAGCACTGCTGCCCCGTGCAGCACGCCTGGCTGCTCCTGAGGTGCTGCCCCTGCCCACAGCTGTCTTCTATTGCTGCTCCTGCTGAGGCAGAGATGTGGAGAGCTGAGGTGCATCCAAGCTGTGCACTGAAGTCCTCATCATGGTAACATCTCCATTGCTCATTTTCAGTCACAGTTGGAAGCCCATGGGCTGGAACACCCCATCCCTGTCTAGCCCTTAATGTTCTGGTCCCACTTGTTTCTCAGCTGTTTCCCCAAGCCAGTCTTATGACAGAACACTGTGGGAAAAGGTTCAGAGCTATGCATTTTAACAAGCCTCTCAAGACTGCAAACCCTCCCATCGATCTCATAATTCCTTGCCAGCCTCCAAAACCAAAGACAGGAGTGTCTTTGGAGCCCAGAGCATCCCTCACAGAGGGCTGCTGCTTCTCTTCCCTGCCATCCTGGTCCCCTGTGGAATGGATGCTTGAGTATTGCAGCCTTGAGTATCCTTTGGTACACAGTTGCTGCTGACTTCTGAATAGTGACAGCTTACGGAAGAACAAAATGTAATAAGGATTTATGGTCTGCAAGGTCTGTCAGTTGGATTTTTGTCCTTTGGCCAACTGTGTTTGCTGCTCCATTGGCTGTGCTGCTGAAGTGCCATGGGAGTGGCTCCCTAAGGAAGGGAAGCAGAGTCCTGCTCAGAGGTGTGCCTCCTGTCCTGAGCCTTTGCGAACATGACATACAACTTGTGAACTGCAGCGGCTGTCACAGGGAAGGACCAAACCCCCTCCACTTCATTTGCCACAGAGGGATCAACTGAAAGAATTTTACAGATGCAACATGCAACTGCCTCCTAAGGAGGAAGTTCATGCTGCTATCTGTGGTGATCTCCCCTGAGAACCAGTTATATCACTAACAGAGTATGCAAGTCAACTGGTGGAAAAATAGACTTTTCCACAGCTGGTAATGAAAAAAGCACAATTTACAAGCAATGCTGTTCTGTAAAGGCATCATTTCCTCCACGTTATTTGCAGTAGTAAGAAAGATTAAGTGGAGATTAGCACCAACAAAACCACTGAACTCACAGTTACCAAAAGACCTTTAAAAAAATCATTATAAGTAGTGTTCTCAAAAAATAAATGTTAAAGAGCAGAACACCCTAATAATAGTGATATTCACTTTGTGCCTTGAAAATAGCAGGATACGGAGGAGAAGGCTTCACTCTGAAGCTAAGTGGGACTCAGACTGTTAACAAGATTTAACCAACTCCCAGGGTCACATGTGAAATGGTGTGTTAATGCAACAGTAAAGGCTGTTTTTAATTAGACTTTGTTTTCTCCACAGAGGATCTTCTAAAAATAGGCTGGCTTAAGAGAGTCTCCCTTATTTAGTGAATTTGGGTTTTCTGTTTGATCTCTGAAATTTGTGTGGCATAGGTTGGTGTTGGGAACCTCCACCAAAGGCAGGTATTGGAGAAGAAGGACATTTTAATGAAGCATAAATATTAATTTTATTTTCCCTGGAATTGAGCAAGGGAGTGGTTGGTTCTATGCAGAAAGTATCCTCCTTCTCCTCCTCCTTGTGCTACCAAACTCCACCAGGATCTCCCGCCTCTGGGTTCTACAACAGACCATAGTGCAAACTATAATACTGGTCTGAAACAAGAGCAAAGCAACTTGATCAATGCAAATTCGGTGTGATCACTGCTATCTATCTCAATCTGGGCCACTGCCTACCCACCTGACCAGGACAACATAGTGCCAGGCCACCAATAAAGGCAAATGGGAGCCTTTAAACCACCTTGAACCACTGCAGTCCTGAGGTGCTGGAATGACACACTAAATAGGTGCAGCAAAAGACTACTATTAAATTAAATTAAAATTCATCAATAGACCTGAACACAGACCTGAGCATCTAACTTCAAGACTGCAATTGCTGCTGACCCTTCTGCAATGGAACTCTCCCTTGGGCTGGTGGGTTTTTAATTTGCCTTAGGCACAACTTTTCAGCAAACCACCCAGGAAGTCACGGGAGATGAGGGGAACGTCAGGGAAACCACACACGAGCACACACTTGTATTTCACATTCTTGCTTTCTTGCCCATCCATTGATCTTCTAAGATCCATAAGGCATGCATCTGGGTGTACGCCAATTTCTATACTAATAACATGCTAGGACAACATTTTAGAGACATCTTTCTGACACTCACTGTCTACAACATCCCTTCATCACCAGTATTCTCACCAAAAGCAGGACAGTACAGCAGTCCTGCTCTGACAGGATCTTCTGTCAGCAGAAAAAAGCATATCTTTTTCCCCTTTTTTCATGGAAATAGCCTCAACATATTGTTTACCTCATTTATGAGAGGTAACAGCACAAATTTTTGACCCTGCCAGCATGTTCAGAAACATCAAAGACTTTGCATGTATACAGTGTCTTTACCAAGACCTCAGAAACTTGTAGTAAAGTTTGCTTAATTCACAAACCAAAAGCAGGATTAATACTTTTTTTCTTATTTTTTTCCCCTTCAGTTGTTCTTCAGATGCACGGAAAACACATATTTTGGCATTTAGGGAGGCAAAACACCTTTTTAGACAGCTTTGAAACAATCTCTTCTAGGATGTCCTCATGGATCAGTTCCTAGATTTGAGTAGCTGGCCCTGGTGAGAATGTTTTAAGGGGCCCACTCTACATATGAGAAAGACTACTGGCAAGAAGGCCAAGAAACAGTGTTAAGTTTATTTTCTGCTGTTGCTACTCCCTAATTAACAAGGGAAGAGAAAGTAGTCAACAAAGTGATTAAGGACTCGAAAGAGCCACCCCACTCTTGTATCACTTCTCCTGTGGCACACACTACAAAGCAGCTGGCCTTCTCAGCACAAAACTTGCATGGTGCCTTCAGGTATCTTAGTTTCATTTCATTTTTCTCCTCTCTTGGGCACTCTTATTTTCATCTTTCTATTCTATTTACAGAATAGAATTTATTTTCTTCCATCACAGCACAACTTCCCTTTGTGCTCTTAAGCTGCACTGTCTCATCCGGTGGGCTCACCTGCACTGCATTTCTCCTCCTACAGCCCATCCCTCCCCCCCCCCCTTCACCCCTCTGTGTGCCCTCTTCCCTGAAGAATATTGCACCACCAACCTGGTGCTGAGCACACAGAAGCAGTGGGGCCACCATTCCTATTGTCCAAGGATTCCTGCTGTTTCCTTCTTTCCCTTGGTTTATCCCTCTGTGAATAGAGCCTGTTCTCCTAACTGTGGGTAACAAAGGCAGGTGCCAAAATCCTTTATTGGTTTTCTCTAAGTTGGAAAGATGCTAAAGCCTAGTTTGTTCAGTCTCTTTGAAGGCCAGGCCCACGTGCCAACAGTTCAACAGCCTGCTCCAGATCACGCTCCAACACGACTAGAGCTGTCCATACTTTGTACTGAAATACAAGGGATATATCACAGAAATAAGGCACGACCAGGGCGTATTATTAGAGAACCAGGATAATTATACCTACAGTGTGACCCATTTTTGCTGCTATTGGAGGATGGCATTATAGGTTAATGCCTAATAATCTGTCATTAACATCTCTAATTGTATGTTTCTGTAATTGGACACCATGGAGGGGGGAAGAAGGTGTGAATGTTCATCTTTTGCATTTTAAAGGTGAATTACAAAGGATTTAAGTGTAAGAATTCATAAGTAGGGTAAATGAAAAAGTTGCATCCAAGGTGCAAGAAGAAAAGATCAGTGGTGTTTATGGGTTTAACAGTGAGTGGTTTACCTGAGAAAGCTGTGTGACAGCTTCTTGGCTTCCTTGCTGCTGCGAGTGAGGTCATTAGTGCTGCAATCCAAGGTTCCAAAGAATCGCTCTATGCTGTCCCTGTCCCTCCCTGCAGCCTGCCACACAGGCCAACTTCCAAACGGGCATGTTAAAACAAAAGAATTGTATAAAGAAATAGCAAATAGAGTCCTTTGACTGTCTCATGCTGTCATGGTAAGAGGGAACAGCACTCTGTGCTTAGCAGAAAGGGATTGTCAAGCCAGTGAGATTTCCATAGTGTGATGTGTGTTTCCCATACATAACTGCCTAGAATAGGTTCACTGAACCTGCAAGGTAAGAGAGCAGGGAAGAGTACAAAATAATTTCTCATGGAAAGAGTTTGCAATTGATATGCAGTGATAACTACTTATCTTTCTTGACAGTTTGTGGGCATTTATCTACGTCCAATACACTCATTATGCTGAAGACACTGACAAAATCTCAATGCCAAAACTAATATGCAATCTAGCTTTAAGTCAACTTACTAAATTCTGAGATGTGTGAAAGAATCAAAAATCACCAGGAATCTGTGATAACCTTCTTGGCTAACAGGTTACACTTTACCTAGTAAAAGGAAAAGAAAATGGTCTCAGAAGTTGACAGAAGTACTGCAGGTATCATTGGGGCAGGAACTCTATGTGGCTGTGTTAAAAATCAGTACCAACCTGGAAGTTTACCATCTCTAACTCCAATTGTGATAAGGCTTATGCTTGTCTGTAATCTTTCTGACTTCAATAATACCATCTACATGCATGCATTAAACAGACATGCAGTAGACAGTGACCAAAACAAACTGAATGCCAGGGGAGACAGTCACAGGGAAAAAGTGTTTAAAGCAGCAACATAGTGTAAATCATATGATGTTTGCTCCGTTGTCTGCCTCCGGAAATGAGGAGGTAAAAGATGTGGTTTGTTCTGCTGTGGTCTGCACAGAGCCTGATTTACAAAGCTTCTAAAAATATTGGTGGAACTGAGAAGGTCTGCAGTCCTGTGCCCAAATACCTTGCTAATCTAATGCTTTTTATTATATAATATTACAGCAGCACATAGTTTTGGCACTTAACAAACACCTTGCTCTTATTCTTCCTACTTCCCACTGAAAACCAAAACTAAAAAAAAATGCCACCCCAGTTCCTCTCAGATGGGTTAAGTTTATTTCAAGCGTTCTTTTTTATACTCTCACAGAAGGATCTCTCCTTCAGAAAAGGTCTCTACCCTTCTGAAAGTCAAGCCCCTTTTAAATATATCAGATCAACACTTACAGTCCAAGGCTTTAAAGAAAACTAATTACTTTCAAATATCTTGGACACCTGGATCGGTTCCAGAAGTTGGTCCTTGCTCATATGAGCAGAACTGGTTCAGTATCAGCTAAATCTGCTAACACAAATTAGGATCTGGGGAAAAGCTAACCTCAAAGACTCGTGACATTTTAATAAGCATTGGGGACCAAAACCAGCACAAGACCAACTGGGATTCTGACCTAGAAACATTCTATTATCAGAAAGACAAAAAAAGGAAAAAATAATTATGATGGGAACCATTAAAAATAATGGAAAGAAAAGAAGTTCCCATAGTACTTGAGGGTTTCTGTTCAGAGAGATCCAGCTTGTTAACTTGTGCACAGAGCTGTGCAAGATGGAGAGTGCAAAAGGGCAAAGGAAGTGATGTGACCTGCCACACTGCAAATACAGCACCTGGAGTAAGACCTTTAACTTCATCTGGGGAGTAGCTACTGATTTATTCATCCACCCTTGGAAAAAGGAGAAGTTATACTGGATTCTCACAAGATAGCTGGACATGAATCAGATTCCATTCCAAATATGAGTCAGGACAAGAGGAATTTCAGAGAACAGCTGACTGCAATCTGTATTTTCCTCCTCAGAATATGTGTGGAAAAGATTTTAAGGAATAGATGTTTCTCTGTTTAATATGTTGAATGTGATTCACTAGATCTTCAGTCTTTCAATAGCTCCTGATAAGGAATACAGGATTTAATTTCTTTTTTTTTTCATTTTGCAGAGCTATGGCAGAAAAACAGAACAACTTCACAGGAAGCTGGTACCAGGCCAGGCACTTGATTCTCAGAGACCTGGGCTGTTTGTTCCCTGTTCCCTGCCCATTCCCTCTCTTAGGCTAAAACATGCCAGACTAGACAGATTCTGCACAACTCCAGGGCTGCTTCCTACAGCAAACCTACCTTTAGAGATATGGGAACAAGCTTTCCTTTATGGAAAAAAACTACAGCATAGGGCTTTGTCCAGAAAGGAGGTGTGATAGTCCAAAAGTTGGACAAAAGCACACACCACACCTTTATATATTGTTGATGGGTGAGATCTTTCAAAATATTGTGTGCTTTTATGTGTGCTCAATAGGTGACACCTTTGCAGGATCATCGTCTTCAAAAAGATCTTTGAAAATTCAGCATCTGCTTTATAGCATTTTCAAGACACATTCTCACTAGCAGCTTTCAAACAGGGCTGCTAACAACATACACTACTTCCTCATAAAGTGGTAATAAACCCCAATTGTCTGTGGGGCTTGTTGATTAAACACTAGATTACCAAGGGCACAATACAATGAAATTTGATAAAAGTGGCATATGTGAGACACATAGGTGGGCTACAATCCATTCTGTTTGTTCATGTTTTGTTTTCCCATCATGTAATACTCAGCTCTGTGGTGGTGGGAACTAGGAAGAATGATGGATACCATCACTTTTGTACAATGCTACTCCTAGAGACCTCTGCTTACATAGAAAGAGCCCCTGCTTAGTGTTACCTATCTGCAACCTATCTGTGACTTTTGCAGTTCATATGATACCAGCACAAACAAAGCAGAAGACAGAGGACAGAGCTCCCAGGTTTCACAAGCAGCTCAGGGAACTGACTCACTGTATCACTGTGGCTAAAACTATAAAATTTGGGTGTCTCAATTCACACATACAAAAATAAGTGACTAAACACTTCCTGGTTCCTACTTTGCTGGAAGATACCAATATTTAATGTCTGCAAAGTGCTCTGACAGCCTAAGATGTCATTCTACTTAGGCATGCAATTGCCCATATGCAGTATACACGTGTTCAGAGCATGACAAGGTGTTCCAGACAAAAAAAAAAACAACTTTGCAGTCTGGCACAGGGCATGTTGTAGGACCAGCAGAATAATTATAGCAGCTGCAGTTGGCACTTATTAGAAAATTAAAGAAGCTGTTAACAGGTCATTAATATTCTGTGACTACCTGCCTTAATAGTATTCTTCAGTCAACAGGCATGAAGGTGAGGGGGTGGAGGAAACAGTCACACCTTCCTCTAAGCCACTGCAGAAGACCGATCCCCTCACATATCATCACTTTGTAATCTGCTTGTTTACTTCCCTCCTGCTGTCTCTTCCCACTGGCTCTTCTCTCACTGCTGACTCTCACACCAAAGGACTGCAAGGCTCTTATCCAGGGAAGCCACCTGCAACAGCCAGTCCCAGGGGAAAGCCAGTCCTCTCTGCAGTGTCCTAGCCTGGTAGCTGTCTTCCTGCTGTTCAGAGTTTCCTCTAAACACGTCTCCTGAGTATGTTCTCCTACTTCTAAATACTATTTTGTATGTAAGGTATCCCTGTCTATCTACAGCACATTAGGATTTGTTCTCTTGTGTCCTGGTCCTTGCCTGCCTCGTGTAGGCAGATGGCTGGAGGAGGAGGGAAAAGCAACTTGTTCCCTGCTCTCCAGAGCAGACAGATGCCTTAAAGTCAGATTCAGGGCATCAATTCATCTTTTGGGTTCAGCTGTAGAGTATAAAGCATTTGCTGGCTCTGGTCTAATGCTTTTTGACATTGTCAGGCCCCCTTCAGTGAACTACTGCCTTGTAACCAACTTGACAGCAAGTATTGTTCTACATTTATTAATACTGTACATGTTATCTTCAAACTGACAGGTTCCAAGGCCAGGCATCAGCTGTGCTCAGCCCTGGCTTAAACAGAAATAAAAATTCAGACAATAGGACAGACCTCCTGCTGCTACTAAGTAAATAAATAAATAAAAACATGCCTTCACCATGCTGCTGCCACATGGTTTTACCCTTTCAATCTCAATTTTGCAGTATTTTTTTCTTTTACTTGGAGTCTTAAAATATGAAGTTCATGCTTCCCTTCACCCTCCTCTTTTTGGCTTCTTTAGGAAAGAACTTTTGGGCTTTTTTCCCTGAGTCATCTTTCAATTTATTCCTTGTTCTCTCATTTGGATGCACACCTGTATTGCAGAAACTTGAATCTACATAGAAGTTAATTAACTTCAGGAACTGTTTCTCCTCTCCTTGGCTTTCTAGTTTTTTAATTTTGTTTTACCAAAGCCACTATAATTTTCTTTCTATTATTTTTAAAATGTTCAGCTTAATGGGTTATGTTTTACTTAGTCAATAAGCCGGTGATGTCCATGACAGGACCAGAAGTGTTTGGTTAGCAGCAGGGAGGAAAAGAAATCAATAACTCCAAGCATTTGGCAACTTTGTGGGCAGGAAATAATTTGTATTCTCTGGTTTAAATCAATGACCTTCTTTTCTTTGCTGTTCCAACAGGAAATTATAAACTCCGTGAACACTATTTGCATAGTGCCTTCTGAAATACACTTGTATATGCCTGGGAAAAACAGTACGTTAACCCTAGCAGTGCTCCTCTGAGCTCCCCGTTAAAGAAACCCTGGCACTTTAGCACAGAGCTTTTCAACAGGCACTTGTATTTATTAGAAGCTGAAATAGCCTAAAGAAAGATGTGAAAAGAGCTCCTCCACTTCCAGCAGCACCACCCTATTTGACAACAGCATTGTCTACTGCAGAGTATGACAAAATGCCATCTTTGGAACTTGGTAAAATGTTGCATTTCAGACAGAAACCTGTTACTTCTACATTAAAGCTGCATTTGCACCACTGTATCTTGCTTTTCAGGGTTACCTTAATGTGCCAGGTGTGATTTGAAAGTGCTGCAATTTTTCTTGAATTCAGCATTACAAAGTTCATGCTTTTGAAAGTTTCAGCCTCCTGGTGCTGTCCTTTTGCAATGTTCAGTTAAGGAAGAAAAAGAAATAGCTCCATTGTCTTGCCTGCTCATGGGAAGCTGTACCAGGAAGGTGATGATCCAAGAAAAGGATGCAGTGTTTAACCTGGCACTGAACTTGCCTTTTAACTTTTTCAGCTGCCCTACACTGCATTAAGTTCAGCTCAGACATTTTTTAACAGGTAGGAGAGCTGGCATTCAAGAAGACAAGCTAGTCACAGGAGATGGGGGAGGTGTGTGACCCTTTTTACTGTGTGAACAGTGTGAACACAGTGCAGCCCCAAAGTCTGGGATTCTTGCCTAGGGCCAGAGCTAAGTGTTGCAGCATCAGCAACTGGCACTATAAAGGTCCTGGACCTAAGCACCCCTTAATGTGCTTAGCTTCATTCTGTGCAGGAGAATGATATGGTAAATCAGTCTGGAGAACGCAATTATAGTCCCAGAAACCTCCAAGGTCTCAGCTGTCTGCACGGAAATTAAATGTCATAAAATTCAGGCATCCAGATTTCTGTGCTTTGCTTTTGTACATGACAAGTCCTCTCGCAGTCATTCTCAGCATTCCTCCTGTGCTCCCAAAGCCCCTGGCACAAAGCTGTAATCATCAGATGACACTTGATGTATATTTATTAGTTACATCACAGTCCCCTCTCTGAAACAAAATGGATGGGAATGTTTCTCAGAGTGAATGAAGTGGAAGTAACATGCAATTCTTGCCCTTCTGCTTTGTTTCTATTAATTTGCCAGATGTAAAGTTGTCTATCCCGACCCTACAAGCATTCCATTCCTTCCCACTGCAAATTCTATATGCTTCTTGGGGTGTCTTCCAGATCTCCTGGCTGCTGGAGTGCCCTCTGCATTTCTGAAATTTGCTGCTGCTGATTGAAGGGAGTCAACTAAGAAAATGAGCTGCCTCCCTTTCCAACTGACTAGAGACCAAAGCAGCATCACAGTATCACAGCAGGGCTGAGATCAGAAGGGATCTCTGGAGGTCACTTTGGCCAGTACCCTTGCTCAAAGGCAGTTGCCTACAGTTGTCTAGGATGGTGTCCAGACAGCTTTTGAGGATCTCCAAGGATGGAGACTCCACAACCTCTCTGGGCAACCTGTGGTAGCTCCTTGTCAACCTCCCAGTTGTTGAACATTTCCCAGTAGTTGAACATTTCCTAATGTTCAGATTGCATCTCCTGTGTTTCAGCTTATGCCCATCACCTCTGGTCCCATCCCTGGGTATTGCAGGAAAGAACATGGCTCCATATTCTTCACATATTGACATACACTGATGAGGTCCTGCTTGCACCTCCTCTACTCTGAATAGTTCCAGAAATCAGAGGGATAAATCACAGGATAAACTGGGTAGGTATTGCTCAATTTACTTTCTTCTACTGAGAAGGCCATAAGCAAATGTTCCTTTCTTTTCCTGTTGTTTTCCCACTTTCCTTTTTTTCCCCCATGCATACATCTTCTAAATGTCATGCTGTCACCTTTTTCCATTGAATACTATGTACCTGGAATCTTTTTATATCACAAGACGAAATGTTTAATCTGGAAGGGCATGCAAAAAGAATAGCTCATGTGAGAAATATGAACTGGTTTGGTTAGTTTTAGGCATTGGACTGATTTATGACCGATTTATGCTTCCATGTGAATAAAACATAATCAGAAACTGTGGAGTGATACTACTGTATATACAAAGAGGAGAACTGCTTCTATTACTCATGGGAATGTATAAGACATAATCTAATTTTTAGAGGTTGTGAAAGGTGTGCTAAGTGACTAATTCATTTCACTAATATCTGACAAGCCACTTTCATAATGGGAAAAATTATCTTCCTAGACAATTTGGTTTTTAACAACTTATCATAGTTGTTGTTCTCCTAAGGGTGCGCATTTTCCATTAAGCAAAAAAATGGCATGGAATGAAAATGCTGATACACTAAAAACGTGCATTTAGCTTCAAAACAGTAGTTTGTGGGTTATTGTTTTTTTAATACATATAAGGTATGCTCTTTGAGATATTTGTTCAGAAGAGAACCATGTATTTAATGTGGCTTCTGTTTACAAAAAGGAGAATATATTTTCTGGGGAAAATAAACTAGATTACACTTCAGGAAAAGATCTGATGTTGCAATGTTCATGAGCGCTCAGATGGAAATTCAGCTCCAGAACCTGGTACTGAATTTAGGACATGGATTTTCCAGTTGTCTCAGTTTTTGCATTGCACTTAAATGTACTGTTGTATTCATACTGAATTGAATGGGATTTCCTGTAGAAGTAAAAAGCATGATTTCATCTCTTTTGAGTTTAAAACCAGGTAACAACCTTGCTGACTTCAGCAGAATAGTTCTTGATTTATACCTCTATAAACAGGGGCAAAGTTAGATTAGGAATGTATCTCAAAGTGACAGTGTTCAGATGTATATTTAACCTTTGTTAAATTAAGCATTTGCAATAAAATGCACTATTCACTGCTCTTACTGTTCTCTCAGTACACGCATTGTGAAACTCTTTTGTGGTAGTTTTAAAAATATTTTTAAATGTAGTAATGAGGACCCACAATATCGAAAATATTACTCTCCTCATGTGATGCCTCTTCAGTATAAACCCAGTCCCATCTCCAAAACAGCAGAATTGGCTGACAGAGCTAAAAGTTACCAGTTTAGCTCCTCTGTGCAAGTCTGGCACAGATAAGGGGGAATACTTCCTTTGTTCTCCTGGATATTTGGATCCATTAGACACACCCCGAAGTGTCTTACTTGTTCTTTTCCATTTATGTTGGCCATTCCTTTCTAACAGGCCACTCTCTTCCACCCAAGACAAGCAGCTAGGGGAGCAAATGGCTGAAAAGGCTTGGAAGCTTCTATATGCATGGGATTTTCCCCTGGGCATGTTTTGTCTGGGTTGCTTTATGATGCAGAAGTCTTACTGGAAGAAAGAACTGGCCCTACAAGGTCTGGATACTTTACTGAGAGATGAATACTAGTTAGCATACGTAATATCCACTACTGGTGGGGAAAGTAAGAAGAAATTAGCCAGTCATTTTGAGCTTATGCAACAAGCTGCACTCCTCTGACTGTATTTTTTTCCAAAATTTGCTTGTTAACTATGATGCAGTATGTGCCATTTGTGCTTTAGGGGACTAAGAGTCTAAGTCAGTTTATTGGTGAAAGCAACAACTTTCTCATTAGATGTTAATGGCAATGTTTTGATTAGTCACAGGGTTCTGGAAAGGAGTTAAGTCCTTCCTTCAATAACCACCAGTTACAGATGCAGCAAGTGTTAATAACCTCATAGGAAGCAAACTAGGCAGGCATACATTCCATCACCCAGAAAATGGATCTCACGTAGCTTTTTGAGGGACTGTTCACACTTTAAACCAAAAAAAGTATTTGATTTTTAATATGGAGATTTAGGCTGTTTGCAGCAGCTAAAGCTGCAGTTCCATCATGTTGTTTCCCATTTCTCTCAGTCCTGATGTTTAATGTGCTCCCTGCTATACAATTAAAGCTTAAAATGTCATCTGGTTGAGGAGTGGAGGTGAAGAAATTCAAACAGAAGCATCAACTGTTCTCACACTTTTAGCAACTGTGCTCAGAATGTCAAAAGAATAAACATATGAAATCATGAAAGATTTAAATAGCTTCATATCTGACATGAGCTTTTAAAGCCACAAATGGACTTTTATAGAGAAACAAGAATATACATGTGGGTTATGTAGGAATGGAAAAGGGCTTCATATGTGAGTGTGGCATGAGAATTTTATCCAATGTTGGCCTAAAGGCTAACTGGAGCCTGGATTTCATCTCTACGCCAAATGAGAGCAGCCAGCAGCTCTGCTCCTCCTACCCCATCACTGCTGCAACAAGTCTTAGCTGGGGGAAACTTTCTGTTAAATTGAGCTCAGCAAATGACAAGAAACACCCAAATTGAGGATTTGGAATGGTTTCTCTTTAGACATACAGTAACCTTAAGAGATACTTTAGGGACACTTAGGGATACCCTTCATCGCAGATGAAGGGATGGGTTTGGGTTTTTTTTTAAAGGTTACTTTTGGAAGGTCTCTTAAGGTATACAGTAACCTTTCTGGAGACTGTGTCCTTAGGAATAGCCTGCTGTTACTTTCATTGGTAACAAGTCTGATCCTTGGGTTTTTTACCTCAGTAAAAAAAAAAAGGTAGACTGATTAAAACCACTTATTCTCTTAAGTAATCAGCTTAGATGTCTGCTACACTTTGCATTTTAGAAAATAAACTGAAGCTGCACAAAAAAATCTGGAACCTTTGTCATGGCCAAGAAGCATATCTGTTTTTTGCAGTGGGCAAGGCTTTTCCTGTGGATCTACTGCAGTTTTCCAGCCTCAGCACTGCTGTTAACTCAGGAAGCTCTTGAAATGCAGCCTGACTTCAGCACAGCACTAGGGTGTACTGACAAAACATCATTTACTGTAGTTTTAGCACAATAGGGAGAGAGATTAGGCAATATTAGTGACCTCTGCACATCACTATGCACTAGTGATTTTTCCCTGGCTTCATTTCAAACAGTTGCATGATAGCCTGATAACCATATTTTAAACTCGGTCATGCTTGATACGGGCTTGACTTACCTTATTTGGATTGAAGGTCAGTATCTATGGCTTGATTTTCAGGCAGCTGAGGAAGCAGGGAGTGCTACTTGTCCTGCAAAGCACTCAGTGTTAACAACAGGCCTTTTGGTGCCACTCCTCTAAACCTCTAAAACTTGAAGATTGCTATCACTCAGACTCAAACTGGCTAAAAAGCCCTCCTGACAGCTCTTATCCAGACTCCACCTAAAACAAAAGAGAAAATGCAGGAGTGGGTATGTAACAGAGATGGGAAGAATATTCAAACATTCCTAAGGATTCAACATGGTCACTCAACCTCCCATTCCAAGACATCTAGCACTGTCAGTCCTACTGCCTTAGTTTTCCTTATAACCAATTTATTGTAAAGAGAGAAGTTGGTACATGGTAGTTTTGACATGACAGCAGTGTCATCAAAAACACTAAGGATCTCCTGCATTCTTCTCAAGCCTTACTCATAAAAACCTTATGAAAATAACCGTACGCTCTTCTGTATGAAACCATGCCTGCTGGCTGCTTGAACGGTGCTAACAGTATTCATAAAAAGGAGGTAACAAACCATGTATGTCAGCCCTATAACTAAATATAATTTTCATAACAGACATTCTTCCTATACAGTTCTTCCTCTGTTTGTAATGATGAATAAATCCACAATAGTTCATGAGCTGGGACTTCTTGTTTGGCAGTTTATCCAACTTTTATGAACTAAGCTACCTGAAAATGGCACTTCTAATGACACTTTGTATGTATCTGTCTCTGCACACGCAGTATTTTGCTCTATAATTACCAGGAGGAACAAAGCAGAGGAACCAGTGATTTTTAAGGTTTCAGTCTACAACCCAGACCTTAAAATTTGTAAGCTGTATAGAATAAGAACACCTGATATACTCCAGATCTGGGCCTTTTGGAGCCTCCAAGGCTGACACAGAACATAGTTCCCTGCAGCCTTTCCCCTGCAGAGAAGATCTAGATGTTCTCCAATATCCAGCCATGTGCTACCACAAAATTTTAATATTTTCATTATCTCAAAGACCCTGTGTGTCTCTGTCAGGTCTCTTATAACAGAGAGGAAGGTTCCCAGATTTTATGTATACAAATGTGGATATGCGCAGAACACATGTTGAGAACAGTCATTTATACAGGAAACCACGATGATATTTGAGCAAGTCAGTCAATAAAAAGTTGGGCAATTCTCAAGACAGCTGTTAAAAACCTTGATAAACATCAGCAAAGTCTATGAATGGGACTGAGCACTTGCAACAGAACTGTGTACCGTGGCATCCCAACAGCAGTCTCTTGAGTACTGCCAGCCTGCATGAGTTAATCTTAGAGTATCACCAAGAACAGCCTCAACAGAAATGAGACTTTCAGTGGTCACTCAGCCTTACTTAAAAGGACACTTTCCAATTAAACTTCAATGACATCTTCTGAAAAGAAGTTTTACACCTACTACATTTCTTTTGGACAAAACAGTCTGCTCAGCTGTATTCCCAGTTGTACACTCTGCTTCTCCCAGCTTGCTGGCATCCACAGCTATTTAGAAAGAACCTTTGTTATGTCAACTGCTAGGATTTTCTACAGTACATATTACATCACCTTTCCTGAGAAACTTGTCTGAGCAGATCCCTTTTCTTACTTTCTTGTTTCATAATGTCCTTCACATTTCTCTTCCAATATTTGTTGTTCTCTCTCAGTTGCTGGCATTTTAAGGAAAGGTTACATAGCAAAAGGGTCACTAACAGAGTTTTTTTCTCCCTGCCCTATACTCCTGGAGAGAAGCTTTCTCTGTGTGGCACCTTTAGAGAAAGGTTTAGAGAAAGTTTTCCTTAAGAAAAATCTACAGTACACTCTGCCAGTTTCAGAACAAGAAAATAAATTTGGAGCATAGAATACCTTGGCCATTTTAATTCTAAAGTGAAGAAGTAAGGAAAAGAAAGAGACAAAACCAAACAAGGACCAAATCATGCTGCAGTGCAAGTAAAAAGCCAGATCCCTTAATTTCATCCTCATCCCTGATATTTGGGGGCTATGCCTCTGATCAATCTGCTCTTGTGCCTCTCCTTACTTCTTGTTCAGTCTTGGTCCTTATGAAACAGCCTTGGAAATCAACAGTCATAGATCTTTCAAAATGCACTCTACACAAAGATGTACCAATTTAAGTGTGGTCTGGAGACAGCTGAAGGTGTTGGGAGCCTAGTCAATTACGGTCCAAAGCCTTCAACGTAGGCAAGGTAAGAATGAAGTGTGTTACATCTGGGAACAGCATTTGGAATAAGCTGGGAATTAAGCACAGGAAAAAATAAAAGGTAGACATTTCTAACCTTAGGTGTATAAATTTGGGTGGCTTAATGCACAGGCTCACACCCACATGTGAGCTGGCACAGGGGCTGACTGCTTGCTGTTTATTGATGCAGGCTCTTATACAGTCCCTCCTTGCAGCATGGGGGGTGTGTAGCAGACATGTATGGCCTGCTGTAGGGCTTCAGCTCAAAAACATGGTAAGGATGCTTATTCTGGCTACTGCTAGGTGGCTAAACATGAAGTTGGGAGGTATCTTTTATTCAAATGCAGCTCTTTCTTCTAAAAACAGTGGCTCCCACATGATCTTCTTGAATAGTTTGAGTTTTTCTATATAAACAATGGAGAAGGAAATCTAATTTCCAGCCTACGAAGGGAAACACAGCTAAGTGAACACTGTTAGCAAGGGCAAGCGTATTATCTCTGCCTGTTTGAGAACCCACTGAGTTGAACAAAACCTTTTCATTAGCTGCAGTAGTCTTTATTACACTCCATTTGAATGATCTGTTTAGGATTAAACATTTCTTGAAAGACACACTTTTAATGCTTTTAATACCAAAGCATTTTTCATTCCATTTGCTTCATTTTAGCAAAATGCTGAATGATCTGTGTCATGTTAAACACAAAGTGCAACTGAAGCACCCGACACCTTGCAGAAGTGCTTTCTGGACTTGTGTTTTTTAAGAGATCTCTGAAAAATCAACATTAAAAAACACAAGCAAGCAATTTTGAACAAGCACACATAAATTTAGTAGAAATAAGCCCTCATCTTTACTGGAAAATCTTAAAGGAGGTTATAAAAACCAAAACAAACAAAACCATTCAAAACCACTGTGCTTCAACAGCAAAATCATTTTAAATTTAGATTAATCCTTTTAGGATAAGGGTCCGGACAGATAACTAAAGCAATGGATAACAAAACAGCCAAGCACTGGTATCCAGTTAATGTATCAGTATATGGATGATGGTATATAAACAATGCTAAAAAAAGAGGAAAATTATTAAAGCAGAAGACAATACTTCATTTACTCTTCTGCTGGAATTACTGCTTAGGAAGTCACTAATACACATTCATTATGAATACTAGAAGTGAGCACAGGCAGAAACTTGCCTGTTACCCAAATGAGTATGACTAGTGCTTAATGAGTCTTTTACTAATCTTTCTTAAAGCCTGAACTTCACTTCCAGAAAGGCAAGATTATTTGAGAGGTTCCATTTTTCCACTTAAATGCAGAATCAGACACATGGAGTTCTTCAAAAGGGTCTTTGCGTTTTGGTTTCTCCTGAGCAAAAAGAATATCAGAGTAACAAAGCCCAAAGAACTTGCTTCAAACTTGGTTAGCTAACCTCCCAGTTCTGTGTTGGTTTGGTAATTTTATTCTCTTTTCTGGAAGAAAGAAAAGAAGAGGGAAAAGAAAACCAAAACAAGGAGAACTAGTCCAAAGCAGCATTCTGCTCTTGTTCCGGCTGATCTGTTTATGATTTTGTCACCGGCTCCTGCTAGATCAGAAAAGACTTCTGTGTATGAAAAACAGCACCTTTCCCATGGTAGAGTGGGATCCCCATGCCCCTTTTTACAGAAATCACTCACAAGACTACAAGTGCTTTCCCACTTTTCCTATCTTAGGAGTCCCAGGTGAAGAGACAGCTGCCCGCCTCATGCCAACCTATTGTGAAACATTGGACATGAGGTGTGTCTTCCAAAAGGTCTGAATCAGGATTGCAATGCCCAAGTCAGATGCCTGAAGTAGGGAGGCAGTCTCAATCCAGACTACCTTTTCTCCTTCCTGAAATGCTGAAGTTGTTGATTTTCCCAACTTGCCTTTTCAGTTGCTAAGGATTTATGTTAGAAAGAGGTGATACAGCAACTGAGGTTTTACAGCACAAAAAAATGTTGCAATGAGAGATTCAGCTAATGGTATTGAGGAGCACTTCTGTCACATACAGAAGCCCTGTGTAAGATGGGCTGCTGTCACAGGTAAATGCAGCTAGCTTAGTAACAGACTGGAAGCTGTGGCTTCTACAGAGAAAAGACAGACTCATGACAAATCAAGGGATGTGACATAGGAAGGGAACTTCCCCTTCCATTTTTATCCCTTCCTCTCTTCATATTTTATTTCTTGTCCTCCCACTCTTGCAAAAATCCAAAATGGTCATGTTATAGCTACAGAAGATGCCAAAGATTTGGCTCCTCTCTCTCTCTGTATGAGTTAATAATTTACAGCAAGCTTTCTGGGGTGATGAGTCAGTAACACAAAGAAAGGACAGATTAGATGTGATATTTATTTTTCTCTTCTTTTTTTTAAGCATGGCTGTCCCCTCTGCCTGAAAGAATGGAGAAAGGGGTAATCGAATGCACTGCAGCTGAAAGCTGTAAGGGTAACACCTCCAAAGTCTGCAGTTTTTCATAAAAAGCTTGCAGTTTTTGTATTCTTTTTGCTGTATGTTTACTCAGCAACACTGTTTTAGAAGTTGCAACATTCATCTTTAAACATTAATTACCAAGGCATGATTGCTTCAAAAATCCACTCCCTGAGGCCAGGGCCTAGGAAGTGGAAAATGTAATTTCAGAAAGTGATGAGAACAAATGCTGAGCCTTTTAATTGCAGGTTGGTACAAATGACTAACAGTAAAGCAAAGCTCATTTTGGACAAATTTGTTGTTCTGCACGTCAAATTCAAAACTTAGCAGTGAGTTGCCTGGGGTTTGTTCTTTCCCCCTACTCTCTTTGTAAAAGTCAGAGAAACATTAATTTTTGAGACGTACAGGGAGTACTTTTCTAAAAATTTGGTCAAAATTATTTACAAGAGAGAAAGAAAGAGAGGAAGAAAGCAAGGAAGAAAGAAAAGAAGGAAGAAGAGAAACACTAAATGATGCATGCAAAGTCAGGCAATAGTTGAAACAGTCATCGGACAACTGCTGTGCTCTTTTGGAGTTTCATTTCAGGGTGAAGGCTGCAGCAATTCTCAGTATCTATTTCCATCTCTCTCAGTTCTGCTGAAATTTACCTGGAATCACCAACAGAATAACAATGCATCAGGCCTGCTTCATCATGTGTGGCAACACAAGATTAAATGCTGCTGTGACTCAACATTGCCACATCAGATGTCCCAGCCTGATGCCAACAGAACCACTGCAATAGCAATGGCATCTTCATCTCCACCCTTCTGGCCTTGCTGCTGGCAGAATGGGGACAGCCCTGTGTGAGCACCTTTGCAGGGCATCAGAGGCACTTCTTTTCACACAAAGGTACAGAACTTGTTCGTTCTAGCCCCATGCTGCCACACCTGGGAAAATACATCTAATGGGAGATGTGACTCACGGCCTGATTGGTCTGAGGCTGGTTTCCTGCATGACCATAGGACAGACCATACAAGCAGGCCCTCTGATGGTCCTAAAGTTGCATTTATGCACCAATGTCTGGAGGCTGAAGAGAATACAAATTGTGATAATCATCTTTTCTAATGCTCCTCTTCACTGGAAAACTCCAGTTCTGCTTCTGGATGTTCTCAGAAGCACTTCCAGCCTCACAGCACTGCACAGCTTGTGCCTGCCTCCCTGGGATTGAGAGATGTCATGTCACTTCACTACCACAAGGACCTAAATCACTAGGTAGACCAAAAATCTGCCTAACCCCTCATGTTTCATCCAGAGAAGCAGAGAGAAGGTGTTCATGATGATGGTCAGTGCAGCCCACCTCCTCTCCCAGTTGCTCCTAACAGTTCTGTACTGGAAGATTTTCCCCTGTGAACTGGGAGATCTGCTTTCAACACATTCTGAGTACATTCTCTAGCCAGTTCAGTATGAACCCTTCTGTCAAATGGAGAATAAAAGACTTCCTTTACCTCATAGCTATTCTCACCAGGCCTGACTGCAGACCCTTATTCACAGGCCAGTTTTTTACAGGATGGCTCAAGAGTTACACTCTTAAGAGTTTGATCCCTACTGAGTGAACTGTCTGCAGCCACGCTGCAGTGCTCAGCTCACATCTCTTCTCATGACCCTGTAGTTAACAGTATTTTCAACTTCATGGGCTTGGTGGGTTTTCTCAATTCAAAGTATGAAGAGTACTAGCAGGTGTATGTTGCAGGCAATCAGAGCAGTGCCGTGTCAAAAAATTATAATGCCAGAAAAAAATTGCTGTGTGCTCTAGATAAAGGATGGGTGAGAGCATAAATTATGCTACTGGCTAACCTTGCATAATGATAAAGCACTGTCCTTGCGGAAGGAAACACTTTTGGTGTCTTCCACATCTATCCTATCTTTTTGAAGCAAACCTTGGAGTGCTCTACGCAGATGACAATACTCACACTCCCCATTGGGGATCCCAATGGATTTGTTCCAGAAGAGTGCTCTGACACCCATGGGTGTCGGGTATACTGACCATGGGTAGTAGGACTGACCAGGAAACCCATTGCTGGAGAACAGCAGTGCACCAAGTTCAGCCACAGCATTTTTAAGTAATAGTGTTCTACTTTGACAGGGTCCATGAAGTTCAGGAGAGGTCTCTCACTCTCCCAGACAGAGCGCCAACCAGAACATCAAACCCAAGTGAAACACAGTGATGTACAGCACCCCTCAGTTGGTGTGTAAATTAGTGAGCAAGTAAAGATGACCCACATTTTCCACTGCTCTATCACACTTTAACATAATCAAGACAAGTACTGAATTTGTAAGGTGATGTCTGGAAGAATGCAAGAGAACCAGGGCTTGTACCATCTCCCATCCTCCCCTCCTTTCCCAGAAATCCAGTGGCCAGTTTCAGTTCTATTTTATTGTAGGTATGACCGGGAGACTGAAATGAGTCTCCTGTGGCTCTGCCCTTTTGAATGTCACTGATGCTCTATGGAAACCCAGCTGCCACTATGTTTTCCTGACCGCCTCTAAAATGATTGTCAAGGACAGAAAATATTAATTAAATTTTAATTAATAAATTGAATACTGTAGGGTTAATTATAGGTATTTACAGGGAGTGTATGGGATTTGGAGGGCCTACCTTCTGGTGTTTTTGCACAAAGTGTTGCCTCTTCCTTTAAGCTCTAATTAGCTAGCTTTTTTCTTTTTAATAGCCAGCCTTCAAATGACTGCTCAGTAGCTCCCATTTTGTTCCTCATCAGCAGTACTCCAGCACAGCTGCTACAGAAGGGAAGCAGCCCTGCAGTCTGCCTTGAAGGACAAGGCAAGATAAAGAATCTATCAGAAATGCTGTAAACCAACAAAAATTTAAAAAAAAAAAGTAAAGAAAATGAAAAAAACAATGAAAAACCACACCAAAAACCAAGAGTCCCAACCCCTAAACTATGTTAACCAAGGAAACTATAAGAAACAAAGAACATGGGAAGAAATAAGAAGGAACTGCAGTATCTGAAGCTGTTGAAGGTCAAAAATGTTGTCTCTGTATGCAGCCCTCTTGTCCAGCTGCATATTCTGCCTTCCTGCATATGCACAATGCCAAAAGCCATCAACAGCAGATAAGCACCTGGAAAAAAGCAAGCTGCTCCAGCACAAAGTCAGCTGTGAAACTTGAAATAATTTCTCCTCTGCTCCTTATTTTCAACCTACACATTTCTTCCCTAGTGGTAAAACCTTTCTAAAATTGAAATGGACCCGATTACCTGTACTTCTAGCTACTCAGTTTGTACCTATAAAGAAAAAGGGTCCTTTCAGGACACTGTTAAAGTGAAGGCACACAGTAACACACTGTGCCCAGAGATGAGGAGTTTATTCCAGACAGTTTTTCAATCTCATGCCACTAGATGAAAACTAATAGTGCCTAAGAACCAGCACAGAAGAGAGCTTTGGAAGTTTGGGGATATTTTGGGAGTTGTTTTGTTGGGTTTTTTTGCAGAAGTGACCAACATGTTCAGTAGGCAGACCACTGCTTTCCGTCAAGTATCTGCTCCTGCCTGCTAAGTGTTCACAACTGAACGGCTGCCAGGGAGCAGAGGACAGTGGCTGGAGGAGGAAGGCTGTCACAGGCACCACAACCAGTAGCTGGCCTAGTGCATGCCTTCTCCATCCTACCACACCAGTTGGCTCCAAGCGGTAGGCACAGGAGACTGGTTTGGGCTCCTGTTGAGGTGAGACAGGGTGAAGAAAATAGGGAAAGAGGGAACAAAATATGTTGGGGTTTTTTTCTTTTATAACCAAGAGCAATAATGCTAGTGAGGGAAAGTGGGAATAGACTGGCCAACATGGAGAGCAGGGTATCTCCAAAATTTCACATGGAATCCTGTGGTCTCTGAGGTTAGAAAACCACTGCCTAAATTAAGAAAGCTGTCTTCCATCTCAAGAAAGGAAACATAATAGCCAGAATCACTCCTGCAGAAAAGCCTAACTCATCTGACTCCTCAAGCATGCTCTAAAATTTTATCTGTTCTCCCTTGCAGCAGAACAGTTTTACTGCCCAGAGATGCTGAGCTGAGAGCCCTCCAGCACCAAGGTGTCTCCTCACCTCATGCTTTGGCTAAAAGTGTCAGATCACATGGCAAAGACTTTTCCAGGTCTACCTTTCACATTCACAGAGATTTCCCCAAAACAGAGAAAACAAAGTACCATCTCCTCTTTTAGTATCTAGAGCTGTGACACCTGAGAAATGCTTGCCAGCATGTGTAATAACACATCTGTTGCAAAACATTATTCAAAAAAAACCAAAAACAACCCCGCATGGTGTCTCCAGACAGGCTTTTCTCCAGTTCAACAGCAAAACTAATTTTGTAATGAGGAGGTAAAGATCCAGCAGCTTAGAGCTTCTGCTCCTGCCAGGACTTAGCTGCTTATTCAAAGTCCCAAGATCCCAGTCACACTGACGACTGGTCACCCCCCAGACCTGTCACCCGTGGGCTCAGAGGCCTGGAGCCAGGCAATGAGAGCACCGGCTTAGTTACAAGCTTAAAGGGCTGAGAGCCTTTAAGGAGGCTGAGACCCCGGATTAGCGAGGGTGTTTCCAAGCGGGGCGGCGGTACCCGCCCGGCTGGGCCGGACAAGCAAGAGCTGCCGGCAGGCTCGGGCTGCCGGTGCCACCTTCTGGACACAAGCGCAAGCGTTATTCACCTTCCCCTTCGGATGGAAGAACACTATGGAAAGCGGCTTCATTTCACTCCCTACTCCTGCTTTTTTGGGTTCCTCCCCGCCTCCCTTTGAATCCATCGTCACGTAGCACGTAACAGGGGGAGCAGCCCCAACAGGGTAGCAGCAGCAGAATCCAACCCGGCTGCACAGTGCATCCTGCCACCTGTGGGAAAGAACGTACCACAAGCTCACAAAAACGTTCCCAGCCTTTAGCATTTCATTTTCTTCAAGCATTTCCGTAAAACAGCCAAGCCTGGCAGAAGCAGACACAAGCCTCATTTAAGAAACACCTGTGCATTTCAGGGATGAAAAGCAGGGGTACTTAAGGGCACCCTGGCTAATGCCAGAAGTGCCGTCTCAGGGGCTCACAGAGTATTTATTTGAGCAGCATTAGGACCAGCCTATGGAGAGGCGTCACTTGCCTTGGTGGCTGATGAGCTTTAGTGGCCATGTACTAGCTTAGATATGAAATCCTGCCATTTTTGCCAACAGCAGTTGTGTTGTCACAGAGAATTATGCCCTTTAAGATCTAAACCACAAACTATTGCATGTGGTTATACCACAGGCATTTCTGAGAGCAATGCTAAGGTTAGATAGAGAGGCCATCTCATTCTGAAACAATCCAAAATTGTATCTCCCATGTACAGCAGCTGAAGTTCTTTCTTATAGCTGCAGAGTGGGACCGCTGCGTTCCAAGTGGCAAATGGGATACATTCACCCAACACAGTACTCAAAACCAGCTTGCAGAATAAGCTTGGGAACAACTTTTAGTGCAGAGATGTCTCCAAGGAATGGTTTAAAAACTGCAGTTAGAAGTGGTAAGTGGTAAGAAAAAAGCTGTGAGGTTGGAAAAAAATGTCTGAACCAGTAGAAACCGAAGAGGAAAAGCAAAAAGGAAGAGCTATGGGGACAGTCAGGAAGCAGGCATCAATAAAAAGCTGCAGGCTGCAGAGTGCAGTGCTGCAGGGCTCCACACTGGAAACCTGTTCTTTTGCCCCAAACTAAGATGGAACTTAAAAAATATGGCCTTTGAAGCTGTCAAATGCTTGCAGCAGCTGCAAGCATGCAGCATGTAAAACAAAGGGCCTCAATTTAGTAGCAGCTTTTTTATGGATTACCATAACATGAGACAGTGGCAATAGTGGCAATGGGCCTTATGAAATGTACACATAATAAAATGTGGTCTGTAATGGGAACTTGAATGATCTAAATATTATAAAAATGCTGCTGCACTTTTACACTGCAAATGACACTTGTTTCCATTTCAGAGGACAGGGCTCAGCAGTAATGTGGAGTCAGGCTGAAGGACCCTGTGCAAATGTGCAGCAGTGGTAAGGCAATATATTTGTTTCAGAATGAAGTATTTTTAATTGCATTTATTCTTAAATATGCACATAGCAATATGATAAATACCAGCTGGGTGGTAATGAAAGCCACACTGCAGCTTTGATATTACCATGTTGCTGTTACGCAACCCAGTTTCAGATGCTGACCCATCCGGGTTCCCAGTTTTTAGAGTTGCACTCCACTTGAGTTTAGCTACTGAACAGCAGCCCCAAATATACGTACTGTTACTGCTTGCTTGTGCAATGGCTTCGTTCATTTTCTTTCAATGTAGATTTATTAAAAATAGCAATAAGCTATCTTCCACAACAGTGTAATCAGAGTAACTGATGATAACAGTGGTTTATTCATGTCAAGGCATCTAACTCCTACTGCTCTTAAGTTTCAGTTCCCATAGCCCTACAGAACATGGAATGATATGGACAAATCCTGCCTAAATTTCAGTGTGATCTCGGATTCTGAGCCCTGCAGAAAAGGATTTATAGATGCACTTCTCTCTAGAACTGCTATATACCGTTGAATGATTTATAACAAAAAGTAACCGAAGTACTTCTACTCTCACTGAGCACCATCTCTATTTACAAATTTTGTAATTTCTGGTCTGTATTGATTTTAAAAGCATCTTTAGCATGCAAAGCGCTGTTTAATGCATTTTGACCCCAAAGGAGGGAATTTGCACAAGTATTCCCACTAGAATGTTTGTCCTTTCGTGTCCATGCATTAAGGCTCTGTTTAAAATCTGTCCATGTCCCTAATCTCCCTGGGGAGCTTTTCCTGAATATTCAGTGCTAGTCCACAGTCTGTAACAAAAGAGGGAGGGGAAAAAAAAAAAGAGAGACAGAGAACAGTGTTTATGCATAAAGTTCAAGAGCCTTTTCACAAAAAAAACCATATGCACACACAAAAGCACCTCAACTACAGAGCCTGGCATTTCCACAGCAAGGATCTGACAGTGCGTGCAGTTTTTTGAGTTAACTAATTTACAATAAGGGCATCAGACATCTGAGCTCCAGATGCACTCATTCAGGCAGCCAAGGCCATAAATAAAATAGAAAAGAATACTCTTACCCTAACACAGATTTTATAGACATGTGTTGAAGGCTTAGCAGATGGGTTCTGCTGTCTCAGCTTTTACCTGTATAACAAAGTGAATGCATAAAGCTGCTTATTGGCTTCTTCAATTCAAGACCTATGCATTTGCTCCCATATGCTCCCATGAAGATACAGCTAATTTAAACTATAAGCAAAATCCTATTCCTTGGGAAAGCTGATGGCAAAACTTCCACTGGTTCCAGCAGGTTCTGGGTGTTGCTCAACATAAATACAATCAGCTGAACTTGGCTAATAGCATAACCAATACTATAATTGAATTTGTATTCTTTGATCTACCGATTGGCCACCTTAACGCCGCCCCTGGTTCTGCTTTCATCCCATGGTTCTGTGGAAGAACTAAACCAATGACACAACTACTGTCACCAAAACTGAGGTTGCTGCAGCCTCAGCCCAGACTGCCATCCAGCTCTCTCCCATGGAGAGAAGAGAAACCCTCTCTTGAACTAGGACAAGATATCAAAACATTTTGTCATATCACTAACTTTGTTTTGCTCAATCTACACGTGGTTCTAACAGAGCAGAAAACTGGAATCACAAATCTGAAAGATGACATATTATATAGCAAACATTTCTGAGTTTCAAAAAAGTTTGCCAGTTGAGAAATGAGTGTTTTCCTCCACATAGAGACATCGACATCATCATCATCATCATCATCATCATCATCATCATCATCATCATCATCATCATCATCATCATCATCATCTTCCAGTCTAGCTTTTATAAACATCTGAGCCTTCTTTCGAAGCCAGTGTGCTGTTTGGGCAGATGGCATGGAAATTTTACAGTCCATTTCATCCCTGATGCCTACACTTAATGCTCACTGTTAATAACGGGACATACACAGAGATACACAGATGAACATACATGTGTATACAGATATGCTAAGAGAAGAAAACATTTCTGACATATTCTTATAAAGGTATTAAATGGGTGAAGGCAGATTCTGAGCTCAGCACATGCTAAAGTGCATCCTCAAAACTGTGTATTTGGCTGACTTTAGGAATTGTGCATTGTGAGCAGCTGTGAAACATCTGAGGACGGGGCAATGACAGGGAGAGGAATACCCAGTCTGGGACCAAAGCCTGCATGAGGAGGAAGCAACAGGGGCAACTCCAGGCTTGAGAGGTAGAACAGGCAGTGCAGGGAACAGGCACCAAGGAAGTTACTGGACTAATGCATGGCTTGCATGGTATCCATGGCTGGATACGTCCTTACAGAGCTATCTTTAAGAGGCAGCACTTGACTCAAGCAGCTCTTGCAAACTGGGCTCTGCTTGTCTCTCTGTGCCTTGGCTCAGTCCCTACCCACAGTCCCCATCCCTGCTTGCTCTCAGGACCACTCCCAGATAGTGCACCCTGGATTCCAGTCACAGCACTGCTTTATAATACACCTCAGGGAAAGACAGAGGAGGAAGAAGAGAACAAACTTAAATGATAGTTAATGACTCAAACTAACTAGAGAATGTGCTAAAAGCAAGCTTGTTTCACCAATTGCAGTGCTTTGCTGTTTGCTTTACCCCCTCCAGACTAGGTCATCCTAATTCCTTTTCTCCATTTAATGGTGACATAACTAAGTGGCCAGGAAGAAGCTGTCTCACCTATCATAAAAACACAGTACACAACAATCATAGGAGGCTACTGCTCAAGACAAAGCCATGACCTCCATATTTAAGAATCTGCTGGTCTGTAATTCTGAAGAACACATTTATTAGCAAAATCCTGGTTTTATAAGTTGCAAATTAAGACACAGCTTCCTTCAGCACTGTACCATATTTATGAATCATGAGTCCTGTAGTGCATGCGATTTTGCTTTAGAAATAAAATTGACTGCTCAACTGCAGAACATTTCAGTCTTGTTTTTCTACAACTACTGCTTAGTCTCAAACCAGAACAAAACAGCTCTGGAATAATACATGCACCTAAAGTCCTCTTAGTATCTACCAGATTCAGTATAAACGCATAATGATGAGCTTCTAAGTCTGACATCTGCTCAATTAGCAGCATTTTCAATATCTGGCTACTTTGCAACATTTGGCAGCTAAGTAAAGCACACAGTCAGACGTGCATTTTTTTGTTTTGGGGGGGGTGGCAGCGCTAGAGGTTTCCCAGATATCCCTTATTTCAAAGCAGGAAAAAAACAACAATGGCCAGCTCTGTACCAAACCACAGGTCAACAGATTTCAATGGTCCAAGGTTAAAACTGGCCTCCAGCTAGCTGCACAGACTTATCCCATAGGTATTAAACAGGAAACTTTTAAAGCTTAAAAATAGTTAGCTATGTGACTTATCCTTGTAAAAGGATTTTTATCATGAACATGAAGACTAGAAGCTTTCCTCCTTTGAAATGCTTGTGTTTGACACTCTCTGAAGCACAGCAAGTCTGTGTTTTTCTCTCTTGCATAGGCTGTGGGTTGAGTTTTGTTTTGCTATTCTTTTCTCTTTCACAAATCAAGCTGTCAGCAGCACGGGAAGTAATTCTGTAACTGGGACACGTAAGAGCTCTGTTCTAAGACTGCATCGCTGCCCCCAGTAAAGTCACCCTTGGAAACAAGAGCACTTGAGAATATCTTAGCACACAGTGAAAGGCTTTTTGCTACGGTTTATTTAGCTGAAAAGGAAAAACATAATTCAAGGAAAAAGCTCCAGAGCTTAGAGATACTAAAAGTATGCAGTCTCTCCTGAGCCTCCTGCTACTGCAGGCTACAGCAGCACTGTTCAAGTATTCAAACATTCAAACAGCACTGTTTGAATATCCATTTCTGTGGGGACAATGTTTTTGAGCTGGGAGATAAACTAGTTTTCTTGGACTTGATATGAAAGCTAAACAATAACAGATGCTCCTCTCCTACTACACAAACACTCCCAAAATTAAGGGAGTACAGCCCAATACCAAAGGGCCACACTGTACACAGCTGATTGCTACATGAATTGCTTTAGCCTGCTCTTAACTTCTTCCTCTGCTCCTTACTCACTGCCTCATGTAACTCCTGTGTGTTCTCTCCACATGTCCAGGCTTCAAACTAAGCAGATCCATCCCATTTGTCCCCAGCTGCCACATCTAGCCACCACAGCCCAGGTGGCCCAGTTTACCTAACCTCAACCTCCTGCGGGGCCCTGGAACCTATCTTCACCATCAGATGCACTGTGCTTACCCAGCCCAGCCACGTAATTAGTGCAGCTGCACAGCCACCAACCTGCCAGCACACATGTGGCAGACCCACTTCTTGGCAACTATTAATCACATATTGCATAAGAAACAGTCCCTTAATGCAGGCAAGTCTTTCCACTCCCAAATCATGTAAAAGACATAAAAGCTTTTGGCCATGGCAGAAAAGTGAACAAAATGAGTGGTAATTAACTCTCATGACTACAAAGGCTAACAACTTCAGCACTTGCAAAGGGGATCAGAGGCAGCTGAGCTGAGAAAGAACTGTAGCAGAACAAGTATTTGCCTGGGAGCAAACACCGCCTGAGTGCTTATTTTAGAATGAATAGTCATGTTAGTTAACTAGAGCTAACTTTTGAACAAATAGCTCACGTTACAGCATACTGAGGTACACCAGATGCATCCTTTGATGTACTGACAACCTACTGCTGAGTTCTTTTTTTCAGGAATTAAAAAAAAAAACAAACTAAAATTTATCCTTCATAGCTGATTCTGGGTTTTGGCACAGTCTTTTCTCAGGTTAATGGAAACAAACCTAAAATGGACTTAATCATTGCAGCATAAGATATCTACATTTAGCAAGAGCATGTGGTTTGCAAAGAGAAAAAAAGGAACCAAACAAAGTTTTTCTGTAAATCAACATGTGTGACTGTTCCTCACTATCTCAGGACAGGCAAGTTTTAGTGGACTACATGTCCTTGGTGTTTCTGACCTCTCAGCACAACTGCAGCCTCTAAGCACCAGGATCTGGTCTGCTGTTCAGCAGCATACTATGCAGCCTGACACACCCTTCATGCCACTTACTTAAAATACCAATGGGGACAAGGAATATGACTCCCACGGTTTTCAAGAAGTAGGGGAAGAGAGCTGGGATTTGGGGAGTGACTTACAAGGCAGACAAAATTAATTCTGAAAATATAAAGTAAAATGTGTTCTGATTATTATCATGAAAATAAACACATCTCATCTGGAAACACATGAATTCAGTAGTAAAAATTTCTTTTCTATACGAACTACTTACTACTTCACACTGGTCATAAACTTAAGGGATTTGACAGGGATTAAAGATTCACTTGTCAGCTGCTATGTCCTTTAATTAGCTTCCTAACATCCATACTGACTGAAGCAGGATGTTCCCAATTTAGCAAATCAGGCTGTCTCTATCCAGGTTTCACTGTAAAAAGAGTATTAAATGCAGTGATTCTTCTGCCCCCTAGTAGACATAATCTACCATATAAATTTTCTTCTGTTCTGGCTTTTGTAGAATGGACAACAAAAGTATTCACCTAAATTCCAGAGGCTGCATAAAGTGTGTATGGCTCTTCATGATCTTTTGAGGAGAAATTCACATACCAAAACCCATAGCTCTGCTATGACCTGTTCTTGTATCTCCTATCTTACTTCAGGTCCACAGGAAACTTCACCATAAACATACATTCACAACTTCACATCCATACCACAGTTAGGTATGGATGGTCTTGTTTGCAAAGCACTTAACAGGACTTAGGGGTTCTCTACCACAGACAACTCAGACTCCTACTGTTTAACTCAGCCAAAACTTCTTCACCCCTGTTTTGCACTCCCACCTGTAATACGGAGATGACAAAATTCTTCAACCTTTCCAACTAAATATTCTTCTACTTTTTAAATGGTACACTCGTCTTAGGACAGATGATCAACCAAATACTCACCCAGAACCAAGCACAAATCACTCTTTGGGGTCTCTGGGTAAGAATCAGCCCCTAAGATGTTAACCAGCTTTTGTTTAACAGCATTTTTAAAGTTTGAACCAACTACAAATCAGACCAGCCAGATTCTCACTTTGGGTCATTAGCTTTACCTTGTTTCCATCCCCTTGTCTTTCAATGCTCTTGGTGATTCCAGACAAGTTTGTTGCTGGTCTCTTACACTTGTTTTTGCCATCTTACACTGTTGGAGCCATGCAAGAAACTGTAATAACAATATTAACTGCTCAGCTTTGACAGGACATAGTTATTTTTACTGGATTACTTTTCTGGCACAGCATTTAAAGCACCAAATTATTTGACACCTGTAATTTTATACTTGGAATAACACAAGGTATTCATACTTCTTTTGTAATGTAAGATAAAAGCAAACACTACATATGTTCTCATTCCAGTGCTGCTGTCTGACAGCTATTTGCCCAAGGAAAAAAAAGTACTGTTACATTACAGAATATGTGGAAAAGTAAAAGCTATGGAAAAGAAATCATTAAATAGCTAACTTATTCCCCCTGCTAGCACTAGACTGTTCCCTGCAGCATGTTTCACAGTGTTTTGTCCAGTCTGGTTTTACAAGTTTCACATTACTTTCATTTATATATTTAATACAGCACCAAGTCCAATGTGGTTTGGTGCTGCTTATTTTCCTTGTCTTTCAACTAAAAGACTCAGTGCTAGACCAGCTGTTCATATAGAGTCAGCTCCAAAACTACTGAAAATATCTGGACTCTTTCCACTGACTTCAACAGGCTTTGGATCAGGCTCAGGAAAAGACGACGAATACATTTCATGTAAGACTAAGCAGGTTACAGTCAGCAAAGTATAAAGAGGATTAGCTGTGTACAATCCAAAGGCACGTTACCCTGCATGCTGAAACGCCTGCCTAACACACTTTCACTTTCATGGAGAGAAATGGCCAGATTCGTTTCTGGTGCTCTGTCACTAAGTCAATGCTACTATGCAAGGAATGAATGACCTGGAATCTACCCAGTTAACCTCATTACAACTGGGATTTTCCTAAAGTAGAGATGAGAAAATTTATTTTCTAAAATTGCAAAACCAGTAAGCAAATAATAGAATAATATAATGGTTTGCGTTGGAAGGGATCTTAAACATTGTCTAGTTCCACACCCCCCGCCATGGGCTTTTTGCTTTTCAGTTAAGCTTGGATCTTTAGAGACCCTATGGGATGAGTATCAGGAAAAGCACAATGGATCTTGTCTCTGTCAGGGAAGGATGAACTCTCTTTTACTTCAGAACCTAAAATGGGTCATATTTGGTTTAAGACACACACATCTAGACCTCCACTTCCTGTCAACAAAACAGATGGGCAACCCCAAACCAATTTGTGCATACTTCATGGAGCACTGATACTACAACATCCCCCCACTGTGTATGCTTTGAGAGAATGACTTCTGAAAGCTAAAACACCTCTTATCAAGGATTATTCTACCAGTGGGGGATTTATTCTGAACAATACCATCAAATGAAGATGGTGGTGAGCAGTTATTCTTCCCACCCTTTCAAAGTTCACAGTAGAACATGTCAGTGTTAGGGACGGTCTCAGCTGCTGAGAATGCTTTAATCAACCACTTTTTTTTTCTGCTCCTTCTGCTCCCTAGGGACAGGGGACTTCATGGCACTGCTTTGTTGTACAATGTGTACAGTTATAACCTACGCCTAAAGTATGCCATTAATGAATGAACACTGGGTGTGTGTGTGTCAAGCAGATGAGAATATTCTTTTGATCTTCTGAGCTCCACCACTGTGGCAGACGGGTGTCTAAACTGCTTTATTAATGCACTGAAGTCTTCCATCATTTTTCAAACAATACTGAAGGAAAAATCAGAATTTCATCATGATGTGATTTTATGTTCTTCCAGTTCAAATGTAGCTGGAAGAAGGGGGAAAAATTATTTATTTATTTCTTAATTTTCAAGGGGTCGGGAGGAATATTTCATGTGCCTGACACTCTCAGAGGCATTCAACAGAAGCTTTTCAAATTTCTGTTTAATTTCAAAGCAGTTTCCACAGAACATGGGAGGTGTATTTAGCTTTAGGTACAATTTTGAAACTAATCCAACAAAGCAAGATAATGGATTCAAAGTGTTTTTGAGGATAACAAAGAATCAGAATAAGCATGTTTAAAAATCATAGAGGTTTATGAACATGATTATAGCAATGGTTTTAGCCTCCAACATATGAACAGAAGTAAAAAACAACCCAACTGGTGTGAGGTCACGGGAATAAAGTTTATATGCAAATGCCTGTAGGAAAGCAATGTAGAAAATCCTTGATAACCCTTCCAAATATATTATTCTAATGTAGTGTTGTGATGAAAAACCGAATCCAGCCAAATTTTCCCAGACTGAATGACATTTTCAAGGAGAAGAGAAAAAGAGGCAATGCAGGACCTCTGTTCTGTAAAAAAAACCAAATCAAATTACCACTTCACAGGCAGCTAAGCTGATCTAACAAGTTACTTGCAAAAGTGAGAGGTCAGGTCTCTCAATCTCTTTGCCATCCTCCCAACTTCATTTGCAACATCTCAGTACTCCCCTGATCATAGAATCACATAAATCATTTGGGTTGGAAGGAACTTCAAAGATCACCTAGTTCCAAAGCCCCTGCCATGGCCAGCGATGCTACCCACTACATCAGGATGCTCAAGCCCCACCCAACCTGGGCATGGATACTTTCAAGGATGGGGCATTCCTCTCGACAACCTGTTCCCATGTTTTAACATTCTCACAGTGAAGAATTTCTCCCTAATATCTAATGTAAACCTACTCTGAGTTTAAAACTATCCCCCCTTGTGCTATCATTACAGGCCCTTGTAAAAAGTCTCTCTGCAGCTTTTTAAAGGTCCCCCTTAGGTACAGGAAAGCTGCTTCAAGGTCTCCCTGGAGTCTTCTCTTCTCTAGGCAGAACATCCCCAACTCTCTCAGCCTGCTGTCACAGGAAAAGGTACTCCAGACCTTTGAACTTCTTTATAGCCCTCTTCTGGATTTGTTCTAACAGGTCCATGTCCTTCTTATGTTGGACAAAGCATTTTACATAGGGTCTCACAAGAACAGAGCAGAGGGGCAGAATCCCCTCCCTGGCCCTGCTGGCCACACTGCTTTGGATGCAGCCCAGGACACAGCTGCATTTTTGGGCTGCAAGTGCACATTACTGGGTCATGTCAAGCTTCTCGTCAACCACCACCCCCAACTCCTTCTCCCCAGAGCTGCTCTCAATCCATTTTCTGCCCAGCCTATTTGTGCTTGGGATTGCCCCAGTCCATCTGCAGCACCTTGCATTTGGCCTTGTTGGACTTCGTGAGGTTCACACAGGCTTACCTCTCAAACCTGCCAAGTGTCGTAACTGTCTTCGCTTCCCTCCACACCTCACAGCTTGGTATCATCTGCAGATTTGCAGATCCTCTACCTCATACCTGTCATTTAGTCAGCTATTTACCTCACTACGCCAGAGAAAGCCACCCACCCTTCTGCTGTTTTTCTTCCAGGTCAAAGTGGCTAACAGAGAGATCCAACACATCAGAACCAGGGCATGGTAAGCAGCAAAATTACCAGAACCAAGGACTCCTGGGGAGGGAAAAAGGACTGGGGACTGCCACATCTCTCTTCTGTGCAAACTGAAATTGTCTGAATGTGTCTCATGGAAGAACTGTCTTACTGCAAGGCCTTGTAATTAGAAGGGAAGAGGGAATTGACAGAAGTAGAACAAGTAAGGGCTCTGTTCTTTGGAGGAGTGTGTCTATATCAGTGTGCAAACTAGAGCGGTAGAAATCCCATAGGTCTGCAGAGGATTTAATGGGTAGAAAAAACTGTGTACATATGCAGCAGCTGCAACACACAGGAACAGGAGATGCATAATCTATATGCAAATAACTATGCAGTTCTGCCCTGAAAGTGTGGGCCTGACTGCACAGCAATGTCTACATCAAGTCTGTTGCTTCTGGTATGTTGCACTTCATATGCATGGCTGGACAGCACAGAACACACACAGAGCTGCTCCTGTGAGCAGCTTCATGTCCTGTAACTGCTGCGTGTGCTCACAGTGCTGACATCCAGAGTTCCCAGGCATGCAGCAACCAGTTCAGAAGGGTCTGCTCTCTACAGCTGCCACACATCCAGAAAGCCCAGACAAATTTATGTAACCCTCAAAATCTGCCTAAATGTGATTTCCAGGTGCAAAGAGTAAATGCATCTGGGAAAAGGAAGCCTGTAGCATCCAGGAAGTCATTTCCTACCTGCACAAAAGCAAACAGGACATCAAAAGCTTAGAACACCTGTTGTAATGAGGTGAAGGCAGGGCTAGAGCTTAAGTCTCAAATTCTTCCCCAGTCTTCTCTACTGACTTGATTTACCACAATTACATTTGACAATAAATTTGAGAGGCCATGCTTTCACATAATGGAAATATGAGAGATTGCATTTCAGCTTCACAAATGTGTCTGTTACTGATGCCATTACAAAAGCTGCATAAGGAACTTATTTCAGGTCTAGACACCTCAGAAGAAAATATCTGTAGACAAGTAAGAAGCTATGCACTAAGATGAGAATCCACCCTTCTCTCTCTTCTAAATGACATTGGCTTATAAAATTAATTACTTACACACCTCACAGAGACGCAGTACTTAATTAATATTTGTTAAGTGCTTTGCAATTCTGATGGAAGACATACTGTGCATCATGATTAATACAGTGTAAAAGTGATGCCACTGGTGTTGCTCAAGCAGAATCCTGAAAGGATATCTATTCAGTTTCTGATTTAAAAAGGGGAGTGAGATGGAAAAGGTTTTGGAAAGCAATTTAAAACTCAGCCTAAAGAAAAAGGGAAAACTGGAAAGGAGAGGAGCTAAAATATTTTTCATTGGTATTTACTGTGTGATGTGCATTAATTCCTGCGAAATTAAAGTGTAAGTGCCTACAGCAAAATCCTGGCTCCAATCAAGTACATGGAAAATGTTTCACTGACTTCAGTGAGGTAAAGATTGTTAGTTTTTGTCATAATTTCCAGCAGATGCATCCCATATGCAGGTTTGCAATTTTGCACGGTTCCTTGTTTATAGTTTAGGTTCAGGAAATAACCTCATCAAGCTCTGACATGCTCACCATGTAAAGGCAACTGCTCAGCTTCTAATCTTTCTACTACATCACACACTTGGAGTAAACCTTTCCATTCTGTTAATGAATTTGGACCTGAGCTACCTATTTAAGCTGGTGGCAAAACTCCAATCAAATGGAAGCTGTGCGCAGATCACTGTAGATTTTGTAATAAATATGGGAAGCAAACATCCTGTGTTTAACAGTGTACACCCCTGGAGTTAACTCATTTACTCAGAAGTCTGTGGAATTCTGACTGGAAAACAAATCAAAACAAATCAATCCCCAAACTCCTGAAGTAACAGAAATTCAGGCAACTTGTTTTTTTAAGCATTAGTCCTTTATATCTAGCAAGACTAATAATCAGAGCAACACCTTTCTCACCACTTCTGGATAAGGCAGAGTTAATTCAACTGAAAACTTTGCACCTGTGAGACTCAAAGAAGAAAGGTTAAAAAGAGTAGCAAGGGAGAGGTACCAAAATTTGAGAGAAGGTACCTGTGAGCTTCTAGTATTAAGAAGAGTCACAGGATCCTACAGCTACTTTAGGTAGGAAACGAAGTGAAAATGCCATAGGCTTCAAATTTTGATATATTTTTATTTTTGACAAGGATTGATGACTGTTATGTGGTGTATATGGGGGTCTTGGTAAGCTATTAATTACCCTTTTCCAAGTGGTATGTGATGGCTTCCATCTTCTTAATGTACTCCCATTCAGCACAGGAAATCTTAGAAGTACTATTTATTCTAAAGCATCTGTTAAGGTGGGCTCTCTTAACCATGCTACGTGTAGAAATGTTGTACTACAGCAAACCAGCACTTGTAGAGCAGTTTTGTGTCTATGCAACTGCTAGACCAAATATAATGATCAAGTTGCACACAGCAGCTCTCCCTTTCACTTGTACTAGTATACTCTATGTTTTTAACTTAGTGCAGGCTCTGAAGCACGTAGGCTTGTAGTTTTCTCAGTGCTTGTACAGCTGTGTCTACAAATGTATGTGTCCATTCAAAATCCAAGGAAATGTTCCTGGATGCCAGGATTAAGCTTAGATAGCTGCAGCTCTAATAAATCACATGCAGCTCACATTGTAGTTCTAAGTGCTGACAGCTGCTTTCCAGTCCTATTGGAATAAGCAACATCATTCTTCCATCTAAACTCTGTAGTTACAATGTGTTGGTGTATGAACTACATCATGTTGCTGCTCTCAGGATCCTAAGGAGAGATGGTATTAAGGTGCCAAGGCAAAAATTCAAGCCTGAAGATTTTACTGAAGTTAAATGTGTGATACTTAAGTCACGCAAAAACAGTGCAGTGTCACTTGTGTAAACAGGTAGGCTGTGTCTCCTTCCTAAGACTGTGCATTAATAAGATACTTACTGGACAACCAGTAGCACCAAATATGGCAAACATTTCTCCAAAGTCTGCCTTTATTATGGCTGGAGATAATGGTGCACAGGTAGTAAAGGGGAAAAATCATTCTGTCATCTGCTTGGCGTGGGTACTGACAGGGAAGGCCACTGAAGGGATACTAACTATGTATTTTGAAGAGGTTTTAATTTTGTGGAGGGGCCAGAAGAAAATTATACCAGAAATCAGAGTAAGCAAGGCTATATATAAGACTTAGTGATGTCTGCATTGTGCTGACAAGACATGAAGGATTTTTAAGATAATAGTGTTCCTCATTTTTAGACCTCAGGAAAAAACACCATCCTGCTAAATAAGGTATTTCATGGCTTATTTTCCTCACTGTGCATCCATCTAAATTATCCCTGACTCTTTACCTGACAAGGTCTCTTTCCCCTACTGGCTTACACTTTTTCCCCCAGCTAGAACAGCGGCCCAGCAGCAATCTCTAATAAAACCACACCTGTATGGAAAGTAACTGAATTTCCTCTAAGCCTGTCAAATGAATCCTAATCACTCTTATCTCACATGCTTTCCAGAGCAGGTTCTTGCAGTTCTCCAACCTTTTAACTTTTGTTTCTGTGCCTGGTTTTAATGTTAAAGCTTCTTTAATGGTTCTCTTATGTGATGAACAGCACAAATCTATTTATTTTTATCACTGGCAAGACTTGTATTCCTTCTACTTATAACCTGCCAAACGGAACTATCTGCATCCACAAACGCCTCTGTAGTCTGAGTATCTTTTTATTTTCTCCTACTTCCCAGGTACCCCGCATACATTTCCCAGCCTCAGGTGATGGATCCCTCATGTTACATTAAAATTAACGTTGTTCAGATGACTATGTCTTTTTGAGTAGTCCAGATCTTGGTGTATCACCCTGTGCTTACACCTTCAATTTCTGGTGTTCACCAATACCATACAACCAGTTATAGAGGCTCCTGTAGAATGCTAAAAGACTGAAAAGGAATGATGTGAGGCCTTTGGGATGGTTTTGGACTTCTGTTGGATCAAATTTCCTTACAGATATTCCAATTTCTTAAGGGTCTTCTTTCTGGAGGAGTTTAATATGTAAATTTTAATTATTTTAATGCTAGACTGGATTTTTATAATTACTGCTGGCTATGTCTACATCAGGAATAAGCATGAGTCTGCAAATGAAAATACCTGATACTGAGGGTTGTGCTCCCACTATGGGTTCTGTGTGTGTGGTTGGTTTAGGTCAGCTCTTGCCTACCCTCGTGGACTTTCCCACCAATGAGCTGTGGAGAGTGTTGAGCATTCACTGGTGGTGCAGCCTCTGGTGATCCATCTGAGAACCTCATGTTCAAGTCAAAGTGCAGTACATGGAGACAATGCTTCAAACCCACACTCTTGGCTCTCATTCCTTTAGCACCATCAAAGTGAGAATCTGCACTAGTGCTGGTGCACAGATCAACACCTGTCAGACAGTCTGGGAGATTACTGTTGCCATTAATGAACTTAATCCACATCTGGAGAAGGCACACAGGGATGTGGAAGATTTCTATCTCTTTGTTAGTTAATGGGAGAAACTTACAAAGCCAATCTTCAAAGCAGATACAGCTACAGATAGGAAAAAGAGAAAACATTCCCTCTTCGCTTGCCTCCAGTTTGATCTATAAGAGGTCTAATAACATGATGGCAGAATACATTTTCATGTAATGGATAATTGGGCTTACTATGTTTAGTGTAGTGATCAAATTAATAGCAGGACTGACTTTTTATTTGGTGTAGGGAGGGGTAAGAAGGGCAGGGGAAAGCCCCTATCATCTGCTGTGTACTGAAGAGATGCAGAGTACTCTCAGAGAGCTCTGGAAATAGGGACTATGTATTTTAGTTAGTGGTATGCTATGCAAACACTTAGTGAAAACACTTGAACACCAAGAAAAGCAAATTACTCTGCCCTGGTGGAAGGGGTGGTTAAATTCAACTGCTATTACTGCTGTGCAGCTGTTAAAAAACCACCACTGCACCAAAGCAGATGAAAGGATTCTGTCATTTACAACATTCTAATACCAGAAAGAATCACCTAAACACATTAAAAGACAAATATCAGGATAAAGTACCTGGTGATGCTTTTTCAAGTTGCTCACAACAGGGAAAAGACTAAGAAGTAATGCTGAACTGATAACCTGAAATTTTACTAACATATTCCAATATTCTTGTGTATCAGCTATACTTTCAAAAGTATACTCTCAAGAACTTCCCATTCCATACAATATGCCCAGCGGAAGAAAGTAAAACATCTTGTTAGCTCCCATACTAGCCTGATGGTCGTATCTGCTCCTCCCAGAAACTGAGACATAATATAGCCTTCTTCTGCAACCTCCTCAGTTATGCAAAATCACAGCTCAAAACTGTAGACTGAGTCACAAACAGAGTGACTGTACAGAAAAACCAGAAAAATCCAGCTAAGTGCCTTTCTTCCCCCTCACCACATTATTGAAATGCAAGCATTTCAACGTAGGTATTCACACACATCACTTGTTGATGTCTGTTTTAGTGGCACTTGTACAGATGGGAGTTGGACAAGCAGAGAGGTCTACACACAAAGGTTGTCTAGAGCTGATGCAGCCACCCTTCAGACCTATGTCTAAAGCCGCCTCCTAATTCTGAGAACAACCCCAAGCTGGGCTGCCACCAAACCATCCTCAGAGCTGCTCTGAGGGCTGTGCTGCAGCCTGGATAAGGCAGCACAGGCAGATGGGGGAAGCTGCTGTGCAACAGCAATGCTCACACATAGAGGGAGCTGGGCTGTTCAACAGACATGATGCATTCACCTGTGCTGGCTGAACTGGGGCAGGTATAAAAGAAAGGCCAAGTGCCCTATCAGCTACGTTGCTTAGGGAAGGTATGAGTGGGTTTGTCTCTTTGTGGGAGTTCCCATTCTCAAGGTGCCTTAAGTGTAGTGAAAACAACCCTCAGCGTCAGCTCTTCTTCCTGCTTGATTTTATATTGTGGTCACAGCTGCAAAGGTAAGGATGTTATTTTGCTCCTCTGGCATTGAGTCAAAACCCAGAAGTTTGTATTAGAAAAGTGGTCTGGAAAGTACTGTATTAACAGACATGCAAAGCCTCTGACTTCTGGGGAATAACCAGCTTTGAAGTAAAATACACTCAGCAATAATCCATGCACACTTCATTAATTTCAGAACTGCAACAGCAAAGTACTACTTAGAAAAAGCTGTAAGATAGTAATGAAGGCTTTGGGGTTTATTTTTATTTTTAATCCCAAAAGCTCCTTATCTCCCTTCTCCATGTTTTTTCATTCAATTTACAGTAGTCTAAGTTAAAGCTCATCTAATAAAAAAAAATACACATTAAGTTTGGCTAACCTCTTTACCCCCCTCTTGATGAGAATACTTTCTTCCTTGGGGAGTAAATGCAACAACTTCACAATTGGTACATTGCTTATTTAAGATAACTTTCCTCCGCGTTTTGTGTTTAATGGAATTTGGCTGATCTAGGAGATTTTGGCACTTAAGTAACTGAGATAGTGAGGGCAGCAATTTTTGCCAAGTCTTAAATAGCACAAGTATCTCTAGGCAGAAAGGCAGTATTTTGTTATCTGTCAACATGCACGCATCTTTACCACACCCCTAATCAAGTTTGAGAACCCTTGACACGGGCTACTGCATGATGCGAAACACCGGTCTACTGTTCAAATTTGAGTCAAAGCTTAGACTCAAAACAAAGAGTAGTTGTAGTTTAACACTGGATTTAAGTGCAGGTCGGAAGAGTTGCTGCTGGAACGGGAGTGCTCATGCCACTTTTCCCATCCTACTGCTGGGCTGTGCAGCTGCAGTGCATGCCATGCCCAGAAAGTCTTGATGCACTGGAAAAAACAACTTTCAAAAAGTCAGCTGATGCAAGAGGTACAATACAATGCTCAGCTGGGCTGGTGGAACAGGGCCACCTTGCTGTCGCAGCCTGCTATTACTCCAGCCTTTGAGGCCATAGTAGGAGTTCTTGAAATTTGTTTCAACACTTCAATTAATCAAAAACTGGCTCTAAAACAAGAAACCCAGGCCACTCTTACACTTCAAGTTACATGTTCTCTTTCTTGCACTTAAAGAGTTCGTGTGAACGAGCAAAAAGAAACCAACTAGACTGGAAAGCAGGAGCAACTAGCCTCACCGATAAGAAGGTCAAGGGAAATTTTGTTTGCTTCAGAGATCAGAATAGATTTAAAAAGGAAAGTTCCAACTTTTATACAGAAATAAACACAGCAATCACTTTCCTTTGCAGTGTTTGAACATTAAACCTGTTCAAGACTACCTGATTGCTTCACCAGCTGTATCCGAATAAAAAAGGAAATCTGACTGTAGATTCCTTACTAGGCAAATTAGTCACTGCAACCAACTTGCTTTATGTTCGCCCTACCTCTTCACATTCCCTCTGGCTGTGCTCCTGCCACCGTGCTCCCCACAGCGCAGGGCACCGTGCTGCCTGTTTTCAGCAACAAGAGATGTTTTCTGCCGCAATTCTGATTACTCTCTGTGTATCAGGCTTTCTTTGTAGCTTGCTAGATAATTTTACCTCACACCGATCTTCTGGAGGCGGACAGAAGTATCCTAAGTGCAAATACCATTAACAGGGCCCGAGGGGAAATGTGTCCAGGCTCTCGGGGCCACTGAGAGATCCCCTGCTCGCCCTCGCCACGGCTCAGAGGTTTGACCCCCGCCGCCCTTGTAGGCGCCCGCCGCTCTCCACAGTCGCTGCGGAGCAGCTTTGGCCGCGGCGCGATTCCCCCGGTGCAAATCCCCACCCGCGCCTCTTTCCTCCCCCGCGCGGCCCCGACCGCCCCCCGCGGCCATTTTGTGCCGAGCTCGCCAGGAGAGACAGCGGGGCTCGCTCGGGTGCGGCGGTACCGGCGGGAGCGACTGCGGTGCCCGCCCTGGCCGCGCCCCGGACTCGGCCGCCCGTCTCCACTCACGGCAGCCGCGGTCGGCGTCGGGCTCACGTGGGGGCCGCCATTGCTGCGGTGCCGGCGGGACGCGGCAGGGGGCGATGGCAGGAGGCGACGCGAGCGGCGGAGGGGAGGGGACGGTGTTAGAGCACCTCCTGACTCGGAAGGGACCCGCAGGGATCATCGAGTCCAGCTCCTCGCCCTGCACAGGACACCCAAGAGTCCATGTGCTTGAGATCATTGTCCAGCCGCTTCTTCCACTCTGTCATGCTTGGTGCTGTGGCTACTTCCCTGGGGAGCGTGTTCAGTGCCTACCCACCCTCTGGGGAAAGAACTTTTATCTAATATCCAATCTATACCTCCAGTGATACAACTCCAGGCCAGTCCCTCGGATCGTGTAACCAGAGAAAAGAGTTCAGTGCCTGTCCCTCCTCTTTCCTTCAAGAGGAAATTGTAGACTCTGATGAGGTCTCCTCTCACTCTCCTCCAGGTTGGACAGACCAAGTGAACTCACCCACTCCTCCGCCTCCTATCGCTTCCTCTCAAGCCCTTCGCCATCTTGGTTGCATGTCGTGTGTCTTGTCACGCCATTTTGTGTCTCCTTTGGACACTTTAATAGCTTAATCTTTCTTATATTGTGGTATCGTGTCATGGCAGTGCTGGGGCTGCCTGTGTCTCAAGCAGCATTTTCCGAGGGCCCCTCTTCTCAGTGACAGGGTTTAGAGTTTCCTTAGTCTGTGCCTTACCGGAGGTGCCTGATGTCCTGCAACCGTGGCCTCGGCTGCAGGGTGTGTTGTGGGGAGCCTGTGAAGAGACAGGTGAAGTCCCCAGCAAGCGTTGCTGCACAGGCTTCCCCACAACCCACATCCCCTCAGCTCCGTGCTGGTCATCCAGGCCACACCTGAGCTTGCTGCCAGAGATCCACTCTTTTGTGGTGCTTTATTATTTTTATCTCTTGTGCAGTCAAATAAAATTGAAAAAAACAACAGCGTCTGTCCAGTAATCCCTAAAGAAAATTCCGGATCTAATCTGGCTATCTGATTCCACACAGTGATATTAAAATTTAATTTAATTGCTGCTGTCTTTAGCTCATCTTCTTCATAACAGATTTATCCCTCTCCATTGTTCCATGTAAGCTGGTGTCCCTGTTGGAGTTTATTTAAGCGAGCTGTCCAGCACTGTCCCTGAGCTCAGCACTTAGGCTGTGGTGCTTGTAAAGTGTGTGTGTTAGCAGTGCTGGATTACGTGGTCCCAAGACTTGGCTCACAGTTTTGATTCATCTGAAATTAAATGATGAGTGTACCGATAACATCGGAGTGTGTTCTGCTGCTGTTCCTTAGTGTATCCTACCTGCTTTGATATTTATTGTATGTGCTTCCTGGCTGAGTTGAGCTGGACATTATTTTCAGGGCTGTTGCGAAGCCAGTTCTGTTATCCAAGTAGCTTCCAGCTTTTTATTTACACCTTTTGCCTTACTGTTGTGATTAAGTGGAATACTATCTGCTATTTCATTCTCCAAAATAAAACTGCTTCTTCCCATGGCATGCTTCTAGCAGTTTCCAGGCAACTTCTACCATCAGGAGCTGATTACACTATTGCATTTCTTAGTTCTTCCTGACAAAAAAAACTGAAAAGTGAGAGGTTTCTACATTGTAGATGAATTAATTAATAGATCTGCTTCCTAGGACTTGTAACACTGCTGGAATTGTGGAAGGTGAGAGTAGGGAGAAACATGGTATGGAAAGACAATCAGCAGAACAAAAGGACATGCAGATATGACCAAAAAAGAGACAATGAGAAATAGAGAACAAAAAAAGAGTGAATAAGCCAGCCTCTTCTTACATTCCTAAAGAGCCCTCTTAAGAGACTGTTTTGTATGCAAAGCTGCAGGTTTTTTTCTCTCATCCTGCCTTTCTGCTACTGTCCCTTCTTTGTGGAAATCAGTTGCCTTTACATTCAGGGTGGTCTGACTCCTACATACCTAATTGCACTCTGAAAGATCTATTTCATACATTTCAGACCTGAAGAAAGATTTTGTGCCAAAAACTTGTCTTCAGTTCCCAGCTGTGCCTGTGTTGGCCTATCTACCCCAGCTGGCCCTTTTTCCTGGTAATTTTGAAATTATAAAAGCTGTGCAGTACGCATCCAATATTGATGAAGCTTTACTGGTACTGAAAGGTATTATTTATAGATGTCCCCTCTGCTATTTCCACATGGAAGGAGAGACAGCTGGTGTAAAATGCCAGTATTACTATGGCTATGCTGGGGCCTATTTGCTGTTGCTTCTTCCCCTGCTGGCATTTTCCCCTGCGCACTTGTAACCACCCTGGGGACCCAAGTCATGCTGGCCACTCATCTCACAGCCACAAATAACTCTGGCCCCAGAGCAGGAATTCTCCTGAGGGTGGCACAGGGCTGGCCACCAGCTGTACCTGGGCAGTGCCCTGAGCCTTGCGGGGTGCAGAGCTGCGGGGCCCGTGGCTCTCTGATGGCCACACACCAGAGCTCCCAGCTCCAGCAGGCAGGGCCTGCCCTGTGCCCTCCTGCCCTGATGGCCGTGCAAGGCCACACTTCCTGCCCTGATGGTGGCGCTCCTGGCCCCCAGGGCTCTCCAATGCTTCTCCTGAGGCACACCACTGTATGGGAAGTCCCTGCACAGGGCCCAGAAGAGGCCTGCAAAGGGGCTGTTTACAAGGGCCTGGAGGGTCAGTCAGCACCAGGGCCAGTGGCTTCCCATTGACAGAGGGCAGGCTTAGGCTAGAGATGTGGAAGAAATTCTGGCCTCTGAGGCTGGTGAGGCCCTGGGCCATGCTCCCAATAGAAGCTGTGGCTGCCCCATCCCTGGAAGTGTTCCGAGTCAGGTTGGATGGAGCTTGGAGCAACCCGGGCTGGTGGAACGTGTTCCTACCCTTGGCGCCAGGGTTGCAACAAGACAATTTCAAAGGACACTTCCAAGCCACGCCATTTCATGACTCTGGGATCAGAGGGGCTAGGGGCAGGTGGCCTTAATTTCTGATGAGAACCAATTCAGCCCTGTAAGTCTGGATGAGTTGAAGGAGACTGCTCACAAGCCCAGGCTCTCAGTGCACAACATTTACCAATACGAGAGGGGTGGCTGAGATCAAGAAAGTCTTGCACACTCCGGCTTCTGTCAGATTGCATTTTATTGAAAAACCAGCAAAACAGTTTCATGCTTGCCAGTCATACGGCCATTTAGTGATATGTGTTAATTAATATGTGTCCAAACAGACAGTGACACTGTATATGGCCATATTTCTGTCCAAAAATATTAGAGATGTGATATGCATTCTATGTATTTTAAAACTGAATTTACGTAATAGACAACTTTCCTGTCATAAATACAGTCATTACAGAGCATAATATTTTCACCGTAGATAGTCACTATAGATAGTCACTATTGTCACTACAGATAGTGACATAATCTACATATTGAATTTATATTGTTTTATTATCATATCTATTCCAATGATTTTTTTCATTCTATAACATTTTCCATATTTAGTAAACATTTAATAATAAATATATATTATTTGCTGTAATTCTATAGGAATTATCTCTAATTGGTTTTCTATTTCATTTCCACTTTATGGAATAATTGTTTTGTATGAAATACAATACATGTATATATGTATATATTTTAGAAGTATATCTATGTAATAAAAATTTTGCCTCTCATAAATGCAGTAACTTTAGAGCATGAATATGTGTCACAACAGGTAGTGACATTATATATGTGCTCTATCTTTTTATAAAATGATACGATCATTGATAAACTATTGTTATCATTTGTATCTATTCAAAACAGAACTCTATCATTTGTATCTATTAAAAACACATCTGTTCCTAAAAATCTTTGTAGTTATATATATATATATATATATATATATATATACACTCTAGTTATATATATATATATCTATTTGTCTGTGTATCCCATTCCTTCTTCTTTGTCACGGCACTAAAAAGCGATCGTCTGCCAGCAGCTGCACGCCCCATGGGCACACACATGCAAAGGACAACAAGAGGGCGCGGTGAGGGCCTTGGAACACAAGCCCTGTGAGGAACAAGTGAGGGAGCTGGAGCTGTTTAGCCTGGAGAAACAGAGACTCGGAGGTGACCTTAGCCCCTCTCTACAACTGCCTGAAAGGTGGCTGTAGTCAGGTTGGGGTCGGTCTCTTTTTCCAGGCAGCAAGTGACGGAAGGAGAGGGCACAGTCTTAAGCTGTGCCAAGGGACGTTTAGGTTGGATGTTAGGCAAAAGGTTTTGACTGAAAGAGTGGCAAAAGTAGTGGAATTGTCTTCTCGGGGGAGGTGATGGAGTCACCATCCCTGGATGTGTTGAAAAAACCTTGGATGTGGCACTCAGTGTCATGGTTTAGTTGAGGTGGTGTTAGGGCATGGCTTGAACTTGATGATGTTAAATGGCTCTTGCGACCTAGCACTGCTGTGATTCTAGGAGCCCTGCTAACAGTGGCCATAGGCCAGCAACCTCGCCAGGCGATGGCGCAGATCAAGGTAGGCTTGCATGGCCTGGGAGTGGGCAGCCCGATCCTGCCACAGGCTGTGGAAGAGGTTGGATGGCCTAGCCGTTCGTACATCTGGGGGCAGCCTGATCTCCTCTGGAAGCCTCTGGTTGCCCACAATAAAATGCTGCAGGTGTTTCTTTTGCAGAGCTAAGCGCAGCTGCTCCAGGACATCGGACAGCTGAAGCAGGAAATACCTGCTGTGCCACTGTGAGAGCGGTACGGTGTTCAGCTGGTGCATGATGATGGTCTTGATGGAATGGATGGAGAAGCCCTTGCACTCCTGAAAAGCTGCAGCAAGGAGCTGCAGGCATTTGAGGTGCGAGCTGTCCTGAGGGAGCTGCCTGGCCATGTGCCGGAAGAACTTTGTCTCTGCCATGCTGTAGGTCTCAGGCCACACTGTGCTTGGGGTGTGGGCCCCTCGAGGCCGGCTGCTGATAAAGATGTCCGAGGTAAATCGCTGTAGCCCAAGCATCACTTGAACCTGGAAGCTTTCCTGGCCGTTGGACAGCCTGAGGTGGCAGAAGCGCTGGGAGCAGTGCAGCGCTAAATGCCAACTGCGTGACTCAGGCAAACGCTGCCAGCTTACTCCCAGCAGTCTGTAGAAGAAGTAGACCGTTTTCTCCACGTCAAGGTAGGAGCCGGTGCACAGCATGTCTAGGAGGTTGGGCTGCTCAGTTAGCATGCCAATCACGTCAGGGTGGTGGCGGAAGCACAGCATGTTCACACCCTCCTGCCCCCTCGGGCAGCTGCACACCAGCTCCACGCGGACGCGGAAGTTCCTGCCGGGCCTCAGCCAGTCAGTGTCACGCTCCAGGCGGAAGATGTGGCCTGAGGGAGCAGTCAGGGGTACAAGCACATGGTACACACTTTCCTCCCCGCTCTCAGTCCAGCCTTCAAAGGCACTGCCAAAACCAATGGCTTGGTGCAGCACCGGGAAGAAAGTCCCAACCAAGGCACGCCTGAGGGCACTTAGCAATTTCTCCATCATGGCCGTTGTCCTGTCGCAGCCTGCCTGCAGGTCCTGTACAGGCCACTGTATGCGCTCCTCCAGAAGCCATGCCAGATCGTATGACCGTGCCTCGTCCTCTTCGTCCGTCTCCTTTTCCTTCTCCCGCTCGCCGTTGACCTCTGCCTCACACCTTCTCTTCCTCCACATAAACCAAAGGGGCAAGAGAAGAAGCAAGAGCCCAACAAGTGCCCAGACCTGCCAGGCCTGCAAGGCAGACCAGAGCAGGTCTCCCCAGGATGGGCCACTCTGCATCAGGGCGAGCTGCTCCACCTCCAGCTCCAGCCGAATCCTCTCATGTTCCTGGAGCTTTGCACGCTCCTCCATGAGCAGACGCGTCGCCTCGTCCAAATCGTCCCCCACGGGCTGTGGGTAGTGGACTATGCTTTGCAAGAGCAAGAACCACAATACCCAGGTATCCATGGTCTGCAGGAGGATAGAGAGAAGGCCATGAGGGGAGCGGGGAAAGAGGCAGCTGGCAGTGGGAGCAGCAGGTCTGGGAGTCCCAGGGATCTGGGGGCAGCACGGCCTGTCCCACTGCCCCAGCAGCAGCAGCAGTAGCAGCTGGTACCCTAGCCAAGGCTCTACCATGAGGGGCTGTCCCTGCATGCAGCGGGGAGAACCCAGCCCCAGGTGCAGCGTTTCTGCCCCGGCCCTTGTCCCCAGCACAGCCTCCCCGCCACATGTGCACTCACCGCTTGCAGAAGCAATACAGGGCCAGAGTTACCTGCTGGGGCCTTTTCCAGCTGCCCCCATTGTGAGGCGTCCCCTGTGACGTCACAGGTGCCGCAGCGCATCACAAGCCAGCCAACTGCACCCTTTGTCCCTACCCCAGCTCAGCCACTTAGAGTGGCCCTGGTTAAGGGCTTAAGGCTGCTTTGGAGTGAATCTTCTTCAAAGAACGTCCCTTGGTCTTTCTTTTGTCTTTCTGGCCTCCATTGCCAGTCTCCTAGATCTCCATGTTGGAAGGCACCCTTGGGGATCATTGAGTCAAAGCCTCGACTCCACACTGCTTGAGCTACCCTGAAATCTCTGCATCATGCGGCTTGAAAAAGTCCCTGAAGTTCACACAGTTCCACTGCAAACTTAACACTGCCTACTCCACCAGGTCCCCAGATGGCACATGCCCATGACTTTTAAACCTCTCTGAGGGGGGTGACTCAGCCATTGATTGCCCTAGGCAGCCTGTTGCCAAGCTTGAGATCCTTTTGTTGAAGGAATACTTCCTGGAGATCCAATCTAAATCTCCTTTGGCACAACTTGAGGTCATTTCCTCTGATCATATTGTTTGTTCCCTGGGCTGGTAAATCTAATGAGCCCCACTTAGCTACAAACTCCCTTCAGGCACCATCTGCATTGTGTCGGGTGCAGATGTTAGGGCTGTGAGACCAGCTCTTCCCAGAGGAGAGGAAAGGTGCTGCTTTTGCACTCTGGTCCCCGGGATGCAGTGGGACCAAATGGCTTGTCAGTGGGCAGAAGGCTGCCAGGAAGTGTTTCCATGCGAGGAGAACCTTGCTGCCAAATACATCACCCAAGGCAATCCGTCCCCTTCCAAGCAGAAGGAAAAATCAGAATTCTCCTTGTAGAAAATGGGAAGCTTAAGAGGGAAAGTCAGTGCCGGAATGTGGCAGGATACCCACGTGGGTTTTGCCAACCTGCAAGGCCAGACCGTGAAGGTGGGATCCCGGCAGCCAAGAGATGGCCTCTTGCTCTGGGGCCTTCCATGGAACTGGCAGCACAGATGAGAGCCTTTCCTTGGCCTTGGCCTTCAGCAAGGCCACAGTGTGGGCAAAGCCCGAAGTCCCTAAGAAAGCAGCTCAGATTTACACTGGGCAGCCTGAAGGATGCCCGAGGACAGACAAGCTCAACAAGGTGCTAGTGCAGTAGAGCTTAGGCTACAGCTTTCTGCCCTTGTATCTCTGGAGCCTTGCAGGGGAAGGCCGCATGGCTTGGGGTGACTTTCAGCAGCTCTCCTGCTAACAGCCCCGGGCCCGCCAGGCTGTTTGGTCTCAGGCCTGGCAAGAGCAGAAAGAAGCCCCCAAAGCCTGGCTTCGTAGAGCCCTGAGACAAGCAAAGATGAGGAGAGCGCAGAGAAGAGGCCATCAGCAGTGCACAGCAGCTTCTTGCTGAATGACAATAATTGACAGAAAATTCAAACATTATGATGGTTTGGGGTTTGTGTTGTGCTTTTTTTGGAGCCTTTTCCCCCCGCCACAGGAAAACGTGTGGCATTTTCCGTGTTGCGCACCTGGGTTTGAATGGTCTGCTCTTGGTGCTGCCTAGACAAAACTCAAAACTGTGCCTTTGCCCCTCTCCTTACTCTGTTATCATTTGGCATTTCTAGGGGTTTTTGGGTAACACCATTTCTTTTTCCTCACCTTGTGCTCAGGAGCTGGGAGGGCCGCCAATCTCCCTCCCTCCAGCCCAGCTTGGCCCTGAAAGGTTTCTGCAGTAGGGTAGCGCGGTATGTTGCCAGTGGCTCAGCTGCCAGCACCTGATTTTGGCAGAGCCCAAACCTCACGGCAACGCTGCAGGAATCACTGCCCCACCGCCCATCTTGTCCAGGTCTGGAGCTCATTTAAATGGTGGGGTTTTTAATCTAGCTGCCTGAAGAAAGAAACAGTCCTATGGCAGAGGGAGCTTGAGGCTGTAATTTAGGGATCAAGCAGCAGGTGGGGACAGGACTGGTTAAAGCTAAGCCGACCACAGGTGTCATGGCAAGAGGCAGTCGTGCCGTCCTGGTTGCCTGTGTAATGTGCCCCTTCCATTGGCTTTGGGATGTGATGCATTTGGAAAGAAGGCGGGGTTTTAATGGAAAACCGCTCCGAATATTCACAGAGTCCTCTCAGAGGTAAAAGTGAACTTGGCTTTATTTCTATCTTTAGCACGCTCTTACAGGGTCCCACAGGGTTCGCGCAGCTTAACCAGCTACTATTGGCCAATACGTTTTGTTGATCCTTCCTTTTCTTGTCCACAACATCATTGTTTTTCTTCATTCTCGCTGCTCCAGGAAAGTTCCAAGAGCACTGTCCCCGGAATTGTCGTCTGGCTTGAAAGCTGGGTCGTGCAGACAGGCTTTTACTAGAATACCTCAATAGATATATAATGTTCCTATAATAAGAATACTTAATTAGTCTTACTAAAAACTGTCACAAGCAGTGCATAGCACTTAGAGAAGAATTATGAATAATGACATTCTAATGAAATATTATCAATATAATTGGAATTGATAGTAAAATACTTGAAGATTTCTTACTGCTGCATCAGGAAACTTCCCTTATTCTGGAGTGCTGATTTTTCTGGATTCTTCTTATTGGGTTTACATCCTCATGGTCAAGAACCATTTTTTCACATACAAATCTCTCAGTGCCTTCCAAGAGTGAGCTGAGTGACTGTTTGCAAAGAGCAGCAGTTTCATTCAGTGAAGCATGGTTTGTGTTCTTCTGAAAAGACTGGCAGTGGTTATTTTGTCGAGCTCAAAAGGAGACTCAATCTCTGTAGCTTTGAACTTCTTATTCTTTGTGTCCTCATTGTTTTCTCCAGTTGTGCTAACTGGATGTTCTAACACCCATTCCTCACCCTGCAAACCCAATGAGCCACAAAGACCGCCGCATTCACCTCTGAGCAACTTTATTTTAAATAAAGTCTAAGGGCAGACTTGGCTTTATTTTTTTTGTCATGAAGAATATCTGCCGAATCCACAGACTTTGAAAAGTAAGCTCAGCGAATGAGGGGCTGTGGCCTTCATTTCTGATGAGAACCAGTTCAGCCCTGTAAGTCTGGATGAGTTGAAGGAGACTGCTCACAAGCCCAGGCTCCCGGCGCATGACATTTACCAATACGAGAGGGGTGGCTGAGATCAAGAAAGTCTTGCACACTCCGGCTTCTGTCAGATTGCATTTTATTGAAAAACCAGCAAAACAGTTTCATGCTTGCCAGTCATACGGCCACTTAGTGATATGTGTTAATTAATATGTGTCCAAACAGACAGTGACACTGTATATGGCCATATTTCTGTCCAAAAATATTAGAGATGTGATATGCATTCTATGTATTTTAAAACTGAATTTACGTAATAGACAACTTTCCTGTCATAAATACAGTCATTACAGAGCATAATATTTTCACCGTAGATAGTCACTATAGATAGTCACTATTGTCACTACAGATAGTGACATAATCTACATATTGAATTTATATTGTTTTATTATCATATCTATTCCAATGATTTTTTTCATTCTATAACATTTTCCATATTTAGTAAACATTTAATAATAAATATATATTATTTGCTGTAATTCTATAGGAATTATCTCTAATTGGTTTTCTATTTCATTTCCACTTTATGGAATAATTGTTTTGTATGAAATACAATACATGTATATATGTATATATTTTAGAAGTATATCTATGTAATAAAAATTTTGCCTCTCATAAATGCAGTAACTTTAGAGCATGAATATGTGTCACAACAGGTAGTGACATTATATATGTGCTCTATCTTTTTATAAAATGATACGATCATTGATAAACTATTGTTATCATTTGTATCTATTCAAAACAGAACTCTATCATTTGTATCTATTAAAAACACATCTGTTCCTAAAAATCTTTGTAGTTATATATATATATATATATATATATATACACTCTAGTTATATATATATATATCTATTTGTCTGTGTATCCCATTCCTTCTTCTTTGTCATGGCACTAAAAAGCGATCGTCTGCCAGCAGCTGCACGCCCCATGAGCACACACATGCAAAGGACAACAAGAGGGCGCGGTGAGGGCCTTGGAACACAAGCCCTGTGAGGAACAAGAGAGGGAGCTGGAGCTGTTTAGCCTGGAGAAACAGAGACTCGGAGATGACCTTAGCCCCTCTCTACAACTGCCTGAAAGGTGGCTGTAGTCAGGTTGGGGTCGGTCTCTTTTTCCAGGCAGCAAGTGACGGAAGGAGAGGGCACAGTCTTAAGCTGTGCCAAGGGACGTTTAGGTTGGATGTTAGGCAAAAGGTTTTGACTGAAAGAGTGGCAAAAGTAGTGGAATTGTCTTCTCAGGGGAGGTGATGGAGTCACCATCCCTGGATGTGTTGAAAAAACCTTGGATGTGGCACTCAGTGTCATGGTTTAGTTGAGGTGGTGTTAGGGCATGGCTTGAACTTGATGATGTTAAATGGCTCTTGCGACCTAGCACTGCTGTGATTCTAGGAGCCCTGCTAACAGTGGCCATAGGCCAGCAACCTCGCCAGGCAATGGCGCAGATCAAGGTAGGCTTGCATGGCCTGGGAGTGGGCAGCCCGATCCTGCCACAGGCTGTGGAAGAGGTTGGATGGCCTAGCCATTCGTACATCTGGGGGCAGCCTGATCTCCTCTGGAAGCCTCTGGTTGCCCACAATAAAATGCTGCAGGTGTTTCTTTTGCAGAGCTAAGCGCAGCTGCTCCAGGACATCGGACAGCTGAAGCAGGAAATACCTGCTGTGCCACTGTGAGAGCGGTACGGTGTTCAGCTGGTGCATGATGATGGTCTTGATGGAATGGATGGAGAAGCCCTTGCACTCCTGAAAAGCTGCAGCAAGGAGCTGCAGGCATTTGAGGTGCGAGCTGTCCTGAGGAAGCTGCCTGGCCATGTGCCGGAAGAACTTTGTCTCTGCCATGCTGTAGGTCTCAGGCCACACTGTGCTTGGGGTGTGGGCCCCTCGAGGCCGGCTGCTGATAAAGATGTCCGAGGTAAATCGCTGTAGCCCAAGCATCACTTGAACCTGGAAGCTTTCCTGGCCGTTGGACAGCCTGAGGTGGCAGAAGCGCTGGGAGCAGTGCAGCGCTAAATGCCAACTGCGTGACTCAGGCAAACGCTGCCAGCTTACTCCCAGCAGTCTGTAGAAGAAGTAGACCGTTTTCTCCACGTCAAGGTAGGAGCCGGTGCACAGCATGTCTAGGAGGTTGGGCTGCTCAGTTAGCATGCCAATCACGTCAGGGTGGTGGCGGAAGCACAGCATGTTCACACCCTCCTGCCCCCTCGGGCAGCTGCACACCAGCTCCACGCGGACGCGGAAGTTCCTGCCGGGCCTCAGCCAGTCAGTGTCACGCTCCAGGCGGAAGATGTGGCCTGAGGGAGCAGTCAGGGGTACAAGCACATGGTACACACTTTCCTCCCCGCTCTCAGTCCAGCCTTCAAAGGCACTGCCAAAACCAATGGCTTGGTGCAGCACCGGGAAGAAAGTCCCAACCAAGGCACGCCTGAGGGCACTTAGCAATTTCTCCATCATGGCCGTTGTCCTGTCGCAGCCTGCCTGCAGGTCCTGTACAGGCCACTGTATGCGCTCCTCCAGAAGCCATGCCAGATCGTATGACCGTGCCTCGTCCTCTTCGTCCGTCTCCTTTTCCTTCTCCCGCTCGCCGTTGACCTCTGCCTCACACCTTCTCTTCCTCCACATAAACCAAAGGGGCAAGAGAAGAAGCAAGAGCCCAACAAGTGCCCAGACCTGCCAGGCCTGCAAGGCAGACCAGAGCAGGTCTCCCCAGGATGGGCCACTCTGCATCAGGGCGAGCTGCTCCACCTCCAGCTCCAGCCGAATCCTCTCATGTTCCTGGAGCTTTGCACGCTCCTCCATGAGCAGACGCGTCGCCTCGTCCAAATCGTCCCCCACGGGCTGTGGGTAGTGGACTATGCTTTGCAAGAGCAAGAACCACAATACCCAGGTATCCATGGTCTGCAGGAGGATAGAGAGAAGGCCGTGAGGGGAGCGGGGAAAGAGGCAGCTGGCAGTGGGAGCAGCAGGTCTGGGAGTCCCAGGGATCTGGGGGCAGCAAGGCCTGTCCCACTGCCCCAGCAGCAGCAGCAGCTGGTACCCTAGCCAAGGCTCTACCATGAGGGGCTGTCCCTGCATGCAGCGGGGAGAACCCAGCCCCAGGTGCAGCGTTTCTGCCCCGGCCCTTGTCCCCAGCACAGCCTCCCCGCCACATGTGCACTCACCGCTTGCAGAAGCAATACAGGGCCAGAGTTACCTGCTGGGGCCTTTTCCAGCTGCCCCCATTGTGAGGCGTCCCCTGTGACGTCACAGGTGCCGCAGCTCATCACAAGCCAGCCAACTGCACCCTTTGTCCCTACCCCAGCTCAGCCACTTAGAGTGGCCCTGGTTAAGGGCTTAAGGCTGCTTTGGAGTGAATCTTCTTCAAAGAACGTCCCTTGGTCTTTCTTTTGTCTTTCTGGCCTCCATTGCCAGTCTCCTAGATCTCCATGTTGGAAGGCACCCTTGGGGATCATTGAGTCTAAGCCTCGACTCCACACTGCTTGAGCTACCCTGAAATCTCTGCATCATGCGGCTTGAAAAAGTCCCTGAAGTTCACACAGTTCCACTGCAAACTTAACACTGCCTACTCCACCAGGTCCCCAGATGGCACATGCCCATGACTTTTAAACCTCTCTGAGGGGGGTGACTCAGCCATTGATTGCCCTAGGCAGCCTGTTGCCAAGCTTGAGATCCTTTTGTTGAAGGAATACTTCCTGGAGATCCAATCTAAATCTCCTTTGGCACAACTTGAGGTCATTTCCTCTGATCATATTGTTTGTTCCCTGGGCTGGTAAATCTAATGAGCCCCACTTAGCTACAAACTCCCTTCAGGCACCATCTGCATTGTGTCGGGTGCAGATGTTAGGGCTGTGAGACCAGCTCTTCCCAGAGGAGAGGAAAGGTGCTGCTTTTGCACTCTGGTCCCCGGGATGCAGTGGGACCAAATGGCTTGTCAGTGGGCAGAAGGCTGCCAGGAAGTGTTTCCATGCGAGGAGAACCTTGCTGCCAAATACATCACCCAAGGCAATCCGTCCCCTTCCAAGCAGAAGGAAAAATCAGAATTCTCCTTGTAGAAAATGGGAAGCTTAAGAGGGAAAGTCAGTGCCGGAATGTGGCAGGATACCCACGTGGGTTTTGCCAACCTGCAAGGCCAGACCGTGAAGGTGGGATCCCGGCAGCCAAGAGATGGCCTCTTGCTCTGGGGCCTTCCATGGAACTGGCAGCACAGATGAGAGCCTTTCCTTGGCCTTGGCCTTCAGCAAGGCCACAGTGTGGGCAAAGCCCGAAGTCCCTAAGAAAGCAGCTCAGATTTACACTGGGCAGCCTGAAGGATGCCCGAGGACAGACAAGCTCAACAAGGTGCTAGTGCAGTAGAGCTTAGGCTACAGCTTTCTGCCCTTGTATCTCTGGAGCCTTGCAGGGGAAGGCCGCATGGCTTGGGGTGACTTTCAGCAGCTCTCCTGCTAACAGCCCCGGGCCCGCCAGGCTGTTTGGTCTCAGGCCTGGCAAGAGCAGAAAGAAGCCCCCAAAGCCTGGCTTCGTAGAGCCCTGAGACAAGCAAAGATGAGGAGAGCGCAGAGAAGAGGCCATCAGCAGTGCACAGCAGCTTCTTGCTGAATGACAATAAATGACAGAAAATTCAAACATTATGATGGTTTGGGGTTTGTGTTGTGCTTTTTTTGGAGCCTTTTCCCCCCGCCACAGGAAAACGTGTGGCATTTTCCGTGTTGCGCACCTGGGTTTGAATGGTCTGCTCTTGGTGCTGCCTAGACAAAACTCAAAACTGTGCCTTTGCCCCTCTCCTTACTCTGTTATCATTTGGCATTTCTAGGGGTTTTTGGGTAACACCGTTTCTTTTTCCTCACCTTGTGCTCAGGAGCTGGGAGGGCCGCCAATCTCCCTCCCTCCAGCCCAGCTTGGCCCTGAAAGGTTTCTGCAGTAGGGTAGCGCGGTATGTTGCCAGTGGCTCAGCTGCCAGCACCTGATTTTGGCAGAGCCCAAACCTCACGGCAACGCTGCAGGAATCACTGCCCCACCGCCCATCTTGTCCAGGTCTGGAGCTCATTTAAATGGTGGGGTTTTTAATCTAGCTGCCTGAAGAAAGAAACAGTCCTATGGCAGAGGGAGCTTGAGGCTGTAATTTAGGGATCAAGCAGCAGGTGGGGACAGGACTGGTTAAAGCTAAGCCGACCACAGGTGTCATGGCAAGAGGCAGTCGTGCCGTCCTGGTTGCCTGTGTAATGTGCCCCTTCCATTGGCTTTGGGATGTGATGCATTTGGAAAGAAGGCGGGGTTTTAATGGAAAACCGCTCCGAATATTCACAGAGTCCTCTCAGAGGTAAAAGTGAACTTGGCTTTATTTCTATCTTTAGCACGCTCTTACAGGGTCCCACAGGGTTCGCGCAGCTTAACCAGCTACTATTGGCCAATACGTTTTGTTGATCCTTCCTTTTCTTGTCCACAACATCATTGTTTTTCTTCATTCTCGCTGCTCCAGGAAAGTTCCAAGAGCACTGTCCCCGGAATTGTCGTCTGGCTTGAAAGCTGGGTCGTGCAGACAGGCTTTTACTAGAATACCTCAATAGATATATAATGTTCCTATAATAAGAATACTTAATTAGTCTTACTAAAAACTGTCACAAGCAGTGCATAGCACTTAGAGAAGAATTATGAATAATGACATTCTAATGAAATATTATCAATATAATTGGAATTGATAGTAAAATACTTGAAGATTTCTTACTGCTGCATCAGGAAACTTCCCTTATTCTGGAGTGCTGATTTTTCTGGATTCTTCTTATTGGGTTTACATCCTCATGGTCAAGAACCATTTTTTCACATACAAATCTCTCAGTGCCTTCCAAGAGTGAGCTGAGTTACTGTTTGCAAAGAGCAGCAGTTTCATTCAGTGAAGCATGGTTTGTGTTCTTCTGAAAAGACTGGCAGTGGTTATTTTGTCGAGCTCAAAAGGAGACTCAATCTCTGTAGCTTTGAACTTCTTATTCTTTGTGTCCTCATTGTTTTCTCCAGTTGTGCTAACTGGATGTTCTAACACCCATTCCTCACCCTGCAAACCCAATGAGCCACAAAGACCGCCGCATTCACCTCTGAGCAACTTTATTTTAAATAAAGTCTAAGGGCAGACTTGGCTTTATTTTTTTTGTCATGAAGAATATCTGCCGAATCCACAGACTTTGAAAAGTAAGCTCAGCGAATGAGGGGCTGTGGCCTTCATTTCTGATGAGAACCAGTTCAGCCCTGTAAGTCTGGATGAGTTGAAGGAGACTGCTCACAAGCCCAGGCTCCCGGCGCATGACATTTACCAATACGAGAGGGGTGGCTGAGATCAAGAAAGTCTTGCACACTCCGGCTTCTGTCAGATTGCATTTTATTGAAAAACCAGCAAAACAGTTTCATGCTTGCCAGTCATACGGCCACTTAGTGATATGTGTTAATTAATATGTGTCCAAACAGACAGTGACACTGTATATGGCCATATTTCTGTCCAAAAATATTAGAGATGTGATATGCATTCTATGTATTTTAAAACTGAATTTACGTAATAGACAACTTTCCTGTCATAAATACAGTCATTACAGAGCATAATATTTTCACCGTAGATAGTCACTATAGATAGTCACTATTGTCACTACAGATAGTGACATAATCTACATATTGAATTTATATTGTTTTATTATCATATCTATTCCAATGATTTTTTTCATTCTATAACATTTTCCATATTTAGTAAACATTTAATAATAAATATATATTATTTGCTGTAATTCTATAGGAATTATCTCTAATTGGTTTTCTATTTCATTTCCACTTTATGGAATAATTGTTTTGTATGAAATACAATACATGTATATATGTATATATTTTAGAAGTATATCTATGTAATAAAAATTTTGCCTCTCATAAATGCAGTAACTTTAGAGCATGAATATGTGTCACAACAGGTAGTGACATTATATATGTGCTCTATCTTTTTATAAAATGATACGATCATTGATAAACTATTGTTATCATTTGTATCTATTCAAAACAGAACTCTATCATTTGTATCTATTAAAAACACATCTGTTCCTAAAAATCTTTGTAGTTATATATATATATATATATATATATATATACACTCTAGTTATATATATATATATCTATTTGTCTGTGTATCCCATTCCTTCTTCTTTGTCATGGCACTAAAAAGCGATCGTCTGCCAGCAGCTGCACGCCCCATGAGCACACACATGCAAAGGACAACAAGAGGGCGCGGTGAGGGCCTTGGAACACAAGCCCTGTGAGGAACAAGAGAGGGAGCTGGAGCTGTTTAGCCTGGAGAAACAGAGACTCGGAGATGACCTTAGCCCCTCTCTACAACTGCCTGAAAGGTGGCTGTAGTCAGGTTGGGGTCGGTCTCTTTTTCCAGGCAGCAAGTGACGGAAGGAGAGGGCACAGTCTTAAGCTGTGCCAAGGGACGTTTAGGTTGGATGTTAGGCAAAAGGTTTTGACTGAAAGAGTGGCAAAAGTAGTGGAATTGTCTTCTCGGGGGAGGTGATGGAGTCACCATCCCTGGATGTGTTGAAAAAACCTTGGATGTGGCACTCAGTGTCATGGTTTAGTTGAGGTGGTGTTAGGGCATGGCTTGAACTTGATGATGTTAAATGGCTCTTGCGACCTAGCACTGCTGTGATTCTAGGAGCCCTGCTAACAGTGGCCATAGGCCAGCAACCTCGCCAGGCGATGGCGCAGATCAAGGTAGGCTTGCATGGCCTGGGAGTGGGCAGCCCGATCCTGCCACAGGCTGTGGAAGAGGTTGGATGGCCTAGCCGTTCGTACATCTGGGGGCAGCCTGATCTCCTCTGGAAGCCTCTGGTTGCCCACAATAAAATGCTGCAGGTGTTTCTTTTGCAGAGCTAAGCGCAGCTGCTCCAGGACATCGGACAGCTGAAGCAGGAAATACCTGCTGTGCCACTGTGAGAGCGGTACGGTGTTCAGCTGGTGCATGATGATGGTCTTGATGGAATGGATGGAGAAGCCCTTGCACTCCTGAAAAGCTGCAGCAAGGAGCTGCAGGCATTTGAGGTGCGAGCTGTCCTGAGGAAGCTGCCTGGCCATGTGCCGGAAGAACTTTGTCTCTGCCATGCTGTAGGTCTCAGGCCACACTGTGCTTGGGGTGTGGGCCCCTCGAGGCCGGCTGCTGATAAAGATGTCCGAGGTAAATCGCTGTAGCCCAAGCATCACTTGAACCTGGAAGCTTTCCTGGCCGTTGGACAGCCTGAGGTGGCAGAAGCGCTGGGAGCAGTGCAGCGCTAAATGCCAACTGCGTGACTCAGGCAAACGCTGCCAGCTTACTCCCAGCAGTCTGTAGAAGAAGTAGACCGTTTTCTCCACGTCAAGGTAGGAGCCGGTGCACAGCATGTCTAGGAGGTTGGGCTGCTCAGTTAGCATGCCAATCACGTCAGGGTGGTGGCGGAAGCACAGCATGTTCACACCCTCCTGCCCCCTCGGGCAGCTGCACACCAGCTCCGCGCGGACGCGGAAGTTCCTGCCGGGCCTCAGCCAGTCAGTGTCACGCTCCAGGCGGAAGATGTGGCCTGAGGGAGCAGTCAGGGGTACAAGCACATGGTACACACTTTCCTCCCCGCTCTCAGTCCAGCCTTCAAAGGCACTGCCAAAACCAATGGCTTGGTGCAGCACCGGGAAGAAAGTCCCAACCAAGGCACGCCTGAGGGCACTTAGCAATTTCTCCATCATGGCCGTTGTCCTGTCGCAGCCTGCCTGCAGGTCCTGTACAGGCCACTGTATGCGCTCCTCCAGAAGCCATGCCAGATCGTATGACCGTGCCTCGTCCTCTTCGTCCGTCTCCTTTTCCTTCTCCCGCTCGCCGTTGACCTCTGCCTCACACCTTCTCTTCCTCCACATAAACCAAAGGGGCAAGAGAAGAAGCAAGAGCCCAACAAGTGCCCAGACCTGCCAGGCCTGCAAGGCAGACCAGAGCAGGTCTCCCCAGGATGGGCCACTCTGCATCAGGGCGAGCTGCTCCACCTCCAGCTCCAGCCGAATCCTCTCATGTTCCTGGAGCTTTGCACGCTCCTCCATGAGCAGATGCGTCGCCTCGTCCAAATCGTCCCCCACGGGCTGTGGGTAGTGGACTATGCTTTGCAAGAGCAAGAACCACAATACCCAGGTATCCATGGTCTGCAGGAGGATAGAGAGAAGGCCGTGAGGGGAGCGGGGAAAGAGGCAGCTGGCAGTGGGAGCAGCAGGTCTGGGAGTCCCAGGGATCTGGGGGCAGCAAGGCCTGTCCCACTGCCCCAGCAGCAGCAGCAGTAGCAGCTGGTACCCTAGCCAAGGCTCTACCATGAGGGGCTGTCCCTGCATGCAGCGGGGAGAACCCAGCCCCAGGTGCAGCGTTTCTGCCCCGGCCCTTGTCCCCAGCACAGCCTCCCCGCCACATGTGCACTCACCGCTTGCAGAAGCAATACAGGGCCAGAGTTACCTGCTGGGGCCTTTTCCAGCTGCCCCCATTGTGAGGCGTCCCCTGTGACGTCACAGGTGCCGCAGCTCATCACAAGCCAGCCAACTGCACCCTTTGTCCCTACCCCAGCTCAGCCACTTAGAGTGGCCCTGGTTAAGGGCTTAAGGCTGCTTTGGAGTGAATCTTCTTCAAAGAACGTCCCTTGGTCTTTCTTTTGTCTTTCTGGCCTCCATTGCCAGTCTCCTAGATCTCCATGTTGGAAGGCACCCTTGGGGATCATTGAGTCAAAGCCTCGACTCCACACTGCTTGAGCTACCCTGAAATCTCTGCATCATGCGGCTTGAAAAAGTCCCTGAAGTTCACACAGTTCCACTGCAAACTTAACACTGCCTACTCCACCAGGTCCCCAGATGGCACATGCCCATGACTTTTAAACCTCTCTGAGGGGGGTGACTCAGCCATTGATTGCCCTAGGCAGCCTGTTGCCAAGCTTGAGATCCTTTTGTTGAAGGAATACTTCCTGGAGATCCAATCTAAATCTCCTTTGGCACAACTTGAGGTCATTTCCTCTGATCATATTGTTTGTTCCCTGGGCTGGTAAATCTAATGAGCCCCACTTAGCTACAAACTCCCTTCAGGCACCATCTGCATTGTGTCGGGTGCAGATGTTAGGGCTGTGAGACCAGCTCTTCCCAGAGGAGAGGAAAGGTGCTGCTTTTGCACTCTGGTCCCCGGGATGCAGTGGGACCAAATGGCTTGTCAGTGGGCAGAAGGCTGCCAGGAAGTGTTTCCATGCGAGGAGAACCTTGCTGCCAAATACATCACCCAAGGCAATCCGTCCCCTTCCAAGCAGAAGGAAAAATCAGAATTCTCCTTGTAGAAAATGGGAAGCTTAAGAGGGAAAGTCAGTGCCGGAATGTGGCAGGATACCCACGTGGGTTTTGCCAACCTGCAAGGCCAGACCGTGAAGGTGGGATCCCGGCAGCCAAGAGATGGCCTCTTGCTCTGGGGCCTTCCATGGAACTGGCAGCACAGATGAGAGCCTTTCCTTGGCCTTGGCCTTCAGCAAGGCCACAGTGTGGGCAAAGCCCGAAGTCCCTAAGAAAGCAGCTCAGATTTACACTGGGCAGCCTGAAGGATGCCCGAGGACAGACAAGCTCAACAAGGTGCTAGTGCAGTAGAGCTTAGGCTACAGCTTTCTGCCCTTGTATCTCTGGAGCCTTGCAGGGGAAGGCCGCATGGCTTGGGGTGACTTTCAGCAGCTCTCCTGCTAACAGCCCCGGGCCCGCCAGGCTGTTTGGTCTCAGGCCTGGCAAGAGCAGAAAGAAGCCCCCAAAGCCTGGCTTCGTAGAGCCCTGAGACAAGCAAAGATGAGGAGAGCGCAGAGAAGAGGCCATCAGCAGTGCACAGCAGCTTCTTGCTGAATGACAATAAATGTCAGAAAATTCAAACATTATGATGGTTTGGGGTTTGTGTTGTGCTTTTTTTGGAGCCTTTTCCCCCCGCCACAGGAAAACGTGTGGCATTTTCCGTGTTGCGCACCTGGGTTTGAATGGTCTGCTCTTGGTGCTGCCTAGACAAAACTCAAAACTGTGCCTTTGCCCCTCTCCTTACTCTGTTATCATTTGGCATTTCTAGGGGTTTTTGGGTAACACCGTTTCTTTTTCCTCACCTTGTGCTCAGGAGCTGGGAGGGCCGCCAATCTCCCTCCCTCCAGCCCAGCTTGGCCCTGAAAGGTTTCTGCAGTAGGGTAGCGCGGTATGTTGCCAGTGGCTCAGCTGCCAGCACCTGATTTTGGCAGAGCCCAAACCTCACGGCAACGCTGCAGGAATCACTGCCCCACCGCCCATCTTGTCCAGGTCTGGAGCTCATTTAAATGGTGGGGTTTTTAATCTAGCTGCCTGAAGAAAGAAACAGTCCTATGGCAGAGGGAGCTTGAGGCTGTAATTTAGGGATCAAGCAGCAGGTGGGGACAGGACTGGTTAAAGCTAAGCCGACCACAGGTGTCATGGCAAGAGGCAGTCGTGCCGTCCTGGTTGCCTGTGTAATGTGCCCCTTCCATTGGCTTTGGGATGTGATGCATTTGGAAAGAAGGCGGGGTTTTAATGGAAAACCGCTCCGAATATTCACAGAGTCCTCTCAGAGGTAAAAGTGAACTTGGCTTTATTTCTATCTTTAGCACGCTCTTACAGGGTCCCACAGGGTTCGCGCAGCTTAACCAGCTACTATTGGCCAATACGTTTTGTTGATCCTTCCTTTTCTTGTCCACAACATCATTGTTTTTCTTCATTCTCGCTGCTCCAGGAAAGTTCCAAGAGCACTGTCCCCGGAATTGTCGTCTGGCTTGAAAGCTGGGTCGTGCAGACAGGCTTTTACTAGAATACCTCAATAGATATATAATGTTCCTATAATAAGAATACTTAATTAGTCTTACTAAAAACTGTCACAAGCAGTGCATAGCACTTAGAGAAGAATTATGAATAATGACATTCTAATGAAATATTATCAATATAATTGGAATTGATAGTAAAATACTTGAAGATTTCTTACTGCTGCATCAGGAAACTTCCCTTATTCTGGAGTGCTGATTTTTCTGGATTCTTCTTATTGGGTTTACATCCTCATGGTCAAGAACCATTTTTTCACATACAAATCTCTCAGTGCCTTCCAAGAGTGAGCTGAGTTACTGTTTGCAAAGAGCAGCAGTTTCATTCAGTGAAGCATGGTTTGTGTTCTTCTGAAAAGACTGGCAGTGGTTATTTTGTCGAGCTCAAAAGGAGACTCAATCTCTGTAGCTTTGAACTTCTTATTCTTTGTGTCCTCATTGTTTTCTCCAGTTGTGCTAACTGGATGTTCTAACACCCATTCCTCACCCTGCAAACCCAATGAGCCACAAAGACCGCCGCATTCACCTCTGAGCAACTTTATTTTAAATAAAGTCTAAGGGCAGACTTGGCTTTATTTTTTTTGTCATGAAGAATATCTGCCGAATCCACAGACTTTGAAAAGTAAGCTCAGCGAATGAGGGGCTGTGGCCTTCATTTCTGATGAGAACCAGTTCAGCCCTGTAAGTCTGGATGAGTTGAAGGAGACTGCTCACAAGCCCAGGCTCCCGGCGCATGACATTTACCAATACGAGAGGGGTGGCTGAGATCAAGAAAGTCTTGCACACTCCGGCTTCTGTCAGATTGCATTTTATTGAAAAACCAGCAAAACAGTTTCATGCTTGCCAGTCATACGGCCACTTAGTGATATGTGTTAATTAATATGTGTCCAAACAGACAGTGACACTGTATATGGCCATATTTCTGTCCAAAAATATTAGAGATGTGATATGCATTCTATGTATTTTAAAACTGAATTTACGTAATAGACAACTTTCCTGTCATAAATACAGTCATTACAGAGCATAATATTTTCACCGTAGATAGTCACTATAGATAGTCACTATTGTCACTACAGATAGTGACATAATCTACATATTGAATTTATATTGTTTTATTATCATATCTATTCCAATGATTTTTTTCATTCTATAACATTTTCCATATTTAGTAAACATTTAATAATAAATATATATTATTTGCTGTAATTCTATAGGAATTATCTCTAATTGGTTTTCTATTTCATTTCCACTTTATGGAATAATTGTTTTGTATGAAATACAATACATGTATATATGTATATATTTTAGAAGTATATCTATGTAATAAAAATTTTGCCTCTCATAAATGCAGTAACTTTAGAGCATGAATATGTGTCACAACAGGTAGTGACATTATATATGTGCTCTATCTTTTTATAAAATGATACGATCATTGATAAACTATTGTTATCATTTGTATCTATTCAAAACAGAACTCTATCATTTGTATCTATTAAAAACACATCTGTTCCTAAAAATCTTTGTAGTTATATATATATATATATATATATATATATATACACTCTAGTTATATATATATATATCTATTTGTCTGTGTATCCCATTCCTTCTTCTTTGTCATGGCACTAAAAAGCGATCGTCTGCCAGCAGCTGCACGCCCCATGAGCACACACATGCAAAGGACAACAAGAGGGCGCGGTGAGGGCCTTGGAACACAAGCCCTGTGAGGAACAAGAGAGGGAGCTGGAGCTGTTTAGCCTGGAGAAACAGAGACTCGGAGATGACCTTAGCCCCTCTCTACAACTGCCTGAAAGGTGGCTGTAGTCAGGTTGGGGTCGGTCTCTTTTTCCAGGCAGCAAGTGACGGAAGGAGAGGGCACAGTCTTAAGCTGTGCCAAGGGACGTTTAGGTTGGATGTTAGGCAAAAGGTTTTGACTGAAAGAGTGGCAAAAGTAGTGGAATTGTCTTCTCAGGGGAGGTGATGGAGTCACCATCCCTGGATGTGTTGAAAAAACCTTGGATGTGGCACTCAGTGTCATGGTTTAGTTGAGGTGGTGTTAGGGCATGGCTTGAACTTGATGATGTTAAATGGCTCTTGCGACCTAGCACTGCTGTGATTCTAGGAGCCCTGCTAACAGTGGCCATAGGCCAGCAACCTCGCCAGGCAATGGCGCAGATCAAGGTAGGCTTGCATGGCCTGGGAGTGGGCAGCCCGATCCTGCCACAGGCTGTGGAAGAGGTTGGATGGCCTAGCCATTCGTACATCTGGGGGCAGCCTGATCTCCTCTGGAAGCCTCTGGTTGCCCACAATAAAATGCTGCAGGTGTTTCTTTTGCAGAGCTAAGCGCAGCTGCTCCAGGACATCGGACAGCTGAAGCAGGAAATACCTGCTGTGCCACTGTGAGAGCGGTACGGTGTTCAGCTGGTGCATGATGATGGTCTTGATGGAATGGATGGAGAAGCCCTTGCACTCCTGAAAAGCTGCAGCAAGGAGCTGCAGGCATTTGAGGTGCGAGCTGTCCTGAGGAAGCTGCCTGGCCATGTGCCGGAAGAACTTTGTCTCTGCCATGCTGTAGGTCTCAGGCCACACTGTGCTTGGGGTGTGGGCCCCTCGAGGCCGGCTGCTGATAAAGATGTCCGAGGTAAATCGCTGTAGCCCAAGCATCACTTGAACCTGGAAGCTTTCCTGGCCGTTGGACAGCCTGAGGTGGCAGAAGCGCTGGGAGCAGTGCAGCGCTAAATGCCAACTGCGTGACTCAGGCAAACGCTGCCAGCTTACTCCCAGCAGTCTGTAGAAGAAGTAGACCGTTTTCTCCACGTCAAGGTAGGAGCCGGTGCACAGCATGTCTAGGAGGTTGGGCTGCTCAGTTAGCATGCCAATCACGTCAGGGTGGTGGCGGAAGCACAGCATGTTCACACCCTCCTGCCCCCTCGGGCAGCTGCACACCAGCTCCACGCGGACGCGGAAGTTCCTGCCGGGCCTCAGCCAGTCAGTGTCACGCTCCAGGCGGAAGATGTGGCCTGAGGGAGCAGTCAGGGGTACAAGCACATGGTACACACTTTCCTCCCCGCTCTCAGTCCAGCCTTCAAAGGCACTGCCAAAACCAATGGCTTGGTGCAGCACCGGGAAGAAAGTCCCAACCAAGGCACGCCTGAGGGCACTTAGCAATTTCTCCATCATGGCCGTTGTCCTGTCGCAGCCTGCCTGCAGGTCCTGTACAGGCCACTGTATGCGCTCCTCCAGAAGCCATGCCAGATCGTATGACCGTGCCTCGTCCTCTTCGTCCGTCTCCTTTTCCTTCTCCCGCTCGCCGTTGACCTCTGCCTCACACCTTCTCTTCCTCCACATAAACCAAAGGGGCAAGAGAAGAAGCAAGAGCCCAACAAGTGCCCAGACCTGCCAGGCCTGCAAGGCAGACCAGAGCAGGTCTCCCCAGGATGGGCCACTCTGCATCAGGGCGAGCTGCTCCACCTCCAGCTCCAGCCGAATCCTCTCATGTTCCTGGAGCTTTGCACGCTCCTCCATGAGCAGATGCGTCGCCTCGTCCAAATCGTCCCCCACGGGCTGTGGGTAGTGGACTATGCTTTGCAAGAGCAAGAACCACAATACCCAGGTATCCATGGTCTGCAGGAGGATAGAGAGAAGGCCGTGAGGGGAGCGGGGAAAGAGGCAGCTGGCAGTGGGAGCAGCAGGTCTGGGAGTCCCAGGGATCTGGGGGCAGCAAGGCCTGTCCCACTGCCCCAGCAGCAGCAGCAGTAGCAGCTGGTACCCTAGCCAAGGCTCTACCATGAGGGGCTGTCCCTGCATGCAGCGGGGAGAACCCAGCCCCAGGTGCAGCGTTTCTGCCCCGGCCCTTGTCCCCAGCACAGCCTCCCCGCCACATGTGCACTCACCGCTTGCAGAAGCAATACAGGGCCAGAGTTACCTGCTGGGGCCTTTTCCAGCTGCCCCCATTGTGAGGCGTCCCCTGTGACGTCACAGGTGCCGCAGCGCATCACAAGCCAGCCAACTGCACCCTTTGTCCCTACCCCAGCTCAGCCACTTAGAGTGGCCCTGGTTAAGGGCTTAAGGCTGCTTTGGAGTGAATCTTCTTCAAAGAACGTCCCTTGGTCTTTCTTTTGTCTTTCTGGCCTCCATTGCCAGTCTCCTAGATCTCCATGTTGGAAGGCACCCTTGGGGATCATTGAGTCAAAGCCTCGACTCCACACTGCTTGAGCTACCCTGAAATCTCTGCATCATGCGGCTTGAAAAAGTCCCTGAAGTTCACACAGTTCCACTGCAAACTTAACACTGCCTACTCCACCAGGTCCCCAGATGGCACATGCCCATGACTTTTAAACCTCTCTGAGGGGGGTGACTCAGCCATTGATTGCCCTAGGCAGCCTGTTGCCAAGCTTGAGATCCTTTTGTTGAAGGAATACTTCCTGGAGATCCAATCTAAATCTCCTTTGGCACAACTTGAGGTCATTTCCTCTGATCATATTGTTTGTTCCCTGGGCTGGTAAATCTAATGAGCCCCACTTAGCTACAAACTCCCTTCAGGCACCATCTGCATTGTGTCGGGTGCAGATGTTAGGGCTGTGAGACCAGCTCTTCCCAGAGGAGAGGAAAGGTGCTGCTTTTGCACTCTGGTCCCCGGGATGCAGTGGGACCAAATGGCTTGTCAGTGGGCAGAAGGCTGCCAGGAAGTGTTTCCATGCGAGGAGAACCTTGCTGCCAAATACATCACCCAAGGCAATCCGTCCCCTTCCAAGCAGAAGGAAAAATCAGAATTCTCCTTGTAGAAAATGGGAAGCTTAAGAGGGAAAGTCAGTGCCGGAATGTGCCAGGATACCCACGTGGGTTTTGCCAACCTGCAAGGCCAGACCGTGAAGGTGGGATCCCGGCAGCCAAGAGATGGCCTCTTGCTCTGGGGCCTTCCATGGAACTGGCAGCACAGATGAGAGCCTTTCCTTGGCCTTGGCCTTCAGCAAGGCCACAGTGTGGGCAAAGCCCGAAGTCCCTAAGAAAGCAGCTCAGATTTACACTGGGCAGCCTGAAGGATGCCCGAGGACAGACAAGCTCAACAAGGTGCTAGTGCAGTAGAGCTTAGGCTACAGCTTTCTGCCCTTGTATCTCTGGAGCCTTGCAGGGGAAGGCCGCATGGCTTGGGGTGACTTTCAGCAGCTCTCCTGCTAACAGCCCCGGGCCCGCCAGGCTGTTTGGTCTCAGGCCTGGCAAGAGCAGAAAGAAGCCCCCAAAGCCTGGCTTCGTAGAGCCCTGAGACAAGCAAAGATGAGGAGAGCGCAGAGAAGAGGCCATCAGCAGTGCACAGCAGCTTCTTGCTGAATGACAATAAATGTCAGAAAATTCAAACATTATGATGGTTTGGGGTTTGTGTTGTGCTTTTTTTGGAGCCTTTTCCCCCCGCCACAGGAAAACGTGTGGCATTTTCCGTGTTGCGCACCTGGGTTTGAATGGTCTGCTCTTGGTGCTGCCTAGACAAAACTCAAAACTGTGCCTTTGCCCCTCTCCTTACTCTGTTATCATTTGGCATTTCTAGGGGTTTTTGGGTAACACCGTTTCTTTTTCCTCACCTTGTGCTCAGGAGCTGGGAGGGCCGCCAATCTCCCTCCCTCCAGCCCAGCTTGGCCCTGAAAGGTTTCTGCAGTAGGGTAGCGCGGTATGTTGCCAGTGGCTCAGCTGCCAGCACCTGATTTTGGCAGAGCCCAAACCTCACGGCAACGCTGCAGGAATCACTGCCCCACCGCCCATCTTGTCCAGGTCTGGAGCTCATTTAAATGGTGGGGTTTTTAATCTAGCTGCCTGAAGAAAGAAACAGTCCTATGGCAGAGGGAGCTTGAGGCTGTAATTTAGGGATCAAGCAGCAGGTGGGGACAGGACTGGTTAAAGCTAAGCCGACCACAGGTGTCATGGCAAGAGGCAGTCGTGCCGTCCTGGTTGCCTGTGTAATGTGCCCCTTCCATTGGCTTTGGGATGTGATGCATTTGGAAAGAAGGCGGGGTTTTAATGGAAAACCGCTCCGAATATTCACAGAGTCCTCTCAGAGGTAAAAGTGAACTTGGCTTTATTTCTATCTTTAGCACGCTCTTACAGGGTCCCACAGGGTTCGCGCAGCTTAACCAGCTACTATTGGCCAATACGTTTTGTTGATCCTTCCTTTTCTTGTCCACAACATCATTGTTTTTCTTCATTCTCGCTGCTCCAGGAAAGTTCCAAGAGCACTGTCCCCGGAATTGTCGTCTGGCTTGAAAGCTGGGTCGTGCAGACAGGCTTTTACTAGAATACCTCAATAGATATATAATGTTCCTATAATAAGAATACTTAATTAGTCTTACTAAAAACTGTCACAAGCAGTGCATAGCACTTAGAGAAGAATTATGAATAATGACATTCTAATGAAATATTATCAATATAATTGGAATTGATAGTAAAATACTTGAAGATTTCTTACTGCTGCATCAGGAAACTTCCCTTATTCTGGAGTGCTGATTTTTCTGGATTCTTCTTATTGGGTTTACATCCTCATGGTCAAGAACCATTTTTTCACATACAAATCTCTCAGTGCCTTCCAAGAGTGAGCTGAGTTACTGTTTGCAAAGAGCAGCAGTTTCATTCAGTGAAGCATGGTTTGTGTTCTTCTGAAAAGACTGGCAGTGGTTATTTTGTCGAGCTCAAAAGGAGACTCAATCTCTGTAGCTTTGAACTTCTTATTCTTTGTGTCCTCATTGTTTTCTCCAGTTGTGCTAACTGGATGTTCTAACACCCATTCCTCACCCTGCAAACCCAATGAGCCACAAAGACCGCCGCATTCACCTCTGAGCAACTTTATTTTAAATAAAGTCTAAGGGCAGACTTGGCTTTATTTTTTTTGTCATGAAGAATATCTGCCGAATCCACAGACTTTGAAAAGTAAGCTCAGCGAATGAGGGGCTGTGGCCTTCATTTCTGATGAGAACCAGTTCAGCCCTGTAAGTCTGGATGAGTTGAAGGAGACTGCTCACAAGCCCAGGCTCCCGGCGCATGACATTTACCAATACGAGAGGGGTGGCTGAGATCAAGAAAGTCTTGCACACTCCGGCTTCTGTCAGATTGCATTTTATTGAAAAACCAGCAAAACAGTTTCATGCTTGCCAGTCATACGGCCACTTAGTGATATGTGTTAATTAATATGTGTCCAAACAGACAGTGACACTGTATATGGCCATATTTCTGTCCAAAAATATTAGAGATGTGATATGCATTCTATGTATTTTAAAACTGAATTTACGTAATAGACAACTTTCCTGTCATAAATACAGTCATTACAGAGCATAATATTTTCACCGTAGATAGTCACTATAGATAGTCACTATTGTCACTACAGATAGTGACATAATCTACATATTGAATTTATATTGTTTTATTATCATATCTATTCCAATGATTTTTTTCATTCTATAACATTTTCCATATTTAGTAAACATTTAATAATAAATATATATTATTTGCTGTAATTCTATAGGAATTATCTCTAATTGGTTTTCTATTTCATTTCCACTTTATGGAATAATTGTTTTGTATGAAATACAATACATGTATATATGTATATATTTTAGAAGTATATCTATGTAATAAAAATTTTGCCTCTCATAAATGCAGTAACTTTAGAGCATGAATATGTGTCACAACAGGTAGTGACATTATATATGTGCTCTATCTTTTTATAAAATGATACGATCATTGATAAACTATTGTTATCATTTGTATCTATTCAAAACAGAACTCTATCATTTGTATCTATTAAAAACACATCTGTTCCTAAAAATCTTTGTAGTTATATATATATATATATATATATATATATATACACTCTAGTTATATATATATATATCTATTTGTCTGTGTATCCCATTCCTTCTTCTTTGTCATGGCACTAAAAAGCGATCGTCTGCCAGCAGCTGCACGCCCCATGAGCACACACATGCAAAGGACAACAAGAGGGCGCGGTGAGGGCCTTGGAACACAAGCCCTGTGAGGAACAAGAGAGGGAGCTGGAGCTGTTTAGCCTGGAGAAACAGAGACTCGGAGATGACCTTAGCCCCTCTCTACAACTGCCTGAAAGGTGGCTGTAGTCAGGTTGGGGTCGGTCTCTTTTTCCAGGCAGCAAGTGACGGAAGGAGAGGGCACAGTCTTAAGCTGTGCCAAGGGACGTTTAGGTTGGATGTTAGGCAAAAGGTTTTGACTGAAAGAGTGGCAAAAGTAGTGGAATTGTCTTCTCAGGGGAGGTGATGGAGTCACCATCCCTGGATGTGTTGAAAAAACCTTGGATGTGGCACTCAGTGTCATGGTTTAGTTGAGGTGGTGTTAGGGCATGGCTTGAACTTGATGATGTTAAATGGCTCTTGCGACCTAGCACTGCTGTGATTCTAGGAGCCCTGCTAACAGTGGCCATAGGCCAGCAACCTCGCCAGGCAATGGCGCAGATCAAGGTAGGCTTGCATGGCCTGGGAGTGGGCAGCCCGATCCTGCCACAGGCTGTGGAAGAGGTTGGATGGCCTAGCCATTCGTACATCTGGGGGCAGCCTGATCTCCTCTGGAAGCCTCTGGTTGCCCACAATAAAATGCTGCAGGTGTTTCTTTTGCAGAGCTAAGCGCAGCTGCTCCAGGACATCGGACAGCTGAAGCAGGAAATACCTGCTGTGCCACTGTGAGAGCGGTACGGTGTTCAGCTGGTGCATGATGATGGTCTTGATGGAATGGATGGAGAAGCCCTTGCACTCCTGAAAAGCTGCAGCAAGGAGCTGCAGGCATTTGAGGTGCGAGCTGTCCTGAGGAAGCTGCCTGGCCATGTGCCGGAAGAACTTTGTCTCTGCCATGCTGTAGGTCTCAGGCCACACTGTGCTTGGGGTGTGGGCCCCTCGAGGCCGGCTGCTGATAAAGATGTCCGAGGTAAATCGCTGTAGCCCAAGCATCACTTGAACCTGGAAGCTTTCCTGGCCGTTGGACAGCCTGAGGTGGCAGAAGCGCTGGGAGCAGTGCAGCGCTAAATGCCAACTGCGTGACTCAGGCAAACGCTGCCAGCTTACTCCCAGCAGTCTGTAGAAGAAGTAGACCGTTTTCTCCACGTCAAGGTAGGAGCCGGTGCACAGCATGTCTAGGAGGTTGGGCTGCTCAGTTAGCATGCCAATCACGTCAGGGTGGTGGCGGAAGCACAGCATGTTCACACCCTCCTGCCCCCTCGGGCAGCTGCACACCAGCTCCACGCGGACGCGGAAGTTCCTGCCGGGCCTCAGCCAGTCAGTGTCACGCTCCAGGCGGAAGATGTGGCCTGAGGGAGCAGTCAGGGGTACAAGCACATGGTACACACTTTCCTCCCCGCTCTCAGTCCAGCCTTCAAAGGCACTGCCAAAACCAATGGCTTGGTGCAGCACCGGGAAGAAAGTCCCAACCAAGGCACGCCTGAGGGCACTTAGCAATTTCTCCATCATGGCCGTTGTCCTGTCGCAGCCTGCCTGCAGGTCCTGTACAGGCCACTGTATGCGCTCCTCCAGAAGCCATGCCAGATCGTATGACCGTGCCTCGTCCTCTTCGTCCGTCTCCTTTTCCTTCTCCCGCTCGCCGTTGACCTCTGCCTCACACCTTCTCTTCCTCCACATAAACCAAAGGGGCAAGAGAAGAAGCAAGAGCCCAACAAGTGCCCAGACCTGCCAGGCCTGCAAGGCAGACCAGAGCAGGTCTCCCCAGGATGGGCCACTCTGCATCAGGGCGAGCTGCTCCACCTCCAGCTCCAGCCGAATCCTCTCATGTTCCTGGAGCTTTGCACGCTCCTCCATGAGCAGATGCGTCGCCTCGTCCAAATCGTCCCCCACGGGCTGTGGGTAGTGGACTATGCTTTGCAAGAGCAAGAACCACAATACCCAGGTATCCATGGTCTGCAGGAGGATAGAGAGAAGGCCGTGAGGGGAGCGGGGAAAGAGGCAGCTGGCAGTGGGAGCAGCAGGTCTGGGAGTCCCAGGGATCTGGGGGCAGCAAGGCCTGTCCCACTGCCCCAGCAGCAGCAGCAGTAGCAGCTGGTACCCTAGCCAAGGCTCTACCATGAGGGGCTGTCCCTGCATGCAGCGGGGAGAACCCAGCCCCAGGTGCAGCGTTTCTGCCCCGGCCCTTGTCCCCAGCACAGCCTCCCCGCCACATGTGCACTCACCGCTTGCAGAAGCAATACAGGGCCAGAGTTACCTGCTGGGGCCTTTTCCAGCTGCCCCCATTGTGAGGCGTCCCCTGTGACGTCACAGGTGCCGCAGCGCATCACAAGCCAGCCAACTGCACCCTTTGTCCCTACCCCAGCTCAGCCACTTAGAGTGGCCCTGGTTAAGGGCTTAAGGCTGCTTTGGAGTGAATCTTCTTCAAAGAACGTCCCTTGGTCTTTCTTTTGTCTTTCTGGCCTCCATTGCCAGTCTCCTAGATCTCCATGTTGGAAGGCACCCTTGGGGATCATTGAGTCAAAGCCTCGACTCCACACTGCTTGAGCTACCCTGAAATCTCTGCATCATGCGGCTTGAAAAAGTCCCTGAAGTTCACACAGTTCCACTGCAAACTTAACACTGCCTACTCCACCAGGTCCCCAGATGGCACATGCCCATGACTTTTAAACCTCTCTGAGGGGGGTGACTCAGCCATTGATTGCCCTAGGCAGCCTGTTGCCAAGCTTGAGATCCTTTTGTTGAAGGAATACTTCCTGGAGATCCAATCTAAATCTCCTTTGGCACAACTTGAGGTCATTTCCTCTGATCATATTGTTTGTTCCCTGGGCTGGTAAATCTAATGAGCCCCACTTAGCTACAAACTCCCTTCAGGCACCATCTGCATTGTGTCGGGTGCAGATGTTAGGGCTGTGAGACCAGCTCTTCCCAGAGGAGAGGAAAGGTGCTGCTTTTGCACTCTGGTCCCCGGGATGCAGTGGGACCAAATGGCTTGTCAGTGGGCAGAAGGCTGCCAGGAAGTGTTTCCATGCGAGGAGAACCTTGCTGCCAAATACATCACCCAAGGCAATCCGTCCCCTTCCAAGCAGAAGGAAAAATCAGAATTCTCCTTGTAGAAAATGGGAAGCTTAAGAGGGAAAGTCAGTGCCGGAATGTGGCAGGATACCCACGTGGGTTTTGCCAACCTGCAAGGCCAGACCGTGAAGGTGGGATCCCGGCAGCCAAGAGATGGCCTCTTGCTCTGGGGCCTTCCATGGAACTGGCAGCACAGATGAGAGCCTTTCCTTGGCCTTGGCCTTCAGCAAGGCCACAGTGTGGGCAAAGCCCGAAGTCCCTAAGAAAGCAGCTCAGATTTACACTGGGCAGCCTGAAGGATGCCCGAGGACAGACAAGCTCAACAAGGTGCTAGTGCAGTAGAGCTTAGGCTACAGCTTTCTGCCCTTGTATCTCTGGAGCCTTGCAGGGGAAGGCCGCATGGCTTGGGGTGACTTTCAGCAGCTCTCCTGCTAACAGCCCCGGGCCCGCCAGGCTGTTTGGTCTCAGGCCTGGCAAGAGCAGAAAGAAGCCCCCAAAGCCTGGCTTCGTAGAGCCCTGAGACAAGCAAAGATGAGGAGAGCGCAGAGAAGAGGCCATCAGCAGTGCACAGCAGCTTCTTGCTGAATGACAATAAATGTCAGAAAATTCAAACATTATGATGGTTTGGGGTTTGTGTTGTGCTTTTTTTGGAGCCTTTTCCCCCCGCCACAGGAAAACGTGTGGCATTTTCCGTGTTGCGCACCTGGGTTTGAATGGTCTGCTCTTGGTGCTGCCTAGACAAAACTCAAAACTGTGCCTTTGCCCCTCTCCTTACTCTGTTATCATTTGGCATTTCTAGGGGTTTTTGGGTAACACCGTTTCTTTTTCCTCACCTTGTGCTCAGGAGCTGGGAGGGCCGCCAATCTCCCTCCCTCCAGCCCAGCTTGGCCCTGAAAGGTTTCTGCAGTAGGGTAGCGCGGTATGTTGCCAGTGGCTCAGCTGCCAGCACCTGATTTTGGCAGAGCCCAAACCTCACGGCAACGCTGCAGGAATCACTGCCCCACCGCCCATCTTGTCCAGGTCTGGAGCTCATTTAAATGGTGGGGTTTTTAATCTAGCTGCCTGAAGAAAGAAACAGTCCTATGGCAGAGGGAGCTTGAGGCTGTAATTTAGGGATCAAGCAGCAGGTGGGGACAGGACTGGTTAAAGCTAAGCCGACCACAGGTGTCATGGCAAGAGGCAGTCGTGCCGTCCTGGTTGCCTGTGTAATGTGCCCCTTCCATTGGCTTTGGGATGTGATGCATTTGGAAAGAAGGCGGGGTTTTAATGGAAAACCGCTCCGAATATTCACAGAGTCCTCTCAGAGGTAAAAGTGAACTTGGCTTTATTTCTATCTTTAGCACGCTCTTACAGGGTCCCACAGGGTTCGCGCAGCTTAACCAGCTACTATTGGCCAATACGTTTTGTTGATCCTTCCTTTTCTTGTCCACAACATCATTGTTTTTCTTCATTCTCGCTGCTCCAGGAAAGTTCCAAGAGCACTGTCCCCGGAATTGTCGTCTGGCTTGAAAGCTGGGTCGTGCAGACAGGCTTTTACTAGAATACCTCAATAGATATATAATGTTCCTATAATAAGAATACTTAATTAGTCTTACTAAAAACTGTCACAAGCAGTGCATAGCACTTAGAGAAGAATTATGAATAATGACATTCTAATGAAATATTATCAATATAATTGGAATTGATAGTAAAATACTTGAAGATTTCTTACTGCTGCATCAGGAAACTTCCCTTATTCTGGAGTGCTGATTTTTCTGGATTCTTCTTATTGGGTTTACATCCTCATGGTCAAGAACCATTTTTTCACATACAAATCTCTCAGTGCCTTCCAAGAGTGAGCTGAGTTACTGTTTGCAAAGAGCAGCAGTTTCATTCAGTGAAGCATGGTTTGTGTTCTTCTGAAAAGACTGGCAGTGGTTATTTTGTCGAGCTCAAAAGGAGACTCAATCTCTGTAGCTTTGAACTTCTTATTCTTTGTGTCCTCATTGTTTTCTCCAGTTGTGCTAACTGGATGTTCTAACACCCATTCCTCACCCTGCAAACCCAATGAGCCACAAAGACCGCCGCATTCACCTCTGAGCAACTTTATTTTAAATAAAGTCTAAGGGCAGACTTGGCTTTATTTTTTTTGTCATGAAGAATATCTGCCGAATCCACAGACTTTGAAAAGTAAGCTCAGCGAATGAGGGGCTGTGGCCTTCATTTCTGATGAGAACCAGTTCAGCCCTGTAAGTCTGGATGAGTTGAAGGAGACTGCTCACAAGCCCAGGCTCCCGGCGCATGACATTTACCAATACGAGAGGGGTGGCTGAGATCAAGAAAGTCTTGCACACTCCGGCTTCTGTCAGATTGCATTTTATTGAAAAACCAGCAAAACAGTTTCATGCTTGCCAGTCATACGGCCACTTAGTGATATGTGTTAATTAATATGTGTCCAAACAGACAGTGACACTGTATATGGCCATATTTCTGTCCAAAAATATTAGAGATGTGATATGCATTCTATGTATTTTAAAACTGAATTTACGTAATAGACAACTTTCCTGTCATAAATACAGTCATTACAGAGCATAATATTTTCACCGTAGATAGTCACTATAGATAGTCACTATTGTCACTACAGATAGTGACATAATCTACATATTGAATTTATATTGTTTTATTATCATATCTATTCCAATGATTTTTTTCATTCTATAACATTTTCCATATTTAGTAAACATTTAATAATAAATATATATTATTTGCTGTAATTCTATAGGAATTATCTCTAATTGGTTTTCTATTTCATTTCCACTTTATGGAATAATTGTTTTGTATGAAATACAATACATGTATATATGTATATATTTTAGAAGTATATCTATGTAATAAAAATTTTGCCTCTCATAAATGCAGTAACTTTAGAGCATGAATATGTGTCACAACAGGTAGTGACATTATATATGTGCTCTATCTTTTTATAAAATGATACGATCATTGATAAACTATTGTTATCATTTGTATCTATTCAAAACAGAACTCTATCATTTGTATCTATTAAAAACACATCTGTTCCTAAAAATCTTTGTAGTTATATATATATATATATATATATATATATACACTCTAGTTATATATATATATATCTATTTGTCTGTGTATCCCATTCCTTCTTCTTTGTCATGGCACTAAAAAGCGATCGTCTGCCAGCAGCTGCACGCCCCATGAGCACACACATGCAAAGGACAACAAGAGGGCGCGGTGAGGGCCTTGGAACACAAGCCCTGTGAGGAACAAGAGAGGGAGCTGGAGCTGTTTAGCCTGGAGAAACAGAGACTCGGAGATGACCTTAGCCCCTCTCTACAACTGCCTGAAAGGTGGCTGTAGTCAGGTTGGGGTCGGTCTCTTTTTCCAGGCAGCAAGTGACGGAAGGAGAGGGCACAGTCTTAAGCTGTGCCAAGGGACGTTTAGGTTGGATGTTAGGCAAAAGGTTTTGACTGAAAGAGTGGCAAAAGTAGTGGAATTGTCTTCTCGGGGGAGGTGATGGAGTCACCATCCCTGGATGTGTTGAAAAAACCTTGGATGTGGCACTCAGTGTCATGGTTTAGTTGAGGTGGTGTTAGGGCATGGCTTGAACTTGATGATGTTAAATGGCTCTTGCGACCTAGCACTGCTGTGATTCTAGGAGCCCTGCTAACAGTGGCCATAGGCCAGCAACCTCGCCAGGCGATGGCGCAGATCAAGGTAGGCTTGCATGGCCTGGGAGTGGGCAGCCCGATCCTGCCACAGGCTGTGGAAGAGGTTGGATGGCCTAGCCGTTCGTACATCTGGGGGCAGCCTGATCTCCTCTGGAAGCCTCTGGTTGCCCACAATAAAATGCTGCAGGTGTTTCTTTTGCAGAGCTAAGCGCAGCTGCTCCAGGACATCGGACAGCTGAAGCAGGAAATACCTGCTGTGCCACTGTGAGAGCGGTACGGTGTTCAGCTGGTGCATGATGATGGTCTTGATGGAATGGATGGAGAAGCCCTTGCACTCCTGAAAAGCTGCAGCAAGGAGCTGCAGGCATTTGAGGTGCGAGCTGTCCTGAGGAAGCTGCCTGGCCATGTGCCGGAAGAACTTTGTCTCTGCCATGCTGTAGGTCTCAGGCCACACTGTGCTTGGGGTGTGGGCCCCTCGAGGCCGGCTGCTGATAAAGATGTCCGAGGTAAATCGCTGTAGCCCAAGCATCACTTGAACCTGGAAGCTTTCCTGGCCGTTGGACAGCCTGAGGTGGCAGAAGCGCTGGGAGCAGTGCAGCGCTAAATGCCAACTGCGTGACTCAGGCAAACGCTGCCAGCTTACTCCCAGCAGTCTGTAGAAGAAGTAGACCGTTTTCTCCACGTCAAGGTAGGAGCCGGTGCACAGCATGTCTAGGAGGTTGGGCTGCTCAGTTAGCATGCCAATCACGTCAGGGTGGTGGCGGAAGCACAGCATGTTCACACCCTCCTGCCCCCTCGGGCAGCTGCACACCAGCTCCACGCGGACGCGGAAGTTCCTGCCGGGCCTCAGCCAGTCAGTGTCACGCTCCAGGCGGAAGATGTGGCCTGAGGGAGCAGTCAGGGGTACAAGCACATGGTACACACTTTCCTCCCCGCTCTCAGTCCAGCCTTCAAAGGCACTGCCAAAACCAATGGCTTGGTGCAGCACCGGGAAGAAAGTCCCAACCAAGGCACGCCTGAGGGCACTTAGCAATTTCTCCATCATGGCCGTTGTCCTGTCGCAGCCTGCCTGCAGGTCCTGTACAGGCCACTGTATGCGCTCCTCCAGAAGCCATGCCAGATCGTATGACCGTGCCTCGTCCTCTTCGTCCGTCTCCTTTTCCTTCTCCCGCTCGCCGTTGACCTCTGCCTCACACCTTCTCTTCCTCCACATAAACCAAAGGGGCAAGAGAAGAAGCAAGAGCCCAACAAGTGCCCAGACCTGCCAGGCCTGCAAGGCAGACCAGAGCAGGTCTCCCCAGGATGGGCCACTCTGCATCAGGGCGAGCTGCTCCACCTCCAGCTCCAGCCGAATCCTCTCATGTTCCTGGAGCTTTGCACGCTCCTCCATGAGCAGATGCGTCGCCTCGTCCAAATCGTCCCCCACGGGCTGTGGGTAGTGGACTATGCTTTGCAAGAGCAAGAACCACAATACCCAGGTATCCATGGTCTGCAGGAGGATAGAGAGAAGGCCGTGAGGGGAGCGGGGAAAGAGGCAGCTGGCAGTGGGAGCAGCAGGTCTGGGAGTCCCAGGGATCTGGGGGCAGCAAGGCCTGTCCCACTGCCCCAGCAGCAGCAGCAGTAGCAGCTGGTACCCTAGCCAAGGCTCTACCATGAGGGGCTGTCCCTGCATGCAGCGGGGAGAACCCAGCCCCAGGTGCAGCGTTTCTGCCCCGGCCCTTGTCCCCAGCACAGCCTCCCCGCCACATGTGCACTCACCGCTTGCAGAAGCAATACAGGGCCAGAGTTACCTGCTGGGGCCTTTTCCAGCTGCCCCCATTGTGAGGCGTCCCCTGTGACGTCACAGGTGCCGCAGCTCATCACAAGCCAGCCAACTGCACCCTTTGTCCCTACCCCAGCTCAGCCACTTAGAGTGGCCCTGGTTAAGGGCTTAAGGCTGCTTTGGAGTGAATCTTCTTCAAAGAACGTCCCTTGGTCTTTCTTTTGTCTTTCTGGCCTCCATTGCCAGTCTCCTAGATCTCCATGTTGGAAGGCACCCTTGGGGATCATTGAGTCAAAGCCTCGACTCCACACTGCTTGAGCTACCCTGAAATCTCTGCATCATGCGGCTTGAAAAAGTCCCTGAAGTTCACACAGTTCCACTGCAAACTTAACACTGCCTACTCCACCAGGTCCCCAGATGGCACATGCCCATGACTTTTAAACCTCTCTGAGGGGGGTGACTCAGCCATTGATTGCCCTAGGCAGCCTGTTGCCAAGCTTGAGATCCTTTTGTTGAAGGAATACTTCCTGGAGATCCAATCTAAATCTCCTTTGGCACAACTTGAGGTCATTTCCTCTGATCATATTGTTTGTTCCCTGGGCTGGTAAATCTAATGAGCCCCACTTAGCTACAAACTCCCTTCAGGCACCATCTGCATTGTGTCGGGTGCAGATGTTAGGGCTGTGAGACCAGCTCTTCCCAGAGGAGAGGAAAGGTGCTGCTTTTGCACTCTGGTCCCCGGGATGCAGTGGGACCAAATGGCTTGTCAGTGGGCAGAAGGCTGCCAGGAAGTGTTTCCATGCGAGGAGAACCTTGCTGCCAAATACATCACCCAAGGCAATCCGTCCCCTTCCAAGCAGAAGGAAAAATCAGAATTCTCCTTGTAGAAAATGGGAAGCTTAAGAGGGAAAGTCAGTGCCGGAATGTGGCAGGATACCCACGTGGGTTTTGCCAACCTGCAAGGCCAGACCGTGAAGGTGGGATCCCGGCAGCCAAGAGATGGCCTCTTGCTCTGGGGCCTTCCATGGAACTGGCAGCACAGATGAGAGCCTTTCCTTGGCCTTGGCCTTCAGCAAGGCCACAGTGTGGGCAAAGCCCGAAGTCCCTAAGAAAGCAGCTCAGATTTACACTGGGCAGCCTGAAGGATGCCCGAGGACAGACAAGCTCAACAAGGTGCTAGTGCAGTAGAGCTTAGGCTACAGCTTTCTGCCCTTGTATCTCTGGAGCCTTGCAGGGGAAGGCCGCATGGCTTGGGGTGACTTTCAGCAGCTCTCCTGCTAACAGCCCCGGGCCCGCCAGGCTGTTTGGTCTCAGGCCTGGCAAGAGCAGAAAGAAGCCCCCAAAGCCTGGCTTCGTAGAGCCCTGAGACAAGCAAAGATGAGGAGAGCGCAGAGAAGAGGCCATCAGCAGTGCACAGCAGCTTCTTGCTGAATGACAATAAATGTCAGAAAATTCAAACATTATGATGGTTTGGGGTTTGTGTTGTGCTTTTTTTGGAGCCTTTTCCCCCCGCCACAGGAAAACGTGTGGCATTTTCCGTGTTGCGCACCTGGGTTTGAATGGTCTGCTCTTGGTGCTGCCTAGACAAAACTCAAAACTGTGCCTTTGCCCCTCTCCTTACTCTGTTATCATTTGGCATTTCTAGGGGTTTTTGGGTAACACCGTTTCTTTTTCCTCACCTTGTGCTCAGGAGCTGGGAGGGCCGCCAATCTCCCTCCCTCCAGCCCAGCTTGGCCCTGAAAGGTTTCTGCAGTAGGGTAGCGCGGTATGTTGCCAGTGGCTCAGCTGCCAGCACCTGATTTTGGCAGAGCCCAAACCTCACGGCAACGCTGCAGGAATCACTGCCCCACCGCCCATCTTGTCCAGGTCTGGAGCTCATTTAAATGGTGGGGTTTTTAATCTAGCTGCCTGAAGAAAGAAACAGTCCTATGGCAGAGGGAGCTTGAGGCTGTAATTTAGGGATCAAGCAGCAGGTGGGGACAGGACTGGTTAAAGCTAAGCCGACCACAGGTGTCATGGCAAGAGGCAGTCGTGCCGTCCTGGTTGCCTGTGTAATGTGCCCCTTCCATTGGCTTTGGGATGTGATGCATTTGGAAAGAAGGCGGGGTTTTAATGGAAAACCGCTCCGAATATTCACAGAGTCCTCTCAGAGGTAAAAGTGAACTTGGCTTTATTTCTATCTTTAGCACGCTCTTACAGGGTCCCACAGGGTTCGCGCAGCTTAACCAGCTACTATTGGCCAATACGTTTTGTTGATCCTTCCTTTTCTTGTCCACAACATCATTGTTTTTCTTCATTCTCGCTGCTCCAGGAAAGTTCCAAGAGCACTGTCCCCGGAATTGTCGTCTGGCTTGAAAGCTGGGTCGTGCAGACAGGCTTTTACTAGAATACCTCAATAGATATATAATGTTCCTATAATAAGAATACTTAATTAGTCTTACTAAAAACTGTCACAAGCAGTGCATAGCACTTAGAGAAGAATTATGAATAATGACATTCTAATGAAATATTATCAATATAATTGGAATTGATAGTAAAATACTTGAAGATTTCTTACTGCTGCATCAGGAAACTTCCCTTATTCTGGAGTGCTGATTTTTCTGGATTCTTCTTATTGGGTTTACATCCTCATGGTCAAGAACCATTTTTTCACATACAAATCTCTCAGTGCCTTCCAAGAGTGAGCTGAGTTACTGTTTGCAAAGAGCAGCAGTTTCATTCAGTGAAGCATGGTTTGTGTTCTTCTGAAAAGACTGGCAGTGGTTATTTTGTCGAGCTCAAAAGGAGACTCAATCTCTGTAGCTTTGAACTTCTTATTCTTTGTGTCCTCATTGTTTTCTCCAGTTGTGCTAACTGGATGTTCTAACACCCATTCCTCACCCTGCAAACCCAATGAGCCACAAAGACCGCCGCATTCACCTCTGAGCAACTTTATTTTAAATAAAGTCTAAGGGCAGACTTGGCTTTATTTTTTTTGTCATGAAGAATATCTGCCGAATCCACAGACTTTGAAAAGTAAGCTCAGCGAATGAGGGGCTGTGGCCTTCATTTCTGATGAGAACCAGTTCAGCCCTGTAAGTCTGGATGAGTTGAAGGAGACTGCTCACAAGCCCAGGCTCCCGGCGCATGACATTTACCAATACGAGAGGGGTGGCTGAGATCAAGAAAGTCTTGCACACTCCGGCTTCTGTCAGATTGCATTTTATTGAAAAACCAGCAAAACAGTTTCATGCTTGCCAGTCATACGGCCACTTAGTGATATGTGTTAATTAATATGTGTCCAAACAGACAGTGACACTGTATATGGCCATATTTCTGTCCAAAAATATTAGAGATGTGATATGCATTCTATGTATTTTAAAACTGAATTTACGTAATAGACAACTTTCCTGTCATAAATACAGTCATTACAGAGCATAATATTTTCACCGTAGATAGTCACTATAGATAGTCACTATTGTCACTACAGATAGTGACATAATCTACATATTGAATTTATATTGTTTTATTATCATATCTATTCCAATGATTTTTTTCATTCTATAACATTTTCCATATTTAGTAAACATTTAATAATAAATATATATTATTTGCTGTAATTCTATAGGAATTATCTCTAATTGGTTTTCTATTTCATTTCCACTTTATGGAATAATTGTTTTGTATGAAATACAATACATGTATATATGTATATATTTTAGAAGTATATCTATGTAATAAAAATTTTGCCTCTCATAAATGCAGTAACTTTAGAGCATGAATATGTGTCACAACAGGTAGTGACATTATATATGTGCTCTATCTTTTTATAAAATGATACGATCATTGATAAACTATTGTTATCATTTGTATCTATTCAAAACAGAACTCTATCATTTGTATCTATTAAAAACACATCTGTTCCTAAAAATCTTTGTAGTTATATATATATATATATATATATATATATACACTCTAGTTATATATATATATATCTATTTGTCTGTGTATCCCATTCCTTCTTCTTTGTCATGGCACTAAAAAGCGATCGTCTGCCAGCAGCTGCACGCCCCATGAGCACACACATGCAAAGGACAACAAGAGGGCGCGGTGAGGGCCTTGGAACACAAGCCCTGTGAGGAACAAGAGAGGGAGCTGGAGCTGTTTAGCCTGGAGAAACAGAGACTCGGAGATGACCTTAGCCCCTCTCTACAACTGCCTGAAAGGTGGCTGTAGTCAGGTTGGGGTCGGTCTCTTTTTCCAGGCAGCAAGTGACGGAAGGAGAGGGCACAGTCTTAAGCTGTGCCAAGGGACGTTTAGGTTGGATGTTAGGCAAAAGGTTTTGACTGAAAGAGTGGCAAAAGTAGTGGAATTGTCTTCTCAGGGGAGGTGATGGAGTCACCATCCCTGGATGTGTTGAAAAAACCTTGGATGTGGCACTCAGTGTCATGGTTTAGTTGAGGTGGTGTTAGGGCATGGCTTGAACTTGATGATGTTAAATGGCTCTTGCGACCTAGCACTGCTGTGATTCTAGGAGCCCTGCTAACAGTGGCCATAGGCCAGCAACCTCGCCAGGCAATGGCGCAGATCAAGGTAGGCTTGCATGGCCTGGGAGTGGGCAGCCCGATCCTGCCACAGGCTGTGGAAGAGGTTGGATGGCCTAGCCATTCGTACATCTGGGGGCAGCCTGATCTCCTCTGGAAGCCTCTGGTTGCCCACAATAAAATGCTGCAGGTGTTTCTTTTGCAGAGCTAAGCGCAGCTGCTCCAGGACATCGGACAGCTGAAGCAGGAAATACCTGCTGTGCCACTGTGAGAGCGGTACGGTGTTCAGCTGGTGCATGATGATGGTCTTGATGGAATGGATGGAGAAGCCCTTGCACTCCTGAAAAGCTGCAGCAAGGAGCTGCAGGCATTTGAGGTGCGAGCTGTCCTGAGGAAGCTGCCTGGCCATGTGCCGGAAGAACTTTGTCTCTGCCATGCTGTAGGTCTCAGGCCACACTGTGCTTGGGGTGTGGGCCCCTCGAGGCCGGCTGCTGATAAAGATGTCCGAGGTAAATCGCTGTAGCCCAAGCATCACTTGAACCTGGAAGCTTTCCTGGCCGTTGGACAGCCTGAGGTGGCAGAAGCGCTGGGAGCAGTGCAGCGCTAAATGCCAACTGCGTGACTCAGGCAAACGCTGCCAGCTTACTCCCAGCAGTCTGTAGAAGAAGTAGACCGTTTTCTCCACGTCAAGGTAGGAGCCGGTGCACAGCATGTCTAGGAGGTTGGGCTGCTCAGTTAGCATGCCAATCACGTCAGGGTGGTGGCGGAAGCACAGCATGTTCACACCCTCCTGCCCCCTCGGGCAGCTGCACACCAGCTCCACGCGGACGCGGAAGTTCCTGCCGGGCCTCAGCCAGTCAGTGTCACGCTCCAGGCGGAAGATGTGGCCTGAGGGAGCAGTCAGGGGTACAAGCACATGGTACACACTTTCCTCCCCGCTCTCAGTCCAGCCTTCAAAGGCACTGCCAAAACCAATGGCTTGGTGCAGCACCGGGAAGAAAGTCCCAACCAAGGCACGCCTGAGGGCACTTAGCAATTTCTCCATCATGGCCGTTGTCCTGTCGCAGCCTGCCTGCAGGTCCTGTACAGGCCACTGTATGCGCTCCTCCAGAAGCCATGCCAGATCGTATGACCGTGCCTCGTCCTCTTCGTCCGTCTCCTTTTCCTTCTCCCGCTCGCCGTTGACCTCTGCCTCACACCTTCTCTTCCTCCACATAAACCAAAGGGGCAAGAGAAGAAGCAAGAGCCCAACAAGTGCCCAGACCTGCCAGGCCTGCAAGGCAGACCAGAGCAGGTCTCCCCAGGATGGGCCACTCTGCATCAGGGCGAGCTGCTCCACCTCCAGCTCCAGCCGAATCCTCTCATGTTCCTGGAGCTTTGCACGCTCCTCCATGAGCAGATGCGTCGCCTCGTCCAAATCGTCCCCCACGGGCTGTGGGTAGTGGACTATGCTTTGCAAGAGCAAGAACCACAATACCCAGGTATCCATGGTCTGCAGGAGGATAGAGAGAAGGCCGTGAGGGGAGCGGGGAAAGAGGCAGCTGGCAGTGGGAGCAGCAGGTCTGGGAGTCCCAGGGATCTGGGGGCAGCAAGGCCTGTCCCACTGCCCCAGCAGCAGCAGCAGTAGCAGCTGGTACCCTAGCCAAGGCTCTACCATGAGGGGCTGTCCCTGCATGCAGCGGGGAGAACCCAGCCCCAGGTGCAGCGTTTCTGCCCCGGCCCTTGTCCCCAGCACAGCCTCCCCGCCACATGTGCACTCACCGCTTGCAGAAGCAATACAGGGCCAGAGTTACCTGCTGGGGCCTTTTCCAGCTGCCCCCATTGTGAGGCGTCCCCTGTGACGTCACAGGTGCCGCAGCGCATCACAAGCCAGCCAACTGCACCCTTTGTCCCTACCCCAGCTCAGCCACTTAGAGTGGCCCTGGTTAAGGGCTTAAGGCTGCTTTGGAGTGAATCTTCTTCAAAGAACGTCCCTTGGTCTTTCTTTTGTCTTTCTGGCCTCCATTGCCAGTCTCCTAGATCTCCATGTTGGAAGGCACCCTTGGGGATCATTGAGTCAAAGCCTCGACTCCACACTGCTTGAGCTACCCTGAAATCTCTGCATCATGCGGCTTGAAAAAGTCCCTGAAGTTCACACAGTTCCACTGCAAACTTAACACTGCCTACTCCACCAGGTCCCCAGATGGCACATGCCCATGACTTTTAAACCTCTCTGAGGGGGGTGACTCAGCCATTGATTGCCCTAGGCAGCCTGTTGCCAAGCTTGAGATCCTTTTGTTGAAGGAATACTTCCTGGAGATCCAATCTAAATCTCCTTTGGCACAACTTGAGGTCATTTCCTCTGATCATATTGTTTGTTCCCTGGGCTGGTAAATCTAATGAGCCCCACTTAGCTACAAACTCCCTTCAGGCACCATCTGCATTGTGTCGGGTGCAGATGTTAGGGCTGTGAGACCAGCTCTTCCCAGAGGAGAGGAAAGGTGCTGCTTTTGCACTCTGGTCCCCGGGATGCAGTGGGACCAAATGGCTTGTCAGTGGGCAGAAGGCTGCCAGGAAGTGTTTCCATGCGAGGAGAACCTTGCTGCCAAATACATCACCCAAGGCAATCCGTCCCCTTCCAAGCAGAAGGAAAAATCAGAATTCTCCTTGTAGAAAATGGGAAGCTTAAGAGGGAAAGTCAGTGCCGGAATGTGGCAGGATACCCACGTGGGTTTTGCCAACCTGCAAGGCCAGACCGTGAAGGTGGGATCCCGGCAGCCAAGAGATGGCCTCTTGCTCTGGGGCCTTCCATGGAACTGGCAGCACAGATGAGAGCCTTTCCTTGGCCTTGGCCTTCAGCAAGGCCACAGTGTGGGCAAAGCCCGAAGTCCCTAAGAAAGCAGCTCAGATTTACACTGGGCAGCCTGAAGGATGCCCGAGGACAGACAAGCTCAACAAGGTGCTAGTGCAGTAGAGCTTAGGCTACAGCTTTCTGCCCTTGTATCTCTGGAGCCTTGCAGGGGAAGGCCGCATGGCTTGGGGTGACTTTCAGCAGCTCTCCTGCTAACAGCCCCGGGCCCGCCAGGCTGTTTGGTCTCAGGCCTGGCAAGAGCAGAAAGAAGCCCCCAAAGCCTGGCTTCGTAGAGCCCTGAGACAAGCAAAGATGAGGAGAGCGCAGAGAAGAGGCCATCAGCAGTGCACAGCAGCTTCTTGCTGAATGACAATAAATGTCAGAAAATTCAAACATTATGATGGTTTGGGGTTTGTGTTGTGCTTTTTTTGGAGCCTTTTCCCCCCGCCACAGGAAAACGTGTGGCATTTTCCGTGTTGCGCACCTGGGTTTGAATGGTCTGCTCTTGGTGCTGCCTAGACAAAACTCAAAACTGTGCCTTTGCCCCTCTCCTTACTCTGTTATCATTTGGCATTTCTAGGGGTTTTTGGGTAACACCGTTTCTTTTTCCTCACCTTGTGCTCAGGAGCTGGGAGGGCCGCCAATCTCCCTCCCTCCAGCCCAGCTTGGCCCTGAAAGGTTTCTGCAGTAGGGTAGCGCGGTATGTTGCCAGTGGCTCAGCTGCCAGCACCTGATTTTGGCAGAGCCCAAACCTCACGGCAACGCTGCAGGAATCACTGCCCCACCGCCCATCTTGTCCAGGTCTGGAGCTCATTTAAATGGTGGGGTTTTTAATCTAGCTGCCTGAAGAAAGAAACAGTCCTATGGCAGAGGGAGCTTGAGGCTGTAATTTAGGGATCAAGCAGCAGGTGGGGACAGGACTGGTTAAAGCTAAGCCGACCACAGGTGTCATGGCAAGAGGCAGTCGTGCCGTCCTGGTTGCCTGTGTAATGTGCCCCTTCCATTGGCTTTGGGATGTGATGCATTTGGAAAGAAGGCGGGGTTTTAATGGAAAACCGCTCCGAATATTCACAGAGTCCTCTCAGAGGTAAAAGTGAACTTGGCTTTATTTCTATCTTTAGCACGCTCTTACAGGGTCCCACAGGGTTCGCGCAGCTTAACCAGCTACTATTGGCCAATACGTTTTGTTGATCCTTCCTTTTCTTGTCCACAACATCATTGTTTTTCTTCATTCTCGCTGCTCCAGGAAAGTTCCAAGAGCACTGTCCCCGGAATTGTCGTCTGGCTTGAAAGCTGGGTCGTGCAGACAGGCTTTTACTAGAATACCTCAATAGATATATAATGTTCCTATAATAAGAATACTTAATTAGTCTTACTAAAAACTGTCACAAGCAGTGCATAGCACTTAGAGAAGAATTATGAATAATGACATTCTAATGAAATATTATCAATATAATTGGAATTGATAGTAAAATACTTGAAGATTTCTTACTGCTGCATCAGGAAACTTCCCTTATTCTGGAGTGCTGATTTTTCTGGATTCTTCTTATTGGGTTTACATCCTCATGGTCAAGAACCATTTTTTCACATACAAATCTCTCAGTGCCTTCCAAGAGTGAGCTGAGTTACTGTTTGCAAAGAGCAGCAGTTTCATTCAGTGAAGCATGGTTTGTGTTCTTCTGAAAAGACTGGCAGTGGTTATTTTGTCGAGCTCAAAAGGAGACTCAATCTCTGTAGCTTTGAACTTCTTATTCTTTGTGTCCTCATTGTTTTCTCCAGTTGTGCTAACTGGATGTTCTAACACCCATTCCTCACCCTGCAAACCCAATGAGCCACAAAGACCGCCGCATTCACCTCTGAGCAACTTTATTTTAAATAAAGTCTAAGGGCAGACTTGGCTTTATTTTTTTTGTCATGAAGAATATCTGCCGAATCCACAGACTTTGAAAAGTAAGCTCAGCGAATGAGGGGCTGTGGCCTTCATTTCTGATGAGAACCAGTTCAGCCCTGTAAGTCTGGATGAGTTGAAGGAGACTGCTCACAAGCCCAGGCTCCCGGCGCATGACATTTACCAATACGAGAGGGGTGGCTGAGATCAAGAAAGTCTTGCACACTCCGGCTTCTGTCAGATTGCATTTTATTGAAAAACCAGCAAAACAGTTTCATGCTTGCCAGTCATACGGCCACTTAGTGATATGTGTTAATTAATATGTGTCCAAACAGACAGTGACACTGTATATGGCCATATTTCTGTCCAAAAATATTAGAGATGTGATATGCATTCTATGTATTTTAAAACTGAATTTACGTAATAGACAACTTTCCTGTCATAAATACAGTCATTACAGAGCATAATATTTTCACCGTAGATAGTCACTATAGATAGTCACTATTGTCACTACAGATAGTGACATAATCTACATATTGAATTTATATTGTTTTATTATCATATCTATTCCAATGATTTTTTTCATTCTATAACATTTTCCATATTTAGTAAACATTTAATAATAAATATATATTATTTGCTGTAATTCTATAGGAATTATCTCTAATTGGTTTTCTATTTCATTTCCACTTTATGGAATAATTGTTTTGTATGAAATACAATACATGTATATATGTATATATTTTAGAAGTATATCTATGTAATAAAAATTTTGCCTCTCATAAATGCAGTAACTTTAGAGCATGAATATGTGTCACAACAGGTAGTGACATTATATATGTGCTCTATCTTTTTATAAAATGATACGATCATTGATAAACTATTGTTATCATTTGTATCTATTCAAAACAGAACTCTATCATTTGTATCTATTAAAAACACATCTGTTCCTAAAAATCTTTGTAGTTATATATATATATATATATATATATATATACACTCTAGTTATATATATATATATCTATTTGTCTGTGTATCCCATTCCTTCTTCTTTGTCATGGCACTAAAAAGCGATCGTCTGCCAGCAGCTGCACGCCCCATGAGCACACACATGCAAAGGACAACAAGAGGGCGCGGTGAGGGCCTTGGAACACAAGCCCTGTGAGGAACAAGAGAGGGAGCTGGAGCTGTTTAGCCTGGAGAAACAGAGACTCGGAGATGACCTTAGCCCCTCTCTACAACTGCCTGAAAGGTGGCTGTAGTCAGGTTGGGGTCGGTCTCTTTTTCCAGGCAGCAAGTGACGGAAGGAGAGGGCACAGTCTTAAGCTGTGCCAAGGGACGTTTAGGTTGGATGTTAGGCAAAAGGTTTTGACTGAAAGAGTGGCAAAAGTAGTGGAATTGTCTTCTCAGGGGAGGTGATGGAGTCACCATCCCTGGATGTGTTGAAAAAACCTTGGATGTGGCACTCAGTGTCATGGTTTAGTTGAGGTGGTGTTAGGGCATGGCTTGAACTTGATGATGTTAAATGGCTCTTGCGACCTAGCACTGCTGTGATTCTAGGAGCCCTGCTAACAGTGGCCATAGGCCAGCAACCTCGCCAGGCAATGGCGCAGATCAAGGTAGGCTTGCATGGCCTGGGAGTGGGCAGCCCGATCCTGCCACAGGCTGTGGAAGAGGTTGGATGGCCTAGCCATTCGTACATCTGGGGGCAGCCTGATCTCCTCTGGAAGCCTCTGGTTGCCCACAATAAAATGCTGCAGGTGTTTCTTTTGCAGAGCTAAGCGCAGCTGCTCCAGGACATCGGACAGCTGAAGCAGGAAATACCTGCTGTGCCACTGTGAGAGCGGTACGGTGTTCAGCTGGTGCATGATGATGGTCTTGATGGAATGGATGGAGAAGCCCTTGCACTCCTGAAAAGCTGCAGCAAGGAGCTGCAGGCATTTGAGGTGCGAGCTGTCCTGAGGAAGCTGCCTGGCCATGTGCCGGAAGAACTTTGTCTCTGCCATGCTGTAGGTCTCAGGCCACACTGTGCTTGGGGTGTGGGCCCCTCGAGGCCGGCTGCTGATAAAGATGTCCGAGGTAAATCGCTGTAGCCCAAGCATCACTTGAACCTGGAAGCTTTCCTGGCCGTTGGACAGCCTGAGGTGGCAGAAGCGCTGGGAGCAGTGCAGCGCTAAATGCCAACTGCGTGACTCAGGCAAACGCTGCCAGCTTACTCCCAGCAGTCTGTAGAAGAAGTAGACCGTTTTCTCCACGTCAAGGTAGGAGCCGGTGCACAGCATGTCTAGGAGGTTGGGCTGCTCAGTTAGCATGCCAATCACGTCAGGGTGGTGGCGGAAGCACAGCATGTTCACACCCTCCTGCCCCCTCGGGCAGCTGCACACCAGCTCCACGCGGACGCGGAAGTTCCTGCCGGGCCTCAGCCAGTCAGTGTCACGCTCCAGGCGGAAGATGTGGCCTGAGGGAGCAGTCAGGGGTACAAGCACATGGTACACACTTTCCTCCCCGCTCTCAGTCCAGCCTTCAAAGGCACTGCCAAAACCAATGGCTTGGTGCAGCACCGGGAAGAAAGTCCCAACCAAGGCACGCCTGAGGGCACTTAGCAATTTCTCCATCATGGCCGTTGTCCTGTCGCAGCCTGCCTGCAGGTCCTGTACAGGCCACTGTATGCGCTCCTCCAGAAGCCATGCCAGATCGTATGACCGTGCCTCGTCCTCTTCGTCCGTCTCCTTTTCCTTCTCCCGCTCGCCGTTGACCTCTGCCTCACACCTTCTCTTCCTCCACATAAACCAAAGGGGCAAGAGAAGAAGCAAGAGCCCAACAAGTGCCCAGACCTGCCAGGCCTGCAAGGCAGACCAGAGCAGGTCTCCCCAGGATGGGCCACTCTGCATCAGGGCGAGCTGCTCCACCTCCAGCTCCAGCCGAATCCTCTCATGTTCCTGGAGCTTTGCACGCTCCTCCATGAGCAGACGCGTCGCCTCGTCCAAATCGTCCCCCACGGGCTGTGGGTAGTGGACTATGCTTTGCAAGAGCAAGAACCACAATACCCAGGTATCCATGGTCTGCAGGAGGATAGAGAGAAGGCCGTGAGGGGAGCGGGGAAAGAGGCAGCTGGCAGTGGGAGCAGCAGGTCTGGGAGTCCCAGGGATCTGGGGGCAGCAAGGCCTGTCCCACTGCCCCAGCAGCAGCAGCAGTAGCAGCTGGTACCCTAGCCAAGGCTCTACCATGAGGGGCTGTCCCTGCATGCAGCGGGGAGAACCCAGCCCCAGGTGCAGCGTTTCTGCCCCGGCCCTTGTCCCCAGCACAGCCTGCCCGCCACATGTGCACTCACCGCTTGCAGAAGCAATACAGGGCCAGAGTTACCTGCTGGGGCCTTTTCCAGCTGCCCCCATTGTGAGGCGTCCCCTGTGACGTCACAGGTGCCGCAGCGCATCACAAGCCAGCCAACTGCACTCTTTGTCCCTACCCCAGCTCAGCCACTTAGAGTGGCCCTGGTTAAGGGCTTAAGGCTGCTTTGGAGTGAATCTTCTTCAAAGAACGTCCCTTGGTCTTTCTTTTGTCTTTCTGGCCTCCATTGCCAGTCTCCTAGATCTCCATGTTGGAAGGCACCCTTGGGGATCATTGAGTCTAAGCCTCGACTCCACACTGCTTGAGCTACCCTGAAATCTCTGCATCATGCGGCTTGAAAAAGTCCCTGAAGTTCACACAGTTCCACTGCAAACTTAACACTGCCTACTCCACCAGGTCCCCAGATGGCACATGCCCATGACTTTTAAACCTCTCTGAGGGGGGTGACTCAGCCATTGATTGCCCTAGGCAGCCTGTTGCCAAGCTTGAGATCCTTTTGTTGAAGGAATACTTCCTGGAGATCCAATCTAAATCTCCTTTGGCACAACTTGAGGTCATTTCCTCTGATCATATTGTTTGTTCCCTGGGCTGGTAAATCTAATGAGCCCCACTTAGCTACAAACTCCCTTCAGGCACCATCTGCATTGTGTCGGGTGCAGATGTTAGAGCTGTGAGACCAGCTCTTCCCAGAGGAGAGGAAAGGTGCTGCTTTTGCACTCTGGTCCCCGGGATGCAGTGGGACCAAATGGCTTGTCAGTGGGCAGAAGGCTGCCAGGAAGTGTTTCCATGCGAGGAGAACCTTGCTGCCAAATACATCACCCAAGGCAATCCGTCCCCTTCCAAGCAGAAGGAAAAATCAGAATTCTCCTTGTAGAAAATGGGAAGCTTAAGAGGGAAAGTCAGTGCCGGAATGTGCCAGGATACCCACGTGGGTTTTGCCAACCTGCAAGGCCAGACCGTGAAGGTGGGATCCCGGCAGCCAAGAGATGGCCTCTTGCTCTGGGGCCTTCCGTGGAACTGGCAGCACAGATGAGAGCCTTTCCTTGGCCTTGGCCTTCAGCAAGGCCACAGTGTGGGCAAAGCCCGAAGTCCCTAAGAAAGCAGCTCAGATTTACACTGGGCAGCCTGAAGGATGCCCGAGGACAGACAAGCTCAACAAGGTGCTAGTGCAGTAGAGCTTAGGCTACAGCTTTCTGCCCTTGTATCTCTGGAGCCTTGCAGGGGAAGGCCGCATGGCTTGGGGTGACTTTCAGCAGCTCTCCTGCTAACAGCCCCGGGCCCGCCAGGCTGTTTGGTCTCAGGCCTGGCAAGAGCAGAAAGAAGCCCCCAAAGCCTGGCTTCGTAGAGCCCTGAGACAAGCAAAGATGAGGAGAGCGCAGAGAAGAGGCCATCAGCAGTGCACAGCAGCTTCTTGCTGAATGACAATAAATGACAGAAAATTCAAACATTATGATGGTTTGGGGTTTGTGTTGTGCTTTTTTTGGAGCCTTTTCCCCCCGCCACAGGAAAACGTGTGGCATTTTCCGTGTTGCGCACCTGGGTTTGAATGGTCTGCTCTTGGTGCTGCCTAGACAAAACTCAAAACTGTGCCTTTGCCCCTCTCCTTACTCTGTTATCATTTGGCATTTCTAGGGGTTTTTGGGTAACACCATTTCTTTTTCCTCACCTTGTGCTCAGGAGCTGGGAGGGCCGCCAATCTCCCTCCCTCCAGCCCAGCTTGGCCCTGAAAGGTTTCTGCAGTAGGGTAGCGCGGTATGTTGCCAGTGGCTCAGCTGCCAGCACCTGATTTTGGCAGAGCCCAAACCTCACGGCAACGCTGCAGGAATCACTGCCCCACCGCCCATCTTGTCCAGGTCTGGAGCTCATTTAAATGGTGGGGTTTTTAATCTAGCTGCCTGAAGAAAGAAACAGTCCTATGGCAGAGGGAGCTTGAGGCTGTAATTTAGGGATCAAGCAGCAGGTGGGGACAGGACTGGTTAAAGCTAAGCCGACCACAGGTGTCATGGCAAGAGGCAGTCGTGCCGTCCTGGTTGCCTGTGTAATGTGCCCCTTCCATTGGCTTTGGGATGTGATGCATTTGGAAAGAAGGCGGGGTTTTAATGGAAAACCGCTCCGAATATTCACACAGTCCTCTCAGAGGTAAAAGTGAACTTGGCTTTATTTCTATCTTTAGCACGCTCTTACAGGGTCCCACAGGGTTCGCGCAGCTTAACCAGCTACTATTGGCCAATACGTTTTGTTGATCCTTCCTTTTCTTGTCCACAACATCATTGTTTTTCTTCATTCTCGCTGCTCCAGGAAAGTTCCAAGAGCACTGTCCCCGGAATTGTCGTCTGGCTTGAAAGCTGGGTCGTGCAGACAGGCTTTTACTAGAATACCTCAATAGATATATAATGTTCCTATAATAAGAATACTTAATTAGTCTTACTAAAAACTGTCACAAGCAGTGCATAGCACTTAGAGAAGAATTATGAATAATGACATTCTAATGAAATATTATCAATATAATTGGAATTGATAGTAAAATACTTGAAGATTTCTTACTGCTGCATCAGGAAACTTCCCTTATTCTGGAGTGCTGATTTTTCTGGATTCTTCTTATTGGGTTTACATCCTCATGGTCAAGAACCATTTTTTCACATACAAATCTCTCAGTGCCTTCCAAGAGTGAGCTGAGTGACTGTTTGCAAAGAGCAGCAGTTTCATTCAGTGAAGCATGGTTTGTGTTCTTCTGAAAAGACTGGCAGTGGTTATTTTGTCGAGCTCAAAAGGAGACTCAATCTCTGTAGCTTTGAACTTCTTATTCTTTGTGTCCTCATTGTTTTCTCCAGTTGTGCTAACTGGATGTTCTAACACCCATTCCTCACCCTGCAAACCCAATGAGCCACAAAGACCACCGCATTCACCTCTGAGCAACTTTATTTTAAATAAAGTCTAAGGGCAGACTTGGCTTTATTTTTTTTGTCATGAAGAATATCTGCCGAATCCACAGACTTTGAAAAGTAAGCTCAGCGAATGAGGGGCTGTGGCCTTCATTTCTGATGAGAACCAATTCAGCCCTGTAAGTCTGGATGAGTTGAAGGAGACTGCTCACAAGCCCAGGCTCCCGGCGCATGACATTTACCAATACGAGAGGGCTGGCTGAGATCAAGAAAGTCTTGCACACTCCGGCTTCTGTCAGATTGCATTTTATTGAAAAACCAGCAAAACAGTTTCATGCTTGCCAGTCATACGGCCACTTAGTGATATGTGTTAATTAATATGTGTCCAAACAGACAGTGACACTGTATATGGCCATATTTCTGTCCAAAAATATTAGAGATGTGATATGCATTCTATGTATTTTAAAACTGAATTTACGTAATAGACAACTTTCCTGTCATAAATACAGTCATTACAGAGCATAATATTTTCACCGTAGATAGTCACTATAGATAGTCACTATTGTCACTACAGATAGTGACATAATCTACATATTGAATTTATATTGTTTTATTATCATATCTATTCCAATGATTTTTTTCATTCTATAACATTTTCCATATTTAGTAAACATTTAATAATAAATGTATATTATTTGCTGTAATTCTATAGGAATTATCTCTAATTGGTTTTCTATTTCATTTCCACTTTATGGAATAATTGTTTTGTATGAAATACAATACATGTATATATGTATATATTTTAGAAGTATATCTATGTAATAAAAATTTTGCCTCTCATAAATGCAGTAACTTTAGAGCATGAATATGTGTCACAACAGGTAGTGACATTATATATGTGCTCTATCTTTTTATAAAATGATACGATCATTGATAAACTATTGTTATCATTTGTATCTATTCAAAACAGAACTCTATCATTTGTATCTATTAAAAACACATCTGTTCCTAAAAATCTTTGTAGTTATATATATATATATATATATATATATATATATACACTCTAGTTATATATATATATATCTATTTGTCTGTGTATCCCATTCCTTCTTCTTTGTCATGGCACTAAAAAGCGATCGTCTGCCAGCAGCTGCACGCCCCATGAGCACACACATGCAAAGGACAACAAGAGGGCGCGGTGAGGGCCTTGGAACACAAGCCCTGTGAGGAACAAGTGAGGGAGCTGGAGCTGTTTAGCCTGGAGAAACAGAGACTCGGAGGTGACCTTAGCCCCTCTCTACAACTGCCTGAAAGGTGGCTGTAGTCAGGTTGGGGTCGGTCTCTTTTTCCAGGCAGCAAGTGACGGAAGGAGAGGGCACAGTCTTAAGCTGTGCCAAGGGACGTTTAGGTTGGATGTTAAGCAAAAGGTTTTGACTGAAAGAGTGGCAAAAGTAGTGGAATTGTCTTCTCGGGGGAGGTGATGGAGTCACCATCCCTGGATGTGTTGAAAAAACCTTGGATGTGGCACTCAGTGTCATGGTTTAGTTGAGCTGGTGTTAGGGCATGGCTTGAACTTGATGATGTTAAATGGCTCTTGCGACCTAGCACTGCTGTGATTCTAGGAGCCCTGCTAACAGTGGCCATAGGCCAGCAACCTCGCCAGGTGATGGCGCAGATCAAGGTAGGCTTGCATGGCCTGGGAGTGGGCAGCCCGATCCTGCCACAGGCTGTGGAAGAGGTTGGATGGCCTAGCCATTCGTACATCTGGGGGCAGCCTGATCTCCTCTGGAAGCCTCTGGTTGCCCACAATAAAATGCTGCAGGTGTTTCTTTTGCAGAGCTAAGCGCAGCTGCTCCAGGACATCGGACAGCTGAAGCAGGAAATACCTGCTGTGCCACTGTGAGAGCGGTACGGTGTTCAGCTGGTGCATGATGATGGTCTTGATGGAATGGATGGAGAAGACCTTGCACTCCTGAAAAGCTGCAGCAAGGAGCTGCAGGCATTTGAGGTGCGAGCTGTCCTGAGGGAGCTGCCTGGCCATGTGCCGGAAGAACTTTGTCTCTGCCATGCTGTAGGTCTCAGGCCACACTGTGCTTGGGGTGTGGGCCCCTCGAGGCCGGCTGCTGATAAAGATGTCCGAGGTAAATCGCTGTAGCCCAAGCATCACTTGAACCTGGAAGCTTTCCTGGCCGTTGGACAGCCTGAGGTGGCAGAAGCGCTGGGAGCAGTGCAGCGCTAAATGCCAACTGCGTGACTCAGGCAAACGCTGCCAGCTTACTCCCAGCAGTCTGTAGAAGAAGTAGACCGTTTTCTCCACGTCAAGGTAGGAGCCGGTGCACAGCATGTCTAGGAGGTTGGGCTGCTCAGTTAGCATGCCAATCACGTCAGGGTGGTGGCGGAAGCACAGCATGTTCACACCCTCCTGCCCCCTCGGGCAGCTGCACACCAGCTCCACGCGGACGCGGAAGTTCCTGCCGGGCCTCAGCCAGTCAGTGTCACGCTCCAGGCGGAAGATGTGGCCTGAGGGAGCAGTCAGGGGTACAAGCACATGGTACACACTTTCCTCCCCGCTCTCAGTCCAGCCTTCAAAGGCACTGCCAAAACCAATGGCTTGGTGCAGCACCGGGAAGAAAGTCCCAACCAAGGCACGCCTGAGGGCACTTAGCAATTTCTCCATCATGGCCGTTGTCCTGTCGCAGCCTGCCTGCAGGTCCTGTACAGGCCACTGTATGCGCTCCTCCAGAAGCCATGCCAGATCGTATGACCGTGCCTCGTCCTCTTCGTCCGTCTCCTTTTCCTTCTCCCGCTCGCCGTTGACCTCTGCCTCACACCTTCTCTTCCTCCACATAAACCAAAGGGGCAAGAGAAGAAGCAAGAGCCCAACAAGTGCCCAGACCTGCCAGGCCTGCAAGGCAGACCAGAGCAGGTCTCCCCAGGATGGGCCACTCTGCATCAGGGCGAGCTGCTCCACCTCCAGCTCCAGCCGAATCCTCTCATGTTCCTGGAGCTTTGCACGCTCCTCCATGAGCAGACGCGTCGCCTCGTCCAAATCGTCCCCCACGGGCTGTGGGTAGTGGACTATGCTTTGCAAGAGCAAGAACCACAATACCCAGGTATCCATGGTCTGCAGGAGGATAGAGAGAAGGCCGTGAGGGGAGCGGGGAAAGAGGCAGCTGGCAGTGGGAGCAGCAGGTCTGGGAGTCCCAGGGATCTGGGGGCAGCAAGGCCTGTCCCACTGCCCCAGCAGCAGCAGCAGTAGCAGCTGGTACCCTAGCCAAGGCTCTACCATGAGGGGCTGTCCCTGCATGCAGCGGGGAGAACCCAGCCCCAGGTGCAGCGTTTCTGCCCCGGCCCTTGTCCCCAGCACAGCCTGCCCGCCACATGTGCACTCACCGCTTGCAGAAGCAATACAGGGCCAGAGTTACCTGCTGGGGCCTTTTCCAGCTGCCCCCATTGTGAGGCGTCCCCTGTGACGTCACAGGTGCCGCAGCGCATCACAAGCCAGCCAACTGCACTCTTTGTCCCTACCCCAGCTCAGCCACTTAGAGTGGCCCTGGTTAAGGGCTTAAGGCTGCTTTGGAGTGAATCTTCTTCAAAGAACGTCCCTTGGTCTTTCTTTTGTCTTTCTGGCCTCCATTGCCAGTCTCCTAGATCTCCATGTTGGAAGGCACCCTTGGGGATCATTGAGTCTAAGCCTCGACTCCACACTGCTTGAGCTACCCTGAAATCTCTGCATCATGCGGCTTGAAAAAGTCCCTGAAGTTCACACAGTTCCACTGCAAACTTAACACTGCCTACTCCACCAGGTCCCCAGATGGCACATGCCCATGACTTTTAAACCTCTCTGAGGGGGGTGACTCAGCCATTGATTGCCCTAGGCAGCCTGTTGCCAAGCTTGAGATCCTTTTGTTGAAGGAATACTTCCTGGAGATCCAATCTAAATCTCCTTTGGCACAACTTGAGGTCATTTCCTCTGATCATATTGTTTGTTCCCTGGGCTGGTAAATCTAATGAGCCCCACTTAGCTACAAACTCCCTTCAGGCACCATCTGCATTGTGTCGGGTGCAGATGTTAGAGCTGTGAGACCAGCTCTTCCCAGAGGAGAGGAAAGGTGCTGCTTTTGCACTCTGGTCCCCGGGATGCAGTGGGACCAAATGGCTTGTCAGTGGGCAGAAGGCTGCCAGGAAGTGTTTCCATGCGAGGAGAACCTTGCTGCCAAATACATCACCCAAGGCAATCCGTCCCCTTCCAAGCAGAAGGAAAAATCAGAATTCTCCTTGTAGAAAATGGGAAGCTTAAGAGGGAAAGTCAGTGCCGGAATGTGCCAGGATACCCACGTGGGTTTTGCCAACCTGCAAGGCCAGACCGTGAAGGTGGGATCCCGGCAGCCAAGAGATGGCCTCTTGCTCTGGGGCCTTCCGTGGAACTGGCAGCACAGATGAGAGCCTTTCCTTGGCCTTGGCCTTCAGCAAGGCCACAGTGTGGGCAAAGCCCGAAGTCCCTAAGAAAGCAGCTCAGATTTACACTGGGCAGCCTGAAGGATGCCCGAGGACAGACAAGCTCAACAAGGTGCTAGTGCAGTAGAGCTTAGGCTACAGCTTTCTGCCCTTGTATCTCTGGAGCCTTGCAGGGGAAGGCCGCATGGCTTGGGGTGACTTTCAGCAGCTCTCCTGCTAACAGCCCCGGGCCCGCCAGGCTGTTTGGTCTCAGGCCTGGCAAGAGCAGAAAGAAGCCCCCAAAGCCTGGCTTCGTAGAGCCCTGAGACAAGCAAAGATGAGGAGAGCGCAGAGAAGAGGCCATCAGCAGTGCACAGCAGCTTCTTGCTGAATGACAATAAATGACAGAAAATTCAAACATTATGATGGTTTGGGGTTTGTGTTGTGCTTTTTTTGGAGCCTTTTCCCCCCGCCACAGGAAAACGTGTGGCATTTTCCGTGTTGCGCACCTGGGTTTGAATGGTCTGCTCTTGGTGCTGCCTAGACAAAACTCAAAACTGTGCCTTTGCCCCTCTCCTTACTCTGTTATCATTTGGCATTTCTAGGGGTTTTTGGGTAACACCATTTCTTTTTCCTCACCTTGTGCTCAGGAGCTGGGAGGGCCGCCAATCTCCCTCCCTCCAGCCCAGCTTGGCCCTGAAAGGTTTCTGCAGTAGGGTAGCGCGGTATGTTGCCAGTGGCTCAGCTGCCAGCACCTGATTTTGGCAGAGCCCAAACCTCACGGCAACGCTGCAGGAATCACTGCCCCACCGCCCATCTTGTCCAGGTCTGGAGCTCATTTAAATGGTGGGGTTTTTAATCTAGCTGCCTGAAGAAAGAAACAGTCCTATGGCAGAGGGAGCTTGAGGCTGTAATTTAGGGATCAAGCAGCAGGTGGGGACAGGACTGGTTAAAGCTAAGCCGACCACAGGTGTCATGGCAAGAGGCAGTCGTGCCGTCCTGGTTGCCTGTGTAATGTGCCCCTTCCATTGGCTTTGGGATGTGATGCATTTGGAAAGAAGGCGGGGTTTTAATGGAAAACCGCTCCGAATATTCACACAGTCCTCTCAGAGGTAAAAGTGAACTTGGCTTTATTTCTATCTTTAGCACGCTCTTACAGGGTCCCACAGGGTTCGCGCAGCTTAACCAGCTACTATTGGCCAATACGTTTTGTTGATCCTTCCTTTTCTTGTCCACAACATCATTGTTTTTCTTCATTCTCGCTGCTCCAGGAAAGTTCCAAGAGCACTGTCCCCGGAATTGTCGTCTGGCTTGAAAGCTGGGTCGTGCAGACAGGCTTTTACTAGAATACCTCAATAGATATATAATGTTCCTATAATAAGAATACTTAATTAGTCTTACTAAAAACTGTCACAAGCAGTGCATAGCACTTAGAGAAGAATTATGAATAATGACATTCTAATGAAATATTATCAATATAATTGGAATTGATAGTAAAATACTTGAAGATTTCTTACTGCTGCATCAGGAAACTTCCCTTATTCTGGAGTGCTGATTTTTCTGGATTCTTCTTATTGGGTTTACATCCTCATGGTCAAGAACCATTTTTTCACATACAAATCTCTCAGTGCCTTCCAAGAGTGAGCTGAGTGACTGTTTGCAAAGAGCAGCAGTTTCATTCAGTGAAGCATGGTTTGTGTTCTTCTGAAAAGACTGGCAGTGGTTATTTTGTCGAGCTCAAAAGGAGACTCAATCTCTGTAGCTTTGAACTTCTTATTCTTTGTGTCCTCATTGTTTTCTCCAGTTGTGCTAACTGGATGTTCTAACACCCATTCCTCACCCTGCAAACCCAATGAGCCACAAAGACCACCGCATTCACCTCTGAGCAACTTTATTTTAAATAAAGTCTAAGGGCAGACTTGGCTTTATTTTTTTTGTCATGAAGAATATCTGCCGAATCCACAGACTTTGAAAAGTAAGCTCAGCGAATGAGGGGCTGTGGCCTTCATTTCTGATGAGAACCAATTCAGCCCTGTAAGTCTGGATGAGTTGAAGGAGACTGCTCACAAGCCCAGGCTCCCGGCGCATGACATTTACCAATACGAGAGGGCTGGCTGAGATCAAGAAAGTCTTGCACACTCCGGCTTCTGTCAGATTGCATTTTATTGAAAAACCAGCAAAACAGTTTCATGCTTGCCAGTCATACGGCCACTTAGTGATATGTGTTAATTAATATGTGTCCAAACAGACAGTGACACTGTATATGGCCATATTTCTGTCCAAAAATATTAGAGATGTGATATGCATTCTATGTATTTTAAAACTGAATTTACGTAATAGACAACTTTCCTGTCATAAATACAGTCATTACAGAGCATAATATTTTCACCGTAGATAGTCACTATAGATAGTCACTATTGTCACTACAGATAGTGACATAATCTACATATTGAATTTATATTGTTTTATTATCATATCTATTCCAATGATTTTTTTCATTCTATAACATTTTCCATATTTAGTAAACATTTAATAATAAATATATATTATTTGCTGTAATTCTATAGGAATTATCTCTAATTGGTTTTCTATTTCATTTCCACTTTATGGAATAATTGTTTTGTATGAAATACAATACATGTATATATGTATATATTTTAGAAGTATATCTATGTAATAAAAATTTTGCCTCTCATAAATGCAGTAACTTTAGAGCATGAATATGTGTCACAACAGGTAGTGACATTATATATGTGCTCTATCTTTTTATAAAATGATACGATCATTGATAAACTATTGTTATCATTTGTATCTATTCAAAACAGAACTCTATCATTTGTATCTATTAAAAACACATCTGTTCCTAAAAATCTTTGTAGTTATATATATATATATATATATATATATATACACTCTAGTTATATATATATATATCTATTTGTCTGTGTATCCCATTCCTTCTTCTTTGTCATGGCACTAAAAAGCGATCGTCTGCCAGCAGCTGCACGCCCCATGAGCACACACATGCAAAGGACAACAAGAGGGCGCGGTGAGGGCCTTGGAACACAAGCCCTGTGAGGAACAAGTGAGGGAGCTGGAGCTGTTTAGCCTGGAGAAACAGAGACTCGGAGGTGACCTTAGCCCCTCTCTACAACTGCCTGAAAGGTGGCTGTAGTCAGGTTGGGGTCGGTCTCTTTTTCCAGGCAGCAAGTGACGGAAGGAGAGGGCACAGTCTTAAGCTGTGCCAAGGGACGTTTAGGTTGGATGTTAAGCAAAAGGTTTTGACTGAAAGAGTGGCAAAAGTAGTGGAATTGTCTTCTCGGGGGAGGTGATGGAGTCACCATCCCTGGATGTGTTGAAAAAACCTTGGATGTGGCACTCAGTGTCATGGTTTAGTTGAGCTGGTGTTAGGGCATGGCTTGAACTTGATGATGTTAAATGGCTCTTGCGACCTAGCACTGCTGTGATTCTAGGAGCCCTGCTAACAGTGGCCATAGGCCAGCAACCTCGCCAGGTGATGGCGCAGATCAAGGTAGGCTTGCATGGCCTGGGAGTGGGCAGCCCGATCCTGCCACAGGCTGTGGAAGAGGTTGGATGGCCTAGCCATTCGTACATCTGGGGGCAGCCTGATCTCCTCTGGAAGCCTCTGGTTGCCCACAATAAAATGCTGCAGGTGTTTCTTTTGCAGAGCTAAGCGCAGCTGCTCCAGGACATCGGACAGCTGAAGCAGGAAATACCTGCTGTGCCACTGTGAGAGCGGTACGGTGTTCAGCTGGTGCATGATGATGGTCTTGATGGAATGGATGGAGAAGACCTTGCACTCCTGAAAAGCTGCAGCAAGGAGCTGCAGGCATTTGAGGTGCGAGCTGTCCTGAGGGAGCTGCCTGGCCATGTGCCGGAAGAACTTTGTCTCTGCCATGCTGTAGGTCTCAGGCCACACTGTGCTTGGGGTGTGGGCCCCTCGAGGCCGGCTGCTGATAAAGATGTCCGAGGTAAATCGCTGTAGCCCAAGCATCACTTGAACCTGGAAGCTTTCCTGGCCGTTGGACAGCCTGAGGTGGCAGAAGCGCTGGGAGCAGTGCAGCGCTAAATGCCAACTGCGTGACTCAGGCAAACGCTGCCAGCTTACTCCCAGCAGTCTGTAGAAGAAGTAGACCGTTTTCTCCACGTCAAGGTAGGAGCCGGTGCACAGCATGTCTAGGAGGTTGGGCTGCTCAGTTAGCATGCCAATCACGTCAGGGTGGTGGCGGAAGCACAGCATGTTCACACCCTCCTGCCCCCTCGGGCAGCTGCACACCAGCTCCACGCGGACGCGGAAGTTCCTGCCGGGCCTCAGCCAGTCAGTGTCACGCTCCAGGCGGAAGATGTGGCCTGAGGGAGCAGTCAGGGGTACAAGCACATGGTACACACTTTCCTCCCCGCTCTCAGTCCAGCCTTCAAAGGCACTGCCAAAACCAATGGCTTGGTGCAGCACCGGGAAGAAAGTCCCAACCAAGGCACGCCTGAGGGCACTTAGCAATTTCTCCATCATGGCCGTTGTCCTGTCGCAGCCTGCCTGCAGGTCCTGTACAGGCCACTGTATGCGCTCCTCCAGAAGCCATGCCAGATCGTATGACCGTGTCTCGTCCTCTTCGTCCGTCTCCTTTTCCTTCTCCCGCTCGCCGTTGACCTCTGCCTCACACCTTCTCTTCCTCCACATAAACCAAAGGGGCAAGAGAAGAAGCAAGAGCCCAACAAGTGCCCAGACCTGCCAGGCCTGCAAGGCAGACCAGAGCAGGTCTCCCCAGGATGGGCCACTCTGCATCAGGGCGAGCTGCTCCACCTCCAGCTCCAGCCGAATCCTCTCATGTTCCTGGAGCTTTGCACGCTCCTCCATGAGCAGACGCGTCGCCTCGTCCAAATCGTCCCCCACGGGCTGTGGGTAGTGGACTATGCTTTGCAAGAGCAAGAACCACAATACCCAGGTATCCATGGTCTGCAGGAGGATAGAGAGAAGGCCGTGAGGGGAGCGGGGAAAGAGGCAGCTGGCAGTGGGAGCAGCAGGTCTGGGAGTCCCAGGGATCTGGGGGCAGCAAGGCCTGTCCCACTGCCCCAGCAGCAGCAGCAGTAGCAGCTGGTACCCTAGCCAAGGCTCTACCATGAGGGGCTGTCCCTGCATGCAGCGGGGAGAACCCAGCCCCAGGTGCAGCGTTTCTGCCCCGGCCCTTGTCCCCAGCACAGCCTGCCCGCCACATGTGCACTCACCGCTTGCAGAAGCAATACAGGGCCAGAGTTACCTGCTGGGGCCTTTTCCAGCTGCCCCCATTGTGAGGCGTCCCCTGTGACGTCACAGGTGCCGCAGCGCATCACAAGCCAGCCAACTGCACTCTTTGTCCCTACCCCAGCTCAGCCACTTAGAGTGGCCCTGGTTAAGGGCTTAAGGCTGCTTTGGAGTGAATCTTCTTCAAAGAACGTCCCTTGGTCTTTCTTTTGTCTTTCTGGCCTCCATTGCCAGTCTCCTAGATCTCCATGTTGGAAGGCACCCTTGGGGATCATTGAGTCTAAGCCTCGACTCCACACTGCTTGAGCTACCCTGAAATCTCTGCATCATGCGGCTTGAAAAAGTCCCTGAAGTTCACACAGTTCCACTGCAAACTTAACACTGCCTACTCCACCAGGTCCCCAGATGGCACATGCCCATGACTTTTAAACCTCTCTGAGGGGGGTGACTCAGCCATTGATTGCCCTAGGCAGCCTGTTGCCAAGCTTGAGATCCTTTTGTTGAAGGAATACTTCCTGGAGATCCAATCTAAATCTCCTTTGGCACAACTTGAGGTCATTTCCTCTGATCATATTGTTTGTTCCCTGGGCTGGTAAATCTAATGAGCCCCACTTAGCTACAAACTCCCTTCAGGCACCATCTGCATTGTGTCGGGTGCAGATGTTAGAGCTGTGAGACCAGCTCTTCCCAGAGGAGAGGAAAGGTGCTGCTTTTGCACTCTGGTCCCCGGGATGCAGTGGGACCAAATGGCTTGTCAGTGGGCAGAAGGCTGCCAGGAAGTGTTTCCATGCGAGGAGAACCTTGCTGCCAAATACATCACCCAAGGCAATCCGTCCCCTTCCAAGCAGAAGGAAAAATCAGAATTCTCCTTGTAGAAAATGGGAAGCTTAAGAGGGAAAGTCAGTGCCGGAATGTGCCAGGATACCCACGTGGGTTTTGCCAACCTGCAAGGCCAGACCGTGAAGGTGGGATCCCGGCAGCCAAGAGATGGCCTCTTGCTCTGGGGCCTTCCGTGGAACTGGCAGCACAGATGAGAGCCTTTCCTTGGCCTTGGCCTTCAGCAAGGCCACAGTGTGGGCAAAGCCCGAAGTCCCTAAGAAAGCAGCTCAGATTTACACTGGGCAGCCTGAAGGATGCCCGAGGACAGACAAGCTCAACAAGGTGCTAGTGCAGTAGAGCTTAGGCTACAGCTTTCTGCCCTTGTATCTCTGGAGCCTTGCAGGGGAAGGCCGCATGGCTTGGGGTGACTTTCAGCAGCTCTCCTGCTAACAGCCCCGGGCCCGCCAGGCTGTTTGGTCTCAGGCCTGGCAAGAGCAGAAAGAAGCCCCCAAAGCCTGGCTTCGTAGAGCCCTGAGACAAGCAAAGATGAGGAGAGCGCAGAGAAGAGGCCATCAGCAGTGCACAGCAGCTTCTTGCTGAATGACAATAAATGACAGAAAATTCAAACATTATGATGGTTTGGGGTTTGTGTTGTGCTTTTTTTGGAGCCTTTTCCCCCCGCCACAGGAAAACGTGTGGCATTTTCCGTGTTGCGCACCTGGGTTTGAATGGTCTGCTCTTGGTGCTGCCTAGACAAAACTCAAAACTGTGCCTTTGCCCCTCTCCTTACTCTGTTATCATTTGGCATTTCTAGGGGTTTTTGGGTAACACCATTTCTTTTTCCTCACCTTGTGCTCAGGAGCTGGGAGGGCCGCCAATCTCCCTCCCTCCAGCCCAGCTTGGCCCTGAAAGGTTTCTGCAGTAGGGTAGCGCGGTATGTTGCCAGTGGCTCAGCTGCCAGCACCTGATTTTGGCAGAGCCCAAACCTCACGGCAACGCTGCAGGAATCACTGCCCCACCGCCCATCTTGTCCAGGTCTGGAGCTCATTTAAATGGTGGGGTTTTTAATCTAGCTGCCTGAAGAAAGAAACAGTCCTATGGCAGAGGGAGCTTGAGGCTGTAATTTAGGGATCAAGCAGCAGGTGGGGACAGGACTGGTTAAAGCTAAGCCGACCACAGGTGTCATGGCAAGAGGCAGTCGTGCCGTCCTGGTTGCCTGTGTAATGTGCCCCTTCCATTGGCTTTGGGATGTGATGCATTTGGAAAGAAGGCGGGGTTTTAATGGAAAACCGCTCCGAATATTCACACAGTCCTCTCAGAGGTAAAAGTGAACTTGGCTTTATTTCTATCTTTAGCACGCTCTTACAGGGTCCCACAGGGTTCGCGCAGCTTAACCAGCTACTATTGGCCAATACGTTTTGTTGATCCTTCCTTTTCTTGTCCACAACATCATTGTTTTTCTTCATTCTCGCTGCTCCAGGAAAGTTCCAAGAGCACTGTCCCCGGAATTGTCGTCTGGCTTGAAAGCTGGGTCGTGCAGACAGGCTTTTACTAGAATACCTCAATAGATATATAATGTTCCTATAATAAGAATACTTAATTAGTCTTACTAAAAACTGTCACAAGCAGTGCATAGCACTTAGAGAAGAATTATGAATAATGACATTCTAATGAAATATTATCAATATAATTGGAATTGATAGTAAAATACTTGAAGATTTCTTACTGCTGCATCAGGAAACTTCCCTTATTCTGGAGTGCTGATTTTTCTGGATTCTTCTTATTGGGTTTACATCCTCATGGTCAAGAACCATTTTTTCACATACAAATCTCTCAGTGCCTTCCAAGAGTGAGCTGAGTGACTGTTTGCAAAGAGCAGCAGTTTCATTCAGTGAAGCATGGTTTGTGTTCTTCTGAAAAGACTGGCAGTGGTTATTTTGTCGAGCTCAAAAGGAGACTCAATCTCTGTAGCTTTGAACTTCTTATTCTTTGTGTCCTCATTGTTTTCTCCAGTTGTGCTAACTGGATGTTCTAACACCCATTCCTCACCCTGCAAACCCAATGAGCCACAAAGACCACCGCATTCACCTCTGAGCAACTTTATTTTAAATAAAGTCTAAGGGCAGACTTGGCTTTATTTTTTTTGTCATGAAGAATATCTGCCGAATCCACAGACTTTGAAAAGTAAGCTCAGCGAATGAGGGGCTGTGGCCTTCATTTCTGATGAGAACCAATTCAGCCCTGTAAGTCTGGATGAGTTGAAGGAGACTGCTCACAAGCCCAGGCTCCCGGCGCATGACATTTACCAATACGAGAGGGCTGGCTGAGATCAAGAAAGTCTTGCACACTCCGGCTTCTGTCAGATTGCATTTTATTGAAAAACCAGCAAAACAGTTTCATGCTTGCCAGTCATACGGCCACTTAGTGATATGTGTTAATTAATATGTGTCCAAACAGACAGTGACACTGTATATGGCCATATTTCTGTCCAAAAATATTAGAGATGTGATATGCATTCTATGTATTTTAAAACTGAATTTACGTAATAGACAACTTTCCTGTCATAAATACAGTCATTACAGAGCATAATATTTTCACCGTAGATAGTCACTATAGATAGTCACTATTGTCACTACAGATAGTGACATAATCTACATATTGAATTTATATTGTTTTATTATCATATCTATTCCAATGATTTTTTTCATTCTATAACATTTTCCATATTTAGTAAACATTTAATAATAAATATATATTATTTGCTGTAATTCTATAGGAATTATCTCTAATTGGTTTTCTATTTCATTTCCACTTTATGGAATAATTGTTTTGTATGAAATACAATACATGTATATATGTATATATTTTAGAAGTATATCTATGTAATAAAAATTTTGCCTCTCATAAATGCAGTAACTTTAGAGCATGAATATGTGTCACAACAGGTAGTGACATTATATATGTGCTCTATCTTTTTATAAAATGATACGATCATTGATAAACTATTGTTATCATTTGTATCTATTCAAAACAGAACTCTATCATTTGTATCTATTAAAAACACATCTGTTCCTAAAAATCTTTGTAGTTATATATATATATATATATATATATATATATATATATATATACACTCTAGTTATATATATATATATCTATTTGTCTGTGTATCCCATTCCTTCTTCTTTGTCATGGCACTAAAAAGCGATCGTCTGCCAGCAGCTGCACGCCCCATGAGCACACACATGCAAAGGACAACAAGAGGGCGCGGTGAGGGCCTTGGAACACAAGCCCTGTGAGGAACAAGTGAGGGAGCTGGAGCTGTTTAGCCTGGAGAAACAGAGACTCGGAGGTGACCTTAGCCCCTCTCTACAACTGCCTGAAAGGTGGCTGTAGTCAGGTTGGGGTCGGTCTCTTTTTCCAGGCAGCAAGTGACGGAAGGAGAGGGCACAGTCTTAAGCTGTGCCAAGGGACGTTTAGGTTGGATGTTAAGCAAAAGGTTTTGACTGAAAGAGTGGCAAAAGTAGTGGAATTGTCTTCTCGGGGGAGGTGATGGAGTCACCATCCCTGGATGTGTTGAAAAAACCTTGGATGTGGCACTCAGTGTCATGGTTTAGTTGAGCTGGTGTTAGGGCATGGCTTGAACTTGATGATGTTAAATGGCTCTTGCGACCTAGCACTGCTGTGATTCTAGGAGCCCTGCTAACAGTGGCCATAGGCCAGCAACCTCGCCAGGTGATGGCGCAGATCAAGGTAGGCTTGCATGGCCTGGGAGTGGGCAGCCCGATCCTGCCACAGGCTGTGGAAGAGGTTGGATGGCCTAGCCATTCGTACATCTGGGGGCAGCCTGATCTCCTCTGGAAGCCTCTGGTTGCCCACAATAAAATGCTGCAGGTGTTTCTTTTGCAGAGCTAAGCGCAGCTGCTCCAGGACATCGGACAGCTGAAGCAGGAAATACCTGCTGTGCCACTGTGAGAGCGGTACGGTGTTCAGCTGGTGCATGATGATGGTCTTGATGGAATGGATGGAGAAGACCTTGCACTCCTGAAAAGCTGCAGCAAGGAGCTGCAGGCATTTGAGGTGCGAGCTGTCCTGAGGGAGCTGCCTGGCCATGTGCCGGAAGAACTTTGTCTCTGCCATGCTGTAGGTCTCAGGCCACACTGTGCTTGGGGTGTGGGCCCCTCGAGGCCGGCTGCTGATAAAGATGTCCGAGGTAAATCGCTGTAGCCCAAGCATCACTTGAACCTGGAAGCTTTCCTGGCCGTTGGACAGCCTGAGGTGGCAGAAGCGCTGGGAGCAGTGCAGCGCTAAATGCCAACTGCGTGACTCAGGCAAACGCTGCCAGCTTACTCCCAGCAGTCTGTAGAAGAAGTAGACCGTTTTCTCCACGTCAAGGTAGGAGCCGGTGCACAGCATGTCTAGGAGGTTGGGCTGCTCAGTTAGCATGCCAATCACGTCAGGGTGGTGGCGGAAGCACAGCATGTTCACACCCTCCTGCCCCCTCGGGCAGCTGCACACCAGCTCCACGCGGACGCGGAAGTTCCTGCCGGGCCTCAGCCAGTCAGTGTCACGCTCCAGGCGGAAGATGTGGCCTGAGGGAGCAGTCAGGGGTACAAGCACATGGTACACACTTTCCTCCCCGCTCTCAGTCCAGCCTTCAAAGGCACTGCCAAAACCAATGGCTTGGTGCAGCACCGGGAAGAAAGTCCCAACCAAGGCACGCCTGAGGGCACTTAGCAATTTCTCCATCATGGCCGTTGTCCTGTCGCAGCCTGCCTGCAGGTCCTGTACAGGCCACTGTATGCGCTCCTCCAGAAGCCATGCCAGATCGTATGACCGTGCCTCGTCCTCTTCGTCCGTCTCCTTTTCCTTCTCCCGCTCGCCGTTGACCTCTGCCTCACACCTTCTCTTCCTCCACATAAACCAAAGGGGCAAGAGAAGAAGCAAGAGCCCAACAAGTGCCCAGACCTGCCAGGCCTGCAAGGCAGACCAGAGCAGGTCTCCCCAGGATGGGCCACTCTGCATCAGGGCGAGCTGCTCCACCTCCAGCTCCAGCCGAATCCTCTCATGTTCCTGGAGCTTTGCACGCTCCTCCATGAGCAGACGCGTCGCCTCGTCCAAATCGTCCCCCACGGGCTGTGGGTAGTGGACTATGCTTTGCAAGAGCAAGAACCACAATACCCAGGTATCCATGGTCTGCAGGAGGATAGAGAGAAGGCCGTGAGGGGAGCGGGGAAAGAGGCAGCTGGCAGTGGGAGCAGCAGGTCTGGGAATCCCAGGGATCTGGGGGCAGCAAGGCCTGTCCCACTGCCCCAGCAGCAGCAGCAGTAGCAGCTGGTACCCTAGCCAAGGCTCTACCATGAGGGGCTGTCCCTGCATGCAGCGGGGAGAACCCAGCCCCAGGTGCAGCGTTTCTGCCCCGGCCCTTGTCCCCAGCACAGCCTGCCCGCCACATGTGCACTCACCGCTTGCAGAAGCAATACAGGGCCAGAGTTACCTGCTGGGGCCTTTTCCAGCTGCCCCCATTGTGAGGCGTCCCCTGTGACGTCACAGGTGCCGCAGCGCATCACAAGCCAGCCAACTGCACTCTTTGTCCCTACCCCAGCTCAGCCACTTAGAGTGGCCCTGGTTAAGGGCTTAAGGCTGCTTTGGAGTGAATCTTCTTCAAAGAACGTCCCTTGGTCTTTCTTTTGTCTTTCTGGCCTCCATTGCCAGTCTCCTAGATCTCCATGTTGGAAGGCACCCTTGGGGATCATTGAGTCAAAGCCTCGACTCCACACTGCTTGAGCTACCCTGAAATCTCTGCATCATGCGGCTTGAAAAAGTCCCTGAAGTTCACACAGTTCCACTGCAAACTTAACACTGCCTACTCCACCAGGTCCCCAGATGGCACATGCCCATGACTTTTAAACCTCTCTGAGGGGGGTGACTCAGCCATTGATTGCCCTAGGCAGCCTGTTGCCAAGCTTGAGATCCTTTTGTTGAAGGAATACTTCCTGGAGATCCAATCTAAATCTCCTTTGGCACAACTTGAGGTCATTTCCTCTGATCATATTGTTTGTTCCCTGGGCTGGTAAATCTAATGAGCCCCACTTAGCTACAAACTCCCTTCAGGCACCATCTGCATTGTGTCGGGTGCAGATGTTAGAGCTGTGAGACCAGCTCTTCCCAGAGGAGAGGAAAGGTGCTGCTTTTGCACTCTGGTCCCCGGGATGCAGTGGGACCAAATGGCTTGTCAGTGGGCAGAAGGCTGCCAGGAAGTGTTTCCATGCGAGGAGAACCTTGCTGCCAAATACATCACCCAAGGCAATCCGTCCCCTTCCAAGCAGAAGGAAAAATCAGAATTCTCCTTGTAGAAAATGGGAAGCTTAAGAGGGAAAGTCAGTGCCGGAATGTGCCAGGATACCCACGTGGGTTTTGCCAACCTGCAAGGCCAGACCGTGAAGGTGGGATCCCGGCAGCCAAGAGATGGCCTCTTGCTCTGGGGCCTTCCGTGGAACTGGCAGCACAGATGAGAGCCTTTCCTTGGCCTTGGCCTTCAGCAAGGCCACAGTGTGGGCAAAGCCCGAAGTCCCTAAGAAAGCAGCTCAGATTTACACTGGGCAACCTGAAGGATGCCCGAGGACAGACAAGCTCAACAAGGTGCTAGTGCAGTAGAGCTTAGGCTACAGCTTTCTGCCCTTGTATCTCTGGAGCCTTGCAGGGGAAGGCCGCATGGCTTGGGGTGACTTTCAGCAGCTCTCCTGCTAACAGCCCCGGGCCCGCCAGGCTGTTTGGTCTCAGGCCTGGCAAGAGCAGAAAGAAGCCCCCAAAGCCTGGCTTCGTAGAGCCCTGAGACAAGCAAAGATGAGGAGAGCGCAGAGAAGAGGCCATCAGCAGTGCACAGCAGCTTCTTGCTGAATGACAATAAATGACAGAAAATTCAAACATTATGATGGTTTGGGGTTTGTGTTGTGCTTTTTTTGGAGCCTTTTCCCCCCGCCACAGGAAAACGTGTGGCATTTTCCGTGTTGCGCACCTGGGTTTGAATGGTCTGCTCTTGGTGCTGCCTAGACAAAACTCAAAACTGTGCCTTTGCCCCTCTCCTTACTCTGTTATCATTTGGCATTTCTAGGGGTTTTTGGGTAACACCATTTCTTTTTCCTCACCTTGTGCTCAGGAGCTGGGAGGGCCGCCAATCTCCCTCCCTCCAGCCCAGCTTGGCCCTGAAAGGTTTCTGCAGTAGGGTAGCGCGGTATGTTGCCAGTGGCTCAGCTGCCAGCACCTGATTTTGGCAGAGCCCAAACCTCACGGCAACGCTGCAGGAATCACTGCCCCACCGCCCATCTTGTCCAGGTCTGGAGCTCATTTAAATGGTGGGGTTTTTAATCTAGCTGCCTGAAGAAAGAAACAGTCCTATGGCAGAGGGAGCTTGAGGCTGTAATTTAGGGATCAAGCAGCAGGTGGGGACAGGACTGGTTAAAGCTAAGCCGACCACAGGTGTCATGGCAAGAGGCAGTCGTGCCGTCCTGGTTGCCTGTGTAATGTGCCCCTTCCATTGGCTTTGGGATGTGATGCATTTGGAAAGAAGGCGGGGTTTTAATGGAAAACCGCTCCGAATATTCACAGAGTCCTCTCAGAGGTAAAAGTGAACTTGGCTTTATTTCTATCTTTAGCACGCTCTTACAGGGTCCCACAGGGTTCGCGCAGCTTAACCAGCTACTATTGGCCAATACGTTTTGTTGATCCTTCCTTTTCTTGTCCACAACATCATTGTTTTTCTTCATTCTCGCTGCTCCAGGAAAGTTCCAAGAGCACTGTCCCCGGAATTGTCGTCTGGCTTGAAAGCTGGGTCGTGCAGACAGGCTTTTACTAGAATACCTCAATAGATATATAATGTTCCTATAATAAGAATACTTAATTAGTCTTACTAAAAACTGTCACAAGCAGTGCATAGCACTTAGAGAAGAATTATGAATAATGACATTCTAATGAAATATTATCAATATAATTGGAATTGATAGTAAAATACTTGAAGATTTCTTACTGCTGCATCAGGAAACTTCCCTTATTCTGGAGTGCTGATTTTTCTGGATTCTTCTTATTGGGTTTACATCCTCATGGTCAAGAACCATTTTTTCACATACAAATCTCTCAGTGCCTTCCAAGAGTGAGCTGAGTGACTGTTTGCAAAGAGCAGCAGTTTCATTCAGTGAAGCATGGTTTGTGTTCTTCTGAAAAGACTGGCAGTGGTTATTTTGTCGAGCTCAAAAGGAGACTCAATCTCTGTAGCTTTGAACTTCTTATTCTTTGTGTCCTCATTGTTTTCTCCAGTTGTGCTAACTGGATGTTCTAACACCCATTCCTCACCCTGCAAACCCAATGAGCCACAAAGACCACCGCATTCACCTCTGAGCAACTTTATTTTAAATAAAGTCTAAGGGCAGACTTGGCTTTATTTTTTTTGTCATGAAGAATATCTGCCGAATCCACAGACTTTGAAAAGTAAGCTCAGCGAATGAGGGGCTGTGGCCTTCATTTCTGATGAGAACCAATTCAGCCCTGTAAGTCTGGATGAGCTGAAGGAGACTGCTCACAAGCCCAGGCTCCCGGCGCATGACATTTACCAATACGAGAGGGCTGGCTGAGATCAAGAAAGTCTTGCACACTCCGGCTTCTGTCAGATTGCATTTTATTGAAAAACCAGCAAAACAGTTTCATGCTTGCCAGTCATACGGCCACTTAGTGATATGTGTTAATTAATATGTGTCCAAACAGACAGTGACACTGTATATGGCCATATTTCTGTCCAAAAATATTAGAGATGTGATATGCATTCTATGTATTTTAAAACTGAATTTACGTAATAGACAACTTTCCTGTCATAAATACAGTCATTACAGAGCATAATATTTTCACCGTAGATAGTCACTATAGATAGTCACTATTGTCACTACAGATAGTGACATAATCTACATATTGAATTTATATTGTTTTATTATCATATCTATTCCAATGATTTTTTTCATTCTATAACATTTTCCATATTTAGTAAACATTTAATAATAAATATATATTATTTGCTGTAATTCTATAGGAATTATCTCTAATTGGTTTTCTATTTCATTTCCACTTTATGGAATAATTGTTTTGTATGAAATACAATACATGTATATATGTATATATTTTAGAAGTATATCTATGTAATAAAAATTTTGCCTCTCATAAATGCAGTAACTTTAGAGCATGAATATGTGTCACAACAGGTAGTGACATTATATATGTGCTCTATCTTTTTATAAAATGATACGATCATTGATAAACTATTGTTATCATTTGTATCTATTCAAAACAGAACTCTATCATTTGTATCTATTAAAAACACATCTGTTCCTAAAAATCTTTGTAGTTATATATATATATATATATATATATATATATATACACTCTAGTTATATATATATATATCTATTTGTCTGTGTATCCCATTCCTTCTTCTTTGTCATGGCACTAAAAAGCGATCGTCTGCCAGCAGCTGCACGCCCCATGAGCACACACATGCAAAGGACAACAAGAGGGCGCGGTGAGGGCCTTGGAACACAAGCCCTGTGAGGAACAAGTGAGGGAGCTGGAGCTGTTTAGCCTGGAGAAACAGAGACTCGGAGGTGACCTTAGCCCCTCTCTACAACTGCCTGAAAGGTGGCTGTAGTCAGGTTGGGGTCGGTCTCTTTTTCCAGGCAGCAAGTGACGGAAGGAGAGGGCACAGTCTTAAGCTGTGCCAAGGGACGTTTAGGTTGGATGTTAAGCAAAAGGTTTTGACTGAAAGAGTGGCAAAAGTAGTGGAATTGTCTTCTCGGGGGAGGTGATGGAGTCACCATCCCTGGATGTGTTGAAAAAACCTTGGATGTGGCACTCAGTGTCATGGTTTAGTTGAGCTGGTGTTAGGGCATGGCTTGAACTTGATGATGTTAAATGGCTCTTGCGACCTAGCACTGCTGTGATTCTAGGAGCCCTGCTAACAGTGGCCATAGGCCAGCAACCTCGCCAGGTGATGGCGCAGATCAAGGTAGGCTTGCATGGCCTGGGAGTGGGCAGCCCGATCCTGCCACAGGCTGTGGAAGAGGTTGGATGGCCTAGCCATTCGTACATCTGGGGGCAGCCTGATCTCCTCTGGAAGCCTCTGGTTGCCCACAATAAAATGCTGCAGGTGTTTCTTTTGCAGAGCTAAGCGCAGCTGCTCCAGGACATCGGACAGCTGAAGCAGGAAATACCTGCTGTGCCACTGTGAGAGCGGTACGGTGTTCAGCTGGTGCATGATGATGGTCTTGATGGAATGGATGGAGAAGACCTTGCACTCCTGAAAAGCTGCAGCAAGGAGCTGCAGGCATTTGAGGTGCGAGCTGTCCTGAGGGAGCTGCCTGGCCATGTGCCGGAAGAACTTTGTCTCTGCCATGCTGTAGGTCTCAGGCCACACTGTGCTTGGGGTGTGGGCCCCTCGAGGCCGGCTGCTGATAAAGATGTCCGAGGTAAATCGCTGTAGCCCAAGCATCACTTGAACCTGGAAGCTTTCCTGGCCGTTGGACAGCCTGAGGTGGCAGAAGCGCTGGGAGCAGTGCAGCGCTAAATGCCAACTGCGTGACTCAGGCAAACGCTGCCAGCTTACTCCCAGCAGTCTGTAGAAGAAGTAGACCGTTTTCTCCACGTCAAGGTAGGAGCCGGTGCACAGCATGTCTAGGAGGTTGGGCTGCTCAGTTAGCATGCCAATCACGTCAGGGTGGTGGCGGAAGCACAGCATGTTCACACCCTCCTGCCCCCTCGGGCAGCTGCACACCAGCTCCACGCGGACGCGGAAGTTCCTGCCGGGCCTCAGCCAGTCAGTGTCACGCTCCAGGCGGAAGATGTGGCCTGAGGGAGCAGTCAGGGGTACAAGCACATGGTACACACTTTCCTCCCCGCTCTCAGTCCAGCCTTCAAAGGCACTGCCAAAACCAATGGCTTGGTGCAGCACCGGGAAGAAAGTCCCAACCAAGGCACGCCTGAGGGCACTTAGCAATTTCTCCATCATGGCCGTTGTCCTGTCGCAGCCTGCCTGCAGGTCCTGTACAGGCCACTGTATGCGCTCCTCCAGAAGCCATGCCAGATCGTATGACCGTGTCTCGTCCTCTTCGTCCGTCTCCTTTTCCTTCTCCCGCTCGCCGTTGACCTCTGCCTCACACCTTCTCTTCCTCCACATAAACCAAAGGGGCAAGAGAAGAAGCAAGAGCCCAACAAGTGCCCAGACCTGCCAGGCCTGCAAGGCAGACCAGAGCAGGTCTCCCCAGGATGGGCCACTCTGCATCAGGGCGAGCTGCTCCACCTCCAGCTCCAGCCGAATCCTCTCATGTTCCTGGAGCTTTGCACGCTCCTCCATGAGCAGACGCGTCGCCTCGTCCAAATCGTCCCCCACGGGCTGTGGGTAGTGGACTATGCTTTGCAAGAGCAAGAACCACAATACCCAGGTATCCATGGTCTGCAGGAGGATAGAGAGAAGGCCGTGAGGGGAGCGGGGAAAGAGGCAGCTGGCAGTGGGAGCAGCAGGTCTGGGAGTCCCAGGGATCTGGGGGCAGCAAGGCCTGTCCCACTGCCCCAGCAGCAGCAGCAGTAGCAGCTGGTACCCTAGCCAAGGCTCTACCATGAGGGGCTGTCCCTGCATGCAGCGGGGAGAACCCAGCCCCAGGTGCAGCGTTTCTGCCCCGGCCCTTGTCCCCAGCACAGCCTGCCCGCCACATGTGCACTCACCGCTTGCAGAAGCAATACAGGGCCAGAGTTACCTGCTGGGGCCTTGTCGTGGTTTTGAACCAGTAATTAACAAACAAGGGGGAAAGAAGAATTATTATTTTTCTGCTGTGAGATATGGATTAAAATAAGAGCAAACCAGGTATAAAACTTAAAAGGAATAAAGAGGAGTTTATTGACAAACTACAAGAATAAGAACACCAGAATAAACTTTTAGAAAAAACCTTTTCATTTCTCACTGCTCACTATTCCTTTGTTTACATGACAACAGAGACAAAAACTGTATAATTTTGATGGTTTAAACAGTTCTAATTCTTTTCATAGTCTTTTCCTCAATTTCTGTAGAGAAACAGAAGTTCCTTTCTGTTAATTTATGGAGTTTGTCACAAGAAAACTATTTTTGTTATAGTTTCTCGTTTCTCTGATATCAGCTGCTCAGAGCTACTGTTATTAAAGCCCACCCCTCCCATTCCACATCACTCTGAAATGTGTTATGGGTCATGAGTTTGAAGATAGCATTTTTAAGGATAAGTTAGTCAAAGGCAAAAAAGTATTCTTCATCTGCTTCTGTGAGCTTCACTAAGAAACAGTTTTTCTCATTGCCTCTCAAGGCTTCAAATTTCTCAGCACTTCACTATACCACAATTACTTCACTTATTACTTAAATTTACACTTTGAACACCTTATTCCTCTCCATACTCTATTATGAATTAAAGGGGTTTTTCTCAAGACTTCATTGTCCATTTCCATAGTTTTAACAGAAAGATATTTCAGCTTAATTAAAGCATCTCCTTAATTCTCTACCTTTCTTGAAGTCTCTTTTCTTTCTTGCCACTAGTAGTTTATAAAGTCTCTTTTCATGTTGATTACTTTCCTTTTCTCTCTCTGGATGAAAAGATTAATCCGCAAGTCTCATCTGGATAAGAAAGAGTTAAAATCTTGCCCAAGCTTTTTGTAGATGGTTCGGTGATCTCTGCTGAACAGGAGCTAGAGCCGTCTGCGCTGGAAAGTTCTTCATAGCTGCTTTCAGAGAGCGTGGTCTCTGTCTTTGCTTGCTGCAGGCTCAGAGTTTCTTTCCTCTTTCACTCAGCAGTTTTCTAGTGAATGTAGTTACAGCAAAACCTCCAGCTGAACCAGAGATCGGGCCGAGCCCGGCCCAGCCCGACCTAGCTCGGGGCAAGCCTCATCTCCCGGCCGGGAGACGAGAGACGCGGCGGGCCCGGCTCGGCCCCGGCCCGGCCCCTGCCCGGCCACATGGCTTGGGCAGAGAACCGGAGGCCAGCCGGAGCTCCGCCACGCTTTACAGTCAGGAAAAACAAAGGAGCACCACAGACTTCTGGGTGTACACTTTAAGGTGGGGTTCACGAGTTGATTCTACTTTTCAATGGCTAAAACTGCTGTCAATTCTCAGCAATGACCGATAATTGGTCAAGAGAAAAGACTCCCAGGAGACCCCAGCAACTTTAACTTTCTTAAAGGTAAAGGAACTTTATGACATTCCACCCCTTCAACTTGTGAACCCTCACCTAAAAAATTATCAATTATATTTAATATACAACTTAACACAATAAATTGACAGAAAAGAAGAAACAGAACATTCACTATTTTCCACCCCTAGACTTTTATTATCACTGCTATATATAAACTTAAGACAATTATGTTTTGCTCTTAATTAACCTTTTATCTCACAGTAACACTATTAATGTAGTGGTCTAGATTTGCTAATTTTGATTGCCCGCATTTCTCCACCAAGAAATGTCGTGGTTTTGAACCAGTAATTAACAAACAAGGGGGAAAGAAGAATTATTATTTTTCTGCTGTGAGATATGGATTAAAATAAGAGCAAACCAGGTATAAAACTTAAAAGGAATAAAGAGGAGTTTATTGACAAACTACAAGAATAAGAACACCAGAATAAACTTTTAGAAAAAACCTTTTCATTTCTCACTGCTCACTATTCCTTTGTTTACATGACAACAGAGACAAAAACTGTATAATTTTGATGGTTTAAACAGTTCTAATTCTTTTCATAGTCTTTTCCTCAATTTCTGTAGAGAAACAGAAGTTCCTTTCTGTTAATTTATGGAGTTTGTCACAAGAAAACTATTTTTGTTATAGTTTCTCGTTTCTCTGATATCAGCTGCTCAGAGCTACTGTTATTAAAGCCCACCCCTCCCATTCCACATCACTCTGAAATGTGTTATGGGTCATGAGTTTGAAGATAGCATTTTTAAGGATAAGTTAGTCAAAGGCAAAAAAGTATTCTTCATCTGCTTCTGTGAGCTTCACTAAGAAACAGTTTTTCTCATTGCCTCTCAAGGCTTCAAATTTCTCAGCACTTCACTATACCACAATTACTTCACTTATTACTTAAATTTACACTTTGAACACCTTATTCCTCTCCATACTCTATTATGAATTAAAGGGGTTTTTCTCAAGACTTCATTGTCCATTTCCATAGTTTTAACAGAAAGATATTTCAGCTTAATTAAAGCATCTCCTTAATTCTCTACCTTTCTTGAAGTCTCTTTTCTTTCTTGCCACTAGTAGTTTATAAAGTCTCTTTTCATGTTGATTACTTTCCTTTTCTCTCTCTGGATGAAAAGATTAATCCGCAAGTCTCATCTGGATAAGAAAGAGTTAAAATCTTGCCCAAGCTTTTTGTAGATGGTTCGGTGATCTCTGCTGAACAGGAGCTAGAGCCGTCTGCGCTGGAAAGTTCTTCATAGCTGCTTTCAGAGAGCGTGGTCTCTGTCTTTGCTTGCTGCAGGCTCAGAGTTTCTTTCCTCTTTCACTCAGCAGTTTTCTAGTGAATGTAGTTACAGCAAAACCTCCAGCTGAACCAGAGATCGGGCCGAGCCCGGCCCAGCCCGACCTAGCTCGGGGCAAGCCTCATCTCCCGGCCGGGAGACGAGAGACGCGGCGGGCCCGGCTCGGCCCCGGCCCGGCCCCTGCCCGGCCACATGGCTTGGGCAGAGAACCGGAGGCCAGCCGGAGCTCCGCCACGCTTTACAGTCAGGAAAAACAAAGGAGCACCACAGACTTCTGGGTGTACACTTTAAGGTGGGGTTCACGAGTTGATTCTACTTTTCAATGGCTAAAACTGCTGTCAATTCTCAGCAATGACCGATAATTGGTCAAGAGAAAAGACTCCCAGGAGACCCCAGCAACTTTAACTTTCTTAAAGGTAAAGGAACTTTATGACAGGCCTTTTCCAGCTGCCCCCATTGTGAGGCGTCCCCTGTGACGTCACAGGTGCCGCAGCGCATCACAAGCCAGCCAACTGCACTCTTTGTCCCTACCCCAGCTCAGCCACTTAGAGTGGCCCTGGTTAAGGGCTTAAGGCTGCTTTGGAGTGAATCTTCTTCAAAGAACGTCCCTTGGTCTTTCTTTTGTCTTTCTGGCCTCCATTGCCAGTCTCCTAGATCTCCATGTTGGAAGGCACCCTTGGGGATCATTGAGTCTAAGCCTCGACTCCACACTGCTTGAGCTACCCTGAAATCTCTGCATCATGCGGCTTGAAAAAGTCCCTGAAGTTCACACAGTTCCACTGCAAACTTAACACTGCCTACTCCACCAGGTCCCCAGATGGCACATGCCCATGACTTTTAAACCTCTCTGAGGGGGGTGACTCAGCCATTGATTGCCCTAGGCAGCCTGTTGCCAAGCTTGAGATCCTTTTGTTGAAGGAATACTTCCTGGAGATCCAATCTAAATCTCCTTTGGCACAACTTGAGGTCATTTCCTCTGATCATATTGTTTGTTCCCTGGGCTGGTAAATCTAATGAGCCCCACTTAGCTACAAACTCCCTTCAGGCACCATCTGCATTGTGTCGGGTGCAGATGTTAGAGCTGTGAGACCAGCTCTTCCCAGAGGAGAGGAAAGGTGCTGCTTTTGCACTCTGGTCCCCGGGATGCAGTGGGACCAAATGGCTTGTCAGTGGGCAGAAGGCTGCCAGGAAGTGTTTCCATGCGAGGAGAACCTTGCTGCCAAATACATCACCCAAGGCAATCCGTCCCCTTCCAAGCAGAAGGAAAAATCAGAATTCTCCTTGTAGAAAATGGGAAGCTTAAGAGGGAAAGTCAGTGCCGGAATGTGCCAGGATACCCACGTGGGTTTTGCCAACCTGCAAGGCCAGACCGTGAAGGTGGGATCCCGGCAGCCAAGAGATGGCCTCTTGCTCTGGGGCCTTCCGTGGAACTGGCAGCACAGATGAGAGCCTTTCCTTGGCCTTGGCCTTCAGCAAGGCCACAGTGTGGGCAAAGCCCGAAGTCCCTAAGAAAGCAGCTCAGATTTACACTGGGCAGCCTGAAGGATGCCCGAGGACAGACAAGCTCAACAAGGTGCTAGTGCAGTAGAGCTTAGGCTACAGCTTTCTGCCCTTGTATCTCTGGAGCCTTGCAGGGGAAGGCCGCATGGCTTGGGGTGACTTTCAGCAGCTCTCCTGCTAACAGCCCCGGGCCCGCCAGGCTGTTTGGTCTCAGGCCTGGCAAGAGCAGAAAGAAGCCCCCAAAGCCTGGCTTCGTAGAGCCCTGAGACAAGCAAAGATGAGGAGAGCGCAGAGAAGAGGCCATCAGCAGTGCACAGCAGCTTCTTGCTGAATGACAATAAATGACAGAAAATTCAAACATTATGATGGTTTGGGGTTTGTGTTGTGCTTTTTTTGGAGCCTTTTCCCCCCGCCACAGGAAAACGTGTGGCATTTTCCGTGTTGCGCACCTGGGTTTGAATGGTCTGCTCTTGGTGCTGCCTAGACAAAACTCAAAACTGTGCCTTTGCCCCTCTCCTTACTCTGTTATCATTTGGCATTTCTAGGGGTTTTTGGGTAACACCATTTCTTTTTCCTCACCTTGTGCTCAGGAGCTGGGAGGGCCGCCAATCTCCCTCCCTCCAGCCCAGCTTGGCCCTGAAAGGTTTCTGCAGTAGGGTAGCGCGGTATGTTGCCAGTGGCTCAGCTGCCAGCACCTGATTTTGGCAGAGCCCAAACCTCACGGCAACGCTGCAGGAATCACTGCCCCACCGCCCATCTTGTCCAGGTCTGGAGCTCATTTAAATGGTGGGGTTTTTAATCTAGCTGCCTGAAGAAAGAAACAGTCCTATGGCAGAGGGAGCTTGAGGCTGTAATTTAGGGATCAAGCAGCAGGTGGGGACAGGACTGGTTAAAGCTAAGCCGACCACAGGTGTCATGGCAAGAGGCAGTCGTGCCGTCCTGGTTGCCTGTGTAATGTGCCCCTTCCATTGGCTTTGGGATGTGATGCATTTGGAAAGAAGGCGGGGTTTTAATGGAAAACCGCTCCGAATATTCACAGAGTCCTCTCAGAGGTAAAAGTGAACTTGGCTTTATTTCTATCTTTAGCACGCTCTTACAGGGTCCCACAGGGTTCGCGCAGCTTAACCAGCTACTATTGGCCAATACGTTTTGTTGATCCTTCCTTTTCTTGTCCACAACATCATTGTTTTTCTTCATTCTCGCTGCTCCAGGAAAGTTCCAAGAGCACTGTCCCCGGAATTGTCGTCTGGCTTGAAAGCTGGGTCGTGCAGACAGGCTTTTACTAGAATACCTCAATAGATATATAATGTTCCTATAATAAGAATACTTAATTAGTCTTACTAAAAACTGTCACAAGCAGTGCATAGCACTTAGAGAAGAATTATGAATAATGACATTCTAATGAAATATTATCAATATAATTGGAATTGATAGTAAAATACTTGAAGATTTCTTACTGCTGCATCAGGAAACTTCCCTTATTCTGGAGTGCTGATTTTTCTGGATTCTTCTTATTGGGTTTACATCCTCATGGTCAAGAACCATTTTTTCACATACAAATCTCTCAGTGCCTTCCAAGAGTGAGCTGAGTGACTGTTTGCAAAGAGCAGCAGTTTCATTCAGTGAAGCATGGTTTGTGTTCTTCTGAAAAGACTGGCAGTGGTTATTTTGTCGAGCTCAAAAGGAGACTCAATCTCTGTAGCTTTGAACTTCTTATTCTTTGTGTCCTCATTGTTTTCTCCAGTTGTGCTAACTGGATGTTCTAACACCCATTCCTCACCCTGCAAACCCAATGAGCCACAAAGACCACCGCATTCACCTCTGAGCAACTTTATTTTAAATAAAGTCTAAGGGCAGACTTGGCTTTATTTTTTTTGTCATGAAGAATATCTGCCGAATCCACAGACTTTGAAAAGTAAGCTCAGCGAATGAGGGGCTGTGGCCTTCATTTCTGATGAGAACCAATTCAGCCCTGTAAGTCTGGATGAGCTGAAGGAGACTGCTCACAAGCCCAGGCTCCCGGCGCATGACATTTACCAATACGAGAGGGCTGGCTGAGATCAAGAAAGTCTTGCACACTCCGGCTTCTGTCAGATTGCATTTTATTGAAAAACCAGCAAAACAGTTTCATGCTTGCCAGTCATACGGCCACTTAGTGATATGTGTTAATTAATATGTGTCCAAACAGACAGTGACACTGTATATGGCCATATTTCTGTCCAAAAATATTAGAGATGTGATATGCATTCTATGTATTTTAAAACTGAATTTACGTAATAGACAACTTTCCTGTCATAAATACAGTCATTACAGAGCATAATATTTTCACCGTAGATAGTCACTATAGATAGTCACTATTGTCACTACAGATAGTGACATAATCTACATATTGAATTTATATTGTTTTATTATCATATCTATTCCAATGATTTTTTTCATTCTATAACATTTTCCATATTTAGTAAACATTTAATAATAAATATATATTATTTGCTGTAATTCTATAGGAATTATCTCTAATTGGTTTTCTATTTCATTTCCACTTTATGGAATAATTGTTTTGTATGAAATACAATACATGTATATATGTATATATTTTAGAAGTATATCTATGTAATAAAAATTTTGCCTCTCATAAATGCAGTAACTTTAGAGCATGAATATGTGTCACAACAGGTAGTGACATTATATATGTGCTCTATCTTTTTATAAAATGATACGATCATTGATAAACTATTGTTATCATTTGTATCTATTCAAAACAGAACTCTATCATTTGTATCTATTAAAAACACATCTGTTCCTAAAAATCTTTGTAGTTATATATATATATATATATATATATATATATATACACTCTAGTTATATATATATATATCTATTTGTCTGTGTATCCCATTCCTTCTTCTTTGTCATGGCACTAAAAAGCGATCGTCTGCCAGCAGCTGCACGCCCCATGAGCACACACATGCAAAGGACAACAAGAGGGCGCGGTGAGGGCCTTGGAACACAAGCCCTGTGAGGAACAAGTGAGGGAGCTGGAGCTGTTTAGCCTGGAGAAACAGAGACTCGGAGGTGACCTTAGCCCCTCTCTACAACTGCCTGAAAGGTGGCTGTAGTCAGGTTGGGGTCGGTCTCTTTTTCCAGGCAGCAAGTGACGGAAGGAGAGGGCACAGTCTTAAGCTGTGCCAAGGGACGTTTAGGTTGGATGTTAAGCAAAAGGTTTTGACTGAAAGAGTGGCAAAAGTAGTGGAATTGTCTTCTCGGGGGAGGTGATGGAGTCACCATCCCTGGATGTGTTGAAAAAACCTTGGATGTGGCACTCAGTGTCATGGTTTAGTTGAGCTGGTGTTAGGGCATGGCTTGAACTTGATGATGTTAAATGGCTCTTGCGACCTAGCACTGCTGTGATTCTAGGAGCCCTGCTAACAGTGGCCATAGGCCAGCAACCTCGCCAGGTGATGGCGCAGATCAAGGTAGGCTTGCATGGCCTGGGAGTGGGCAGCCCGATCCTGCCACAGGCTGTGGAAGAGGTTGGATGGCCTAGCCATTCGTACATCTGGGGGCAGCCTGATCTCCTCTGGAAGCCTCTGGTTGCCCACAATAAAATGCTGCAGGTGTTTCTTTTGCAGAGCTAAGCGCAGCTGCTCCAGGACATCGGACAGCTGAAGCAGGAAATACCTGCTGTGCCACTGTGAGAGCGGTACGGTGTTCAGCTGGTGCATGATGATGGTCTTGATGGAATGGATGGAGAAGACCTTGCACTCCTGAAAAGCTGCAGCAAGGAGCTGCAGGCATTTGAGGTGCGAGCTGTCCTGAGGGAGCTGCCTGGCCATGTGCCGGAAGAACTTTGTCTCTGCCATGCTGTAGGTCTCAGGCCACACTGTGCTTGGGGTGTGGGCCCCTCGAGGCCGGCTGCTGATAAAGATGTCCGAGGTAAATCGCTGTAGCCCAAGCATCACTTGAACCTGGAAGCTTTCCTGGCCGTTGGACAGCCTGAGGTGGCAGAAGCGCTGGGAGCAGTGCAGCGCTAAATGCCAACTGCGTGACTCAGGCAAACGCTGCCAGCTTACTCCCAGCAGTCTGTAGAAGAAGTAGACCGTTTTCTCCACGTCAAGGTAGGAGCCGGTGCACAGCATGTCTAGGAGGTTGGGCTGCTCAGTTAGCATGCCAATCACGTCAGGGTGGTGGCGGAAGCACAGCATGTTCACACCCTCCTGCCCCCTCGGGCAGCTGCACACCAGCTCCACGCGGACGCGGAAGTTCCTGCCGGGCCTCAGCCAGTCAGTGTCACGCTCCAGGCGGAAGATGTGGCCTGAGGGAGCAGTCAGGGGTACAAGCACATGGTACACACTTTCCTCCCCGCTCTCAGTCCAGCCTTCAAAGGCACTGCCAAAACCAATGGCTTGGTGCAGCACCGGGAAGAAAGTCCCAACCAAGGCACGCCTGAGGGCACTTAGCAATTTCTCCATCATGGCCGTTGTCCTGTCGCAGCCTGCCTGCAGGTCCTGTACAGGCCACTGTATGCGCTCCTCCAGAAGCCATGCCAGATCGTATGACCGTGTCTCGTCCTCTTCGTCCGTCTCCTTTTCCTTCTCCCGCTCGCCGTTGACCTCTGCCTCACACCTTCTCTTCCTCCACATAAACCAAAGGGGCAAGAGAAGAAGCAAGAGCCCAACAAGTGCCCAGACCTGCCAGGCCTGCAAGGCAGACCAGAGCAGGTCTCCCCAGGATGGGCCACTCTGCATCAGGGCGAGCTGCTCCACCTCCAGCTCCAGCCGAATCCTCTCATGTTCCTGGAGCTTTGCACGCTCCTCCATGAGCAGACGCGTCGCCTCGTCCAAATCGTCCCCCACGGGCTGTGGGTAGTGGACTATGCTTTGCAAGAGCAAGAACCACAATACCCAGGTATCCATGGTCTGCAGGAGGATAGAGAGAAGGCCGTGAGGGGAGCGGGGAAAGAGGCAGCTGGCAGTGGGAGCAGCAGGTCTGGGAGTCCCAGGGATCTGGGGGCAGCAAGGCCTGTCCCACTGCCCCAGCAGCAGCAGCAGTAGCAGCTGGTACCCTAGCCAAGGCTCTACCATGAGGGGCTGTCCCTGCATGCAGCGGGGAGAACCCAGCCCCAGGTGCAGCGTTTCTGCCCCGGCCCTTGTCCCCAGCACAGCCTGCCCGCCACATGTGCACTCACCGCTTGCAGAAGCAATACAGGGCCAGAGTTACCTGCTGGGGCCTTGTCGTGGTTTTGAACCAGTAATTAACAAACAAGGGGGAAAGAAGAATTATTATTTTTCTGCTGTGAGATATGGATTAAAATAAGAGCAAACCAGGTATAAAACTTAAAAGGAATAAAGAGGAGTTTATTGACAAACTACAAGAATAAGAACACCAGAATAAACTTTTAGAAAAAACCTTTTCATTTCTCACTGCTCACTATTCCTTTGTTTACATGACAACAGAGACAAAAACTGTATAATTTTGATGGTTTAAACAGTTCTAATTCTTTTCATAGTCTTTTCCTCAATTTCTGTAGAGAAACAGAAGTTCCTTTCTGTTAATTTATGGAGTTTGTCACAAGAAAACTATTTTTGTTATAGTTTCTCGTTTCTCTGATATCAGCTGCTCAGAGCTACTGTTATTAAAGCCCACCCCTCCCATTCCACATCACTCTGAAATGTGTTATGGGTCATGAGTTTGAAGATAGCATTTTTAAGGATAAGTTAGTCAAAGGCAAAAAAGTATTCTTCATCTGCTTCTGTGAGCTTCACTAAGAAACAGTTTTTCTCATTGCCTCTCAAGGCTTCAAATTTCTCAGCACTTCACTATACCACAATTACTTCACTTATTACTTAAATTTACACTTTGAACACCTTATTCCTCTCCATACTCTATTATGAATTAAAGGGGTTTTTCTCAAGACTTCATTGTCCATTTCCATAGTTTTAACAGAAAGATATTTCAGCTTAATTAAAGCATCTCCTTAATTCTCTACCTTTCTTGAAGTCTCTTTTCTTTCTTGCCACTAGTAGTTTATAAAGTCTCTTTTCATGTTGATTACTTTCCTTTTCTCTCTCTGGATGAAAAGATTAATCCGCAAGTCTCATCTGGATAAGAAAGAGTTAAAATCTTGCCCAAGCTTTTTGTAGATGGTTCGGTGATCTCTGCTGAACAGGAGCTAGAGCCGTCTGCGCTGGAAAGTTCTTCATAGCTGCTTTCAGAGAGCGTGGTCTCTGTCTTTGCTTGCTGCAGGCTCAGAGTTTCTTTCCTCTTTCACTCAGCAGTTTTCTAGTGAATGTAGTTACAGCAAAACCTCCAGCTGAACCAGAGATCGGGCCGAGCCCGGCCCAGCCCGACCTAGCTCGGGGCAAGCCTCATCTCCCGGCCGGGAGACGAGAGACGCGGCGGGCCCGGCTCGGCCCCGGCCCGGCCCCTGCCCGGCCACATGGCTTGGGCAGAGAACCGGAGGCCAGCCGGAGCTCCGCCACGCTTTACAGTCAGGAAAAACAAAGGAGCACCACAGACTTCTGGGTGTACACTTTAAGGTGGGGTTCACGAGTTGATTCTACTTTTCAATGGCTAAAACTGCTGTCAATTCTCAGCAATGACCGATAATTGGTCAAGAGAAAAGACTCCCAGGAGACCCCAGCAACTTTAACTTTCTTAAAGGTAAAGGAACTTTATGACATTCCACCCCTTCAACTTGTGAACCCTCACCTAAAAAATTATCAATTATATTTAATATACAACTTAACACAATAAATTGACAGAAAAGAAGAAACAGAACATTCACTATTTTCCACCCCTAGACTTTTATTATCACTGCTATATATAAACTTAAGACAATTATGTTTTGCTCTTAATTAACCTTTTATCTCACAGTAACACTATTAATGTAGTGGTCTAGATTTGCTAATTTTGATTGCCCGCATTTCTCCACCAAGAAATGTCGTGGTTTTGAACCAGTAATTAACAAACAAGGGGGAAAGAAGAATTATTATTTTTCTGCTGTGAGATATGGATTAAAATAAGAGCAAACCAGGTATAAAACTTAAAAGGAATAAAGAGGAGTTTATTGACAAACTACAAGAATAAGAACACCAGAATAAACTTTTAGAAAAAACCTTTTCATTTCTCACTGCTCACTATTCCTTTGTTTACATGACAACAGAGACAAAAACTGTATAATTTTGATGGTTTAAACAGTTCTAATTCTTTTCATAGTCTTTTCCTCAATTTCTGTAGAGAAACAGAAGTTCCTTTCTGTTAATTTATGGAGTTTGTCACAAGAAAACTATTTTTGTTATAGTTTCTCGTTTCTCTGATATCAGCTGCTCAGAGCTACTGTTATTAAAGCCCACCCCTCCCATTCCACATCACTCTGAAATGTGTTATGGGTCATGAGTTTGAAGATAGCATTTTTAAGGATAAGTTAGTCAAAGGCAAAAAAGTATTCTTCATCTGCTTCTGTGAGCTTCACTAAGAAACAGTTTTTCTCATTGCCTCTCAAGGCTTCAAATTTCTCAGCACTTCACTATACCACAATTACTTCACTTATTACTTAAATTTACACTTTGAACACCTTATTCCTCTCCATACTCTATTATGAATTAAAGGGGTTTTTCTCAAGACTTCATTGTCCATTTCCATAGTTTTAACAGAAAGATATTTCAGCTTAATTAAAGCATCTCCTTAATTCTCTACCTTTCTTGAAGTCTCTTTTCTTTCTTGCCACTAGTAGTTTATAAAGTCTCTTTTCATGTTGATTACTTTCCTTTTCTCTCTCTGGATGAAAAGATTAATCCGCAAGTCTCATCTGGATAAGAAAGAGTTAAAATCTTGCCCAAGCTTTTTGTAGATGGTTCGGTGATCTCTGCTGAACAGGAGCTAGAGCCGTCTGCGCTGGAAAGTTCTTCATAGCTGCTTTCAGAGAGCGTGGTCTCTGTCTTTGCTTGCTGCAGGCTCAGAGTTTCTTTCCTCTTTCACTCAGCAGTTTTCTAGTGAATGTAGTTACAGCAAAACCTCCAGCTGAACCAGAGATCGGGCCGAGCCCGGCCCAGCCCGACCTAGCTCGGGGCAAGCCTCATCTCCCGGCCGGGAGACGAGAGACGCGGCGGGCCCGGCTCGGCCCCGGCCCGGCCCCTGCCCGGCCACATGGCTTGGGCAGAGAACCGGAGGCCAGCCGGAGCTCCGCCACGCTTTACAGTCAGGAAAAACAAAGGAGCACCACAGACTTCTGGGTGTACACTTTAAGGTGGGGTTCACGAGTTGATTCTACTTTTCAATGGCTAAAACTGCTGTCAATTCTCAGCAATGACCGATAATTGGTCAAGAGAAAAGACTCCCAGGAGACCCCAGCAACTTTAACTTTCTTAAAGGTAAAGGAACTTTATGACAGGCCTTTTCCAGCTGCCCCCATTGTGAGGCGTCCCCTGTGACGTCACAGGTGCCGCAGCGCATCACAAGCCAGCCAACTGCACTCTTTGTCCCTACCCCAGCTCAGCCACTTAGAGTGGCCCTGGTTAAGGGCTTAAGGCTGCTTTGGAGTGAATCTTCTTCAAAGAACGTCCCTTGGTCTTTCTTTTGTCTTTCTGGCCTCCATTGCCAGTCTCCTAGATCTCCATGTTGGAAGGCACCCTTGGGGATCATTGAGTCTAAGCCTCGACTCCACACTGCTTGAGCTACCCTGAAATCTCTGCATCATGCGGCTTGAAAAAGTCCCTGAAGTTCACACAGTTCCACTGCAAACTTAACACTGCCTACTCCACCAGGTCCCCAGATGGCACATGCCCATGACTTTTAAACCTCTCTGAGGGGGGTGACTCAGCCATTGATTGCCCTAGGCAGCCTGTTGCCAAGCTTGAGATCCTTTTGTTGAAGGAATACTTCCTGGAGATCCAATCTAAATCTCCTTTGGCACAACTTGAGGTCATTTCCTCTGATCATATTGTTTGTTCCCTGGGCTGGTAAATCTAATGAGCCCCACTTAGCTACAAACTCCCTTCAGGCACCATCTGCATTGTGTCGGGTGCAGATGTTAGAGCTGTGAGACCAGCTCTTCCCAGAGGAGAGGAAAGGTGCTGCTTTTGCACTCTGGTCCCCGGGATGCAGTGGGACCAAATGGCTTGTCAGTGGGCAGAAGGCTGCCAGGAAGTGTTTCCATGCGAGGAGAACCTTGCTGCCAAATACATCACCCAAGGCAATCCGTCCCCTTCCAAGCAGAAGGAAAAATCAGAATTCTCCTTGTAGAAAATGGGAAGCTTAAGAGGGAAAGTCAGTGCCGGAATGTGCCAGGATACCCACGTGGGTTTTGCCAACCTGCAAGGCCAGACCGTGAAGGTGGGATCCCGGCAGCCAAGAGATGGCCTCTTGCTCTGGGGCCTTCCGTGGAACTGGCAGCACAGATGAGAGCCTTTCCTTGGCCTTGGCCTTCAGCAAGGCCACAGTGTGGGCAAAGCCCGAAGTCCCTAAGAAAGCAGCTCAGATTTACACTGGGCAGCCTGAAGGATGCCCGAGGACAGACAAGCTCAACAAGGTGCTAGTGCAGTAGAGCTTAGGCTACAGCTTTCTGCCCTTGTATCTCTGGAGCCTTGCAGGGGAAGGCCGCATGGCTTGGGGTGACTTTCAGCAGCTCTCCTGCTAACAGCCCCGGGCCCGCCAGGCTGTTTGGTCTCAGGCCTGGCAAGAGCAGAAAGAAGCCCCCAAAGCCTGGCTTCGTAGAGCCCTGAGACAAGCAAAGATGAGGAGAGCGCAGAGAAGAGGCCATCAGCAGTGCACAGCAGCTTCTTGCTGAATGACAATAAATGACAGAAAATTCAAACATTATGATGGTTTGGGGTTTGTGTTGTGCTTTTTTTGGAGCCTTTTCCCCCCGCCACAGGAAAACGTGTGGCATTTTCCGTGTTGCGCACCTGGGTTTGAATGGTCTGCTCTTGGTGCTGCCTAGACAAAACTCAAAACTGTGCCTTTGCCCCTCTCCTTACTCTGTTATCATTTGGCATTTCTAGGGGTTTTTGGGTAACACCATTTCTTTTTCCTCACCTTGTGCTCAGGAGCTGGGAGGGCCGCCAATCTCCCTCCCTCCAGCCCAGCTTGGCCCTGAAAGGTTTCTGCAGTAGGGTAGCGCGGTATGTTGCCAGTGGCTCAGCTGCCAGCACCTGATTTTGGCAGAGCCCAAACCTCACGGCAACGCTGCAGGAATCACTGCCCCACCGCCCATCTTGTCCAGGTCTGGAGCTCATTTAAATGGTGGGGTTTTTAATCTAGCTGCCTGAAGAAAGAAACAGTCCTATGGCAGAGGGAGCTTGAGGCTGTAATTTAGGGATCAAGCAGCAGGTGGGGACAGGACTGGTTAAAGCTAAGCCGACCACAGGTGTCATGGCAAGAGGCAGTCGTGCCGTCCTGGTTGCCTGTGTAATGTGCCCCTTCCATTGGCTTTGGGATGTGATGCATTTGGAAAGAAGGCGGGGTTTTAATGGAAAACCGCTCCGAATATTCACAGAGTCCTCTCAGAGGTAAAAGTGAACTTGGCTTTATTTCTATCTTTAGCACGCTCTTACAGGGTCCCACAGGGTTCGCGCAGCTTAACCAGCTACTATTGGCCAATACGTTTTGTTGATCCTTCCTTTTCTTGTCCACAACATCATTGTTTTTCTTCATTCTCGCTGCTCCAGGAAAGTTCCAAGAGCACTGTCCCCGGAATTGTCGTCTGGCTTGAAAGCTGGGTCGTGCAGACAGGCTTTTACTAGAATACCTCAATAGATATATAATGTTCCTATAATAAGAATACTTAATTAGTCTTACTAAAAACTGTCACAAGCAGTGCATAGCACTTAGAGAAGAATTATGAATAATGACATTCTAATGAAATATTATCAATATAATTGGAATTGATAGTAAAATACTTGAAGATTTCTTACTGCTGCATCAGGAAACTTCCCTTATTCTGGAGTGCTGATTTTTCTGGATTCTTCTTATTGGGTTTACATCCTCATGGTCAAGAACCATTTTTTCACATACAAATCTCTCAGTGCCTTCCAAGAGTGAGCTGAGTGACTGTTTGCAAAGAGCAGCAGTTTCATTCAGTGAAGCATGGTTTGTGTTCTTCTGAAAAGACTGGCAGTGGTTATTTTGTCGAGCTCAAAAGGAGACTCAATCTCTGTAGCTTTGAACTTCTTATTCTTTGTGTCCTCATTGTTTTCTCCAGTTGTGCTAACTGGATGTTCTAACACCCATTCCTCACCCTGCAAACCCAATGAGCCACAAAGACCACCGCATTCACCTCTGAGCAACTTTATTTTAAATAAAGTCTAAGGGCAGACTTGGCTTTATTTTTTTTGTCATGAAGAATATCTGCCGAATCCACAGACTTTGAAAAGTAAGCTCAGCGAATGAGGGGCTGTGGCCTTCATTTCTGATGAGAACCAATTCAGCCCTGTAAGTCTGGATGAGTTGAAGGAGACTGCTCACAAGCCCAGGCTCCCGGCGCATGACATTTACCAATACGAGAGGGCTGGCTGAGATCAAGAAAGTCTTGCACACTCCGGCTTCTGTCAGATTGCATTTTATTGAAAAACCAGCAAAACAGTTTCATGCTTGCCAGTCATACGGCCACTTAGTGATATGTGTTAATTAATATGTGTCCAAACAGACAGTGACACTGTATATGGCCATATTTCTGTCCAAAAATATTAGAGATGTGATATGCATTCTATGTATTTTAAAACTGAATTTACGTAATAGACAACTTTCCTGTCATAAATACAGTCATTACAGAGCATAATATTTTCACCGTAGATAGTCACTATAGATAGTCACTATTGTCACTACAGATAGTGACATAATCTACATATTGAATTTATATTGTTTTATTATCATATCTATTCCAATGATTTTTTTCATTCTATAACATTTTCCATATTTAGTAAACATTTAATAATAAATATATATTATTTGCTGTAATTCTATAGGAATTATCTCTAATTGGTTTTCTATTTCATTTCCACTTTATGGAATAATTGTTTTGTATGAAATACAATACATGTATATATGTATATATTTTAGAAGTATATCTATGTAATAAAAATTTTGCCTCTCATAAATGCAGTAACTTTAGAGCATGAATATGTGTCACAACAGGTAGTGACATTATATATGTGCTCTATCTTTTTATAAAATGATACGATCATTGATAAACTATTGTTATCATTTGTATCTATTCAAAACAGAACTCTATCATTTGTATCTATTAAAAACACATCTGTTCCTAAAAATCTTTGTAGTTATATATATATATATATATATATATATATATATACACTCTAGTTATATATATATATATCTATTTGTCTGTGTATCCCATTCCTTCTTCTTTGTCATGGCACTAAAAAGCGATCGTCTGCCAGCAGCTGCACGCCCCATGAGCACACACATGCAAAGGACAACAAGAGGGCGCGGTGAGGGCCTTGGAACACAAGCCCTGTGAGGAACAAGAGAGGGAGCTGGAGCTGTTTAGCCTGGAGAAACAGAGACTCGGAGGTGACCTTAGCCCCTCTCTACAACTGCCTGAAAGGTGGCTGTAGTCAGGTTGGGGTCGGTCTCTTTTTCCAGGCAGCAAGTGACGGAAGGAGAGGGCACAGTCTTAAGCTGTGCCAAGGGACGTTTAGGTTGGATGTTAAGCAAAAGGTTTTGACTGAAAGAGTGGCAAAAGTAGTGGAATTGTCTTCTCGGGGGAGGTGATGGAGTCACCATCCCTGGATGTGTTGAAAAAACCTTGGATGTGGCACTCAGTGTCATGGTTTAGTTGAGCTGGTGTTAGGGCATGGCTTGAACTTGATGATGTTAAATGGCTCTTGCGACCTAGCACTGCTGTGATTCTAGGAGCCCTGCTAACAGTGGCCATAGGCCAGCAACCTCGCCAGGTGATGGCGCAGATCAAGGTAGGCTTGCATGGCCTGGGAGTGGGCAGCCCGATCCTGCCACAGGCTGTGGAAGAGGTTGGATGGCCTAGCCATTCGTACATCTGGGGGCAGCCTGATCTCCTCTGGAAGCCTCTGGTTGCCCACAATAAAATGCTGCAGGTGTTTCTTTTGCAGAGCTAAGCGCAGCTGCTCCAGGACATCGGACAGCTGAAGCAGGAAATACCTGCTGTGCCACTGTGAGAGCGGTACGGTGTTCAGCTGGTGCATGATGATGGTCTTGATGGAATGGATGGAGAAGACCTTGCAGTCCTGAAAAGCTGCAGCAAGGAGCTGCAGGCATTTGAGGTGCGAGCTGTCCTGAGGGAGCTGCCTGGCCATGTGCCTGAAGAACTTTGTCTCTGCCATGCTGTAGGTCTCAGGCCACACTGTGCTTGGGGTGTGGGCCCCTCGAGGCCGGCTGCTGATAAAGATGTCCGAGGTAAATCGCTGTAGCCCAAGCATCACTTGAACCTGGAAGCTTTCCTGGCCGTTGGACAGCCTGAGGTGGCAGAAGCGCTGGGAGCAGTGCAGCGCTAAATGCCAACTGCGTGACTCAGGCAAACGCTGCCAGCTTACTCCCAGCAGTCTGTAGAAGAAGTAGACCGTTTTCTCCACGTCAAGGTAGGAGCCGGTGCACAGCATGTCTAGGAGGTTGGGCTGCTCAGTTAGCATGCCAATCACGTCAGGGTGGTGGCGGAAGCACAGCATGTTCACACCCTCCTGCCCCCTCGGGCAGCTGCACACCAGCTCCACGCGGACGCGGAAGTTCCTGCCGGGCCTCAGCCAGTCAGTGTCACGCTCCAGGCGGAAGATGTGGCCTGAGGGAGCAGTCAGGGGTACAAGCACATGGTACACACTTTCCTCCCCGCTCTCAGTCCAGCCTTCAAAGGCACTGCCAAAACCAATGGCTTGGTGCAGCACCGGGAAGAAAGTCCCAACCAAGGCACGCCTGAGGGCACTTAGCAATTTCTCCATCATGGCCGTTGTCCTGTCGCAGCCTGCCTGCAGGTCCTGTACAGGCCACTGTATGCGCTCCTCCAGAAGCCATGCCAGATCGTATGACCGTGCCTCGTCCTCTTCCTCGCTCTCCTTCTCCCGCTTGCCGCTGACCTCTGCCTCACGCCTTCTCTTCCTCCACATAAACCATAGGGGCAAGAGAAGAAGCAAGAGCCCGACAAATGCCCAGACCTGCCAGGCCTGCAAGGCAGACCAGAGCAGGTCTCCCCAGGATGGGCCACTCTGCATCAGGGCGAGCTGCTCCACCTCCAGCTCCAGCAGAATCCTCTCGCGTTCCTGGAATCTTGCACGCTCCTCCATGAGCAGACGCGTCGCCTCGTCCAAATCGTCCCCCACGGGCTGTGGGTAGTGGACTATGCTTTGCAAGAGCAAGAACCACAATACCCAGGTATCCATGGTCTGCAGGAGGATAGAGAGAAGGCCGTGAGGGGAGCGGGGAAAGAGGCAGCTGGCAGTGGGGGCAGCAGGTCTGGGAATCCCAGGGATCTGGGGGCAGCAAGGCCTGTCCCACTGCCCCAGCAGCAGTAGCAGCTGGTACCCTAGCCAAGGCTCTACCATGAGGGGCTGTCCCTGCATGCAGCGGGGAGAACCCAGCCCCAGGTGCAGCGTTTCTGCCCCGGCCCTTGTCCCCAGCACAGCCTGCCCGCCACATGTGCACTCACCGCTTGCCCAAGCAATACAGGGCCAGAGTTACCTGCTGGGGCCTTTTCCATCTGCCCCCATTGTGAGGCGCCCCCTGTGATGTCACAGGTGCCGCAGCGCATCACAAGCCAGCCAACTGCACCCTTTGTCCCTACCCCAGCTCAGCCACTTAGAGTGGCCCTGGTTAAGGGCTTAAGGCTGCTTTGGAGTGAATCTTCTTCAAAGAACGTCCCTTGGTCTTTCTTTTGTCTTTCTGGCCTCCATTGCCAGTCTCCTAGATCTCCATGTTGGAAGGCACCCTTGGGGATCATTGAGTCAAAGCCTCGACTCCACACTGCTTGAGCTACCCTGAAATCTCTGCATCATGCGGCTTGAAAAAGTCCCTGAAGTTCACACAGTTCCACTGCAAACTTAACACTGCCTACTCCACCAGGTCCCCAGATGGCACATGCCCATGACTTTTAAACCTCTCTGAGGGGGGTGACTCAGCCATTGATTGCCCTAGGCAGCCTGTTGCCAAGCTTGAGATCCTTTTGTTGAAGGAATACTTCCTGGAGATCCAATCTAAATCTCCTTTGGCACAACTTGAGGTCATTTCCTCTGATCATATTGTTTGTTCCCTGGGCTGGTAAATCTAATGAGCCCCACTTAGCTACAAACTCCCTTCAGGCACCATCTGCATTGTGTCGGGTGCAGATGTTAGGGCTGTGAGACCAGCTCTTCCCAGAGGAGAGGAAAGGTGCTGCTTTTGCACTCTGGTCCCCGGGATGCAGTGGGACCAAATGGCTTGTCAGTGGGCAGAAGGCTGCCAGGAAGTGTTTCCATGCGAGGAGAACCTTGCTGCCAAATACATCACCCAAGGCAATCCGTCCCCTTCCAAGCAGAAGGAAAAATCAGAATTCTCCTTGTAGAAAATGGGAAGCTTAAGAGGGAAAGTCAGTGCCGGAATGTGCCAGGATACCCACGTGGGTTTTGCCAACCTGCAAGGCCAGACCGTGAAGGTGGGATCCCGGCAGCCAAGAGATGGCCTCTTGCTCTGGGGCCTTCCGTGGAACTGGCAGCACAGATGAGAGCCTTTCCTTGGCCTTGGCCTTCAGCAAGGCCACAGTGTGGGCAAAGCCCGAAGTCCCTAAGAAAGCAGCTCAGATTTACACTGGGCAACCTGAAGGATGCCCAAGGACAGACAAGCTCAACAAGGTGCTAGTGCAGTAGAGCTTAGGCTACAGCTTTCTGCCCTTGTATCTCTGGAGCCTTGCAGGGGAAGGCCGCATGGCTTGGGGTGACTTTCAGCAGCTCTCCTGCTAACAGCCCCGGGCCCGCCAGGCTGTTTGGTCTCAGGCCTGGCAAGAGCAGAAAGAAGCCCCCAAAGCCTGGCTTCGTAGAGCCCTGAGACAAGCAAAGATGAGGAGAGCGCAGAGAAGAGGCCATCAGCAGTGCACAGCAGCTTCTTGCTGAATGACAATAAATGACAGAAAATTCAAACATTATGATGGTTTGGGGTTTGTGTTGTGCTTTTTTTGGAGCCTTTCCCCCCGCCACAGGAAAACGTGTGGCATTTTCCGTGTTGCGCACCTGGGTTTGAATGGTCTGCTCTTGGTGCTGCCTAGACAAAACTCAAAACTGTGCCTTTGCCCCTCTCCTTACTCTGTTATCATTTGTCATTTCTTGGGGGTTTTTGGGTAACACCGTTTCTTTTTCCTCACCTTGTGCTCAGGAGCTGGGAGGGCCGCCAATCTCCCTCCCTCCAGCCCAGCTTGGCCCTGAAAGGTTTCTGCAGTAGGGTAGCGCGGTATGTTGCCAGTGGCTCAGCTGCCAGCACCTGATTTTGGCAGAGCCCAAACCTCACGGCAACGCTGCAGGAATCACTGCCCCACCGCCCATCTTGTCCAGGTCTGGAGCTCATTTAAATGGTGGGGTTTTTAATCTAGCTGCCTGAAGAAAGAAACAATCCTATGGCAGAGGGAGCTTGAGGCTGTAATTTAGGGATCAAGCAGCAGGTGGGGACAGGACTGGTTAAAGCTAAGCCGACCACAGGTGTCATGGCAAGAGGCAGTCGTGCCGTCCTGGTTGCCTGTGTAATGTGCCCCTTCCATTGGCTTTGGGATGTGATGCATTTGGAAAGAAGGCGGGGTTTTAATGGAAAACCGCTCCGAATATTCACAGAGTCCTCTCAGAGGTAAAAGTGAACTTGGCTTTATTTCTATCTTTAGCACGCTCTTACAGGGTCCCACAGGGTTCGCGCAGCTTAACCAGCTACTATTGGCCAATACGTTTTGTTGATCCTTCCTTTTCTTGTCCACAACATCATTGTTTTTCTTCATTCTCGCTGCTCCAGGAAAGTTCCAAGAGCACTGTCCCCGGAATTGTCGTCTGGCTTGAAAGCTGGGTCGTGCAGACAGGCTTTTACTAGAATACCTCAATAGATATATAATGTTCCTATAATAAGAATACTTAATTAGTCTTACTAAAAACTGTCACAAGCAGTGCATAGCACTTAGAGAAGAATTATGAATAATGACATTCTAATGAAATATTATCAATATAATTGGAATTGATAGTAAAATACTTGAAGATTTCTTACTGCTGCATCAGGAAACTTCCCTTATTCTGGAGTGCTGATTTTCCTGGATTCTTCTTATTGGGTTTACATCCTCATGGTCAAGAACCATTTTTTCACATACAAATCTCTCAGTGCCTTCCAAGAGTGAGCTGAGTTACTGTTTGCAAAGAGCAGCAGTTTCATTCAGTGAAGCATGGTTTGTGTTCTTCTGAAAAGACTGGCAGTGGTTATTTTGTCGAGCTCAAAAGGAGACTCAATCTCTGTAGCTTTGAACTTCTTATTCTTTGTGTCCTCATTGTTTTCTCCAGTTGTGCTAACTGGATGTTCTAACACCCATTCCTCACCCTGCAAACCCAATGAGCCACAAAGACCACCGCATTCACCTCTGAGCAACTTTATTTTAAATAAAGTCTAAGGGCAGACTTGGCTTTATTTTTTTTGTCATGAAGAATATCTGCCGAATCCTCAGACTTTGAAAAGTAAGCTCAGCGAATGAGGGGCTGTGGCCTTCATTTCTGATGAGAACCAATTCAGCCCTGTAAGTCTGGATGAGTTGAAGGAGACTGCTCACAAGCCCAGGCTCCCGGCGCATGACATTTACCAATACGAGAGGGGTGGCTGAGATCAAGAAAGTCTTGCACACTCCGGCTTCTGTCAGATTGCATTTTATTGAAAAACCAGCAAAACAGTTTCATGCTTGCCAGTCATACGGCCACTTAGTGATATGTGTTAATTAATATGTGTCCAAACAGACAGTGACACTGTATATGGCCATACTTCTGTCCAAAAATATTAGAGATGTGATATGCATTCTATGTATTTTAAAACTGAATTTACGTAATAGACAACTTTCCTGTCATAAATACAGTCATTACAGAGCATAATATTTTCACCGTAGATAGTCACTATAGATAGTCACTATTGTCACTACAGATAGTGACATAATCTACATATTGAATTTATATTGTTTTATTATCATATCTATTCCAATGATTTTTTTCATTCTATAACATTTTCCATATTTAGTAAACATTTAATAATAAATATATATTATTTGCTGTAATTCTATAGGAATTATCTCTAATTGGTTTTCTATTTCATTTCCACTTTATGGAATAATTGTTTTGTATGAAATACAATACATGTATATATGTATATATTTTAGAAGTATATCTATGTAATAAAAATTTTGCCTCTCATAAATGCAGTAACTTTAGAGCATGAATATGTGTCACAACAGGTAGTGACATTATATATGTGCACTATCTTTTTATAAAATGATACGATCATTGATAAACTATCGTTATCATTTGTATCTATTCAAAACAGAACTCTATCATTTGTATCTATTAAAAACACATCTGTTCCTAAAAATCTTTGTAGTTATATATATATATATATATATATATATATACACTCTAGTTATATATATATATATCTATTTGTCTGTGTATCCCATTCCTTCTTCTTTGTCACGGCACTAAAAAGCGATCGTCTGTCAGCAGCTGCACGCCCCATGAGCACACACATGCAAAGGACAACAAGAGGGCGCGGTGAGGGCCTTGGAACACAAGCCCTGTGAGGAACAAGTGAGGGAGCTGGAGCTGTTTAGCCTGGAGAAACAGAGACTCGGAGGTGACCTTAGCCCCTCTCTACAACTGCCTGAAAGGTGGCTGTAGTCAGGTTGGGGTCGGTCTCTTTTTCCAGGCAGCAAGTGACGGAAGGAGAGGGCACAGTCTTAAGCTGTGCCAAGGGACGTTTAGGTTGCATGTTAGGCAAAAGGTTTTGACTGAAAGAGTGGCAAAAGTAGTGGAATTGTCTTCTCGGGGGAGGTGATGGAGTCACCATCCCTGGATGTGTTGAAAAAACCTTGGATGTGGCACTCAGTGTCATGGTTTAGTTGAGGTGGTGTTAGGGCATGGCTTGAACTTGATGATGTTAAATGGCTCTTGCGACCTAGCACTGCTGTGATTCTAGGAGCCCTGCTAACAGTGGCCATAGGCCAGCAACCTCGCCAGGCGATGGCGCAGATCAAGGCAGGCTTGCATGGCCTGGGAGTGGGCAGCCCGATCCTGCCACAGGCTGTGGAAGAGGTTGGATGGCCTAGCCGTTCGTACATCTGGGGGCAGCCTGATCTCCTCTGGAAGCCTCTGGTTGCCCACAATAAAATGCTGCAGGTGTTTCTTTTGCAGAGCTAAGCGCAGCTGCTCCAGGACATCGGACAGCTGAAGCAGGAAATACCTGCTGTGCCACTGTGAGAGCGGTACGGTGTTCAGCTGGTGCATGATGATGGTCTTGATGGAATGGATGGAGAAGCCCTTGCACTCCTGAAAAGCTGCAGCAAGGAGCTGCAGGCATTTGAGGTGCGAGCTGTCCTGAGGGAGCTGCCTGGCCATGTGCCTGAAGAACTTTGTCTCTGCCATGCTGTAGGTCTCAGGCCACACTGTGCTTGGGGTGTGGGCCCCTCGAGGCCGGCTGCTGATAAAGATGTCCGAGGTAAATCGCTGTAGCCCAAGCATCACTTGAACCTGGAAGCTTTCCTGGCCGTTGGACAGCCTGAGGTGGCAGAAGCGCTGGGAGCAGTGCAGCGCTAAATGCCAACTGCGTGACTCAGGCAAACGCTGCCAGCTTACTCCCAGCAGTCTGTAGAAGAAGTAGACCGTTTTCTCCACGTCAAGGTAGGAGCCGGTGCACAGCATGTCTAGGAGGTTGGGCTGCTCAGTTAGCATGCCAATCACGTCAGGGTGGTGGCGGAAGCACATCATGTTCACACCCTCCTGCCCCCTCGGGCAGCTGCACACCAGCTCCACGCGGACGCGGAAGTTCCTGCCGGGCCTCAGCCAGTCAGTGTCACGCTCCAGGCGGAAGATGTGGCCTGAGGGAGCAGTCAGGGGTACAAGCACATGGTACACACTTTCCTCCCCGCTCTCAGTCCAGCCTTCAAAGGCACTGCCAAAACCAATGGCTTGGTGCAGCACCGGGAAGAAAGTCCCAACCAAGGCACGCCTGAGGGCACTTAGCAATTTCTCCATCATGGCCGTTGTCCTGTCGCAGCCTGCCTGCAGGTCCTGTACAGGCCACTGTATGCGCTCCTCCAGAAGCCATGCCAGATCGTATGACCGTGCCTTGTCCTCTTCCTCGCTCTCCTTCTCCCGCTCGCCGTTGACCTCTGCCTCACGCCTTCTCTTCCTCCACATAAACCATAGGGGCAAGAGAAGAAGCAAGAGCCCGACAAATGCCCAGACCTGCCAGGCCTGCAAGGCAGACCAGAGCAGGTCTCCCCAGGATGGGCCACTCTGCATCAGGGCGAGCTGCTCCACCTCCAGCTCCAGCAGAATCCTCTCGCGTTCCTGGAATCTTGCACGCTCCTCCATGAGCAGACGCGTCGCCTCGTCCAAATCGTCCCCCACGGGCTGTGGGTAGTGGACTATGCTTTGCAAGAGCAAGAACCACAATACCCAGGTATCCATGGTCTGCAGGAGGATAGAGAGAAGGCCGTGAGGGGAGCGGGGAAAGAGGCAGCTGGCAGTGGGGGCAGCAGGTCTGGGAATCCCAGGGATCTGGGGGCAGCAAGGCCTGTCCCACTGCCCCAGCAGCAGTAGCAGCTGGTACCCTAGCCAAGGCTCTACCATGAGGGGCTGTCCCTGCATGCAGCGGGGAGAACCCAGCCCCAGGTGCAGCGTTTCTGCCCCGGCCCTTGTCCCCAGCACAGCCTGCCCGCCACATGTGCACTCACCGCTTGCCCAAGCAATACAGGGCCAGAGTTACCTGCTGGGGCCTTTTCCATCTGCCCCCATTGTGAGGCGCCCCCTGTGATGTCACAGGTGCCGCAGCGCATCACAAGCCAGCCAACTGCACCCTTTGTCCCTACCCCAGCTCAGCCACTTAGAGTGGCCCTGGTTAAGGGCTTAAGGCTGCTTTGGAGTGAATCTTCTTCAAAGAACGTCCCTTGGTCTTTCTTTTGTCTTTCTGGCCTCCATTGCCAGTCTCCTAGATCTCCATGTTGGAAGGCACCCTTGGGGATCATTGAGTCAAAGCCTCGACTCCACACTGCTTGAGCTACCCTGAAATCTCTGCATCATGCGGCTTGAAAAAGTCCCTGAAGTTCACACAGTTCCACTGCAAACTTAACACTGCCTACTCCACCAGGTCCCCAGATGGCACATGCCCATGACTTTTAAACCTCTCTGAGGGGGGTGACTCAGCCATTGATTGCCCTAGGCAGCCTGTTGCCAAGCTTGAGATCCTTTTGTTGAAGGAATACTTCCTGGAGATCCAATCTAAATCTCCTTTGGCACAACTTGAGGTCATTTCCTCTGATCATATTGTTTGTTCCCTGGGCTGGTAAATCTAATGAGCCCCACTTAGCTACAAACTCCCTTCAGGCACCATCTGCATTGTGTCGGGTGCAGATGTTAGGGCTGTGAGACCAGCTCTTCCCAGAGGAGAGGAAAGGTGCTGCTTTTGCACTCTGGTCCCCGGGATGCAGTGGGACCAAATGGCTTGTCAGTGGGCAGAAGGCTGCCAGGAAGTGTTTCCATGCGAGGAGAACCTTGCTGCCAAATACATCACCCAAGGCAATCCGTCCCCTTCCAAGCAGAAGGAAAAATCAGAATTCTCCTTGTAGAAAATGGGAAGCTTAAGAGGGAAAGTCAGTGCCGGAATGTGCCAGGATACCCACGTGGGTTTTGCCAACCTGCAAGGCCAGACCGTGAAGGTGGGATCCCGGCAGCCAAGAGATGCCCTCTTGCTCTGGGGCCTTCCATGGAACTGGCAGCACAGATGAGAGCCTTTCCTTGGCCTTGGCCTTCAGCAAGGCCACAGTGTGGGCAAAGCCCGAAGTCCCTAAGAAAGCAGCTCAGATTTACACTGGGCAACCTGAAGGATGCCCAAGGACAGACAAGCTCAACAAGGTGCTAGTGCAGTAGAGCTTAGGCTACAGCTTTCTGCCCTTGTATCTCTGGAGCCTTGCAGGGGAAGGCCGCATGGCTTGGGGTGACTTTCAGCAGCTCTCCTGCTAACAGCCCCGGGCCCGCCAGGCTGTTTGGTCTCAGGCCTGGCAAGAGCAGAAAGAAGCCCCCAAAGCCTGGCTTCGTAGAGCCCTGAGACAAGCAAAGATGAGGAGAGCGCAGAGAAGAGGCCATCAGCAGTGCACAGCAGCTTCTTGCTGAATGACAATAAATGACAGAAAATTCAAACATTATGATGGTTTGGGGTTTGTGTTGTGCTTTTTTTGGAGCCTTTCCCCCCGCCACAGGAAAACGTGTGGCATTTTCCGTGTTGCGCACCTGGGTTTGAATGGTCTGCTCTTGGTGCTGCCTAGACAAAACTCAAAACTGTGCCTTTGCCCCTCTCCTTACTCTGTTATCATTTGTCATTTCTTGGGGGTTTTTGGGTAACACCGTTTCTTTTTCCTCACCTTGTGCTCAGGAGCTGGGAGGGCCGCCAATCTCCCTCCCTCCAGCCCAGCTTGGCCCTGAAAGGTTTCTGCAGTAGGGTAGCGCGGTATGTTGCCAGTGGCTCAGCTGCCAGCACCTGATTTTGGCAGAGCCCAAACCTCACGGCAACGCTGCAGGAATCACTGCCCCACCGCCCATCTTGTCCAGGTCTGGAGCTCATTTAAATGGTGGGGTTTTTAATCTAGCTGCCTGAAGAAAGAAACAATCCTATGGCAGAGGGAGCTTGAGGCTGTAATTTAGGGATCAAGCAGCAGGTGGGGACAGGACTGGTTAAAGCTAAGCCGACCACAGGTGTCATGGCAAGAGGCAGTCGTGCCGTCCTGGTTGCCTGTGTAATGTGCCCCTTCCATTGGCTTTGGGATGTGATGCATTTGGAAAGAAGGCGGGGTTTTAATGGAAAACCGCTCCGAATATTCACAGAGTCCTCTCAGAGGTAAAAGTGAACTTGGCTTTATTTCTATCTTTAGCACGCTCTTACAGGGTCCCACAGGGTTCGCGCAGCTTAACCAGCTACTATTGGCCAATACGTTTTGTTGATCCTTCCTTTTCTTGTCCACAACATCATTGTTTTTCTTCATTCTCGCTGCTCCAGGAAAGTTCCAAGAGCACTGTCCCCGGAATTGTCGTCTGGCTTGAAAGCTGGGTCGTGCAGACAGGCTTTTACTAGAATACCTCAATAGATATATAATGTTCCTATAATAAGAATACTTAATTAGTCTTACTAAAAACTGTCACAAGCAGTGCATAGCACTTAGAGAAGAATTATGAATAATGACATTCTAATGAAATATTATCAATATAATTGGAATTGATAGTAAAATACTTGAAGATTTCTTACTGCTGCATCAGGAAACTTCCCTTATTCTGGAGTGCTGATTTTCCTGGATTCTTCTTATTGGGTTTACATCCTCATGGTCAAGAACCATTTTTTCACATACAAATCTCTCAGTGCCTTCCAAGAGTGAGCTGAGTTACTGTTTGCAAAGAGCAGCAGTTTCATTCAGTGAAGCATGGTTTGTGTTCTTCTGAAAAGACTGGCAGTGGTTATTTTGTCGAGCTCAAAAGGAGACTCAATCTCTGTAGCTTTGAACTTCTTATTCTTTGTGTCCTCATTGTTTTCTCCAGTTGTGCTAACTGGATGTTCTAACACCCATTCCTCACCCTGCAAACCCAATGAGCCACAAAGACCACCGCATTCACCTCTGAGCAACTTTATTTTAAATAAAGTCTAAGGGCAGACTTGGCTTTATTTTTTTTGTCATGAAGAATATCTGCCGAATCCTCAGACTTTGAAAAGTAAGCTCAGCGAATGAGGGGCTGTGGCCTTCATTTCTGATGAGAACCAATTCAGCCCTGTAAGTCTGGATGAGTTGAAGGAGACTGCTCACAAGCCCAGGCTCCCGGCGCATGACATTTACCAATACGAGAGGGGTGGCTGAGATCAAGAAAGTCTTGCACACTCCGGCTTCTGTCAGATTGCATTTTATTGAAAAACCAGCAAAACAGTTTCATGCTTGCCAGTCATACGGCCACTTAGTGATATGTGTTAATTAATATGTGTCCAAACAGACAGTGACACTGTATATGGCCATACTTCTGTCCAAAAATATTAGAGATGTGATATGCATTCTATGTATTTTAAAACTGAATTTACGTAATAGACAACTTTCCTGTCATAAATACAGTCATTACAGAGCATAATATTTTCACCGTAGATAGTCACTATAGATAGTCACTATTGTCACTACAGATAGTGACATAATCTACATATTGAATTTATATTGTTTTATTATCATATCTATTCCAATGATTTTTTTCATTCTATAACATTTTCCATATTTAGTAAACATTTAATAATAAATATATATTATTTGCTGTAATTCTATAGGAATTATCTCTAATTGGTTTTCTATTTCATTTCCACTTTATGGAATAATTGTTTTGTATGAAATACAATACATGTATATATGTATATATTTTAGAAGTATATCTATGTAATAAAAATTTTGCCTCTCATAAATGCAGTAACTTTAGAGCATGAATATGTGTCACAACAGGTAGTGACATTATATATGTGCACTATCTTTTTATAAAATGATACGATCATTGATAAACTATCGTTATCATTTGTATCTATTCAAAACAGAACTCTATCATTTGTATCTATTAAAAACACATCTGTTCCTAAAAATCTTTGTAGTTATATATATATATATATATATATATATATACACTCTAGTTATATATATATATATCTATTTGTCTGTGTATCCCATTCCTTCTTCTTTGTCACGGCACTAAAAAGCGATCGTCTGTCAGCAGCTGCACGCCCCATGAGCACACACATGCAAAGGACAACAAGAGGGCGCGGTGAGGGCCTTGGAACACAAGCCCTGTGAGGAACAAGTGAGGGAGCTGGAGCTGTTTAGCCTGGAGAAACAGAGACTCGGAGGTGACCTTAGCCCCTCTCTACAACTGCCTGAAAGGTGGCTGTAGTCAGGTTGGGGTCGGTCTCTTTTTCCAGGCAGCAAGTGACGGAAGGAGAGGGCACAGTCTTAAGCTGTGCCAAGGGACGTTTAGGTTGCATGTTAGGCAAAAGGTTTTGACTGAAAGAGTGGCAAAAGTAGTGGAATTGTCTTCTCGGGGGAGGTGATGGAGTCACCATCCCTGGATGTGTTGAAAAAACCTTGGATGTGGCACTCAGTGTCATGGTTTAGTTGAGGTGGTGTTAGGGCATGGCTTGAACTTGATGATGTTAAATGGCTCTTGCGACCTAGCACTGCTGTGATTCTAGGAGCCCTGCTAACAGTGGCCATAGGCCAGCAACCTCGCCAGGCGATGGCGCAGATCAAGGCAGGCTTGCATGGCCTGGGAGTGGGCAGCCCGATCCTGCCACAGGCTGTGGAAGAGGTTGGATGGCCTAGCCGTTCGTACATCTGGGGGCAGCCTGATCTCCTCTGGAAGCCTCTGGTTGCCCACAATAAAATGCTGCAGGTGTTTCTTTTGCAGAGCTAAGCGCAGCTGCTCCAGGACATCGGACAGCTGAAGCAGGAAATACCTGCTGTGCCACTGTGAGAGCGGTACGGTGTTCAGCTGGTGCATGATGATGGTCTTGATGGAATGGATGGAGAAGCCCTTGCACTCCTGAAAAGCTGCAGCAAGGAGCTGCAGGCATTTGAGGTGCGAGCTGTCCTGAGGGAGCTGCCTGGCCATGTGCCTGAAGAACTTTGTCTCTGCCATGCTGTAGGTCTCAGGCCACACTGTGCTTGGGGTGTGGGCCCCTCGAGGCCGGCTGCTGATAAAGATGTCCGAGGTAAATCGCTGTAGCCCAAGCATCACTTGAACCTGGAAGCTTTCCTGGCCGTTGGACAGCCTGAGGTGGCAGAAGCGCTGGGAGCAGTGCAGCGCTAAATGCCAACTGCGTGACTCAGGCAAACGCTGCCAGCTTACTCCCAGCAGTCTGTAGAAGAAGTAGACCGTTTTCTCCACGTCAAGGTAGGAGCCGGTGCACAGCATGTCTAGGAGGTTGGGCTGCTCAGTTAGCATGCCAATCACGTCAGGGTGGTGGCGGAAGCACATCATGTTCACACCCTCCTGCCCCCTCGGGCAGCTGCACACCAGCTCCACGCGGACGCGGAAGTTCCTGCCGGGCCTCAGCCAGTCAGTGTCACGCTCCAGGCGGAAGATGTGGCCTGAGGGAGCAGTCAGGGGTACAAGCACATGGTACACACTTTCCTCCCCGCTCTCAGTCCAGCCTTCAAAGGCACTGCCAAAACCAATGGCTTGGTGCAGCACCGGGAAGAAAGTCCCAACCAAGGCACGCCTGAGGGCACTTAGCAATTTCTCCATCATGGCCGTTGTCCTGTCGCAGCCTGCCTGCAGGTCCTGTACAGGCCACTGTATGCGCTCCTCCAGAAGCCATGCCAGATCGTATGACCGTGCCTTGTCCTCTTCCTCGCTCTCCTTCTCCCACTCGCCGCTGACCTCTGCCTCACGCCTTCTCTTCCTCCACATAAACCATAGGGGCAAGAGAAGAAGCAAGAGCCCGACAAATGCCCAGACCTGCCAGGCCTGCAAGGCAGACCAGAGCAGGTCTCCCCAGGATGGGCCACTCTGCATCAGGGCGAGCTGCTCCACCTCCAGCTCCAGCAGAATCCTCTCGCGTTCCTGGAATCTTGCACGCTCCTCCATGAGCAGACGCGTCGCCTCGTCCAAATCGTCCCCCACGGGCTGTGGGTAGTGGACTATGCTTTGCAAGAGCAAGAACCACAATACCCAGGTATCCATGGTCTGCAGGAGGATAGAGAGAAGGCCGTGAGGGGAGCGGGGAAAGAGGCAGCTGGCAGTGGGGGCAGCAGGTCTGGGAATCCCAGGGATCTGGGGGCAGCAAGGCCTGTCCCACTGCCCCAGCAGCAGTAGCAGCTGGTACCCTAGCCAAGGCTCTACCATGAGGGGCTGTCCCTGCATGCAGCGGGGAGAACCCAGCCCCAGGTGCAGCGTTTCTGCCCCGGCCCTTGTCCCCAGCACAGCCTGCCCGCCACATGTGCACTCACCGCTTGCCCAAGCAATACAGGGCCAGAGTTACCTGCTGGGGCCTTTTCCAGCTGCCCCCATTGTGAGGCGCCCCCTGTGATGTCACAGGTGCCGCAGCGCATCACAAGCCAGCCAACTGCACCCTTTGTCCCTACCCCAGCTCAGCCACTTAGAGTGGCCCTGGTTAAGGGCTTAAGGCTGCTTTGGAGTGAATCTTCTTCAAAGAACGTCCCTTGGTCTTTCTTTTGTCTTTCTGGCCTCCATTGCCAGTCTCCTAGATCTCCATGTTGGAAGGCACCCTTGGGGATCATTGAGTCAAAGCCTCGACTCCACACTGCTTGAGCTACCCTGAAATCTCTGCATCATGCGGCTTGAAAAAGTCCCTGAAGTTCACACAGTTCCACTGCAAACTTAACACTGCCTACTCCACCAGGTCCCCAGATGGCACATGCCCATGACTTTTAAACCTCTCTGAGGGGGGTGACTCAGCCATTGATTGCCCTAGGCAGCCTGTTGCCAAGCTTGAGATCCTTTTGTTGAAGGAATACTTCCTGGAGATCCAATCTAAATCTCCTTTGGCACAACTTGAGGTCATTTCCTCTGATCATATTGTTTGTTCCCTGGGCTGGTAAATCTAATGAGCCCCACTTAGCTACAAACTCCCTTCAGGCACCATCTGCATTGTGTCGGGTGCAGATGTTAGGGCTGTGAGACCAGCTCTTCCCAGAGGAGAGGAAAGGTGCTGCTTTTGCACTCTGGTCCCCGGGATGCAGTGGGACCAAATGGCTTGTCAGTGGGCAGAAGGCTGCCAGGAAGTGTTTCCATGCGAGGAGAACCTTGCTGCCAAATACATCACCCAAGGCAATCCGTCCCCTTCCAAGCAGAAGGAAAAATCAGAATTCTCCTTGTAGAAAATGGGAAGCTTAAGAGGGAAAGTCAGTGCCGGAATGTGCCAGGATACCCACGTGGGTTTTGCCAACCTGCAAGGCCAGACCGTGAAGGTGGGATCCCGGCAGCCAAGAGATGCCCTCTTGCTCTGGGGCCTTCCATGGAACTGGCAGCACAGATGAGAGCCTTTCCTTGGCCTTGGCCTTCAGCAAGGCCACAGTGTGGGCAAAGCCCGAAGTCCCTAAGAAAGCAGCTCAGATTTACACTGGGCAACCTGAAGGATGCCCAAGGACAGACAAGCTCAACAAGGTGCTAGTGCAGTAGAGCTTAGGCTACAGCTTTCTGCCCTTGTATCTCTGGAGCCTTGCAGGGGAAGGCCGCATGGCTTGGGGTGACTTTCAGCAGCTCTCCTGCTAACAGCCCCGGGCCCGCCAGGCTGTTTGGTCTCAGGCCTGGCAAGAGCAGAAAGAAGCCCCCAAAGCCTGGCTTCGTAGAGCCCTGAGACAAGCAAAGATGAGGAGAGCGCAGAGAAGAGGCCATCAGCAGTGCACAGCAGCTTCTTGCTGAATGACAATAAATGACAGAAAATTCAAACATTATGATGGTTTGGGGTTTGTGTTGTGCTTTTTTTGGAGCCTTTCCCCCCGCCACAGGAAAACGTGTGGCATTTTCCGTGTTGCGCACCTGGGTTTGAATGGTCTGCTCTTGGTGCTGCCTAGACAAAACTCAAAACTGTGCCTTTGCCCCTCTCCTTACTCTGTTATCATTTGTCATTTCTTGGGGGTTTTTGGGTAACACCGTTTCTTTTTCCTCACCTTGTGCTCAGGAGCTGGGAGGGCCGCCAATCTCCCTCCCTCCAGCCCAGCTTGGCCCTGAAAGGTTTCTGCAGTAGGGTAGCGCGGTATGTTGCCAGTGGCTCAGCTGCCAGCACCTGATTTTGGCAGAGCCCAAACCTCACGGCAACGCTGCAGGAATCACTGCCCCACCGCCCATCTTGTCCAGGTCTGGAGCTCATTTAAATGGTGGGGTTTTTAATCTAGCTGCCTGAAGAAAGAAACAATCCTATGGCAGAGGGAGCTTGAGGCTGTAATTTAGGGATCAAGCAGCAGGTGGGGACAGGACTGGTTAAAGCTAAGCCGACCACAGGTGTCATGGCAAGAGGCAGTCGTGCCGTCCTGGTTGCCTGTGTAATGTGCCCCTTCCATTGGCTTTGGGATGTGATGCATTTGGAAAGAAGGCGGGGTTTTAATGGAAAACCGCTCCGAATATTCACAGAGTCCTCTCAGAGGTAAAAGTGAACTTGGCTTTATTTCTATCTTTAGCACGCTCTTACAGGGTCCCACAGGGTTCGCGCAGCTTAACCAGCTACTATTGGCCAATACGTTTTGTTGATCCTTCCTTTTCTTGTCCACAACATCATTGTTTTTCTTCATTCTCGCTGCTCCAGGAAAGTTCCAAGAGCACTGTCCCCGGAATTGTCGTCTGGCTTGAAAGCTGGGTCGTGCAGACAGGCTTTTACTAGAATACCTCAATAGATATATAATGTTCCTATAATAAGAATACTTAATTAGTCTTACTAAAAACTGTCACAAGCAGTGCATAGCACTTAGAGAAGAATTATGAATAATGACATTCTAATGAAATATTATCAATATAATTGGAATTGATAGTAAAATACTTGAAGATTTCTTACTGCTGCATCAGGAAACTTCCCTTATTCTGGAGTGCTGATTTTCCTGGATTCTTCTTATTGGGTTTACATCCTCATGGTCAAGAACCATTTTTTCACATACAAATCTCTCAGTGCCTTCCAAGAGTGAGCTGAGTTACTGTTTGCAAAGAGCAGCAGTTTCATTCAGTGAAGCATGGTTTGTGTTCTTCTGAAAAGACTGGCAGTGGTTATTTTGTCGAGCTCAAAAGGAGACTCAATCTCTGTAGCTTTGAACTTCTTATTCTTTGTGTCCTCATTGTTTTCTCCAGTTGTGCTAACTGGATGTTCTAACACCCATTCCTCACCCTGCAAACCCAATGAGCCACAAAGACCACCGCATTCACCTCTGAGCAACTTTATTTTAAATAAAGTCTAAGGGCAGACTTGGCTTTATTTTTTTTGTCATGAAGAATATCTGCCGAATCCTCAGACTTTGAAAAGTAAGCTCAGCGAATGAGGGGCTGTGGCCTTCATTTCTGATGAGAACCAATTCAGCCCTGTAAGTCTGGATGAGTTGAAGGAGACTGCTCACAAGCCCAGGCTCCCGGCGCATGACATTTACCAATACGAGAGGGGTGGCTGAGATCAAGAAAGTCTTGCACACTCCGGCTTCTGTCAGATTGCATTTTATTGAAAAACCAGCAAAACAGTTTCATGCTTGCCAGTCATACGGCCACTTAGTGATATGTGTTAATTAATATGTGTCCAAACAGACAGTGACACTGTATATGGCCATACTTCTGTCCAAAAATATTAGAGATGTGATATGCATTCTATGTATTTTAAAACTGAATTTACGTAATAGACAACTTTCCTGTCATAAATACAGTCATTACAGAGCATAATATTTTCACCGTAGATAGTCACTATAGATAGTCACTATTGTCACTACAGATAGTGACATAATCTACATATTGAATTTATATTGTTTTATTATCATATCTATTCCAATGATTTTTTTCATTCTATAACATTTTCCATATTTAGTAAACATTTAATAATAAATATATATTATTTGCTGTAATTCTATAGGAATTATCTCTAATTGGTTTTCTATTTCATTTCCACTTTATGGAATAATTGTTTTGTATGAAATACAATACATGTATATATGTATATATTTTAGAAGTATATCTATGTAATAAAAATTTTGCCTCTCATAAATGCAGTAACTTTAGAGCATGAATATGTGTCACAACAGGTAGTGACATTATATATGTGCACTATCTTTTTATAAAATGATACGATCATTGATAAACTATCGTTATCATTTGTATCTATTCAAAACAGAACTCTATCATTTGTATCTATTAAAAACACATCTGTTCCTAAAAATCTTTGTAGTTATATATATATATATATATATATATATATATACACTCTAGTTATATATATATATATCTATTTGTCTGTGTATCCCATTCCTTCTTCTTTGTCACGGCACTAAAAAGCGATCGTCTGTCAGCAGCTGCACGCCCCATGAGCACACACATGCAAAGGACAACAAGAGGGCGCGGTGAGGGCCTTGGAACACAAGCCCTGTGAGGAACAAGTGAGGGAGCTGGAGCTGTTTAGCCTGGAGAAACAGAGACTCGGAGGTGACCTTAGCCCCTCTCTACAACTGCCTGAAAGGTGGCTGTAGTCAGGTTGGGGTCGGTCTCTTTTTCCAGGCAGCAAGTGACGGAAGGAGAGGGCACAGTCTTAAGCTGTGCCAAGGGACGTTTAGGTTGCATGTTAGGCAAAAGGTTTTGACTGAAAGAGTGGCAAAAGTAGTGGAATTGTCTTCTCGGGGGAGGTGATGGAGTCACCATCCCTGGATGTGTTGAAAAAACCTTGGATGTGGCACTCAGTGTCATGGTTTAGTTGAGGTGGTGTTAGGGCATGGCTTGAACTTGATGATGTTAAATGGCTCTTGCGACCTAGCACTGCTGTGATTCTAGGAGCCCTGCTAACAGTGGCCATAGGCCAGCAACCTCGCCAGGCGATGGCGCAGATCAAGGCAGGCTTGCATGGCCTGGGAGTGGGCAGCCCGATCCTGCCACAGGCTGTGGAAGAGGTTGGATGGCCTAGCCGTTCGTACATCTGGGGGCAGCCTGATCTCCTCTGGAAGCCTCTGGTTGCCCACAATAAAATGCTGCAGGTGTTTCTTTTGCAGAGCTAAGCGCAGCTGCTCCAGGACATCGGACAGCTGAAGCAGGAAATACCTGCTGTGCCACTGTGAGAGCGGTACGGTGTTCAGCTGGTGCATGATGATGGTCTTGATGGAATGGATGGAGAAGCCCTTGCACTCCTGAAAAGCTGCAGCAAGGAGCTGCAGGCATTTGAGGTGCGAGCTGTCCTGAGGGAGCTGCCTGGCCATGTGCCTGAAGAACTTTGTCTCTGCCATGCTGTAGGTCTCAGGCCACACTGTGCTTGGGGTGTGGGCCCCTCGAGGCCGGCTGCTGATAAAGATGTCCGAGGTAAATCGCTGTAGCCCAAGCATCACTTGAACCTGGAAGCTTTCCTGGCCGTTGGACAGCCTGAGGTGGCAGAAGCGCTGGGAGCAGTGCAGCGCTAAATGCCAACTGCGTGACTCAGGCAAACGCTGCCAGCTTACTCCCAGCAGTCTGTAGAAGAAGTAGACCGTTTTCTCCACGTCAAGGTAGGAGCCGGTGCACAGCATGTCTAGGAGGTTGGGCTGCTCAGTTAGCATGCCAATCACGTCAGGGTGGTGGCGGAAGCACATCATGTTCACACCCTCCTGCCCCCTCGGGCAGCTGCACACCAGCTCCACGCGGACGCGGAAGTTCCTGCCGGGCCTCAGCCAGTCAGTGTCACGCTCCAGGCGGAAGATGTGGCCTGAGGGAGCAGTCAGGGGTACAAGCACATGGTACACACTTTCCTCCCCGCTCTCAGTCCAGCCTTCAAAGGCACTGCCAAAACCAATGGCTTGGTGCAGCACCGGGAAGAAAGTCCCAACCAAGGCACGCCTGAGGGCACTTAGCAATTTCTCCATCATGGCCGTTGTCCTGTCGCAGCCTGCCTGCAGGTCCTGTACAGGCCACTGTATGCGCTCCTCCAGAAGCCATGCCAGATCGTATGACCGTGCCTTGTCCTCTTCCTCGCTCTCCTTCTCCCGCTCGCCGCTGACCTCTGCCTCACGCCTTCTCTTCCTCCACATAAACCATAGGGGCAAGAGAAGAAGCAAGAGCCCGACAAATGCCCAGACCTGCCAGGCCTGCAAGGCAGACCAGAGCAGGTCTCCCCAGGATGGGCCACTCTGCATCAGGGCGAGCTGCTCCACCTCCAGCTCCAGCAGAATCCTCTCGCGTTCCTGGAATCTTGCACGCTCCTCCATGAGCAGACGCGTCGCCTCGTCCAAATCGTCCCCCACGGGCTGTGGGTAGTGGACTATGCTTTGCAAGAGCAAGAACCACAATACCCAGGTATCCATGGTCTGCAGGAGGATAGAGAGAAGGCCGTGAGGGGAGCGGGGAAAGAGGCAGCTGGCAGTGGGGGCAGCAGGTCTGGGAATCCCAGGGATCTGGGGGCAGCAAGGCCTGTCCCACTGCCCCAGCAGCAGTAGCAGCTGGTACCCTAGCCAAGGCTCTACCATGAGGGGCTGTCCCTGCATGCAGCGGGGAGAACCCAGCCCCAGGTGCAGCGTTTCTGCCCCGGCCCTTGTCCCCAGCACAGCCTGCCCGCCACATGTGCACTCACCGCTTGCCCAAGCAATACAGGGCCAGAGTTACCTGCTGGGGCCTTTTCCAGCTGCCCCCATTGTGAGGCGCCCCCTGTGATGTCACAGGTGCCGCAGCGCATCACAAGCCAGCCAACTGCACCCTTTGTCCCTACCCCAGCTCAGCCACTTAGAGTGGCCCTGGTTAAGGGCTTAAGGCTGCTTTGGAGTGAATCTTCTTCAAAGAACGTCCCTTGGTCTTTCTTTTGTCTTTCTGGCCTCCATTGCCAGTCTCCTAGATCTCCATGTTGGAAGGCACCCTTGGGGATCATTGAGTCAAAGCCTCGACTCCACACTGCTTGAGCTACCCTGAAATCTCTGCATCATGCGGCTTGAAAAAGTCCCTGAAGTTCACACAGTTCCACTGCAAACTTAACACTGCCTACTCCACCAGGTCCCCAGATGGCACATGCCCATGACTTTTAAACCTCTCTGAGGGGGGTGACTCAGCCATTGATTGCCCTAGGCAGCCTGTTGCCAAGCTTGAGATCCTTTTGTTGAAGGAATACTTCCTGGAGATCCAATCTAAATCTCCTTTGGCACAACTTGAGGTCATTTCCTCTGATCATATTGTTTGTTCCCTGGGCTGGTAAATCTAATGAGCCCCACTTAGCTACAAACTCCCTTCAGGCACCATCTGCATTGTGTCGGGTGCAGATGTTAGGGCTGTGAGACCAGCTCTTCCCAGAGGAGAGGAAAGGTGCTGCTTTTGCACTCTGGTCCCCGGGATGCAGTGGGACCAAATGGCTTGTCAGTGGGCAGAAGGCTGCCAGGAAGTGTTTCCATGCGAGGAGAACCTTGCTGCCAAATACATCACCCAAGGCAATCCGTCCCCTTCCAAGCAGAAGGAAAAATCAGAATTCTCCTTGTAGAAAATGGGAAGCTTAAGAGGGAAAGTCAGTGCCGGAATGTGCCAGGATACCCACGTGGGTTTTGCCAACCTGCAAGGCCAGACCGTGAAGGTGGGATCCCGGCAGCCAAGAGATGGCCTCTTGCTCTGGGGCCTTCCATGGAACTGGCAGCACAGATGAGAGCCTTTCCTTGGCCTTGGCCTTCAGCAAGGCCACAGTGTGGGCAAAGCCCGAAGTCCCTAAGAAAGCAGCTCAGATTTACACTGGGCAACCTGAAGGATGCCCGAGGACAGACAAGCTCAACAAGGTGCTAGTGCAGTAGAGCTTAGGCTACAGCTTTCTGCCCTTGTATCTCTGGAGCCTTGCAGGGGAAGGCCGCATGGCTTGGGGTGACTTTCAGCAGCTCTCCTGCTAACAGCCCCGGGCCCGCCAGGCTGTTTGGTCTCAGGCCTGGCAAGAGCAGAAAGAAGCCCCCAAAGCCTGGCTTCGTAGAGCCCTGAGACAAGCAAAGATGAGGAGAGCGCAGAGAAGAGGCCATCAGCAGTGCACAGCAGCTTCTTGCTGAATGACAATAAATGACAGAAAATTCAAACATTATGATGGTTTGGGGTTTGTGTTGTGCTTTTTTTGGAGCCTTTTCCCCCCGCCACAGGAAAACGTGTGGCATTTTCCGTGTTGCGCACCTGGGTTTGAATGGTCTGCTCTTGGTGCTGCCTAGACAAAACTCAAAACTGTGCCTTTGCCCCTCTCCTTACTCTGTTATCATTTGGCATTTCTAGGGGTTTTTGGGTAACACCATTTCTTTTTCCTCACCTTGTGCTCAGGAGCTGGGAGGGCCGCCAATCTCCCTCCCTCCAGCCCAGCTTGGCCCTGAAAGGTTTCTGCAGTAGGGTAGCGCGGTATGTTGCCAGTGGCTCAGCTGCCAGCACCTGATTTTGGCAGAGCCCAAATCTCACGGCAACGCTGCAGGAATCACTGCCCCACCGCCCATCTTGTCCAGCTCTGGAGCTCATTTAAATGGTGGGGTTTTTAATCTAGCCGCCTGAAGAAAGAAACAATCCTATGGCAGAGGGAGCTTGAGGCTGTAATTTCGGGATCAAGCAGCAGGTGGGGACAGGACTGGTTAAAGCTCAGCCGACCACAGGTGTCATGGCAAGAGGCAGTCGTGCCGTCCTGGTTGCCTGTGTAATGTGCCCCTTCCATTGGCTTTGGGATGTGATGCATTTGGAAAGAAGGTGGGGTTTTGTTTTGGGTTTTTTTTGTTGATGTTTTTGTGGGTTTTTTTGTTGTTGTTTCTTTGTTTGTGTGTTTTTGACAAAGTTAATTATGAGAATGAGCTGGTCTCACATCCTGTAGATTGCACGGCTGTACAAATAGGAGCATGGTTACTCAATCCAGGGGCTCTGAATTACATCTGCCTCAATTCATTCCCAAATGCATTAATTCATATGTTCTCCTATGTGCTACGGTTTCCTGTCATGTTCTAATTGATTCATTATTTTCTGCTAAGCATAGAATCACGTGCCAGTCATTAACTGCTTCATATATTGAACTCATTATATGTATGTTTAAATATTGTGTCTCCTGATCTGCCAATCCTTTTTTATGTAGTACCGCACATATGTTGAAGACGTTCAGACTTTAAACTTCCTGGTCATTAGTTTTGTGTATGATTTTTCAGTCACTTTTTGGCGCTCCTCCTCATTTAAATTGTGTAACAACTGTAATTAATGTTTCTGAGGCACAATTAGTGTCCAATGTATATACATTTGTATACTATATATATAAATACATACATTTAATGTAGTATAAATACATATTTATATATTGTAGTATACAATATATATACATTAGTATACAATGTGTTTGAGAGGGGATAGTGTTTTGAAACATCCTATAACTTTATTGAAACAACCAGCATAGTAACATCACAAACTCTGTGCAGTTTAAGATATGGTAGACCACGGAAATTTTGCAATAACTAGCTCAGAAAATGTGACTGTGGCAAACAAAATATATCTGGGAGAAGGCCAAATTCCTGTAATCTTTCTGAGGAGGAAGTTCACAGGTCAGAAATGAGAAAATAAAGAAGGATGTGTCACTCTTAAAATCCCAACCTGCAGAATTTTAGAGTAAAGATTCTAAAGAATCCAGAGATGCACTGGATTTTTAAATTCTGTAGGAAGAAGATGGGCTTCTTTTGGTATGACTGCTTTACACAACACACTCCAAGATTTACCAGAAACAGGTGGACTTGAGCACACTTGTGTACAAAACAAACAGAAAAAGTTCTCCAGCGCTATTTCTACTATTATGTGTGAGATGACAGGGTACCGAATTTTATCTTTTGTACCTGTAGTCCCAACGTTACACAGTTTTAGATTCTACTGTATGAATTGCCACCATCAGCATAGTGTGGAAAGATCTCTGGAATTCAGACCAGCCTCATTTCATGCATTGTTCATTGCAGGAACTACTGGCCTGGGGGGGAAATAGCTGTACCCTCACAGGCTTTTATCTTCCAAGCCCCAAAAGAAGCAGCTGAAAGTCCTGTTGCATGTAGATAAAGAATGGCAAGTAAAGAGGCTTGGAATAAAATTAGGTAAAAGCTGTCTCTTCTAGGAAAAGATAGTGCTTACACAAAGTATGTTGTCTGCCAGGATGCAATCCCAGTAGAAAAGGATACAAATAGTCTTGAGTAAGAGCTTGAACAACTGCCTGGGCTGTCCTAGCAGCTACTTTCTGCATGCCTCCTGCACGAGCAAAGCCAGGCACAGAGTGATTTCTTTCCCACTTGGCTCTCTTGAAACTTACAATTTCCTGAGCACAGATTCATCCTGCAATGTAAACCTTATGGCTGCAGCTGGGCAGACACACAAGCACTGCTGATGTACCAGCGTCTGCAAACCTGCATGAGGGGGCTCTGGGAGTGCCTGGCTGGGGTTGTTGCCCCTAACATGGGCTCCTTACCTGGTCTGCAATGCCAATTCACACACAGAGGAGAGGAATCAATATTTCTTTGTTCTAGTTTGTGCAAAGTAAGGAGCTAGGTAGTAACCCACAAAACACTAGCTCCCTAATCATCAACTTCTTACATTATTTATACGTTTTAGCAAACAAAAATATCAGGATTCGTTGGCTACAATTTGCACAGTTCTATCACTAATTAGTGTTATATCTTCTTAGCTCAGTTTGGTCAGAGCATGGTGCTGGTAACACCAGGGTTTTAGGCTCAATCCCCATATGGGTCATTCACCTCAGAATTGGACCTCTTGATCTTTGTGGGTCCCTTCCAACTCTGGATGTTCTGTAATTCTAATGGTTAACTGATTCTCTCACTTATGTTAATTACTCCACATGTTCAGTCTCCTCCTCCTCTTGAGTCGGTGGGTTTCTAGACGTCCTGGGCTGTGACTCAGTGTTTTCACTCTCTCCCTGCCAAAATCACCTTTCACCCAGCTGGCACTTTAGACTGATGCCCCTGTGTTTTCCTCCTTCTGGCCCTATCTTGGGCGTTCTGCCAAGCATCCTTGTGGTCTGTAAATTCAGCATTCTATTGTGACTGATTTCAACACATATATAATCCTAAATTCCTTTATTTCCTATTCTTTCTCAACCGCTGCAGCTACTGAGGCATATTAAGCGTACAGTGTTTATTGATAGATAGTTTATCACTTTGGAAACCCCTACATGAGCGGGGGACCACTGCGCCTAACCGGGGGAGGTTCTTTCCCAGGTCCCCAATTAGGTGCCAGCCCCTTGCTAACCACGTGCAGTGTCCGGCTTTTTCCTGGGAGAAAGCTCCCAGCCCCTTCGCCTGCAGCAGCCGCCCCTGGCTTCAGCCCGCCCCTGCAGCGCCTTATTGGATTCCCGGCCGAGGGGGTGTTGCCGCCGCCACAGCGATCGGCCGTGCGGGCGCGGATATGCCTGAGCCGCGGAGCGTTGTATAAGAAGGAGCTGCAGGGAGGGAAGAGAATTAAACAGGACCACGTTTCTCCTCTGTGAGCTGAAGAGGTTAGTGGCTATTATTTAATCCCGGCTAGCTGTAATTAGGATTCGGAAGCAGGGCTTTCGTTTCCTGTTCCTCGCCTCCCCGGGATTGCTCGTCAGCGGCGTTTCCCCCTCGGTTGTGGAGGATTGGGGGAGTCCTGCAAGTCACGTTGTCCTAGCTGCTCCAAAGACACCCTCCGCACCAAAGGGCACGGACCAGCACTTGGGGAGGGGGTAGCAGAGAGAAAGGAAAAAAGGGAAAAGCTCTTTGTTCGGAATAATCTCCAGGTTGCAGTGAAGCAGAGTACTAGCCTGTAGGTGATACGGAAGTAGCCAGGTAGCATCTTCGAGTGGCCAGGGCACTGCGTGGTGAGAGTGTGAGAGGTCATGTAAAACCTTTCCTACAAACTGGACTTCTTCTTAGAAGTGCTGAGCTTCCTTCCGATCCTGTGAAAATCCATGTTCACTGTTAAATATTTGATGCTCCCTTCTGAAACATCAGACCACCAAGCAGGCTGTACCTCAGTTTACCCATGTGTAGACTGAAAATGAGAATATTTTCCTTTTGTAATGGGACGTGGTGGGGCCTTATTTCAGACAGCTTTTGTTGGGAGAAAGGTGATTCTTACGTTCTCAGATATGGTACAGAATCCATGCATAAACCACATTAACAATTAATTTATGTTCTGTCACAGCTATCACTTATCTCTAGGTAAAAGAAAAGAAAAAAAATGCATCAAGGCTCAATCTACACACAGTGAAAAGACAAGCTCAGCCTTTATGTAACTCCTGGCATCCTGCTGAACTTTTGTGTTGGAGCTTGTTAAAAAACCCCAACCAACCAGTGTTAATTAGGGCAACAGTTTAATTAACTGATATTGTGTGAAACCATTTTTTTCCAATTCCTTGCATTGACTTGCCAAGTTAATTTTTGTGGAATAAAGATAGTCTTTCAGCTGTTGGGTCTATGGTTACAGATGTGAACACAGAATGACATTGTGCCAAGGATCAATAACATAGTGTCTGAACATCTTTCTGTCATTTTTGTCAATAAATGAGAAAATGGAGACAAGTGTGTTTCAATAATGTAAATCCAACTTGAAGTTTAATCTTCGTAATATAAAAGCAATGAGTTAATATTTTATTTTCAGCATATATAAGAAAGCCTTAGTTAGTCTTACTAAAAACTGTCACAAGCAGTGCATAGCACTTAGAGAATAAATATGAATAATGACATTCTAATCAAATGTTATCAAATAATAAGAATTGATAGTAAAATACTTGAAGATTTCTTACTGTTTCATCAGGAAACTTCCCTTATTTTGGAGTGCTGATTTTTTGGGTTCTTTTTATTGGGTTTACATCCTCATGGTCAAGAACCATTTTTTCACATACAAATCTCTCAGTGTCTGCCAAGAGTGAGCTGAGTTACTGTTTGTGAAGAGCAGCAGTTTCATTCAGTGAAGCATGGTTTGTGTTCTTCTGAAAAGACTGGCAGTGGTTATTTTGTCGAGCTCAAAAGGAGACTCAATCTCTGTAGCTTTGAACTTCTTATTCTTTGTGTCCTCATTGTTTTCTCCAGTTGTGCTAACTGGATGTTCTAACACCCATTCCTCACCCTGCAAACCCACTGAGCCACAAAGACCATCGCATTCAGCTCTAAGCAACTTTATTTTAAATGTCAAAGGGCAGGCTTGGCTTTTTTTTTGTCATGAAGAATATCTGCTGAATTCACAGACTTTGAAATCTAAGCTCAGCAAATGAGAACACGATCACTTTGCTCTCTGCACGAAAAATTAACTGGCCTTGTCAAAACAGGTAAAGAAAAATGGATAAATTAACTGTCCAGTTCTCAAATTAAAATGGGAATAGCTATCCATCTTACACTGTGGTGTCAGGACTTCAGTAAAATGAAGGTCTAGAACACACACTGGCATTTTTGCTTTTTAATGATGACTCTAAAGTCACCCGAGTTTCATCCATCTTGTAGAGGGAGTATTGTACTCTATGTTGTGGAGATTAATTGTAGGAAGCTTCAGAGATGTTTGCCATTATTGCTACTGTGGTCCATTGAAGCTCTCTCTCTGCACCATCATCCTTGGCTAGATAAGCAGAGTCAGGCAACAGGAAATTAAACACAGTTGGGAAGAAGTGGAGAAACTAACAGAGTTTGGATGGATGTGGTACTGGGAGAATAATGCCCTGAGGAAGGAGTTCTGTGTGTTACACAGCAACATCAATGTATGCAGAATATCAAGTTGTGGATACCTTTCACCTCAAATTTTCAGGCAACCATAGATCGTTCTGAAACTTGCAGGTAGTACTCAGTGTGTTAAAAGAACTTACATTATGCTCAGTGCACCTTATTAAGTGAGGCATTAAAAAGGTTCCTTCACTGAGTGGGGAAGCAATGGGGCTGAGGAAAGAAAAACAGTCTAAAAGCCAAGGCACTCTTGCAGTTTAATCTTGTAGTAAAAAAAACCAACAACCCAAATTAACAAAACCCCACTCTGGATATATCCATGCTGTGTTGTAACTTAGCAGAACAAAGGTTGCTGAGGAGCTGTCTTACGCCTCTGGAGCTAGCCTTGAAGCTTGGCAAATATTCTCATGCCTGTAATGCCAGTGTGGGACTTAATCTTAAAACTGTATAAAATAACTACAACTGTAATAAGATAAATATACATTTGACTTTTTTTCTCTCTACTCTCTAAGCAAAAGGAGCTTTGGCTGCTTGTCTAACTGAACTTAAGTGTTTCTTAGACTGTTTGCAACTCAGACAGAGATCTACTGTGCTAATTAGAAAACATTGCAGAAAACCCACCTGACTAGGAAAGATAATGAAATGCATTTGCTAATCGTGTTCCTCCAGATGAGTACAACCCACCACTTTAACAACATGAGTTGAACAATTAGCATTAAATAAGTGTTTTTGTTTTTTTTCCCTCAGCGTAGTTTTATTAACCAGTTAAACGGAGCCTGTTCATGGCAGCTAATGTTGCTGTTATAGTAACTAACCTAAATGCTAAATTAAAGGCTGCACAATACTGGCTAATGAAATAAGAAGTTCTCATGGCTCAAGTAATTATACTGCATTTATTAGCTTTCCCTCTCAGTGAAATGTGTAGGCACAAAGGCATCTTTATCATCTAGTCATTACCTCTGTTCTGTGAATGAGAGGAAAGAAAAGCTGCCAGAAAGAACATGGATTATTGAATAGTCCCCAAATAACAGAAAGGAAGAAGTAGTACAGGATGTGAGGGGTAAGTTGAAACCACAGTTATTCTAGTTAAAATGTCATGGATGTTTCTTTGCTATGCTACAAGTGATAAAGCTTTGTGACCCTTTCTGTTGCAAGGGGAAGCAGCCCTTAGTCAGTATTTACTGTCTTTTGCAGGCTCTGACATGGATTAGCAACAGACTGGTTAGTCTGTTATTTGGTGATGAACATAGAGATCTCAGTGGCTTGCTTGTACTTGTCTTTGGAATAATTAGCTGATTTTTCTCAGACACAGCACAATTGTGTGCAGCTGGAAGTGGGATCAGCATGTTGGTAGAGATCTCTCTGTGCTTAGTGTTTGGTCTTGGTGACAGAAGATACAAATGTATGAAGGACTGAGGTGGGTGGTGGTTTGTTTATTTGTTTTGGTTTTGTTGTTGCCATTAAACAGATTTATAACATTTGAATGGAGACGGAAAATTAATTCCTGGCTTCTGACTTCCTCTAAAGCTTTGATTCTTTAGTGGCAAAAATCTGTGAAGAACTCAGATACTCAGATAATTGGAACATGGATAAAGAGGAATTCTATACTATTGATAATTCACTGTTAAGTGATGAGGCTATAAACCAGAGTGGTACACTTCTGGCATTGGTGGTCATCATGGGCTTTGTCTACTTTCATTCTTGTTCAGTGGAAGACGGAGGTAGGCCTGTTTTTGGCAAGTATGGAGGACTTGGATTTGCAGTCCTGGAGTGCAGTGTCTGTTAAAAACAGTCCCAAGGTGTCTGAGATGTCTCAGGTGGGTCATCCAGAAGTCAGGACAACCAATCCCAGCAGTTATTTAAAAAGTTTGCCCTAGGAAATGTGTTTTTCATTTGGAATTTTTTTCTTTAAAGTCTATTTTACATTTACTTACTTTCTTAGAGATGTGAAATAGCTACCCATGCATTTAGCCCAATATTTGCAAATTAAGATGTACTGCCTGTTCTTACATGCCTGGCATCTGAAATGAGACCTTAAGGCTGAGGGCTCTTGAATAAATATTTTCAAAATAAATAGGTCATTTGCCTGACTCTCCTTACTGTTTAAAAATAATAGTATTCTGCCGTGTGTTTCCAACCCAGTCCTTCTTGGAATAGCCTGACCTAGTAATATTCACAATATAGATACAATGAAGACATAGCAAAAGAATCACAAAAATAGCCATGTTTTATGATAACATAAACAGGGCTTAAAGTGGCTGATCCTTTGTTTTAGGGTGATAAGAGCTTCCTTTCTCCTTTTGCCCTGCAAGCAGGGAATGTGGCCATGTAATTCTCTGGCTGCTCCGAGCCCAGTTTTTCTGATAAGTCTTCATCAGAAAGGATACTGCTTTCAAGAACATGGCTTCAGTTCTGTGGTATCTTTGAAGAATGCTGGATTTTGCACCAGGGATATGCATAAGGCACTTTTTTTTTTTTTTTTTTTTTTTTTTTTTTGGTGTGTGTTCATGTATTCAGGCAGAGAGAGCGCCTTTCAGAAGCAACTGCTGCTGGTCTGCTGCATGTTACCCACCCCTGTTGCTTGGGATGGCCAGACCTTCCCACCATCAAATGGCCTGTAATATCAGAAACAAAATTTTCCTGTCTTTAAACACAGGAGGGAAAGTCCTCCTATCCTAGGTGCTCTTAAGTTATCAACTCCTAAGGAAGCATGAAGCTGTGAAAAAACAAAATTTCTTTTGGTTAAATGACTACTAAATGAGATGTCAACTCTTCATCTGTTGCCCATGGGATGTCATACAGCCGTACTGACAGATGGCCTTTTTCATCAAGAGAATCATGATGAGCAGGAAGAGCTGATGCAGTTGCCAAGTCACTCTCCATCATATTTGAAAAGTCATGGCAATCAGGTGAAGCCCCAGTGACTGGAAAAAGGACAACATCACACTTATAGCGGAGGAGGGGGGCGGGTTGGACTAGATGGTCTTTAGAGGTTCCTTTCAACCCAAACCATTCTGCTGTTTTAAGAAAAAGAAGTGCAAAGTACATTCCTTTACTGCATGCTCATTATTGTTATTTTTAATATCCAGCTCCTACATGATCTCATTTTCGCTTATAGCCTATCTGGAATAAACTTTCCTATTCCAGACTGCAGAACAAACCCATCAGGAGGAAAAGCCATCCAGTCTTATAGCAAGTGTAGTCAAATGGCTTGTGATCTCTAAGTTCGTGATCTCAAGCTGTTGTTTGGCCACAGTATTACATTCTTTGTCCAACTCAGTTTGATTCTAAACAAAACCAGAGGATCTGATGACGGATTGTTGCAGACAGTTGTCATTCACATTTTCTGAGCTCCTGAGGTTCCGCTTCTGCTGTTATGTACTCAAGTCTGACCATGGGAGGGAAGAACAGAGATTTAATATCTAAGATGGTGTAAGAGACGGTCCGAAGTTTACCTCATTTGCCTCACAACTGTCGCAAGAACAGAGACTGAGACCGTGGAGACCCCAAGGGACTTCATACAGGGGTTCTGGCCTGGTTGAGGCGGATGCTGGCTAAGTGATTGTTTGCAGGAGTGCTTGCTGTACTGCCACGGTACACTGCTGCTGAGCAGGAACTTGTAAGGAGTGGCCTGTTCTGTGCCTTACACCTGTTTCCCAGAGCAACAGGTCTTATCACAATGGCCTGTGAATCTCCCCACCTCCTGGCCAAGTGCCCCTCGCTTTGAAACAGACTATAGAAGTGACTTTTCTAAGTCACTTTCTTTGAGAGAGATCTCTCCACGGAAGAAGACAACACTGGCGACCCCATCTCGTCCATTGGTAGCTATAACCTCCCCCTTTTTCTCTCCTTACTTTGCCTCTTTATCTCCCTCTCTCTCTCTCTCTCTTTCTCTCCCTCTCATCCATCACATAACCCGTGCTGTTGGCACTAAAATAAAGATGCATTATTGCTGTTGTGGTTTAAACTGAAATTCCTTTGTGTCCTTTTTGCACTCTGAGATCAAGTGAACCTCTCATGACTCCCTCTTGTGTTAGCCGATTGTGACAGATGGGCATCTATAAAACAGTGACAACTTACAGGTGCCCACCAGTAATGTTTGTGTTTATCATATTAATGTAAGGTGCCTTGTGTTTTCCATTTATAATGATAAATTAATTTTATGTTTAGAACTGGTTTTGTGGAGGGGCTACAGTCATGCCTGAGATGTGGATGGCTTAAATAATATTAAGCTTACTGTCTTCTTTCCCAGAACCTCAAAATGCTCTCTTGAGTTTAGTTAGCAGAAGGTAAGGAGAGAAGAAGGGATTTAGACAGACATTTTAAAAAGGAGCAAGGCTGAATAAAGTAATGAACAGGGTTGCTGTGACATTTTATAATTGTGTTTATGTTACTATTGGTGGCACAGGATGGTGGTAGCTCAGTAAAAACACTCTCTTCAGAACTCAGTGCCCTCTTTGGCTGTTTAAAGGAATGGTGCAGTTAAGGACATGAACTTGAGGTGGGGACAAAGCTCTTCTCTTACAAGAGTAACTGTTAAATCATTTCACCAAAATATTGCAGAAAAAATGAGATGGGTACAATCCAGTAAAATCAGGGGAAAGGAGGGAAATGCTTGCATTATGTTTCAAATGGAAGTATTCATTTCTGGAAATCTACTTCCATGACCAGGTAATTTTCTGCCTCTTTTAAAAGACATACTTCCCTCTTCCAGTGCCCAGATTATTGTCTGCTCCTGAACCTTCTCAATAGCTGTTCTAGTTATTTCAAAATTAGGTGCATGTGCAGACCCTGCCTGTGACAGGATATTATCCATTTGTTCAGCTACAGTTATAAATTAAGTAGTAGTCCCACTGATTTGGCAGAGGAAAGAAGGGTGATACTGGGTTCTCTTATCCCAGTCACGTGGCCATGCTGGTTCTGAGTAAGTTGTGCATTTAAAATACTCTTCTGAACAGGCAGTCAGCTTCACTAAAACCTTCAAGCTCACATCTTTGAAGGCAGACTGTAAGGAAATTTGTGAGTCACTCAGGAGTGGGGTGGAGCTTTCTTCATTGTTGAGTGGCTGATTATAAGAGGCCTCTATAGGACAGGAGGACGCTGGGCTGTATTAGGGACTGGCTGGGTGGCCAGGCCAAGAGAGTGGTGGTGAACAGTGCTGCATCCAGCTGGGGGCCAGTCACCAGTGGTGTCCCTCAGAGGTCTGTGCTGGGTCCAGTCCTGTTCAATATCTTTATTGATTACATGGATGAAGGTATTGAGTCTTTCATTAGTAAATTTGTGGATGACACTAAGTTGGGAGCGTGTGTCGATCTGTTGGAACGTAGGAGGGCTCTGCAGAGAGACCTGGAATGGCTGGATGGATGGGCAGAGTTCAGAGGGATGAAGTTTAATAAGTCCAAGTGCTGGGTCCTGCATTTTGGCCATTTAACCCCCTGCAGCACTGCAGGCTGGGGATGGTGTGGCTGGACAGTGCCCAGGAGGAAAGGGACCTGGGGGTACTGGTGACAGCTGGCTGGACATGAGCCAGCAGTGTGCCCTGGTGGCCAAGAAGGCCAGTGGCCCCTGGCCTGTACCAGGAATAGTGTGGCCAGCAGGAGCGGGGAGGTCATTCTTCCCCTGCACTTGGCACTGGTGAGGCCACACCTGGAGTGCTGTGTCCAGTTCTGGGCCCTCAGTTCAGGAAGGACCTTGAGATGCTTGAGCACGTCCAGAGGAGGCAACGAGGCTGGTGAGAGGCTTGGAACACAAGTCTTGTGAGGAATGGCTGAGGGAGTTGGGGTTGTTTAGCCTGGAGAAACAGAGACTCAGAGGTGACCTTAGCCCCTCTCTACAACTGCCTGAAAGATGGCTGTAGTCAGGTTGGGGTTGGTCTCTTTTTCCAGGCAGCAACTGACGGAACAAGAGGGCACAGTCTTAAGCTGTGCCAAGGGACCTTTAGGTTGGACGTTAGGAAAAAGTTCTTCACAGGAAGAGTGATAAAATACTGGAATGCTTTGTCCTGGGAGGTGATGGAGTCACCATCCCTGGATGTGTTTAAAAAAAGACTGGATATGGCACTTGGTGCCATGGTTTAGTTGAGGTATTAGGGCATTGGTTGGACTTGATGATCTTGAAGGTCTCTTCCAACCTTGTCATTCTGAGATTCTGTGAAATAAAGAAGGCAGGGGTGGTGTTTATTGCCCAATTATAGGTATTTTTACATAGATTTTTGGAGAGGGTCTTTGAAGTTGCCAGCAGCTTCACTGGTCCTAAACCAATGAGATTTAACAAAGTATGTAGAAGCTATGATGCTGTTAATATCCTGGCACAATCCATCCTGTACCCTTCTCCAGCTAGTGGCACCATGTGAACTAAAACATCAAGTCGGTTTATAAATTTTCATGAGTTTTGTATTCATTACATATTCATGTTCATGAGCTGAAATATATGTTCATCTTTCTTTAGACATGTTTTAAATACAGGTAGTTTTTGAGTGTCTTTAGCCAAGTAGAATCTTCCACTTTGACTGAAGTTCGACCAGTTTGATGACAGTTTTTTGGGGTCCTTTTGGAGACTTCATGCAACAATAAATCTAGTGATGGTGAATCTGTAAAGACGCAGACAGTTGTAAATAGGAACCAATTTATAGGTCATTCTTTTGCTCATTTATTAACCCTGAGCATGAGCCTGAGTATGTCAGGTTCTACCTTGGCATGCTTGAAGGTTCAGGTTTTGGCATGCTCCGAGTGGTACAGTCAAATCAAAACTAGTGGTATTTCAGCCATCTTTTTGGCATATAAAACTACGTCTCTTCTTGCAGGAATCACAGTGTTTGATGTGGATAAACCTAGGAACTGGGAGATGCGAGGTTTGCTTTTGCAGTGTATTCAGTTATACACAAATAAAGCACTGTTCTTCCTAAAACACTTTATGGAACTTCATGGAACCTAATGTGCAGTTGCAGTACTGTGGGAAATACGCTTTTAGAGGTTTTCTGTAACCTTCTTAATGTTGGGTTTTTTTTACTGTTTTATCAGGTTTTAGGTAAGATGCCAAATACCCCCTCTAGTGGCTGATACCTCAGAAAAGGTGTTTGCTTTCTTAGGACAATTTTAACACATGAGTAGCTACTTGACTTCTAAAGCACATTGAATTGCAGACTAACTCTTCATGAGAGAGAGGCTGGCCTTTGTGATTTTTGAGTGTTGTGGTGCCCATTAAGATGAAAAATACTGAGCTCTAAAGTTAGCAGGGAGTAACTGTAATTGTTACTCTTCATTCAAAACTTTCTGGTTCTCCCTGCTCTCAAGCAATTTATGACATTTATAGACTTCCAAAAGGTAATGGAGAGGAACCATTGCATTTTTCAGGCCCTACTGAGTGGTAGACTGATAAAATGACAGGGGGTAGGGCATAATTTTTAAGATTACAACATTATGCAAAAGTTTATCTACTTCCTAAGCTATCTTAATGTAATTATTAATGAAAAAAAAATTATATCACCCTCAATTTATTTTAGAAGGGTGAAGACTTCTTTTTTTTCCCTGGGTTAAGGGATGAGAAAGTCAGCTAAAGAAAGTACACTCGTCTGACTAGCTAAATTCTGTGTGTACATTGTTTTCTTTGAAGAGAGTATGAGGCAGGCCTTCAGTGTTACGAGTTGCTGTCATGCTAGCAATGCAGGCAGAGGGTTTCATCAGCCATGGTAAGCGGTATCTTTATAGTGACTGCAGTGTGTAGTAGGAGTGCTTTTTTCGTTTGGGGAATTCTCAGAATAGGTCAGCCTGTTGGAGATCTGGGATGCAGTGACCTTTAGTGGACCGGAAGATAGGTATCATCTATTGGGTTGAGTCCATAAGGATATTAAAAGAACATACTTGTAGCTGGATATGTGTTTTGTTCTTGAGCATACTAATATTACAGTCAACAGCAAGTGCTCTTCTTTCTTAATGGGCTTGTAGGAGTATTCTCATTGAGATTTACTCAAGATTAAAGCTAGGCAAGCATATAATTCCTTTTAGGTTTTGGGTTTCAGATTAATTTAACAACAAGAGAAGGAAAAGAAGAAACTTACTGTTTTGTTTATTGTAGGGCATTGTTTTATATAGATATTTCAGTGCAAACTTTAGTTATATTTTCTAGATGTCTGATCTGTATGGGATTTCCTGTAGTGAAGAAGAAAGGTTGTAATAATACCTACTTCTTACATTGCACTTACTGTCAGTAGGTCTGAGAGTGCTTTACAGAAGAGGGAGGTTTCCACTCTTCTGGAACTGGGACTGATAGGGAAAAGGGGGCGTGATTTTCTTGCCTTGGGTCAACTAGTGAACTTCTGTGAGAAAGTAAGAATACAGCCTAGAAATACAGCTGTCCTGCTTCTGCCCAGCCCAGCTCTTTATTCTTTAGGCCCTCTGAAGAAGAGTTTGTAGAAAGGACTGCAGTAACTGGCAGAAAAATGCAAAGGCAGATATAGTAATTGAGAAAATATTTCAGAACCTTTTTCTGTAATTGTTCATCACCACTTTCAGTCATGTTATTGCAAAAGGTTGAAAACCTCTTCTGAGTTTAACTGCAAAGATTTTAACTGCAAAGCACTTGTCAGTCTATCACATGAGGTGGAGAAGTAGGTGACACAGCAAAAACAAGACGAGCAGTGTAAGCGAGGGAAGGGAACGGGCTGAGATTCTTGGGCATGTCTCATGGGCTGTCCTGTCATCTACACCTCTTGTGATTAGCTCTGAGCAGTTTTCCCGGAAATGAAGGTATGGATAAGTAGCTCTCCAATTCGTTTTTTAAAAGAAACATGAAAAGCACTCAGTTTTAAGCAGTATAAGACTCAGAATGAAACAGCATTTCCTTTGTATGAAAGACATTAAGCATATGAAATGTTTTAAGCAGAGTCTCAGTAATTAGTGTTCAGACACTTAGCTGTGCAGAGTCTTTATGCTGGGGGCTTTATTGCTCTGTAGGGATGCTAGGGGATATGGTTCATGGTCCCCAGGGACTTGGCAGAGTTCAACCTCGTGATGTCTTTAGTGTTTATGCAGATGTTTAGTAAAAAATGTGGTGGAGGATGTTTCAGGGGTTTTTTTCCCTTTTTTGAGTTAGTACCATTTTTAGCTTTATTCAGGGTTATTTTCTTAGACACAGATTGGTAGTGTAGCAATACTGCTGTTTGGTCACCTGGAAAATTAGGATCTGTGAATCACTGATAGCTCCAAAACATAGCTTGTTCTTCTAAATTGACTTTACTCCGAAGTAATTGACTTGTTGCTTGTTAAATCCCTCTCCCTCTCCCTCTAGAACATAAAAGCGTGAAAGAAATTTTGGGGACATTTTGTGGCTCTCTTTGCTTTAGGCATATGCTAATTAGCCACATACAAGCAGCCTTTTGCTTAAAAAGTAGCAGTCATGAGGCTGCAGTTTTGTGCAATTGTTTATCTACCCATCAGAATTTTCACAAGACATGCTTTAATTCAGTCCAGAGCAGTTCCTGGAAGCTTATTAAAAGTAAGGGTTTAATTTTATTTTTTTTTTTTAAAGAGATATTTTTATAAAATAAAAACTGACGTCCTTCATGTCTGTCTCTAATTAATTTTTCAGGTGCCCCTAAGCAGGCTCAGTACTTTCTTGGATAGTTTCAAACTTAGCAGTGTAGGTATATTGAAGTGTAATTTGAGTTTCAAACTAAATTAGTCAGAGTGAAGATAAGTCCCAGAGATATGTAGAGAAGCTATTTTAAAAGTATTTTTCCTCTTCAGACTAGCAACCAAATTTGAATCACAAAGGGTGACTACAGGCAAGAGAACAGTACAAAATGGTCATTCTTAGCTATGCACATATATCACAGAACTTCTGTTTCAATCCTCCACAGTGTGGAATATATCACATATTTAAAACCAGATCTTCAGATTTTTTTCAGTACTTCTCATGGCTTTATATCACTTTTGTGAGATGATTTTGCTTCAAGTATGGAGTTGCAGGCTCTGGAAACTAGCCATGTGATGGGTGTCAGGACCACTGCAGACTCTAGGGTTAGCAGAACTGTGTTGAAACAAGTTTTCCTCCTGCTCAGGTATTAATGCTGGAGACAGCATATCTGTTACAACTGCAGTTCTTTATTATCAGCCATCTGCTGAATAAAGGTGCTTGTTTGGCAGCTTAACACAGCATCTGTCCATGTATCAATGTAACTATATCAACTTCAGCTTTGGCAGTCAGCTGGAAGATCGTAATTTAATTGGTAAAGCTGCATATAAAAGTAAAACAACGCAGGCGTATTGTTCAAGTGGCGTTTAAAAGCCATGAAGAAAACCCCTCTGGCTGTTTCCAAAGTACAGTGGTGCCAGTCAGGATGAGAGATTGTTTTCTGATGGCAAACCTCTATGACAGTTGGTGCCTTGAAGTTGTAACTCACTCAGCAGAGCCGGTGTGCCTGTCAGAAGGCTATGGCCTGGGTTGTGATAGCCAGAGATGGGTGGGAGGGAGGAAGAGGTGGTGGTGAGGGTAGGTATTTTAGTCTATAACAAACAGCTCTCAAGGAGGATGTGCATGGTTGCTCTATTACTTCTAGGTGCTGCTGTTTTCCTCTGAAATGTGAGGACTGTAAATGGTCTTGGCAGGTTTTTGAGAAAATTTCTGATTCTCATTTTATGTTCAATTAATGTTCTAAAAGTGAACACTATCACTAAAGTGATAGTGTTGGGAGTTACCTTTCTGACTGTCTTTTTCTTGAAGAAGACTACTTTTCTCTCTAGGTTGGAGTAAAAGCAGAGCAAAATTAATCCATCAAGCTAACTGAATTCAAACAATATTTTTTTTTGCCTTTTTATTTAAGATCTTCAGTTGGGAACCTGTGCAGGGTCTCCTTCCAGGCGATACTGCATCATATACAGAAGTTAAAGTGAGTAACTGGTTTCCTGCAGAAAATAAGGTATTCATGCCTTTGAATAGGCTGCTAAATTTTAAAATAACAACACTAACAGAATCCACTCTGTTCAGCTTATTCTTTCTACGCTCTGGGCAGATGTTTCATGCTAAGGGTAGACAATGAGAGCAAGATGTGGTGGAACAGGATATAGCATGTACAAACACCCTGAGTACAGCATCCACCAGGCCTCTGGGTATTTGAAATCAGAAAGTTAGGGCTGAGAGAAACCTCAGATTTTCAACTTGATGATTTTACAGTGACTGCTGTTATCTATTTGTTATTTCCCTGTTTCCCTTCTGTTGAGGAAGGTTCTGCAACCCTCATCTCAGGGCTCTGCTGCAGTAAGAGAGAAAATATTTTGTATGATGTCTAAACAACAAATCCATTTGAAGGAAGCTCTGGAAAACTTCCTCAGTCTGTTACCAAAAATCAGTAAAAATAAAAACTCCTTAATGCCAGTGTAGCATTAAGAAGCCAGAATCCCTTATTTGGCCAGAGGTATGAGGGGATATCTCCTCCAAAAATCATGCATGCTGAATAGAGAAAAGGTCTTTTTTATATACTATATTTTTCATACATATTCATTGATTTTCCCAGAATAAACATACATATGATAATAATTTCCCAGAAATCATTAACATATTTTACCTTCCCTTTACATATATGTTCTTTTGTTCTGGGGTCTCTCTGGTGCTCCCTGGTGGTTGGCGACCCCAAAGTCGTACCTGACTTTTTTATTTCAGAATGGGTATTATGCAATCCATAGGCCATTTTTTTTTAAAGAATAAGCATTGTGTTAACTCACCAGGTGCAGGCAGGTTTTCATCTGGCAACAAGTCCAGCCAGGTTTTTTTTTAGGTGAAAAGATCAGGCTGAATCCAACAGCCTGAAAGAGGCAAGACTTGCATAGCCCCGATCAATATTTGGGCTTAAAATGTATTCCCAGCACAAGCATGCACAGCACGCATACACACCTTGTATATGTGTATGCATGTGTACGTGTCCAGACACACAGATCACAGACAGAACATTCAAAGAAACACAGCACCAGCAGTCTCGACCTGCTCACCTCTCTGACTGAGCAGAGTAAAGGTCTGCTAGTAAGGGTGTGTATGTATGTTCTTATGTACGAGGGGGATCCCTCCAGCAGCCAGGCTCAGGCACCCATAGTTCAACTGCTGAGTATGCAAAAGTGAACTAATCTTGACAACAATATTTTCAGATTAAATACTTACCTGTGAGGTTTCTGCTACCCTTAATATGCATGTGGCACTTGAAGCAGTACACTTAAAAACACCAGGCTAAGATTGCTTCAGGAAAGCCTCCTGCATCAGTGTTATGCTGTTACCTATGACTTTAACTACAAAATGTTTTGATTTTTGATGTAAGTCACTCATTTGTATTTGTGGCAACGAGAGTTTGAAAACTGCAGGGAAAATGCAGGACGCTTACTGAAATTCTTTATAGATCACAGGAGAAGGTGCTTGTACTCATTCTGTAACGTGTAGACATGCCATGAGAAATTTTCTTGAAGGGGAGATAATTTCTAAGTTCTGCCTTTTACCTTGCTTCTGCGCTACTTTGCATGGCCTTAGTGATGTTGCACAAAACAGAGGTTAGCCTCACTTCCCTCAGGCTTATCTTAGTGTTAGCAGTTTTGAGATTGAGGGTCCCACTTGTGATTGCGCTGGGGAGGGGGGAGGAACACTGTTGCTGGGTGACAGATTTAATTTGACTTACTCCATTGTTTGTTTTGTTCCTAAATATTCCTGCTTTGCTGCTAAATTTTACAGGAATATTTGGGTATAGACCACTTCTTTTTTTTTTTTTTTTTTTTTTTTTTTAATTACTGCAGGATAACCTAGCTCTAATGCAGGATATACGCAGCAGAAGCACAGAAAGCTCAAGAGCAGAGGGGTGATGGTACAATGATTTATCAGTGTAGAATAAATGATCCTCTTCAGCTATTTGCCTTTCTCAGCTCTTCCTCTGTGTCATGCAGGGCTCATCTCCCTTGGTAAGGAGCTCCTTGTGCTGGCTGTCAGTGGGGAAGAGCTCCCACCCAGTTGGTGACAGCCAGCATCCCCCTTGTCCCAGTTCAGAGGGGACCTGTGGAGAGCCTGGCAGGGCTGCCTGCAAACTGGCCAGGGTGGGTGCTGCTGTAATGTGGGAGGCATTCCTAAGTCATAGCACGTGAGCATGACAGACATCTCCTAATCTTTTCATCATCTCTCTTTGCTTTCATACAGCCAATTAGGAAAGGGTGGAGAAAATGCTTTTGGACACTGGCCAATATACTGTTTATAACTTAGAGTATGACTTTTTTTCAGTATAACAGGAACCAAAGTTCAGAAGCCTTGAAAATGCCTCTGAAATCTTTTTTGTTAAAGCTTTAACAGAAATCACTGATTTTAAGAAAACAGCATGAAAGGCAGAGCAGTTTGTGATTTTGGTTTCCTAGTTCATAATTTTTGTACTTGAAAGATTATTGTAGCTGTTATCCTCTTGATAGAAGGTTTGATAGGTTTGAAAGAAGTACTAAATTTTTATATATTCATCTGGACTCTCAGATGAGAATTCTCTATTCTGCTCTTACCTGGTTTGCAACAGCTCTGAAAAACACCTAATTTACTTTTTTCCCTGAGCAGCTGCAGATTTTGGTGTGTGAGCAAAATAAGGGTAATAAAAAGCCGCAGCAGGGATGCAAACATAGCAATTTTTCTCTTAGCTACGTGTGTAAGCGGAGGTTCCAGAACATACATTTAGTAGCTGTATATTAGCCACCAGACCCTTGACCTGGACCAAATGGCTGGTTGCTATGGCAACAGGTTGCACAGTAACAGGTTTTGTTCTTAGGTTGAAATCATCTTGCTTCTCTTAAATGTTAGTTTTGAGGAGGTCAGATGTTCATCAGAAGAAACTAGGAAATTGTTTTTTCAAAGGAGAGGCAAAAATATTGATGTTCAGCTACCTGAGCATCTGCAGAAAGACATTCTTTGTTCCCTGGAGAAGGCAGTCAGCTCTCCCACTTTCTCCACTTAATTGAAGCAGAGGTCTACAGCTAACCAGAAAGGGGAAAAAAAAAAAAAAAAAAAAAAAGTAGTTCTTGGAAACAACATGACTGTAGGAGGTGTAGAAGGTTCAGGGGAATTTGTTTGCTGTATGACTCCAGCTCCCAATCTTGCTGAAGGCAGTGGGAAAATATTAACAGCTTAACACTGCACTAACCTTGAAAATTTCTGGACCTAAAGTAAGCTCCTGATCAGCTCTTTTCAAGCTTGACTTGTGAGAGACTGGAAACACTGACGTCTCGAGACATTATGGGCTGCATCTGTGTGGAGGAAGGGGCAGGTCAGGCCTTGCTCTGGGGAGGCAGGGCCCTGCCCTGTACACCCCCACCCTAAAGCCTGTATCCCAGCCTGGCAGCAGCTGCCAATCCCAATGCTCCATGCCTGCCTCTGGAGCCCCTAGCTCAGCTCCTGAGTGGCCAAATGACTGGAAGTCCCAGCTGGGGGAAGGGTCCAGGAAGACCAAGGGGTATTTAAAGCCAAAGACAAGGCAGGCAGGTGTCTTGACTGTACCTCCTCTTGGAATGTCTGTCTGGACACTGCTGGAACCCAGAAACTGGTAGCTGTATTTAGTTTTTTCCATATATTTTCCTTTTTTTTTTCTTTCTTTCTTGCTCTCTCTTCTAATTCCCTCTTTTTCAATTTTTGAGTAACTTAAAATTGAACTGTCTTATAGTTTGCAAAGTTGAATGGGCCAAGTTAATGTTTTGAAAAGTGTTTTCTGTTGGTTGAATGTTGCACTAAACTTGCCAAATTTCTCTGATATTTTAAAGTTGCCAGTAAAATATTTTTTATTGTTTTGACCTCTTGAAAATATCTTCTCAGTATTTTTCCTGTGCATCTAACTCAAGAGTACATGAGCAGCTGTAAGCCCTTTTCAAAGTTTTGTTGATCAATGTTGTTTGGAGCCTTACAATACTAAAAAAAGTTCTTGCTGTGACAGTGGTCAAACAGTGTGGCGGGGGCATGGGAGGTTGAAGGATTGCCAGCCATGGGGGCAGTCAGAACTCAGCATGGCCCTGGTGCAGCTGAGTGGGGTTTGGATTGGGTGACCTTCTGGGGCTCCTTTCAGCTGAGGTCATTCTGCAAGTCTGTCTCTTTTTGGCCAAAGAGAAGAGCAAATGTGATGGAGAGCCCAGACCAGGACTCTGCCTGTGGGTGGTACTGAAAATGAGTTTTGTGGTTACACTGTCCTCCTTTCCCGCAGCCTCTCTCAGCCCTAAACACTTCTTTTCCCTGGTGAATAGTGTCACCATGCCATACCTCAAATACTTGTTAATAAAATGTCACTGTAGTTCCCCTAGAGAACTCTGATATATCAGTAACTTCTTTTCTTACACTAAAAATGCTGCTCTGTGTTCTACCTTTGTATCTTTTTGGTATAATGTGAAGTGAGTGGCATTCATCACCATAGGCAGGAGCTAAAAGGAAAACAAAATACAGACATGGCATGTGATTGGAGAGGAGATCTTTTTTCCTTTGTGCCAGCAGCTGTCAACCTCTTTCACTGCCAGAACAGTTACTTATGGCTTTGCTGCTGCACTGTGATCCTGTCAGACAAGAGGCACAAGGAGGAGTTAAGTGAGGTTGTCCATTTACCCATCTCAGTCTCAGAAAGATGTGAAGGGCTGCAGCCAAGTAGTGTAAACAATCTAAAGAGCTCACTCAAGTGAAGGGATTGGCAGTGGCAGGAAGACTGAAACAGAAGAAACAGAGATTGAAACAGAGATACTTTCATGAGATGAAATGAACAAAAAATGAAGAGGGTCTGATCAGATTGTGAATGTATTTTTCCAGCTACATTTGAGTCGTGCAGGGTTGTTTGAGACAGAAAGGACTAATTAGGTCACCCACTTTATCTTCCTGCCAAATACACTTTTGGTTCTCTGATGCCTCTGCCAGTGCTACAGGTAACCTTGAAGAGCACTGAAGATAGGGTTTCCACCACTGTTTTTTTGAGAAATAATGCTGTTGAAATGCATGATCCACAGTAATCTTCCTTGGATCCCCATCACTCATTTTAGGCCATTTTCCTGTAAATTTTCAATCAATTTACAAAGTGTTGCTAGTCCTCAGGGTACTGGGACAGTGCAGGTTTGAAAGGCTTCATCAGTTGCCAAGTGCTTCTGCAGATCAACAGCAAATCATAAAACCAAGAAGAATTTATTGCCAGTGGCCCATCAGCCCAGCCAGTGAGTGCAATACCTGTCTCATCCTCCATATTATGCAGTTGTGTCAGCAATTGCATTTGGGAGATGTAAATCTTAAAGACATGCCTGCTTGTCATTAAAGAGATGGCAGAGCTTTCTTTGTGCATGGAAATGTCAAGCAAGCATGTTGATCAAATTAGATGGTTGGTCACAGCTTGACGTTGTAGGATGTGCTGGTGGTTACATGTGGAATGAAAAGATGCACATTGCTTCCTGTCCCAAAGTATTCCAGCTATGCTGCTGAGCACTGGGACTGTCCATGTGGCACTGTGCTGCAGACGCTCAGGAAGTCAGCAGGGTTTATATAAAGCTCTGCTGGGTTTGCAGAACCTTTTGGCTCCTTTCCAGCTTGGAAGTGGCGATATAAATAGAAGAATGTCTCACTTTTGAAGTCTGCGTTCTATTCACGGAAAGGAAGAACTTTGCCGGCACTGTGATTTAATAGCTGTTAAATACAAATCTCAAGACCAGTCCTATGACAGGCTGAACTTCTTGATCCCATTTCAATGGGATATGAGTGAGCTCAGTAGCCTATAGCATCACATCTCTGTTAGCTGGTTGCTGACACCGGAATAAGGTTTGGTGCTATGAAAGCAGGGTTCAAGAGTATCCATTCTCCCACCTTCCCTCCAAGTTGTGCTTGTCCCTGTTAAAAGAAAAAAAATGTTGCCTTTTCTTTTTTTCTTTTGGACAGATGAGCAAAATGTTTGGGACTGTGGTGGTTGGAGTTGGAATTGCTGGCTTAGCACGAATCCGAGACTTGATGAATCCGATGCCTTCCAGCCCTTCAGAACACCTGAAACTCTTCGGATTTGTATCCAGGTTAGAAATTTCATCTTAGCATGTCTAACATGTGTATTGCAATGGGTTTTTTTCTTCTTTTGCATTCCACAAAGGGAATGTTCGTGCAAATATGCCTGTCATTCTGAGTGGCAGCTCACAAGTGAGCACAGAAAGCTTTGCAAGAGGGAACAAATAGGTTACCTTAGTGAGATATTTTTCAGAAATTACTAAAATAAAAACCAAGAGATGTTCTTGCTGTAGAATCTGTGTGATAAAAAGAAATTGAATGGAATTTCCTGTAGATTTAAGGTTGTGCAGGCAGTAAGTACTCTAATGATCTAGTGTCTGCATGACACTTCTAGAAATGCTAAAAAAATAAGTTTTACAGAGTTTTAAAAAGTTGTTTTGCAAAAACATGTTCTAATGCCCCCAATACTCCAAATTCTGGAGTATTGAATAAATAATAATAAAATTCTAGTATTTTTTTTTTAAACCAGGTATTGAACCTATAGATATCTAAAGAAAATCCTGTGATTTGCTACATGCAATAAGGTTGCTTTTTATCCTTCTTACGCTTCTTAGAGAACAAGTTTTTTTACTAGTTTGGAACTGTGGAAATTTTGTGTGTACCTTCCTCTGAGCACTCCTGCTGGACTTGTCTGACCCATTACAGTGGAGCATAAAATTTTGAAATAGTTCAGCAGTACCTTTATGGATCTCAGATTGTAAATGTATTTTTCCGGCTATATTTGAATTGTGCAGGGTTGTTTGAGACAGAAAGGACTAATTAGGTCACCCACTTTATCTTCCTGACAAATACATTTTTGGTTCTCTGATGCCTCTGCCACTGCTACAGGTAACCTTGAAGAGCACTGAAGATAGGGTTTCCACCACTGGTTTTTTGAGAAACAATGCTGTTGAAATGCATGATCCACAGTAATCTTCCTTGGATCCCCATCACATACAAACATCACCTGTCTCTGCTTTCAAGTCCTGCTTGTGGCCTGCATTCCTGCCCTCTGTCACCTATCTTAATATTGTCAAGGTGCCTGCTCCAGTCCGTAGTAATGTAAAGGGCTTTTGGAGGGATTGTATTTTTCATTTTCAGGTGGAGCTGTGCTCAGCTTGCTGCACAAGAGAGCTTCCCCGTTATCACTGACATGCTGTGTGTGTTGCAAGGTGAGCCATCATAGCCAAGCATCTGCTTTGTCCCTCTCCTGCTTGTCTGTACTTGCACCTGTGTGTGTCCCTGCCATCTCAAGTGCTTTTGACCACACTGTCCAGGATGGTGGGGAGAAGTTCTCCCATAGGAGCACTGTACTCTTTCAACTCACTCTTACAACATCTCTTTGGTAATAATGCTTATTAAAAACCAAAACACCAAAACCAAAAACGACTTGACAGCTCAGTGGCAAGCCAGTTTCTGGACTGATACCACCACCTGCACACTCGTCCATTTTTGTTGGTTCTCTTCTCCATTCCACTTCTGTCTGTAAGTGCTCATGCTCTCCCTGGATAAGAAACTGGTTGTTATATCCTGGTTGAACTCAAGGAGACAGTGGTCCATGGGAACAATTTTTAATTACTGCTACACAACGTGTGGTTGGGAAGAATGGACTGTGACAGATACTCTGGTTGTATGTATGCTAAATATGCAGGAGGAGTTTTGGCGATATTAATGAGGCAAAGCAGATTAGCCTGGAAGATGCTCTGAGAAACAAAGACATCCATGCAGCCTTCATCAGCACAGAGAACAGAAGCCATGAAGAAACCATCAGGTATTTTGGGGAGTCCCCCGCTCCCTCTTTTTCTCCTTTCCTCTGTATTTTAGAAGCACAGAGGAGCTGTGTAATGCTATTGCAGGAGAAGATATGAACATTGAGGGAAGACTGCCAGACTAGAGGCCTGAAGTGAATGATAGTGAGTTCCCTAGAGCACCAATAAGCCCTGGAAGAGAGTAGGATTTAAGATGCATTAATTTCCCAAGTAATTCCATTTCCACACCTCTAGGCCTGTGTTTGATGGACAGGCAGCTTAAAACAGGATTTAAAGCCTTTCCTCACAGATTATATTATGGAAGGGTAATCCAGTGCCCCACTCCAACTACTTATATGTCTGTAAATCAGAAATTGCAGTGCTCAACGCTGTAACATTTTAGCAACTTGATGTGGGTGAGTGAGGGAATTCTGTGGCAAAAGAAGAATTAAAACCCCACTCCCCTGCTGTTTAAATGCGTGATGTAGCCACCACACTATCCTTGCTAGGAAAGTTGCCATTTATTTCTGTTACTCCATTTTGTGCATCTCTCCATGTGAAGCTGGCTGTGGGAATGAGAAGCAGTTTGGTGATTCTTACTGTGGTGAGAGAGGACTAGGATAATACTCATTTTAATGGCTGATCTTTTATCCCTTTCAGAATGTTCTTAGAAGCTGGGAAACATGTCCTCGTAGAGTACCCCATGGCTTTGTCTGCTAAGGCAGCCCATGATCTCTGGGAGATGGCTGAGCAGAAAGGTAACACTTTTGTTCTCAAGAGTGTAAGCAGTCTTTCTTACCTGTTGGCTAGCACCAAAGGCACCGAATTCAAAGGCAAGTCTCCAGCCTAGTTTTAGCTGTCACATGCAAGGGAGTATGACTGTCTCAGAGATGTAAGACTTGTGTGAATAGAGGAACAAACACACAAATGTCAATGCTAAGAGTAAAGTATGTTTGCCCTCACAAAAACTCTAGCCTCTATTTGTGACACTTAGAATGCAGTTAAAGAGGAAAACTTCTGTCACAGTGATAGTAAAGCACTTTGAGTGCAGCTATTGGACTTATGCAATTCTGTGTCCTCTCTCTCCCTGGAAGTAAACTGCAGACAGTTCTCCTAGCTTCTAACATTTGTGATGTGCTGGCCACACGCAGATGCTCATGCTACTGTAGGCAAGCAAGGCATCACTGTCTGAAAGACAGATTGTCTCTAAGCAAAATCTCCTTTTTTTCCAGAAAGTGTGTGGTCTCATCCCAGTGGTGCAAAGGGTCAGAAACTGGCAGTTCTGCTGGGGCCAGTGGGGATGAATGGGGCTGCAAGGGAAAGAGCAGTGCTGGGCAGAAGTGGAGTGCAAATCATTTGGAGAAACTGCACTTTTTATACTGCTGCTTCTTAAAGATCTCCTTTGTGACTTTTGTCCTGAACCACTGGAGTTGTAGGATTTCTGCTTTGCTGTTTCCCTGTACCAGCACCAGTTACTGCCTTGTTGCTCACCAAATGGTTTCCCATTGAGCAGAATTTATACCTCTTTTCTTGGAGCAGCAGCAGTTACTGTCAGCAGCCTACAATGACTCTCCTGGAAATCTTCCAGAAAAACACATACTGAATGAGGGACACATTCAACTTGTATCAGATAACCTCCATTTCAAAGTAGACCAATTAATTGCAGTGGAGGGAGGTACTCTTTAACATATTGTTCCAATCTGGGTCTGAGCATTATGCTATTTTTTTCCCTTTTATTTTCCTACTACCCTGGGAGGAAAAATGCAGAACAAGGAAATGTGAGGGGAAAGAGGCCAAGAATTAATCCATCCATTACTCTGAAGACTCATATTTCAGCCTTAGCTGGGTACTGGATTTCATTACAGTTTCTGTTAAACATAGTGGCTACTGTTCCTGTAGTTTCTGTATTTGTTGTCTCCTGAAAATCATTAACCCAGATTGATGCTTCAGCTCAGGGTCCATGTTTCCATGTTTGATTTTCTCCCTGACATCACTTTTTGAACTGTGCATGAGAGTATTTCTGAGTGAGTTCCCACTGGTGGCTAGTGAAGCCTTTACTGTTTAGACATGACTTTGATTCACACAGAAAACTTTTATTTAATCTGTCCCAATTTCTTTTTTTTCTTTGTGTGGTTTTGTTTCATTGTTTTTTGTTTTTTTTAATGGCAGGTAAAGTACTCCATGTGGAGCACATTGAACTTCTTACTGAAGAGTATAAGCAGCTGAAAAAAGAGGTGGCTGGCAAAGACCTGGTGAAGGGAACATTGCATTTCACAGGTCAGTAGCTCTGAAGAAATCAAACTCCAACTGGATTTGCTCCCCAGGAATGCCAGTGCTTCCAGGCTTCATTCAGTCCTTTCACACAAGACACTGTCTATACTACTGTGGAGTAGAGACACAGGTACTGGCTCTGGATAATTCCCTTGTTGAATCCACATACACCCTCCTGTCCTCAACATGTCCTGAAGGGTTTGTTGTTTATGTACTTTGTGCAGCCCTCTCTGCTACAGCTCATCAACTGATCCATTTCAACATTAAATGTGTTTATTGACTTTCCTACTCAATCTATCCACTGACTTTTCTATACCCTGATGTTCAAGCCTGCAACACTGCAGTTTCTTCATCCTTTCCTATGCAGAAGGCATTATTCTATTTCCTATTCCTCAAGAGTTTCTATCCCACCAGGTAGTGTCCTCGATGAAAACAAATCAGGATTCCCAGCTTTCAGTGGAATTGCCCGTCTGACGTGGCTGATTGACCTCTTTGGAGACCTCACTGTTACCTCTGCCACCAGAGAGAAGCAGAAGGATAAGAATTATTCCAGAATGACTGTTCACTTTCAGACTGCAAACAAGAAGTGAGTAATGTCTATGGCAACATGTGAGCCAGGCTCCTCATCATCTGCAGGACTTTTGCCTGCAGGACTTCTGCATCCTCTTCTCTTGTGGAAACAGGTGGAGACTGGCATGAAAGTGTACATGTCTTTTAAAGATGCATTTTATAATACTGAGTTTGATCTCCCTTTATTATGCAGTGACAGTATCCCTTCTATCAAATAGATATTTTTAATAGCCTTGCTAAAAAGTGGTATATTATAACTATGAAGAAAGTCACCAGTGTTTCATACTGTGACTTGACTACTTAGCTTGGCCCAGAGAGTGGTGGAAACTCTCAGGTTTGGTTATTCTCTGGACCACTGGACCATCTGTGCAGAGTTCATGTCCTCTCAAATAAGATGAAGTAACAATGTCATTTTAAAGCAACAAGATAGAATTTGAGAATTATCTGACGTGAAAAGTTAGAGAGAAATTTTCCAATGGTGAACTCCTTGTTCCTTTTTTTTTTTTTTTTCCTGGTTGCAGATATGCTGGTAGATCTCTTAAAAAGCCCAAACCTAACCCAGCATTTTAGATAAATGTTTAGTTAGAGTAGTAACCTGAAGGACTAGCTATTTGGGGAGTGAATAATCAGGGCTCCTTTAAACTCTTAACTTTACTGCAGGTCTGGTTAAGCAATTCATCAGCCGCTCCTACAAATGCCATTGCAGTTTATCATGGGATTATCATCTGGTTTTAGCAATCTTCCTCTCTCTTTAAATAAAACAGCATTTCCAATTCCTTTTGAAATGCAGTTGTGAGAGGACAGAACTCTGTATACAAGCTCTGTTTACCCTCTTAGCAATTTGCTAGTAACATAAGTAGCTGTAAAGATCTAGATAGGGTGAGATTTTGAACTAATTCCAGCAGATGGAACTAGCGGGTGGTTTAAACATTTCCCTGGCTGTCCAGTCTCCTGGGTAGTCCTTAGCTGCTATGTATGATATTTGCTGGATACAGAACTGTTTCTGGATGACTTTTTTTTTCCCGCTCCTCAGCACTAACCGATATTTGCTTCTCTTGGCCTTTACTATTTGTATGGATCAGTGTTTTCTCACCATAAGTGTTTTAGTAACTTTGGGGACAGTCAGTTTTATGCCTCTGGGATAATTTAGGGTGGGTGGAAAATTACATAGCGTTCCTGTATTGTGTTCAGTGCTGGGGCCATATTTCCTGCTGACCTTCCTCCACTGACGTCAGTGGAGTTATTGCAGTAGAGAATTTGGCCCACTCTCTTGTCAAGTGAAGTTATGGCCCAGCAGTAATGGTGGTGGTGTTACAGATCTAATTTGCCCAACCTTTATTTTGCTGAAGGATGGGAAAGGTCTGTACCTTTCATGAGAGCTATCCCATCCTTTTTTGAAATATATGAATACAGTAACCTTGAGAAATCAGGTTAATTCATCCTATTTTCTGCCTTGGAAAATACAGCAGGTGCAGAATGCAGGAGCCTGTGTTCTGCTTGTTAAGCAGGGATTTGTGCAAAGGGTATAGTCTGTCTCCACTGCACAGCCCACCCTCGCTGCTCGTCTGGCTCTGGGTGGATTTTGGAGGTGTGTGTTAATGCCTGCACCCAGCTCTTTGAGAGATGACCTCTGCCTCTGTTGTGTGTCCAAGACAGCTGAACTGACAGCCTCTCTGTGATACAACATTGTGCAATCCAGGAAAAGCCAAACCTCTACTGAAGCCAAACCTCTACTGACAGCACGTCTGATTTGGGACTGCAGTTCCTGTCCCAGGATTACAGAGCTTGGACTCAGTAAATGTCAGAAATCAATTTTTAGTGCAAGCTGGAGAGATAATGACTTGGGCAGCATCTCTTTTGATGTTAACTAGGGATAGGATCCAATTGTCTAATTCCCATCCAAGCTAAGGGAGTCTCTCATTGATTTAATGATAAATTAAAAATATTGGCATTTTCAAAGAGTTAAAAGGAAAATGTTTAAAAGAAATTGAAGATGTTTTCTAAACATATTCTGACAAGAAACATTTGAAGTTATGTTTTTATGGAGAGCTAAGTTTACAGAGTCTAATAAAATGTCTTCAAATTGAACATTCATAGAAAATTATATAATACATGTTTTCTGCAGAAGTTGCTTCATAAAATTTAAGCTGAGTGGACACAGAATTCTTTCAAACATGGAACCAGCTTTATTCTTCTGGAAGTACAGAGGGTGTTTGCTTCATATTGGTTTATTGAGCTATTGCAAGCCAGCAAGGGCCACTCATTATTTGAGGAAAAAGGGAATCAGAAAAGTAAAAAGTCTTTTTCAATGTAGCTGAGAAAATGCTATCAGTTTACAATTTGGAAAAACAAAATGGCCATAGAAAGTCAGGGTGTTTTCTTCACTGAAGACTGCTTTGCAAACATTCAGTATAAAAGTGGTTTGTTACTGTTTGATGAAAATTTGTTTTTCTTTAGCTACCCAACATATGTAACCCAGCTTTATTCAGATACCAAAAATGCTGGATTTGTTGCTTGTAACTAACTCTACTAACACTTCTAAACAGCTAAATGTATCTGTAGCTAGATAATACTTGGATACAAATCTTTAATGAAAATGGGTAAACTGTCTATGAAAAAAGCTATAGCACTTCACAATTTTCTGACATAAAATATGAATCTGTTTCTTAAGCTACAAAATTGCTTAAATAACGTGTGGACTTGCAACATACTTGTCTTTATAGCAAAACAAGAGGCTTATTTCAGAGTAGAAGTTGTTAATTAAAAATGAATACATTTTGCTTACCAATCAAGTAGAATCAGCCTCTCTTTGGGAAAATGACTAAAAATCCAATTGCAGAAGAAGATAAATCTATTATTAAATCCAACATTTTCCTGCTCACTGATCTAAATCAGTCATTCTAATCACTTTGATTAAATTCTGCCCGCTCTGCGTGTTTGTGCTTCTGGTTCAGTGGCTTCCCAAGCTAGAGCAGAAGGCATACACTTGAGCCTGATCACTGGTGTGCATCTGCTCTAGATCACCCCAGGGAGGTGATCCTGCACCGACAGGGGCTGTTTTAGATCATATTGAGAGCTCCTTGCTAGTACATGATGGAGATCTCTGCCTGTGCCTGCCCAGTGGTTTCTTCATGCCTACCTACCTGAGATAAAGCAGCTTTGAATAACAGTGGCCTGAACCCTCTCTGACTCTTTACTATCATAGGAATATAAAACTGGCTCTGTCAAGTCAGAGCAAAGCTCAGCTTGCTCAGCAGCCTGCCTCTGACCCAGATCAACATCCTCAGGGAAGGAGGATGGGAACACAGAAAACACTGAGCAATATGGTCCCCAAACACCCCTCTGGCCTGCAATGACGTGTAGCCCTGGGACTTCCTAAAATGCATGGTGCCTTTGCATTTGTTCGTCCTCTGAGAATGTTTTTGGTGCATCCTTGCAAGCTGTGATTTTGATATTTTTCCCCCCTTTCAGTTGTTTAATTCTGTTCCATCAGGTTCATCAGGCCATCCTTAATTTGTAGCAGGAGTGGTGGGGATATGGAAGTATAGGTGAGCAAAGAATAATTGATACAATGTTGTAAATATAGAAACTGAATCCTAGAACGTAAAAGATGAGAGGTACAGAAACATTAAGCTGAGCGCTCTGCAGAATGTGTTCAGGGCAGATTGACAAGGACTTTCTTTCCAGATCTAATGATACTGAAGATTTAATGGGCAGTACTCGGAGACAGAATTTATTCTTCCGGACTATTGATGCCTTCATAATTTGTGAGTGGCAGACTAAAGTGGGCCATAAAGGACTGTGGAAGGGCCATTAATAATGAAATAAGAAAAATAATGTGCATCCTCTAAACACAGGCAGTAGCGAGTGCTGATGAATGAGCTGTGGGAAGGCAATGGTACGGCAGTTGACAAAAGAGCAGGAAGGGAGCTTCGTGACTGTGGCTGGTGTTGAGGGCCATTCCTCAAAGGTGTTGCAGTCTTGGGTCAAGGAGTCTGTTAAGACCTCTGAAGCGGCATAGCACCACCCATGGCTCCTTTTCCCTTAGCCAAGATGGGAAGTTGGGAAGGAAGGTGTGAGCTATGCAAGTCACCAGCCAATAACACCAGGCTTGGTTTGAAGATTGTGCTATTGTGCTGGTGTAAGATAGGACTCTGCTCTGACTAAGAAAGGCATATCTGAGAGTCTGTGTAGGTATAATTTTTAGGATCAGCACAGTGTTCCCAGTGATGAGAATGAAACATTTTAAAAGTTCAGAGTATGGACACCTGTGTCTATGTCAGTGAATTTGTCCAGCTCATTCCAAACAGGTGGGGTTCAGCTCTCATAATAGCACAGTGTGATCATTATGTACCTGTGTGACTTAAATCTATTGCTGGAGGAATGATTAGACATTGAGGGCCTTTTGAATTTCGCTGTGACTGAAATGTGTACAAAATTTTTGGACAAAACTGCACTTTTTATCCAACTCCACAAACAAACAGTCCACTAACTTCCCTCTTCCTTATGACATGACTTGATGTTCCTTGCTTCACTTTGTGCGTAGGGAAAACAAAGCTGGACAGGGCTTAGATGGTGTGCTGAAAGTCATGGCATGAAACAGTGGCAAGGCAGAGTTAAGACTATTACCTGCTGTTGAGCTCTGTAACCACAAGGCATGTTCTTCAGGACACATTGCCTAAATATGCAATGATTGATATTCAAAAATTGTGCATTTATTAGAGATTTTTCTGCAAATGCTGAGAAAAAAAACACAGATTAGAATTGTTGATTCAGTTTCTTAATTGATACTTTTTCTCTGCTCCTTCACACTAGACCCTTGACTTGGATTGAAGAAAGAGGACCAGGGATGAGACGTGAAAAGAAAATCAACTTCTGTTTCACAAGTGGTTGCCTGGAGAACTTCCCTGAAGCCCCAAGGTCTTCTGTGGGCCTTTTCATGCAGGATCAGAACCTCTTTGCCAAGAAACTGCTGGGCCAGGTCTCCAAGGAGGAGCTGGCTGCTGAGAAATGGCGAATTTTGCGGTGTCTTGACCTTGCCGAGGTGATCCAACAGTACTGTGAAGAGCCAGAGAAAATCTATTCCTGAGGCTGCTCTTAGGGAAGGAAGAACATGGCAGATGGAAAAGCTGTAGGGCTAGAACTCACTGTTGCCATCAAGCAGTTGCTGTTTCTGTTTTCATTATCTTCTTTTTGACTACTTGTGATTCCTGGGCTCTCCAGGTGTTCTGGGAGAGTCTGGGTTATACCCTGTGCCTTCTGGTTTGCACCAGTCCCAAACAATTCCCCTGCTCTGATGCATCCCTCTCCTTTCAGGTAGTTAGGAGCCTAGCAACAACAAGCTTTCCTGTGGTTCAGCTGGGAATATCCCTGACAGTAGATCCTTCAGGACTGTAAATAATATATATAATTCTCTCTCCCAGGGTCTGTTCCCCCATTCCAGATATGTCTGGAAATGAACATGTCTCAATAGTATTCATGTACTATTTTCTAGAATGAAGTTCCTGTTCAGTTTTCCACCTCTTTACTTGAAATACAGAACTTGTGCCACTACAGTCCCAACCTTTTCTTCCAATTGCCCTGAATTGTTCTGTGTTTTTGCTCTAATTAATAGTTTTACTTGTTAGGTATGTGGGAGGTAGGGAGGGGAAAGATGGGGAGTTATGTATATTTGGGTTTTTTTTGGCGATGGCTGGATTTCACACTGGAGGTCAACTACAGTCAAATTAAATCTATATTGGGTATCAAGCCAGAATGGTAGAGTCTTGTCTCTTGATAGGGAGTTGTTTATTTGATTCAGTTTCTCTGGTGCCCTGTGGCAACATAGAAATCTTTTCCCAACAGAGATTAGAAACATGCATTGAACTAATGCATTTCCTGCCTGCTGTCTACTGAATCTAAATATTTCTGGGTTTGTACTGGAAGCAGCATATTACTCTCCTCCATTTGTGTTTTAATTCAGCATGGGAGTGGATCATAGCAAAAAAAAAAAAAAATCTTGCATTTTAGAAAAGAAAATCACTAACACATTCCTGGAAACAGAGAAATTCATTAGGAATAGTGATAAATTTAGAACAGTATTGTAGAAAACAGAGCAATTTGCAAATAGATCCATATACTTACTTCGTGGTTCAACCACAGCTGGCAACTGAGCACCAGTCAGCTGCTTGCTTATTGTACCTCAGTGGGATGGGGGAGAGAATCAGAAAGGTGATAGTGAGGGGAAAAAAGGTGAGTTAATGACAGTTTAACAGATAAAGCAAGAGCTGCACATGCAAACAAAGCAAAACAGGGAAATCATTCACTGCTTCCCATGGGCAGGCAGGTGTTCAGCCACTCCCCAGGAAATCAGGGCTACATCACACAGAACAGCTACTTGGGAAAACAAGTGCCATTGCTCCAAATGTCCCCCCCCCCTTCAGTCTCCTCCAGCTTTATGTGCCATATGGAATGGAGTATTGCTTTGTGGTCAGCTGTCCTGAGTGTGACTCCTCCCAAATCCTTGTGCACCCACAGCCTGCTTGCTGGTGGGATGGGGTGAGAAGCAGGAAAGGCCTTGAGGCTGTGCAAACATGGCTTAGCAATAACTAAACATCCCTGTGTTATCAACGCTGTTTCCAGCAAAATCCAAAACACAGCCCCATATTACCGACCCTGAATCAAATTAACTCGACCCCAGACAAAACCAGCCCAGGTTATAGCATATGACACCTGTGGGAATGGGTCTTTAGCATTTTTACTGTAGTCACAGGATCACATATGAAAACATTATCACTTCCCTAAAGAAGCATTTTCGTTTTAGATGCCTAAGTACTGTCTAAATTAACAATTCCTCTGATTGCCTTTTACTTTCTAATTACAGCATCTGTTGGTGCTATATTAATATAGAAGCAAACTTCAGTCTGTGCAATTGTTCTTTCAAACTCAAACAGTCTTTTTTTTTTTTTTCTATTTCATAATTTGGGCAACTTTTTAATAAGGGAGCATATATGTTGTGAATGTATTCATAACTGCAGCCAGTCAATACTGACACTTGAAAGTCTTCCTTTGGGTAAATGTTCGTTCAGCAGTTGGATACAATTCAGTCTGCTGGAAACAAGAAAGGTCTGAAAAATTTTCTCCCAAATCAGTCAGATTTTAGCAGTGACTGGAGCTTGATGTGTGAATGAATTCTGCATGTAGCATTTGTTTAAATCTACCCTGTTAAAATCAGTGAAAATTCTCCTATTGCCTTCAGTGGATTGAGGCCCCTGTGAGCTGGCAGCAGATTTGTGCAGGCAGATCCTGTGTTTGTCCACCCAAATGGACACTTTACTGAGCATTCACAGGGACTTCTGTGCCACTGTGGTGGTGGACATGGCATGGGCAGATCTGATGTTCTATGAGAGGGAGAAAAGTGAAGTTTTGGCAAAACACAAACAGTCCATCTGGGATAAGAATTACTTAGAATCTTCTGTGTATATCTGCTAGGTGTGACAGCCAGTGAAAGGCCCTGTTCCTTGACAAACTCCTGATCTGTGTCTATGGGGTGAATGCCACTTGTTTGCATGCTAAATCATAATGGGTAGTTGGGGAGGGAGGGAAAAGGAAAAGGAGATTCACACATCTCTAGGCATCAGAATTAGAACATCTCCCTGAGCATGCTCTGCAATTGCTGGTGAGAGCAGTATTTCCCTAGGAAACAGGGAATAAATTCATGGGAGTTTTGTAGAGCAGCAATATAATATTGTGCAGTGAACTGTCCCCTGGAAAAGCTTGTCTCTATAGAGAGCACCTGGGGAAATTAGCTGGTTAATTTGAGCTAGGGAAGGCAGCTGTCTAGAGCTTGGATAATCCACACTCTCCTTCATTCCCCTCCCATCCCTTCCAGCTACCCTGCTTACTTACTACAGTCTGTCCTGCTACTGGCAGCCTGTATTGTTTAAATGGCTTTTCCTTCTGCCCTGTGAATTTGCCAAGGTACTGTGATTGTTTGTATATGGGAGCTACTGGATGTCCAGTTCCAAATGTATGTATTGTTTAACCAAGTGTCAAACTCGCCAATAAAATCCTGGAACTCCTAACCATTCTTTTTTGTTCCCTTTGTCCTTCATTAGCAGTCCTCATTGCCTCTGCTGAAAGTGGCTCTGTCCCAATTGGCTTTTTTCCCCCTTTTCCCTCCTCAAGGCCTTTGAAATCCTGCCAGGGTCTACAGGCTGTAATAATATCCTAAAGACCTCAGCTGCCTCCTTCTCCTGTTTCAAAGTTCTGAATACAGGTGTGGTAGGATTTGTGATCTCACCTCATGAGCTCTCCCACAAAACTCCTGCCCCTTCTGTGCCATCTGACACTTAGCCAAGAGTACTGGCAAGTCTAAATCTTGCTGTACGCTTCCAGTTTCCCATTCACAACAACCTGGTGTATTTGAGCAACCTTACTGAATATGCTAGGTAGAATCTAAAACAAGTATTGAAATGGGTTTTCTTGGGGTTTTAGTAAACTGCTTTCTCTTAGCAGAAATGATAAGAGTTTTTCAGATAACATTTGGTGTAGCCTGAACCCAGGCAGTTTTAGAGATCCAGAGGTATGGAAAGGCAAGTATAAGATGTGACATGAGCAGTTAATATATTTTGCTCTTCAGAAGTAGCTGATTTTCTACTCATTCTGCTGGAAATCACCCTACTCCTGTGGAACACTCTAGGAATTCCTTTGCAGGAACCTTGTTAACTGCCTGATGCTATGAGTTTTCCTGGGAAGTGCTATGATACACAATGCTCCTAACGTGGAGGAGAGAGGTTTCTTTCCTTACAGAGGCTGGAGATTGACTCTGGCAGATGAGAGGTGTGGAGCCACTAACTGCAGCAAGCTAGCTGAAACCTGGAAAAACTGGTTTGATTCAAAGCCCTTCTCAGAGGGCTGGAGGTCATGGGAATGGAATATTTCCAAAAAGCGAAGAAACTAAATATTGGTATGAGGAACTGGAAAGCTGTGCATGAAGTTCTGGCTGAGATGGAGAGATGGGTATCATTCTGGGATCAACCTGAGAGCTCGTTCTGTGGGTCCTGGGAACAGGGTCTAATTTACCTGTGTGATTACTTATGAACAGTATGGGAACATGGGAAGCAGATCAGGGGGAAGGCATAGAGTACCAGGGGGCACCACAGGAGCTGCTTGAGATGGAATTATGTATGAGGAGGATGTCATTTGAACCTTCCCCTGAGCAGATCAGAGAGACAAGGAAGGGGGAAGGCAAGGGCTGGCAGCTGTGCAGACTTGGGGCTGCTTTTCAAATGGTCCCACTGCATCAAAACCAGCTTTCTAAAATGAATAGCATCTGAGTAAAGCTGCAGGGCTGAGTTGGGATTGTAGCTCCTCCAGTGGTTTGCAGAGGGGTCACAGTGCTAAAGACAAAACTGTACATCTATTTTTAGCTGTCATTCAAAATGTTTGATTCCTTCAGGTTGGCAGTATGATCCAGGGCCTTGGACATCCTCACAGTTTGCTGGTGAGTGATGCACCAAAGGGAAACTGGCAGCACTGTGTGCTAATGTTCATGCAGTAGCACTTACTGCTCCCCAAGGCATGTGATGTGCTCTGTGCAACAGTAATAAAACACACCAGGAAGCTAAGGATCTCCAGTAAAATAATAACTCCAAGCTTTTTGACAGAGATAGAGAGATATTTGGTTAGCCTTAAGTGCTGTAAGCTGGTATTTGTAGAGGCTGAATTAAATAAGGTTACAGGACTCTGTTGAGAAACCCATCAGAATTTTTGTTTAAAGAATGGATGTAGCCGAGGTATTATCAGTAACAGGCTTCATCCCTAACTGAGAAGAACCAATCCCTGTGATGGGAAGAGAGAAGATGTCCATGCAGTGTAATTTGGTTCAATACAAAACACTGGAGCCAGCTCTGGCCAAGCTACCTTTGTTACCACAAGGGCTGGCTTGTAATGTAATTTCATCTGACCAGATGTGCACAGCTGCTCAGCAGAGCTGGATGGCCCAAGTGGAGCACTCATCAGGCCATGTAAACACACCCACAGCTCAGCCTGAAGCGGCCCCTTGGCTCCCGGCCTTACCAGCCTGAACAGTACTTTCTCTGGTTTACACTAACCTTTTGGGCTGCAAAGGGAATTGAAACACAGCTTCCAGCCTGTGCTTTCTGCTTTCTTGCTGACCCAACCTGATTAAACAGACAGCTTTTTTCTCACCCTTGAACTAAATGTAAGTGACAGGGCTGCCGCATTGTGATGGCAACAAAGCTGCAGGGACCATTGTGGTGTTACCAGTTACAAAGCCCCAGGTTTAGTGCTTGTCTTCCACATCTTGGAAATAATCACACCTTACTGGAGCCCAGCTGCACACAGGTCAAAAAGCAGAGAAATTTCAAACTAATAATTTAAGCAAAATTACAATCCTCAAAAGTTCTGAACAGTAGCCTGCAGATATGCATGTTAGAACTTATAAAAATAAATGTGTCCCAATCTAATAAAAACCAGTCTGGGTTACTACTTCAAAAAACTTCTCTAAAACTTCTTACTCAGGGAATCTTAGATCATGTTGTATGTGTGCTGACTTTCTGATTTAGCTTCTGCTGCTTTTACAACCTACCTTCTAGAGTTCCTATTTACCACACCTGGTGTATTGTGCCATCCTGCCTGGCCTCCAGTGAGTCATCCCTTTTCCCTGATAAAAGTCAACCTACAAAGAATCCAGTAACATGTCTCTAAAACAGCTAGATTACCTCAAGACAGTGAATAAGTAATTCACGAATTAGGGCTTTCTGATATTTTGTGCATGGCTGTTATTCAAGTAACAAATAAGTTAAAATAATTTTAAAATGCTCGGTTAATTATTAGCAAGAAGTCAAGACAAGCTTGACAGACTAACAATAATAATAACAGTAATAACAATAATAATAATAATAGCATTTTCTGAAATAATGTCCCATTGTGAATATTCTATCTTTTGGGAGTTCTAGAACACCCCAGAACAGGTAGGATAAAGCTCTGTATTAGTAGGAAGCAGTGAGTGAACCATTAGTTCTTCTTTTTTCTTACACAATTCAAATGTTGTCTGCAATTCAAATATAGTTCTAATTAAAATAGTCTCTTCAATGATTTGGGAAGCAGCACTCTGGCAGCATTTGGGTTTTTTATTTGATGCCAGAATTTATTGCTGTTGTCCCAGTCTGAATAGGCAGCAGTATCCTCCTTCTGTGTGACTCTTCAAGGAGCTGTTTGTATCTGTTGTCTTTCTCTTCCTCTCACCTACATCAAAAGCTCCTCCACCTATTATAAACTATGCAATTCTCTTGTAAGTTGTCATCTCTCCTTTATTCTGCTCTTTCATATAAGAAGTACTTGTTGGTAACATGGCTTTTCAAAGACTTGGTGAGTTTTTAAATTAATCAGTATCCCTTTTCTTAGTTTCCTCTGATGTAAGTTTTCATTTTATGAATTCCACCGCTGGTGGATTTGTTATTGAGTTCAGCCTTTTCTCTCCAGTGCTTAAGCAAAATACACATTTACTACAGAAAAAGCCTCAATGCTGACATTATCCTGTCATTGACTGTATATGCATTTTAATATTGCATTTTTGCACATAGGAACTGTTTTAGTTCCTAATTTTGTTCACATAGACAGTGTTAGACCTTTTCTTTTACTATGCTGAAACCTATTTGTCTTCAGACTTCACATATTACACAAATTTCTTTAAGAACTGTTAAGATGGGGAGTCACAAATGACTTATCATCATGTTTATCTTATTTTGATCTGTGGTAAAATCCAAACTATCTATGTTCCTGATTCCACCTGTATGGCTTGATCTTGCCTGCTAGTCCAGCTGCATTGAACTCAGGCAGGATGGGTTTATATGTGGGTCTTTGTGCACACCTTGCCTCTCACCAGGCATGCTTTTTGCTTTGCACAGTGCAATCCACTTCTGCTGCAAACCTGCTGTGTTCTAACATTTGCTTCTCTTGTAATAGCACATCCTGCTGTTGTACCCTCACCTCTGTGGGCTCATGAGACTGTTGTTCATATTTGCTTTATTAGAGATACCTGTTTTATTACATGACCATGTAGGTCATAACTGCACAACAGAACACTCCTGTGTGCTTTATATCTTGGTTTTGTGTGTTAAATTATCAGCCGTTAGAGCTTTCTCTACATTTGCTTCTGAGCTTGATTTTATTAGGAGTTCATCTTTCAGTCTGTCATCCCAGCCTGCCAAGGCACAGTCATTGTCAGCTGTAGCCAGGTTACATGCTCATGAATCATTTTGGAATGTCCTTGATTTCACTCATCAGAGTGAAAATAATGGGCTTTGTGTAGCTCAAGCAGTGGACCCAAGCTTTTTTTTTCCCATCCTATGCCTTATTTTTGTTGCTTCCAAATCCTTTCGCAGGCACAATGTTCTCAGAAATTCAGCCCTGTGCATGACAGAGTGCAGCTGTGGTGTTTTAGGGTGCAATTTGGCACACATTTATTTTGGCAGGACCACCAAGCACTCAATTCTTGTCCCTGCCAAGCTGCCTCTATGCAACTGCAGTGCTTCCATCTTGTACTGCTTTACCTGTTGAGGTTTCCCCAAATGTGCTGTGATGCTGCCATTGCTGCAACCCTTTTCCAGAATTTGAAGGTGTGGCCCTGAGGCGATCAGTAAGAGAATCAACAGAGTGTTATAAAGAAAGCAACAGACAGGAGTAATTCTCCACCCAAAATCTGACCAACAGTGGGAGACATGGAGGCTATTGTGCAAGGGAGGAGGGAGAAGGCTGGGCAGTCACTCAGTCATCACTTCACCAGCACCCCCAGAACAAGACAGAAAGGTGGACTCAGTGATGCAGCCTCCCATTCCAAGCTCTTGATCTCTTTTTTGATGTCCTACCAAAGTGGTTTCAAAGGGGTCAAATGTCCATGAAGGTGGTTGACACCAGTCACAAAGGCATAGCGTCAAGTGGAGGTGGTCAGGTGGCGCTGCCTTCCCAAAAGCGCCTCCAGAGAGGAAAGCATCTGGGCAGGCCACAATCACACTCACACACACTCACAGACACGCCACAGACAGCTAGGCTATGGTGGAGAGCCAGAAAAGGCCTTTGTATGGAGTTCCATACACATATTCCAACCATGCACTGAAAAGGTCCAGGAACAAAAACAAAGAATAATGGAGAGACCATGGAAATATATAGGCTTGAGGGGGTGGCTCTGAGGGTCAGGGTCCAATAGGAACAGGGTAAAGTGGTGCATAGGCGGGGCCAGGGGGAGGGAGAACCAATGGGATAACAGAGGATTGCAGCAAACTGGGACCAATGGGGAAGCAGGGACAGGATAACTTTCCAGGGAAAGGACATATAAAGTAAAAAGTAAAAAGGGGAGGGACAGCCCACAGGCCAATTGGGTACATAAAACTGGGGTACAGTAAAATGGTGGTGCAAAGAACTATGGGAAAAGCTTTTTCCTACAATCTTTATGTGGGGGAAAACCTTGCTTTTGTGCTTTAAGTTCACACCTTAGAGGCCTCCTTCCACACCATCATTGTCTTTGGCTCCAGAGGCTCCACACAAAGGGAAACCTGGTAGGGGAAGGCTCCCTTTGTCTCTTACCTTGTACACACCTTCCTCAAATATACCTTGCTTGCTTTTGAATTGTAGCAAGGAGCCACATTCTTTTTAGCATCTATTTCAAGAGGGTCCTTCTTGCCAGCCCACAGCACCATCTGGGTTTTGGGAAGGAGGTGAGACAGGAGAGCAGCACCAAGTGAGGTCCAGCACCACGCCCACCTTTTGGAGCTCTTTGTGGGAGTTGTGCCTCGCTGTGAGAGAAAGGAGAGCGATGGAGGAAACCCACCCAGGAGCAGGGTTTCACCTGGACACTCTGCTCTCTTTTTCTGCCTGCTAAGTTCTTACCATGTGGTTTGCAGTAGTAAGGGTGTGTCCCATGGCTTTGGAAATCCTGGAGTAGAGAACTTGGAAATTGCCACATGAGATGAAGCTCTGGAAACAGTATATGACTGGGCTGGTCACAGTCAGTTTGGCTTCTTCTTATCACCCTTTGAGCATCAGGATTTACACCTTCTCTTTCTCATAACTCTGCCATAGTCACCTTCTGAAGGAAGCAGCGATGCCTCAGCTGGTTGCATGGGTCTGGACAGCCATGCTGCTGCGTCAGGAAAGTCCTACATTCCAACAGCTCCCTTGGGGAAGCATTGGAATTTGATCTGTAGCATCAAAAATATGACAAAGTAGTGAATGTAAACCTTGCTATTTTCTTACTCCGTTGCGTGTAGACATCTCTCTTCACTTCCCGAGTATTTTGTACAGATTCAAGTTGCCAGCCCCAGTACAAAGATGAAAGCAGTGGTTATGGAGAGTGATGAGTTGCTACAACACAGATGTATGGGGAAAAGATAAAGTGAAAACAAAATAGTTCCAATAAAGAAAGGGTAGGGGGATTTTTACCTCTACTCTTAGTCACATCAGTGAGATATCTGCAAGGCTGATCTATCCTCTGCATATGCATCTGAAAGGGTTTTTCTGCATTCGTATTCAGTTTGCAACAGCTTATTATAGGACGTCACTCGCAATGCTCTGGTCACTGAGAATGTTCAGGCTTCTCTATTAGGCAGAAAACCGCAGTAAATCATAGTCAGGTAGCTATTACTGGCAGTGTAATATCTTGCTATTAATGCAGCTCTGGTATTTTGGAAATTCAGAACACAAACTAAGATATATCAACAACTCAGACTCAGTACTGTGAACATATCCCACTGATTCTTAATGCATTAAATAATCACAGTTTAATCTGCCTGTCTGCTTTTGGCTATTCATGTCAGGGAACTGATTTGTTTTAAATGATGTCTTGCAGCTATTTTCTTTTTGATTGTTCAGTTTATTCAGACTAGACCAAACAGTTTTCACATAGTGAAAGCCTCACATAGTAATCCTTACCTGTGCAAAAAGAATACAAAAGGTAACAACATCAAAATGTACTACATCTCACCAACTGCAAAACATCTTCCAAATGCAAAACAACAGAGAGCCTCTTGAGTTGATACTTGTCTATTTGTGCTCCTTTTAAGACCCTCTCAGAGAAGCTGTGCCATTAACCTGTGACAGGAAAAAAGAAAAGCTGGAGGGACATCTGTTGATTGGAGGTGAAACAAAATTGGTCCCAGCAGCATCAAGGAGTGGGATTTATTCAAGGAAGGTGTTCAGTGGTAGCGTGTGGATTCAGAAGTACAACTATGTCATTTGTCTGGCTGTCACAGAATAAACACACAGCGAATAAAGGCCAACCTGAGCATGTCTGGGGCAGAGCTGGCAAGAGAGTAATTCCATTTTGTGGCGCCAGAAACAATTTATTTCCAGACTGGGAGAAAACAGAATTTCTGACCAATTTTTGCAGACTTGGAAAGTGAGTTTGAATAGTGATTGAGAAGTCTAAATTGCAAAGTAATACTTTGCCTTATTTACAACAGATCTGGGTTTTTTTCTTCTTTTTCTCAGATCACTCTAAGTCAGGCAGAACAAACATCTCTCAAGACAGGTTTTTTGCCCTTCAATGTAGGCTTTATGACTGGCAGGAAATATTTTTATTAAATGAAACAGAAAATAGAAAAAAATCTATTTGGAAATTGAAAAGTGCTTTTCTGGTATTGAGCAACAACATGTGAGATGTTATTTTTTCAAGCCAGCTCATTGTATGAGTTTCAGGGGTGGTAGACAAAAATAGTTAAATTCATAAAGTCATAAGGTTTGAAATTGAAAAAAAACCCCAAATGTATCAAAACTTATAATTCAAGTCTGTCTAAAATTGCATTTGAAATTAAAATGTGATGCCTGTTGTTATTATGTAAGTAAAATAAAATAGTGTGATAAAATCAACAAGAAAAACCCCAATGCATATTTTACACCTAAGTTTAAGATAAAGTTGCTGAAACTGGGGAAAGCTCTTGGCAAAATGACTAGGGCCAGGATTTTCTGAATTAGTAAAATAGATTTCTATTGCCCTAACTTCTCACAGAATGTTTTTTTTTTTTCCTTTTTACTGTATTTATTTCAGTATGGTTGCCTCCAAAGAATGACTAAGCAGTAATAAACAAACAGACTGGAAGTTTAGAAAGCAGAAATACTTGCTTGGTTCTTTATGCCTGGGCTTACAAACAAAGTAGAGAGTTTTATATTACTGCTCTTATAAATTAGAGTAACCCACGTGCCATCCAAAGCAAATCACAAGTGAAATATTAATAGCTCAGTAAATAAGAAATGTCATTTATTCTAAAATAATTAAATGCTATCAATGGGCATCTGAACACATACACTGTAGGTATATGAATATTCCTCATATTCTATCTTCCAGAGCAACAGACAATAAGTAAAAGTGAAAGGTAAGTTTTATACAAAAGTTATTTGTGTTCTTGTTAGAGGTTCTTCACTGATGCAGTTCAATTATGGTTTCTAAAGTAGGTACAAAATACATATTCAACAGGTTTAAAACCTGCTATTTACATTCAAGTGATTTGCCTTACTGAATTAAATCCAAATTTTCAGAGTTTTAAATTACTTTGATATCAATATATGATTCATTTGTAATTTGATCAATATATATAAAAAATAGTCTTTTAAGTTCCCTGACAACTCAAACCATTCTATGATAGTAGCCTGTCATGTATGTAGTATCTAACTGAAATTTGTTGGTTTCCAGCTATGCAAAGAGATGGAAAATTTTTCAGAGGAGTCACCTCAGTGATAGCCCAGACTCTGAATCTTGGCACCATCATGTTTTTCCCTGTGCCCCTGAACCCCGAAGTGAGATACCACGGTCTTGGTGTATTTGGGATATTTCCACTGGTTCCAGAGAAGTTGTAGAGCTTTTAGAGGTTCTGTGCAAGATGTCCACACAGCCAACGCATAGAAATACTCGCCTGGAGAAAATGAATGCATCCTCCATGGTGTGAAAGAAAGGCACCATCTCAGATGAAACATAACTTTCGTCTATTTCCTCTTAACCACAACTGACAATTACTTCAAGGTTCCTTCAGCCCCAGAAGGAAGTCTTCTTGATGGAAACCAGAACTGGGACATGACAATTAATCTGGTGCTGGTGCGGAGCTGAGTATGGAGCTGGATGTGAGGTGTTTACATGGCTGGCTTTGACTGCAGTCGTAGTCTAGGTTTATGCAATGGGAAAATGTAGAGAGTAACTGAAGGGTTTAATTTTGTAGACTGGGAGACTGCAGTTATTACTCTTTTTTTAAAGGAGTTGCTGTTCTTGAAGTATGACATCTTTCCTGTTGCTCCCCTGAGGGAGGAGAGGAAGAGCCAAGAAGTGAGTGTGGCCAGGATGTGGGGAAGGCATGGGCTCCTAAGAGGATTCACAGCCTCTTTCTGGTTCTGATGGTAATCCAGAGAAATGGTAGCTAGAAGTTGGCAGAGGGAAGGGACGTAAAAATGTTTCCTTCCTTTGTCACCCAGGCCAAGCAAAAGTGGAAAGCAGGAGGACCATTCATCTTGTTTTGGAAACTGGCAGTGCATGCTTTTAAATATATATGCAACCTATGCATTCATTCATGACTAACGATATATCTCTTCTTAAGCATACGTTTATATTCTGTTAAGTGACTGTGGCATCAAGGGTTGATAGCATTCCTGCCCTTCTGCTTCTCTGAGGTCAAGCTGACTTCTTTCATTCAGACTTCTGCCTCTTTTAACCCCATCCACCAAGTGCTTCCCTCCTGTCCTGTCACTGCTTGACATCACTCCATGGGTTGTGTCCATCTGTGCCCTCCCCTGTGGCTAACATGGGCCAGCTGCCACAGACTCCTTTCCTTTCCATCCTAACACCCAGCAGCCAGCAGAGAACTTGGAGGAAGAAGGAAAGGTTTGCCACCTCTTCAGTCAGGTTAAGCCCAGGACATGTTTGGGTGCTTTCCTCTGAGCACTTGTTTAGTGAAGGAGCACTTCTTGTGCCAAAGCTGCACTGAAGGGAAGGGCAGAAAACCACTCAGCACAGAAAGCAGGTCCTCTGAGACCCGTGAAAAAAAGATTTCCTCTGTAGATTTGGGCTGGCTGGAGCTATGCAATACCTTCCAAATGGCTTGTAATGTTAGATGTGTTAGATGTAGGAGTGGTGCTGTCTTACCTGTAGTTCCTCATACTTGTGGTTTTGTGTTGGGTTAAGTAAAGAAACCTCAGCTGTAGTTATTTTGTGTGGGAGGAGTCCCTAGTTTTGAAGCAAGACTCAGTATCCTCACATTAGGATCTACGGGATGTTAATTTATGAGCACAGTTTTCCTGAGGAGTGGAGATATAAGGACAGGAAACCTGAAGAATCACCTAAATACTATAAACTTCCTATGTAGCTGTGGCACTCAGGTGCGTTTCTGTGAAAAAGTTGTTTTTGAAAATGGAAGTCCAAAAAGATGTTAAATTTTTCCTAAATATCAAAGTTGTTTTGTTTAAAAACAAGCATATGTAACATTTGTAAAACAAAGGAAAAAATAGGAGAATTAAATTATCTTTATATATTAATGCTTATGTTGTTATACAGAAGTGAGGGAGGAGGAAGGGGCAGAATGGATGCTCCTTCTTCGTGTGGGAAAAAGGACATCTGAAAATTAGCTCTGTTTCCAAGCTGGGAGCAGACTCCTCTCTCCAGGGAGGTATTCCTCCATCTGCATTGCTACTCTGAATCAGCAGAGCTTCAGAGAAACTGGAAGAGCATGTGGCTGGGGAGAGATTAGAAGAGCAAGAAGAAACTTGATGGTGCCTTAAGGGTGATGCAATCTTTCGCAGCAGAGACTAGAAGGGAACTAATCTCCCTCTGAAGCATGGTTTTTGTGACTGATATTACCAGCATGCCATTAGAAATCATTATCAAGAAGAGAACTGTCCAAAGCTAGGTAAATCTGGATGGTGCTAAGTTACTTTTCTTGGGAGATGTGTCCAGTGTTACTAAATCCTCCTCACCTCTTGAGCTGTACTATTTTGGCCTTAGGCAATGTCAGAATTTAGGTATGGTAGCCATGTTTCCTGCCTGCTGACTTAATTTGAGTTTATCAGCCTTATTGGGAATGCAGCCCACAGACTGAACTTCCATCCTCAGAGACACAGTCATGGTTCACCTTGACCCTGACTGGCTGTAAAGGTGACATCTCAAAGCTCCATGCAAAACAAGAGCGTCGTGGATTGGCAAACTCAATTTGTTGCACTTGTCACATGAAAAGGAAGCTTTTCTTGCAGTCCAGCACGCTTGCCCTGCAGTGTGTAAGTCTGAAATTATTGATCCTATTTCAAGTTATATGCAAATCCAGGAATCATCCTGGGTTTTGAATAGTAATTGCCAGTGTTAAGTGCTGTGGGTACTGCATTCTTCTCTGACACTTCAAACAGGTAATACCTGTATCTTTTACACACACGGAGCACAACTGGATTGAACTACTTTGTTGAATGGAAACAACCTAGGAATGCTAGTGCATCAGAGTAGTCTGGTTTAATCCACTGAATTAGGTTTATTTTTACCAGATTTTTTTTTAACTTGTGAATCCAGTTTATTTTGAATACAGATGGCATGTCCTCCAAACATCCTTCATATCTTATATTGGAGTACTGCCTCCTCTTGCTGGCATCATTTTGCTTGTTATCTTTGTCTTACAATAAAATTCAGAGTCTGTTTACTCAATTTGTGCAAGATCCTTTGTAATTGCTGTGGCAATATGTAAGTTAAGTTGGACTGACTTTTAGTACCCCTCTTCATGTTGTTTGTTGAAGCACAAAGTTTAGAGTTTGCGGGAAGGACTGACATGAAACAAGACCAACAAAATACATGAAACATTCAGTGCTATTAGAACATATAGGGTTTCTAAATCAAAAGAAAAAGCGCTGCAAAATGCTGTACTGAGCTGATATTACCATCAGAATACCTTCATCTTCTGTTGGTTGTGCCCTGTAGCTCTCTGTTGGGGTCAGTAGAACAAATCCCACTTGTTTGTTAAATGAGCTGTCCAAGAGTGGGCAGGGATAAAATAGTGTCAGTGAAACAGTGACTCACTTAGCCTTTGAGAAACTGTGGTCAACATTTTTTGAGACTGATTAAGTGGCTGCTTCTGAATATGAGCTACTGAATGTCCAGGCTGGCCTTGCAGCAGTAAAAGGCTTGAAATGAGCTGAGCGTGAGTGAGGAAAGAGCTCAGTGAACTAAATACATGATGAGATTTGCAGGTGGATTTAGGGTTTGGACAGAGAGAAAAAGGTCTGTGGGAAAAGCTAGTGAAAGCAAGCCTTAGAGGACATCTCAGAGAAGAAAGGAGAATGGGATCCATAGAAAGGAGAATCTAGGGCTGGTCTTGGGAGAGGAGAGGGAGCCTGAGAGAGGGAAAGTATGGGTGGTATGGTTGAGGGAGAGTGAAATGTTGTGTGGAGAGCAGTGATGAGTGTGATGAGTGGTGTTCCTCAGGGGCCAAATACTGGGACTGTGTAAGACCTTTGTCAGTGACATGTACAGTGGGATCAAGCACACCCTCAGCAAGTTTGCTGCTGGCGCTGAGCTGTGTGGTGCAGTTGACACAGTGAATAGAGGGAATAATGCCATCCAGAGGGACCTGGACATGAGAGGTGGACCTGTGTGAACTTCATGGAGTACAATGCCAAGTTCCAGGTCCTACACCTGGCTTGGGAAATCCCAAGTACAAACAGGTTGGGCAGAAAATGAATTGAGACGAGAAGGAGTTGGAGGAGTTGGTTGACAAAAAGCTTGACATGACCCAGTAATGTTGCAGCCCAGAAATCTAACTGTGTCCTGGGCTGCATCCAAAGCAGCGTGGCCAGCAGGGCCAGGGAGGTAATTTTGTTCCTCTCCTCTTGTGAGACCCCACTCTGAATGCTGCATCGAGCTTTAGGGCCTGCAACATGAGAAGGACATGGACCTGCTGGAGCACATCCAAAGCAGGGACAAAAAACTCTCAGTTGGCTGGAGCCTCTCTCCTGTGAAAACAAACTGAGAGAGCTGAGGTAGTTCAGCCTGGAGGAGAGAAGGCTCCAAGGAGATCTTAGAGCAGCCTTCCCATACCTAAACAGAACTCAGAGAAAGCTGGAGAGAGGGAGACTTTTTACAAGAGCCTGTAGTGGCATGAGGGGGAATGGCTTTAAATGAGACATAAGGAAGAAATTCTTTTCTGTGAGGGTGGTGAGACACTGGAACAGGTTGCAGAGAGAAGCTGTAGATATCCAGTCCCTGGAATTATTCAAGGCCAGGCTGGATGGGTCTTTGAGTAACCTCATCTAATGGAAGATGTCCCTGCCTGTGGTTGGGGATTAGGATGAGATAATCTTTACAATCCCTTCCACTCCAAATTGTTCTGTGATTCTACCCAGGAAACAGAAGCAAATAATTTTAAGATAAAAAATCTAAAGTTGGAATGATTTGCATAAAAATAGCAATCAGGTAAAAATGGGAAAGAATATCTGTTTTGGTGAGGATTGGGTAAAAAGCAAATTTGTCATCCTCAAAAGAGGAAACTTTAACAGAGAAAGGAAGAGAGAGCTTTGTGGGAAGAATAGGAAATATAATAGGCTTGGAAATGTTGATGAGAGATGGAGATTTAGGGAATTAAAGCAGCACAGGGAAAGACGGAAGGGGCTTTCATCTCAGAGGCAAAATGGGAAAGGACAAGATATAGATGTTGCAGCAGAGACAGAATCATCCAGGGAGTAGAAAGAAGCAAAGACATAAAATGGAAAGCAAAGTAGCAGAGTTCAGAGGAAGATGAGTTTTTAGGGGACAGAACAGGATGCACTCCTTCTTAATAGAACTTGTATTCTCTTCTGCCATCCTACTGATACCTGTTCTCTTGTTATCTTGTCTATCCATGTTTCTATTTTTGCCATTTGCTCCATCCATCCATGCCTCCATCCATCCATCCATCCATCCATCCATCCATCCATCCATCCATCCATCCATGCCTCCATACTCACTCATGAGGAGGAAGTTCAGGAGGTACCTTCCCTGTGTAACATTGCCCTCAGGTAGAATTCAGCAGATATTTTAGGCAAATATTCAGCAGATATTTTGACTTCTGGTAAGTTGTAGATGAAGCACGCTGCTTTCCTATTGGCCATGGTGTTTTGTTTACTTCCTGGGAAATGTCTCTGCCTCTTCACTTGAGGCAGGTGCTTCCCTTCCAAACAGCACTGAATTCTTGAATTATTTTTCCCAGCATCTCTTTACAATATTTACAAAGAGCTAGAAGTCCTGTGTTGGGAGAAACCTCATCAGCCACGAGCAAGTTCAATAAAAAGAGACCATTTGTGTGCAATGATCAATAGATTTGAATGCAATTGAAGTAAGTGAGAGGAAACTGTGCATTGTGAAAGAAGGGGGAAAGGCTAAAGCAAACCACTGAGTGAGAATGCCACTTACACTGGAAAACCCTACTACATATTCTGTTAGAAAAGTCTCTGCAATGCCAAGTAATCATAACTGACCAAAGTTAATGGGACCTACTGTGACACTGAAAGGGTTAAAGTGAGACGATATTATTGTTGATGTAGGACGGGATTTTGCAAGACTTTATAAAGTTAGCAAGATACAAGGAGGTCAAGACTCTGATGATCCCAGAGGGACACATACAGTGCTATTTGTATCCAGTTTTCAGACTGGCCTCTTACTGACCTCAAAAATATGAACTAGAGTTATTGGGAGCAGTGGGTAAGAGATGTGGGATACTAGGTCTTCTGGAAAGATGCATGGGTAAGTATTTGGCAGCACCAGGTGTTAAATTCTTCAGAAAATTATTACATAAATTAATCAGAAGGATTTGAAAAAAGGTTTGGAAATCCCTAAATGTTTTGTATTGTGTGTGTGAGTGTGGGTTGGCAGTTTGGGGTTTTTTTTTTATTTTTATTTTTTTATTTTTTTTTTCAAAAAATCCAGAACAAGATCACAGCTTCAGTTGTTCAGAGTTTGACAGTTGCTAACTATGCTATAGCAGAGCCAAAGGAGGCCTTGAAAGAGCATGTGAAAGGTTCACCATAAAGAGACAAAGGTGAAAATCAGAAACTCAAGCAAAAGATCACAGAAATGAAAGCCGATACATGATACAGCTTTTGATATCCTGGCAGGAGAAGCTGAGAAATACTGTGATTTTTCAAGGAAGGAGCTGGGTAATTCGGGGCTACTGGAGAGTATGTGGAGGGTGGAAAGTTCATAGAAGTTGTTACAAGGTAGAAGTCCTAGAAACTTCAGTAGTGAGTCAGAACTGCCATTGCTGTTTCCCTGCTCACTTGGTAAAATCAGAGAGAGACAAATGTGACTATATAGGGGAGGCATGGGTACTGTCACTGGGATGAAGCCATGGAGTTTGTTGTGGAGTGTTTAAACACAGTGCAGAGAAAAAACTGACCTTCTGACTTCATTAGAAGGGTAGGATTCAGGTCAGATAATCCTGTCTGGGAAATAATCTATCCACAACCACTCTGGCATTCAGAATCCACAAATACAGGAATGAATTTGTAAAGCATCACAGTGGATATCCTGCAGATACTCCAAAATAATGATAGGTCCTGAGAAATGATGGAGAAAACTGTAATAATGTCTCCTTGATAATGTCAAAGAAGAACCTCAGGATGCTGCTGAGCTTGGTGGAGATTGAATGGTTGTGAGAAGGCAATCTGTGTTGCACTGCCTGACCCAAATCTAGGAACAGGTACAAAATTTTCAACACATTTTTTCCTTCTCATGAGCATTTTATCCCAGAATGTACCAATAAGTTCAAATACAAAATGTAATGGTTAAAGTTGTCCAGAAGATGCAGAGCAAATGTGATTTTTCATCAAAAAAAGGAATAAACCAGAAGTCACTCTAGATAGAGAAAAAGCAAGTTGGTGTATCACTTTATTAAACTATTTATTAAGCAATTTTTAATTTTAATTCTTGAAAATTGATTCATTAACTATTAATTTATTAATATAGGTTTTGTACAGTAAAAAGGTTTCTTGGCAGGTAAAAAATGGGGAATTTAAAAATTGGAAATCAGTCAGTGCATTATACCTGATTAAACCTTCTATCTATCCATAGGGAAAAGCCTCAGCAGCCTCAGTATTCTTTCTTAGAGGAAGAGGGTTTTTTTCAAGATGAAGTAGTTCCAGTAATGTCTGAAGCTTATGAAGAAGAAAATCAGGTAACAGATGGAAAAATACTTGCATGTGCTTACACTTGAAGTTAAAATCAGAAAGGAAATAAAATGTTCTCCCCACACCTAAGCCTCGCTGCCTAATAAAAAATAAGGAAAATCCATCTGCCAATAATGGGAGGCTAAGCCAGATTCAGAATAGGTGCTTGTGAGTCAAATGAAATGGGAGATTAAAATAGCGAATGAAATGTCTCTACAGCAGCACAGATGTGTATGAAATACCTGGCCCTGCCAGGCTTACATAGCATTTCTGTGTGCTCCAAGGAGGAGAATGCAGGATTTTTAGTACCTGCCCGAGTCTCATGTTGGTGTTATGGATTATCTGATTTGTAGATCTATCATCAGCATGCATCTATTTGACTGTAGTTGACCAAAATGTGAATGTTAACAAGTAAAGCCCTTCAAAAATGTTGACAACAGCTACTGTATGACATTTTAAAGGTATTTTTAAAGATGTCTGCAGAAGTGATTGCGTTCTCTTGTAGCCCATCCTACCGCAGCTCTCAAGTTCATCCACCAGCTGAGCCAGAAAAGTATTAGAGGCTTTGATCTACTCCAAGTCTGCTGCAGGCATGACAGAAGAGCACCCTCCTTCATCAATGCCCTGAAGCAACAGCAACTTGATGTGGAAGTTTTCTTCCAGATGACAAATGTTGACTGAATAGAGCAGAGGGATTTGGCAATGGAATAATTTTTAAGTAATTGGGAGCATCAGAACATGTTTAATAATATGCATTTTTGCAGGTTATGTATAATGTGAAAACCTGAAAAATTTCAAGTTCCCATGACAGCTTTGTCACAGAAACTGTACACTTTCATATGGAAATGGTGACAGAAGTGATGTGTGAGTTTTCAGTAATCAGTAGATGAGACGGTAATTGGGGACAGGGAGACAATTTGTCAGCCACAAGGGAAAATGCTACAAAATGGAGGGATAGAGAGATTTGGGATGCTGGAGAGGATGTTAGCCTGGGGCCTCTGTACTGGAGGGACTTGTGGGAGGAGAAGCAGCAAGCAAGGGCCCAGAAGCAGAGGTTATGGGTGGACATTAATAGTTCTCAGTAGGAGGACACAGAAGAGGACTTAAAAGCTGTTCAGAATGCAGGCAGCAAGACATCCAGTCTAGAGGCATTAAATAGCTTCTAGGAGCATTGTGTGCCAGGCCAAGTCATGTGAACAGGTTCCTGCACATTATTCAGCACATAACTCAGTCCCACAGTTACAAGCAGGGATATAGAGAAGCCCAGCATGGAGACGGGGAGGGAGGAAAGCATTTGGGTCCATAAACTACAAGAGGCTGAAACCAGGCAAAATAATCTACATTATTAACATTATTATTAGAATTCATTACCATGAATTGAGGGAGGAAAAAGGAGTGCTTGGTGGTCCACCCTACCCAGGAGGAAGGTGGGCTCAAGGACTCATCACCATGCCTGTGGCAGTGCCGGACACTCTGCGTGTTTGCAGACACTGTGGAAGTGTGTCCAGGCTGTGTTGTACAGTTTATGTCCTCCACCGACAAAAGCAAAAACTCGCCATGGAGTTTGGGAAGCCCTGGATACCTTGTGTTCACAGAGGGGTGGTGCCTGGACACGGTACTCTAAGGTTTTGGAGAGCGCCTTGCTGGCAAGTGATTCACCTTGAAGAGGCCCCATAGACGTCTGCTGGAGGCAGGGGCTACAAGGGAAGAAGAGGGCAAGAGCAAGGTAACCTGGAGTGCAGAGTGTGTCCAGTGTGTGGCATAAGCCTGCTGATGTGGCTGCTGGGGGTTTTGTTTAGCAATCAAACAGGTAACACAGGTGGTAGGCAGAGTCCTTGGTCACAAGGCCCACAGCATTGACCTATTGCTGCTCTGGAAGGTGCAGGTCAGCAAAAGTGAGTCCTCCCTCATCTCTGCTACGATGTGACAACTTAATGAGCAGATAGCTAAAGCAGTTGATAGTCTAAGGGGTCTACATCTCCACAAAGATGCAGATTTGCTAAGGAATTCTGCTTGGTTAGAGCTACCCTATACATGCTCAGAGTATCTAGTGTGTGCAGTCATTTAGTCAGCTTTTCCTGTTAAAATGACATTATAATATTGTTGGTCATTCTCATGCACAAAGATGAAGGTTTAGAAGAAAACTTAAAGAAATGTACGGAAAGCAGAGATCTTGAATTCCCTGAAAGGATGTGGAAGTTCCAAAACACTACGCATTATTACAAGAGCTTGTTGCACAGTTATAAAGAAATAGGAATGAATATAAGCAAGGTTTCAGAAGACTGATGTACAGAGAGGAAGTGGATCATAGAGGTGGGCATGAAGAAAAGATAGAAGACTCAGGAGGAACACTTGGAAAATTAGCTGAAGACTGATGAAAACTGGCAAAGATTTTTAATAAACAAAAAAGAACAGAAAAAGTAGGAAAATAAGGGATTTAAAGTAAGGAGGTATAAAGAAGGACTGGGATATTAAGGAGATATCAATTACAGAGGAAATCCCTGGGACTGATCCCAGAGGACTGTGCTCCTGCTGTCAGCTTGTACTTTTGGGTTACCTTGCCTAATCAATTGTTACCCATAATTCATTTTCGCAGTGAACTGTATTCCAAAAACTGTCTCCCTGCTCTTGAAATAGCAAAGGCTTGCCAAAGCATTGTTTATTTTCACAGGCCAAGTTCACCCAAGTTTGTCCTCCAGTTGCAGCTGGCTGTTTCACCTCCAAAGAAGCTCAACAGGGTAGTATCCACTTATTATGCCTCAGCACCCTCCTATCGTGTAAGGACACCCACACCTTAGTGCACCAGGACAGTGTTACAAAAAACACTTCTGGGAGAGAGTTTGGAGAGAAATTTACAGAGAAATTTAGAGAGGCTTTATCAGCCTTGGGTCTTCTCCATGCTGTCTGTCTCACATGTTCCAAGGGGAAAGAGTGCCTCAAGATAACTTCTTTGCTCCACTGGGAGAGGCAGAAACTGCTTTGTGACTCCTTGGTGGTTCACCAATTAATGGAAAAAAAATGAAAAAACGTGACCTGGTCACTCAAAAATCTGACCAAAGCTCAGTAATTTCTGTTTGTACACTAGCAGCTACCAGCAAAGGAACCAAAGGCAAATGTAAAAATTCAGGGTATGTTTTTTACCCTGGCAGCATGGACTTAGCTTCTTTTCCTGGGTTTATGGCTCTGAGAAGTAAATTTCAGGCCACTCTTCATTTCTATTTAATGCTATTTGTGTGAAGACTCTCTCTGGAGTCTTGTATTAGCTTAACAGATGGAGCCAGGGCAGAGATTCATACTGTGATGCTTATTTATTAATACAGATTTTCCTGAGACAGGGAAAAAATATGTTTTGTAGGAAACCTTTTCCCCTTTCCTGGAATGGAAAAAGAACGACATCTGGACCTCTCCTATTCAGCTGTGCTTGGGATACATATTTTCCCCAGATATGTATTTCTGAATCTCATGATGATCTGATTGCTTAGAAGTAGCTCCAGTAGCCAGTTTCTTTTTTCCCACAGAAAGCAGTTTGAATAAAATAGCAATTTTGTTCTATGTCAGTGCCCTGTTTCTTTTTTGATCTCGAGAAACTACTGCTCTTGTTTATCTATCAAAAAAATATGGAAAACCACAGAAGAGGAAAAAATTTATTGGGGCAGTTTTTGCTCAATGGGTGCAAATTTGACTTTGTTGTCTGTGAGAAAAGGGTTTGGAGTAGTAGGAGGAAGGTTTAGATAGATGAGTAATTCAAATTATTATGTTTATTTGTTAATGCCTGTTTTAAGAGAGGCAGAAAAAATGAACATTGCTGCAAAAACCACTGTGAATTCACCCTTCCACTCATCAGTCCCTGTGAAAAAGATGGAAATGTCCTCTTTGGCTCTTTTTCCCCCAGGCAACCAACCCTCTTCCTTCTGACTGGTATTCTGCATCAGTGAGATTTAAAATAAGCCAGAGGAGTAAAGGCCCAGAGTCAGGGGACACTGAAAGGGTAGGGAATAGGGAAAAAAGGACAACACAGAGGCTGCATTTATGGGTAAAATCAGTTGAAAGACAAACCTGGAAATGTTTGATATTTTGCTCCCCTTGGGGCCTAATTTACCAGCTCGGTACCACTGTAGAAAGAAAATGATTAATCAGGAGGATGGTATCTAACAGATCCCATGGAACACAAATCCTGGGCTAATGACTAAACTAGTGAACTTGACTTTGCAAAGATCAGCAACAGCTGTTCTACAAGTCCCCAAAATTTTTGGCCTGTAGAATAGCAGAATTTTGGCATTCAAAGCCAAGTGTACGAAGCAGGCTTCAGACACAGAACAGCCCTCACTGCCTTATGCTTTGCATCCTCAGTTTAGACTGTGGGCCAGCATGGCCCTGAATCTCCTCTTAAGCCTGTGGGAGTTTAGATCCTGATTCATAAAAATCCATAGAAAACCCAGTTTTAGGGTTGGCAGATGACATTTATTGAATTGGCATGTAGAAAACAAAGGTGCTGCAGTGTGGGAGCCCAGCTGGCTCCATCTCACTGCAATTTATAACTGAGATTAATGGAAATATTTTCATTACTACTAAAAACTGGTGACCGGTTATGCTCTGTTAGTTGTTTCAGCCAGACATTGTGTGTACACACAGAGCAGACTGCTCCTTGGATTGCTGCTGACTTCAGATGCTACTTAAATGACTCTCTTGTCCCAGTTTGATTGTTCTTTTCACTTTTTTTTTCCTGGGGAGAAGGGAAGGGGAATCACAGGAACTGAAGGGGAATTCAGGAAAACCAGCAGTTTTTTTCCTCTATCCTATAACATGCAACATTTCACAGGTGCATTTTTTCTCCTCTCAATGTGTTCAATAGCTGAGTCTCCAAAGTACAGAAATCAGAACCAGAAATCAGAAAATATTTTTGAAAAGCCAACTGTATGCAAAGAAATGCTGAGGTATTTCTTTGCTTTCACCTATGTAATGTTGTATTTCAAAGTGTGGTAAAGTGTTTTGAAATCAGCAGTGGTCTAGAAAATCTGTGAGGCTACTACTGGGCTGATGAGAGAATCAGAACAACATCCTGAATGCCAGGGAGTCGTGTAAGGGCCCACAGCTTTCTTTGCACCTCCAAAGATGCCAGACAGGCTAGTGCTGATCTCAGTGGTCTCTCTCTGTGCTCCTCTATGAGACAGCTAAAGCACGAGTCTTGAACTCTCAGCTGAGTAAAGTGTCATTTGGACAGCCTCAGATCAGCTTGTGAAGCCTTAAGTAGTCTGTGCAGCTGGAGATTTGCTTCTGCCTGTCTCAAACTGTGAACTTTCCTGGTATTAGTTAAGGTGATCCTGGATCCCTTAGAGAGGTGAGATATATTTCTGCAGGTTTTAAACAAAATACTCTTGACCCTATCAGCAGGATAGCCCTCACTCTCAGTTATTCAGGGCTCTGCAGGAAAACACCATAACTCAGAGGAGGCAGAGACATGCATAATGCAAATAATAAATGATTTAGGCCAAAAGAACAGATCTTGTGTGTTAATCTTTGAAGAACACATAAAAAGATCTCTGTTGAGACTAGAGGAAGGTTGAAAGAGCAGCAGGCTTGCTGAGGCCTCATCTAGCTCTGCATCAGATCTCTCCAGGACACTCTGCCGCAGCTGCAGGCTGCTGGGAGAACTGGTGGATGCACCGTCTGAGAAATATACCTGATGGCCCAGAGCAATCCATGAGGACGACAGCCATTGCTAAGGGATGTAGTGAGGAAAAGCCTATAGCATACCAGTCGTTTTTCCTCCTCTCATGCACTGCAGCATCTCATTGTAATTGCTTATCCTACAGGAAAATATTATAATACTATAGATGTGCAGCATATAGAAACCTGATGGTATTGATGACAAACAGAATCCATGTAAACAAGTGGCTCTGAGAAGAGGAGCAATACCTGTCTCATGCCTGCACTCAGCAATGTAGATTTTGTCTGAAAGCTTGGCATTCTTCCATGCTCAACAGCCCTTAATTCTTTTAGAATAATTTTCTCCTCTTTTCTGGGATATGAATATAAATGACATTTCTTGCTTCAGGGCATTGGGACAGGTTCCATATAGATTTAACACACAAACCAATTGTAAACAGAATGTGCCAGAGCTCACACGTGGAAGCTGCTCATGGCTGCAGCTGGATTTTCACTGTTTCATGGTAGGAGGGTTGACAAAGGAGGGGTGTGTGCCCTTAGCAAGGTGAGGACTATGCTGCAAAATAGCTTGGCAATTCATGTAGCAGCACTACTGCAAGTGTTCTGGTGACCTCCAAGAGCTGTCACAAAAGATGGTTCCCTAGGTGTTCTTATGTCATATTTTTGGGAAAAAAAACCTAATGCCTTTATTAGGGTTTAAGAAGTATCGGTTCTGTTTTCTATCAGCACAAACCTAAGGATGAAATCAACCAAAAGCAACAGAAGTCTTTTAAGGGCCTCCCTAATTGTTTCCATCAATTTGAAAAGCAAGCCAGCAAACTAAATACTGTTGAGACCTAAAATGAGGAAAGTTGTGAGAAATAGCATTTACGTTATTGCATATTCTGTGAGTATTTTTTACAGGAAAAGAAAAAAAGAGAAAATGAAGTACAAACTCACCTGATCAATACAAACTGTTAAAACTGCCCTATTTTTCTCTTTCAGCTCCTTTGAAAGGCAATTATTTTCTTCACTTTCACAGTTGATTTTCTTCCCTAAGTTATCTTTTGGATTCTTTTATGTAACAGCAAGATAAAAATATCCCAGTATTCAAAACTGTTGTAGAGCATGATTTTACCTTTCAGATAACATGTAACTGAACAGCCTGTTAATCTCCCCTATCTTCATCTTAGACTTTTTGTTGAACTGAAGGTGTCATTATTGGATGGATAATTGCCCAGTGTCAAATACAAGTTGTTCTATGATCAGTAGAGCTAATGAAGCCTGCTTTACCACAATGTTTGTGCTTTTTGTTCCTTAATTGCCTTTTATGCATGGAAAGTTCATTGTAAAATGCTTCCCACAGGAGAGGCCAAGTGTGCTGTGTTCTTCAGTTCCTTTAGCCCACTGCTTTTCTCCAAAACTTGTAGGACTCCAGATAGGTATGAAATTATTTCCTCTCCTTTTCAAATGTGACTTGAAGGGGCCATTGGCCTACAAAGGCATTGGGGTTGCCAGGAAACACTAGGCAGAGGCTCATGCCCAGACACCATCCCCAGACTAGCACTAGTTCCTTATCAAATTAGCACTACTATTGGTGCAAAGTGCTCTCCTGGCACCACCTGAGATGTATTCTGCTTAGGCAGAGAGCTGGGTGTGCCCTGACATTTGCCTGATGGACAGTTATTTATGTCCTGAATAACTATGTGAGTTTTTGTTCATATCAGCAAGGATGACATACTCGTTATCTCAGATTCACTTCTTTTTTTTTTCTTCCTAATACAGAATTACAACTATGTGCAGTGTTAAAGCTGCTCTCATGATTTTAGCAGATGTGAGTTTTAAATTAGTCTAAAAACATGAACAATATGTTGATTTGGGAAAAATACCAGCTGACTGGAAATAACAAAAATAAGAAGGGAAAATGAATCTGCTGGATAATTTAGGGTCTAGGGGTTTTTAAGCTAGAGGAAATTAACATGTTTTGAATATATTTTTCTGGGTTTTGATGCTTCTAGGAAGACTTGCCAGGAGCTCTTTGTTTGAGAACGCATAAGCCATTGCCCTTTCATTTCTTGTTTGTGAACATTGAGGGGTTACTTGGAGAAACTGTGCAGCTGCCAATGCCATAGCCAGCAACAGGGCTGCTGGGCCCTTCTGTGGCCTCAGGCATGAAGAACACCTGCAGATTTTGGAGCAGGAGAAAGGGACTGCATCGCTCTGATGGGAACAGCAAAGGCCTTATCTCATGGAAGGTTAGCACAGTGGTGCTCAGCTTCCTCTGGTTGAGTTTTAGGATCCAGCTGTGAAGTAGAGGCTGAGGTTTTAAATAGCAGCCTGACACAGTCCTGGCCTCTCTAACAGCCTGGCACCTGGCTGCAGCAAAGGAAAAGGGAATTTGACCACATCACTTATATACTGCTGATACACAGTGAACTCATTTAAAGCCAGAGGAGAAATTCTGCTTAAAGAGCATGAGATGGTGGCCTTCATATGATTTTACTGAAGCAGAAAATATTTATTTTTTAAATGATGGTGCCTTTTATAAACAAGAGTGCTTGTAAATCCCCCAGGGACTTTGAGGATCAAAGTCTACAATTTGTTTTGTTGGAGGCCACCTGAGAAGAAGTTTGACGTGCATTGACTAGGTCATAAATAAAAGACAGGCAGAGATATGAGGCATAGAGAAATGGTCAGTTTACAGGATGCAGAAATCCAAACATTTTTTCTAAAGTTAGAATGAAAGGAAATACTTAATTCTGCAGTCACTAGCTCAGCTTTCCTGTCTGGGAATAAATCCCAGGTCTTCCCAGTAGTCAGGAGGGAGCCGCTGCCAGGGGTGAGGAGGCTGCAGAGGCAGACATAAAAACATGGACACCAAACTTTCCTAGTGCTGGAAGGGGTGAGCGAGGTAAAGTGTTCATAAAGAGAAAATCACCAGGTTAGGCCTGGCTTCTGCCAAGCATCCGAGCCCTGTGGGAGGAAAAAAAAACTTTGCTAAACCTCTCCCTTGGATAGTTTACCCTGAGCCACACATATGACAGGTAAACCATGGGGTTATATATTGTGTAAGCATGCCAGCTAAATCTTCTGTGCCACCCTGGAAAGTAGCGCTCTGAAGACCACCACAAAGAAATGTGTGCGGTGATCAATATCCTGAAGATCAAACTCTATATGGTATTTTGTTGTGTTGGTGAGGGGCTTTCATGTTTACAAATAGAAAATTTTGGATTATTGAAATTACTTTCCACTATGTATGCTACCTAGATGCTACGCTAATCAGAATTTTTTCCTCAGAAATAAGCCTCTCTAAACATTTTATCTCAACGTTGAAAATAGTGGTTCAGACCAGGGGTAAGTTTGTGCTGGAAAGGTGGGGTCTACTGTTGCTTTGGCATCATGTGTGCCTTTGTGCAAGCACCCTCAAGCCAGTGAGAGTGCATCTCAGCAATGGCAGAGAGCACTGTTGGGGAGCAAGACATGGGAAATGATACAGGACATTCTGCTTGCATCTGCTCAGCTGGCACATATAAACAACCAGGGCTCCCTGCTCCCAGTATGAAGACCTTGACAGAAACCATAATGCTCCACTATTTTACAGTGGAGCTACAACTTAATTGTGGCTGTGAGTTGAACACATTTATGTACTAAAAATATATGAATGCTTTTTATTTTAAGGATCTTGGCTCCCCATGCTGCTTCCTTCTCTGTCTTATCCATTTTCTTTAATTCTTGCTTTATTTTTGCCTCTCCATATTTTACAGGTATCTTCTTTCTCGTGTGCTTTCTATCACAACTTCCAGAACAGTTTTCACCAGTATCGTTCCCCTTTCTCTATTTTAGAGGATAAAAAAATTAAATCATATTTCACATACTGTTCCCATTTGAGACCTGCAGTATATAGCAGTGATGAGAAGCTACTCAACACACAGGAAAGGTACTGTTTAGAGCCCATGACCAACTTGTGTTACTGTACTGGAGAACTTGCCACTTTCTCTGAAGATATTTTATTTTCTATAGTATTCTCACTTGGTAGCAGGATGCTATTTTGAAATAATTTCAGGTTCTTCTTCTTGCCCTATGTAACAGTAACAAGAATATTTTTCAACCATTTAGAAACTACCAAAGGTTATAATAACGATGGATCTATGCTCCCAAATGTAAACCCAGGTCTTAATCATTCAAATACTTACCTTACTAGTGTGAAATTTATCAAAGAAAGGCTTTCCTTCTCTTGTGCATATTTTAATTCAAGCTGTGGACTTAAATATATTTTTAATTAATTACAAAAATTCTGTAAGATTTTCTTTCAGCCTTATGGTCTCCTTGGTATAACATACCTAATTAATAGCCAATTGCAGGATGAAAGCAATCTCCCTCGTGCACAAGTTCATTTGGAAGCAGAGTCTGATCTGCTACATTTATATCTTATTGACAAAAGAATCATCAAGAGTCAGGTTGCTCTTGCATTACAGAGTACATTTGTTATGCTGGCAGCCAAAGGAAGCATGCTAGTAGTAAATAGAGATGTTACCTGAGAAACTGCTAACATAATAAATATGGAACTTTGTGTCACCATTTATGAAATTATTTATCTAAAGTTGTTTTTTCCTTATAGTGCCTAAAAGAAAAGACAACATTTTGTATTAAACAATGGAGGTAGAAATCCTAGCGAAGAGATCTTCCAAGCATTTGGATTGATTGGTATTGGTCCTTTTGAAGTTAAATCTGGTAGGATGGGGAGGGAGCAGAGTTTTGAAAAGTCCATCTGATATCATATTTTGTCAGTATAAAAACAGAGGGCTTTACTTCACCTGCTTTTATTGAGTAAAAAAGATGATTAAAGAAAAAAAAAAAGGAAAAAAAAACATTGCTTGAAAGGTTGAAACGCTTATATGATTATCCCACTAGGCATAATGTAATAATAGGATTGGTTACCAGAAATACTTTCTCTTTTAACTCAAGCAAAACACCTGTCAAATTCTTTTAGCATTTTATACAAACACTCATGAAATTTTCAATAAGAAGACAAGGAGAATGAAGAGGATAAGAAAATATATATGTAATGTAGGTAGGGCTTGTTTTGCAGTGGGAGAAGCTGGAAGAATAGGAGGTGAGGTGGGAATATTTGATATTTGGGGTTAGACAGAGGCAGATATCTATTGATTTAATGTGGTGTGATTATAACCGATTGATTAAAAGCTGTGAGTGTGGATCTGGCATGCAGATGGAGTAAAACCCTTTTATGGAAGATGCAGACAAAGAAAGAGCTGTTATTTGTGTTGGAAAAGGTTTCTCAAGCTTTAGACACATTTTTGTCAACAACAGTGAGTATGAAGTGGAACAAAGTATAATAATGAAGTATAATATTTGATGTGCCTGCTACAGGTTTTAGCATAGCAACCCAAGATTAATGTCTCAAACAACATGAAACTGGAATTATTTCTGACAAGCTTATCAAAGTGCCTGCCAGCAGTCAGGTGGTGTTTTTCAAAGTTATTTTATTGTTTCTTTTTTATTAAGGAAGATGACATTTGGAGTTTGGACTAAGATACTTGGAATTGAGAGACAATTAAGTGTCCTGTATAGAAAAGGAAGCTGTCACTGGCAGAAGGTGGGGAGACAGCTCTGACTGAGGCTACACACAGAAGGCTTCAACACTGAAATGTCACAGGCTTCGTGAAGGGCTCTGCAAGAGGATTTCAAATAGAAAAAAAAGTTGGTTAGGATATGGGTCAGGATATTCTAATGTCTCCAGAAGAATGGGAAAAAACATGTTATTTAGGAGCTGAAGCTTCACACTTAAGAGCTTTGATAGCACTTTTAGGAAAACTGCAGTGTAGAGCAGCTGACTCAAGTTTGGGATTGACCCTGTTTACTACTCAGCGAAGACACAAAAATAGAGATGCTTGACAGGAGTGTTTCTCGGCTAAAAAGGTACAGCATTTCTCCCTGGAGCCATATGTGTATGAAGAGGGACAATAGGCCTATGTGTCATTAACAAGAGGATTCACTGTATGGTGTTGAAAATGGAGGCAGATGCAGGAGCAGCAAAGCTCTTGACTTTCAGGGATCCAGAAGGCAGTGGATAAAGGCCCTAGGTCAAGCTTAAAGTAAATAAGCACGATTTTACAACACCAGAGCAAAAGCAAAACTTAAGCAGCCTTCCTGTTAGGGTAACTTGTCCTAGGATATTTAGAGGTAAAAGTAATGAGACAGAAATCAGATTCAAACAAATATGCTGGACATGAAGAACATTGAGAAGAAAAATGTCAAGCTGTATTTAGTGCAGCCATGTACAGATAAACTAATTTCTGAATTCCTCAATTCTGATTTTGAGGTATATGGGCTGAAAAAAGTCTGGCAAAAAGTATTTGGATAAATTGTAAAAGTGGAGCATAATTTCATCTGCAGCATTTATGAAAAGGGCTGCACTGATTGCAGGTACTCCAAAGAGTGATGGCAGTTTAAGGTGCTGTGGGTGCAATAAAGCCACTGTAAATCCCAGCTGAAATGAATCAATATCATCTCTCTAAATCCATTCATTTGCAGAACTTGATGTCTGGGCAGAGCTTACTAAACTGTGCTGACTTTGTGTGTCTTCAGAGTGAGGACTGGAACCAGAACTGAATACATTTCTAAGAGTGAATGTACATGAGCGACTATTTCAATGTGAGCAATTACCCTATAGCACAGTCAGTGCATTTACTCATATCTAAGAGTAATGGATTCATGACTTCCAGTATAACCTTGCTGCCTGGTGTTTTATGGCATAGGAGTAAAGAAGGAGTGTGACTTTTATAAAATTTAGATGGAAGTCCTGCATTTTGCCTCACATCAGGAAAATATAAAGTGTGTGCAGATAGAAAAGGAAAATACAATGCTTGAAGAAGAGTGCTGTTGCAGGGAAGAATAAGAAATTGTACCAGGTGCTGGATGTCAGATATTCTTTTTGGCCAGAAATGGCACATAATATAAAGGAAGTTCTCCTGTAAAATTAGCTGAAGCAGTATCAGTTATGAGTTGCCAGCACCATTGCTTTTGCTTGAAGGTCTACAACATACCTTTGAAGAGTGATAGCTATTTATACAGCATGGGATATTTAAATTGGCCTCATGTTGGATAACAAAGTACTTGTACAGGCTCTGAGAAGGGCATTATACAATGGCAATAGGGAATCCATCAGTCCCAGAAACTATTCCGGCAAAGATATTCTTATAGAGTGGGAAAGGGTTTGATTTCCCGCAAGTAGACTTAGCAAAGGACTCAAGGGGAAAATAGCAAATAGAAAAGAAGAAAAAAAACCAAAAAAGTGTCATAGTCTGGATCTCCCCTTGTTTTGCTGCATAGAGCAGATAGTGTTGATACAAGACTGAAAGGAGGGAGAGAGAGGTAGTAAGCCAGTATGGTAGAGCAGATACTGGGATGGGTGACATATTTAGAAGTGGAGGAAAGAAGAGATAAGAAAGAGGCCGCTTAATAATTGCCTGCAGATAAAACTGGAGGATAGTTACAGAATATGCACGCTGACATTATTGAAAAATGGTCACAAGCTTCCATAAGCTGCAAGAGGGAGCAAGGATGTGGCACTGGGAAGTAATAAGCATGAAGAGATGAGAAGGCATGTTTGTAATCATCGTGGAAGCCAGAGAAAGCTGCCTCATGCTTATCACATTTCCCAGCACAGCTCCACAGATTTCTGTGCTTAGCATAGGCACACTGGGCAGGCAGAGCTCTGGTTGGGAATACATCCCCTCTGTCTTCCTAGGGGAAGTGTATGTGGGATGGAAGTGGATGGAAGTGGATGGAAGTGCAGGTGGGATGTGGGTGTGTGTCCTGACAGGGGAAATATGGCCAACCACTCTGCCAGGCAGTGCCATGCATAAAGGAATGAGCTTGGGTCCTTCCTAGGGGTGGCTGTGGGACCTGTCATCCCCCAAAAACTGCAGCTCTCTTGACATAATATGGTTGCAAAGAGGATTTGAACAAAGACATTGTGAGTCTTCATTTTAGATGCAGAACTAGATGAAGAGAGGGATACCTAAGAGCATTGGCCTCAATAAAAAAGCAGTTGAAAGAGCAGTTTCTCCTTTGACCAAGTGCCCCACAGTAGTTCTGTACAGCTAACCTGTGGGGTTTTGCAGGCAGTAATGTTTTCTTGAGAGAGATCAACAGCAAATGCTGTGTTAAGCCCAGGACTGCTTGCTCTGCCCTTGCATTTTGGCAGCAGCCTTTCTGCTAGATAAATGATTTGCAGAGCAGCTTTGTGGACTGGATTTGTGAGGATGATCTGGTTTAAAAAAAAAAAAAAAATAGCTGAGGGGAAAACGAAAGTTATTTTTAACCCAAATCGGTTCATTATTCATGCTTAACAGGAGAGCTTTACCAAGAGAGGAATGCACATGCAGGCAGGAAGCATGCTGCAGAGCAGAGTATGGTCTCAGCTGCTTCAGGTGGGGCTGTGGAGCCTGGGCTTTAGCCTCTGCTGTCAGCTCAGCTTCTGCAAACATGGCAGGTTTCACTCTGCTCCAGGGCTTTTATTTTTACAACTCATTGTTCTGGATTTGAACTGGAAAAGGTAACTGTTTAAGGCTGCTGCTTCTCCAGGGGAAAAAAATTATTTTCTTACTTTTTAAGACTTTTAGGTTGGCAAAAGTTAAAATCCTTCCTTCCTTCCTTCCTTCCTTCCTTCCTTCCTTCCTTCCTTCCTTCCTTCCTTCCTTCCTTCCTTCCTTCCTTCCTTCCTTCCTTCCTTCCTTCCTTCCTTCCTTCCTTCCTTCCTTCCTTCCTTCCTTCCTTCCTTCCTTCCTTCCTTCCTTCCTTCCTTCCTTCCTTCCTTCCTTCCTTCCTTCCTTCCTTCCTTCCTTCCTTCCTTCCTTCCTTCCTTCCTTCCTTCCTTCCTTCCTTCCTTCCTTCCTTCCTTCCTTCCTTCCTTCCTTCCTTCCTTCCTTCCTTCCTTCCTTCCTTCCTTCCTTCCTTCCTTCCTTCCTTCCTTCCTTCCTTCCTTCCTTCCTTCCTTCCTTCCTTCCTTCCTTCCTTCCTTCCTTCCTTCCTTCCTCCCTTCCTTCCTCCCTTCCTCCCTTCCTCCCGCCACTTCCGCCACTTCCTTCCGCCCCTTCCTTCCTTCCGCCCCTTCCTTCCTTCCGCCCCTTCCTTCCTTCCGCCCCTTCCTTCCTTCCTTCCTGCCTTCCTGCCTTCCTGCCTTCCTTCCTGCCTTCCTTCCTGCCTTCCTTCCTGCCTGCCTGCCTGCCTTCCTGCCTCCCTCCCTCCCATCCTCCCTCCCATCCTCCCTCCCATCCTCCCTCCCTCCCTCTCTCCCATCCTCCCACCCTCCCTCCCATCCTCCCTCCCATCCTCCCTCCCATCCTCCCTCCCTCCCTCCCTCCCTCTCTCCCATCCTCCCACCCTCCCTCCCATCCTCCCTCCCATCCTCCCTCCCATCCTCCCTCCCTCCCTCCCTCTCTCCCATCCTCCCACCCTCCCTCCCATCCTCCCTCCCATCCTCCCTCTGCGTGGCGTAGGCTGGGCTCAAGGCTTATAGGGTGACCAACAGAAAGATCATGCAAAAGAAATCCTTGCTTTGAAATCAACAGTAATCCCATTTCTTTAAAATTTAGGGTGTCACCATTGTGCTAAACCATCTCTTTGTAGCAGTGGGATGACCAAGCACATTGGAGACAATGCCCAGTTTGGAAGCAAACAATGAAAACCATGGATTTTCCACCACAAAGGCATCAACCAAGGCAGGCTGAGGCACATCTTGACTAAGGCCAGTCATCCCCCTGCCCATGGATGTCTTCTGTAAGAGCTGAGAAAGCAGCCTTTGTTTCTCAAGGCTTGTTTCTCAAGCCTTGCCACAGCTCCTGAAGGACATAAATTACTTTTTCCTCTACTTTCCTCATTTTCTTTTATCCTGTGAGATTACTGAACTGAGAGTCTGCCTTCTCATAATGAGGCCAGAGTACATTGGAATTATCTGCGGGCATCAGTTAATAAATAGCAGAATTAAAGGCAAAGAGCTGGCTGGGGTGATGCATGTCAGGCCAGCACAGGGTAGCAGCCCCTTTCTGGAGCCAGGGCAGGAGGGTGCAGCTCCTCTGCATGCCTGCTGCAATTAAACTAAATTGCCTGACTCTCTTATCCTCCCCCCTGCCCCAAAAAGCCAGGGTATAAATTGCTGTCAGGATGTGGCTACTAATGAGACTGAGCTGCACGGTGTCCGCTCTGCTGTGCTGGAGGAGGGTGAAGTGAGAGAGGGTGGGTGCATCCATGTGGACAAGGAAATTTCACAACTCACTCTAAGGGAAAGCCATCAGTTCTTATTTGTTACTTGAGTAACTGTAGCAAGCCATTAAACAGTTAACTCATCATCTCAGGAGGAGATAGGACCAATGTAAACAGAAGCATTATTTACTCGGTATTCCTTTTTTTTATTATTATTTCATGCAGAACTTGTAAGGTCGCTTATCAGTGAGACTGCCCAACATTTTCCTTTGGGAAAAGCTGTTTTCAATTGCTTCTAGCAATTCTTAACCATTTGGACTGTAATTTTCCACACCAGATACTTGGCTCAGACCAAGTAGGTTTGGAATATTTCCAAGACATTGTGGTTTATGGGGTTTTTGTCCTTTTTTTTTTTTTTCTTTTCTTTTGAGGCATTACCTGGGGAACATGCATGCTTTTGTCCATGCTAAAGTTTTAAATTTTAAAATGTGTTGAAGTGGGAAGGTAATATTTGTGGTCCCATGGTGATCTGCCAAGATTTGGCAATATTATAAAACTATATAAAAAAGTATTCAAAAAAATCAGAACTGATCACTGTCCTGCCCCTGCCAACTCAAGGGTAATGGGATGTTGTGCTCTGAGAGTAATTGAGCAAATAATTATGTGCTGTTTGTTTGCTGAGTCTGTGGTTCAGTTTTCAGGACAAAGCTTGAGGATTTCTGTGTTTCTACATGTGTTCTTGTGGCAAAAGGGAGACCAGCTTGTTAGATTCAGCTCCCAGTACAATAAGGAAATATTTTCCTTTGAATAAGGACTGCAGGGTTTGGCCTTTGAGTGTGTAACTCAAACCTCTCTGTTTCTAATACAGGATTGTATTTATTTTTGACAGACCTTGAGCAGGAAATAAAAAATGGAAATCACCTTTCACTCTTCCAGAAAAACACAGCAATTAGACAAAAATAATAATTCCTGTAGTATGTCACATGTCCAGGTATTCTTCTAGTTGCAATCTTCTGACATTAGCAATGCAAGTAAAATCTTGTGTTTTCTTCTGCTTGGATCAAGGAACCTAGAAACAGTGACAGTCTATTTATTTTTTTTTATGGTTGCTGAACCTCTATTAAGAGGTATTATTCATGGTGTTTGATTTTTCTGCCTTTACATCCTCACATCCCCATGGTTACTGTTTGATTAAACTTTGATCAAAGAAAAGACAAATTATGTTGTTAGCTATTTGACCCTGTGTGGAAAGGGCTCTATGGGTAAATAATTCAATTCTAATTCATACAGGCACAAATTCTGAAATATTTTTCAAGTAGAATTCCCACTCATAGAGGAAAAATTAAAGTAGTTTTTAGCAGACTACGCATGATACAGTCTTTAATTTGTTTCTGGTAAAAACTTGTCATTACTTGTTTGTTCATCTTTGGACTAGAGCTGCCTGCTTGAAAAATGAAAGAACACTCTAAGGCTGAAAAAACATCCTTGCATTCAGTGTTAGTGACATTAGGCAACTGATGCTTGATTAGAAAATCAAAGCCACTTCCTTTTCGTTCTTTGAAAATGTTTGCTTATCTGCATCTGTTCAGACCGAACATCTAAGGTGGGATAGGTTGGTCGTGTCCCTGCAATGCTGAGCAACTTCAGTGTGCTAGAATAGAGAGAAGTCACCCCTGGTCACAACAGGGCATGTGAGCGGCCCTGCACCCTTCATGTGCCCAATACATACATAGTCTATACTGGGCATCTCAGATTGGACCAACTAATAAATGCTCAGCTGGATTTGAGTATCAGCAGCGTATTTCTTCTGGTCCATGAGGAGCCAACTCAGGTTCAGTGCATGCTGCTTGCAAGGCTTCATTGAGCAGCAGCGCATGTGTCCAAGTACTGGGTCAGGGAGAGATTCCCTGGGGGCTTGGCCTCTGAGGAGGCCTGTTTGGGTGTTTGACTGTGCCTTTAGAAATATATCTTACAGTGGAACATGGCTGGTTCTTTTCTGTACAGGGATGAGTGGGGCAGCCTGAGGTATATCGGCCTGGGGAGTGACAGAGGGATTGCATGTAATGTAACTGGCCAATGTAGCTAGAGACAGGCTGTGGGGCTCAGTGTGAGAGTCAGAACAAGTTTGGTTTTAGAAACCTGGGATATTCATCACAGTATTTGCACTGGCAAGAGAAGAGGAAACTCCTGTAAAAGCAAGGAGTATGGGACCCCATTACAGTCAACGCTGTAAGCACAGGGCTGTGCCAAGCTGGGTGGAAAAGAAAGATTCTCATTTGTTTTATGGTGCCTGAGGCGGCTAGAAAGAAGTGTTAAAATTGGTTAAAACCAGGAAGCTGGCACTCAGAAAAAGCAGAAATAAGAAATTGAGGTAAATGCTTCTACTGTGACAAAATTAGTCACAGTCAGGAGGATTGCTTGAAATACAAAGTAATCCTGGAATAAGCATCACAAGCACTTGGGAAAAAGTCCTTCAAAATAATGTGGAAAATGGGACAGAGGCAGAAATTAAAGTCTTGCTTAAACTGAGGCAGCTAACAAACTTGATAGCAACCTGGCTAGAACTTGGAGCCATGAAATGCACAGGAGTTTTGGAGTCTTACTTATACACATAGATTAATGTAACAATACTAGGAGAAGCAGAAACAAACAACCTATTTATCTACAAGAGGAAAGAGTTAGTGGGAATTTTGAGTCTGCTTAAAAAAAGGAAATTTCTCTAAGACTGTAGGCCTGTGTCAAGTGAAAAAGAACATTTGACAGACAAACAGTTGATCTGGACTTCATTAAAAGTGAAAAATGTACAAGATAGAAATGCACTTGAGAACCATATGGTTGGTGGCAAGTTATGATAGCTCTCCTGGTCCTTACACAAATCAGGAAACAAATGCTTTATTCACTTTTACATAACAAGCCGAGATTCATTAATCATCTTCTCCAACAGCAAGAGGAGACAAAAGTATCTTGGAGATGTCTCAGATGAATTATAGTTGAAATTTGCCATGAATTCCAACACAAGAAAGTTGTTAAGATATGATTTTGATACGGACAGATGACTCCTGATCTTTCTCCTTTGCTCCTCTGTCCAGATCAGCTATGGATTATCTCCCAGGGATGATGGACAATGGCATTTAATTGCTTAAGAATTAACTTGTGGGATGACTCAAGAAATTAATCAAGCAGGGCAAGGCCTCTAGCACCTTCAAACCATTAATTTTTTTTACACCATGTGGGAAATAGTATCCAGTTGTCCACGTGATGAATTCCTCTCTTCATGCAACCAGATGTAGGGCATTAGGAGGAAGAAGAATACTGCAGCCTTTAAAAGGGGGAAAGCCCCCATCAAGAGGCCATTTTAGGCTAACTCCAGAGTACAAATTGAAATGAGTGGAACTTCATAATGCTCAGCTAACGACAGAAATGTGTCATACCAGTTCTATCACGGGTTCTTACTGAACCATTAGTCATGTTTTTTTCCTCTCTTTCTCCTTTTCACAGATCTAAGGGTATAAACTTGCTGAATTAACAAAAGTACTGCTCAGTCAAAGGTGTGTCAGAAAGATGTCTGGATTATCTGTAGCTACTCACCAGTTCTGGGCATCAGGAACTGAAAGAGAAATAATAGAATTTAATTTTAGAGACTTCTCTGACTGATGTTAGAACTTCTGGAAATTTATGTGACTGCAAAGTACTTCATTAAACCTCTAAGCTTCCCACCCAGGTATCTTGCAGTTCAGTTGCAGATGATTACCAGATGGATTTGCAAGTATTTCTTGTTGGTTAGCCAAAGGAAAATGACTGAACAAGTCAGTTCATAAAAATGGCTTAGGCTGATTGTGCTCTTCCTTTCACACCATTGCTGGAAAAATATGGGAAAGAGAACAATTGAGAAGCAAACAGTAGATGATTGTCAAATAAGAAGTTGAAATAAAGATACTGACAATTCTTGGCATTTATTATCATCTACTCCAAGAGTTTAATGGCTGTATGCACCTGGAACCACAAAATATGTACATTCAAAATACACTTACAAGGGCTACTCTTGGCTTTCTGGGACATGGCCTCCTCCTGCTTCATTGCTCATCCACTTTTCCTAGGAAACTTTTGCAAGTTCCTCCACTTCTCTCTGCCATATCCTGATTCAGCCATGCTTTGACACTGCACTTGGGTCTCTGCTTCTTTCCAGCACCCAGAAAAGCTTTTGGTTTTTCCTTCCAAACTCAACCCTTGGATACGCTTCTAAAAATACAAGAATAGTCCCTAGGGGGACATTGCCAACAGCTCCACAGCAGAACCAAGATGCTTTATCTCTATCCTAGCACCCGCTACAGCTGGGAGTAGGAATAGATATATTTACAAATGATGAAAAAAAGTAATGGAATTCTTCTGAAAATGAGATCAGAAATGTGAGAGCTGGGACAGCAAAAGCTGCATAATATCCATGATCAGTAAAGAGAGACTCTCCACCATTAGAAAAAAATGCAAAAATGCACAAATTGCACCAACTCCCCAGGTACTCACAGCATATACACACAGGGCTCACATGCTATTACAAGACCTTTGCCAATATTGCGAAAAACATTGTGATGGGTTATAAAAAAAATGGAACCCAGAATTTACCACAGTGAAAGAAAGCCTCTTGAGAAAGTTTTTATTTTTGCTTACCCACATTTCAAACTACTGGGTGAAGATTTTAGAAAAAAAAAAACAAAAACAGATTGTGGGAAATCTCAAAGTAAGACCTCAGACATTTCCAGGGAATGGAAAATGTTTCAGATTCCTGCAAATGAAAACTGATAATGCAGTGATGGCAGCTCACATTGAAAGTAGGCATGATAATAAGGAATTCTTTCAGTGAATCCTGAAAGAAACTCTGAAAATAGTGGGTATGGATGAAGAACCCAGAAAGAATAACCCAGAAGAACCCATCTCTTCTCAGTTATCTGAAGCAAGGTTGTGTGTAACTGGGTAGTGATAATAGGGTCGTTTCTCACACAGGTATGTTCTGGACTGTAGACTATAGCCCATTTATCCCCACCTTGGCTGAAACACAGGCTGGTAAAATGGCAAAAAGTTTCAGGATATTTGTTTTGAAAGATAATTAAGATTTGAGGTGACTTTCCTAACAGACAAACATCAAGTGATGAGTTTGTATAAGGTTTTAAAATTACAATTTCTTCCCTGTTTTTCAACATAATTTGATTAGAGGAAAGATGTCTTTTGGTAAATTTATGGTCAAACTGAGTGACATTCTTGAAATAGCAAGAGATTAGGTTTGATGACTCAGGAGATCCCTTTTAGATTAATGGTTGTAACCCATACATATTGATAAACCGTGGCATATAAATAGATAAATAACTTATGGTTGATGTATGAAGCCATGCTAAACCTGACAGTGGGTTGTCTTGAGAGCTCCTTCATTTGGGTGGATGATGCACTCTGAAGACCTGTGAGGAAGGCCAGTGGGTCTGATAGTGTTTACAGTGTAGGAACTGCAGCTTTATTTGCCTCATTTGGGGCTAATGTGGGGTGCTGTATGTAGAGGTGGCAATGGAGACCTCAGATCCAGAGGCCAAATGGTTGCTTTTTCAGGCCTTTGTGCAGTAAAACCAGCAGGGGCTGGGAGAATACTAAAAGCTAAAAGCTGACCTAACCAAATCTGCCTAGGGCCAAGGATGGCTGGCTGCAGGTGAGTGTGATGGAGAACAAAGGGCAAGGAAGGTGTGACCTTGAGAAGGAGTAGAGAGAATTTCTTGGTCTCAGCACTGATGGAGTGATAATCAGTTATGAGACCAGGCACACTAGAGGGGGCAACTTTTTCTGCTTTGCTGTGGAAAGCAATCTTTGCATACAGTGTTGTAATAAGACTAGGTTGAGAATACTTCTGCTTGGGGGCAGGTATAGATCTAATGCTTCAGGTACATCCCCATGACACCATACGGAGTGGCTAACCACATTCAGGTGAAATGAGGTGACTGTGCTTTCTACGTGCTCCCACACTATAAAACTGTCTATTTTTTGATGACACTGTTTCTTAGACATGAAAATCTAAAAAGTGTGACACATACTGTGTGTGGCTGACAGGACAGGAAGAAATGTTCCTGGGGTGGCCCTCATGTGATTTCCATATAATTTCTCTGGAGTGTCCCCCTCACAGAGGCAGTGCTATTGCAGGAGCTGAATACCTTATGAAGCCTCACCAGAGCACCAAACGTCTTTCTGATTACTTCACTGCATACACAGTAATTATAGAAAAGAAGGATGAAAGCCTAAATGAAGTATAGAGGCCCTTGAAAAAATGTCACCAGGTAAAACACTGCTGCCATCTCCTCTTCTTTTCCTGTTGACCTGTCCTTTCATCTCAGCATTAAATGTCCACTTCCTTTAAACAGCTTTTTATTCTAACCAACTCTTCTACTTCACAAAGCTTCTTGAAATTAATTTCTGGTGACTGCCTGCAACAGAAAGCTTTAATGTTTCATTCCTTGTAACTGAGTAAGCTTTCTGTACTCTTCTTGCATTGCTTCAAGCAGTCAGGCAATGGTCATCTGCCCTGACAATGCTAACTTGGCATCTTCATCCAGAAACAAAACAGAGTCCATGAGTTTTGGGTGTAAGATGTGTGAAGGAATAGAGTCACAGTAAGACATGGTCTATAAGGGAGAGTGCATATTAGTAAACACAAACAGGGAGAATTTTGCATCCTTTATCTGCAGACCGAGAAAGCTGCTTGATATTCTCCCTCCTCAGCAACAAATGACAGCACAAAAAGTGATCATGTTATTAATTCAGATGAATAGTACCACACATCCCTGCATTATATAATTATTTCATTAAAGTGAAGGATCATTTTAAAACATCATTAAAATCTAACCAGCCGAAAATAATATGATTCCACTGACATTTGATTTAATTAAAATCGGAAAGTTATGAATATTGAAATAAGTGTTAGCTCCAGAGAGTCTCTGGAAGAAGCAGCATGAGGTACCTTACCCCTCCATGCATCATGCTTCTCAGAGGGCAGGGGGTAGCAGAAGGAGCGAGGAGTTCTTGGGGATCCCAATTTAGTAAGGATCAGCGAAGCCAGCCTTAGAGGTGGGCTGCACACAGTTGTTCTAAACATCCTTGAGTCAGTCAAGCAGGCTTTCCAGATTATCAAAATAAGTATTACTCGTTAAATTCAGCCTCAAGACTCAAAGAACCAAATTGATTCTCTGAACAACAGCTCCAAGCCAAAGCCCGCTGAAACCAAGACAAAGATCCCCTGCTGAGTTCAATAGCTTGCTGGATCTCACCCAATGCAAGTAATTAATTCCCTTTTTGTCAGTAAAGTGAGTTTCTTTTTCCTGTGGCAGCTTCATACAATATTTCCTTTGTGGCTACCTTTATTTGAGCACTGCTCTTCTCTTACTTACAAATTCAGATTTGTATTGTTTCCAATACTTTATAATTTTGCATTGTCAAGATACTATTGTCCATGGTTTCAGAGACTGAATTGACCTAGTTAAAATTAAAGGTTGCCAGCATAAATTAGATTAGGATGGCCTAGTGGTCTGAAAAAGTGCTGTAACTTGTGCTTGTCTTAGTTTCCTTCAGTAAGAATGGCTGGGTGAAAAGACAGTTATTAGAGCTACTTGGTTTATACTGTTATAATTGCACGTCTGATGGTATCCTATTAGGATGCAACAAGACCAAATCATCAGCTATTTCAACTAGAAATATAATAATTTTGTTTTATTTTTAGCTATCAGATTTCACATTTCATTTGAAAGGCATATGAATCTAGTTAGTAGCAAAGTAATACTGCTTACTGACAGCAAGGATATTTCTACCTTCTTAAGACTGTCTGTACTGGAAACGGTCAAGCCTGAGATAAAAAAATTCTTATCCCAAGCTTTGGAGATTGCAAGAAGTGGATAACTCGCTCATCATACCTTAGCACAGGCCCAAGGTCTCTGTCAATGAGCTATGAATACAGCAGACACTCAAAGGGTGATTAATGTTACCAGCCTCATCTACCAAAAACATCTTAAGTCTGACTCTTCCTAGCCACAGTGCAAATACTTTGATGCTGAGCTACTGCTGGAATACCATCTGGCTCAGACTTCTTATGCTTGCCCTTAAACTTATGGGGGTTTTTTGTACAGTGGAAAGCAGACTAATGTCTCCTTAAGAAGGATATTGTCTCCTGTCAGTCCTATTGTTCCTGTAAATACCTCTCATCACTACTAAAAAAGAACAAGAGAATAATGGATATTCATCCTCAGTGGAGCCCAGAAGTACTTCGCCCTGGGAACTGCATCACTCTTTGGAGGCAGAATCCCTGCAAATGTCAAAGCCAGGCCTATTAACAATAATGCATAGATAATAATTAGTAGATAATTGATGTTGACATTGCCATTTGATGCTGTGTATGACTCTGCTGTGTGCATAGTAAGCTGAGTGGTTGGCTCCTCTGCTAAAAGCTGCATTGCTCTTTGGCCTGTTGATACCCAGCTGTCTGTCACTCCAGTATCTAATGGATGGGTGTGTAGTGATACGCTGAGCTGCAGAATGCCAACACTTCTCTGATATGTAGGAGAAATTCCCCACAACTCTGTATTAGACCAAAACTCCTTCTTATCAAGCCAATTTTTAACACAGCTGCAGCCCAAAGAGACTCTCTTTTGGATCCATTATGTGTAAACTACTACTGTTTTAAACCTATTTTCTGCTCTTTTGCATGCTTTGCTGTTTGTTACTAAAAATTCAATCTATTGCTCCTCGGAATGGTTTTTGCATTGATTGTGGAATGGTTTTGTTAGTTTTGGAGCTATGGCTGCATTATAGATGTCATCTTAAAGGTATATTGGGACATCTCAAATCTTTTGTTTTCTTCCTTCCTTGTGTATGGTCAGCTCCTGTTTTGAAAAGAGAGCAGGGAGAAAGGGATGGGATAAGTGAGGATGGAAAGGCTTGTGGCAATGAACAGGGAAACAGATTTTCTTCCTTTTTCTTTTGGAGGAACCGATCATGTGTTTGTACCATTCCTGCGTAGCTGCAGAAGAAAGTTTCTGCTTCTCTGTGCATTATGTATGTATCATCTTGGGTTTTTGCCTCAACTGTCCCAGGAATTTATGCTCCTGAAATATCTCTATGTGAATGCCATGTAATTCTTACTATCAGAGAAAAGCACTATTGAGATACTCGTCCGTCTTAGAATCCAGCATTGTGTAAGAGTTGTTGCTACAGAATGCCTGGTAAGATTATCAGCTTCCCTTGGCTTTTGGAAGGACCTTTTTTTTTTTCATTTCCCTATCCTAGCAGAGCTATTTATCCCCACCAGGTTCTGTCCCCTACACTCCAGAAAGAGCTTGGTTTCTAGAGATGAACACAAATTTCCTCTTCTTCAATATCAGCAAGCCTAGAAAATCCAAGTCTTCTTCCTTAAGTCATAAAGACAACCTGAAGGATGGTCATAGAGGGGTTTCTCAAGCTGGGCTAGCTGGAAGAGTTACAAGAGATGGGTATGGGAGCACAAATACAGATTTTAATGAGGGGACTTGAAATTGACTGAGGGTCAGGCAAATGTGTGCTAACACAAGGCAAGTTGTGCAGTTGAAAAATCTCACATAGGTGAAAATAGAACGGCTTGAAAGTTATTTAACAATGCAGAGCACACTGCAGTGGTTCAGAACAGCCAGGAAGGAGTGTCTGAGATAATAAATGATGTAGTGGAGTTTAGGTAGGTGTGAGATGTTTGTCCGTGCTGAATAGCATTAGCAGCTTGTTAAGGCCAAGTGAAATATAAATCACTGACTTCAACAGACTTTACTGTTTACTAAGTCCTTACATTTAGATTTACACAGTGAACCCGACTGCCAGAGTGCATCTCGAGTTAGTGAGTTGGTGCTTCTCAGCTGAAGGAATTATCTTGATTTATGTGATAAGCAGTATGCACTCCTAGAGAAAACCAAGGTAGTTTCCTCATGTAGGGCCTTACAAGATTCAGTGCCTGCACACACACTCCCTTGTGCACTTTTGCCAGGGAGGAATTCTTGGCTCTGATCCTGAAGTTTCCAGAAGAAGGTATAGCAGATGGTTTGGAGTTATTTATTCCTTTTAAGGGTGAAAATATCCTACTATCTAGTATTTCCACTGAAGAGATCTTACACCCATTGAATCTATAATCCTTTGGGCTTCTTTCTTCACTCTTGACATAGAAATAACCTCACTGTTCATATTCCAGCAAACCCAAAGCTTTCTTGTCCACAGCCTTTCAGGATCCATTTAGACAGTGAGACCTATTCAGATGCCAGCACTCATATCAGTACGGCATTTTGTGCTTGAATGGTTTAGCACTATGAAACTTGACTCTGAGACAAGCACTTGAAAAACCTGCTCAAGGGACAAACCCTACATTCAACCCCCTGTATTCCACATTTGCCTTCCTTGACTCATCATCTCTTCTGAAAATTTCCTTGCCTTGTCAGTTTATTATTACCTCACATGAGCATATGGTGGACAGCCCCGTACAGAGTTTAAAGAACATGAGTCATGACTCTGCTATATCTCATACTGTCTATGCCAGCCAGCTTTGCAGATCTGTCTGCCCTAAATTTTTATTTAAGCTATGCCATCAAGACTGCTTTACAACTTTAGCTGGTAGTTAGATTTTGTATAATTGAAGGGCTCAGGGTCACCTCATGGGCATGCTTGCAGATCATCACTCAAGTGAGAAGGAAAGGTTACCCATCTACCACCAGCAACTTTCTGTTTTAGTCCCTGAGGAATTTTCAGGAAGACAGGAGATATGCTTGATCCCCTTTTGGTTTTGTATGCAGCTGTGGTAGTGGAGCTGATAGAATTAGCAGTAGTAAAACATAGGAGAATAGGGGGATGGAAATGGCACTGGGGGTATCAGTAAGGCAAATATTTCCTGCCTAGCCATGGTAAGTGTGTGTGTGACTGTAGATGGAGACAGCACATCTCCAAGAAGGTTGATGAAAGGTTAAATAATCTTTCTTTTAATAATGGCCCTCATGAGGCTCCCAAAGGTTGCTACAACAGACTAAGTGAACAACATCATTGCACAGCTCTTTCAATAGCCCTAGTATTTTCCATCATTGAAAATTATTTGTTTTACAGGTCAGATGTCCTATTAGTATTGTTAGGATTTCTTGCCATTCTGACATCAATTGCATTTTATCCCTTGTGATTTCTAGAATATATTTAGTGTTGATTTTTTTTTTTCAGTACAGCAACAGCTTAATTCTCTTGCTATCTCATTACAATATGAGAAAATTGAGATTGCTTGGGGGACATTAGTTAATAAATCCATTGCCTGTAATTCCCAGACCATTGATGCATTTTTCCATCTTTATTTAATAGGATGCTATTTTTCACATTGAAATATCCAGGCTCTAGCAGTGAAGAAATGATACAGATAAATTCACACTGAAGGGGAAAAAACCCAACAGGAAATGGTTACTGTTTAAAATGAAGAAAGAAAAACCTTATTAGGCAACTTTATCTTTTTGTTTGACTTAAAGCTGAAATCTAAAACCTGATTCTTCACTTGCACTGGTTTTATATTTGTCTCATTGACTTCAGTGTAATTAATCCTAATTTACACTGGTATAAGAAAAATGGATTGCTGAGCTTTCATTATTCCAGACTGTAACCAATGACCTGGTAGGGCTTTTAATTTTCTAGCTAGGGGTATGCTGGAAGAGTTGAAAGTTGTTTGTTGCACAGACAGGAGGATAAGACAAAGCAAAAATGAAGTGCTTCAGACTATGTCATTCCAGGGGGCTTGTTCTTACAGGCCACAGGGGATGGCTTTACATTTCCATTAAGCCACCATGTTCTTGGAATTGCATTTCCCAGGCACTTTCTCCAGAGTGCTAAGAGAGCTCACTGACAGTGTCCAGATGCACAACATACTCCTGATAGTGAACAGTTCTTGTTCTTAGGTTCTGCCAACATCCTTTTCCTCTCCTCATCCCTTTTATTTTAACACTCAGGGAGAATAACCATGTTTTTAAATCAGGTGGCTTCTCTGTGGAAGAAATTAGTGGTGTACAATGTAGGAGGCAAGCAAGTACTGATGGGGACGCATAAGACATTCAGCCAGACCAGCCTTTTTTGCATTTGCAGTTTACTGTGTAGCCCAATAGAGACTCTGGAACAAAAAACAGCTTGTTATATTGCATAATGATATATAAATTACAGAGTCTCACCCTGTGGAGTCCCAGGGCCTATTACCAAAATGTCAACCCTGGAGGGGCAGAGGCAAAAGGGGAGAGATGCCCCACTAGAACAGAGTAAGAAAAGGCCTCCCTCCCATGGGCCTTTTGCAGCCACATGTTCTTTTTGTCTTTTGGGTTCTGGTGTCCTGATAGTGTGTGGGGATTGATGTGACCCTTGTTCGGCCCCCATTTACCATTCATATACCCTTCCTAGAATGTTCTCCCTTCCCTTAACCCCCATTGGCTCTGTTTTGCCACATTGTTCCATCCCTGTTATCGCCTTGGTTTTCACAACCCTTATCCACTCCCCTGCACCACTTTCCCTTGTCCCTGTTGGACCTTGAGCCTCAGATCTGCCCCTTCTGCCCCTTATTTAACCCCGTGCTCTTAGCCCAGTCCTTGGTTCTCATCCCTGCACTTATTTGAGGCTGTATTCAATAAACCAGTTATTGGATCACCAAAGAAAAACCCATCCCTTCAATCTTAAATAATCAGCATTTTCTGCTGTGTGCTCCGGGCCCTGAGAATGCAGGTCACTCTCTGGGATCTTGTTGTGGCACGTGCTGTAACACCACCCTACTCTGTCTCACCCTCTTGTGGCTTTCAGATCCTCCTGACAAAATCTTGTTTTCTGTCTCTGATTCTGCCTGGCCAAAGATAGGTTTCTTCATCTGATCTCCCTGTCTCCTATACGTACAATTCAGCCCTGTCCTCCTCTCCCAGCAGATTTGATCACCTGCCCAGAGGATCTTTTTCTTCAGTCTCCTTACAAACCATCTGCAGGCAAGATGGAAAGTTACTGCTCTAATCTGACAGCGTTTAGTACTCACCATGCTTAGGTCTGAGGCAGTGCACACTACACCTAGATTCAACAGCATGTGTTTAGACTTCCAGCTATCCACTGAAATCAATAACAGGAGCCCAAATAGAAATTCAAAGCCTAAATGTTTCATTGGCAATGAGCTTTGGTGCTGTAACGATACTCTGAATGAGTTTAACCTTCCTTAATCCCTCCAGCGCGCACATGTTTGTCCTTTCACCATGGACTGCAAACAAAGAGTTTGCATTTACAAATGATCCATCTTCCAGGAAATATATAATCCCTCTCCGCTCCTGAGTTCTCTAACACAAAGCATTAATATCTTTGCTGAGGGGATAAAACTTCATTCTGTATTGAGAAAACTGAACAAAAATGCTTTTGATCTGATTGACACAGCTATTCTGGTTGAATTGGGTAGAATGTTTAATCAATAAACTTTGCCCTTCAGAATACTAATGCTTATCTTGTAGTTGCTGCTTCTCAAAATAGTGTTTGCTATAGAATTGTTTAATATGATGGACAAATATCCAACTCCATCAAGAAAGCCTGAATGTCAGAGTGTGTGACAGTAGGACTGTTCTTTGGGAGCCCAGGTAGAATAGCTTATAGAGAACCACTCCACCCTTCATTTCTTAGCATATCTGTTAAATCTGTTGTATTTTCTTTCAAGTGGACACAGACTTCCAGTCTAGTAGTGACTATGGCTACCATGGACTTTTATTTGGAGGTCTCAAAGTATAATCCAGTAAGCAGTCATTCTGTTTCAATTCAGTGAGGTGTACTTAATGTCATTAGTTATGGAAAAGTGACTTCCTCATTCAGTTTTCAGATATTAATGAAGATCAATGGATGTATTAGAATACTAAGATATGAATCAGGCACATTTTTTTAATCAGTGCCACATAGCTCAGTAATATCCTTCCACACAGAAAATAAGTTGTAGGAGGTATAAACTCCTATATTAGTATTGGAAAGAGGGCTACTACATCTGGATCATTTCTCTAAACCTCCACAGATTCTTACTGAAATCTAATTGTTGAAGATAGAGGCACTGGTATCAATATACAACTGAATTTGGAATAGGTTGTTGAAACTTCAACAAATCCTGAGTCATATTTCCTTTAAAGTTTCATTTAAAGTCAATCACAATGATTACTTACTAGTGCAAGTGATAAAAAAAAAAAAAATAAAAAAATTAGCCTTTAATCTGAGAAGTAGTACTGTAATTTAACTATTATTCTGCCAAGAGACTACACCATTTTGTAAACTGCTAGATGGTTAGAAAAAAATGGTGGGTTTTTTTGTTTTTTCTTTAAACACACCCTGGATAAACAAAGTGCCTTGAACAAGATACAGAAGCTCCAGAAATACAATGTTGTGTTTGTCTTGGCTGGCTATTGCTGCATTCATTAATATTTTTCTTACCTTTTTTTAAATGAATAATGCTAGTGTAGGTTCTCAACAGATAGCCGTGATGATTTTTGAAGACTTTAGACATTTACTGAATATTTTATACACCTTAAAAGGGCTTTCTTTAGCTTCCTGATAAAGGCTATTGCCATTTACATAATTATAAAACACCCTCCAAACCCTCAAAATATATTTGAGGTGATCCTATACTTAAAATAGAGAGTTTGGAAAACAATTAAGGATTTGGCTAATTTTTAATAGAACCTGTGAAGAAGGTGGTGAAATATTGAAATATACAAAATTGTAGAGGTACATAATTATTTATAGTTCATGCAGTGAAGCAAATGAAAATAACATATTTGTTTGTTCATAATAAAGTGGTTATCTGCTTCACACACAGTCCTTGTGGGACTGAATATTTCTCAATAGTATTAGAAACAACACAACTGTTTCAACATTAACAAGGAAGTGTTCAATACAACCAGTTCATTTTTTATTTATTTAAAAATATTCAAGTGTTCAAAATAAATAAGGTCTACAGAAAACATGTATCTGTATGCACTGTGAGTGCATTTTCATACCTGTTACTGAGTTCTTATACCTGTTACTCAGTTTAAAAAGGAAAAACTGACAAAGGACTGGCAGTCTCAAAGACAATGTATGCTTTTACATTTCAGGAAAGAGTAAAAGAGTAAAAGAGTAAAAGAGTAAATGAGTAAAAGAGTAAAAGAAATATGTTAATATTGGTAACCTCTACTGAGAGAATTATGGCAATATTATTGAGGAACACCTAAGATTCCACAGAGAAGCAGCATATTATGAATATTTCAGCTGCAGTACAAGCTTCAATCAGCTAAAATAAAGCTTTGTTACTGTTACTGTTCCTGAAAATATTTTATTTTAAAACATATATATTTGTTTCTATACACAGATTCTGGAAGCTCTGGATTTTTAAGCTTTTTGAATGCAATAACTGAAGATACACTAGAATCAGGATGTGAAGAAAGGGGCTGTTTTTTTTAGCTAGGGACCTTGCCTCCCACAAAAGCCTTATCTTATTTCTCTGTTGTGTCAAGCTGCCTCGACATCAAGCTGCAGCACAGTGGAGGGAAAGTGTTCATTTCTCGCCTAGACAAGCTCTGAGGGGCTCTGCTGCAACTCACACTTCTGCTGAGAAAATGCCACATGCTGAGCCAAGTTCATTTGTATTTGAACTCCATTAAAGCTAATGGGCTTTCCCTGGGGATGAAGATGGTTTCTTGAAGCTAGGTGGAAATGAAAGAAGACATCACTTAGGGGAGCTGAGTTACGATTGAAACAGAATATGAAACTGTTTATTCCTAGGTCAGGAGATGTTTTTTCCTTTTTCAGCTTATGTCAGCCTGGAAAGAATTTTATAGCACGGGATATCCATCTAGTCTGGATAATAAACTTATCTAGTCTGGATAATGAACTATGCACTGGGAAGCACATGCTTCCACACTGGGCAGCTTCTTCTTCCTCCAGCCCACTGCTGCTTCAATCTCACTCTTGCTAATCTGTCTATTGATTAAAAACTGCTAATTATTTTAGCCTTTTTTGCCTTAGATGAAATCTTTTTTTGAGAAAAAAATAATCTAACACTTTATTAGTTCTCAAGCTAAAGCCAGTAGTGATGTATTTGTTAATGATTAACTGAAATGTATTTTAGAGCTTGCTCTTGCATAGACACATATGATAGTGGGCCATCAGCTGAAAGTTTTGGCAGGGTCAGCCTTCAAGTGTGGTAGTGTCTTAGGCTGCAAGACTCCAGACTTCTTTCCTAACTTTTATTTAAGCTTTACTACTTTCTCAGTTGTCCCAGAATTTGCACTGTCAGGATTTCTGCCTGTCTCTGGGCTGCCAGAGCACCCTTGCTGGGAAACAACAGCAGCACAGAGCACTCGTGCTCAGCACTGACATTCAGATTCATTTGATGTCCCTAAACATCTTCCATGCTTTTCTTCATCTTCTCAATGGAGAGTCATTTTGTCTCCAAAATGCTGTCTCCTAGGTCATACAACACAGAAATTAGAATTGAGAAGGGAGTTTAGGGTTAGCCATATATCAGATAGAGATCTGATAACCATCCTTTTCAAATTTTTATAAATTGGAGCCTTTCTGAAGTGATGCCTGACTTTGAATTGTTATATTGAAAGAATGTAAGTTGATCCCTCTTAGGTGATACCCAGTGTAGAATGTGTCTTTCTCAATATGCCAGATGTAAGAAAGCATAGCTTTTCAACTCATATTATATAGACACCTGTGTGTATAATTGCCTCATTCAGACTTCACTGTTGGATAAAGCAATGGCCATGACATTTCCTTAGGCACCTTCTAGCAAATTCAACTAGAGATGTAAGCGTTCATCTGAAAAAGTTATCTCACAGTTTCAGATTGGTTGGCATCAAACAGAGACAAAAAAGAGTATCAAAAGGAGTGGCCCTCAAGAAGGACTTGTGCAGGCTGCCTCTGAGTACACAATGTCATACTGTGTGTGAGAATCTGTGTACAGTTACTCCTTACATAAAGCGCATGACCCGGGCCCGAGAGCATGTATGATTAATGGTGCCAGTTGGAAGATGCTCATAAACTCAACCAAAGTTCACTGTATGGAAAAAATAACCACCTGGTGATGTTTTGCTGCAATATGGCATCAGGAGATGGCAAGTTTCCTGCTTGAATACTATGACAACAGGGAAGTGGTGAATGAAGGAATTGTGAGTTGTGAGGATGTGCTAGTAGTTTTTTAATAGGTAGCCCACGAAAGGACAGTGGGAGGTGTATCTCCTTCAGAAATGCTACTGGAAGAGGTCTGCCCTTCAGAGGGAAATGGGGCAGTTCTCCCCCTTATCTATTTTGGTTTTCCCATAAGGAATAAGTTGCTAGTTTATCTACAAAGCAAGAGAAAGAGACCTCTAACCCTCCTAAACTCAGACAAGAGCTGTGCCTCCCTCCAACTGCATACAGTGTCCAGCTGTGGTAAGGGTGCAATGGGTGTGGGAAAGGAGGCTCAAAGCACCAGGACAAGATGGTCATGGTGAAGGAAACACCCAGAGCATAACTACACCAGCCACCTGGAGCTGGAGAGATCAGTACCTGAGTTGGAGAGTACCTCCACTTCAGATTTGTCATGAGACCTTTACAGGTAGATGTGCCAGGGCTGTCACCAAGCATGCCAAGGAAATGAAGGACCAGACCTCTTCTCTGAAATGCCAAAGGTTACTGCATGGGCAAGGGGGTCTAGGCCTAGACACACAGCTCCTGTTCCCACCCACCAGGCTAGCAGAGGGAACACCTTATAGAATCACAGAACCACAGAATTACTTGAGTTGGAAAGGACTCTCAGATTATTCCATGGGGAGGCACACCTTCCACAGAACGAGATTACTCAAAGCCTCATCCAACCCAGCTGTGAACCCTTCCAGGGATAGGGCATCCCCAACCTTCTGGGCAATCTGGTTCGTGTCTCACCAAACTCATTGTAAAAAATTTCTTCCATGTCCAACCTAAATTGACTCTCTTTTCAAATCACTGCCCATTGGTCTATCGCTACAGGTAAAAAATCCTTCCTCATTTTCCTTGTAATTCCCCTTTAGATACTAGAAGGATGCTTTAAAGCGTCCCCAGAACCTTCTCTTCTCCAGGCTGAAGTGCTCCAACTCTTCTAGCATTCGTAGGAGAAACTCTCCAGCCCTCTGGGCATCTTTGTGGCCTCCTCAGGATTCGCTCCGGAAGATCGTTCTTCTGGGGAAGGGGTGTCGTGGCCAGGGGCGACCCGCGGGCGGCGCGGCCCCAAGGCGGAGCGGGGTCAGGTGCGGGGGCGGTGACAGGGGCAGGGCCAGGGCCAGGGCCAGGGCCAGGTGCGGGGCAGGAGCAGATAATGGGGCAAACGCGGGGCCACTCATCCTCCGCCACCGCCCTCTCCCGGCCGGGCAGCGTTGCGGGGCGGGGCCGGGGCGGGCCGCTCCACTGCCCGCCCTCGGCGGCGGCGGCGCCCGGCCTCTTTGTGCCGCCCGCCCCGGCACCGGCTGTCCTCCGCCTCGCCCCGACCCCGCTTCGCTCGACTCCGGCCGCCGACACTGCCGCTGAGGGGATCGGCGGGTCAGCCCGCCCCCGCCCTGCTGCGGGGCTTCCCCGCCTCCCTCCCCGCCCCGCCGCCGCTCTAGCCCGCCTCGTCCCTCTGCCCCCGGTGCGGGCTACTCGCGGCCGCCTCCCCGGGCTGCCTGTGAGCCCGCCGTGCGCGCTGCCGCCCGGAGCTCCCCCGCCGTCGGGGATGGCGCTGCTGGCAGCGCCCGTGCGCGCCTGAGGCGGAGGGGCGAGCCCGCGGCCGCCGCGGGAGGAGGAGGAAAAGGAGGAGGAGGAGGAGGAGAGATGAAGCGCTTCCAGCCGGGGGTCGCGCTGCTGCTCTCGCTGCTGTGGGAGGTGAGGTGGGCCGTGGGGGGAGCGCTGCCCTGCGGCAGCCCTGGGTTCACCCCGCGGGGGTCCGCCATCGGTCGCGACCTGGAACTGCGCGGCTGGCGGAGGGGAGCTGCAGCCCGCACCCTGCCGGGGGGCGTGCGCGGGAGGTGATTTATTTTTGGGGTTAGTGTCTTTGCCGTACGGGCTTGGCTCCACGGGCAGTGCGCGGTCCGGAGTGCGGGGCCGGGCTGGGCGAGACCCGGCGCGGCTGAGGGTGCGGTGGTCGCGGGTGTTGGCGGCGGCCGGGCTCGCCGGGTGTCCGGGGTCTTACTGCTGGAGCAGAGGAAGATTATCCGCGGTGTGGTGGAGCAGAGTAAGACGGGACCTGTACGCAGGGGCACAAGCTGCTGGAAGCTGCCCATTCCCAGCAGACCGGCACACTGTCCAGGGGACGCAAAGCCTGCGCTTGTCAGTAAGGGTTAAGTGGAAGGTGCGTCTCTTATTTTCATTTTAAATGGCCTTTCCTGGGCAAAGTGTCCATTGTGAGGTAGGTAGAGGTGCGGCGGCATCGGCTCGCGAGGAGCCGTGGCGTGGTTAAACTTCTGGCAAAGCCTGGCTAGCGCAGCTTTCGTACTTACAACAACCAGGCAAACAGTGAATTAGGAGCTTTCGTCAAACGGAGGGGGGATTTGTGCCACGCAGCTCTGGAATCACAGAGTAGTTTGGATTGGAAGACACCTTAAAGATCGTCTAGTTTCAACCATCCCTCCCATGGGCTGGGATGACACTGGATCAGGGAGGGCTGGGAAAGCAGCTCTGTTTTTCCAGCGGGCGGATCGGTAGATGTTGCGGGGTTTAACTTGGGGGCTGGGGGCGGGCAGGGGGCATCAGTAGGCGCCCTGGGGCGGAGCGGTGCGGGCACGCTGCCGTGTGCCGCTCCCGGTGCCAGCCCGCCGGAGTCAGCGCCGGGACACGCGCGGTGGCAGCGTGCCGGGGTCACTTCGGAAACACCCGTGGGCTTGTCTTGGGCACAGCTCTGCGCTCATGAAGCCCAGAGGCGATGTAGCTGAAAGTGACAGAGAGGTGGAAGAGCTATGTTGCCTCTGTGATGGAGCAGTTCAGACAGAGAATGAATTAATTTATTTTTTTTAAACGGCATGCCACTAAATCCGTACACGGAAACCAGAGTGCTGGCTGTATAATTACCCTTTGGTAATGGATATAATTCATGAAAATTATGTTTACTACGTGTTTATGCCACCTACGTAGATGAATGATTTCTGGTGTGTTGCCCACTGTGCCATCCAGTATCATCCCATTAAAACACTCAGATGAAAATCGTCGCTTAATGTAAATAAGTGTAGCACTTTACAAGTTAATTGATTTGCATCTCCTTACCCTGGCTGTAAACCTGGCCCTGATCCTGGCCCTCAATTGCTCTTGACTCCGCAGCAGCTCTTCAGAAAGCAGGAATAACAAAATGTCGATTAAATGAACCAAACACCATCATTTCCCTGAGGGATTGTGTTCATCTGAGACTGTGAAAGGTTTCACCCCTCCAGGATCTCTTTGATTAGATGTCTCTGCTCTCTTAACGTGTATTCTGCTGAAAAAGATCATTTGTGCCTGAAAAAAGTAATTTGCATAAATCCTCACTGGATCTAGCCAGTGTTGCTGTTATTTAAGCTTTTGTACTCGTTTTAATTGTGGGGCTATTCCCCCCCCCCACCCCTTTTTCTTTTAATCTAGAATGTTTGTTTGGCCATCTGGTTTTGCGGATTTTTTTTTGTTGTTTCTTTTTTGGAAATTCTTAGGTTGCCTATTAAAATGAGATGCTATGTAAATAAGGTTGTATTCTGCAGGCCCAGAAACAGAGTGCTGGTGGTTTAAATAACTTAATCTGAGACATCTGGTTGTTTCGAAGATTTTTGGTACATGAAACTTTTGGTACGTGAAACTGTCTTCTGTACAAAGTTCTGTACTGGATATTATCTGAAATAACATTGCTGCAATTGTTTGAAATCTGTTTGCAGCTTCAACATCATCTAAGTTATTATTGAACAGAGCATGGGCTGAGAAATACGGTTTTCGTTCATCGTTTTGCAAAAGGCTCTGACTGTTACCCAGGTACTGTGGGGAGGAACCCATTTAGTTCGTCAGAGCACTGTGCAGTAGTTTACTGATTCTAACCAAGTTTTCCTTGATTAGATTACCCAAAATACTTGTAAGATGTTTGTGTGTTGCAAAACCACTATTTTCAGTTATACAGATGAAAGGAATGAACTCTTTCACAATTAAGTATACCTCAAGTTCATGGTGGGTGTGAGTTTGGATGTGGGGAGTGTGTGTGTGTTTGTGGCTTTCAGGCTGAAGCCTAGTTAGTAGCTGGCTGTGGCAGTCTCCCACGAGGAAGTGATGGATTGCTGTTCCTGATGTAAAGGCAGAAGATGCAGAAGAGGGGCTGAGGGGCAGGGGAGGGAGTTTCCATGTGTTGGTGGGTGGTTTCATGAAGGTGATTAAAGGCATTGCCATCGAAGCAGGATTTACACATAAGAAATTGCTGGCTCTTGATGCTAAAATGCCAGTCCTTGTCTTGTTCTAGACAAGCTTGAGATGCACTAATTACAGAAACACCCAGAGCACTGTGATGGTGGGAGAGGGGAATTAATTTTGAATTTTCTTGTGTGATGAGGGGTTTTTTTACTGCAACCACAAAGACCATGGTGGAAGAAAAATCTCCAATCCCAGGACCCAGAAAGCTCTGCTCTGAGAAGACATTATTATTAGGGGAGAAAAGCCAAAGATGCCATGTGTTTTGCTCACGACTTAATTGCAGTTGAACAGTTTAACAAGTAAGGTAAAATGAGGTGGACAATTTGACAGGTAATTTTGGTTCTTGCAGGAAGAAATGAAGATTGTTGAATCTTTATCTGTCTTTTTCAAATTAATTTGGCTACTTGGAGATGGCAGTGTGTTATTAACTGCAGTTGCTTGAAATGCCCTTTTTCACCAGAAGCCTGGATGTCTGATATACCCACAGTACTGGGGTATGTGATTTTTGCACTCAGAAGTAACCAGTAGTCTTGCTTGCTAGCTTGGCTTGCTGTTCTGTCAACAAGACTGTATTTTGTCTCAGTTGGCTCTCATTTTTATGGAAAGATTTGAGGAGGTCCTTGAAGTGATGACTGTTTGGGGCATATATCTCAAGATTTTCTGCTTCTCTTTTATCAGTGATCCCTAGGGCTTTGGTTGTTTGAGCTTAAATGTGACTTTAATGAATAGTGATGTCTTTGGAATGAGGAAAAAATAAACCTAAACAGACAGTCCCCCCATCCCCCTGTTGGAGCAAGCTTATTTTCAGCCTGAATGAGGGCACCAGTGTCTCTGTGGGGCTTACTTCTCAGACTGAGTGCTTGCTTTCTCTCTCACAAGCTGTAGAAGTGCTGGCTGGAGGAGAGCTCAGTAGCTGAAGCTCAGCTCAGGGGTGGGGAAGCTGAACAAAGCTGTTTCAGGCTGATAGAGGACCCTGTCTGTGCTGCAGCAGTAATAAAGGTGTTTTATTGTTACTGCTGCAGAGAAGCTTGCTGGATAGCCTCAACTTTCAAAACTGTCGAATAGACAGTTTTTTTAGATGCCTAAACTTTTGATTGGCCCTCATGTTATATCCAGGAGAATCCAGGAGCTAACACAAGTGACTGAATATTTAGGTTAAGCTTCTTAGTTAAGGTGAGCAAGGACTGCAGTAGTTGCTGTAGGTGGTGAGTGGTATTTGTGGGAATCCCTCTACAAAGGTCTCCATGTGGCTATAACAAATTGAGAACCTCACTTCTGGAAGTACTAGCACTGACGTTTCTACTCACAGTTTCTCATTACTGAGAATTATAATGTGGATGCTGATAGAAACACTGATAATTGGATGCTTGAAAAAAAGTGATCAGTGCAGTCCTCTTGTTAATTTGTTAGATGAAAGATGCTACACAAGAGTCAAGTGCCTTTTTAAAAAAGAACAAGAAAATGGACATGTCATAGGAACGGCAAAATGTGTTATCTTGAAAGAAAATTCAAATACTCACGACAGTCTGTCATACAAGATTTGTTTAAGTAAAAGCAAAGTTGGCTGGTGTTCCTCTGTTGGTTAACTGCTGTGCTGAGCTTTTTAGTATTGTTTTTGTAAGTGGATTTCAACAGGAGAGATTTTATCAAATCAGAAAACCAAAAATTTTTCTCCTTCTGGAAGAAGTTTGTTTGTGGTTTTTCTTTGATTGTTTGTGGATTTGTTGGGGTTTTCTTTATAATTCTTGTAGGAACAATAACTTTAAGATGAGGAAACCTACCACTCTTAAAGAAAAAAACCTACACATTTTAATGTGTTAGGCACAGGTGGAGTTCGAGAATTTGTGAGAATTATGGGGGCCGCTCTATCCTCCACTACTCCTCTCTTTCTAATGTTTTTTCTATCCATTAGTAGTAAAGTTTTCCTTTATATAAAGTACTGTAAGGGAGTATATACTCTTGAATATACAAATGGGCATGCACACCATTGTTGTTGTCTCTGTGATGTCCCTCTCTGTGGAATACAGATACTGCCCTACTGATGTTTTAACTCTTGTTCTTTCAGTGGGGGTTGGAGGGAGTAAGGGGAAAAATCTATCCCAAAAATTCTGCTAGAGGGTTGTTAGTGTAGATGTGTCTACTAACCCTCTCCTGCTTTTTAGTTTTGGTTATGTAACAGACTTAGCAGCTTAAACAGTTTCTGGTGGGTTTTTTTCCTTACCCTCCTGCAGCTGGTTGAAAAGCAGCTATTGCATTGCTGAGTGAAGGCAGGAAAGAGCTTTCTTACAATTTACAGTTTGGAGATCCAACTGGTGCTGGCAAGCCTTCCCTGCCTTTTGACAGGAGCGAGATGGGCTGTGATTTCCAGGCAGGAGGACTGAGCTCACACTCTTTCCTCACTTTGCTCCTGCTGAGGAGGAGACAGATTTGTGTTGGTTGTGGGTAGGGAATGGGTGGCCGACTGCCATTTCCATCCTCTAAGAGGAGGTGCAAATGGGGTTTTTTGGGCTTGGTTGGTTTGGGGTTTTTTTCTTTAAATGAGAAAAAACATCTGTAAAATCTGTTTGTATTTTCTTACTTCAGTCAAAAATATTTAGCACTTTCTATTATGTTTTCTTCATGAAAGGGAAGTTGTCTGACTCTCCTCTTGGTACTTTGCACTCAGCTAATGCAGGTGGCTGGAAGGTTAAATTTGGCCAAAGCAAGCCCATAGACTTTGAAAATGGATTTAGCTAAAATCAGTAAAAAAAAAAAAAAAAAAAAAGGTAAATTGAAACTCTTTGGTTTAATACAAATTCATTTTGATTTTCTCCACTAAGAAGAGGCTTAGAAAAACTGCAATGAGTATACCCATATAGGGGCTTGCTCTGGTCATCAGTGTAGGCTGAGTTTACAGGCAGAAAAAGATTAATGCTTAAGCTTATGCTACAGAATTTAAAATAAAAAAAATATTTTAAATATTTAAAAATATATCTTACTGGGGCAAGGTAGCTACCAATTTACTTCAAATTTGTTGTGATATGAAGTAAAATCCGTGTGAAAAACCATTACATAAGGCTAGCATATTTTACTTTTTATGTCTGATTTTGAAAAGGCAACACTGTTGCCTTGTAACCTCAGCAATGCAGCCAAGTTTGTTTTGCTGAAGGTTTTGTTGAAATCCTGTTAGTTTGTTATGGCAAATACAAACTCTCTTTGGACTAGTAAGAGGCAAAACCTTTCTAAAAGCTTTTTTTTTTGTTTGTTTGCTTGAATAGTGTTTTTTGGAAAGTGAGTCTAGATCTGTCTGAAGTCTGGGGGCACAGCCTGGGATCTTGGGCATTAAATAGCAGTTTCAAGACAACGAAAAGCTAAGGTCTTTAATAGTGGATGTTCCTGATATCAGATCGGTAAGATATGAGATGAAATGCCATGCCTGGTATTTCAGAAGGGCATGAGAGGAGAATCTGGGTTTGTTGAATGTTTTTTTCTTTTTTTCCTATTTGAAAACAATGTGTCTTGACAGGTTTCTCACATATTAAATGGAAGAGTTATTGCTTCGAAGTTAAAAAGGTCTTTCTTCAGAAGTGTGTCTTCAACTTCGTGCTAAATAGGTGTTAGCTACACCTGTTTTTTAAATAGCTCAGCTAAAAATCTTTTCCTTCTTTCTCAATGACTCAGCTTTCAGTCTGGTAAATTTTTTAAAGGAAAGGAAGTAGCAAGAAGTGGTTTCTTATCTGTATCTCATGCAATGAAGGTGTGGGTTGTTGCTGGCAAGGATGGTCTCTAATGCTCTAATGCTTGGTTTTGCCAGCTCCTGCTGCTCTAGTGACCCTGGGACAGTGAAAGTATCTTATCAACCCACTGGTGCCCTGAATGACTAAGCCACAAAAAAGGGTCTGGGGGGAAAAAAAATGAGGGAATAGTTTTCCATTGCTTCAGCAAAGATTTGTGCCGTGGTATAGCATTATGAAACTTGCTGCAGCAAGGGAGGGGGGAGAATGTATGGCTTGGAGCAGGACTGCTCATTTTGGTAGCAGACTTCTTGTTCCAATACATTAGGTACCTCCTAATGGGAATCATAAAATCCTTTTGGTTGGAAAAGACCTTTAAGGTCACTGAGTCCAATGGTAAACCTAACACAGCCACATCCACTGCTAAACTGTGTCCCTAGATGATGCTGCATTTGTACTGGAGTGGAAGGCAATCATGGAGACCTTTTCTGTGCTCTGCTAGAAGGGGAAACTAGCAGAATCTTGATTTTTTTTTTTTATTATTATTTTTTTTCCCTTTGCCTGAAAGATGCCATTAGATACTATTCTGGAAAAGTTATTCTTACAGTTTTTCCAAATCACCTGCCAAGTGTCTCAGAGCAGAAGTCCTCAACCAGGAGCTGATGGCCTCCTCAACCTTTCCCATCTGTGGGGCAGGAGATGGTCATGGATGGAGACTGTGCTTCTGGGGAAGCTCCAGCATCAGTTGCAGCCTGGGAGGGGCTGTTGTCCTCGAGTCCAGCCAAAGGTAACTGCAAGCACAGCACTCTGCTGCTGCACCCTTCACTCTGCCTCTCTCATTTGGAGGTTTAAAAAAACTCTAAAACCTTGTCCCTTCCTTGAAAGTGATTGTGAAGTGATCGGGGCCTTAGTTTCAAAGTTCAGAGGCAGTGGAAAGTGGCCATTTGTGAAGGATGAAGGGACTACACCTACACTCCAATCCTGGTTGCATGCAAGCCCTCTGTAAGCAGCTCACTGTTTCCAGCTGGAGTAGTAAAGATGCTATGCCAGCTGGCTCCTACCTCTGACATCGATACGCATCAGGCAACTAAAGATCTGGCAATAGTTTTGAGGATGGATCCTTCCTTCCCAGGTCTTGTGCTGCTGGAATAAGATGTGAGGGCTGTGGAGTCCAGGAATGTAGCCAATACATCTAAAGAATTGTCCTTCTAAGGTAATTATTTTTAATGTTTTCCTATGCCTTTCTAGTTACATGCATTCCAGTCTGTTTGGATCTTCCCTGGGAATATGAAGAAGTGGAGAATCCTGAAATGAAGTTAGTATGAGAGGAACGTGAGCATGTGGGAAGGTGGCAGGGATCTCACTGACAGCAGACTGAAGATGATGGGTAGCACGTGTTACACTTGATGTGAGAGGAGCATTTTGTTGTGCATGTTTATCTCTTTGGGCCTCAGTCAGTGCTACTAACACCCAGGGGAGAATGATGCTTTTGGAGACTTATAAAAGTAAGACTTACTCTGCTTGGCTTGGTCTTGCCAGCAATGTTACAGTGAGAAGTTTGTGCTGCTGTGGGGTTAGGAGCAGGTAGTGTGCCTGTGGTCCAGAGTGTTTGGTTATCAATAAATTAGGAGCTCTGTCTGGGAACATATATTAGCAAAGAAAAATAAAATCAATGACTGTAATAGCAAAGATGGACTCCTTTTGAGTTGCTGCAAACTTCGGTTTCTCTGGCTGGCACAGCTGTGTTTTTCTGCATGCATGTCTGGTGGCTGTTGGTAGACCAACAGAATTCTTCTGTGTGTCCTGGTTGGAGTCTGTATTTCTCCCTTTCTGCACAGGAGATGCTCAATGCTTCTTTTCTAACCAGTAAAGGCCAGGTGTTTATACCTTACTGGTTTTGGCACAGTCCTTTCAATGTCAGTACAGGAGATTGATATCCCGCTGTGCAGCACCGTTTAGACATGGTGATATGACAATAGACAGTGTAAGGGTCTGTACCTGGGAAATTGCTCAGATGTTGCTCAGTGTTTTGTTTTTCCAAATTTTGTTAAATCCCTTCACTAAAGTGGATAGAAAACCTGTTAACTTAATGAATTCTTTTCTGCTTTTCTCATGATATCTGTAAATGTGGAAGCAGGCACTTCTCAGTCTGGTTGGTGGGTGACTGTAAGTGCTGGAGCTTTTGATGCAAAAAACAGGCAAGGATGAGTCAAGCAAGTGTTTTCTTTCATTTCTGCTCCTTGGGTGGGGGGCGGGAAATACATTGCTCATAGCTACAAATAATTCTCTCAATGCTGATCTAAGTGAGATCCAGGAATTCACTGCTGGCTCTCTTACAGTGTGAGTTCCCAGCTCAGGGCCTTATTTCCCTGCTGCAGTTGGAGCCAGGGGTTTAACCTGTTACAGGAAGGGTAATGTGTATAAAAGTCCACCTTCATTTGTTCAAGTGCCATGAAATTTGGCAGAATCTTAGTCCAAAGGAGAGGACACATGATCTCTGAACATGCATTTCTCAAATGGTCAGACAATTGTCTAGCCTAAAATAAAAAGAGGGAGGATGAGTGTGTAAGAAGTTTTAAATCTACCTTTTCACAGTCTGCTTTTCTTTTTCAGGCTAACATAAGATGCTCCTATCTTGAGTGCTGTCTTGCCTATCCCAAACATGCATCAGTAATGATAACCATGATTTTCAATGTTTTGAGCAGCGATTATGCAGAAGATTCCTGTTGATCCTGAACTATCAAGCAGCACTGTCACAATGGGCCCCACCGTGTGCTGTGGGCTTTCACATCAGGGACCCCCGTTCTGCTCTGATCTGCTTCTTGACTAAAGCAATTCACATCTTGTGGCTATGATTCAGAAATACTAATAGCATATGGGATTGGGCTAAAACTCTTCAGAACTGGGTCATCATGTAGTTTGAGATAGTGTAAGATAATGTTAGGCTGCTTCATTTTTTTTTTCCTGTAGCTGAAACCATAGTGGTGGTCTCTGTTCCTAAACTTGCGTGCATGCATCCCTGCATAAAGTATGTCAGAGTGCTACACTAAGGCTGGGTGTTTGACTGCATATTCTTAGGATGACCTGTATTTCTAGGGAAGCTAGGGAGCAGGGGAGGCATAAGTGCCTAATAATAGCTGGATACTACAAGTTGCATAATGTTGAGGAAAATGTAAGGCAGTTTTGGGGCTTTCGCATAATGCCAACATCATGTAACCAGCTGAACTTAGTGCTGCACTTGCAGCATGGTGGTGGAGAAGTGTTTCAGGCTCTGCAAGTGATCTGTGGATCTTGGAGCTTCTGTTTTCTGAAATCCAGGTCTTAGATCTGTTTTCTCATGTACTGTGGGTAACACTTCTGATGCTGACTCCTTAAAGCCCTGAGTGAATATTAGTAAGTTGGGTCTCGCTACACCCTGTATGTGGCAATCATCTAGATAGGTATCTGCAGTGTTCCTAGAAGGCATTGGATGGGACCCTGAAAATGTTGTAGGAAACACATTGGAATATGCCCAAAACCTGGCTGGTGAAACTTCCTGGTGTGGCTGTGCAGACCCACACTTGCAGCTCTGTGTGCACATCTGCCTGTCAGAAGGCATCCTGTGGGAACACATTTAGGTTGCAGCTTCACCTGGTTTTCCCTGCGGGTGAAAACCATGGGCGCAGCTGTGGCACAAAGCCAGAGGGATTTGGATTAAGCTTGTTTTAATTCTGAAGTAATCTTGACTTCCTATTTTTATTAAAGCCCTAATCCTGGGCTCCATCCAAAGACCATTAAAAGTCGATGGAGACATCCCACTTGCTGGGACAGGCTGCCTGGAGGGTGCTGGATGCCTGTGGTTTTGCTGTCTCAACCAGCTTGAGGTGCAGGTGACCTTTGCTCTGTGCAGCTTCTGGAGCCCTGTGGGCAGGAATGGTGGTGTCTTCCCCGGGCTGAAGGCACACACACTGGAAAGTTTGGTTGCCTTGAAGCAGCTCTTGCTGTCACTCCTCTGTGCACCTGCACTGTGCAGCACAGTCCACCCACGGAGCTGCCAGTGTAGCTCTCCTTGGGGAAGCAGCTACTTCAGCCGGCCACGGTCACTGTCCATGTTGCGTAAGGAGAAAAGCATCGTAGTGATTATATAAAAGAGATTATGTAACTGGGTAATTTGGTAATCGCCTCTCTGGTGAATGCTAAGAATAGCTCGTGAATATACATTTATTTCTGTGATAGCCATCCACAGTGATGAAGTGCTGGAAAAAGTGGGTGCTGGGCAGTGGCACAGCGTGAAATACTTGTGCCTGCTGTGTTTGTGTTTGCAGACTTTGCAGCTCTGTCACTCCTGTGCTGCTGTGGTGAGACACATCAGCTATTGTTCCCCCTGCCCCACACTGTGGTGTGACCTGCTCCTCAGGTGCAGTGTAGGTATCCAGCTGCTCTTGATAAGCCTGTGCCACCTGCCTGTGGTATCCTTATGGGGGTGTACAATGCACAGGCAGAGCAGATGATGGAGGAGGGAACACATGTTGCTTCTCCACGAATTTGGGCCATTTTCCCTTTCTCTTGATTCCCAGAGCTATCTGTTTTTCATGCTGAAGTTGCCAGCTCTTCCCCCCACCCCACCCTGAAAAGTGTCTGGGATGTGCTGGACAATTTCCAGGATCCTGGTGAGGAGTGAGAAGGCTCATTGCCTGCGACAACTGAGAAGACCATGTGTGCTTAAGCCCCACTCTTACTTGCATCTCTGTTCATAGGTTTATTTCTCTCTTGCAGAAGGGAGGGTGACTCATAAAAAAAATCAGCTGCTTCCAAAGCTAGTGAGAGCTCTCAGATGCTAATTGAAGTCAAGGGAGAAACTGTGGAGGAGATGGGTGCTGTTCCTTGTAGTCTCTTAGTCCTGAGAAGGCTGTGCAGGGGTGAGCTCAGGATAGCTTGGGAGAAGGCAGGAAGCTGGATGAAAGGCTGTGGCAGGGGAGGAAGTGAGCAAAAGAAACTTTCTGAGCACTAGTGGTTCAATTTGGAACATCGGTGCTGGCTCTGAAAATATTCCTGCAGTTTTCAGATCACCTTCTGGAGTCTGAGTGGCTGCTGGCTTTTTGTTGTGGGTTTGGGGTTATTTTTAATTTTTCTTTTGTGTGATTATAATTTGCCTTTCCATTCACCGAAAGGTACAGTTTGCCACCTTTTCTCTTTGCTACAGCTACCTTGAATTGCTTATTCAGCTCCTCATCTCTTGCTGCCTGAAGCTCAAGCTCTTTAACCTTATCTTCAAGCTGGCACATAATCCTCTCTCCACCTATGGCTCTGACCTGGTTTCCTCCTCCTCCTCCCAGCTTTGCTCTGGACTGTTGTTACACCCTTCTTGGCTTAGGATGGCTTTCTTCTCTCTTTTCTGCGTTATTGATTTCATTATTTGCAATAGTTTCCACTTCCCTGGCATCCCTGTTCTCTTTTTTTTTAATGTTTTTTTCTGTACTTTCCTCTTTTATTTCTTTTCTCAGCTTTCTTCAGTTCCATCTATGATTCAGCCCTGTCATAGCCACTTCCCACGTGGGTTTTGCCTCTCCCATAATTTCTTTACTTTTCCCAACTTGCAGATGGAAAGGCTGTACCATCTGCCCTTAAAAGTGCCTTATAAATCCATTTCCCATGTATTGCAGTTAGGTGTTGGGTGCAGATTAAAAAATGTAATTCAAATCCTTTTCCCTTGAAAGAAATACACATTCCCATCCTGTCCCTTTTGCCTGAATATCTGTTTCCTAGAATGTTTTTTCTCATTTTTGTACGTTAGACTAGAGATTTGAGAGTTCAGCTTGCTTCTTCACCCAAGAATTCCCTTTGTGGATTCCTTGTTGCAGTTTGCTGCCTTGTGTACACACCCCTTCTCCTTGGTATTTATGCCTTCTCCTTTTAGCAGGCTATCAATCCTGGAATATGCTGCTGTTGTTGTCAGGACAAAAGAGTTTTAGGGGAATATTTTTAATAAACATATGGTTGTTGCATAATGTTGATGGAAAGTAGGCAGAGGAGACTGCATGTGCAGCACCCTATGAACTGTAGAGGACAAGGGCAGGCACAGACCACGGATAATACGAAATTATTTTGATGCCATGTAAATTCTCAGGTGCTTAATGGACTTAATTTTTCAGTCTCAAATTACACATCTGGAAAAAGATGTGACTAAAGTTGAAAGTTTTCATGCAAAAGCATGTAAAGGTGTGTTAGAGCTGTTATAGGAGCTTCTGTAATGTGAAAACTGTTTAATTTGCAACTGTACAGATACATTAAGAGTAATCCTATCTGGACTGATGGGCAAGTGTGAAGTAGTGAAAAGTGAAGGAAGCCAAAATTCATGTACTGTGTTAACTTTTTAAAACCAGTGTAACAGAAATGGTAACTCATTTGCATCAATTTTAATGAAAAGTATGTATGTAAACTCCTGCCTAAGATCAAAGAAAAACATTAATTCTTAATTTCATGTGGATAAGATGGTTCAAGGTGCGTAAGGATGGTAAAAAAAGGTATGAAGGCCATTTTAAGATTTGGTGCAGAGATACCATACAAGAATTTGCTTTACTTTTGTCTGCCTTTCCAGTGTCACGTGCAGCATGTATAATCTGAATCAGTTTAGTAGCAATTGTTCTGAAACCTCCAGAAACTCTCACTGGTAGGAAGGAGCAGAATGGGTTCCATGTTTTGGGAGCTTGAACTCCAATCCTAATTGGTATCTGTTCCCTTTGAAGAAAATACACTGTAAAGATACTAAATTTCTTATGAAGGTTCCAGTTCAGTTAAATAGATTCAGTTAAAAGAGATTTCCAAAAGCAAATCCAGCGGAGGAAAAAAAATAAGCAGTGTCTGCAGATATCCTGCTGTCTGGAAGAGCCTGATGGAACCAAATTAATAACTTTTAAGAAGTTCCCTTTTGAAATGTTCCTGCAGCAAGCCTTTTAAAAAGAGAGAGGCTTGAAAGCAGAAACCCTTTGTAAAAAGTCTTTCCTTCAAGCAAGAACATTTAGACATGATGTGAAGCAAGGTTGTGAAGGGACAATTAGTACTGGGTTTCCTGATACTGCCTGAAGAAAGCTTGGCTGCCTTTTTCACTGTGGTAGGGATGGCACTTGTAATCTCAGTGTCAGTATTTGCAAGTGTTACTCTGGCCCTGCTGGTGACTCCCTGGACATCTCCCTGAAGGTGACTGCCTCGTGTGTAAGGGTTGGACACAGCCGGGTCTTGAGGAAGGACTGAAGTCTGACTCTGAAGCCATGTAAAGGAACAAGTGACTCTTCCAAGGGAATTGATCTCATGTCTGTGCAGGCTTGCCAGGTGTGTCTGGACCTGGCTCTCCCTCAGCCTGACAGGTGTTTTTGCAGCCATTCGAGGGCAGGGATGTGCCACCTTTGTGCCTGTGGCCCCCAGTATTATGGTGACAGCAGGCAGGGCTGGCATCCTTCTGCTGGGCTGGGTACAGCTCCTGCCTGCCCTCTCTGCCTGCCCCTGCAGGGACAGAGGTGGTGGCACTCAGATACTTGTTCCTGGAACATGGGCTGATGGTGGCAAAACTGCATAATGTGTCTGAATTTAATACCTGTCTCTTCAGCAGCTGGAAAAAAGTCACTATTCTTTTGCCTTTCAGTGCTTTATGTTGTTCTGGAGGAGAAATTCTTTCTTAATGATGTCCTAGACTTTGATATGCGTTCTGTATTCATGGTAACAGCTTCTCCAACCATCCATCTTCCAAATTAGATTAAAGCTATTTGTACATTTATGGTATTTCTTCATGCTTTATTTAAACACAAGTAATCAAATAAAGAACAATTCATGCTGTTACGCTTCAGAAGTCCTTGCCAGTACTTAGATTTTTATGGGAAACCAGAATTTTGCAGCTGATTGTAATGACAAAATGTGTACTTGTCTGCCATCTCTCACAGAAGGATTTCATAGTACTTAAGCAATTTTAAATACGTCATAGCATGTTCCAGTCACATCCAGTCCAGATGCGTAGCCTTGTACAGATGGGTAAGTGGACAAAAAGTATTGTAAATGTCATGCAGGGTGTTTGTAGGTGAATTAGAAACTTAGGATTTCTGATTGCTGGTTTCCTACTCCGGTTCAATAAAAGGTAACTGCTTTGACTTTACTATAAACTTCACAACAAGCCCTTTTTCATGAAGTTATAAACATGGGTGTTTTTTTGGAAGTTCCAAGCAGGGCATCTTGTCACTGGCACAGATATCTACAGGCATGTGAGTGGTCTGGAGGAAAATTTCCTGTACTGGACTCTTCTACATGTGGAATTATCAAATTGTAACCATGATGTTTATTCAGTGTGTTGTGTTAGTACTGAGATAAATAGATACCTCCAGATTCTTACCCTTAGTCTTTTGATTTATGCATTTGCACATTTACCACTCAACTGTACTTGTATTGGGATTGTATTCCAGACTTAATGACTTTCTGATGATCTAATTAACCTCAGCCTGTTAGTGATGCCAGTATTTATTTGTGTAGAATATGAATTGATGAAGGTGTCCGCCTGCATCTCACCTCTTTGGATAGCTGACTAAATCTGTTTAACTTGCTGTTGTCTTCATAGTGCTGCACGCTGAAATACCACAGGAACTGATGCTTGTGTGAGGTTCTTTGTTTTCCCTTTTTTTTTTTTCTTTTAAGCATTCATTGAATATGCAGTCCTAAGTCTAATATTTGCAGACTTGGGTCAATGCTGCTGAGTAGATTAGGTCAAAATAGAAATAACAGCACATCAAAACAGTTTCAAACTTTCAAAGGCTATTTTTGTTTTAAGCACTTCCAAAAGCTAGTGAATTGAAAGTCCAGGTTGACAATGTGTGATGAGACTGGAGAAATGTCTCTGAAAAGCTTGGCATTCACCCAGGGTGTGGGAGGCCAGCTTTCTCTCCTTTGTGTCTGCTGGATGAGCCCTTGAAAGAGTTCCTACCCTAGATAGGGTATACTAGAGCTGATTTTTGTCAATTGTTGACATTATCTCTGTTTTCCACTTATAAAGGAAATATGTGCTAAGCTAGGTGGAAAGCTTCACCATCGCTCAGTGGTTTAGATGCTCTTTGAAGAGAGACGTGTTTGCAGAGTTTATTCCAATTATACCCCTTCAGAGACTGAACATAGAAACTGAAAGACAGAAAAGGGTGAGCCATTAGGTCTGTTGGTTGCAATAAAACAGCCTGGCCTTGTCTTGGGAAGTGCTTACAAAGGGAATTTGAGGAAGCTGCTTGTGTGTGTTGGGAAGGAGACAATTCTGTCCTTGCTGCTTTTTTACATTATGTCCTAAAAATTTTACTACTATCTCTTGATAGAGATAGGATGCTGGTGAAAATAGGTCTTTGCACCTATATTTATGCATAAATATATGCATAATGTTGAAAAGAAACACTGCCAGCACCAAAGTTTGAGGTTCTTTCTCCTCCAATTGCCTGAAGTTAAATTTCGTTCACTTCCAGGAGAGCGAGAAAGGCTTGAGTCCTTCTGGGTGGGAGATAGAAAAACAGACTTGCCATATCCTGGTAGACCACATTAGCTGGGTTGGGTGGATCTTGACTGCAGTTGCTACTGCACCCTTCCCCTTATACCTCTGTGTTCTGCAGATGTTCTTTTTCTACACCTAACAGATGCAAAAAACCTCAAAGGAAGATTTTTGTTTTGTTTTTGCTTTAGGAGTGCAGGAAGCACAGTTTTGGGATCTAAAAAATAGTTACATTTCCAACTCCCTAATATGAGAGGGTTTCTTGGAAGATTTCTCTTTAAGTTTCTTATCAAGCTGGCACTATCTGGAGTTTACCTGCTGCTACATCTTTGATTCATACGATGACATGAAATATTTATATTTAATAAATAGCTCATAAAAATCTGTCTCCCCTCTCTTTTTTGTACTGAGAGCATCTCATGGCAGTGTCCTGAATGTTGCACATCCAGGCAAGGACTGTGGCAATACTGGAGAGATACATTTCAAATAATCACCATTCCTCTCCAGTAACTGGGCAGATGGGAAGGTGGTACAGGGGAGAATGTTGAGAGGGCAATGCCTAGTATACCTTTTACAACCTTACAGACTGTTCTAAAACAGATCCATATAACATTTAGGCCGAGACTACTGGTAGTATCTTTTCTAAGCACCAGATTTTTTACAGGGCTGTTTTATTCCTGACATTGCTGTGCTAGTTCATGGTACCTTGCTGAGCTCCTTCCTGTCGGATAGGGACTAGGTTAGGGAATTTGAGACTGGTTTGGTGCTGTCTTTTTCCTTTAATGAACATCTTAAGGCAGTCTTAGATACTTCAAATTTTATTTATATGAACTGATGAAATGTCCATGGAACTGGATGTTTGCTACATTAAGTGGTGAGTTTATACATTCCTGTCTAAGTCTGTCTTATGTCTGCTGCTCTAATTTGCATTATTTTTTTCCTGAATATTTTTAAATAATCCAGTGATTTATATTTTTTCTGGATAGTTCAATTTTCCAATTTTATGTTTCTGTGGCTGGTGACAGGGCTGGCAACGCAGGATTGATTTAACACTTGCCATCTCTGTTGGTATGAGAGACTATCCAAGTGCTCTATGCAGTGAAACCAAGAGAGAAAGAGTTTTCAAATAAAAGCATGCATATCAACAGCATTAATCCTACAGTTCCTTGTACCAGTGTGTAGAATTGGCACTCCGGGTTTCTTGTTGCACACTGTGGATTTAAGCTTGGAGGAAACCCTGCATCTTGAGCCTGTGATCACAGTCTTATGCGCATAAATAGTGCTGGGTTTTACGATGTCCCCCAAGAATTTTCTGTTCTGCTTTCAGGCAGTCTTGAAACAAGCTGCCTACATGTGTGCCTTGCAAATAAGCCTCAAACCTGACCAGGAGGGAATACATCTGTGGGTGGATACACAGCCCAAGCTCCCCACCTCCTCAGAGCTCTGCCCCTCAGATGAGGCAGTTGGCAAAGTTGATAATGAATCCTGGTGATGAGGATGACTTTTTGTTTGGTGCAGAAGAACCCAGTTTAAACTGTTGTTGGAGAAAAAGTTACTTCTTTAGAGCTTGTCTTATGTTAGAAATAATCAGTTTTCTCATTCATGTCTTCGTATATTTGAATATATTTTTCCATCCAGTGTTTTTGTGTGATCTTCAGTATTCTGTAGGAAGTGGTATAAAAGTATGGCCTCATGGCTAAAGGCTGTGTCACTTAGGAAGGTGGGGTTCTGCAATTGGCACTGCTGTCAGGCACAGGCACATTTCTTTGTGATCTTTGTCCCATGTTCCTCTTCTAGTTTAAGAAATTATAAATTCTATTCATAGCTAGTCTTGGAAGCCATGGATTAAAAGCCATAGGAAAGACAGATGAGTTTCAATAGATTGAATTGAGCAGATCCTACCATTAACAGAGGTGAGGAAGAGGGATCTCTGATATCCTTTTCCTGACCAAGTACCACAGAATTTTCTCTTGCCATGTAACATGTTGGTTCTCATATCAAACAATGCTCTCTCTGACTATGGGCTGAGGGTCCTCTTTCAGTCTGTACTGTTTCGTGTTTAGGAGGGTTTTTTTAGCTAATGAACTTCAGACCTTTAATAAAACCTTGTTTTTAAAAAAGTCCAAAGCTCTGGATATCAGTTTCATTCCCTCTGTTGAGAAAGATTAACTTGTGGGATTCTTTTTTCTGCTTTGTTTAATGGCCTTGAACACATCTACTTTCTCCTTGGAAAGCCTTAGGCAGTGCTTGACTTGTAGTACAGTTAGCATTGTACCTTAAGGAGCCACAGTCATTGCCATTGTGTAGTTAAACTCTGCTCCATCATTTGCCAGAGCTGTCTTGTTCCTCCTGCACCTTGATTCGGGTACATTGGTACATAATTTTGCAAGAAATAAGTAAGTTCTATTTAAAGCCATGCAGTTTTGATCTGAGATGTGTCTTCAAATGAATTGTAACTCTAAGCAAAGTTAATTCACAATGTTATCTAGAAATTTGGAATTCACCATGGTTTTCCAGACGCTTGCCTAAGTTTGTCAGAAAATGTTTTAAATGAGAAATATCTTCCAGAGGTTTTTATTTATCTGAAATCCACAAAAAGTATTTTGTGTTTCGTGCCATGATTCAACCCTAGCTGGCAACTAAACACCACATAGCTGCTTGCTCACCCTCTCCTGGTGGAATGGGGAAGAAAATCAGAAGGATAAAAGCTTGTAAACTCACGGGTTGAGATAAAGACAGCTTAATAGGGAAAGCAAAGCGAGAAATTGATTCAGTGCTTCCCCTGGACAGGTGGGTGTTTAGCCATCCCCAGGCTCCATCACACATAACAATTACTTGGGAAGACAAATGCCATCACTCTGAATATCTTCCCTTCCTCTTTCTTCCCACACCTGATAGTCTGAATGTGACACCATATAGCGTGAAATATGCCTTTGGTCACTTGAAGACAGCTGTCCCAGCTTCTTATGTACCCCAGTGTCCTCCCTAGTGAGGCACAGAAAGGCCTTGGCTCCGTGCAAGCACTGTTCAGCAATAACTTAAATATTCCTGTGTTATCAACAGTGTTTTCAGCCCAAATCCAAGACATAGCTACTGTGAATCAAATTAATGCCACCCCAGCCAAAACCAGCACATTCTCTACTGCTGATTCCATTTCATTTACAGCATGTTTGATCCCACACTATCCAATACACTCTCATTAACCCCCACCACCCTTCACTCACATCCTTTGGTATAATACGTAGATATCATTCCCTTAGTCGATGAACATTGGAACATATTCCATGACTTAGGGGTTCCATCTCTTATAGGGAGCACTCAGGACAGGAGAGATGGTGTGGAGTTACTTGTGTGATATTACTGGGTACCACAACCAGCTCAGGTCAGGTCACTGCTGCATTTGCACTGCTTCTTGTAAGGCTTGTCCTCTGTTGGGTCAGATGGTTTCTGTAGTTTCTGTGGTTGCTGTAGTAATTCCCATAATATGCAACTCAAATCCTGGGTTACAGCAATGTAAAAGTATTTCCATTACAATCTCCACCACTTGTCCCTTTGGATCAGACCTTAGGATTTAATAGTGCAATGAACTTGACCTTGCTGCAGCTTGGATTTATCAACAGCCTGCAGTTCCTTAGGGCTGTACTTGCTCCAAGTGGAGCCTTATCTATGAGCCAGTTTCTTCAGGGGTATACCGGCTGTGGCGTGGACTTATCCATAGGCAGAGTTGCTTTGAGATGTACCTGTTCCCCAGCATGGCCTTTTATCCATTGGCCACAATCCCTTTGGAGGTACACCTGCTGCAGCACAGACATAAACACGGCCACGCTCCCTCCCATGGCATGGACTTATCTGCAGCCACATGCGCTCAGGAGCGTTCTGCTCCGGTGTGGACTCATCCACAGGTGACAGTCCCTTTGACTTCAGTTCACACTGGAATTCCAGCCTCTCCAACACAGCAGCGATGCTCTGGTCCTCTGCCAGCCCAGGCACGTTGCCACAGCTGTTACCAAAATGTTCCCAGGCACAGCAGAGTAAGATGATAAAGCAGCACAGCAGTACAGGAAGCAGTGAAAGCTAAAAGCAGCCAGTAATGAGCACCAGACTCTGATATACAGTAAGGCAAGCAAGCCTTGCAGCCACAGGGACTTGCTGATTAATACCAAACAGCAGTAACAGCTATAAATTCCATCTAGCCCCTTCCGATCTAACCTGTTGTTATCTCCAAATGTTCAAACCCCAGGCTGGCCCCCAAAAAGGACGGCTGTGGTTTAACTCCACAACAAGGCACCACTCAGCTGCTTCTTCACTCACACCTAGTGGAATGGGGAAAGGAATCAGAGTGGTAGAAAAAAGCATGGGTTGAGGTAAAAGCAGTTAAACCAAAGGTTGTGCACACAAACACAGCAAAATGAGGAATACATTTGCCACTTCCCATGGGCTGGCAGGTGTTCAGCCATACCCAGGGGATCAGGGCTCCATCACACATAGTGGTTACTTGGGAAGACAACTGTCATCACTCTGAAATTCCCCTTGTCTTCTTCTTCCAGCTGTATATGCTCATCATAGCGCCATATGATAGGGAATATCCCTTTGGACAGTTAGAAGCTGTCCTGACTGTATTTTCCCAACTTTTTGTGCACCCACAGCCTTCTTCACTGGCATGGTGCTACAAGAAGCAGAAACAGTGTGTAAGCACAGCTCAGCAATAGCTAAGACATCCCTGTGTTATCAACACTGTTTACAACACAAATCCAAACTAGCTACTGTGAAGAAAACTATGCCAGCCAAACTCGGCACATTTCATCGTGATGCTTTCATGAAAAGCACCCTCAGTAAGCTACCATACATCACGTGTTACATTGCTCTTTGGGAGGTGTTGGTCAAAATGGAACACCTTTCTAAATCCACATCAAGCCACTTCTTAGGCCATGAAGTTCAGTGGGACATTTGCAGGGGTGCGAAGAGATGCTCTTCCTACTTGTTGTGGTTTTGTGTTTAATTGGATGGTCTGTGTCTTGCAGGCATAAGATGATCTTTGTGGTTGTTTATGGTTTTATAAATCTGCAGAATGATTGGGTTAGTATTCTTTGGCTGCAGCTCTACAGAGAAAGTCTGAATGTTTAATGGAGTATTGAATACTGCATAACTTTTCCATGTATGAACTTGAAGAAGGTGTTTTGATGGATTGGTTGGTTTGCTGCTTAAACTCTGTAGGGTCAGAGATTATGTGTCTGAAATGTTTTATACATCTTGTGTAGGTTTTAGGTAATTAATATTTCATGCTTGCCCCCAGATATGTGGTAGTGGTTAAAACTCAATTAAGTGGTGATTATACAGAATGATGAATATTTCATTTATTTAATATTAAAATGAAAAAAAGTATATTGCTGTCATGCTGGTTTTATTTCAAAAAACTTAGTCAAGATTGGCAAGATTGAAAGTCTCCTTAGTGTCCTGAATTTATTCTGCTGAAAGAATGCAGGATTTGAGTTTAAAAAATGGATTCTGTTCTCCTTTACAAGGTTGTTTCTTCTTGCACCTTTATAAAAGCCTTTGCCTTGTTCAGTTACAGACCAAAATATTGTTCTGTTCACACCATTTATTAATTGAGCTCTTGGTAATTATATATTCAGAAATATGAGTGTCTGCAAGACTGAAAGAAATCAGATGGATGAGACAAGTGTCTGTGTCATTACTGGGTCTTGGATGGTGGCAGGTGCTGTGCCAGGAAGGACCACAAGACTGCCCACTGTCTGAGATCCATTTCTTTAATGCCTCCCAACATATGGACCACTTGGATCAGAGATACTAGGGTGTCTCTCCCTTTTTATTTGGTTTAATTACTGATTTGGATCTGTCTTCTGTGGATTTGTTGATTTCCTTTTGAATCTGTCATTTTCTGCAGTTTCCTGTGTCAACAGATTTTATATAATGTCTGTGTGCCATGTAAAAAAGTACTTCTTAACTTAATTTCCTGCAAGGAAGAGGGACACTTACTGAAACTCTTGTTACAGGGCTTGGCAGATAATAGTTCTGTGCTTGGCCTCATTCAGCTGTGCATTCAACCTTGCTCTTCCTCATCACCATGGCATCTGTTTTCCAAGTTGAAGGCTCCCAATCCTTTCAAACCCTTCTTGAAAGGCAGCTGCTCTATCTGATTATTCACTGTAGTTTTCCCTCTGTGTACGTCTGATTTCTAGCTACAAGCACTTCTTGGAAAGCAGAAATAAGGACTTAGAGGTACACTTTAAAATAGGGGAGAAATTGGTCACTAATATCTGCTGAAAATTTGGGATGCACCTCTTGTATGGGAAAAGAGCTCAAACTGGTCTTTAAAATACAGCTAATTTTAATGTCTAAGCTTTTAAGGAACTGTAATAAAGTAACTCATTGGTTTGAGTTGGATTCCAGTGGCGTTACTGATTTTTAGTTGCTTTTATTCTGCAAGGGGTTATTAGTGTAGTAAAGGACTTTCCAACACAGAGAGCTAAAGTGCATGAAACCTACCAGAAAACATGTATTGACTCATGCCTCCTGAAGCTTCACTCCTTTTGATGAGGCTGGCTAAGGGGGAAATTTTTATGTGCTCACCTCCTCTGAGAGAGACTAGTCTAGTTCAGTTTTCAAAATTCAGTGCTCAGAGGCTTGCTGGAGCGTACCTGTAGGAGGAGATGGGCAGATTTTAGCCTGAAGGAGTGTGGATAAGTGCAGCTGTCAGAAGACAGTTGGAATACACGTCCTGCTTCTACAGCCAACGCTTAGCTCCCTCCTGCAGAATGAGCATAAAGACTGCTCATCATCACAACTGGCTCTTTAGAGAGCTGTATTAGATAATGGAAGTTTTATTACATGGTTTGTAACTATTATTTAGAATTAAGTTTTGTTTCCTATAGCTGTCTTGCCACTATTGTGGTGGTGTCTTCTAGTGGTGTACCAAACAGCATGGCCAATATCTGTTCTGGGTCCTCTTCCAGTGAGCTGAGTAGTTTTTCCTGTAAGAGTCTCAGTTTTGTATCCTACAAAACTTCATTGTAGACAAAGGAGAGAAAGTAGAATTTGTTTCATTATGTTTGAGGTGGGGGTGTGTGCATGTGAGTTTGCGGGGAGTCAGGATGGGCTGTTGGTCTTCTTTTCTGTCTTCTAGTCTGTGTTGTTGAGGGAGTGCAATTTGATGCTTGGTGCCTGTTGGATTTTCTGAGCCACTGATGCCTTTATGGTATATCACAAACATCTCTTAGTGCCACAGCTGGACTGAGAGATGGCAAAGGCGCCCATGCCAAGACATAGGCCATGAGATGAAGTTGGGACTTCCAGGCTGTTGGAGTCTCTTAATAGTGATCTGTCCTTGAAAATGGTAGGCAAATTTGACCACTTGTGGGTGTATACGGAGAGTCAGAGATTAATGGAAAATCCTCAAAACACATTCTGCTCTGCATTTTGCCTCCCTTATCTAACCCTGTCATCACAGTGGTGCCACTGTGGTCACAGTGGTTAGATGGAGGGGAGCTGAAAATTGTCTGAAGATTGTTAGCATTCATATCTGTGTAATTTTCATCCATTTGAGTATGGCTGTAAATAAAGAAAATGGACCCTTTTGAACATTAATTTGATTGTCTGGACTCAAACTCCTGGTGAAGGAACTGGATTATATGTTTTGTTCTGTGTTGTAGCAGTCAGATTACATAGTTGGTCTGCTAATTAATGCTTGAGCACGTCTTACATTAAATACTACAAAGTTCAGCTGCTGGGGATCTTACCTGGTGGGTTGGTTGCTTTTTTTTTTTTTTTCAGGTGAGCTCCAGGTGCAGGTCTACAGTAACTGTAAGTTTGTTCATCAGCATAGAGGTTTTTTGATAAATCATATGCCCATGATTTTAATGTTCCTCATAGAAAACCACAAGGACTTTGGGTGCTGCTTTCTCAGAGACATGATTCTTCTCTGATTTTCCCATTCTTTTTCAATTCAAATGCATGCAGCCTGGTTCACATAGGTCTTTTTACATTTTAGTGTTTCTACATTTTGCTGATGTATGGCTAGTTACATTTTTATTTTTTTTCGAGAAGGGCAGTTATAAGCACATCTGATACTTAGAGTCAGTGCTTTTTATATCATGTGAATAGGAGTGTTTAATGCTGTTCCTTAGACCTGAGCTAGTTAAATGAATGGCATGTGAAGTTCAAGCACAGTAATCTTGGTTCAGTTACAGCTCTAAATTCTTCTGAGAATTTGAACCATGGGTATGCTTACTTTTTTTGTTTTCTTGTGAATTGAAAGTAGTATTATACCACCAACCCACTTGACTTGCAGAAGCACAGGAACATGAACAGTAATGTTTAGTTTTGGTTGTTTGCAAAAGAAACTGGTGTGAGATTCCTTGATACACCTGATGGTTTCCTTGATGTTCATCATACTGCAAGATGGTCTTGGTTTGCTCCTGCTTGGATGAAAACATAAATAGGTAGTCAAAATAAGACTTCATGCATCCGTGTACTATAATCCTGCTCCTAGTGTTTTCTTCCTAAATCCAATCTAGGCTTCAAATAAATTTGTGAAATTCTTGGTAGACCTTCTTCATCCTGCCATTTTCCCAAACATTGGGAAAGGCTTTCAGTAAACACCTGCAGCTTCCTCCCTTGTTTATCTGCAGGTCTTGCCATGGACTCTATGCCATGAATGCAAAATATGGCAGCAGTTAGGTGGGTGTATCAAGACCAGTTGCTGTCAGGACAAGAAATATTGCTTCATTGTTTGCTTTTACCCTCTCTTTGTGTCTTGCTTTCTGTTGTGTCTTTTGTTTTATACTTTGATAGTCCCTATTCCCTTTCTGAGCAGTGACTGTGCAGCCATGGGTGGTTCCTGATACGGGCTTCTGGATGCAGCCAATGATAAATGTGCAATAGCAGTCATCCTGGAATACCTGGAAAGTAGAGTCAAACTCTACTTCTGGTGAATTTATTTCCCATTTGTTTTTTTCTGCTGCTAAGTACAGCAAGCAGCTGTCTACCAGCAGAAACTCTGGTGAACCAACTTTCCCACTGTTGATTTTTCCTTCAGTCCATATGGATTTCTCCTTTAGAGTGAGGGGCAGATGTACTTTGCCTGCTCATTTGTGTACCACACCACTGGTTGCTGTTCTGCCTTGAACTCATAATGAAGTAACCTAAATGATTATAAAAGCTTTAGTATCAGCTTCATTTCATTTTAATAGACCAATAAAAGCAACCAGTGTGCAAGCTGCTGGCTCTAGTACTTCTGCATAAACCATTAGCAAAACAATATTACTGGCTCTTGACAAAGGAAAATGGCAGTGACAAATCCAGGAATTCACTCTGAAAATAAGTCAACCAAGTGCCAGTGAATTCAGAGACCCACTCATATGCACACTGGCTGCTGTGAGCTCTTTGTTTGAGGCTGAGAAGTCAGCATTTTCTCATAGTTTGTTTTACATTCTGGCTTTGTTTTCTGTAAATATCTTTTGCAGTGTTTCCAGCAATGCTGGCAGCTGCCTATGCACCAGAGGAGCTTTCCCAGTTAGCTTGCATGCACAGAGATCTGATGGGTTTTGCATTTTGTGTGTGAGACTGGCTCATCTGGCCACCTCCTATGCTCTTGCCCTGCAATGCTGGTAGATTGTGTGTTTGCAGCACTATGTGCCAGGTACAGTGTGTTGGCTTTGAAGAGCAGTAGTCTCCCCACAGGGCCCAAAGGAGCCTCATGATGTCTCTGCTAGAATAGACTGCCTGTGGTTTCCTCACTGGTTGTGGGGCATGGGAGAAGAAGCATCTCATGGGACCCAACACATTTCCCATGGGAGCTTTCTGTACTGAGCAACAACAGCAAAATTCTGTGAGCCTTTTATTTGCCTAAGGTTTGTTAAGTGTGCCTTGAAGGATGCCTATACAGTTGTTATACTGTGTATTTATTTCTAAGTATGCAGAAACTGTAAAACTACCTGCCAGCTCTCAACAGATATAAACTAGTACCATCTGCTTATATATTATCCTCTAGTGTTTTACTGTGTCAGATAAACAAAAGCACTGCTCACATTTGGGTACGTGGATGGACAGACAGTGGTCTGGTTTCAGACATAGCTGCCTGTGACGGTGGCTGCCCCCTGTACTTTCTGTTGAATGGTAGGCCTCACAGATGGGCAGGTCAGAAGACCACTGCTCTGCTGACACCCTTTTTCTGGGTGCTTTATGTTTAGGCTTTGCCTTAGACCTCTGCAAAAGCAATACAAGATTCTGAGAGCTTTGGTCCCCTCTTCACAGCGTCTTCCTTTGTTTTCTTTTTCTAAAGCTGAAAACAAAAACCCTGCCTTTTTAATTTTACTTGCCGAATTTAAGAGTGTCATGATCATTCTTTTCCAAGAAAACCTCTCTTCAAACTTTCAAGTGCTTCAAACTTTCCTAAGATGTACACTGAGTATGGGTGCTCCCCAAAACATCTGGTCAACTGAAGCAATTTTAAAATGTAGTATCAGGCAGAGCAAGACAGATGCTGGAAAAGTGATGTAGATGACCTCAGGGACAGTGAGAGGATTAAATTTTCCTAAAAGAGAGCTTGGAAAAGATTAATATCTCTGTTATGTGCTATATTCTGGTAGTTGTGCATTAAGTCTAATAAGGAACTGAGGATTCTTTCTGTGCCCCTGTAACCTGGACAAGCATTTAATAAGTTTGTGTGGACTTTTCCTTTCCATCTCTTTGCTTTTGCAGAAGTGGGTGAACAGCGCAGCATCATTTCCTTTCCTGCTTGTCCAGATCTTGTTTCTCTCTTAGGATTTGTTTCACTGTTCCTGCAGCACATCTCCCAGTCATCCAGATGGATGTGGTTGTAGGTATACATTTTTAAGATATTATTATTATTTGATTCATTTGTGTTCATCAGTGTCATTGGCAGTAATCTGAGTGGTCACAATCTGGTGTGCTGGCGTCATGTGCTTCTCTTCTTGCTTCTTTTGATGGATCTTTGTCTTTCTTCAAAGCTATTATCCTTTGAAGAATGTTTGTCCTGTTGTTTCCAGTCTCCTAATATCTGTTCTGGTTTAAAGCAGATGTTTCTAACCCATTAAGAATGCCTTTACTGTGATAGCTAGACTTAAATTTGCAGAGCTGATCTGAAATAGAACAAGAATTTCCAGATGATCATCCTTAGTTTCTTGGTGCATTGTGGGTTTGTTATTTTTAGTAATCTTTGCTGTTTAGTTGTCAGTCTCACATTGGTGATCTTCCTTTCCACTGCCAGGATCAGCTGCTAGAGTCAAGGGGTTATGATTGCTTTAACGAATGAGCAGGGAGCTTTGTAGTCTGATGGCTGCAGACAAAGAAGTTTGATATTTCATTCTCTTTGAACAGAGTTAGAGAAAGTCAACACAAAAACATGTAAAGAATTTCAACAGTATATCACTGCATAGCCCTGCTGATTTCAGTTTCAAAGTGAAGGATTTCTCCTGATGATGTTTTCTTTCTTTTCTTTTTGTTTAAATGGACATTGTAAGAGCAGTCCATGTGGATGTGCCTGGAATAAGTCATCGAGTCATCTCACAGACCTAGTCATTCTGGATGTAGGGTTTCATTTTGGCTTCTCCCCTGCAAATTATACAGTGAGATGTATTTTATTTCCTGTTCTTTTCCTACCACTTCTCTTACTACTCAAAAGAAAACACAGTTAGCCTTTTAGTAGTTAGCTGATGATGTAATTACAAGCCCTGAAATCTCACTGAAAGCTTCTGGCTGGCCTAGGCTTGAAGTGTGACAAACATCCTCTGGTCCCTAAGTTTCCAAGCTGCCATACAAGCTGTACTTGTGCATGTTCTTGCTGGTGTAATGCCAGCTAAGTTCTCCTTCCAAACCCTCTGTATTAAGTGGTTTGTTGGGGCTCAGCCATGAACAGGGTCTTGTTTCAGCACTTCACCCATTCCACACATCGCCTTCATGTTGCAGTGTGTGCATGAGCATTGCTGTGGTGCCAGGTGTGTAATTCTCTGTTTCTGGAGGTTTCCTCAGTTTCCCTTACTTCTCTAATTTTACCTAGTTTTGCAATTTCTCTGTGGCCAGGTAGTTGCTCACTCCGTTGGTAACTTTAAGACTAGATTTAAAAGCTAAATAAAATCACTTCTGTGATCTAGTTTCTTTATAGAGAAAATGAAATATGTCAGGAAGCTGATACCTTCTCAGAGAATATACAGTGAATGATCCCTATCTATCTCTATACCTCTGAATAGCAGCCACTCCTGCTTCAAACAATGAGGGCTCTGTCTTTTATGACTGGGGACTACATCCTGGCAGGTCAGTTCCTGGCTGGATAGGTGCCTGTGTGTCTTGATACATTTACTGTCCTGTGAAGTGACCTATTATGTGCAGATATCATCTGTCACAGGAGCAGCCATACGTGCAGGGACTGAGCTGTGGACAGCCAGAACAAGTATCTTAACTTGAATAACGAGTTGAACTATGTTACTGCTGTCTCTGCAGACACCAGAGGGATATGGCTTTGCTCTGTTAAACAGCAGGGAGAAGGGATCAGGAAGGACACCTTCTATGTGCAGGGCGAAGTCAGGGAGAGCCCAAAAGCCTGAGGAACAGCTGGTCACCAAGCTCTTTCCAGCAGGCTCTCACTGTTGCTTTGTCCCTTTGCAGAAGGCTCCACCAAGTCCAGCTGGTTGCTCTTCTCCATGCTTGGGCTGAGAGCAGGAGTACAGTGCTGTTGGCCCTAAGGCACTCAGCAGTGATGGCTTTGCCACATCTGCACTGTCAGTTGCCTTTTTAAATGGGATTTAATCCTGTTCTCTACCTGCAGGAAGGCACGGGGCTACGTGTGAAACTATTATTTATGTCTACTTTTCAATCCAACCAGGCATTTTCTTCCCCACTTAGGTCACATTTGTCAGGCAGTTTATTTATATAGAGCTATCTGAACCCAAGTCTCTGATCTGTTGAGTGCTGGACTGAGCCTTTGCTTTTTTAATTGTTGGGCCAAGGCTGCATTGTTGGGGCCTTTTTATTTTTCCTCCCTTAAGAAAAAAAAATAGATTAAAACCATATCTGAGCATAATAGAGGGCTCTTGGCAATGTTACAAGCTTTGACTTTAAAATATTTTTTTTCCCTCTCCTTAAAACTGTTACTTACCACTTTAAAACTGTTACTTACCACATTTTAAATTTTTCTCTGTCAGTGGGCCTTTAACAAGAGGAGAATATTTTTTTTTTCCCACTAGATATTAACTCCTAAATGCTCTGGCTTTGTGACCTCTAACTGTGCCTTTTTACATGGGAATGAGGCAAATGAAGCCAAACAAAGACAGAAACTCTGTATTTCCAGGAATAATCAGCTGTTTCCAAATTTCCTTGTCAGTTCTGAGCCTTTGAATTTTACTCCTATACATAAAGTCTTCATTTTTCTTTTGTATTTTCTTTTTCTTCTCATTGCTCCTTATGGCTGTTGTGTGTGAATTTATAGGCATTGTCTCTTTGCTAATTTTGCTCAGTCTGGTTTGTGAGTGGGTATCCATGAGAAGATGCTTAGCAACTGAAAGCAGAGCTTCAAGAGGTGTAACTAAGAAAGGATTTCTGCTGCATCTGACTTCAGTGTTTCAAAAATGGTTTTAATATTTAGATTCTCCTTGCCAAGCTTAAGAGGCATGTTTTGTTTAATTTCTATTTTTTTACAAATACCAAGTACTTTATTGCTTTGTTCTGTGTGAAATTCAGGAAATCCACTCATCCAGACTATAGATGAGTTGGTTTATTCAGGGAGATAAGTGAGTAAAACTTCCCTGTGTAAATCATTTCGCACCAGAAACACCCTATACTTAAAATAGAAAAATCAGCTCTTCAGCTGTAAAAATGTTCTCCACTTCATGAATTTTTATTAGGCACAATTTTTTCCTGCTAGGCATGCTAGTAAGTCTGCAAGCCTGGTCTATCCAGCTGGGGAGTCAACTAATAGCATTAAATGAGAAACAAAAAGCTGGAGAAAATGTTTGGTGTGGACATCCAGTGGTTTACATCATATTGTCCTCTCCTTTTCCCTACTTGCTGTAGTCGTTGACTTGCCTTTGGCATTCACATGATCTAAAATATCTGCCTGCTGCTCAGATAGCCTTGTGCCAGGACTGAAACTGGAGCATATTGTTCCATCATTAAACGGGCAATGTTGAATACTTTGGAAATTAACAACAGCTGCAAGTTCTTCAGCTATTTTTATTTGTACCGTGGCTCTAATTTTTCTAGTGTGTTTGTGCTGAAGTCAGAAGAGGAAAGGAAAATAGATCCCCCAAGAGGCTGATTTTTTGTTTTTAATTTAAAAAAAGGCCCTGCCTAACAAAAGCATCCATAAAACAAATAGTACCAAGGGTTGCCTAGCAGTTTACTCAGTGTTGTGTGGGCCCTTTAATGTCGTTGCTGGTATGAATTTCTGAGGACTTTAGTGACACCTTAGTGTACAGTGAGGTAATGAGTGAGGTAATTGGCAGTTTCCACAGTCAGCCTTCTCCTTTAAAAGTCCTGCTACTAATAGCATCTGTCTTAGCCTTTTGTTAAGACTGCTGGCAGCAAACAATTTTCCATTTTATTTATATTTTATGCTCCTAGACAGAGATATAAGCCTCAATCCCCAACAGCCACTCCGTTTGGTGGTCTTTGGATGAGTCCCTAAAGTCAAGCTAGGAAAGCTTTAAAGGAGGATTGTTAAACAGGATTTCTTAAATATCCTTCAAGAGTCCAGTGGCTTAAATTTCTTCCCATAAGTCTCATGATCGTGTGTCAGGAATGACAAGGCAGAGCCTTATCCTTTCTGAAAGTTCAAGAAGATGGTTCTTAGAGCAGCTGTAGGAATCAGGCATAAGTGCATTGTTTCTTTATTTGAAAAGCAATTTAGCAAGAATGTATTTTTTCTCTTTAACTGAAGAGAGAGGTGGTCCAGTTCTTTTGCCCTCTTATGTTACCTAACTCATGGCCAGAGATCTTTTAATTAGGCTGGACATCATTTTAGAAAACTGCATACCACTATGGGAGTTTATAGGCATTCCTTTAAAGGTGTTGAATATGGGTTGGTATATTTCTGGATTTGAGTGGAAATGAGTAAAGGCAATTATTATATTGCTGTTCATATTCAGTAACTTAAAATTACAGGGAAGAGCTAAACCTGTCCCCCCTAGCACAGGTGCACTGTGAGTAGTAACAAGAGTCTTCTTTGTATTTTGACATATTTGAAGGACTGAACCTTTATTTGGTATCTGGTGTCCAATTTGGGAGTCTCTAAACTGATAAAAATTTCTGCTGCTTCAGATGAACGTGGCTTTATTGACATGGGTTAGCAACCTTGCATTTAAGTATTAGAAGTTTTCATCTTCTCATTGAAAAAGAACGATAGCAAACGTGATCCAAAGGCAAGCAACCTTGGAATGATAAGGTGCCAGGCTTTTCCTTTCCCAAATTAGAGGCTAAGCACACTACACAAAAAAGGATTTGTTTTTTGCCTTGCACTTTGGAAAGATGATAAAAAGATTTCTGCCCTGGGCTCACATGAGGAGCTGTAGATAATTCATGGTGTCATGTTTTTGTGTCAGAAAGGGCTCAAGGTACAGAACTTGGTTGTAGGTGAAAAATTGTAATGCTGCATTGCATGGAGGAGAGGTGCACCAGGTATCTGTCTGTAGTATAAAAATGACAAAGCCAGTGGAGTTGTCCCTTCCTCAGTACCTTTGCAAGATGTTTTCATTCCTGTGTAGTGGCCAGTAATTCAGAGACTACCTCTGTAATTTCTTTGGCTGCCACCCCATTGGTTTCTATCCTCTGAAGCCTTTTGGGAAACCTGATGGGAAGAAGTCTTGATTGTGGCTCAAAGTCAGTGCCATTTATTCCAGTTAGCCCTAGGTTTTATTCCACTTCATATTTTTCTGGTTTTCTTGGGCATGTCATTGTCTTCTTCACCTTTCTGCCCTGCTGCTCCTATTCTTTCTTTCTTTCTCTCATCCATGAGTTTGCGTTTATAGTTACAGTATAAAGGGTCCTTTGCCTGAGCAGAATAGCCCTGGAGAAATGTAAGAGCAAGCATTAGTGCCTTTGTACCGCAGTGCTGTTTCCCCTCTGAGATGAACCCAGCACTTGGAAGAGCAGCTGGCAGGCCTATGAAGAGAGGGGCAGCAAGCCAAGCCATATCCTGTGAAAGCAGAAGCAATGCCCTTGAAATCTCTGGAATTGCCCACTACATGCACAGGAATTAAATTTTCTCCGAAAGTTCAGTTTATGCAACATTATCAACACTGACCAAAATATGCAAGTGTGTCTGTGCTCGTCTCTGAGCTCTTGGTACTATTTCCATCTCTTAGTGTAGGCAGGCACTATTAAAATCCTCAGCACTTTCAGTCTAGTTGAATAATTTTCTAGCTGCTAGGTTTATAAATTAAACATTTATGGCCATATTTCATGCTATTATCCATCCATAGCAATACCTCCAGGCAAGGATCTTGAGCTTTTTTGGAGTGTAGGCCATGTGTTAAAGAAGAGCGAATGTTTCATTTATGCCTCATCTTACTCTTGCACTTCTCAGTTGCAGAACATCCCCAAGGTAACCTCAGATATTTCTTGGGAGGAAATAACCTTAGTAAGAAGTTTTTTGATGTCTGTGTGGTCTGTGTCAAAGGAAAGAGCGGAGTTCACTGCAGCATCCTAAAATTTTTTTTATGTCTTTTCAAATAACTTCCCAACACACAAATACAATCTATTATCTGCAAGCTGGAATAAAGAAAAACAGTTATCACATGAACCACAGACAAGGGTGGTAGCAAGAGGTCCAGTAGTGAGAAGTAGGACATTTGCATTTTAACTGCTATTAATGGAAGCTTGAGGGTGTCCCAGAAAAATCCGTGTATATGGACAGATGTTTGAACAAGGGGCATGCACTGAATAACAGTGAGAGGAGGCATGTAAAAAGCTACCCACATCCTGCATGTCCTTCATCAAGTTGAGAAGTGAGTGGTTTGAGAGGTGAAAGGAAGTGTGAGCCAAGTTGTGGCTTCTATACATAACCAAAGAGATTATGCAAATTTGTATGGTTATGTGCATCCAGTATCTCCTTCTAAACAGTCATCCTAAGAATGTATTTTTTTTTTCTTCTTCCAGGAAGATAATTCGAGTGTGATAAGAATCAGGTGATAAAGCAAGGAAATGATCCATTAAGAAAAATGCCAGAATTCGTGTGGTTTTGGTTTAAATGAAGAGATTTGTCACATTCGTAGTGGTTTATGTTGAAATTGGACAGTCTGGGACATTGTAGATTATTGTTTAGGTACATTCAGGCTCCTAATAAAAGAAAAGCAAATAGTAAGGTCTTACGTAGGAAGTTACTTCATTTGGAAAAATGCTTTGCCATCAGTAAAGGCATTGTTACTTGCCTGAAAGGGTTGTCTGTTTATTTGCTATTCTAGTCCTTTAACAGGAAATACTCCAAGGACAAATGCTTAGTATTTCTTCCTGCTCAAATAAGTAGTTCTGAAGTACAGCTATTAGATTTGTCTCACTGGAATTTAATAATCATAAGCTATTGCAATGGCAGTGTATTGGACTGTCTGAAAAGGAGTCAGTTTAGGTTCCTAGTTCAAATTAAAAGGCATTGATGTTTAAGTCTACCTGGTGAGTGTCTGCCTAAAAGCCACAACACAGTATCTCCCTAAAAGCTTGAATTGACTTATTAAACAAATACAAATTACATTCTGTCAGCTCTTCTGCTGTTTCTTCCTGTGAGGAGAGTTTTGGCTTGAGACAGAGATGTGTTTGCTGCTGATCAGTAGGAACTTTAGTAGACTGTGTGCAGGAATAGAAAAATGTTGTTATTAGCCTGGATGAACCCAGGCCCATAAACTTCTCCCAGTGTTCCAGTAACTAAGTCCCAGAGCAAATGGGTTTCTGGACTGTGACATGGAGGTGATTGTATGACAGCCCTGTTTGATGAGCCAGCCTTGCAGACCACACAATGCCTGCCTTTGCTGTGTTGCCATCTGAATTTCAGCATTTACTTCAGAGTAGTTAGTCTAATGTAGCTGGAATGAACAAACTAAAGTTTCCTTTAGAACTGTTTCTCCAATCCCATTATGGTCACTAAATCAGGTTGGACCTGTACCATCAATTATACATTGGTGCTTTTCCCTTGAGAGACTGAGTGGCCTTGTGAGGATGTGAAGGACACAGTAACAATGGCTGTTAATGTAAGTGTGTAGGTAATAATTTACTTCACTGTTAAGCAGGTAGGAGTTGACCAAGTATGAAGCTTCCCCCAACAAAGCGTTCAACTAAGTGTGTCTCAAAGAAGTACCTGGATTCTCACTTGCCAGGGTTTTTTAGAAACTGCTTTTCAAATACCAGAATGTTTCCAAGGTAACCTTTTTAATCTGCACTGTGTTCAAATGCTTACTAATTTAATATACACGTGACGTGTGTAATCTGATTTAAAATTAACAGATGTTCCTAAAAACAATTTAACACTAAACGTGATGGGGTTCTAGAATAACCTCTTCAAGGTGAGAACTTGACTTGGCATTTCTTACCTTCCAGGTAACAGCAACAGCACTTAGATAATATTTCATTATTATTGATTTCTTTTGTTCCCTGCACCACTGGGTGTGTGATTGGTCATGGACTCTATCTTTTTTTTTCTTTTTTTTTTTTTTTTGAGATTGAGGATTTGATATCTTCAGTGTTACAGATGTTTTCAAGACTTCTAATCACAAAGCATTTTCATCAAGTATTTGCAGTTTTAGAATAAATATCTCACAAAAGTGAAAACATAAGAGTCTTAGTTGAATAAAAAAAATGTTTTGTTTTCCAATAACTCCTCATAAGAAGCATTTGAGGAAGGTGTGCATCCCTGGATTAAATGTCAAAAATGAAAAATAAGGGTATTAGGGAGAGAGGAGCAAGACTTGCTGTGATTATGCAGCTGTGCTCTGCCCTCTCAGCTCGTGCAGTCTCTCTCTGTGGAACAAATGAGCACATGGGGGGGAAATATAACATCAACAGAACAGAGCCTGGGAACTCCCAAGGCAGCTACCCTATGTCCTAGGGACCATCCAGGAAATCTATTTTCCTGTAGCCTTTGATGGGCGGTCCTAACTTAACTAACCAGCATCTGTAATGCAGTGCTTTTAAGTGCCTCAATCTTGTTGCACTGCAAATGACTTAAGAAAATTGAGTCTGAATTAATCTTATTTTGCTCAGTCTTTCTTTGCTTTGGTTTTATTAGTTTGGTAGATGAAAGGCAACCCCCGAGGATTTAAGTACTAGGTAATTTAAAGGCTGTTTTCATTCTTGGGATGGTAAAGTGGAAGAACGAAATGCGTGTAGGAAACAGGCAAATTTGCCCGTTCAGCAGGGGCTGGGGTAGTTTTAGATAAAAACTAGGGAAACCTAAAACTAGACTTTGCCCTTAATAGTACCCTAAATAGCACTGGTTCCTGCCAGAAAAAAAGTGCCCAGTCAGGGTTGATGCTGGAGATGAACCAAGCTTCCAGTTCTTAGTCAAAGGAAAGCTGGTTTGGTGCTTGTGTTCATGGTGTTCATTAGAGGCATGAAAGTAAAAACATCACCAAATCATTTTATATGAAAAATTTCTTTCAGGTTTGTTTCATTGTTAAAGAGACTGAGGGTGTAAATAGTGATGTACTCACTTCTAGGATGGTCTTTACGATTCCTGACAAGTGATCCCTTCCTCCCGTGCACCCTACTTTATGGGCTGTATTATGATGTGACTTGTTCTGTAATTAAAGATTGCAAATAATAATACCCTTGGCTTTATTTCTCATGCACTTATAAAAGTAAATAGAGTAGTTTCAGAAGTTAAATTCAATTTTGGAGCTGTGGAACCTGCCCAGTACCGTTTGGAATGGATCAACCTCTGCAAGTGGAGTTGGGAAAATGTTACATCTATTTGTTTCCTTGCAGTTGGAACAAAAAAGTCTGCCACTACCCCCTTGAAGCTGCAGAGACTCCAGTGGAATGCTGAGTCTTGCTTTTCTTGGGTGAAAATGCCTTCAGTATGTGGCATGGCTCATGCTTTCTTGCAAGTTTACATTAGAACCTTCAGTGTAAAGTTAATTCCACCAGGAAGGTTTAAATGCCGCCATTCCCCAGCTTTTATATTTGTGCAATTATTGCTGCATTCATGGGTGTAGAAATGAAACAAAGAAGGTAAAACAAGTCCTAAACTTCTCTGATACCAAAGCCCTCTTGGCACTTTTGTAAGCATCTGTTTTGATGTTCTGATGTAGAACTGAGCTTATTTCACATAACTATGACAACTATCCTAACTGTGCTTTCCAAACAGTTTGAAAAAGATTGAATACAGCCATTCCATCCAAGGTGGTCTGATGGTGCTTTGGGCTGATGTGAAATTGGATATGAGTCAGTGGTATACCCTGGAAGCCAAAAGCGCCAACTGTCCTGGGTGCATCAAGCACTTCATCACTTGCTGGTCCAGGGAGGCTGGTCCAGTGTCCTGCTCTACGCTGCATTGGTGTGGCTCCACTTGGAGTTTTGGGTGCAGTTTTGGGTGCCACAGTATTACAAGAACATAAAATTATTGGAGAGTGTCAAGAAGAGAAGGGATGACTGAGGTGGTGAAAAACCTTGAGGGCAAGACTTAATGAGAGGCAGCTGGGATCACTTGTTTTGTGGAGTGTGGAGAAAAGGCTTGGCGGTGATCTCATTGAAGTCTATAACTTCCTCAAGAGGGGTAGTAAATGGGGAGGTGCTAATCTCTTTCTGGTGACCAGCAGTAAGACATGAGGAGATGGAATGAAGCTGCATTGGCAGAAGGTCAGATTGGACATTAGGAAAAGATTCTTCCTTGAGAAGATCACTGGAACAGCCTATCGGGGGAAGTGGTTGTGGCACCAAGCCTGTCAGAGTTCAAGGAGCATCTGGATGTTGTTCTTAGCCATATGGTTTAATGTTAGGTACTCCTGTGAGGAACAGGGAGTTGGACTGAATGATTTTTATGGGGACCTTCCAAGTTGCGATATTCTGTGATTCTGTGGTAGTTGTGCTTATTAATTTCTCATATTAGTGCTCACACATGCGAGGAGATAATTAGTAGGTGTAGCTACTGTTAGTAGGTGTAGTTGAGAACAGAGAGAGAACTGAGAGCTGAGTGGGGTGATGTGTATGGATGAGGTTTTGTGTAGATGATTTATTGCCCCAGTCGGACTGTGGGAAGGTGCAGCAGCACCGGGGCACTGTGAGAAGGGAGGACGCTGTCCGTGGTGCTGAGCACCGGCCCTGCACCCTCCCTGTTGTGGGCTCTGAAAAATAAGGGTGCCTTGCTTTGCCTTTCATTTCTTTCTTTTTTCCTCACTTGGATATGGATGAAGGAATTATGTTCAATTGAAATTGCATTGTTCTGGGACTGAAGTGCATTTGCAATTTGCTGCATACTGGGGAAAAGGAAAAAAAAAAAAAAAGAAAATTAAGCAAATAAATGAGTCAGGTTCCTTAAATGAAATGGCACACGAGGGATATTTGTATTTCCTCTGTGGGAAAGGTTAATAGATCTAAATGTAAAATAATGCTTTGTGATGGGAAGCTGTCTAATGCTAAACCCACATTAATTCTAAATAAAAATATGATAATTAATATGTGTGCTCTGAACAACACAAGAAGTAATAAGAATTAGATGCTTGTGCTGAAATTTTTTACTGTTGCAAAACACACACTGTTTAGTTCAAGGTGGAAAAATTTTTCTTTTACAAATCCTATTATCATAAATATTCCCTTCTTTCTCAGAGAAGAAAAATTCTTAACCAAAACAAATTGTCTTAACCAAAAAGTTTTAACTAAACCATTTAATTTTCTTAGGAAATATATGAAAATCATTATTTATACTGTGAGTTATATGGCTTTGTTATCTTGGTGTTGGTGAAAGAGATGTAAAGCCAAAATAGAGAGCTCAGTGTCTTAGAATAGTTTTGCAGATGGGCTACTTTCACCCTCAGCTGTTGGTATCACCAGGAAAGAAGTAGGGATGAATTTTGATGGATTCAGGAAAGGCTTAAACAAAGTGTGTTTTCTCTAGCAAACTGTTTTCAACCTTAGGCTACACTTTCCAGATTCAGAATATGCTGTCTCTTACTTTAATGGATAATTTGCCCTTTTCTTGGCAATGGGAGAACAGGATGCCTCATATTCTTGTGTCTGCAAATAGTCTTTCAAACTTTCAGCACACAGAAGTCCTTCTGATACAGCCCAGCTTGTATCTCATAATGCTTCCAGCTCTTGTCTAGGCACTGAAAGGGATAGTGTTCTGAAAACTGATGCAGTTTTAAAGGTCAGATCCCATAAAACATTGTGATTCGTAGCCAATAATGTGCCTTCTGGAACTGCTTATTTAGTCTGGAGTTGCACCATAGACTTTATCTTCATTTTGTCTGGGTTTCATCAAGTATTTGCCAGGTGCAGTGACCAGCAAAACCAGGAAAGATCTGAATTTTGGAAGTGGTCTCCTGTAACAGAGGCAGCAGGTATAGACAGTTGTTTCTCAGATGCCGTGGAGCCACATGGTGACAAACATGTTGTCCTTCCTATTTTCTGTTACTAGTTCGATCCAGGAGTATGGAGGACAGAGTTCTGGCTCTGTGTTGGAATAAGATTGTGTGATGCTCAGAAATAATAAGATGTTTAAGATGTCAAAGATACTTCTAGCTCTTTCTTTCTGTTCATCTATGTATTAATCTGAGCAGAGCTTCAGAGGCTGTAGCCACAAGACTGGCATGTGGATCGTCTTGAATCCTACTTATGTATAGCATATACCTAGCTAAGTGGGAGCTTACAGCCACTAAGAAGGTCATCCCAGAGTACCAGGAGCCATTTGTCATATCAGTATGGCAGGTCACTGTTAAATACCTTAATCTACCTTGGATCCTTATAACTATAATACATAATGGAAAAGAAAGGCTTGCCCTCAGTTGCTGGTAACTGATAGGTTTTCATTGGCCTTGTGACTGATAGCAGCCCCATGCCGCCTACAGAATCTGTCTTTGAGCAGATGTCACAGACTCACTCTGGATGTCCCTTCAGCATACAGATAGAAATTGCCCTCTATCTGCCCTCCACAGGCATGGCTGTCCACAGCAGGCTGCATTTTTCATTGGTACCCATAACAAAAACACTGTACTTGTACTAAAATATGCATTTGGGGCTTTATTTGCTTTTACGTTTTTGTTATTAATTTCCAAACCTCCATTGAAGGTACTGGCTGTGAATCCCCTGATTACAAAGAGTAATTAAGTGATCAGATCTATTTTCTTTTTGTTGTCCTGTGGACTGAGAGATAATGGTGTGCAGTGTGGAGGATACTCCTGCTAGAGACGGTATTTCTGCAGATCCTGCAAAGCCTGTCTGTGGAGTACCACCCAACATTCAGTGAGCAGGCTGCCTGCTCTAGCATCCCCCACACCATGTGTGTACATGTGCATTTTGTGTTCTGTATTTTATGGTGTGATCAAAACCAGTCTTTGGCTGATGTTTTGGTAACTCCTGTTTCTCATTGCTCTTACTAGCAGCTGTAACATTTGCAATATCAATCTGTGGCAGGAAGCAGGTTTCCTTTTTTAAAGGAAATCTGAAATAATTTAGAGGCCACAAAAAAGGACAGCTTGCAATTCACATTGCTACAGTCTTGCAGAGAAAACAGGCTACAAGACAGATGCTGATTTATTTAAAATAAGAAAAACAAAAAACCAAGTCTTGTGTTTTTTCTCTTCCTCTTCTTTGCAAGCTTAAGGAATATATTCAAGCATCTGGCTAAGTCACATACCATTAATTCTCTAAAGAATACGTATGCACACCCAATTAGACCTGCATAATTTATTTTTAAAATGAATGTACTCTCATATTTATATTTTATAGCTGTGCCAAATTCTTAAAGGGCATAGAAGGGAGAATTTTATAAGAGAAATGGGCAAAGTCCTTTCCCTAGAAAAGCTGGGAGTATCAGTAGGGCTGTACCTAATCTTAAAGACTAAGTTTTGCCTATTAGTGAATGGGTAAATGGCTTTTTAAATACATGAATGAATGCTTGTTAGAAAGTCTGAGATACAGCCTGTCTTCGTATGGGAGCTGGCGGGGTGGGCATCCATCCTGATGTGTGAGGTTCTGTTGTATTGCAGCAATATGACTGATCTTCCCTTTGTGTCTGGTTTGTGGGCTGCAGTGAGCCCCTGCCAGCTGTGGTTTCTTGAGGGTTTAATAGTCCCAAACAACTACAAGGAGATTGCTCTCCAAAGGCTAAGAGCCTGATGCTGATGGCATATGCCTCCTCTTACTCTTGTATGGCTCTCCACCAGCTTAGCTGTTGAGGCCAGTACCACTCAGAAGAATAATTTGGATCTTGGCAAGTGGCAGATTATCGTAGCCTTCTTCAGAGGATGTATGTGGGGTGGGAAAAGCTAATCTGTACCCTGACCCCCATTTGTGTCTCTGGTGCCTGAGTGCTGAAGGCACTCAAATCCTTAGAGACAGTGACATTCTCGACTTAGTCTCAGCAGCGAGTTCCTGTGAAGTCTGCTAACCAGCAGTAGAGAGGGTGGTTAGTAGCCGCCTGCTTTGTGTCAGGCTTTACTGGAGTAAAGTTGCCATGGAGATGGGTGGGAGTTTAACTGAGCAGGGAGCTCGGCGGTTTGCCCTTGTGCGTGTAAATCTGTCTGACATGTCATGTGGATCAGATTTGGCTCTGCTGCTCACATTTGAGGTCCACTTGCTTTTTTTGCTCAGTTCTTATGTAGGAGAGCTGAGCAACTGCCATGCAGTATTCATAGCACTGTGATATTAAAAAAAGGCAGAACTGGGATTGGTGCCTGTTCTTCTAGGGACAATTTAAAACTAAATTTGGGCACTAAAGGATGTTTAGTGCAGGTACCTAAGCCCTGTAAGCTGGAAGGAACTTTCCCAGGCTGGAGCCTTTCTTGTGACAGCAATAAGCATATTGGCTGCCTGAAAAAGAGAATTATTTAGAGGCACAACAGAAATCCTACAGTTAGGGAGATGCTGGAAGGGGGAATCTTCCCAATTCATTTTAGAAGTTGTAAAGCAGATTAAAATGTAGGGAGAGAGTGCTGAATATAAATGTCTACACTTACAAAGGGTATGCAGGCTCCACGTGCTCAGAAACATTTCTGGGAAAACATCAATTAAAATGCTTGAGACTGACAAAAGGCTTCAAGGCTGTTGAGGTAAATGGTGACTCATACTGGCTGAGAAGCAGGAAGGAAAAAAATTTATTTATGCCATTTAATGGCAGTGCACACCCCAAGCTGTACTCTGAAATGAGGCTTCCCAGGGGGTTGACCTGCAGGCACTGGGATTTTAGCCAATGTCTGCTGATCTACAGCCTTCAAAGGTGAAGAGCCAAAATATTTTTCAGTGACTTGGCAGCATGCCTATTGGGTTTTTCAATGCATGTAGGTTTGCATGCTGTTATGGAGAGAAACTTGACATATTTCTAATTTTAGAGTAAGAGGAAACAGCCAGCTGGTGAAAATATTTTGAAGGAAGGGCTAAAAAGTTGGAAGCTTTGAAGGAGGTGGGGGAAAAGAGGGAATAGGGCGAATGCAGAGATGGATCTTTGAACAACACTTGCTTCAGCAGAAGTTAAGGAGTCCTCCTGAATAGACTGCCTGGACCATGGCATCAATTTGAGAGGGGAACAAGGTTTCTGCTTTGTTTATTCTAGGGAAAGAGGACTGGTCCTTCCAGCATAAGCTAGAGCTTGTGCACCTCAAAGACTGGTGTGAGCCTGTTGTGTTACTGGAGAAAGGCCTGATCACATGCATCAATAGCATCTTCTCCTCCTCCTCCCTCAATCCCCTGTACCACTTTTAACAATTTAATCCGTAGCAGTTTGTCTTCACAGGCTGTAATTGATCTGTCTGTGATTTAGCTCATCAGACACTCATTAAAGAGTTTGCAGCCTTTTTTATTCATGAAGAGTGAGAGTCAAGAATCTAAAACCACTTCGTCTTTGTCTTAACTGGATTCATTTAGTATTCTGGGATTTGGGAAGGCTAATAAACTTAAATGAGCTATTATTTAAAGGTGAGCTGCCAAGTGAACGTGAATAATGATCCAAACGCTGGCAGTGTGCCAAGGGCTCTCTGTCATCAGGTGTCAGGTGTGAGCAGCAGAGGGAATTGTAGCTAAAACCCCAGATATTCCTCACTGCTCTGCAGTGGGCGTCCCACAATGCCCTGCCCATGTGTGATGGGTAATACAGCTTGCAGGAGAGCTGCTGGAGTTGTGTCTGCAGTGAGGATGGCATTCTGTGCTAGTGATGTCAGTGGGATACACAGAAATATTTTGTGCATTGTGTAGAGTTGGAGCTTGACATCTGGTTTTCTTTATTAGGGGCTGCTATTGTTCCGAGCTGCCGCCTGCGCTCTGGCAGTGCCCGTAATGATGAGCGCTTCTCACGTCGCTGGCGCACACATGCTGAGAAAATGCCTGTCACAATCCTTTCTCAGGGATGCACTGGCAATCTGCAAAAGAGAACAATACCCCTGAGCTGCAGAAAGCAGTTTCCTTTCCTCACTACTTTAATGAACAGTTGAGACATTTCCAAGCTGTAGGAAGAGGAGATGGGATAAGTGGTTCTCCATTCTGCTCCTTCCTGAGCCTGGCTTCACAAGTCCCACACTCCCAGAAAGATAAATAATTCCCTGTAACTGTTGAATTTACTGTGTAGTCATATGTGCAGTATCATCAAATTGCTTATGCCTTGGAGGTCATGTAAGGGGCTTTAACCACGCATGGGCTCCTAAGTTGTCCATGGTCTTTTAAGGCAGCAGTTCTGCCAGAGAACACATGCAGCTGGATCCTGTGCCAAATGTACTGACTTTGTTTGGGAACTGTGGGAAGCTGGTGGGGCCCTGCGGACAAAGGGCTGCATGGGGGATCTGGATCCTGGCAGGACACACTGCCATTTACATGAACTGACTTCCCACTTGCTGTGTGTATCTGGATTGGGAAATCTTTGGGAATATAAACCTTTCCTAACTGCTCAGAGTCACAGTATTTATAAATACTCTAAGCTTGTGTTTATAACTGTACATCATCCTATGTAAATATTAATACCATATTTTTCTTTCTTTGTAGTGTACAGAGGCCAAAAAGCATTGCTGGTATTTTGAAGGATTATATCCTACATATTATATGTAAGTAGTCATTGCTTTTCTTTTCCAAAAGAGAATTAGATTCTGTATGCTCTTAGATTGTTAGATTTTACTATATATACTATAGATAAGACTATAATTTTACTAATTATACTTTTTCTATAACTTCTCTGAGACTTTTGCAAATTTGAAAATGAAGATGCAGGAAACTTTCATTTCCCTCTTCCCTGTAAACCATCTCTTTCTCTTTTTCCTTGTTAAAAAAAGCGTACAGATTCATTTTGCCACACACCCCAGATGACCTTTCCAACTGAAAACAAAGCTCAAGTACTTGAACAGCTCTTATTTCAGAACACTGAAAGGAAACATAAGTAGAGCAATGTGAAGACAGTTATCCCTTTGTTTTGAGCAAGGACAGGTAATCAGGCAGAATAGCAAGAATGCTTTAAAAGTAACTTTGTCCCTGTGTTAATACTGTTGTTTAATTTAGAGAGTTGAGATTATTTGTTACCCATGGCATTAACTGTCCTTTTGATGAGTGGCATCTACATTCATATCAGGCTTGGGTATGAACCAAATGTCAATGACCTGTAGGTGTATGACTGAGGATCTCTTTAATTGCAGTTTTCTGTTTCATACTGCCCACAGCAATGACAAAGTGGAGGAAGTATGTGGATGAGAGGTACATTCCATGTGGATTTGGGGACAGAAAGGAGATAAATGTAGTAAACTTTGTATCTGGGTTGTATAACTTCATAATTGCAAACAACGCTAAACGTAAGTTTTTAAAAAAATAAAAATGAAGTGAGGTGGAAGAGCATTAGGCTATCTATTCCCTGAGCAAGCTCTTTCTTGCTGAAGGATTGGAAGTTACTGTAATCCTTATGCTACCCAAGAACTTCCCTCCCTTTTCTTTTCCACCTCCACTTCATCTGCCAGAAGCAGGAGAGAAATGCTAGAGACAAAAAGCAGCCAGGAAGCCAGTTGCGAAACAAAGCCCACAGAAAGAATGAAACACCATGATCGTCTGTGATCCTGGGTATTAACTACTTAGGAAGTGTTTGTGCCTAGAACTCACTGTCTTTTTTTCAGGTGACTGAAATGTTGAGAATTACTCATAGATGGTTGGCCAGAACATATGGGGGAATTTAAATAAGTTCGTTTTCTTTGCATGCTAATAACAACAGGACTTCAGTTCCACCTACATTTTATTTTACTTTTCTGCAATGTGGGAAAGAAGCTGGGATGTTACAAAATTATGAAAATCCCACTGTACATTGACATTCAATGTTATTCATCATCACCTTGGTGTTTTGCTTATGTTTCTGCCCACATGCTTTCACAGATAGTGTTTGTCTCCCTTAGCAATATAAAGGGATGGCTACTTGGAGATTGGTTCAGACCCTTTGTGTACATACAGAGTCCTGCAAAAGCAAGGGTAAAAAAAAAAATCCTGTTGTAAATTGACAGTGTCAGGTCTATCAGAAGACTGTCACTAGTCATCATGTGTTTTATGGTAGTTACTGCAGCATGGTGTTACCCAAGTCATTGAATGAAAGCGGTGTGGTTGCCACTCCTGAATAGTGCAAGTAAATGGAAGAAGGAAGGGGGAATGGGTTGGATGTGTGTGCTCAGCGATTGTGCCAGTGGTGATGAGTGTCACATTAATGCTAATGTTTTTGTTGTGATTGTAAGTAGGCAAGAAGAAACACTAGGGAAAGGCGATAAGGATTTGGGGATGGTAAAGCTCAGAGGATAGATAGTTTGTGGGACAAGTGAAGGAGTAGGGAAAGGAGTGGGGAGAGGGTATTTGAGTGCACAGGAGCTCAGTAGGGTTAAAGGGGGGGATGCACCAAAGCAATACAGGTCGTACAGGTCTGCGGTGCCTGGGCTGTTCTACTTTGTTAGTTCTGCACTTCCAGTTTCTGTTGTCAAGGGTCCCCAGCTGCTTCCTACCTGCGCTGTTTTTCACACCTGTGTGGTGGAGGAGAGGCACAACTCCAATCTCAATATCTTAGGGTGAAGTCCCATTGCTTCAGCACTTGTTTGACCCTTAACTGAGTTAATTCAATTTGCTAATCCCACAGAAAGTTGTTCATTTTAGCACATTCAAGTCAGTGTTGAATCGGCTTGGTACAGTTTTTGGCAAACACTGGTGAAATGGGAGGAAGGGAGTATTCTGCATATTGTGGGGGAGGAGGCATGAATAGCATCGTCTCCATCAGCATATGGTTACATGTTAAATCATCTAAAGGCATAATATATAACTTTGTCCTGAGAGTGCCTCCTCTGTACAAATCTAGATCTGGGATGTGCTGTAGTGAAATGGGTTTTATTTTATCCTACAATTTCTGCAGCAACAGTCCATACGAAGCAGATATATTTAGATTTATATTTAAAGGAGTTTGCAGTAGATTCCATTTGTTTCTATCATTGGCTTTCTGAACAAACTTTTTTCTACCCTGTTAATACATGTAGTCTCTCCTTTGGTCTTGAGACTATCTTTGGACACTTACGAAACGCAGCAAGGCAATCCTTTTTAATGATTTCCTTGTGATTTCAGTCCCATGCTGGCACTATGTCACATCTCTCATGGAGACAGTTGGTATTATAATGAAAAGGTTGGCATGTCAGCTCAGAAATGCCAAATGCTGTGTCTATTCACAAATGTAGTGTGGCATGCTGGGACCAAGGTATCCCTGAACTGGCCCATCTGCATGCCTTATCACTTCTGGGTAGACACATCCTCCAAGAAAGTGCCTGCCTCTGTTTAAATTACCCACAGTAATAGAAATCCGGTGGGGTGTCATATAAAGTGGTGGTTTGCTTTTATTGGAAGTTTAAAGGCAAGATAACTGAGTTAATCTTTCCTGTAAAGGCTCTACTTAAACGATCCAGAGACAGATAAGTGTCTGCTAAGCCAGAGAACTGTGTGCCAAAAGAAGTGTTCTGGAAATTCAGCTAGATTTGGGCAGGTAAAACTTGCAATTATATGACAGCTCCTCTTTTGGAGCATAAGGTTTTTTTATTTTTTTTTTAGGTTTTTTTAATTATTATTTTATTCAGTCTGCATTCCAGTATAATAATTTTAAAAAGAAAAATCAGAGATACTTTTCAAAACTTTCTTAAAATTTGTCTGTTATGCTTTCTGTCTTAACATCTAGGGCAAAGGTTGGAGGTCACTGATCCAGAACTAATGTTACATCTTTCTGTCCAATTATTTATTTGTATTAGTATTTTTTTAAAGTACTTTTTCCAATGGACATAATTATTCTATCCTTCATATATCTTCATCATCAGCTTTAGTGTAATTCAAGCATGTTGCTTCCAAATGTAATTCCATTTCTTAAGGCTAGACTGAGGAATTGATAATTTTCCAAAAGCTTTTCCCTCTCCTGTGTAAGATACAGCTTATTTCAGACAAGAAGTGAACATGGAAAGCTTACCAAGAATTTGAGAGACAAATGTTGGTCTTCTGTCATTAGTACAGACAATTTCCAAGACTGCTCTTATTTCCCTAACTCATCCAACCACTTCTCCATGTCCTTGTCTCCTGAGTCACCAGACACTGTTGTCATTTAGGTACTTTTCTCCTGCTTCAGCACAATTTTTTTTAATATGATCTAGAAAAATAAGTAATCAAATATAAGGCAGAGAAAGGAATTAATCATTGGAGTCTAATTCTTATCCTTTGGAAAATCAGGGAGCCAAGTTGTTCCTGACTTTGCTTAAAGAATTAGATCATACGCCTCCTTGTGTGGATGCATGGAAAGTGAATCAGAATTTAAAGCTGTCTCAAGAGACTTGACTGATGCTCTAAAAGGATCCTCATCCCACGCTCACTTGAGTAAGCCAGCTCAGACTTATCTTAGATGTGCTGATGGTTGGCAGAAGAAACAGTCAAGGTACTTTTCTTCCTTGGCAATAATGTGAATAGTAACAATAGAGAATGCATTAGATTGCAAAGCCACCTTCCCTGTAGGAAGATGCCAGCAGCACTTAAGATTCTCCAGTTGTTTTTCCACTTCTAAATTGGGCATGAATAGGAGCAGGAAGGCTGCCTTACGTTTTGCTGATGAGTAGTGGTTTGATTGGAATGTTTGTGAATGTCCCCTTCACTGCAGGGTGAAGTATATTTCCTGGTATGATTGATCAGTCCCATAGGTCTTTTCAGTTTATTTGTCCTTCAGTGGTTAGCTGCCATCATACTGGGGCTTTTAATGAGGTGATAAATTCCAGATTAATGTTTCTAATCCGCTCCTTGCCAGGCTTCATGGCATATTTATAAAACAACAGGAATGTTTTTGAGTATGAGTGGTAGGCATGTGTCCACAGCAATAGATATCCCATGGCTGATGTCACTGGGTCAGTGAAGGACTCACCCATAGGGAGAGGGACCCATTATCCCCTGCCCTCTGAGCCTCACCATCATACTTCTGTTTGTTGTTTTTTTTAACCCATTTGGCTGCCTGCCTGTCTAGGCTGTAAGGTCTGCACTTGGTTATGAGAATATTGAGGGAGACAGTGTGGAAAGCTATGCTGAAGCTGGGGTAAATGACATCTCCTGCTCTCTGATTTGTCCACAGATGGCTTCCACTGCCAGTGTAGTGATAGAAGCTCTTCTTGCTGGACTTTGTGTCCCTTCCACTACTAGTTGTAGGTGAGGTTTTGCTTTTCTAACATCACACCTACTTGTATATGTGATGATTTCTAGATGCCTCCTTGGTAGTCTGCATCTTCTCCTACCACCTCCTAAATACTGACATTTTGCATCTGAGTTCTGCCTGGAGTTCCTTGTCTTAAACAGGTCTTGTTTTCTCCAAGGTGTGCTACTAGGTGAAAGACTTTCAGAAGGAAACATGGACATTTTCTCTGGAAGGAAGTGTTAACCATTGCTGTTGGTAATTATGTGAAGAACAGAACATAGAGGCCTCTCAGTATCTTCTAATTCTTATCCAAAGCAGGGCCTGAATTAATGTTGAAAGCAGGTGGAAGTGCTGTATTTTTAGGCTAATATGTTTCCGCCATAGAAACCAGTTTATTGCGTACAACAGACAACTGCACATGTACACATTTGTGTTGATTAAATATGTTTAATTTTTCATTTAGAATTAGCATAAGAACACTAATGGAAACCTAAAAAAATGAATGTTTGCTAATACTCTTTATGTTTAAAACATGTTCCTGCCCTGCATGGGAAGAGTGATTTATTTTTCTTATTGTAGAGAAGAATGAAGTTTGTGTTTTTTCGTGGGTTTTGAAATAATTTTTTTGGACATTTCCACATGCTTCTCGTACTTTAAGTTTTTTTCATTAAGTTTTGTTGTACTTATCTCACAGCCATATTCATCTGGGTTTTAAATATGAGTCCTTACATTCATTCTGGTTAGTCCATAATAATTCTGTGCATTATCAAGAGCCTGCAAAATGTCCCAGATGAAAACATTAAAAAAGTGGTTTTCTCTTGCTGTTACTCAGCTCAGAGGGCACTCCTTCCATCAACATGTGTACAAGAGGCTGGGAAACCACCTCAAACCAGACACTTGGTGTGCTGCATGATGGTGGCTATTGTCTGTGCTCCTGTTCTGTCATCCTCTTACATTTACTGCTGTTAATTAAGCTGGCATTCCTGATGGTACTCTTAGCTTTCCATTGCAATTACAGCTGCATGAAGTGTCAGCAGGTGTGTGCTTAGGGCAGTAATATAGCTGCTGATTTATCATTCCATTTGATTTGAAGCCAGCAGGGAGGAGGGAGAGGGGAGGCAGTGTAATAGTTTTGCATGCTTCCAGGCGCCTTGAATAGCTGGCACCGTACAGAAACGGAGGCCTGGATTCATTCCAGGGCCACCACTTTTGCAGTCAGCAGCCACAGGAAGGGCCTGTATGCAGATGTAGTTCAATGCAAGAACATAAGTGCATGGTTTGTGTCGTGAAGGAAGACGGCAGTAATTATCAGACCATCTGTATAAAAGGCAGCAGAAACTCACCACCATTGCTCAGTCCTGTGTGGCCTTAAACAGTAACAATGCAAAATGTCACAACTAGCTACAATAGTCAGTGCCTTTGAGGTGGCTTACTCCTTGCTCCAAATAAGAGACTAGAGTTACCCAGCAGGTAAGTGCTTTGACACAAACTGGAATTTCCTTCAAGGGATCACTTATCTAAAGCAGTCTGGGGTGAATTAGGCTGCCAAATTAACACCCAGCTCAACTTGCTAGGAGTAGGTCCTGGAGAGAGGTTTAATATCTCAACATTGATAGGCCATCACACAGATGATAGACCTAATTTCAGATTTAAAGCTCTGGATGACTTTGGAACTGGAGGCTGACCAGGTAGACAGCTAATTCTGAGAAAAGAGGAAAAGAGGGCATCCTCTGTCTTCTAGTGGGGCACTCCTCTGAGACCAGACCCTCCACTGGCTGAGGTGGAGCAGAGAACCCAGTCCCATCCCCTCCTCACTTCTAGAGGATGTGATAACCACAGTTATGACTTACCACGTGTGACCCTCCACTTATTCCTGTGGAGGGTATTTGATTTGAAATACTCATCAGGTCTTAATTCTTCCATGTCCCAGGCAAGAACCCTTATGAGAGGCTGAGAATCAGTTTCTTCTGGCTTCCTGTCAGTGGGACAGGAAGGGTTACACCTGCTTGAGCCTCAGTGGACAGTGTCAAAGTGCATCTGACACCTGAGTAATCTTGAAGTTCTAACCCTTTCTAAGTAGGGAGGCCCTGAATTGAAGTTTTGAAAGACTTGATGGCACTTAACAGTTGGCCATTACTACCCAGTCCTTCTCTGCATTTGATCATGCAGTGGCTTGGTGCAGAAAAAAAAAAAGGTTTACTATGCCTTATTGTCTTAAATGGAGGCAGACAGCAAATTCCTGGGTACCCATCGCCCCCTGCCAGCAGACTGCTTATGCTTTCCCAAAGCAGGGATGAGATGCAGTAGGACTGCCCGCCCACTGGGAGCAGCTTGAGCTACAAAGAGCTAATCATCTGTTTAATAAGGGGCCTGATGATTAACTAGAAGTCCTTGTTCCTGTTGATACGAGAAATTTACAATTCCACCTCCAGAAAATTCAAACTTGTCATGCACATTATCTATAGCTTACTTTTGTCAGAGCCTTAGGCAATGCTGTTTCTCAGTTTTTTTCTGTGAAAGAAAAGGCTGCAGCCTGTGTTGAAAAATGACTGTTTAATACTTCCAAAGCCCAAGCCACTGCAATTCCTGCTAGGTTCTGCCACAAGGGGAGCAGTGAAAATTTCTGGATGGATATGTACTGGCCAGAAAGCCATGTAGTGGTACTTTATGGACAACAAAGAAAGTTCCTCTGTAGGGTGGCTTTCTTCTTGGGATCTGGGAAGAGGGAGGCTGGGATTATTGTAAACCTTTCAGTGGCAGAAGATTGTAAGAAGGATTGGTTTGATAGGAGCACCTGAGCAAATACTTCTTATCCCATTAGAAATGGGGGAGGATTTGCTGTATTCTGCTGAGTTCTTGCACAGAGATGGTGTTTATAGACTCTTCACCTAAAGAGTAATTGAGAAATAAGCCCTTTTTCAGTTGTTGCCTGGTCTTCTTTTTCGTATCTCTGTGAAGGACAGGAGCCAAGTGTCTTGTCTTGTAGGACATTTTAGTTGTGTCAAAGCAGACAGGACTCTAATCTGAGCAAATATTGTTTTTGTCTCAGTTGTTTCTGCTCTGTAGAAAAAAGGTATGTGACAGCCGTTTTCCTTTTTTTTGTCTTACATTTTCTTATGTAGTTAAAGGCTGTGTGATTTACCAAGTACCTGGATAACTATCTCTCTAGTGCTCTTCTTGGTACCAGTAGCACTGATTTTACTCTCAAATACAGATGTGCACTGAGGTCACAGCTCCATTCATCTATGAAGCAGCTGTATTTATTATAATAACCCCCTCTGTTCATGCTTATCAGACCTGTACTTTACAAGGCACTGTTATTGCATATGCTGAGAGATCATTTTTGCTGTTTATAAGAAGATAAATGCTTTTGGGTGCTCAGAACCTGTAACTTCAGGTGATTGGTGGAATCATGTCTGCTGAAAATTAGGCCAAGGAGACACAAACCACCCTAAGACCGAGGCCAGAATGCAGATGTTCCCTACAACTCTGCTCCACCAGCCAAAGACCTTGCCTGTCTTACTGCTCCTCAAGCACTTGCGTGCATTCCAGTGGAGGGTTGTAGTCTTTGTGTTGCAGCATCTTTCTGGAGAGAGATTAAACTACTTTGGAACTCAAAAACAGTTACTTAGGTGGGACTCCTGCGTGCAGGGTTGGACTCTGTTTCAATTTCCACATTCTGTGGGTACCTGTAGCAAAACAGATTCCTTGGGATAACCCCTCCACTGTGTGGTGATCTTCCCTACATCTGCAGCCAATAGTCTGTGTCTTTCCTTAGACAGCAGTACAGGCAGTGGGTTTGCTTTGAAGACTGCTTTTTATGGAGGGATGGAAATGCACTCACAGAATGCCTGAAATGAATAAAAGTTTAAGTAAACTTGGTAGAAAAATAACTCTTTCTCAATTACATAGTACACCTTCACTAGATCTTCCCCATTTTTCATCTGTCAGGTCTAAGTCTTGTGGCAATGTACCTCAGGGACATCACTCCTCATTGACAGCACAGCTATGACTCGGAGCTTCGTCAGAATTCTGCTAGTCACTTTGTGGTGATTGCCTGCTTTTTCTTTTTGTTTCAAGGTTTATTTGTTTTTTCTCTGTTCAGCATCATTGCATCCTGGCAGCTGAGTTGCAAGAAGATTGGATTATTTTTTAAACTTCTTTTGTCCTGGAACAAGTCTATGCGTATGCACACTTCAGCTGTCTGCTGTCATCTGTTCCATGGGAGCAGACCTGAACCTTCTGACTTTGAGGGCTCAGCATTGAATCTGCCTGGAGATGACCCAGCCTCAGCAGTTCACCCCTTATAGTTCTCATGAGGACTACTGGTCTTTTGCCTGTCCCAATATCAGGGCCACATCTGGCACTTTCTTAGCTCCATCTAATGCTACTACCAACCCCCCAAAATGTTTCCTTTGTGCTTAGTTTTGGTCTACTGGTGTATTTTCATTTACACAGTCCCCTGACTGCCTTTAGTTTTCTTGCCCCTTGCCCCCCACTCCAAAACTGCTAGTGCTTCTTGTGTTCAGTGAATCCCAGTTTATATCATAGAATTTACAGATATGTGCAGCAATCATTTAATTTATGACTGGTATGCAATGTTTCTTTGGAGTTCATGTCAGGCTTGTCTTCAGAACAAGATGAAGTTAGAGATGATACATCTGGTTGTTGATGTGAGGTTGTGGTTTTATTTCACCCGCTCATCCTCTGTCTCTGTGTATACAGTAGGGTTGCTGCCACTACATGCGGATTAACAATTTATGTTTTGTTTCACTCTTCCAAAATTACTAATCAAACATTTTAAATGTTAAATCGGATTTTGGCCCCTATGATGCAAAACATCTAGAGCAAAACCCTAAGGGTGCTACAGCTTCCATTTCAAAGATGCGGTGGTGGTAGGGAATGCAGCCCTTTGCTGCAGCAGCTCTACTAGGAAGGAATTCGTTGAACTGTGTAGATGCAGGTATAGTTGGAGAAGAGCTGTTGGACCATTTCATTAAGCAGCTGTTATCCACAGAACTCAGGCAAGTAAAAAGCTGGATTGTAAGGTTTGGGTCATACCACATACCTTTATGTGAAATTCTAGGCTTTGCTTATCCATAAAGGAAGGAAGTTCAGTACCATGATTTAAATGTGAATCCAGAGAAAAACCTTGTCCCTGTGACCTGACACACTGTGTAACTTCGATCTGTGATATAGCAGTTTCTTGGTGTGCCAGCAGTTCAAGACATAGGACATGCCCATGCAGTCCTTTCATTCCACTGAATTATGAATGAAGAGATGTACCTTCTAAATCATAAATCCCATTGCAGACAGTTTTGAAAGAGAGACTGAATTCTTGGTGAAGTTGCAGATTAGCAAAGTAACTAATTATGTCTTGTTCTGTGTCATAGGCTAACTTTTGATCAATTAAAAGAACATTGCCCTAGGGAAATGCAGTTCTTGGGATCACCACTGATCTGTGAAAGAGGGAAATTGACTTTATGAGTCTTCTGGAGATGGGTTCAATCCAGTTCTGATTGATAGTAAGGCTCATTCTGCTTCAGCTGGCATTGTGCCTTGTAAAGCAAAGCCAAAGCATGAGTTCAATTTAAAGAAAATGCATATCAATTCAATAAATATATGTGCATGTACTTAATTATGGGGTGTTTTTTAATGAACCAGGGTCTTAATTCTGCTGTGATTTGCCGTCAGGCAGTGAGAGATAGCACATCAAAGACTTATTATACTTAAGCTTGCATGTTAGTACTTTAATAAGCTGATTTTGTTGTTGACATTTGCCAGCTAAGAAATACAGCATTTGTAAGTAAGTTAATTATCATGTAATTTGGATCAATATTATCAGGAGTTTTCTTGTTTTTCCATGGTACATTGAATCGAGAAAAAGAGATCAGCAGAGCTTTTGCTGTAGCCCGATGGCAGTATCAGCAAATGGAATGCTCACTCCTCCAGTCCTTTTTGGTGCTGCTATCAAGTGGTGGGGAGTACAAACAGCAGGTTGGCATCATCCTTGATTCCAGCCTTGATTCCAGGCTCCTACGTATGGGTACATTTGTCCATTCTCACAGGCACACAGAATAAAGCACCTGTTTGGTTTTATGAGTAAAAAGTGACAAAGTTACCAGTGTTATGTCTCAAAGGGTTGAGGTACTGGTTTACTTTCACAGATACACCAGCAAATGCAGTGCTCAGCCTGGTATGAGCTGGCTCAGAAAGCCTACAAACTGCCAGGAATTGGAGCCACCAGAGACTCCTCCATCATTGTTTTCAACCATTTGAAAGTTCAGTCACCTGACACTTCTCTTTGATGGCCTGTTTGTTTGTCAGTCAGTGGTCTCAGGAGCTTCATAAATATTCAGCAGTGTAGCCTTTCTGCCTTCCAGCTGGTGCTTTAGCCTTCTTTTGCAGGAATAAAAGCTAAACCATTGAGACTTCAAAAATGGTGCTGACTCGTAACCTGAATAACATAAAGATAAAAAATAGATTGAGATACTATATTCCTCTACAGATGCTCCTTTAATTTTGGTGGTTTAAATGACCATAAATATATATTTTAAAATAGCAATTTCCCATCTTTTCTGGTTCTGGAGAAAACAGGTGCAAAATAAGCAAAGCAAGGGTGGGCATGAGGGAGGTGTGTGTGCAGTCTCTGTGATGTCTCTGTTTAAGTTTTATTTCAGGTGAAGCTCTTGGGGCTCTGGGAAATGGTGCCTCCACTCCCCATCCTGTGTGTGTTCAGATGTAGGTGGACTGACATCTGGACTGACAGAGTCAGTGTGTGGAGGCAGAGATAAAGATTGCTCACGTTCCTAAAAGCCTTCTTTTTATTCCTGTCCTAATGGACTCAAGAAGGGCTTCTAGATTTATGGTCTCTTTCTTCCCTGCTCTTCTGGCCCAACAAAATCTTTTCTGTGCAGCATCAGCCAAGGGGCAACTACCCATCACCATGGATGAAGTGCTTCAACCAAAGCTCGTTGAAGAGCAAAAGGGTACCACGAGCACTGGTGTAACAGAAGGCAGCAGCTTCCAGCCATTTTTTAAGGAGCCTGAATCTGTCCTTGATTTCAGCATGTCTTGAAAGCTCCTGTAGGGTTGAACCACTGTGGAAACATGGAGGAGGAATACTTAATTTCCTGGTCCCAAGGGGACTGAAATGTTGACTTGCTGAGTCTTGTTGATAGCTATGTGAGGTTTGGTAGCTTAGAATATGAGTAGTTGTCAGGGTCTTGGGAAGCTTTAAAGAAGAAAAATTGCAGATAGGTCACTTTCAGGTTCAGTGACAGAAAAGTGGGTGTTTTCTGTTTTGGCATGAACAACTTCCTTAACCTGAGTCTCAAACTGCGTGCCTGAATCTGTTAATGAACCTTGTCATGATGATCATGTCAGATCCTCCAGCTTGCCTGAATAAATCCTACTTGTCATCAGAAGAGCATGTAACTGTTCTCACTTGCAAAACAAGTGATTATGTATCCATAGATCATCCTCCTCTGGCCCTAGTTAGAGGCTGAAGCCAATGTGACAATGTATTTTCTGGGTGAAGCCTTGTTAATTGAGCATGTAAATGTGTAATTGTCTGTACAATTATTCAATTGACATGGTTTTAGTTTGCATACAAATATGGGAGTACAGTCATGCAGCTGAGCAAACTGTCCAAGATCAGATACTTAAATAAATATGCGCATTCTGCACACAGATGTGAACACCCTTAAAAAGATCAATCCAGTTGCAGTCACTTCCTTTTTCTTTTTGTACGTGGATATGCTAATCTGCTTATTTTCAGCCAAGTCTGTAACATACCATGGATTCTAAACTTGGTCCTTTTCTCTACTAAGTAAGTTTCATTGGTGTGGGAATAGTTACCATAGGAATTGTTCAGAGGTTTCCCTTAATGTATGTGCTTGCTTTTTGTGAAGTGGTGCCTCATGCTCACAATGATTGGTGCTGTAATACCTTTAAAAATGTGCACATGAAATATTAATTTGAAGTGTGGGGGTGTTCTAGACGAAAGCCTGCTTTAATAATGGGGTGTTCTAGAGGAAAGCCTGCTTTAATAATGGAAGTTGTTGGCAGTTGCAGTCCAATGCAACTTCTGAGAAGAAGAAAAGGTCATAATATTTTCAAGTAATGGTACGATTGGAATTTTCTCTGCACTCAGTGGTTTCTCTGCTTGGAAGCTGCTGATTTCAAAGAAAGGGTGATCTGGCAGTTTTGTTCCAGCAGTTCTTGTTTGTTCCAGTGAATAAAACTCCAAACATCTGTTGGGGGTCTGCAGTGTTCATTTACTGTGAAAGAAAACACAGTGATACAGCTTTTCTTTAAAACCTGTCCTTTTTTATAGAGAATTGAACACCATATTTGGTCTTTCTGAGGTGGTTTGAGGTCAAGTATGTAGGAAGATAGTTTCAATAACAAGGAAAAAGTTCCTGAATGGGGATAGAGCTGTGCCATGTATATGACTGACAGCTTTATCCAGCCAAGGGTAGTCTGTTCTCAAAATAATGCTTTGATTGGGGGTGTGAATGGTGTCAGGGTTGGGGATGCCATTATAATCTGAGTGACAACCACTCCTCTAACACCCCTGTCTCTTTATTTCTCCACAGATGTCGCTCCTATGAGGATTGCTGTGGCTCGAGATGCTGTGTAAGGGCTCTCTCTATCCAGCGACTGTGGTATTTTTGGTAGGTCCAGGGCATTTGGGAATTCTGTGTTTGTCCTCGTCTTGTTAGCTGGACTTAAATCAGGATATTGCCAGCCCTAGTGTTTTAAAGTACAGCAGGTGCAAGAATGTAGGAAGGTATATGTGTGCATGGAAATGCATGAATTTTGTTTTTTGGTTAAAATTCTCCTGATGTAGTAAGAAAACACTGAAAAAGGAGGTTAATCGTGTCAGGCTGACCCTTCCTGCTTCTGCATCCTGCTGCTTTGTACAAGCAGCGGTTCCACTTTTATCCAGAATTGTTGAATTCCTTATGCCTGTCCCAGCTACTACCAAGCAACAACATTCTTCCTGTTTTTTTGGGCACTCAGTTTTAAAAGTGGATTGTAAAAGCAGGATTTGTGCTTTTAGGCAGGGTTTAATACATTCTTGTTGCCAGCTGAATTGAGGCTTCAATTAAAAAAGAAGTACATTTATGACTATGAGGATTTCACTGGAGATGACAGCAGAGGAAAAGAAGGCAGAAAGATTGAGCTTGTGAAACCAGCAGCTCAGTAATCTGGATAAAGCTTAAACTAATCACTGTTATATGCATAATGAAAAAATAAGGTAAATTCCTTTTGGAGTGGAATTTAAGAAAGCACCTGTATAAAACCTTCTCATTACAGTCAAGAGAAAGCAAAGACCCTCCTAGAAAACCTGACCTCAGGCATTTTAATGTGGAATTTGAAAACTGATTTTAAAAAAAAGCCTTCAAAACTGAAACAAATAAACAGTGAAAAACAGAAGCCTGATGTATACTATAATACAGAGATTTCCCAAAGCTGACTGTGGGATTTCAGTGTACAATCCTTACTGATATAAGTGAAGAGCTCTCTATCTCAATCCCTGGGGTGACGTAGTAAATCTCTGTTTTTCTGTTGAGAAAAAAAATCCTTTGCAGGAACACTGCCAAAGGGGAATGTATTAATATTGGTTCAGGGAAAAGGAACCTCCGTCTGCTCTCATTTCTGATGTAGAAACAAGAACAGAGTTTAAGCCTTTGCATGAAATAACTCATGCTGCCATGCTGTGCCTCACTCTTCCTCTGAGCCACCCGGGAATTCTCCAGAGGACATAAGCATGGTGTGTATGCTTGCTTCTGGCCAGCTTCCTTGCCTTCCAAAAAAGCACAGTTGTCATTATCTTCCAGTAAGAGGCCGTGAAACAAGACAGCAATTACAGGCAGAAGAGCCATTCCTATTTACAAGAGCTTGCATGAGTCACTGGAGTGTCTGATGACTGATGAAGGAAACACAGTGAAAGGTGCTGTCCGAAGAACAGAATCTGATGTGCCCTTGCTGCATGTTCCTGTTTCCGCTGCACCAGGACAAGGAGATAATGAGGACAGTTTAGTTAGGTTGGAAAAGATGCTGAGAGGAGGTGAATGGTAGCTAAATTATGTCTTTTTTATGGAGAATGTAATATCCCATGTAGGAAGCACAAAGCAAGGTTTGTCACCATCAGTAGTGAATGCTTCAGTCTTCCAGTTTGAGCTTAAATGCCAGCTACCATATTTCCCATGGGAGATAAAATTAAAATGTTGAGTTAATCTGAGAATATCTAAGATTCTTCTTCTAATGCCAAGAATAGTATTCCTCTCTGTACTCCACAAACATACTGAGCAGCCTAGATGCTTTAAGCCTGGGGCTTGCATCCCAGGTGTGCGGTTTGAAATTGTGGCCTGGAATTTCAGTTTAGCATCCCAGTGGGGTGCTAAAGAAAGCGTGGCCAAGGTCAGATGGGAACCTGAACTTTTGAAAAGTTCAAGTGTGCTCTGCTTCTGGGTTACATGCCAGAGAACATTGAGTATAGTATTAATCACTGAAGATGTCCCTAATATATCCATAAGTGCTTGATGAGTGCTATCCCAAATGGTAGACCTTCTTTCAAGAGGCAACCTATTTAAGAAACCCTGCTAAAAGTTGTAGGCTGATGTGTTCTCAGTGAACAGTCTAGATTTAAGTGCTCCCTGAATGTGCAGGTTTTGACCTCCCTCTTCTTTTTGCCTAGGTTCCTTTTGATGATGGGGGTTTTGTTCTGTTGTGGAGCTGGTTTTTTTATCCGAAGGCGGATGTACCCTCCTCCATTAGTAGAAGAACCTACTTTTAACGTGTCTTACACCCGACAACCAGTCAACACTGCATCAGGTCAGAGACTGCTCATGCAAGTTTCACTGGTTTCTTACTTTGGCCAAGGCACTAAAAAAGTGTGGGTTTTGAGCTTTTGTTTCATTGGTTTTTGGAAACTGTGTGATTTGTACAAGGGATTGCACTGCACTAAATCATGCAGCACCTCCTGCAGTAAGTGATGTCTTCAGCCTTTCCAACAGCATAATTCAGCTGCAGTGTACAGAAAGTGGTTTTGAAACACATGGGATGATAGAATTTTCAGTTCTGTTTTAGTTCCTAATACCTTTACAGGTGTGTGTCCATGCATTGAAGGAGGCTAGCAAGCTCTCCCTTTGCAGAGCAGACAAAATGATAGGTGTCCAAATTCAACAGTCACAGGAAGAAAGAGTTTTAAATATAACTGATAACATGGCAGAGGTGAAGGAAAGCCTAGCATTTTCTTCCACAATCTGGCCATCCTGCAAGTATTTTTGATTTGCCTTCAATGTTCCTCTCTGTGGCAAAGTGGTCTTTTTGCCCTTGTTAATCTGATTGCTGTCTCTGGTGAGTAATAACTGTGAGCATCAGGAGGACCTACCTAGCGAGGGCTCCTCTGGCAAAATCACTTTCTAAGTTTGTAATTTCTTCCCCTCTGGTAGCTAGTTCCAGATGGGAACTCTCCTAGGCCTAAATAGTTAAAAAGATGATACAGATACAAACTGACACTTTACTCACCTCCCTTGTTTAAATCCTAGGGGTTTTTTAAGGGCTCCCATTCTGCATCTGTTTTTCTCCTTGACTGAACAGAGAGTATTTTTCAGCTGAGGGGGAGCCAATCCAACTAGACTAATATTTTTTAAACCTGAAAATAGCTTTATGTGAACAGGGAATGTCTTTGGCTGGATTGATAAACACCATATTTAAATATAGAGCACAGTTTTACTTGTTCGTGGTGCTTCATGGAACATAAATCGTGGGGAAATATAAAATAAGCACAAGCTCTTTGATGACCTGATTATGGCACTTACTTCCAGACTGTTACCACTGTTACTTAAAATTTAAGCTCTGGGCTCTAAGCTAACCCCACCATTTATTTTATTTTTTAGTTTTAGTTTTTCTGCTATTCTAGAAATGCTTAACAGTGAAAGCAATGAGAATTAGTAGTCAAGCAAGTTCAGATTTTCCATTAGTTACTCTTCTAGGTTTGGTACCAGTAGCCAATTCACTATTGAGGTGGAGCCCTCAAAATGTGGCTCATTGCCTGTCTTGCTCCTTCCCTGCAGAGATAGCAGCAGCATCTTTTGCCATTCCAGCAGCATCTGCTGGGAGTGCTCTTCTGGGAGCCTGACTGGGAGAATGGAAGGGGAAGATCCCTTAGAAATCGTGTCGTTATTGGAAATGCAGACTGGCACCAAAAGAAGAAAACCTTTTGCTCAGCCATGACTTTTTTCCCAGTCCATCTTTATTTAAACAGACAGAGAGAAAGAGGAAAAAACTAACATCGTGAGATAGTCTGTGACTTCAGTTACATTAAGTCATCTTCCACCACCCACTGTGATATCTGACGAGGGTTACACACCAGCTTTGTTCTTATGACAGCAATCTCTGCTACTCCTTGTGTCATAGCCAAGGAATTTTGTGTTTGGCCATACATTTCCTTTCCTTATCCCTGCAGGCTCCAATGTCATTTCCTAAATTGAATCTATGCAAAGCAGTCTTGTCCCATTGTGTTAGCCAGAAGTAAATGACTATAGCTTGGGTCTTAGCTTCATGCAGGTTCACCTCTAAACTGTATCGTGCCTAGGAGGGAAATTATCCATCTGAGCTTCACTCTTGCTGATCGGCAGATCCAGGTCGCCACAAAACAATCTCTGAAGTCCTTTTGTAAGACTTGACGTCTGAGTCAGGGCCACAGTACAGACTCCTTTCTCCATCTGGGATCCTACACCTCTCCTCTCTGCAGACAGAAAACCTTTCCTGTCAGAGCAACTGGACAGGGCTTACTGTTTTCCCTTTCAAACAGTTGCTCGGGGCAGTGGTACCCTTTGTTTCACTAAGTGATTTCCATTGGATGCAAAACTAAAACTTTCTGGTAGCACCTGAAGAGGTGAATGCAGTCCTGCCAGCCTGTTTATTTTCTGGAAGGGAGAAAAATACTCCTGTCTTTGCTCTGAGGAATGCTTTGAAAAACCTTGTCCGAGTACACAGAGAATAGGACCTGAGAGAGCACAACCTGATGCTTCTGCTGTTGCTGATACCTTTTCTCTCTTTTTCTTTCTTTCAGGGTCACAACAACCTGGAGTGCCGTATTACACAGATCCAGGTGGACCTGTGATGAATCCCATGGCTATGGCTTTTCACGTCCAGCCCAATTCCCCACAAGGAAACCCGGTTTACCCACCCCCACCTTCCTATTGCAACACACCACCTCCCCCCTATGAGCAGGTGGTGAAATCCTCCACGTGAGGACTCTGCCTCTCTGACCTGACTGTGTGAGAAGAAGGTGCAATTGCAAAATGACCAAGATGGAGGGCACCTGCCCTTTTGAACACTTGCTAGTTCTCCAAGTCCTCTCTCCTCCCCTTCCCCACACCTTTCCTCATTAAAGTTACTTGCAAAGGGGTGATTTTTAAATTTTTTTTCTTTTTCCTTTTTTTTTTTAGTAGAAGTGGATTTTTTCTTTGTCTTCAGAATGAGAGAAGTTGTCTTTGTAATGCTTTTAATGGAAACCTATATTTAAAACCTGTATGTCTTTCTCTTTATTTATTGTTCGTTTCAATCAAGGTTTTAATTGTGTTGTGGCAGGTTACTGATAGCAGTTTTTGCAACCCGAGTGGTGTGCAGCCTCCTAAGACCCCACAGCAGAAATGCCCTCAGCTAAGGGAGATGACAGAGAAAGAGGATAAAGGGAGAAGCAGCAGAGTAATGATTTTACCAAAAATTGTCACTACCATCTTTTGCTTTTATGAATTTCTTTTACAACTTAGTTCTGATGTATAACAGAAAGATGCTCTGACAAAAGTCACTGTGACTAGGGTACCAGTATTGGCTGACTCATGGCAGGGGCTCTGCCAAGTGCCCTAGAAAAGAGGGACTTATTACTTTAAATGATGCATCCAAAATTAAGGACTGAGACTTGAGTTTCCTGTCCAGCCTCTGGGCTTTGCCTCTGTGATCGGTATCTTGGCTCCCCTTGTTTTACCAGCACTGAGATTGTATGAAACAGACAATGACCTGGATGTTGGCACAAGAGGAGGGTATTACAACCTCAGAGCTACTTGTGCCTCTTGACACAACACTTGGAAACACTGAAATACTAAGTTTTTTTTCCCTAAATTGGAAAATATTTGCAGTAAGAAGGGATGGGAGCATAGATACAAGTTTACTCCCTTTCGCCTTGATGGTAGTTTTGTCCCTGAGAAATATTATTTTTCATTACAATCTTACTGCTGCCACAAAGAGTACCAAGTAAGGCTGTCATCTTAGGCGACAGATCTGTAAATCTGCTCTCCTCTTTAGGTCAGAAAAGGAGTAAGTTTTTTGGACAGGTTCTTCAAAGCATTCTTTGACCTGATGCACAGATGGTTTGGCTTTCAATATCTCTTATTTCAATATCTCATGCATTTTGTTGTGAGTACTCATGGCCAACCCTCTGAGTGACCACAAACAAACATATTCAAATAAACATAGAGTCCCTTTGCCTGTTAGGGCTCTCACACCCATCCATGTCGAGCAAAAAACTGAAGTTGCTCTGAAACATGAGTTTGTACTAATAAGACCTTCTCCCTTCGTGCATATTCAGTCATACCACTGAGCAGTGACAAAAAGATGCCATTGCCTCCTGCTGCTGAAGGACCTGTAAAAATAACAGCTGAGGGTTAGGAGTCCCATGTGGTTTTTCAGGTACCAGGTGAATGCTCCTGTGTGATGCCAGCCAGGGCACAGAAGTCTTGCTGAGGTGGTTTGAAATAACCTGAAGTTGCACAGGGAGCCAAAGATTTATTGTGCTGTTGTTCTGGCTACTGGCTTCTGAGTACTTGTTTCTAGGTGTCAAGCTGGATTTGCAAAACATTCCTTTTGCTGTGAATATGAGTGTCTCACAGAAAAACTTGTAAGGGCCACTGTTTCTGGTGATGGAGTCAGTAGCCATCTGGAGGAGAGCTAGCACTGGAGAAGTTCATTCCTGCATACCTGACTTGGGTGAAATTGTAACCAAGGCTTTCCCTTACTGTGCATCATAATAAGGAACAAAGCGAAGTCCTGTGTGTGTAGTCTTAGGCTTGAGGGACACTTCAGATAACAAAAAAGTACATTTTATAGATGAATATGACATCCGCCTGCATGTCACAACTGTATATATTTTCTAAATTAGCTTGCACTTGAAGTGTAAAAGCGGTATATGTCACTGAGTATGGTTGTGTTTACAGAACATAATTTTTTAAAAACAATTCCAACCTTTTTCTGTCAATAGTAATGGCAACAGACCTCATGTTAATAGATAGATGTTGTTAAGTCCTTTTATATTATGAAATGTATCTATGACAACTGGCATTGTCCTGGACACATTGAATAGAAGCCTTTGTTCAGAGAAATTCAACTTCAGGTGAACTTTTCCTGAAGTCTGGCTCATTTATTTCCTAGTGTTGATGGATGACACTACCTCATACAACACAGGGAATTCTCTGCTAGCAAACTTGCTTGGTCTTTCCTTGAAAACACAACACCTGTGTGGGCATCCATATGCTTTAACTGCAAATTGTTTACACGCCTTTCCTCTAGTTACCTCACCAATTCCAGCAGGATTTACTTGGCAGTAGTGATGCCCTAGGAGCTGCCAGCTGCTGCAGCTTTGCTAATGTGAACTTCCCCATGGGGGCTTGGTGCTTTACCTGCTGGGATTCTCTGGGTGCAGCTACTGCATCCTCTCTCAAACACAAGAGAGATTTTGGTGCCCCGTTGATGAGGCAGGGTGGTGTTTTGACTGCAAAATAAGGTTGGTTGTCATGGCTGGGAGCCCTTGGGGATGTGTGGGGCACTCCCCTGCCCCTTCCCAGAGACAATGGACCAGTGTGCAGCTGACTCCCAGCTGGCCTTTGAGATATCATCTACCTCAGGAAGGTGATTTTTGCTGCTTTATGAGAAGAGGCACCATCAGGGACTCTTGGTTCACCTTGCTCTGGTGGGCCCTGTGTTTCATCACTGAGAAGTGATAATGTAGTAACAACTTTTTAAGGTTTGTGGGTGCTTTTCGCGTTGTTTTTTTCCCTTTGGAGCCTCTGTGACAGCTTACACTGCTGTAACAACCAACAGCTAGGACTCTACTTTTCCAAAGACGTATTCACACCATGTGAAGAAGCAAAGAAGGTATTCTTTCTTCCCTGCTTTAAAGAACACAACTCCAAAACCTCAGAAAGTTTAGCTTCATATACATATATCCAAAACATCACTTTTTGGCACACAGGTCAGCCAAGAAACCATAACACTTTTTCAGATAGCCTATCTTCTTTTTCTGATCTAACATTGCTAATTGAGTAGGTGAGCCAGGATGCCTTTGTAGGCCATGTGGCTGTGGGAGACCTCCCCTCGGATGATGCCCTGTCACCAGGAGCTGAGCTGCCTTACAGTTTGTACTATTTGGCAGGGAAACAACTACAGAGACACCATGCAGGGCAAAATCCAGCATGAGACAGCTTTTACAAAGCAACTGCTAGATAATAAGGCAATTAAAGATGAGAGGTGCAACTGGCAGCCACTGTTCCAAGCTGCCATGTGCTGCAAGGTGAAAGGGACAGCAGAGAAAGGCAGAGGGAACAGTGACAAGTTAAGCAGCCCTGCCTTCTTGCACAAATCTGTTATTTTAGCTTTACACAGTGAGAGAAGTCACAAGGATGGATGTCTCTTTACCTGTCCCACTCTGCTTCTCTCCTGCTGCCTAACTCTATCTTACCTAATAGCTACAAGCCACAATCCACTTGGTAGATGTCAAGGAGAAGCAGTGGTTTAAGGTCAGGTCCCTGTGCACAAATCACACTGGCCCTGACTGTGAATTGACATGAAAAGTGAACAGTTCACTAGGAAAGGCTGCTGCTGGGCAGGGCTCAGGCAGAACAATGGTGGCTAGCTGAGATGACACACAGCACACATACTTCTTCCCATGCATCTCTCATGGGCTGTTTAGATGTTAGAGATCTGCTGTGCTAGAGAAGCCCCCGTGCAGTTACCCACCTACACCTGAATTTGTACAAACTGTCTGCAGACCAGAACTGATCCTCTCCATCCAAAAAAAGAGGCAGTTTCTCTCAGTGGCCAAGATGGCCATGAGTGGCACAAGGGGCTTTGTGAAACAGAAATACTAACCCTTGCCTGCAACATACCTGATGTTTCCTTCTGTTAAAGCCTACCTAGAGGAACATTTCCAACTTCCTCAAAGCAGGGAAACAGCTGTTCTTCAGCTGGACAGAGATTTCATACATGTGTTTTTAAAACCAGTTCACCCTGAGTCTGGCTTTAGCTGCAAACTCTTCAACAGGATCTGTGTGGCCACAAAGGAAAGCAGAGATTTGCACTAAGCAATGTACACTAAAAATCACTTGGAAGCAGCAGCAGGGAAAGCACCTGCAATGCTAGGAAATGGGAAGGTCACAAAAAACCAATCTGCCCTCTTTCTGACATGTGTTTCATCCTGCAGGACTATGAGACAGGGAAGTAGCTCAGCAGTCAGATCAGTGGGACAGCTATCACCACAGTGCTGGAGGGAAGGAAGGAGAACCACAATGAAGAAAAAAATCAGACTGACACAAATTACCACCACATAGCTTAATCTTTACTAATAAAGCCAAAGAACAAAACATCAGCATTTTTTCCCTCTTTTTCTGCCCACAGAGCATTTCCATTTTAACACTACTGCTTTTTGCAACAGGTAGACTATTAAACACAGACAAAGCAAACCAGGGAATATTAAGACATTTTCTACATTTGTAGTTTGATGTAATTTCTGAAGTCAATGCCTTGGTGAAATGCACTTTTTCACCTACACACCATATCTTTCCTTAAGGGGCCACCTAGATAATCGCAATGCTGTGACGAACAGAAAGGAGGAGCCATGGGGAAAGTCACAGCAGGAAGATGAGGCAGCTGTACTGTGAAGATACTTCCCAGCTCGATACATTTCCAGTCTTAATTCCAAGAGGATTCTGCAGAGAAGGATGGTGCCAGGCCCCCCACCATGTCAGGAGGCTGGCTATGGTACAGAAGAGCAGGTAGCTGACTTGCTCATTATCTTGACAGGTACACTCCAGCATCTTGGGGATCTGCTCAGCATTCAGCTGTTCTGAGTATGTATATATCTCTGTATTTTTAAAACTTGCAGGTTTTAATTCCCTTTAAGCTCCAGCCAGCCAAACTCACCCCCCACAGGAGCCATTCCAAGCACAGTAGCCAAGGCCAATATACATATACTCACTGAATGAAAAACCTGCCAGCTGACCCCCTAAACAGTCCATACAACAGAGGCTTGGGGTTTGCCAGGGTGGCCAGTGTTTCCAGGTAGTTCCTGTAAGTGTGGTGGGCCCTTTCCTTGTTAAGACACTCAACATGCTCTGCAGTCACAGTGGAGGGGAAGGAACAAAGAGGTAGGGTGGGGGGTGATGTGAAATAGGATCAGAGCTGGCATCTACCTCTCTTAGTATTTCTCTGAGACTTCCTGGGCAAGTTTTCCTTCCTGGCTTTTCTATGGGCAGGACCAGGATCTACAGGCTGAATAAAGAAATAGAGTTAGCTCTTGGCATTCTTGGTGTGGAGGAATCCCTCATCGAGGTGGTCTCTGCTGGTACACTGTGCACTGCCTCTTGTGACCAGCTCTTCCTGTTCCTCACTGATCCCTCACATTAATAATTCTCTCTGTTCCTCACTTTCTGCTGCTCTGCTCCTGTTTTCTTCAGTCCAGCTGCTTGCCATGCAGCATTCCCCACTGCCTTTCAGCATTTTCCCCTATCCCTGGCTGCAGAAATGCAGCTGGGTTTGTTGCTCCCACATCACCTTCTGCCTTTGCCAGAGGGGTGGAAAAGTCCCTTGTGCTGCTCCCATGTTTTAATCGTACCTGACAGACCAGAAGAGGAGTTGCTACACTGTGACATTAAGCTGTGTGTGCACTGACACTGCCGCTGTTGTCTGGCAGAACTGAATAGGGAAATTATTAACATCCCAGGGGATTTGGCAACAAACACTGAAATGTGCTAAAGGAAGTCACCTGCAAGGTGACAAATCAAGACAGATTTATGCAGAAGCAACAATGCATCTCCAAGCCTAACCACAGACACTGGCACTCAGCAGATGGCCCACCGGTCTAAGATATCCTGATGCATGCCCAAAAGGTCAAACTCCGCCACCTGTCACACTCACACCTGACAGAAGATACCAATTAAAATCAGCACCTGAATGACAGAGCACAAGGAGACCTGGGGGAGGATGACCACAGAGCCTGAGTGACTGGGAGAGCACTACACTTTAGGTACTACCTGGACACAAAAGCCTGCTCTATGTTCCACTTTTCCCAAAACAATAGCCTGATACTCAGGAGCACCCGGAGGCAGGTCTAGTATTTCACAACCCCACCACACTACAGGGGGAAGCAAAGCACTAGCAGCAGCTAAGACTACAGGAAAAGAGCTTTTTCTGTGTGGATTTGAAGATGAAATATACTTCAATTACAGCCACTAGCAATGGCTTCATATTGCTCAATAATCCTCTGCAGCCTCCAAAAGCAGCTGGTATTTATCACTCCTGTAGTACTACATGGGAGAGCAGGGCCTGGAACAAATCACCACTTTGGTTCCACAGTAACAACCATCCACTGAGCTACCTGCATGAGAAGATTGCCATGGCACCTTCCTTGTTCATCTGTATAGAAGAGGCTGCAGGACAGGTTTATTCCAAATTGAGGTCCAGGAAAGGAGAAGCAGTTACACTGTCCAGGCTCTGCTGTTGGTGGTAGAGGTAAGTTAGTCCAAGTGATTCCACCTGCAGTTTAAGCTTGTGGCATGCGATGGGCCTTTGCAGCAGTGGGAAGAAGTATCACCACCCTCCTATAAGCACCTAACACACTAACCAGCTGCAGGTATCAAAGGGAACCTCTCTTTCAGACTTGCAACAAGCCTCCCACAACAGCAGCAAAAGACAAGTCATATCCCTTTCAACCTCCTAAGTTTCTGAAAACAGAAATGGCCTCATGCCTCTTCATCAAAACAGGCTGAGCTACACCAGCTTAGCTTGTAAGGACTGTGAAGAAAAAGGCAGAAAAAAAATGAACATAGAAACATTTTTCATCTCTTTTTAGAGCTGCCAGCACACCAGTGAAGCTGGGCACCGTCCTACTGCAAACTCTCTCTGCAGGTAACCACACTTCAGAAAGCAACACTGCTCTTGTGAGTCATGCACAAAGGTACAGGACGGAGATTCACACGGAGACCAGCTTTTGGCTAACAACAAAAGACTCAGATCAACACACAACACCAATAAACGTGCAGAGCATGGCAAAGACCTGAAGAAGACAAATACAATGGAAAAGAGAAAGTTCAAAACTTGACTTCTCTGGTCCTACATCTGAAGGTGTCACTTTAACAGAACGTAAGTGTGGCTTCTCCTGTTCATGCTCCAATGACTTCACGGTCCTTTGGGGCAGGAGGGGTGAGAAAAGGGCTTTATCCATCTGTCGGTTCAGCGTCAAGTTGGTTCGCTATCAGAGGCACTAAACAGTCTCATCTCTTTTGGCATCAGTTTCCTTTCAAAATGATCGTTTTAGCCATCCTGTTCCACTTTGTTTTCCCTCCTCTGAGGTCTAAGTTCAAATGCTGGAAACTGGGAAGTCTCCGGTACTGAAATGTCTGAGAGGAAGTGAATAGCTCCAGCCATGCCTAAAACATAATGAGAAGGAGATCTTTGTGCACATTAAATAAGCACAGCCAACAGCAAAGGCAACAGCACTCATTTGAACACCTCCCTCACTAGGATCTTTTTTACAAGAGGTGAACTTAGGCCCTATGGAAAGGCAAGTTCATCTCTACTTTGCCCAGGAAAATAAATTTTATTTGAAAAGATCAAAGGCAAGAACTAAGATGTCTCTGCTAACATCTCTTCAACAGAACAACCTCAATGCTATTTCAAATTAAGAAAAAGTTAATCCAAGCTTGGACTGTCCTTCATAGTTTGAGCCCCTCTTGCTTGTCATTTCACTGGTTAAAAGAAAAAGCCAAAACTTTACTGAACTTGTGAAGTATAGATTCATTTCCTCACTGTTGATGAAGAGGTCATCCAGAGCCCAAAGGGCAACACCCAACAGAACTCATAGGGTGACAAACAAGAGAGGCACAAGGAAATCATACAAACACAAGTTCAGTTTTACGATCAAGCAAAAATCCTATTTTATAAACAGCTATGCACATATAAAGGAACTTTTCTGAATTACAGTATCTGATGGAAACAAATCTTAGGACAATTCCATAAGATGTACATGCAACTTCTGTTCAAAGCATGCATATACAGGCAGAATTGGACAATTGCAAGCATAATTTTGGCTACAAAAACAAAGCCCAAGGTTAAGAGGTTTTTTTTTCCAATCTCAAATACAAGAAAAAATATATTTTTCTAAAAACATTCCAGACAATTAAAAACTCAAATAAAAGCTGTATGTTAGCATTAAAGCACAAATCATCCTGCTGTTCGCACTGTTTCACCTTCTCAACAAATTTCAAAGCTTTTATATACCAGACTGTATGCATGTTTTTTTCCCTCCCTACTAGAGCATGCAAGGGTGCTCTCAGAAATAAGAATACTTATGCTTTTCTCCTTTAAGCATTAAGACATTAACTTTGTATTTAGAAGGGCTGCATATAAACTCTGCTATCTTGTGTTCCTTCACGCCCTGGACTGTAAATTTGCAACTATCCCTGCTCGGCTGCTGTAATTTCAAATATCAGCGGCAGGTGGCACACCCGGCTCGTTGTTGATGGAGCAGCCTGAGCGCTACCTTAAATCCCACTATGGATATGTAATTCTTTGCTACTGATTCTGTAACGTGGATATAGGGAATAGAAAATAAGCTACGTTAAAAAAATACAAAGCTCTAGAAAAGTATCTGGTAACATCTTGGAATTTGCAGATAAGTCCCTGAGAACTCTGCACTGCTTTCCTGTTCAAGTGATTCGGGTTCATATTGAAACTACCTCTTCCTTGGTTGAGTATGGCAGCAGAGAAGGCCTAGTTCTGACAACTAGCAACTGGTTTGAGACGCCCTACCCACAGCTGCTCCCCTGCTCAGTCCCTCTGAAAAACCACCTGTGACAAAACTGTTGCCTGAACTTCTGTTTGCTTTAAACCAAGCTGCATCAGCACACCGAGAATTTTATTCTGAAGTAATACTGGCACTGTTTTACATTCAAACTTCTGAAAATAAACCAGGAGTGAAGTTGCAATAGTGAATGATTTTTCTTTGTCCTTGTCTACCCCCTGCCACCCTGCCTTCTTTTAGGCAGAGGTGGTGGTATGGGGGGGGGGGTTAATAGTGGAGGAACCCACCAAAGACTTCCCAACTCCTATGCATATGCCAAAATTGCAAGGATGCCCCTCTTTCCTGTAGTACAAAACTGTTTGCAACATCATCACTTTACCTTCAAAGAGGGAATAAGGTCGGTCAGGAATACGACATCCATGTGCACCATACTCCAAACACCATTCAGCAAACTGGGGAACACATTAAAAAATATTTTTATTCAAGATTTAAATGCAAGCTTGAGTATCTGAGTATAATTAATAGGTATAAAATGTGAATCAGTGTAAGCAGACATACAACATATAAATCACTGAGATCAATTTGTCCTACTTCAACCATGACAAGGCCACAATCAGGTTTTGAAATATGAGTGAGCATAGAGTGAGTTTCAGTTTCATTAACAGGTTGGCTTGACATCTGCTTTTTGTAAATGAACTCTGCTACACGCCAAGAAAAAATGCTGGCAGAACAGATATACTCAGTCAAAATTTTACTAATATTTTATCAGTCTCTTACCTCTCTTGGTGCTTAATTTATCCACAAACTTAGGACTTACAGCTGTTAATTGCATTTTGGTTTTCTTTCATTTCTGTGCACAGAGTAATTTGCACATTCTGTGCAAATTTAGAGTATTAAATCTTCAGCTGTCACTAGTGAGTTTTATTTGCTCTCCCCAAGCCTTGTGAAAAATCATTTTAAATACAGTTAGACAATTATGGTCACCAGTATTTTGTTGCAGGAGATGGATTACCATTAAAAAGAGTTAACATTGTCTTTCTCATGTTTGATCAGTACTGCTGCAGTAGCTACATTAGACACATTGACTTATGAACTACATCTGGATCAATTCAGTAAGTCGGGTACTTCTCCTTTATGGCTCCCCAGAGCAATAGAGGGGGCACAAATTCCCCTGGCATTTCTGTCCTTGGATGCAAACCACTGCTTGTTCAAAATACATACCTAGACTCCTGCAAAGCAAACAACTGAGAGGTCTCTCTGCTTCCCCTGCAATTTGGCCTAGCTGCTAGCAAACGCAATAGCATTACTAGAGTGCCTCAGCCATAGAGCTGGGGCTCTATGTGGTGTAAGCATGATCCCAGAGCCAGCTGTCTGTTCATTAGAAGGAAATGGGTGCTATCTCCTCTTCCTCCCCTCCCCACTCCATTCTGTTTAAGTATTTAGCGGGGGACAAACTTTTCTTCTCTTGATAGAGGTATGTGCATGTGTGTGAGTGTCTTCAAGAAACACAAGGAAAAACCACACACACAAACATTGTGATACACACTGTTATTAAGAACTGATTAAACACTTTTGGGCACCCTCTGGGTACAAATCTCCAAACTATGGTTTAATTCCTCTATGTAATCCTGTCTTAAATGTGAGGACCAGACATGTTTATGGCATGTTTCTAAGCTACAATCAATTCTTGCAACATCCACATTCAATTGCACACTAGCCTGTATTATTATTTCCAGCCTGGGAACTGCAACAGAAATTTAAAAAATGCACCCTAGGCTACTGAAACCCAACCATCACTTGCAAGTTCATAGCTTCTGCATAACCCAGATCCAGTAAGCCACAGTATCTTTATTTAACTGAAGGAAGGGAGGGGGACAGAGGGGAGAAGAAGAAGTATCTTAGGAAGACATCTGATACTATTTGTCACACAAACTGGGCATGCTTGCCACCAACAGTGGCAATCACAAGGCTGAACAGGGCTCAATGCAGTGTTACCTGGAGCCCAGGATGCCACAGCCACTCTCTCCTCTTACAGACAGCCAGCTAGGAGAGCCTCGGCCTCCTGGGAGCCTGTCTGATAAACTGAGAGGAAAACTGTGAAGATGAAAGTGTGAAGAACAAAACAGGGGTCTCCTCTATTCAAATTCTTGCGGGTCATTTGTGAAACAGTTTCATGGCTTTCATGAGGGAACCAAGGATTCCAGGCAAGACTCCTTCCCTAGACCTGATGTTTTAGGTGTGAAGAAGCACCCCTGGGAGGGAAGCCATCTCATTCTCTCAGTTAAATGCCTCTAGGTACCAACACAACTGCATGTCTGCTCCTCTGCTTGCTCTGGCTTGGAAAGAAAAGATTTCAGGAATGCCAGACAAGCAAATTCCTCTGCCTGTTTCAAGATTTCCCCTACAAGGGGATGCTGGAGATGCTGACTGGCAGAGTGGCTGCAAATCCGCTGCCTATGGTGGGCACATCCAGCGAATGGTCTTTGGCCACTGCATCACAACTTCCTTCTTAAAGGGATTTCAGGTATGTAACTAAGTCTCTTCCTTTTTCTGGCTTTGAGACAGATACATCTGCTTTTCTCTACCTAGGCTTGGACAAAGCCTGGGCTCTCTTGGGCCAGAAGCGCAGCACCAATAGGAGCTGCCAATGCTGCACAGAGCTGCAGAAGGTGTGACAGCATGGAGGATGAGAGGGAGAGTTGACAGCAGTGCTGCCAGCAATGCCTGCAGGGTGCTGTGGCTCACACATCAGCAGTGGGTCACTCCATGTGTAACAAAGTCACACGTGCTGTGGGAGTAACACGGTTTTATTTCACCCTCTAGGATGCAGTTATGCCTACAGATGTTCTCATAGCATGATGCTTTGGTAAATGTGAGACAAACAGCAGCTTTTTAAAGCTCTGCTGACAGAGGACAGGCCGAGTGTAGAGATGAATACAACAATTTTACATATGGCCAATATTCACAAAAGAACACCTAGGAAGCAACTCACCAAATTTCATTTGTAATAGTTTGTAAAAGGCCTCAGCTCAAAAGTTGTGTACACAATATGGAATCACATGTCAGTCAATTAAACTGGAAAAAAAATCCAACAAACCAACCCAAAGTCTTACAAGGTAAGGAAACAGGCAGAAGAAACCTTTTCCTTCAGTAACTGTTAGCACAGTCAAATTCCAATTCCAGTGGAAAAATTCTGAATGTGTTTTTCTAAAATTTGTATTCATAAAAAAACTCCAAGTGAGCAATTTAATAACTGTAATTCAGAGCTCTAAAAGCCCCAAACAGGCACCAGTATGAAAACAAATAATTACAAAAGACTACAAACAGTATTGCTTGGGGAGGACAGTGGATCTCTCAATGGAATAATTATCACCACATAACATCAGTCTGTTATTGTTCAGGCAGGCTAATTTTCAGGCTCTTATCTTCTTCTGAATACATTTAGTCCCTCCCCTCCTACAGAACATTTGTGTGTTTCACTCTGCTTATTAAGACTGTAATTGCCCCACACACACAGTTGAAGTCATCCAGTCAAAGTGTGAGTAGAAGTGGAGCAAATGATGGGCCCTGATATCCCACCCCATGCCCCAGCCAGCCCCAGTGCACATGAGCCCACTCCCACCCCAGTTTACCCTTGCACCGGCACTGGGGTGTGAAAGGGAGCAGTGATTTTGCTGGGATGCTGCAGAGCTCACCTTGCAAGCTCGGTAGAGGTACTTTCTGTCCTGAGTTAGGTTATAGAGAGACAAGAAGGAGTAGCCATTGCCAGCAGTACCATGGCAGATCCCATACCCTTTTCTCAACAAACCTCTCTGCCAGATGACATCGCTGCAATCCATAGCATCTTTCAAGTATTTATCCTCTTTAAAAGTCTATGGGATAAAAACAGAGAATAAACACACATCAATTGAAGTACTAATGAAAACAAAAGGAAGCTGCCCCTAAGAGATGTTTTGCTGTTTGTGTGGAGTTTTTGTAAAATTTATTTTTAATTTCAGTAATCCATTCTTCATAGACTTGTCCTTCTTCTCTTACTAAGTTGTTTCTCCCTTCCCTACATAGTAAAAGAAAAAACTTTTCAGGCTTTTGTTTCTGAAATCAGGACCCCAAAGAAAAAACTCACCTTGAGTTTTGAAGAGTATTTGAAGAGTATGTGGTCCTTTTTTCTTCATTTTCTATTCCCAAACCAGAATTTGAAAATACAGAAATGTGATGCTGCCTCCAAGAAATGTAAAACAGAATACTGGATATCAAATCTAGTCCTAAATTGCTGGTCTGGTCTTTGTGACTAATTCTTCCTGGTTACTCACTGTCTGCCTTCAATTCCAGGTCAAAAATGCCCAAGAACACCTCTTTGCATAGCACAGGACTCTCTGTCACAAATACAAGTCAGAACCCTACACTGCCTTTATGAGTAGTTGTGTATTTATATAGCATATACTCAGAAGCAGTAGTCAGTTTGAGCAAAGGAACACTTCTGCAAAGTTTATTGCAACTGAAATGCACTTTAAACAAAGAGGGCTCATCCAGAAAGAAGCAAACAAAAGCAAGTAATTTAACTGATTAACACCAGGAGGATTCCACTTTTATAAAGCCACTTTGTTGCTAACCTTTGTCACTTTACAGATCAACCAACAAACAAAACCCCAAACCAACAACAACAAACCCTACCAAAATAACCCCATCAAAACAAGCCTAATGCACTACTGTAGACTTAGTCCTTTGGAGATGGTAGCCACTGTCAAACTGTTTAATAAGATAATAGAAGCAACTAACATGCAAGATTCCTAAATTCACATGCACGATAAAGGAAGTGCCTCTCTCTGATCAGGGCTTGCCAGCTACTCAGCCCTAGCATTTTGAATTAAGGCCTGGCAACAGCATTTGATTTCCAGAACAAGCACTGCTGTCTATTATCACAAGTCCTGTGCCTGGTATGATATCATAGCCCACAAAACGTACACCGATTTTTTTCTTTCAGTGCTTCAAAAAGCAGAATATAAAGAATAATAGAAAAACATCATATGTTTCATCACCTTAAGCATAGAAAGAGGCCAAAAAGGACATTGCTAATCAGAACTTGGTCCTATCCCTCTCACCACCTGCAAAACATTTTGTGCTGGGGAAAGCATCACACTGACAAAGAAGGAGAGAGGGGAGAAGTGTTAAGTCAATCTCCTACCACAGTCCAAAGAAAAAGCAACTGCTGTTACATGCAGCAATGTTGTAAGAAATTTGAAGTTCACATTTCAGGTAGGAGCATGAGTAATTGTTCCATAAGCCAAGCCTGCTTTTCATCAGCCCACCCAGATGCCAACCAGGGAATCTGACAAGGAGGACTGTCAAAAGCAAGAATCAATTTGCATAAATTTAATTAAATGGCATACTTTCAAATGTCATGCAAATCAGAAGCACACAAGAAGACAGGTAGCAAACCTAGTTAAGAATGGAGAAAGGCCAACAGCAGGCTTGTGGTAGCTCAGCAGTTTTCTTTATGCCCTGGAAGGGGCCTGTGATCTTGGCTCTGACGTTGAGTTCTCAATATTTATATCTTAATAAAGGAGTAATTTATGGAAGACATTTTTTGGCAAGACACATGAACCTACACTCTTGAAAACCAACATAATTGTTAAAACTCTTGGGATGAAGATTCAAAGAATTTAGGTCAATGCTCTCACACCCAGGACTCTGATGCCAAATTGTTTAAATATATGTCTCTTTACCAAGATAGCCTAGTAACTGCTAGTGCCCGAGAAGCAATTTTACCCCTTATTTTCTCTTTAATATATACCAATGTAAGTATTCTTAGATTTTTAGGTGTCTAGCTTGCGGTTCTTGTTCAAAAGCCTAGATCTAGAAAGATACTAAATTAAAGCCTTATAAACAAACAGGCCTGCATATAAGACTCTCTGTAAAGACAAAAGTATATGTATATACATACGTATATATATTAGAGCTTGGTGCTAATTACACCAAGATTGTGGGTTTGATCCCCACATGGGCCACTCACTTAAGGGCTGGACTCTATGATCCTTGTGGGTCCCCTCCAGCCCAGAATATTCTGTGAATCTGTGAAATCTATGAACACAGAATGATTCACCTTATAAGCTTGCATGAGCATGTGGATGACTCCAGGGGCACCATGGCACCAGTGAACCAGTCTGTCAGTCTCATTGCTCAGCGATGATGGGTAATTCCCAGATCGGAATTTTTTATGACGCACATAGTCAATGCTTGGCTTCACCAGCTCTGTCAGGGTCTCCTGATCCACATTTGCAATTGGCTGAAGAAAACATAAAAATAAACATCACTAAACACATCAACAGAAGTAGTAACAAATTGCGTATCAACACTTAATTCTACAATCTGTTATCGAGTATCCTACATACGTGCCCTTGATCCAAATACTGTGAATCACATCCTACAGATTTAATTATTGCCTGCTTATTACACCCTTGTGAAGAACATTTTTTCAGTCATGGCAGTGACAAAAATTGGAGCACCAAGTTGTTACCTGTCTTACTGGAGGTGACACAGAAAGACTATGGAAGAACTGAGAACAGAGTATGAAGACTCCCTGACCTCTCTTTGTAAGTTAAAATAGGGAGAATACTTACAGAAAAAAGAGTTTTGTACATATGGTACTCATAATACACACTTCCAAACATACTGGGTTACACATTCTGTTTTAAAAATAACTATTTCCCAACAAATGAAGGATAGTGTATATAGCTGCACACCTGGCAAGAGATTTATGAAGGTTGAAGTTTTCCATCATAAACATAGCTCCCTGAAGCTATGGGCTATAAATCTGCATTTCCAATTTCAGAAGCAATAGCTACCTCACCAAATATCTAAACATCTTTGTACTACAAACTCATCCTTCAATTGAATTCCTTCAATTGCTCTTAAGAATTTTCTTCCTAGTTTTTTTGCTTAATTTACATCCTTGTCAAATCCTTGTAACTTAAGGTTTAGAAGCCAAGTAACTGTTGTGTCTTCAGTTGATCCTGGTTGGCATTCCCTTCACTACCAGCACATTTTCCACCATTTTAACTGCAGAGCTCTCTATTTTTACATAATCTATGTGACTTCTGGAATTTCTGCAAGCTGTGGGAACAACCACAGGCACTGGAGCCTATAGCAGCCTAATAACTGAGCTTATTTTTTTAAATAACTTGTCTTTATTACTGATTCAATATCATACAATTCCACTGTTTCCCACCAGCTCCAGCAGATTTGTATTCAACAGGGGAGCACATTCCTACAATTCAAAGTTTGACAGCCAAATTAAAGAAAACTTTCAATAGCTGTATTTTGAGTAACCTGAAGAAACCATAAACCCCTATTTCCCCTAAGCCAGAAAATCTCTGCCAGACTTCTATCTACCAGGGCCCTCAAGCAGACTCCAGCTCTACGCTTTTCTGAGTGGAACAGAAATGTTCATGCTGCTCATCAGAAGTACACCTGAATACAGAACAGCTTGTCATGAAAAACACCCCAAAGCTAATCAGCCCTCACTCAGAACCCTTCCTATGAGGTAGGGAGGCTTCACAGGAATGTTTGTTTTGAGGCTCTCCATTCTGCATGGCACTCCTGCAGAAGAAGGCAAAGAGGATGGGCACCAGCAATAAATGCCTTCAGTCTTGAGCTGTGCAAGGCAAGCTCAGCCCAGCGAGGAAATCCTTAGGAGGTAAATCCAAGAAGAGCAGAGCTCTTGACAAACCTCCTTACCTTGTGCTTCCAAGAAGCTTTGAGTACAAGTGAGTTTTTTGTCCAAGCTGCTAAGGTTCCCAGCACTTACTTCAAACAGTTAAAGAGTGACCTATAGGTGTGTGTCCTGAATCTCTGGCCAAGAGCAATGACATGCAAACAGACACTTTCACTTCAGGGTTAGTAAAAGGACCTTGGAGTAGGGATTTCCTACTAGCACTTCAAAATTCCCCCTTTACCTCCTGGATGAGTTATTTAACATGGCTAAGCTCTTACTCTTCCAGTAGCCTGTAAATAACCCCAGCAACACGTGCTTTCTCCAGTTTAAGAAGTATTTGGACAATGCTCTGGGCACATTGTGTGATTCTTGGGGTGTTCTGTGCAGGGCCAGGAGCTGGACTTGATGATCTTGATGTGTCCTTTCCAATTCAGCATATTCTGTGATTCTATGATATAGGTGTCAAAAAGGAATTAGCCTCAGTAACCTTCACATCTCAGGTGCGATGTTAAACACCTTTTTTTTCTTATTAAATAACCACTCAACAAACCATCTCTTGAATTCTTTGATGAAAATACAGCAAAATTCACCCCATTTGGTGTGGGAGGGATGGGGAAAGGATGGGACTCTGATATGCCATCTACTTCTGCAGTGGATGACTCAATTTTGCATGACTCACAATATTTAACATACAGTGAAAAGATGGTAATCTAATGCTGCATAAACAATGCCTTTCTGGTAATTCTTAAAAGCAGCAATTACATGTAAAGGAAAAATAACTAGGATTTTAATATGTAGACAGAATAGCTTCTGCTCAAATCAAAAAGCATTGTGCAATTATTTCTGCTATGAGCCTTAAATAGTAAATGAAGGATAGAGCCTTTAAAGAGCCTTCTTCAGAAGACTAGATGTTTCTCTGAAACTCAAGCACTACCAGGGGAAGAAAAATGGAAGCCAGAAAGTTGAAGGAAGCAGAAGGGGGTGGACAACCTTGTTGAAGAAAGCAGTAGGTAAAGATAGGAGCACAGTAAATCAGAGCAGCCTAAGGCCCCAGTGGGATGGTCGCTGCAGAAAATGCATGTAGTGAGGTTAAGACACACCCCAGGTAGCAGAGCAGTAGCTACTCCTATAGCAAAGTCAGTTGGTTTAACCACAGCTGCTGGTGGAAGTGGTGTAAGGTAATCTTAAACGCAGCATTTTGGCTAAGCAAGGAATGGCTGAGCAGTGGCAGCACCAAATACCAGCTCAATTGCTTCTGCAGAGAACATTGGTACACAGCTGCAGACTGTAAGGATGTACAGTCCTTCCATTTGCCTGAAGAAAACTCATTCTGCATGAGCTGGGAAGGAAATTGATATTTACAAAGATGTACAGGCTGGCAGTGGCACCTTCAAAAACCAGAAACAGGTGCAATGAAGTTTTGCAGCTCTATGGCAATCTTCTATAATGAATCTTAAGGCTCTTTTCTCAGGCTGTAGAAGTAAGATATGTAAGTCTGTTTGGAAAAACACCATAATCCTATTGCAAATCTTAGGGCAGGGGGAATTGATCTAAGTGTGGGAAAGAGGAGGTTTACAGAAGAGAGGAATCTCACTAAGGAAAACAGAAAGAGGAAAGCAGGAGTCATAAATACACTAAAAGAACATCAGACTTTTGTGTGAGAAATAGGGGAGCTAAGGAAGAAGAAAAACATCTAAATAATAAAAGCATACTGAAGACTAATATGTGATTAACGATAGTCTTCCAAAAGCACCAAGACAGTGGGGAAAAAAAAATCACTAGAGAAGTGAGGAAGGGAGGCATCAGCAGTGCAATCATTTAAAAACAGCAAAAAATTGAAGAGTGATGGATAGTAAGTGAATTTTTAGCTGTTCTAATTGCAGGCACCAGAAGAAGTAAGTATGAAGATAAGAGAAAGAACTTCACTGTCTTCACTGAGGACAAGAAACTGGACTCTGAAAAGCTGGTGCTCTGAACCACAACTCAAGAGTTAATTCATTCTAATGTGATATCCTAGTTACAGTTTTTCATTCTAATGTGATAATATCCTAGTTACAGTTTTCTGTTATCAAAGCCTTACGCAGCATCTCTGCACAGTTCTGTGCCTCAGTCTAACTCCAAATTGTGAGACTCTGATCCAGCACAACACTGCACATGCATGAAAACTGAAGATAAGATCCTGTGATGCAAAACAAAAAAATCACTGCTACTTCACCCCAGCCAGCAGAAGATGTTCTTACCTGCATGAGCATGTAATAGATCCCAGCCACTCCATGGGCTGCTCCAACGTACTGCTTCCTGTGCCACTGGTACAACAGAGGACAACGGTCTGTTTTCCGCTCCTCTTTTGAAAAGTTTTTCCCCGACTCAATAATAGCATCTATTACCTAAGAAAAAGAACACACCTGATCACCTGTGTTGCTTACTTTGATTCAGAGGGTTTTCTTCCACATGACTAAATCCACAAGAAACAATAAGCCACAACACAGTGGTAGGAAACAATTTTCAATTCATTTGGATTTGAGTGTTGAGGAAGAAAAGGTATTTTCCTTAATGATGAAATCACTACTATTTTAAGAGTAGAAATTTAATCTATCAATATTTCTAATTACTTCTTTTCACCCTTGGCTCCTCTGGTTCTGGTATCTGCAGAACAGTCATGCATGTTCTCCACATTGAATTCCCTTTCTTTTGACTTAAGATACTTCCACACTTCTGTCTTAAGGTTTTGGGGTTTTTTTGTATCAATGTCTCAAGTGGCCAAACCTAGTTACATATTGACCTATTTCTGGGCTGGACACAGATCCACCCACACTGGCCTGTCCCAGCCCCAGCTGGGCAGTAGGGAAAGTGGGGAAGAGATGGGATGGGCAGATGAGAATGGATTCCCAATTCTAGGTCCCTCTTCTCTCCAGCATCCCTGTCTTAAATTGTTTGAAATATGAACGAGAGTGATCCCAGTTCAACCTCACTGATACTGTGATGCTGGAGAGAGAAAAGTGTCTTACCTCTTTAATAACAGACTGTGGGACAGTGTCTGGACCGATTTCAGTATTCAGGTACAGCAAGGCATACAGGTAACCTGCTCTGCCATAGAGCAGCTCATCTGGAAGTTCAGAATCCGTGCTGATGACAGTCCTTTGGAGTTGCAACAACCTGCATCAGACAAGGATGGTGGTGAGAGAGAGTATCTTCCGTGGAAGATGGCTTGTACAATGCACGCTGGATTGTGCATTGTACAAACTATTGATCCAACCAGAAGCAGAACAAATGGTGAAGCCCCACCACTCCCCTTCAATCAGCCCAGTCCAGCTGGCTGCCAGGTTTACAGGCAGGAGCTCTGCATGCCTGCCATCTCGGAGATGGGAAACTCTGAGCCAGAGCCAGGTCAGTATCAGCACAACTGTCAGGATTTTGTGCAGACAGAAACAGATGCAGGATAGGAGATGAAGAAGCCCAGAGAGCTACTTCAGCAAAGACAGAAACCTCCTGGAGTCTCTGGGAATTTCATCAAAGTGAGGAACACTTAATTGTCCGTGTTTAGGAGGGGAAAAAAAACAAACACACAAAAAACCCCAGTATTGCCATTCGTCATTCCCTCTACTAAGAAAACACATTGTCTCAAACATTTATCACCTCAGTTTTGAAAAGGACACTGCTATAAGGCACAAGTGTTTTTCTTGCCTTTAGCAATGAAAAAACAAGAAACAAGAAATGCTGGCCATCAAAACTCTCATTTTCTCCACAATGACTCTCTGCTAATGCTCTACCAGACTATATTAGCAATGAGGTGAGGATCAGAGATCTGTTTTCTGGCCACTCCCTCCCTGTCTCTTCTTATCTTTTTTGATTAAACTGATAATTAGATGAAACCATGGTGATGATCACATTTTACATTGGGGGAGGGGCAACAACAATCTGGATTAAGACCAAATTCAATTCCCAGATTCCCCCAGCTGTTATTTCTCAGGAGAAATGTTAGCATTAATATCATGCCATAGCAAAACCACTGACCTCAATCATGTGTTTATGCTGTCCCTGCTTAATACTAGGGAAAAGCTACTCAGAAAAAACAGTTTTTATCTCCTTTCTCAGAACTATACTTTGGGTTTAGAATTAAATTATTTTCTTCTAAATTGTCCACTATTAAGTTTTATTGTTGAACTCATACAACTGAACAAGGCAAAAAGTTGCAAGTAAAATCACAGATTTTATTTTGACATCTATAATGTACCACTCAGCTGGTGTCAGGTATATATTTGTAAACAAAAACATTATAAAATAAACAATCAAACTAAACTTCTTTCCACTACTCTTCATAGAAATTACTTTCCAAGGAGGCAAAACACTAGAAGATTTACTGCTAATCTCATTTTGCTATACTCATGGTTCTTGCCTTACAGCAACACAGCTTTCTGAGCTGCATTCAAAATAACATGCCCAAGTTTACTGCCATCTGTAAAAGAAAAAAACCCCAAACCTAACATTCTCTTCAAAACTGAAATATTCATTCAGGAACAGCATCAGAGATTAATCACACTAGGATTCTAGTCTAGAAAGAGACCAATTACATTTCCAAACATAAACCAGAATGGAGATGAGGACATAAGCCTCGTTGCAAATTCTGCCAGCCTGAGGTATGCTGCTAGACAGCTAGCAGGTAGACTGTGGTGCTGAATGCAAACCCCACAGGGTTCCAGGGCTTCCAGCCCTTGCTGGCATAGCAAACTGTACCAGCAAAGGCACAGTCAGCTCTCTAATGAAGCCCATCTAAATGGGATTTCTTGAGACATTTGTTCCATTTAGATTACTTTAAAAATGGCTAGATTTTTTTCAGGTCACCCATCATATGCCTTTGACCTAATTAAATCTCTTGCCTTTACAAATTTGCTCCTGCAAATACTTCCTCTTTGTTATATTAAATTTTTGTTACATATCAATCCCATACACCGTGTTTCTGTCTGGCTGCTTCCAGATCCTGCAGCGCACACGTTTTGTAATGAATCTGCAATTAAGACCCACTCCTTACAGAAAGTATCACATGCTGCACAAGCACTACATATTGCCAATGACAAGCGTGTGGCTTTTGTTAAATGTCACTTCAAATGTGACAAAATCAGAACGCGTGTGCACTACAGATATGCCCAGGACATCCTGTCCTAACAGCGATAGAGGACTCAAGATAACGCACTAAAAATGAATCAAGTGCAAGCCAGCTTTAATAAAGATAAAGCCTATTTTGTATTCTTGTACTGAAAACTTATAATGGGAGAAAGTGCCCATTCTTTAATCCTGTCCTCTAAAATTTTACTTGCAAAAGTTACTGAACCAATGCTCTCTGCAAATGAAGGGCAGCCACTTACTTGGCAACACATTCTTTAGATTCACTGTCATTTTTCAGTTTGTGGTAAACCACTGCACCCACTGCTAATGGCCCAGCATCACCACAGAGGAAAGTAACTCTTCTGCCATTCAGATTGCGAAGGATTCTCTTCACATAATCAAGAGATCGCTGCAAATGGCTCTGGTTTTTCGTGACACGGTACAGTTGCAGATATAAGAGGGCAATACCTGAAATAAACACAAGAAAAAGAGAGAGTTTCACTTACATTTCTTTCTAAGTGTATCATATTCCCCTCTTTGGTGCCTCTGAACCAGTAACTCAAATGTGAGCAGGTATTTTGGCAATAAAAACATGTCAGTCAAGGGTCCTAGCTTATGCAGCGTGAAGTCACTGGGCCACTATTTGGATGATATTTCAACTGGATTGTGGCAAAAATAAAAATTATCAGACTAAAGCCAATAGTAGCATCTCAATTTACAAAAAAAACCAGAGAAAACTCATGACACAGGCCTCTACACTCAGCAAACTGTACTGGGTTTGCATAGCCGAGCTTCGGTAGCAGCGGGCTACAGGGGTGGCTTCTGTAAGAAGCTGCTGGAAGGTTCCTCCGTGTCTGGCAGTGCCAATCCCTGGTGGCTCCAAAGGCTGATATGCCACTAGTCAAGGCTGGGTCAATCAGAAATAGTTGTAATGCCTCTGTGATAACAGATTTAGGAAGAAGAGTTAAAAAAGTTATTGTGCAGCTGTAATTGCGGCCAGAGAAGAGCAGAGTGAGAACATGTGAGAGGAACAACTTTGCAGACACCAAGGTCAATGAAGGGAGGAGGAGCTTCAGGCACTGGAGCTGAGATTCCTCTGCAGCCCATGGAGGACCACGGAGATCCACCTGCAGCCCACGGAGAAGACTCATGGAGCACACCTAAGAGGAGGCTGTGACCTATTGGAAGGAGGCTATAATCCCTGAGGAGAGAGCACCCAGCACCCTATGCTGGAGCAGCTTGTGGTTGAAGGATTGTACCCCATGGAGGAGTGACCCATGCTGCAGCAGTTTGCAGACAGCTGTTGCTTGTGAGATGGACTCACACTGGAGAAGTTCATGGAGAACTGTCTCCTGCAGGAGGGACCCTGTAGGGGAGCAGGGGAATGACTCTTCCCCCTGAGCAGCAGATAAAAAACATGGGCGATGAATTGACCATAACAACCATTCCCTGTCTCTCTGTGCTGCTGGGGGAGGATGCAGAGCTGGGAAGAAGGGAGAGGTGGGAGGAAGGTATTTTGAAGGTCTTATTTTACTTCTCATTATCCTGCTCTGATTTTGTTAGCAATAAATTCAATTAATATCTTTAATCCTAGCCTGCTTTGTCCATGATGGTATTCAGTGAGTAATCTCTCCTGATCCTTATCTCAACACATGAAGCCTTTGTTATATTTTTCTCTTTCCTGTGAGAGACAGGCTTTGCAGGTGCTCTGCATTCAGCGAGCATCAACCCACTACACAAAGAAATCACTGAAGATTCAAAAATTTGAGCTAACAAGCACACGTGTGACTGAGTAAACTAACTATACAATACTCATCTATTATATGCAAGAAGTGACTTCCTACTTGATTTGTAAAAGAATCTTTTGATGAGTTTTGGGATTCAAGTTGCAAAGTTTTTCACAGTCCCTAAAAGTATTTCACAACAAGATTACAAGCTTGTACAAGCAAAGCTGGTTTGTAAAAGCCAGAAGTCAAACCAGGGCTTGGAGAATGCCAAGAGGTACTATCAAGCCTCACTCCACTAAACTCATTACATAGGTTTCCGTTAAAATAAACCAAAACCTTAGAAATAACAACAATGTAGGCTGAAGGAAGTGAAACAAATCCATCTAAGTGGATGTCTACTGGCCACCTGCAAGCATACACATTCAGAAGTAAACCACGTATCTCCAGACCACACTGTAACTCAAACCCATTTCTGAATGGAGAGAGCACTCTCCTAAGCCTCATCCAAAGCCAAGTACACCCAAGGCCCACTTAGCTCACAGAGAGGCTACCTCAGTAGTACAAGAACAGCAGCACCACAAGAGAGGTACATTCTCAAATTTTCCCTGGGCAGGCTCTGAGCAAGCCTTTCTAGGTAAATCTAAGCAGAAGGCTGCAAAGCTTGGGTAGCCCAGTTCAACATCTAGGAAACTTGTGAGCTGTTTACAGGGATTTGTGGAACCCTTTTTTATGCTGCAACAAATGCATAAATATCTTGGCTTGATCAAAGGATGATTAGAAATGTAGCCACGAAGTCCAGTTCCTAGTGTTTCTCAGTGCAACACTCTTAAAATGGCTCCTCCAAGAGGTCTGGCATGTAAAATAATACTTGTGTAAGTAAGATGGACTATGACATGTGTCCTATGATTGCTACATGCCAACAGTAGGTCTTCCAAGATTTTAAAGATGTCTCACAAAATGCAAGCCAGTCCTTACGACTGCACTGCCAACAGGATTTGTCTAGACTTGGTACATAAAAAGCAGGGAAGTTGTTTACAGCACTACTTTTACCTTCTGATTTGAACACCAGCAAAATGCAGCAAAGAGCAAGTTTGGGGGAAAAGTATCTGCATTAAGTATTTTAAAAGCCAGATAATTTAAATACTTTTATTCAGAACCATATCCACAGGAGCCTTGAAAGAAGTTAACAGCTTGGAAAAGATGTAGATGGCAATCCTTCTACAGGATGGAAAAATCCCACACTCATTAGACAACGTCACTTGTTCATCTATATTCCAGTTTCAGCTAATGACGGCTGTGTTACTTTTACCTTATGACTCATTTTCAGCATGCTCTGGTTTATCAGCCATAATTTCAGTTGTCAGTCACTGTGTCAGAACACAGCTCCCCAGGAGCCATTCCGTACTGTCAGCACGAGAAAGCCCACCACTGGAGATCTGCACGCACCCAGCAGCCAGTCACTTTCAGACCCTGAAACACGTCTATCTTTTAAGTCTGAGCTGTCTAAAAGTTCCCCACCCATCCACCCACAGGACCATCTGTACCGAAACATCAAGAAGAAAGCAAAGAAATTTTACCCTTTAATTGCCAGATTTTAGCCTAAGGATGGATGAAGGCTAGAGAGCTTTTCCATGCTACTCCTCCCCCAAGACATAGAGATAAAAGAGTACATCTCCTCAGGGCACATTTTAAACATGTGGTGCTAAAAGTTTAAGTATGCCTGAAGCTTGAGCTAGAAGAGCAGGAACAGAATTCTATCCAACAGGCCTAGATGGACATGTCCTGGCAACTTGAAGCATAGTGACCACATCAGACATGAAAACTGTAGGCTCTGCCTAAAGGATCAGTGTCCTGGTTTCAGCCAGGATATAGTTAATTTTCTTCTCTGCAGCTACAGTGCTGTGGTTTGAATTTAGTGTGAGAATAACACTGAGAGCACATTGATGTTTTAGTTGTTGCTGAGCAGTGCTGACCCTAAGACAAGGACTTTTCAGTTTCCCATGCTCTGCCAGGGAGCAGGTGCACAAGATGCTGGGAGGGACCATGGCCAGGACAACTGACAGGAACTGGCCAAAGGGATATCCCCTACCACAGGACATCACGCTGGGTACATAAACTGGGAGGAGCTGGCTGGAAGCCACCAATCACTGCTCAGGCATGGGCTGGACTTTGTTGAGCAGGTGGTGAGAAAAGCCATTCTGCATCACTCACTTCTCTTGTGTTTTATCCCTCTCCCCTTTCCATTACAATTGTAATTATTATTGTTGGTTCCATTAAATGTTGTTACTACTATTATTATTATTATTTTATTTAAATTATTTTATTTATTTAAATAAAATTATTTATTATTTCAATTATTAAACTGTTCTTATCTCAGCCCATGGGTTTTATCTTTTTTTTTTTTCAAATCCCCTGTCTACGCAACTATGACAGAGGGGATGTAGGAAGAGCAAGGTGTGAGTGCTCAGCTGTGTGATATTTAGTTGCCAGGTGGAGTTAAATTACACTAATTAGAAGGTCTCATTTACATATGGACAGCATCAGTGATGCAATGCTAAATCAAAAATGGTCCTTAGCAATAACCATCACCTGCACATGCCTAATTTTCTTCATGATCTTCATAGTCTTGCAACCACACCTCTACACATCTCCTCCTCATACAATCATTTTACCATTTTTGTACAGAGTAAGAATAGCCAAACTATACAAATTCCAGATCTGAAGGCTCCAAGCTTCTGGCCACAGAATATATTCCCCCCATCTAGTCTGTGATTAGAAGATTCTGCTACCATTACAGAACTGCTAACTAGTAGCCCATTGAATAGAAAAAGGTGAAAAATAACTCATTTTTAAAAGCAAACTTAAAGAAGCAAGAGGTAAGATAAAAGAGCAGCCTTAGGAAATCTACTCCTTTTGCAAAACAATGATGTCCATATAGAAAAGCCAATTATCATTCTGTATCTGTCTGCTGAAGTCAATGCAAGTTACAGACAGTAGTGATCAAGGCTCCAGGGTTAAAAGAAAAACCAACTCACAAAAATGTAACAGAGTATTTCTGCCACTCCTATGAGAATATCAGAATCTCCTGTGAATAAATCCAATTACATCATTTAACAAATACAATTCATTCAAATTCTAGCTTTCTCACCAGTCCAGCCAGTATAGGCAGAGCAGTCATGTGGATCTGCCGTCTTCAGCCCTTCCTCCATTTGTTGCAGAAGGTCTTTGATTTTTGCCTGGATCCGTTTTAAGAACCGAGCGTTGACCTGAAAGCAGGAGACAGGGAATGAGCCAGAAAAGAAACAAATTAAAGAATCCAAAGTGCCTGCTCCACTTCCTTGTTTGGGAAGAAAACCAAACCAAACCCAAACAAAAAATAATTAGGAAATAAATAACACGCACAGCAATCAGCAGTATCAAAGTGGTTCATCTTAAGTGTGTCTCATGTAAATGCATTCTGGCTACATTTTAGGGTAAGTTACAAGTATCTACATTAGACAAAAATTACCTGTGCATTCTTTGAAGTCACACAAAGAGCAGCTATAGACACTGTGACAGTATGTAATTCTAATCAGGGTCCTAGTACCAAGACCATGTTATGGACAAGCAGCACAAGCCCTGTGTTATAGATGCTTGCTCTCATCACAAGGTCCCTGCACACCCTTTGCAGCACTACAGAGCAGGAAACAGCCCAAGGAAGACAAATGTTCATACTCAAGACAATCAAGTCAAAGAAGATGACTCCAGCTCAGCATCTTCAGCTCAAGCATGAAGGCAGAGAAACATGTCTTCGATTTTACACATTGCTTGCTTTTACTTTTGAAAAAAATATTTATATAGAAGAAATGCATGAAATATAACGGGATAGTTTACTCTTGCCAACATTTCTCTCTCATTATGCACACTTTTAGGGAAGATATGTTACTGATTAATCCTTAAAGCCTAAGGAACATGGAAATTAGCACAGTAGTAAGGTAAGTTCTTGCCTGACTGCAGCACATCCCAAAAGTGTGGGGTTTGGATAAATTACAGGTCCTGAATGCCAGCATGCAACTGATTACTCAAGATGTACCACATTTTGTACTCTTCAGAGTGGAATTTCAAATAAACATCAGTGATTTCAAACATCCATTGAACAGATTCAGAAATCAGAAAGATTAGAAGAATAGCAAAAGGCTTCTGACACACCAGAAATCTCCAGGGTCAATAGTTCAAATCCATTTAAGGATATAAATGGTAGGATAGGAAGGGAAAAGGAAAACTGTGCCATTATATCTCACATTGAACATGTATCATTCTAGGAACAAGCTAGAGACACCTTAACCTTCTCCAATATCTCTAGAAATAGCAGCCAAACACAGTAGGCATCTGAAGCCTGTTACTCTTCAGCTTTAATATGGTACTAAGCACCTTTCTGTTAGGGAACTGTATTGTGCATCCACATCCCGACTACCACCCCACCACCATCCCTTTTTTGACTAGTTCAGTGAGGTCTCAACACAAAGGGAAACCTTCCCCAAGGACAGGGCTTCTCTTCTTCAAAAGACAGCTATGCCAATGCTAAGGCATATGGTGAAACAGCATGAGGATATTCACGTGGATGCATCCAGGCATAGAGCTCAGCTTATCTGACAAGAGTGAACTAAGGCTTCAGACTCCCCATTTATTTACCTACTGCATATCACAATCATGCTGGTTATCTTTTTGTTCTGACAATACACCTGCTGTTACCAAATCAGGATATTTTATATCGAACATCAGATTAAATTACTTAGAGGTAGGAGGGGAATACTAGGACATCAGGATGCCTGGGTTCTGCATTGAAAGCTCAGTCCCATACAAATAATTTAGCTCAGGTTGGTAATCCTTCTGTCTAGAACACAAATTGTAACTTACTTGTCTTGGTTCGGTGCTTGAAAAATCACAGATTAAAGCATATTTTAATGAATATTTTTATAATTATCTGTAAACCCAAACAAAGCTACTCCCAAGCTTATGTCAGTGTGAATAGGTCGTAAGTGGCAACGAAGTTTTCTCAAGCTATCTACTCCTCTACCACTGCCTCTCTTTTTTTCTGGTTGCTCTGAAGCTTTCACAACCTAGTACTGTCACTGATCATTTTATAAGATTCCCCTATAAGCTTCTAACAGATGCTTACATGCACTAGAATAAATTAATAACATGAAGAAATTAATGTTGAAAGGTGGCTTTAGAAGATCTAAAAACTTCCTTCAAGGAATCTTAGGGCAGCATTACAACTGAGCCTAACACACACACTTGTGTGGAGCATAGACTTATTTTCATCAGAAGCACATTCATCTCATGAGGACGTTTCCAGATGGCATTCAGCCTTTTCTGCAGGTGACTTGTTATTCCTGTAGGGACAAACAAAAACCAGGAAGCCTGATCTCTGATATCCAGTAGCACATTTACTTCTGGTTCACAAAAGACTGGGTGATAGCAGGAGCTGAAGAGTAACTAGAAAAGGCTCTCTACAGGAATTCAACTGCTGTATTACTCCTCTGCTGCTGCAGAAAGAACAACCACTATCATCCCAAACATTGCTGAAGTTTTATATTGTCAAAACACAAAAAAAGAGAGCTCATTCCTCATTACACCAAATAGAGCCTTGTGCTATACCGGTTATGGTAACTAAAAAGGCTCATTATCAGCACAAAAATAATGCAGAAAAAAATAAGTATCTTGGTTTGGAAATTAATGGTTTTGTTATTTATTTGAAGCATATCACTTTCTTCATTGCAGTGAGACAGCAGGCAAAGCTACATCCCAAAACAAAGTCTTCCAAAGCCAACAAAAATGTAAAGAACGTAAGTACTTATGTAACATCACTCACCTTTGGCAGTAATCACAAGAAGTCTAAATTATGTTGTCCTTGTTAGCAATATGTTTCCACTATCTGCTTTCTTTCATTTGTGGGGTTTCTAAAGAGAATTTAACTCATCTTCTGTAAATTCAGCACTAGAGCTACACAACCACATTAGAGCACAGTGCTAATAGCAGCAAGGTCATGGGTTTGATCCCCAAATGGTCTATTCACTTAAGAGTTGGACGCAATGGTTGCTATAGGTCCATTCCAACACAGAATATTCTGTGATTCTGTTATTATAAAAAATACATCATGATGCAAATAAAAGTCTCCTAAAAACCCCAAACACTTCACTTATAGTCAACATTATAATAACATACCGATTCTTACTGACCATAGCAGACATATACAGCTTTACAGCCATGGCGCTAAAACAAACAAGAACCAAGAGCAGATGAGGCAGTAAGCAGCTGCTACGTATGTATTGTATATCATGATTTCTGCTAGGTAGGAGAAGTCTGTAACTTTAAAGTCTTGCATGCGCATTTGAACCAAATATCATAATGCTGATCTAAGTCTAACAATGCAACCCTGAGGCCTCATGGCACTCCTTTTGTCATTAAAAGTAACACTCTCATTTGACAGACAGTGGATGAGTAATCTCATTTGTATCTGTCAAAGACATTCAGATAGCCATGTGTTGTTTAAAAACACCTCTTGGCATTTACTTGCTCATGACATCTATGCTAAGAACTTGTGCAGTCACAAGCAGGGCAATGGAGACCTGAGCTCACAGCTTCCTCACAAGTTGCCAATGTACCAATCTTTCTTGCCACCACCAGCTCCCAAAACAACCGTCTCACTTTTAACCCTATTTTAATTCATCAGCTTTTGGGGGACTGATGCTATGTGCAAAACCAGACTGCAGAAGTAAGCAACTGATTCTGCAGAAGCAGAAAGGAGACGACCTAAACACACTTGTGCAACCTACCAATACAATTTTATTTCACCTCACTTTGTTGGTGGTGATGTGTAGAACAGGACACATGGTGCTGTGTTGTCTTTCAGCCAAAGTACATTTCAAAGAGAAGAAAATACAGCTCAGATTGGTACTGCAGCAAGAACTCACTCAAAAACCATAGAATATCGCAGAAAGGACACGACAGATATTGGCAAGGAAGAATGGAGTAGGGGAAAACTCACAGCTCAGCTGAAGAGAAGAATCCTGGCTGTACTGAAGTCATTGGGAACGTTGCCTGTACGGGAGCCAGGTTTCACACCCATGCATTGGAGCATGGGTCTATTGAAGCAGGATGAGCTCTCATGCTCACCTCCACAAGTTCCTGCAAAAGCAGACCAGAAGGGATGGCAGTAGGAACCCATATGCAGATCCTAGCAAGGTCTGCTAGGAGCTGACCAGCCTTTTTGTACAGAAGAACAAGTTCTACTTTATTTTTACCGAAGTCAAAAGACTCCTACACCTCCAAGAGCAGCGCTTTCTTCTCTGAAAGTACCAGATACTGTTCAAGCTCATCACCCAGCCTCTGAAACACTGAAACAGTTCTCTGATACTTCTCAGACAGGTCCTCCAGAAACAACTGTCAGTTCTGCAAAACCACATGCCTAATAAACCCTTTGAAACATTGCTGCCTGTAGAACACACTGCGCTGTTTTTCAGTGATCTGTCACTTAGTGCCATACATGTGATAATGGAGGAAAAAAGTAAAAAAACAAAAAAAGTAAAAAAAAAAGTAAAAAGAAAAAAAGAGGGGGAGGGGAGGAAGAGATAGAAAAATCAATAGCTGTAGGCAAATTCTTACACTGCTACAAATGCCAGCTTAGCAATAGGCTTTAAAAACAGTGATCACCCTGTCTCAGAGGATATAAGGACATGAAAAACATCATTAAAAGGCAAACATTCAAGTAATAGAAAGAACCACTTAAAGCATGTGAGAAATAAGAAGACTGTGTCTCTAATGCATCTGTGTGTGAAAAAAGTTATATGTTTCATTGTATATAAGAGCAAAAACCCCAAAGCTTAAAGATCTAGATCATCACAAAGAATCATCAAAAAGCTCCAGATTATTGGCAACAAAAATAAACATGATTAACAGATATCCTGTGTTTTGGCAAATGGAAACTGTTAAAGCAAAAGAGCAATACTGAAAATCGCTGGTCCTCCAGGTAGCCTAACACCAGCATGCTACTTCTTGAAAGCTGAGTAAATAGAAGTCTGCTGTAAGTGTGATTTAATGTCACTCACTACACAGAAGTCTCTGGCCCAGCTGTGACATTTTTAGGTGGTCCTCAAGTTGCAAAAAAAGATAAAACCTCTACCAGTTCTGTCTAAATTACCTCAATGCACAGAGAGCAGACATATCCCACATATTGAGCTTGACAGCAGATCAGTGCAGCTAGACCCAAATAAAATTTATTTTCACCAGGAAGCAAGTATGTGCTATTGCACTTGCCCACACAACTAGCTGGAGTAACAACTCGTTAACATGCAGGTTTGCAAGATAAAACTGGAAGCTGATGAAGAGTGGATGGATGTGAGACAATTTAATCACAATTTGGGGGTTTCATTTTACAAAGTATTTTCATTCAGAACTGGTTGACTAAAACCAAACAGGCTTAACTCTATGGTCACCTCCTGAATGGCAGGAGAAGCTTTCACTACAAAAACATCAGAAAAGCCCTAAGTAGTGTTCAGTGCTGATCTGTGCTGTAGGAAAGAAGCAACAGTTCTTCCTTTCGGACTGTATACAACTGCCAGGAGTTAGCGAGGGACAATGAAGTACAAAAAAATGGTTTTCAGGCTCAGTTTTGACCAAGACTCTCAAAAAGCAAAGCAAATTTTCCTTCTGAAGAATCACAGAGAATACTGCAAACCTGCCGCACTATATTAGGAACAGTGAAGCACGACGCAGACTCTCTAGCTGGGCTGTACAAGAGAGCAAGTTTTATTATTACAGATCTTTCAATGAGGTGAAACTCTCATTGGTCATTAACACAGCATCATCACTGGACAATTGGAACACCACCCCTTGACTGTTTCTTGTAAGTAAACAAGGATCCAAACAACACCTGCAAAGGTTGTTTTCCTTTCTAAGGACTGTGTGGATTCCTCCTTATGATTTCCCAGGCCACACTTCTCAGGTCAGTCTAAGAAAGTTATGTGACTTGGTTTCACACAGGCTCAAGCTAATGCCTGAAGCTTAAAAATCTCTTATTTGACCATTGTCAGTTCCCACACAAGCCTTTTTTGTTTCAGAGTCCCCTGTGAAAATAGCATATGCCCGAGTTGGGATGCCAAGAAATTATCAAAAAAGTAACAAGCTCAAGAAATGCAGCTATATCATCCCACATCTCTGGAAAAAAGTGGGAAGAATTATTTACTGGCTTTGGAGATTGAATTTTGCCTCCAGTGCAATAAGTTGTATAAATCCCACTAGTATAAGTTGCTGCTGAGTCAGTCCCAGAACAGAGAACTTGCTGCCAGTGAGACCAGTAAAATGCCCTGAAAATTTTAAAAAAAAAAAAATTAAACCAAATAAAACATCCAAAACCAAACAAACTAAACCACTCACAAAACCAAAAAACAAAGGGAGAAGACAAGTGAGGCTATGACAAAAACCCATAAAACATACATACATACATACACATATATATACACACATATATTTTACAAAGAAGGAAGACTGAAAGCCACATAGAGGAATTACCAGAGTAACAGGAGACTGAGAAAGCATTAGGAAACACTACTAAATCACCCAAATTATAAATCTAAGTAGATACTCTATATCACCATTAATACATATTTGCCAATGAGCACCATTATCTTTGAAACAGGTTCCCTGTAAGGAGTCCCCTGCAAAGCCTAATAAGGTACCGCATACACTTTTCAGAACATACCACTTTTTTCTAATATTCTCAGAGCACCGTAAGTCAGAAAAAAACTCATAAAGAAAGAATTTGCCTAAAAAAGAAGTTAAAGTTTGGGCATTCTAGTGACCAAGCCATGGAGGTTGAATCTAATTTTGCTTCTGTCTTGTGACTCCATAACAAATTCAAATAATCTTAAAGTGAGGGCTGGGATCGTGTTAATTTCTCGATGACAAGGATGCTTCTCTTTTTGGCACAACCACAAAATCCACATCATTGTCTAGGCTTCCACCTTCCTTTGGCTGAGCAGATAATATCAGGCTGACTTTTTTTCCCATGTCACTGGCCTGTAGTCAGTGTGAAGGAAAATCCCAAATCACACCTGACTATTATAAATGTAGGCACCAGGCTGTGGTGGCTCCAAGGACAGTGGGCAATAGGTCCTCGAACAAGCCATCACCACCCCTCAGCAGCAAGCTCTCCTCACCCTTTTCCTTCCCAGGAAATCCTTCAGAGCTTTCTAACTCTCTTCTACTATACTAGGGAACTAAGAACTAGGGAGTGTTCTTTGTTATGAGTCTATTAATTTTTCTGCTTCCTCTGATCATGTACATTTCCATTTTGAAAATTTTTGGACCGGCCACTTTGAGATAGTATCTGTAGGTAACTTTTTAGGCTAAAGTATCTCTGTGGGGCCCACACGAAAAGGAAAAAGGCTACAGGATATACATTTAAATAAAAGATTTATCACTTATTAAACAAAGGTTTACATTTAAAATTATGTTTCTTATTAATCTAGAATTAATGCTGTCTGGTGAATTATTACCTTGGCTTTCTCAGACAAGTTACAGAAGCAATTTAAGTTCCTGATACTTTAATGGTGAAGAAATCTAGTCATGGAAACAGTGAATTTCAACTACATGAGCCGAGCCCACACAGATAGCTGCAGTGTTTACTGTGACTATTTATAAGAACGCAAATCAGCATCCTCAAATTCTGTTTCTCCTACTCCCATACCTTTAAGATTTCTGAACAATATTTTACCCACACACATTTCCATATGCAAAATTTTATCCCAACTGTCTCACGTTTCAGACAATGCCTTGAAGAGCTTCTTGTCCTTTTATCAACCAGGTGAATTTTAGATGCCAACCATGACAGACTAAGAAATCAAATGGATTAATAATGCATTGCCTTCCATGACAACAGCAGAGCCCCGCACACCTCAGGCTGTCATTTACGTGAGTCACTCAGCACTTCTTGCTCCACTCAGCAGCAGATGGGAGGAAGGAATTATGCAGTGCACTGAGGCCTCCTGAAAGATGCTCTCATTTTTAGGAAACCTGTGTGCTTGTATACAGAAATTTACAGAACAGAGTTCATACCCTGTGTAAAGTCCTTTTGCCTTCACTGGGACTTCAGGCAAGCAAAGACATTTCTGTGATGGAATGGGAGCCATTAAATGCAAAAATAAAACACTAAAACATAAACTGAAAGTCACAAACAACAACAACGAAAGCACCCCAAGAGTACCCATCATGAAATCTCACAAAAGCATAGTACCAGAAGTGACAACATGCAAATATTTCAAAGAATATAAATACACATAAATATACTCACAGCTACATTCTAGCCCAGAAATTCGTAACATGACTCCTGAGATTTTACAGATGAAATTTTACAAGAAAATGCACACTTGCTTCTGCCTTCTCCTTCGAAATGCACAGAATTGCTGTAGTTACATGGTTTTAAGACAGTACAGAAGATTTTCAGAAAGATTTTAAGACAGTACAGAAGTTTTCCAGAGGTGCTTTATCCTCCTGAACAAAGCCCAGACACCACCTTTTATCAAAAACACAACTACACAGGTCCTCTAACATATTTTCTGAACACACCTGCAAAATAGCCACTCCTTAACAAGGAATGTCATCTACAAATGATGCCGAGAAAAAACATTTTCACCCATTGTAAAACACCATTCTCATGCATAGGAGAGCATAACAGGCATTCCTAATGTGAACACAGGGCTAGAAATTCTTGACTAACTCATTTCAGTTCTGCCACAGAACAATGTCTCTCAATTTAGATTCATTCAAGAATCAAAGCTGAAGTAAATTAAGAGTTGAACTATTTTGCAATAGAGCTAGCATACTCTAAAACCTAATTTTTAAGGATGTCCATCTTCTTTTGATACTTCACCATTCTTCTTGTTATCTCACTTGAGAAAGCGTTAGTCCATCTAGATCAGTAGTAAATGAGGGAGTATTTTCTCTTTTAAAAAATGGACATGAAGTGTGGGATTTAAAGCAGGTACACAAGAAAGATGACTGGCCTATAAAGGACCTGTTATATTTTTAACCAATTTAACAATAATATATATCTTACAGTGGTTCTGCCATCTCCTCTCTGCCTTTATACTTAAACTCAACATACTTGGATGATTTTTATAGACTAAGCCAGATACAAAAAAACAGAGAAATAACAGCTCTCTTCCACAAGGAAAAAATAATAATTTTACCAACACTCAGCATACTACCAGGGAGTTGTGTACAAAACAAAGCAGATTTCACTTTTGAACCTACTCTTGGCTTTTTAAACCTTCTCAAATGCTCTGCTTTTGACAGCTGCAATTAACTGCAGCAGCTAAGACACTGAAGACCCAATATATTATCTTTTGTGCACTCTGCTTAGCCACGTACAACTTCACAAACCTCAGTCATAAACAAGTCAGTGAAACCCTTCATTGCCTTGGACTGATGGCAAGCTGATGGTGTCCTGCTGGTACTTACAATGGTCAGAGAGAGTGTCCCTCCCACTGTTGGCCATCACCATCCTTGTCTCACTCTGTCAGTAAGTCAAGGTAATTCCATACTGCCACAAGCAGAAAAATACAGAGCTGATATCAACAGCACTCCTTTATTCATCCCAGCATACAATCAAGAGAGCTAGGAAGCTAACTTCCCACCCTCAATGCATTTGTGCATGTAGCAGTGTCTCCATGCAGTGTTTTCCATGCAAAAGATTACAAAGCTGCACAGTATTGAAAGATGAGGCTAAATGACAAGGAAGTCCATATTCTGGCATTCCTTCTGCAGCTTAAGAGGCCTTCTGCATGGTAAGAGGCAAGGCCAGAGAAGCTTCTCTACTTAAAACCTAGGACACTCACAGTATACCAAACAGCAGCACGTGGCATCCAGGAGATAAGCAGAGCAGGAAGACTGCAAACCTTGTGTGACCAGTTCTACCAGGCAGACCTTCTGCGGGCATGAACCGACTGAGAGGTGCCTATCATGGTGCACCTGAACCTATAAATGTGCGTATGTCAGTGAATAAACACGTGAGAACAGTCTAGCTTCACAGCGTCTCAGGTAACAACCTGAGAACAAACTCTTTTCTAGATGGGCGCTCATCTTTTCCATTCCCTTAAGCACTTTCTCCGGTGAAACTCGGGCAACTTGTGCAGACAACTTCTTCTGAGACACAGAACCACCGTGGTAAGAGCAGCTATTGCTCCTTACATTATTCTATTACCTCAAGCTGAGGCTTCACGTTCACTTCCGTACCGGAATAAAACAAACAGCCCGCACTAAGAGCCACTGCTGCCGACTCCGAGCCGTGCGGCCGGGCTGAGCTCCCGCTCCTTCCCTCAGTTCACCCCGCCGCTCCCTCTCCTCGGGCGCCCCCGAGGCCTCGGCGGCCGCCCCGAGCTCGCCCGGCGCGCAGGCCGCGGGCAGCCCCACCGCCCCCGCCGCCGGGCCCGCGCCCCGCCGGAGCCGCCCCGGGGCGGAACCTCGGCCGCCCGCACCGCGGGGCCGCCGCTGTCGCCGGGAGCGAGCGACCCGCGGGTGAGGCCGGGCCCGGGGTCCGGGACGCGGCGCCTGCCCGCCGCCCGGGACTCACCTTCCCGTCGGCGCCGAAGGGGAGGGACTCCTCCTCCGCCGGAGGCTGCAGCGCCCTGTCCCGGTGGGCGTCCGCCGCGCTGGGGGCTGCCACGGCTCCCTGGGGCTGGTAGTCGGGGTAGGGGTTGGCGAAAGCCCGCTCCTCCATCTCCGCTTCACCGCCCAGCTGCAGCTTCAGCCTCTTGGACATGCTCTCTCCCATCTCAGCCGGCCCCCGGCCCGCCTCCCCGCACGGCGAGCCGGCGGGGACACACTCCGCCCCGCAGAGCGGCGCCTTTGCAGCAACGCGAGCGCCGCGGCCGCCCCCGGCAACAGCTGCCCCCGGCTACAGCAGCCGTGCCGCTGGGGCTGGGGCTGGGTCAGGAGGGCGGCTGCGGTGACAGTGCCCGCGGCCCCGGGCCCATCGGGGCCGCCCCAGGGCGGAGGCGCCGCCGCCCCGACCCCGAGCCACCGAAGCCCAACTTTGGAAGGCGAAAGGGAAAGCTGCGACGCCGCGGCTCTGCTCGGCGTCCCTGTCAGCCGGGGCGGGGAAGCGCCGAGCGCGGCGGCATCACAGCCTGCACAGGGGCAGAGCGCGGCCGGGGCCGCGGCCGGGCCCCCCCGCGGGAAGAGGCAGCCCGCCCGCCGGCGCAGGCTGGGTGGCACCGCTGCAAAGCTCGTCCCAGCGCCTCATCCTCCCCCGCCGGGGCGTCAGTGCCTCGGGCTGCTGCTGCCGCCGGCAGCACGCCGGGCGGCGGAGCGGGGATGCCGCCGGCTCCTCCCGCCCGTCCCCGCGCGGCGGGGCCGAGCCGCCGCCCGGCGCATCTCAGAGGAGCGGCAGCAGCAGCAGGAGGGGCACGGACAGCCCCAGGAGCAGGCAGTACGCCACCAGCTCCTTCGGCCGGCTCATCCGCAGCCGCCGCCGGGCCGCGCTCATCCGCTGGCAGCCCCCGCACCCGGCGCGCCGGCCCCCGGCCAGCCCCGGCGGGAGGGAGGGACGCGCTCCTCGGCTACCGCCCGGCGGGGACGGCACAGCCGGCGGCGACCGCCCCTCAGCCGGCGAGAGGAGGCAGCTCCCCGGGGAGAAGGGGGGTGGTCTCCTTCCCTCGGCCCGCCCCCGGGCTGTAATGTTGGCCTGAGCGCGCTCACCGTTCTGCGGACGGGGAGCCCCCTCCGACAAGCCAAAACGTGCTAGAAAAACACCCCCAAGCCCCCCAAAAAGACATCAGAAAACCTCACAGCCCTGGAGAGGGCTGGCGGAGCTGGGTGGGGAAGGCCCTTAGCGATCGGCGGTGACGGCTGGACGTGAGGGTGGGATCGCATCCCACCTGGGGAGGAGCAGCGTCTGGATCCCGTGTGGATCACGCGTTTGTGTCTCGGATCCAGACCTGGGAGGGGGGGGCTGAATGCCAGGGCACTGTGTCACCATGGATTTAGTCCATCGTCTTATGACACCTTCACTTTAAGCTAGGAGAAGTGCTCCAGATGAGAGGGCACTATACAATCATCGAGGATAAATCTTTTCTATTCGCAAATAAATGGTACATACTGCCGACATAGTCATAGCCTCCAGGAATTGATACTGCGTACTAAAACATCGCTGTGTAGAGCGAGCCGGCGGAAAGCCTGCAGTCCGGCCAAACACTGCACACAGTATTGTGTAAAAATACAGTCGCAGGAGACCTCATTATGCCATGAAATATTTACTCCGAACTATGCCATTCCTTTTTGCCAGTAATTGTAAGTCAGACGGACCATAAAGCATTAATTCAATAACTGGCACAATAGTGCAGACTTATTGATCTTTAGTTTTATGCATTGGGTAGTTTTATTGCTATCAAAATACATATTCAGTGCATAAGATTAAATATAGATGACATCTGTCCTGGCACTGGTTTCAGTTTACATTTGTTTGTAGCAATATACATGTGAATAAATGGGACATGTCTGTTGCTTTGTCATAGGATATGAATTTGAATTAATACTTGCTTCATTGCTTTTTATTTTTATAAATTGAGCTGATGACAAAGCAGAAATTCTAAACAACCTGTCTGACAAGAAGTACCTTGTACTTGCTCTGGAAGCAAATATAACCAGTCACTTTAAAAAATTAGAGTAAGCTATAAAATATCCTCTTCTGTGATAATTAAAAAATCACTTTATGCATCATGTATTCTTTAATGGGTAAGTCTTTTGTGCTGTACTGCAGTGCCTGAAAACGTAAATGCAGAACCTTTTTAAAGCATCTCTTGTCTGAGTAAATATTTCAAATAATATGTTTTCATCTAGAATGGTTTCCTACCTTTAGTGGAGACTGACTGCATCAGCACAAGTAACGGCATTCCCATGATGAATATCAGAGTTAAGCCTTTAATATGAGTGTGCGTGGCTTCTGTTTTCTTACACCTTCTTCTCTTCTTGAACAAAATGATGGAAATATAAAGGCAGGATCATACCAATTAGTACCTGCTGAAGGCCTACAGATAAGGAGAGAAGGTGCTCCCTGGCACCTCACAAAAGCGAGTTCTTCGTTTCTTCTGGAGCTGTTGGTTTGTGGGTTGCTGGGTTTGCATCTCTTCCCTTTTGCATCATTGCACTGTTTGATTATCTGCACTCTGCTGCGTGCAACACCCTGTTTTCTGGAGCACTTCTTTCATGTTCACTGTTCTTCGCATTTGTTGCAATGTGGTATGTTTAGTTTCAAGCATACAAGGCCTTCTTTTGTTCTTAGCAGGTGGGATAGAGTTCAAAAGACTTTCAGGCTTCTTTTCAGGGAGTGTTTTTTTCCTTTTTTCTCTTTTACCCTTGATGCATTCAGAGCTCCCACAGCCCAAATGGGAATCATGGATGAAGGAGGAGGAAAAAAGTTGGGCTGAGTGAGGCGTCAACCTGTAACATAAACTTTTAGCAATAATAAATTCACATCTCATCTCCAGCAGTATGAAGCAGGAAGCTTTGCCTACTGAAATCATGATTTCATTTGTGCTTTCATCCAGAAAATGTCTAAATGTTACTGAAAGCACTGAGCCCTCACCCTTGCTTCATCACTTCAGCTAAGCACTCCTGTAACCTGCCTTTTGCAGCACTGGCAAATATGCAGCCCTGCAGCAAGCTGATCTAGCTAAAAGCTGTCCTTTTCTGTGATGCCAGTAAAATCCAACTAATATCTAAACAAAGCCTGATACTTACTTAGAAATCAGTTTCTTCATGTAAATCGTGAAAGGTTTTGCTTATCAGACCAATGGGCTATTCATTCTTTACACAAGAGGAAATCATAAACCCTTCTTTTATGGCCTTCAATCCTCTCCACCTCCTGTAGCATCTGATACTCTCCTCACAACAAGACTACGTGCCAATTTTTTTAATAGTAAAATAAAATATCTGTTACATTTTTGGTCAGGACTAAATAATCAGAATCCATATATAAGCCATTAATGATGCTGTGCTTTCCTATGCATTTTGCTGTTTGATTCCCAGCATGCATTGTAAATTAACCTAGCTAACAAGGTGGGAAAGAGATCCTATATCACAGAGTCAACCCTCTGAGGACTAGCACACAGCTGCCCTTCCCACTACACTCCATGGGAGCTACACCATGATGCAGTGTTATGTGGCTTGTGGAATGAGTGTGAGCAACCATCAGGAATCTCCATTGCTCTAGCTGTGACATGTTCAATGGCTCTTTCAGCATCTGTGATCATTCTTATTACAGTATAATAGTGCTCATTTATTTTCATGCATAACAGCTCTACATATGTGCAAGCAACAGCCCTGTCCATGCTTTACTCTGTGGAGACAAGATGATGAGTATATCACTTCAGCACCCATGCTAAAGTGCTTTTTAAATTCTGGGAAACCATTGTAGCAGCTGGCATTAATCTAATTTTATTTCTGATTGTAGAGATCCAGCTGAAATTAACTGAGGGAAGCAAGAGCTTGAGGAATGGATCCTGCTAATGTGATACAAAATGGAGAACAAGGCTGTGTTCATTTAGTGTGGAAAAACAAGGTATGGCAATTTCTCAGCTAGTGTCAAGTAAGAAAGCAGATCAGTGGAGATGGGATATATACCTGCTGCAAATCAGAGGTCATACTTCTATTGAACATAAATATAGTCTTTCATACTTTCATACAAAGCTTTTACTTTTTCTGGTCATCTCTTCAGGCTGCACTCTGTCTATGGTGTATCAGTTGTGCTCTGCAGCAAACCCTTTACTCCTTGGTCACTACCAAAGTCCTATAGTAGCCTATAAGAAAGGACTTCCTAATTCCCTCCTCACCTCCCATTGTATAAGAATATATTCTGCTACTAAATTATTTAAAGCTGTTTAGGTCTAATAGGCTATGGGGGGTTGCTGCTTGTAATAAACATGATATTATGAAATAAAATCTACAGGATCAGGTTTTGCATTTTAATTGCAAAGTATTTGCAGGCTTTGGACCAAGTTCAGTCCTGTGTTCAGTAATGCAACATATGAACTAACTAGTCTGTGTGAGATGTTATTATCATATAATTATCAGTAGCAACAAATTTCTCTGCTGCTGTAAATAACTGATCCTTATGATTGTATAATTTTGCTATTTAAGATCTGAGATTCCTGTGAATCTGAGAAGACACTTTGCTATTCAACCACAAAATAAATGTTTCTCTAATATAGTTGTCTTCTTATTTTCTGTTCTTGTTTTTGGTTTTGTAGCAGAAAAAACAGTGTCATGAAGTCTGCTGCACTTCTGTTCTGATGACTGCCTACTAATAAATGATAAGCCTGAACAGCAGTTCTTGCACTTCATCTCGTTTTTAAAGAATGGATTTTGTTACAATCAAACGTTTATGTTCCTTATCCCCTTATTGCTGGTGGTTTTTGATTTGCACATTCTGAGTAATTCAGCTAATGCTGAAATAATTCAAAGATGCCTGTAAATGTTCTTAGAAGTCCTTACCATCTATGATGAAAATGGAGACAGCTCACTGTTATTAAAATTTACCCTTTATAATCATTTGCCTAATGTTCAGTTTGAAAAGGAGTTATTTCCAACCCTGACAAGGTTTGTAAGCCTAAAAGTTCGATTAGTAGAAAACAAATGTAATCCTCCTGAAGCATGAGGAACATAGGTAAAAAATGGATACTGTTAGACTTGCTGTGGCTGGCCAGTATCAATAAAAAGGAGCAATAAAGTGTTGGACAAAAGAATTCCTTTTTCACAAGGAAGCTGTTGCAAGCTGGACACCTTATTTCTTCTGATAGTCTTTGAATGACTCAATGTCAGGGGCTTAAAAAGCAGCCCTAGTCACTACCTTAAGGTCAGGATAGGTGAAAGACTCAGGCCCAGGATTCACCAGAAATTATGGGCATGTTGCTGTGATGCACTGTGTGATGTCTGTCCCGTTTCTTCAGGGTTTGTTTACAGAGGCTTGTGATCTTCAGAGTGTACTCACAAATCCATAGGTTTGGGTTCCATCTTCAGTGGCTTTTGCTGAATCAGGACAGAGTGGGGAGCAAGCAACTTTAGGCAAAGTAGCTTTACAACTTTTGCAGGATAAGAACAAACAACCGTACAAGATCATACACTTGTACAACAGTACAAGAAGGAAGAAGGGAAACAATGGAAAACAAGGGAATGTGAGAAAAACTAGACAAAAAACCATCAAGGAATGTACTGCTCCTGCATAGTGAAAGATCTCACTGACTTCAAATTAGGCACGTAGCTTATCTCTGCCCTGACACTGAAAGTACGAATACAGAGAGTAATGCTCATGATAGTACAACCTTGCTAAAGATAGTAGTGAAACTGCAAGAGAGTCTCTAACACAGGATGTACCATCCACTGCCTGTCACTGTGGATAGTCACCAGCCTTCAGAATCAGCAATACAGCACCAAGCTAGAGGACAAACAAATTTCTCACCCATCTTTCAGCTGCAAGAGATCAGGGCTGCTTCTGATGTGTTTGCTTGACCAGGTTTTAAAAAATACACCCAAGAAGGGTTTTCTCCACAGGCAGCCATCTCTGCTGTTGTTCCCTTGATCATTTTCTGTGTCAAACTTGAAAGTCCTATGCTGCAGTTTCAGACCATGTAGAGAAGTCTTACTCTGTTATTCATGCATCTGTTGCCTTGCTTAAGGAATCAAAACTAGCACAGGTACAGCTACCCTCAGCCCAGTGTTGGTAGAGGGATCATGGTGCAAGGTGTGTGAAATTAGCTCCATGTCTGAACAACACTTATTTCCCCCTGCTTCCTGCCCCTCCTGCCTCCGCCCCCAGCTTTTGTATTTTAGGTATAATAGATTAATAGATCCCTTTTTTATTCTTGTGGAAACAGCATGGGGAGTTGGTGTGTTTTTATCCAAGAGCAGAGGTGACCAAGGGAGTCATGGCCTCTTCTTACCATCACCTAATGCAATCTTGCTCACACATTGTAAGATGGAGTCACAGGTACAAGGTTGTGCAGCACATCCATCCCAGCTCCTCCCAGTCAGTGCAGGGCTTCATCCGCCCCTGTGAGGTGTACATTAGCACCATTAGCATTGCTCTTCCCACAATTTCTAAATTTTGAGGCTAGGAGAAAGGAGAGACAGAAAGAGGAACAGATCCACTTTTTCCATTAGTCACTGAAATGCTCTTGTGTTAGCTAAAAAACTGTGCCTGGATGGTTTTATTTTTTCAATTCTTCTTGGTCTTCAGATTTGCATCTTTAAAAAAAAAGCTTTGTCTTTTCAGAGAGCATGAGGAAAAGGTCAGATTTCCAAAAAGGTACATCACTAGGATCTTACAAAAGAAACCAACTACTGCTATAACAATGGTAAAATCCCTTTAGCTATGTAAATAACAAAGAACAAAGAAAGAGGTGTGAGGTTTTGTTTTAAGGGAAGGTTAAGGTAAAAAACCGTTAAGAACACTAAAGGTAATCTAAATCTAGTGAAAAGCAAAATTAGGATTTTTGTTCAATATTTAGTATCAGAGAGATTACAGAATATGGCTATGAAACAGGGTAATAGGAATAAGTGAAGGAGAACAAATTACCACCTTCTGGGTTTGGGTGAAAACTAAACTTAGATTATTTACTACTCAGTTTAACTGGGATTATAAAAGTTGGCAAATGAAACTGTAATTCCCCTAGTGATGTTTATCCATGCAGTGAGCAAATTAGCCAGTACTGTGTGATTGGAGAACAGCACGTATAGGACCTGTTTAACCAACAGAGAAATCATGAAGCTGCCCATTACCAGCTATTAGTTGACCTTGGCAGGATGCAAAGATATAGTACAGACATTGAAGAAAAGATTAATAGGAAAGATGGAGATAAATGGAAAAAATACTGTGTGGGTTTGTAATATATCATTCACAGTGGAGCAACTCACTACTTTTCTTTGGCAAGAAAAGCAGTTCTGTAGTTCTGTCCCTCTTTGTACAGTTGCAGTAACATAACTGGTAATTTCCCATGTAGCACAGTAGCAGGTTAAAACAATTATCTTACAGTAAGTGAGGATCTAGAAGAAAGGGAGGCAACAATGTGCTATTGTCAAAGGGAACAGAGGAAAGGTCATAGGGTTGGTAGTAGGGTAATAAAGGAGTTGATTTGGGAGTACGTTTAACAGAAATTTGTATTAACAGTGTTTGTTCAGCAAATAAGGAAAAAATCCAGTAATTTTTGCAGAGGATGATTAGAATGCTGCAGTATAAGATCTCATGACATGGGCAATTGTGAATGAAAGGTTGGTAGCTCTAATAGGGGTAATAGTGTATTGACCAGAATCCAAGGTCATAACAATCTGCCTGCAGGGGAGCTGGTCAGTTGTACTCCAAAAAAAATCCATTAAAATTGGAGCAGATCCCAAAAATGGGAATGGAGAGTGTTTAATGAGTAAAGCTGAGAGCATTCTGGCTTGTTTAGCAGAATAAAGCCTGGAGTGGTATATAGTTGCTGTTCACAAATAAGAGAGAGATATAAGTATACAGTTGTATCTACACTAGGGAGGTGAACAATGATTAAGGGCCATACTTGCAATGGAAAAACTCATTATATGTTGCCCATGATGAAATTGAAGCTTTAAAAAAAAAAAAAAAAAAAAGTGATTAGCAATCAGAAAAGGAAGATTTTGGAGCAACCTATCAGTGAGGCATTTTGGAAATACTTCAATAAACTTCCTGGGTAAAAAGTGCTATAATGTGGTCATTGTGAGCCAGTAAACCAAGATTCTCATATTTCTGTGACTTGGAGAAGTACAGTGGTCTCAAGGGACACGAAAGAGCTTCTTATTCATCAACAGTGAATTCTAGGAGCCAGTGAATATTTAAACAAAGTTGTTTTTTCCTTCATAAATTCCTGCTGAGGGAGGGATACTGGCAAGTGAGATGATTGTAATATTCACTAAGCTTCTGTGTGAGATTTCCCACAGCAGGCTTTTAAAGTCTAATTGTCATTAACAGTTCTGCACATGTTGTGTTTATGTGAGGATGGAGATCAGGCATCTAAACCTGCTTCAGATTCTGCCAAGGGAATGACAAGCCAAATTACTGGTCTGACAGACATGAGAAAGTTAGAAAATGATGGATCTAGGCAGTCTTCTGTTTTATGGCTTGAAGGAAGACTTCTGTCTGAAGTGAACTCCCCATTCAGACAGTTTCCTGACATGTCTGTTTATTTCCTCAGCTCTCTCCAGTGTTTAACTGTACATATATTTTCATCATCTAGTCCTGAGCTTCCAGGTCTAACAATAATGAGAGGACAGCTGAAATATGAAAGTAGGGCCCTCCTGGAAGCCATTTAAAATATATCAGTCTGACATAAAAGAGGCTACTAATAGTGCTCTATTTAGATTTTTCCTAACCTGAACAGATAAGGAACTTACTGTGGGATGTTCTCACCTTTTTTCGTCAGATATTCTAGCTTTGAAGAGCATTTTGGGTCACAGAATAGAGGAATTACTTGGTTGTTGTTTAGTCCCTCCATCACTACTGTACTGCATGCAGTTCACGATAAGGCTGAGTATCCCTCTGCAGTTCTGAAGATAAAAGAAGTTGAAGAATACAGAAGTTTGGGTGCTTGAACAATGAGAGAGGTGACTTCTAGATAGAAAATTTAAATTCTGCTGAGGTAACTGCACTGACTGGTTTAGACTTCCTTAAGTAGTTAAATAAATTAACATTACTTCTCCATATATGTGTTACAACTCAGTTGTCATATCACATCAGAATTAAACAGATAACCTTTTCAAATTTCTGGGGTAATGTTGGCCCTTATCAAGTAGTACAAATTTTGTTGTATCCAGGCTAAAGCAGGTCAGGCTTTATTTTTTCCCATCTATTTTTTTCCCCATAAACGACAGCATTTTTCTGTCCCAGGTGCTCCTTAGCACATTGAATCAACTTCTGTAAAAATTATAGATTCCAGGGACTAAGGGGGAGGAAATGATTGCAAAAATATTGATCATAGTTGACTATTTTAAGAAAAGGACAGCATGAGAAAAGCAAAATAGAGATAATGGGCTTCAGCAAAGCAGATGTTAATAAAATTTTTGAGAGGATTCTTTTGGAGGAATAATTTAAAGATAAAGAAGTGCAGGAGAGATAGCAATTACTGAAAGAAGAAGCTGTATTTAAGACACAACAGCAAATTATTGTGCTATGAAGGAGAAAGAAATCAGCATAAGAAGGAATAGCTGAAGCAGAAGCTCTTTAAAGTCTTGAATGCTTAAAAGGGATTTATTTACAAATTAGGAATAAAGACATCTGGCTAAAGCTGGGGAGAAAAAAATAGACCCAAACTGTATGATTGAGCCCAGACAGATAAACTACACCATGACTTACTACTATTGAGGATAATAACAAATTAATGTGAAAAGGTTTTATGAACACTAAAAGAGCAGAAAAAGGCAAAGTAGAATTCTGGCCCATTCCTTAATAGGAAAGGATTACAAATAATAGGCCATGATGAGAGAACCAAGATATTTAATGACGTCTTTGCTTCAGGCATGACATAAATTGTTAGCAAATGCCTAAAGCATTTAGGTTATTTACAGGAACACAGAGTAGGGAAAGAAGAGGTTAGAATATATTTAATGTGTTACATATATTGAAGTTAGAGTGGCCTGATTAAACTGACCCTGGAATATCTAAGAAACTGAAGCAATATCTGAACCAGCAACACCCATTGGTAACAAAAGAAGAGAAGGTTCTCTAGGAACTGGAAGAAAACCCACGGAACCCATTCTTCAAAAGAGGAAAAGCAAGACTCAGGGAGAGAGCAAGTCTATCTGTTATCCGGAAAAATACATGTGATCTGTATGTAGAGAACAATAAGCTAATAAAAACAGAGTAGATTTGTCAAGAATAAATCGTGTCTAAGTAATGGTTTCCTTCTCTGATCGGATAATTGTTCTTATGGATAAGGGAGAAGCAGTAGATATGTCTTGACTCTGCTTAGGCTTTTGGTCATCTAACATGCTCTAAAGGAAACAAAAGAAACATATACCTACCCAGGGTCACAGTACAGTGAGCACACACTCATGCTTTGAGGTTAAAACTGGGAAGGCATCCCATGCAGGGGTCCGTAAAAATCATCTCTGCATTTTCATCAACAACATGAATCATGGAACACACAAGTGTCCAAACAACATGAGGCCAGGAGGGATTCCAAGCTCTTTGAGACACATGGTCAAAATTCAGAGAAACAGCACAAAATGCCCAAAATCAACAAGAGAAAATTCAGTATTTGAATACAAACACTTAACCTTGGGAAAGGGAAATTAAAATACAAATTATAAAACAGGGAACAAAGGTTGCTTTTATGGAGATCTCTAATGGTGCCATGACAAATGATACTGCCATAATATGATATTGTTACAAAACTAGGTAAATCTCATGCTGTGAGGTGCTGACAGAAGTGTTGTGGGCAACATATGCAAGGTAATTATCCTTTCCTGCTTGACCCTGGGATGCTGACTCTGGCGTGGAACAGTATTGGACACTACACTTTCTCAAGTGTTGCCAAACTGGGAGGAGTCCAGAAGAGGGAAATGAAAAAGGTAGGAGGTAGAGAAAGCATGGCCAGAAAACAAGAGCCAAAGTCGTGACTTTTGAGAAAGATTGAAGGAAATCGCTTTGTTTCGTATAGAAAAGAGAAGACTAGAAATAAGATGTAATAATAATCCTCTATTCAAGGCCTGTTAAAGAGAAAGACGTTAATTTGTTCTCAAAGACCTTCACAAAACAGACCATTATGAACTCAATGAATTTGCAACACAGATATTTTATGTTGCAGTATTAGGAATTTATCTGTGGTGCAGTGCCTAAATATGCTACACAGGAGAGTGTTTATGGAAGGATTTTTAAATCTGGCTGGACAAATTATTAGACATGGTCTAGGTATAATAGCCCAATCCTTCAGAGATGGAAAAAGACTGTTATATCCCAGGATGTTCTTACCAGGCTTGCATTGCCATTATTCTACTCAATTAAGACCAGGAACACAGCCGGATTTGACTTTATTCTCTTTGCAGAAAATCTTCAGTTCCATACTTCAAATATACAAAGCTATTTTAAGGCATCTTTTGTTTTGTATGGATGAGAGACAACCACAAATAAAAAAGGAATGTGATTAAATATTTTTTTAAACTGTCTTTAATTTTGGGCCAGTTAAGGATATGTGGAGAGCAAGATGTAATTAAGGAACTATGGGAGGCCTGTAAAGAATTAAATCTAGTGTGTATAATGAAATCCCAATAATTTCAGCAGGCCAGCTAAGTGGTAGCCTTGTTGGCAGAAATCTGGCTAATTATACCTACCTTGAAAGCCCATTCTTAGGGTTATTGTGGGAAAGAAAATGGAGCATAAGACAAAATACAACCTTCATGTGAAAAACCAAACATATAAGTAATGGAAAGTCAAGGAGAGGTGTAGGAAATCCTAAAATTTTTAGACCTTAAAAAACGGAAGCAATAGTTGAGAAATATTTTTGAGTGAAAAATCTCTGTTTCTCATAGAATCGCAGACTATCCTGACCTGGAAGGGGTGCACAAGGATCGTCAAGTCCAACTCCTGTCTTTGCACAGGAAAATATCAAAAATCACACCATGTGCCTGAGAGCATTGTCCACACACTCCTTGAACTATGTCAGGTTTGGTGCTGTGACCACTTCCCTGAAGAGCCTGTAACCTGGGAAGAGAGTGTAAAGGTTTCCAAAATTGTCATTTACACCCTTGTGTTCTGCAATCATAGTCTAGAAGGATGGTCACTGGAGGGCGATGACCCTAACCCTCTTGCGAAGCTGCCACTTGAGTGTTTCTCAATTTGTAACATCTCTCCCAAAAGGGTCTGTATATTAAGACTATATCAGTCCTGCTTAATGAAGTCTCTTAATGCAGCAGCAGCAAAAGGCATTGCTTGCTAGCTGCTACAGTTTATGCATTTATCAGAACAGCTTTGGGGTTTTGAATGCCTGTAGTGGGGCCCCAGATATGGAATGCAATACTGGAGTTACCTATGAGCCACAAAATATAGCGCCCTTCTTCCTCAGCTGCTGGATCCATGGAACACCATGCAGTGGTGGTCTGAATGCTGCTGAGAGCCTTGGAGGAGGGAGGGTTCACTGACAGCCAACTGTTGATGTGAAGCTTTGGCTGGTGTCACCAACACAGCCTCTTCCAGACAACCTAAGGGTGCCTGCAGTGCAGTGCAGAGGATAAGTGTCTCTGCAAGCACAGTGTCCCTCCTGGGACCTCATCTCCCAGGCACTGCAGCCTCACCCAGTCAGAACTGATCCTCAGAGATGTGCTGATGGAGCTACAAAAAGGATAGAGCTCCTCTCACTGCACCTGGGGACACGACAGCCAGAAGCCTTACAGTGTAATGCTTGGACATTCTTCCCCCAAACACTTTCCCAACTGCAATATTTGCAACTATTTCAACCCCACTTTTGAAAGTGGCAGCAGTCCTCTAAGGACAGGAGCCTTGGCATTTCTGTGTCTAACAAGTCCTGGGGCTGAATCTGGGCTACATGCCTCCTTTCATGTGAGGAAGGCAGGTGGACTATCTCAGCAAAAGAAGTTGGTATAGGATGCAAATGAAGCTGCCCCATGATCTGAGGCAGAAAGTTTTCTCTCTCCTACTCAGCGACCAACATACTTTATCCACTGCACCCCAAAGCTTGATGCCTGGCAGCAAGAGATCCATTACAATGAGGTTTCCACTCTTCAGCAGAAAGCCTGGCATCTGCTATGGTTCATGGTTTCTATCAGCTATCAGCTGTTTAGGAAAGGCACAGAGTAGGAGGGAAGGAAGAAGCTGTTCTGAGGGAAGTACGTTTTCTGAGAAAGATTCTGAAGCAAAGGGAATTAAGTTTGAAGGAGTTCTAGCTTTATTCCACATGAATCTCCTGACTATTAATCTGGAGTCATTATCCTTAAACACCAGTGACTGCAAATGCCCTTCTTAGCCTTCTGAGCAGAGGCAGGGAAGTACACACATGTTGACATGCCCCTTGGAGGAGCAGCAATAGATAGTGGGGAGTAAGAATTAGGTAAGGGAGGTAACAGGCCTTAGCAGGTAGGATTTGTTAAATCTTTATTCTTAAGCTGACTCCTGCTTTTACTGAGAAAGGAAAAAATCTTGATATTTCTGCATGTAGCTGAGGCAAGCAGAATGTTTGAAATATTTTATGTATATCTACTCTAGTTTACAGGGACTCAGGAATCCCATGTGTTGTATGCTTGAGGATGAAACAGAGCTAGACCCTAAGGCATGGTGACCTGTGAGTCTTAAATGTGTCCACTTGATTTTTGAAAAGAGACAGAAGCAGCCATAAGGTCAGCATCTTTGCCTTTTAAAGCCTGAGGCTTTGAAGAGTTATTCAAGGCAATAATTTATCTTGTACCTATGAGGAGTTAAACAGAAGGGTTTTTTAGAGGAAATAACTGAAAAATTTTGCTCCTGTCAAGAAAGAAGACATGGTATTGTAATCAGCTAAAGAACAGAGTTAGCTCTTCTGCTAATGATGTCTCAGATGATCTCCCTGACCATCAACAATAAAAAGGCTTAACATATATAGGACATATTATTTCTCTACAAAGGGGAAGATTTATACACAGTGCTTACTTTAAACTTCGGATACTTATCTTACTGTATTGCAAACAAATCCTCCCCCATTAATGAGTAAGACTATAAGATAAAGCCTTTTAGTCTGTAATTTCAAGCACCTCAACAGAGAAAATTTATTGCTCAATCATGTGATCTTCATTTTCTGTATCTGGGATGCTCGTTATTGGACCTCCAGACAATGAACTTACCTGTGCTACAGCCAGTTAAACTGGTATTTTCTTGAAGATAGGTGGAGATTTGGCCTAGTTTGATGCATTTTCTCCAGAACATGATCTGCTTATCTTCCTCATATCAGGAGCTACTGAAGAAATATCTACTCTAAGAATGTGCTGTGAAACAATGCAAGCATCTCTATTTATCTCACAGTAAATTGAGCATGTTTTGTAACAGGAGTGCTACAGAGAAGGGAGAAAAGACTTGTTACAAGAGAAAACTGATAATTTGCAAATACTGAAAAACTCAACAGGGTATGGGAACATGATTTCCCCCCCACTCCAGCTTAATCATCATCAGTGATTAAAACTTGCTTATAACATGTAGAATCTTTTATCTGAGATTTAATTAAGCAATTCTCTCTATGAAAGGCAAAGCAAGTTAAAATTTGGTTTGGGCTTTCCTAAATGTACAGCATTTTTGTAGCTCACATGACTATGATTCAAACAACAGTATTTTTAGCTTGAAATCAGCACAAAAGATTCTTAATAAATGCCTGTATAAGATCAGCTGAAAAATAAAGAAACACCTTTTAAAAATGGCTACTTTCCTGGTTTTACTAACAGTAAAAGTGTTGTGAAAAATAATTGGGAAGACTCGGTTTTAATGTATTTTGATGTAGTAAGAATATCTTTCACTGATTGTTTCTTTGCCTCTAAGTTTACCAATTCATCTCTAGCATTCAGATTTCTATGGTCAAAATAGACTGCTGAGTCTGTCTTTGTGTCAATTTCTGCAGCTAGCAAAGAACTAGCAAAGAACTTAACTTTGAATTATAGCATGTTTCAAAAAGACATCTTGCATTTTCTCTGTTACAAATTCTATTTGACTGCCTCCGTCCTTATCAGGAGGTATTTTGGATTTTATTAGTGCTTCAGCATACCAACAAAGTATCTTTAATTGAAAAGCATGTATGTGACTCCTCTTCTAAATAAAAGATGCATTAACTTTATGATAGTTAAGATGTTCTCTTTACATAGTATTGTGACAATATCAGTTAACACCACACATGGTAGCAACATCAAGAAAGAGTTAAATTGACATGCAAAGATCCTTGTGATGCTCCCATCTTATCCAGGGTGAAAGTTAAAGGGTGTTGATGTATCAAGAAAAGGATCTTGTTTTGCTGTGGTCTGGCCTCTTATTAGTCAAATTGATTTAAAAAAAAAAAAAGTGTGCATGCTTGTGACAACTTCAGAATTTGCAGTATTAGGTAAAATATGGTATGTTTCTTTAGGAAGTTTAATCTTCAATAGAACTGCTTCTAGTGGAAGATATTGACCTTAGCTGTGTTTCCTCCCCTATCAAAGATATCACATCACTTTTGAAGGAACCATTATTAACAACATGGAACACCTATTGATGGTGACTGCGAAGAGCTCACTGATTGCTAAAGCTGGTAGCAATCTAGACTGTCTCTAGATTTTACTTTGTATTCAGTGGAAATTCATTCCTGTGCTATTTTGGCTCTAATATTAGTGATGTGATATTTTCTGCCTGCTGCCTCCTGGTTTGTCAGTGTTGTGGGTTTTTTATTCTTGGTATCTGAGTCGAGTTTGCACTGCTTAAATGACCTCTCTTTGTTCTTTTTTCTCTCCCTTAAAAGATAAATACTTCCCTGTCTTCCAGTTGATCAAGGCTTAGAAACCCACTGCCTCAGGTGTTTTCAGTCTCTTTTGAGTTCAACCTTGTTTGTCAGGATTCTTGCCAAGTGCCTCAGGATGCAAAAGAATCAGACACATCATCTGGGAAAAGATTTTGTGTTCAAGCCGATTCTGAGTTGACTTCCTGGCTATATAGGGTACTAGGGAATACACATTCACTACATCTGTCTTCAAGCCAGGACCTCAATTTAGCTCAAGAGAAGCAAAACTTAAGATTTACATTTTAATAGAATTGTCAGGTATGTTCTGTTTGCCAGTTTTTTAAATTTCTTTTTCATATGCTCAGTATTGAAGTGGATGTTTTGATGTTTTATGATGCTTAATGTTTTCTAGCAAACTGAGTTGCAGTGTCATGTTCAAACTAATAAAATGTAGTGAAAGTTGGCTGATCACAGCACAATTTGTAATTCAGTCTTCTTTAGTTCTGCCTAGTTTCTAACTTCAAGATGAGGTTAAAGATGCTAAAGCTAATCTTTCTAACCTGAAGATTGTCTGAATTTGGATCCACATCTTGCCAAGTTGCAAGTGTACCACTTTGATATCCTCTGTAATAGTGTTGGATCAAAACTCATGCAATTTCACAGGCATCTTTTGTCACATGGAAAGAAAATGGCCTTTTTGGTGACATTACTACCAAGATAACATGTGCTGGACAGACAACATAGGTTGGCATCGTGGATTTTGCTAGGTGCCAATACACCTATGTAGTAATTCTTGTTTTTCCTAAATTTCATGTGCCCATGTCCCTGCACTGCCATTTACTGTAGTATTTGAAATTTTCAGACATACTAACTTTCTTATACCAATACTACCAAGTCCTTTCTTTAAAAAAGGTAAAGATTGGTGTTTGAATTAGAACACAGAGTCATTGGAATATCTGGAGCCAAGGACAACTAGGGGCTATTAGTATTTTCTTTGGCACTTGGCAGAAGGGAGGATGTGACATTCTGGGATAGTTAGTCTCCTATATACAAGGAACCAAGGTTGAGGGGAGCTATAGGTCTACAGGTTAGGACAGGATTTGGAAGTGGTTTTTTTGAGGCTTACAAATATATGAAATAGGGTATTGCAACAAAATCAGTTCATGCCAGCACTGATGTACTTACTAGATCACAAAGCAGTGAGGCTCCTAAAATGCACTTACTTCTTCAGGGATGGATGTCCCATCCCTGGCAGTGCTCAAGCTCAGGCTGGATGGGGCTCTGAGCAACCTGGTCTAGTGAAAGTCCTGCCCATGACAGGAGGTTTGAAGCTAGATGATCTTTAAGATGCTTTCCAACCCAAACCATTCTATGATTCTATGATTCTTCAAGACACAGTTTGAAAAGCTGAGGAAAGTTCCCTTTCATCCTTCTTTCCTTCTCTTAAGTATTCATTCAAAGACCAAGTGCAATGTGGCAATATAGTAAAAAAGTATATAAAGCACCTTGAATTCCTCACAGCATTATCCAAATTATAAGCATTCAGTGACTGTCAGAAGTTGCATGTTGACCCATACTGGTACTTCCTATATTAGACATCTATGAAATACAGGACTTGTATCATCTCAGTCTTTAAGTATTTGAGCATGAACATTATTAGGGCTTTACTTTTGTGCAACAACAAAACCTGAACAAAACCAGCTTTCTGATTGTCCAATTCATCTCACTCACCCTGGATTCAGCCCATCAGAAAGCACCCTGAGATGCTCTAATGGGCAGTGATAGCTCACGTGATTTGGTTTGAGGGAGAATCTTGTACTCAGAGTCCTCTCAGCAGCAATGTGTGATGCAAGACCTATTTTAGATCTTGCACAGTGATGTTCATAGGGGCCATCTCCAAATCAGCACCCACAGTGAGGAAATGCTGTCAGGATCTCTCTGCAAAGGATGGAGATTTCCCAACAGCCCTTCACGTTCTGACAGTGTCTGGCCAGACTTCACAGCCCAATGAGTGTTGCATCCAGTCTGGTGCAGTGAGCGGTATCTGATGTGCACAACCTACTAGCACAGCAGTAGTATCTGCTCACTCAGAATCAGTTTCTTCTGTGACACCTAAAATTTTGCCCAGTTGCCATTGAAAGCAATGTGGCTAACTGAAAAGTTCAGTGGATAACTGCTTGTTTTTTCAGCACTGCTAAGAGCATGAGATTATTTTACTTACAACATGCCTTCCATCCTTCTCTTTACCTCTGAAAACAACATTCCTGTTCCAAACTGCTGTGTTATTTTTGCTGAAAATTTCAACAAAAATAAGCAATTTTGTCAGGCATTGAGAAAAAGAATACAGACAGAATACAGAAAACCTGCAGTGGGCTGAAGACTATGGGGAATTCTTGCTTCATTTGATCTAAAGCAGCATCTGTGACTCTGTTCCAATTATTGTTCCTTTTTGACAAATCAAGGATAACTGATGTAGAATTAAACCACTTGGGAAGAAGAATAAATCACAGTCATCAGGCTGAAGAGTGCTTCATTAAGTAAGATAATCTACCAGCTTTACCTGGAAAAAAACAGAAAAAAACTGCCTTTCAACCAAAGAAGTCCTGACGGGAGAAGGCAACATCAGAGTATAGTATTCAGTAACTGACAGGATGGAGCTAAGGGCTTTGCTTATGAGATCTCCCACCTCAGCAGGGTGCCTGCTTCTTGTGGCTGTGTCAGATCTGGTCTCTCAGAGTACATATGACTATAGTCAGGCCTTCATCGTAATGCAAAAAAGCAGAGGACTGAGGTCAGAGACCAAGAAGGGATGAGAAACTGAAGAGTGAAGCAGGGGGTCCAAGGATGTGAAGGAAAGATGGGAAGAGGATATGGGTAAGGGATCCCATAAGGTGAAAAAGATAATGGCCTAAACAGCAGGTAGAACGAAGACGTTAAGGATTAAAAAGAGAAAAGAAAAAGCAAACCAACAGTGGAACCTTCTGCTACTACTTTGATCAAGAAAAGCTCCTTGATATTGGCCAAGAGTTCTTTGGTCTTGTAACACAAGTAGGTGGTGAGAGTGGAGTGAGAGAAAATGAAAAGCCTGGGTGACATTCTCGGAGAGGCACATCTTGCTTAAGAACTACGATAGTGGAGGCAGAAGGTGGTTTTTAGTGTTATATTAAGCTGTGTGAGATGTGATGGGGCAGGGGAGGTGTCAAGTGGAACAAGAGGACCAGACATGTTGCTGGTATGAGTGGTACAGATTTAGCATCCCAATCCTAGTGAGGTGGGATGGGGAGGAGAGGTGTGCTCTTCTCACCAGGAGAGTTTCCTTGCACCATTTCACTTATCGCTGAGCCAAATGATGCTGCAGGATGGGAAAAAGGAGTGAGTGGATTGGTACTTCTATTACCACTCTAGATGTGTGCAAAATGGGTATGTTTTCTTGATTATTTATTATTATCCTTGATGCTCAAGGAAAGTTATATTCTGGTAGCTGAAGAGGCTGAAATCTTTCATATGAAGTCACAATCTGACATTTTAAGCTTCTGTGGTACTGAGGTCTCCTAGGACTAGTTCTGAGGATAAACAAGCAGGCCTCTCTTCATGATGATTAGACTCAACATGTTGGTGATGTCACAATTTTATTTTAATCGTTAAACTGAATCCATCTATCTATGTCACATACTTTAAATAGTCATCAGAAGATGACTTAACTTTCATCAAACACAAATTCTAACTAGCAGTGTACCCCACAAATTCATCCCAGTTCACTACCAATTCCATTGATTTTCAAGATCTATGGATATTTCTCTTTCCTTCCATCTCTGGTTTTAAATATAAACAGATGGAGGGCTTAGAAAAAACAAAAAGGAAATGCTGCATGTTTTCTAGCTATTGGTAAATACCCAGATAAAGTGTCCTGAATAGATTAAAGAAGTAAGCTCTTAAGAAGCTTATCTAGCCTCATCTCCTACTATTTGACTTTTATCTTTTTTCAGAATTAGCACTGATTTGATTTTTTCCATTTCCATTTCCAATCATTTGCTTCCAGAGTGGTCTGTCTTTACAATGTGTGACTCTGCTCAGTGTGTGTTTTGGTGTGAGCTGCTGATGAGTAAAAAGGTGGCAGCTCAGAGGACAGCAAGTGTTCAACCACCACTTCAAGTACTGGAGGAAGGGGTGAAACGGGTAACAAATCATAATGTAGATAATGTGAGATGCTGAAAGCTGATGAGGCAGTAGGGAACACACAGATCTTAGCATATGTCTGATAGCAAAATGCTTCATCACTTAGAGGAAAGAGTGAAGACAGGGCTTTGAACTTTGCTGTACTCTGGTCCTTGTTGCACAGGGGAAAATCGACATAAACTTCAGTATACCACCAAACTATCTGTAAAAGAAACACTGCAATTTTGAAAGAGTGTCTCAACTTGAATGAACTCATTCAGGGCCTGAAAGTTTTAAAAATAATTCATTTGGAGCAGGAGCTCAAATATCCCAAGACACCCAACCAGTATATATCAGCACTGCTAGCATCCAGACTAAGCCTGTAAGTTGGGAAAGACAGATCCACTGTGGAAAACTATTGTCCTGGTAGTCCAGAAGCTTCTGTAGTCCCAGAGAGCTCTGCATAAGGAAGAAATGGTGTGAGTTTATAAGAGGCAAAGAGATGCCCTTCCGCCATGCAGTGTGAACTCAAGTCCTCTTTGAACTTTCTGGTTCTGAAAGTTTCCCTGAAAGATGAGAAAACCTTTTGTATGATGGAAACAATGTCATCTATATGCCTCAAAAAAGTAAAAGATGTGAAGATTGCCTTGTGTGAAGCTGAGATAAAAGCTTCAATAAAAACATTACAGAAAGTCAATATAAAGAACACTGACGTCCTTGTATGGATGCCTGCTTAAAAGCTTTAAACCTGTATCAACACTTGTACTCTTCTTCCCACAAGAAAGTTCAAGAGAAAATTCCCATTTGGTGCTTTAGTGCATGTGTTTACAACCATTTGTGCCCCACAAAACCAAGAACGTCTTACGCCATTTGGGCAACTCTACTTTGCTTCCAACCCTGTCAGCAAATCATGCTTGAGGAAAAATTTCTGATATATCCAGTTACTCATTAGCAACTTTACAGATCTAGTTTTTCACTTGCATAATTTCCCTTAACTGACAAACTGCTGAAACTTGTGAAAGTTGCAGCTGGACCAGTAAATAGCAAATCTTGCTGGTCTTGTTTAATTTTCAGTGATTCCAGCTTATCATTATTTTGTCACACTGTCATGGTGGTCATGTCATGCAGAAACCCAAAAAGTAAAGAACTGGAGTATTCATAGGGTATAAGAATGGCATGTATTCTATTGTGGCAAAGCCTTTAAAAATTTGCATTTGAAATTAACTACATAATATGGTCTTCAGCAAAGTTGTGTGACTCTAAAGTAGTCACAATATTATCACCCAACAAAGTATATGAGAAAGTCATAGATTTCTAATGATTAACTCAGTGCAGGAAGAAACACCTTCTCTGAAGACATTATTCAGTGTTGAATGGGAAACTAAACTTTACGACCACTTTTCTAAAACAGTTAAGAAGGTTTATGAGAAAAGAATAAAGCAAAGTTTTGAACTTAAAATGAATCAGAACTACATTTTGAAAGCAGTGGGAGTTAGATGGTAATCCAACTGCTAGAAGACTGTCAAAATGTCTAAGTGTATGTGTGCATTGAAGAAATGGGTTCTAAGTGATCTGGTTATTCAAAATCTCATTATAAAAGAGAGAAAGCTACTTAGAAGTCTATTTCTCTGAGCCTTCATCAAGGGATAAACGTTTTGCCATACAGTATTTTTGATGCAATCTAAGAGGAAATATATACAGAATCATGTCATTTAAAATACAGATTAAAAAATACAGTTTAAAATACAGTTTTACCTTTTGGGTAAAAATCATAAGCTAGTGAGTTGAACTCAGCTTTTATATCATGCACAAATTATTGGTGCTCTTACTGGTGGCATGGCAGCAAACCCTGCTGTGGTGAGGGTTCTTGGGGCACTCTCTGGCTTGGGCCTTCAAGTGAGCCACCAAGGTGCCTCCCCAGGATGTGAGGATGCCCAGAAACACCCCACATCAGAGTAGTAACCTCAGCAGGGCTGAAGGACCTACCAGTGTGTGCCAACAAGTGAAATGGTCCCAAAGGCCAGTTTACACTCATCACAGCTTTGCTAAGGTTGCATTCCAGTATTACACCAAGAACGACTTCACTGAGCTTCTGTGGGACTACTTTACAGAGCTGATCTTGTATGCAAGTCTTCAAAGACCCACCTACAGAAGTTCACTCCAGCAGAGAGGGTGATGTGCCATAAGTCATGCTTTAAAGACTTAACAGGGACATGAATGATGCATAACATTTTACACAGGTTGTATACACACATATGCATTTCAATAGCCTACTTAGTGCTATTTGAAGTATTTATAGAAGTGTTTTGCATGCAGTGGGGAGCCAAAAGAAAAAAAAAATAATCTGTGGTTCATCTGATATCTCAAAGGGATATTTAGAATCTTTACTACCATTTCCCCTAAGGCCCTTCCCATGATAGCTGCAATACTGAGACACAGAAGGTTAATTAGTGAATATTTGTAAAGGACTTTGAAGATGAAAAGCTTGTTTTCTTTCTTTTTCTCTTTTTTTTTCCTTTTTTCTTTTTCTTTTTTTTTTTTGTGCTAAACATGCCGATATAAAAGTGGGATTTCTCTCAGCTTCCTTGTTTTGCATGCTGCACTAAAGTGGTTTGCTATGAATTCAGTTTGCTTCCAGATTTTCAGTAATTAGTTTATCTGCTTTACCTGCTGCTGCCTTTTGCCATGCTGCCCTCTCCCTGCTGGACCAGCACTGCTGAGGGTGCTGGCTGATGGAGGAGGAGGTTGAGCTCAAGTGCTACCCTGCACACCACCAGCAACCCTACTGTGGGCCAAATGGAAGAAACTCATTCTCACTAACTCCATCAGAGTTAGTCCTTGACTTCAACAAGCAACAGAAACATAACCTTGCAACCCAGGAAATGAATGGTGCTTATTGAAAGAGATCCGTGGATCCAGCTCTTCTCATCTACAAAGGCAACTCACACTGGCATCCTGCTTAATAGAATACACCTTAATAATATATCTTAATCTTAACCACGCAAGATTGAAAAAAATGACAGCAGCTCTATCTCTCGCAAATTTGACAAAACCTTTTTTCCAGGAAATCCACTACAAAATACCAATATTTAAAGAGTCAAGTACTAAACAGTCTGCACTAGTGCATCTTATTCATTTAAACACAAGAGCTCAGCAGCAACAACAGGCTTTGAGTCTAATTCTCTGAGCTTCCTTCTGTTTCAATAAATAAACTTCCCCTTCTCTTCACTGAACTCATTAGGTTTTTCTTTATCTACTACCTACACTTCCTCAGGAACTGGAAGAAGGCAAACAGCAGTTGTCTCCATCACACAACTTAGTATACTTTCATATTCAGTAAAATTAGCTAATGTTATTCTACCAGCAATCTTGATGGAACAAATTTATTAAGTTTTCTTTAATCAGACCATTGCAGTATTGGAAAAATTTATACCTATACAAGAGGGTTTATGAAACAGCTTATTTTGCTGAAGATATGGTTTGGGGCATTTACATATTTGAATGTGCTTGTAGCTGAGACATGAGGATGCCTTGAGAAGATTAAAACAACAATTACTGGACTTCACCTTGGGCACGGCTAGTCACTTGACTGCATGTTGCTTTGCTTGCCTGCATTGCTTCTGCATGGGGGGGAAATGCACCTTCCCTATAAGAAAAAGCACCCAGAGTACCATGACAAAAACCCACCACTACAGCAATCCAGTGGTGTTACTGAGTTTGTACTGGATCAGAGCAATGTGCACACTGAGAATTTTCTAAAATGAAAAAAAGAGTAAATATAAAATTCAATTTTACAAAAAGAAAAAACATTTCCTCATCAAAGAGCTAAGAATCCTCTTCAGACCAATCTGTATTAAAATATTGTAGAGAGATATGATGTTGGAGGGAAGGCATCTATACTACATAAATATTTCTCCCTCTTTTTCTTGAAATTATATTATAAATTATCACTATTAGTATATTAAGCACTAATTTCCCAGCACATATGGATAAGCAGTCTTTCTATATTTATGTTTTCAGTATAAAGAGTGTCCCCATTAGATATTTCAAGGCAAAAATCATGGTCAATATAACAGACGACTAGCCATAAATTAGTAAACTGATATAAAGCCCTGCTGGCTCAGTGGCTGGAAACCAGCAGGGTTTCAATCAGACCCTTTTGTGTTACACTCAGCAGAGAGCTGAAGCAGCCCTAGCACCAGGAACTAACTCTTCTGCTCGGTGAACAGGAGTGACCTGTCAAAAATGTTTCAAGAGTAGCTGGAGCCAGGGTTTCCCTCAAATTTCTATCAGTATTATTAAAATTCTGTCTGTGTGTCATCAGACCAGAAGTCCATATAGCAAAATATCTTTCCCAGTGGCTAAAAAGTAGGTGCTCAATGAAAGCACATAGAAGAGAAGGCATCCACTATCTTGGGATAATTCAGTTTATGATGAACCTATTTATTAATTTCCTGATAGCTCTAGGTAAGTTTTTTGTTATTTTTGGGTGTGAGAAAGCATAAGTTTGAGTTGTGATCATTAACTGCGTTTGAAATAGATTTTAATAGAATAGCAGTCTTTCATCCAAGAAAGTTTTCTGAGCAAACATTTTGAATGATAACTTCAATACACAGTAACCCAGCATTGAGGACAAAATATCATCTCTGAGCCCATTAAAGACTCCTTGAGTCTTGTTATGTAAGCAGGTGATAGGCTTGCAAAATAGGAAATTGCACCCTGCAAGAGGATATATATGTGCCTGTGTCTTGTTCTACCTGCTGTGCAAACATTTTTGCATGGAAATGCGAGATCAGAAGACCACACATCTAGCATCTCTCTTCAGAAGGCACACTTGGGATCTTTTTTCCACACAAAATCTAAGGGTCCTATATCAAAGAGACCTTACTGTGCTAAGTACCTACAAAACCTTGCTAAGAAACATGCAGTGCACAAAACAGCCTGCAGCCTCTACCTGGTTCAGCTACAGAGCTAATACCTGTGCAATTGCACTGACCCTTGGATAAAAAAACTGTATAAAAGGCTGCCATCACCTCAGCTAAAGTCATAAGCATGGGCTCAGAAATTAACTTCTGTAGGTAGTTCTTCCAAACTGTCCCCTGCTACAGCCCACGCTGCTTCTTCTCTCTTCCAGGCAGGACCTACAGTCACGTCTCTTTCTGCAGCACTGACCCATATGCCCCTTGCTACATTGTCCTCCACTGTATAATACAAATCCAAAAGACCATCCAAGATGCAAATCTATCCAATCCCATCCAAAACATCTCCAGAAGGCTCAAACCTTTGTCATAAAACAGAATAACCACACATATAAAGGGATCCAGTCAACGATTTAGGAAATAAAATACTCTTTGTGTGCATGTGCCTTTGGTCATTGAACCTCAACCAAATTCTGGTGCAGGTTTATTTTAAGGAAAATACCTGTTTTCCCAAGTCAGTCATCTAGTCTCTGACATGCCTCTTCTTAGCTCAACCCTCCACCACGTTTTCTTCCCGTCCCTAAAAAATATGTACTTCTTCTGTCTTCAGACCTTTACAGTCCTGCCAGTGCCTATTCGCTCCCTCCTCTTGGGCCATCCCACACTAGGCCAGGTTTCTTTCTCTCATTCTTTTTAAAGTTAAAAAAAAAAAAAGTTATTTTTATAACCTGTGTGTAACAAGCTTTCCTACCTCCCAGGGTTCTTGTAAGTTTAAATATGGGTCACATACGGTAAAGCAGACAGGGTCACCTCCCTCCAAAGTCTCTGCAGGATTTCTTTGGATAGTCCGAATGTCCCACCTACACCCTCTTGTCTCCTTCCTCTGGCTTCCCCCTTGTAAACCAGCCTAGTGGAAAACCTCTGATGGAGCTGGCCCAGCTACTAGTATTTCAATGGGCTCATCTCTGGCTAAATAATTATTTTGAGCTTTGCATCGAGCATTGTTCCTCTGGGAGAAGTGACCTATTGATCTGCACCAGTTTCTGTTAAAGGGAAGCATTAGAAAGCCAATGCAATTAGCATGCTGACAAGGCTGCTCACAAAGATGAATTTGGAGTCAGGTTATCTCTAATAACTATTGCCTAATCACATTCGGTTTAATTACATATAGATCACTGATTCTCCTAGGAATTGCCTGGTGCTTGCCTGCCTTTTTGTGTTGGTGTTAAGTGCCCATTGGAGGCAGCCTGACCATCAAGTAACTATGCAGCTGTCCCTTGCTGCTGTCTCCCCTGTGGTAGGAGAAGGCCCTGTAGGCATACAAAGTCTTCCTCATCAGGCTTTGATATGAGACAGGGGAAAAAGCAGCCTGACTTTTGGGAGAAGGGCAACTCTGTGTGTGCTCTTGAATTGTTACATATTGCTTATAGACACATATTTCAGGGGCATGTCCATTGCTCTTTGCTCCTGAAGGTCCCAGGTTTTGGCATATATTTTGCTACTTTCCACCATTGATACAACTCATGTCTGACGGAAGCTAGGTTTGTTAGCTTAGCACTCAAAAACGAAGAATAATTGAAAGTCTCACTTGTTTACCATTCTGTTCAAGCATTGTTATTCACAGCAGCAAAACATAAAGTGGCCAGATTTTTTAGGCAGATCCACACTGGATTCTAAATCAATAAAACAAGGACCAGAAATAATTTTGCATTAGCAAGGCCCAGGGGGCAATACACTGATTTGTACATGGAGGCAGTGTTTGCATTAGGCAAAACCATGGCTTTTCTCAAACTGCCATTCACTGAAAATAGCCTTTTTTATTTCTGCATTGTGTCGAACCTATGCTGGAGCATTCCCATAAGATACAAAAAGGCTGGATGAAGAATTCACCCTACCAGCAGTATAATGACACAGGCCATTTGCATTACTTTAAGATTCTTCACAAGCCTCATCTGTACAATATTGCTTTTCTTGCAAGACATGAAGAAGAAACCCAGCAGCTGAGAATTGGGGAAATATAATTATTTACAGTAACGTGCATGGGAGGATAGAGGGCAGGAGGATGTCACACTTGTTATGATGCTGTCACTTGTACACTTGTCACCAAGGGGTATGGTCGTGTCCCTTGCATGTACATTGCCATGTCAGAAGTCAGCTCTGTCATGCATACAATTGTATTGCAAGTCTGCTAAAACTAAGCTGCCAAAGAAAAGGATAAATTTTCCACTGGATCAGTGCATCGACCCTTTCTAGCAGCATCCCATACGTAGGTTGGATTAAATGTACCATGAACCTGTACTCTAAATGGACTGGAAAATAAATTGCCTACACAAGCTCAGTTTTGCAGCTTGGTTTGCTGGGAGACCTATTTTAAAGCTATGTGTGCTCTGGACAGTTTCTTCCTTCCAAGAGAGGGCACCATTAGCTCTCCTTCGGCTGCTCTTTAAAGCTGGGGTAATAGGAATAGCTCCAGAGAGTCTTTGCAAGCCTGGGTTCCTTTTGGACATCTCAAATAGCTGCAGATGTGTTCCATGAGTTCCCCATAGGATGTCTGATCACAGGGGCAAGGGCAGTGCCTGAAGGATGCCACCACTCTGCTGTGCCAGAGCTGCATTCCCATGACATTTTTGCCTAGCCAGGCTTGGTTTGACCTAGCTTGGCCTGGTCTCCATGGACAGCAGTAGAGGTTAGACAGTGCTGTATTTCTTACCCACAACCAGCAAATTCACACAGAGATCCTCAGCTTTTGATGATCTAACAGGCTCCAAGGGCTAGATGGGAATCTGTACAACCAGCTGTGACCCTTACTGGCTGTACTTTGGCTTGCTAAGCCAGTGCCAGGACAAACATTGCTAAATAAAAGCCATCTGTGAGACAAGGATATCCATCTCTTGTACCATCATTGCTCCTGAGAGGGACAGTGTCCTGCGAAGTCTAGTGCAATGCATAAGTCTCAGTGCTTTAAAAAAGAAAAGGAAAAAATGGTGCGAACATACAAAACAGGATAAAGATGAACAACACTTACAGTGCTATTTCAGAGCTAGTTCAGTTTCAGGGCTGTAACTCACTGAAGAAAGCAGTCTCTGAGGTTAACATACACACATTAAATAACATTCCTTCTGCTCTCTTTAGAAAGAAAACAGGTTTTCAAGTAAAAGGATTTCTGCAACAAGAGCTCTGGTGTTGAGCTTCACACAGATGGTGCTTATTAGAGAGATTTCAATTCCCAACAAACAATTTAAAGCACCACCTGATCTACAATTCCAGCTCCTCTCTCAAATAAACAGCAATAATTCACATTGTGAGACTGGGGCCTTACTTCTTCCATTTATGCTTACAGATGGGCTCCAAGCAGGCCACCTCATGATGTAGGGAGCAAGATCAGCCACCCCAGTGAGCCCCCTGAGCAGGACATGTCCCTTTGTGTCTGCCATGTCAGTGGCACCCCTCCTGGGGTCTGCCATGGGTCTGATGCAGGTGGGTGCTGACAAAAGAATTGAGCCCATCTCGGACAACAAACATAATGCCACTTCAAGGACGCTGAGTCACCTTCACTGCTGTTCCCATCCCTCACCTTTGGCAATTGCAAGGCCCCTCTTTCTTGGCAGACCCATATCTGGTATAAACAGCAGGTATCAAATGCTGCTGCAGAAGCATTGCCCCAGTCAGCAGCCTTAGGACAAGAATGAACAAGGCCATTTGCAACAAGTTACTGCTGAAATGTGTCTCAAAGAGTGATGGTGAAGCCCTCCCATGCTCAGTGCTGTAGGAGGCATGTGGGTCTGACCCAGGTGCCATGGTAGGTGGTCCAGCTGTGGCTGTGGGCCTCCTCAGGGCACGTTATCTTTTACTGGTTCCCTTGTACATTTCTGATGTGTTCTGATGCTATCACTGGGCATTCAGATAGTTCCCCAAAGGCTGGCTTTGTTGTTTTCCTGGGTCAAGGTCAGGAGTGCCAAAGGGTAAGGCTTGCTTAGGGCTGCTGTTAATAATGATGAAGCCTATGGAAGAGACTTTATTCCTCTCTTATCTTTTAATAGCAATTTTCTATATCTTGTCTTAATCTGCTATATCCTGTGCAGGCAGACAGGGAGGTTAAACTGCAGCTGTTTCTTTGGCTGTTTTCTATTCTTGCACCCTCTGTCACTTTTCTGTTTATTTGAAGTTGACTGCACTGAACTCAGTGGAATTTCTGAATGCTCATCCTTCCCAAACACCCACGCTTTTCTATACTTACACCATTCTTCATTTTAAGTTCCTCTCTTTTGGTGCTTTGAAAGTGGGATTTAGCAAGTCAGGGTTCTCACCTCTCTGGGATAAATACAGAGGCATTGCTCTGCCTCTGTCAGATACAGAAAACAGCAGTTTCCTGTCTGATAAGAACTTTTAAATCTTGTTTGAAAGTTGCTTTCTGATCTTCACAGAGGAGGTTCATAGACATACAATGTACATTTCAATTTCCTTCTTGATAGTAATTATTCTTCTTCAGAGCAATACTAACTTATTTAGAATCTTCTCAAGCCAGCTGATTTCAAAGTGGGGGGAAGGAAATCATGTGGCAAAAGAGCAAATATTTATTTAATTACTTTTATTAAAATAAAAATATCATGCATTAATACTCATTAGACATTTCTGAGAACCAGTAATATGAAGATTAAGACTACATAATTTCTGCATAAAATAGGTTGAGCTGGTAAAACATGCAGCCTATGTACTGGAAGGGAGCAGATGGAAAGATGAAAACGAGAAAGGTGCTGTTGTGGTTTTGTTTTTTTCTGTGTATAAAATTCATCTATAAAGACAAAAATTATTTAATTTACTAATTGTGATACCAGGGACCTATCCAGGCTAAATGCATACTGACAGTTCCAGCTCCTCTCTTCTTTACTGTCTTGCCAATGCAGTGTATTTTGCTCTGTTACGAAGACTCTGCAATTCCTTTAATCTTTGTCTGCCACATGTTCCAGCAGTTGGATATTAAACACCCATACTCATTGTACACTGGGGCTTCATTTGGCTGCCTTTGCTAACAGAATTTCTCTTCCTGCCTAGTATAGTACAATTTAAATCATCAGTGTTACTCTGGTTGAGACTTTATTTCGCTTTAGTTATGCACTTTGGAAACGGCCAACACTATGGTTTCATATGCCACATGGATAAGCTTTTGAGGGATTGCTTTCACTCTGCTTCTGCTCTTGTCATGGAAGTGAAGTGGGAACCTGACACATAAAAGAGCAGCTTTTTTTAGGGCCCTGATAAGCAGCACCCGGGCTTTCATATTGCACTTCCATTGGTCACAAGGGTTGTCTGTATTATTGCTCACATTATGAAACGCCAGCACGGTGCATGCAGAGAGCCAAAGAGTGTTGAAGAGAGGAAAGAGTGCTGTTACTAGCTTCACTAAGCTCTGAATAAATCCCCCAGGTGACAAATTTTATGAGGAAAAAACAAAAATCTAAGTCCATCAATAAAGAACCCTTAGTGTGAATTATCCTCTGGCTACAAAGCTACAAGCTAGCCACTGCTTTTTGTTCCCCCCAAATACAACAGTATATTACAATAAAAGTCCTCCAAAAATTAAAAACAATTAAAAAGAATAATATACACCTCATTTTTTCATCGCTCATATACAAACAATCTTTGATCAACAGTATAAACCATTAAACCATATAAAAGTCAAAAGTTTCTTATTTTACAAATAGTGCTTTCATAGCTGAGTAACTTTACAATGCTGTGAGGGTACCATCTGTATCTATGGATATATTGCTTGACAGTTTATTAAAACCAAGTCATCATACCTTATATTCGTTTGATTGCATCAGTATAAAGCAGCCTAAAATGGGCAATGGATCCATAGGATCTCTGATTATTGTGAGGGATTTTCAAAAATCACTCAACATTAGCCTTGTTTTAGACTCTCAGTGTAATCAATTTAAACATCCCATTAATTCTGAGGAGAACACTATTAGGAATGTAGGATTAAAAAGCAACATAGGTATGTGAGCCAAGCCTCCTACCATTGTAGACAACAACTTTGATTATTCCCTTTAATGAAATATGAGGATAACATTGATGGTGGTTGCAAATGGAAACTCTCCAGCTAGCATGCGGGAGGTAAGAGGAAGAGTCTGGATAAATTCCAGCCTGTATGGAAATGATGTACTGTATTGGCTGTCTAGGAACACCACCTTCTACCAGTCTAGTTGTTAGAGGCATTTTCGATTTCTGGTTTCCACCTTATTAATCAGAAAAATCCATTACTTCAAAATGAGAGCTAGAAAGAGACCAAAGGACCTGTGCTGCTGCACATCTAGACAGCCCCATCTGCACCACATTAGAAGATGACAGCAAAGTTGATGAAGCACCAGCCCCAAATCTTGACTGAAGGTGTTCAGCCTTCTGACTGCTGACTGCATCAGTGCAACAAGTGCTGTGTCTTTTGCCAGGTAGGTCTTCAGGTACCAATTTTTTCTCTTGGGAAACCCATTTTTGGATGCTATTGGGGGCTTAGCTTTACCGCTAACTGTGGTACAGCTATGACAGCACTCTTCTCTCCCTGCATAAAAAGAAGGGGCTGCACCAACCCGCAGTTCTCAGTCCACACGGCCATGGTAATAGAGGTGGTGATCTCCCTAACGCCAGACATCAAATGCAGGCAGGAGGCATGTCAGAAAGTGAAGCATATCATGGAAGCTCTGTGATTTCAACTCCCCTGCATAATTAAAGTAATACATAACCAAAAGTGTTACTGTTTTGAAGTCTCACTGCCTGCCTACACACTTCCTCACACAAGAAAGTTATTTCATCATGTCTCAACATCATCGTATTTTTTCCTGATACTGAGCCAAAATATCATGTATTTGCTTCTTTCTTTCTTGGCTGTGTCTCTGTTTAGATATTGCATTAAGTGCAATACAGAGTAGAGGTTGTAGGTTTGGCTCTGAAGTGATACATGGTCCAGATATTCAGTTTGGTTTTCTGTGGACAGGCTTCGCCCTCCTGCCAAGCTCTCTTGGCTCAGCATAGTTCTGACCCCACACCAGTGAAGGGTGGAGCTCTGTAGCTCTTCTCCATGAAAAGAGGCTGTGGAAGTAGTGATCAATACCTTATTCCTTTAAAGCAAGAAAACATTAAATCTTTGGTCCTAATGCAGCCCATTTGACAAGCTACTTGAAGGTGTCAAGTTTTTCTTTTGTATAAATTTTTTTTTCTATTATTTTCTTTATTATTTAAAAAGGCTCCTTAAAAGTTGTATGTCAGAACAAAGAGTGAACAATTATAAGAAGAAAGGTAGAAAATGGGATCCCAATATAAAAATTTGAACCAGTGGTGATAAAACATTACAAAGCACTCTTGCTAAATGTTATACAAAGAGTCTGACATTTCACGAGTATACAGTTCCCACCAAGAAGAAGGACACAGGTATACTTTCATACTTTGTCCTGATTCAAGTGTTTTCTCATAGAGAAACTTTGGGGGAAACAATGGCCAGAGTACCGTAACTGCACATTTGAGTGGCAGTGGTCGTAGTAACAGAAAATATTGAACCCTGAAAGTGAAAAATGAGCACTTGTCTGGAAATGCAAAATTTCTTCTCAGCACCCTAGAGCACCCACAGACAGACCAAGAACACCCCAGGTACCTTGTGATGGGACTTGTTCAAAGCTGTTTGGGGTCCTGTGACATTGCTGTAACCCTAACTATGTCTCCCAGGGAAGAGATAATTGCCATAATAAGAATGCCATGTAGATTGGCTTTCACACAAGCAATCTCTGCAACCCCTATCACATCAAGCTGGAATTGGGGACAGGAGCACCTGCACCTGCAGGAACAGTCAGTGGCCTCAGTGATGTCCCTGTGCAAACTCAGCAGCTGTCCCAGGTATGGACTGGTCAGCTGAAGCCCTTCCCTGACATTATTCTCCCTATGCAAGTCCTTCCCTTTCAAACAAACCACAGGACCATGTTTTCTAATGCTAGGGCAGGCTTCAAGTTGTGGTGAGGTTGGTGGGATGGGGCATCATCCTGAGGCATTCCAGAAACCACCATCTAGTTCCATCCACTCTCTCTAAAAAAGCTTACTTTGGTGTTGCCTGTCAGATGGAGACAAAAGCAAGCCCCTGGCCTCTGGATGAATATACTCAACAAAATCAATTGCAACATGAAGAAAATTTCCCAGGTCAACTCCCCTTTCAGCAGAAGAAAACAACCCAAGGCCCACAATGAAATCATGCTGTGAATGAAATGTGCTGTCACTGCACACAATCACTGGAAAACATTGCAGGAAGATGAAGACTCTTGACTTACATTTTCATACACTTAGAAGTTACTAAAAGCCCTAAATTATTATTGCAAAATGAGTTCTGTAGTAACTACTGCTTTACAATAGATGCTAAGGACTAACTTGTGGATGTTTTATTTTGCCTTCCATGAGAAATACAGTAAAAAGGGAAATTTTATTTTTCTCAAGTGGTAAGACTGTTAGCTTTTAGAAGAGGCTTCGTTATGCTACATTTCCCTATTTAGCTGTGTCTTTAAAATCAGTCTTTTCTACCCACACTTCCAGCTGACCTTTCAAGTTATTTCTGGATGTTGATTTATGCTGCTTAACCATGTTCTCCTGCATGAGCACCTACGATCTGCTGGGTTCTCCTTGCTGTTTAATGTGCAGTGAGCTGCAATGGAAAAACCGGGACATTTCTGCTGCTTACTTGTGGAGGTTTTTGTTTTGTTTTTGGTTTTTTTTTTTGTTGTTTGCTTGTTTGTTTGGTTTTTTTTTTCGTTTTCTTTTTATCCTGGAAATGATTTTGTATATTGCTATTGTCTGTTACCCTGAGCATCACCCTGCATAGCACCTGTGCTTCCAGCCACAGCCAGTTGCTGCACAGTCCCATCCGCTCCCAGAGCCACTGTATCTGCCCCTGCAGGCACCACCTAGTTTTTTTTTTGCTGGCTTTTGAATCATTACTGAGCTGCCAACTTACAAATCATGGCTTACAGGATGCCTATTTACCAGAAATACTTCGCAATATATAGTTGATACCGCCAATCTGGAATCTACATTCCTATCAACAGTTTGTGGTCCTACATCCTCTTTTCTACTCTTTTCGTCAAAAACATCACATTCCAAGAGAGATGTTCTTTGAAACTTAGATTGCTTAATTTTTAGATGAATCTCCTTGTTTCTAGCAATGAACTACTACTGAATCCCTCCTGAATTGTTTTAAAAGGGCAAGTGTTAACCTCTATTCATGCTACATAATGCTGGTGATACACATTGCTATTTGTCAGCGGCTTTCTTGTTTTAGCTAACAGATTAAAATCAGTAAATTCCTTTGTGCAGTAGTGTTTGAAAGATTCTGTGGGAGAATATGCACTGTGTGATTTTCTAGTGTTCTGCTTGGAGACGTAACAGATTCAGCAAATTGAAAAATTATCTGTGAATTCTGTTAAGATCTTTTTTTAGTTTTATGTACATTTTTGCCAGGGTGGTGGGTGGGGAAGAGCAGCGCTGCCTGTGCGCACATGTTGCACACTTGTGAGAGCAACACAACAAATCTGCTCCCAGGAATGCAAGGAGAAATCTGCTGCTAATTGGACGTGGGAACTGAATTCTGGTTACTGTTTTAAATATAAGCCACCAATAATCCAAGTCAAACATTGCATCTTCCACACTGCTGTGTCTGGGACTTGGTCATGGTGAGACAACTTACCAAATAGAACAATCTCTGGATTCTGACCCAACATGCCACTTCACCCTGTACTGTAGTGGGACCTGTGAGCTGTACACATACAAACTGCTAATGCATGTTACTTAAAAAAGGGCTCATTTCACATGACTGAAGGTCTCCTTTACTCTGTAAATCTGAAAAAACAGATTTGCCCTAAGGATTTGCTGCTTGATCCCGGACTTCAGATGCAATACTTAAACTGAAATACATAATGATGTATTCAAAATACAGCAGCAGCATAAATTTGACTGTTTCTTGCTGCTTAATATAGGCTACAGATCCTCTCCAAGTCAGCTGCTTATGCTACCTTCAAGCAAGTTACCAACATTCAACTAGTTAAGGGCCTTTGTCCCCAAACGAGAAGTTGCTTTCTGATCTAGTGGTTTGATTAAAATAGCACTGCCAAGCTGCTGGCGGGATGCATTTAAAGGACTGAATAAGTTCACACTTTAGGCATTTTACTCCTCCTACATTCATAAGAAATGTTAGTGATGGAATAGTTTTATGGGTCACTGGGAAGAGTAGCTGTTTTTGCTGCTGTGACTGATTTATAGCAACAAGCCAAAATCTTAGCCTTGCCTTGCCTGCCTATACCACACTAATAACCAGAAGATGACACTGCGTATTTCAAAGAAGCAGTAGGCAACCCTGTGCTTCAGAAGAGGGAGATAATATTTTCCATCATACCAGATTATTCTTTCTTTCCTTAATTCATTCTCAGTGCTCCTCCTGCATTGCCAGGATAGCAACCCCAAAGGGACATGTAACCAGCCCCAGCCTTTGCCCCAGTGTGGGACAGCATTTGGCACTACTCTCTTGAAGTGACTGAAGTGTGCTACTTAGATACCCCTTTAGTAGGGAAAATTATTTCTGCTTTGAGCCCCTTTAAAAAGGGAAATGAGGCTGCTTGACTAGAGCTACCTGTGTTTCTTGCCTTAGTCAAGTTTAATTTAGTATAGTTCTTCCAGTCTGTCTCATGAGTGCTCCAATTTGCCACTATTTGCATTTCCTTGACATTTAATTGAAGTCTGTTAAACATTATCTGACACTTCATTTTTCAGTTACAGCAACATCTTTAACAGTGTTGTTGAAGAAGAAAGGCATTTTGACAACTTGACAGCTGCATAAGGGATCAGAACAAAAATAGTTTTGGGTTTGACCATCAGAAAACAGACTAGTGAGCACTTTATAATCATGTATAGGTGACTTGGAGGCGTGTTCCTCTTGTCAGTTTGTAGCAGTAGTGGTCAGCAGGTGATGCATTGTGCCATTTTGCTCCTTGTGCTAGTTTTCCCCAGACCAATCCACTCCATACTGCCCTAGGCAGAATCGCCCATACGTCCCTCAGATGCATTTCTCACCTTTGGGCCAAAAGGCTGTATATGGAGCCAATTTGTAAAAATCTGGTGGTTTGGAATAACAGTTTCAGTTCCAGGAGATTTGGAACATAATTCTTTTTCCTGCTGGTGATCTGAGCAACACTTAGCAGACGAGCAGTACAAGCATCTGATCTTGTAAAAGATCCAAAAATTCTGTTAGAAACATTTATAAAAATACAGAATGTAGAAAGGAATTTGACTGTACAATGTGTACAGCTCTCAAGTTCATCCCAGAGTGGCTTTTTACCATGCTACCATTTGAAAATGTAAGTAATGCATCCATATTTCTTCAGTCCAGGAAGATCCTGCTCCATCCCAACGTGCATCCGAGCACAGGCTATGGACCTCAATTATTACATGGAAATGGGCAAGGAAAGACCCAAACTACCATCAGACAGGCTTTGCAGTTTCAAAGCCCCACGCTGAAAAGCAGAGGTACTTTTTGATGCATTGTGGTTGTCATTTGCTCTGAGCCAGAGTCCACTCTTGCAGCAGCCAACAGTTCACTTATCCAGCTTGCCTTGCTGCAAGAAGAAATTCTCTATGGTCATGCTGAGGCCTCAATGTATTCACTTTTTGGTGCCGCTACCCTCAAGTACTCTGGGTTTTCTGCTGCAGGAACTTTTAAGAGACCATTAGGTTTGGTTTCCTTGGGTAAGAAGTCCTGCTGGTAGTCAGGATTGTCCAGATTTATTTGGTGGTTGCCCGCTTGGATCCAGTAGGGAGAGCTCTCAAAGACTGTCTTGGCCAGGGGAGACTGGTTGGTGTTGAGATACTCGGGGTTGTCCACAGCTGTGCTGTGTGAATTCTGGTAGCTGGAGTCTGTGGGGACCTTTGAGTTTGCTGTGAGAGAGAAGTTGTTGTAGATTGGATTCTGGACTGCTGAGGCAGATGCTTTCTTGGGCACCAATTGGTTTACATACTCTAGAATAAAAAGAAAATAAAAATGAGAAGGAATGAAAAGGAAGATATAAGCTTAATGCAGCCATTTGGTGTCACTTGATATTTAGTTTCAACCCAGCTGCCACTTGCACTTTGCACATGGCACGTCTCTGTACTTCCCGGAGGGGAAAAGAGCCAAAGGCAGGGACTGCCACTCTGGGGCACCAAACACGCTGCCCTGAGGTTCACCTTCAAGAATTTTGTTTGCCAACCAGCAGAAAGATGGCTTGGACCATGAGACAGTGAGATAGCTACTGCTGATTTTAGTGGCGTGTGGGTGGCTGTGTCCCAGATAGTGTTCTGAAATGGCAGTTTGGGAGGTTAGCTGCCAGAAGCTGTTTCCCTGGAAAAAAATGTTTAGAGATGAGGAAAATGCCTAGAAAATACAGGACTGGCAGTAACAGTGAGTCCACATTTCACATCAATGCTATTCCTTGCAGGGCCTTTCACCCTTTTTAGCTATGGCATATTCTTGGAACGGTTGGTTGGGATTTTTTAAGGACACAAAGCATCATCACTGCATTATCCAGCCCCATCTCCCTCCGTGCTCACTGGCTCTCTCTCTCTGACCGCCTACACTGGAAGTTCATGTGAAACCATGAACTGCCTTCTGTGGATTAACTTCTGAAAGCAATGAAACAGCCATAAAGCTCTTTATGTTGTTGAAACGGTAAAAAAAAGAACACAAATTTTTAGAGGCTATTTTCTCAAGTAGAAAGCTTTAAACATATAACCACACATGCAAACTCCCTGCCTAGATGGCACACATGGCTAACACAAGGAATCTGGCTTCTGAGGGAAATGAAATGAGAAATGGTCAGAAGCAGGCAGATGAGGGCTAGGAAAATGATATATGAGCACTCTTCCATTCCCATTTACTGAGACAAAAGGGTAGAAAGTAGTTGAGTTGCTTCATTTCTACAGAAAAGGAAGGAAAATTATTGTATTTACAAGCATATGGCTTGTGAATGAGTTGCCATGTGATGGAAAAACAGGAAAAATAGGAGAGGTACTCACCTGGGGCTGGTAGGAAGCTGTCATCTATGCTGTCCTCCAAGAAAGCACCTGTTGGGTCTGAGCTATACCTCTGAACAAAGCTGTCTTCCCGCACAGGGTGCCCCTGCTAGGATAAAAGTAGAGAAAAATAATATTAAAGGGACTGATTTGTAGAAGCTGATCCATGTAGGAGGAGTTACTTCTTTATTAAAGATCATTCTACTTACCCCATTCCTGTCAATGCAGGTTGTAGTAGAGTTGTTGCTGGTAGCACTCTTAAAAGACAAAGAAAGAAAACACAGACATTATGAGAAGCAGTTCACTCTTAAAATTTCAAGTCATGTTTCCACACTGGAGAATTTACATACCAATGAACTCAAGAGAGGAGTGCGAGATGTTGAAGGGCTGTTGAAAAAGCCCTGGTGTGGCACGAGGTACTCATCTGCATCCACTATATCTTCCATGTCCTCCTCCTCCATCAGGGTGCGATAAAACTTGGAGTCCGTAGGGCTGGGCAGGTGCATCCTATCATCTCCCTGTTAAAAAAGTCAGCATGATACAAGACTTGCAGACTCCTTTCAAGCCCCATTCTCCCCTTCTCTCTGAGACAATTTAACAAGAGGCACAAGAAGTAAAACCTTGATTCACAGATTCACAGAATATTCTGAGTTGGAAAGGACACAAAAGGCAAATCAATGCTTAAGTAAATGGCCCATACAGAGATACGTGTGTTTAACCAAATTTACCTAGAGTTTAGGGGGACTTAGGCCTGCAATCTCAGTAAAATAACTGCATTTTGAAGAGGATCAAACTCTGTTCTCCTCTCATGGTTACAGTATGGACTGCTTCTGGTCCTAGACTGAGACCAGTACTAAGAAAATAGTGACCAGTCTTGCCATTTTGTTTGTGGCTCTAACTGAATGTGTTAAAACCTGGAAAGCAACAACAAATCTGTCCTTCAGTTATCCATATCATATGTTCTCATATGCATTACAGTTACTTTGGGCCTCAGATGAAATGCCCATCAGACATCCCACCACTGTGGTCAGTACCTGTATAACAAGATAGCGTGGAGGGTCACGGGCCATTTTTGAGAATTCAGCTATCAGCTCACGAAACTTGGGACGGCTGTCTGCATCAATCATCCAGCCTGCAAGAAAAGCAATGCACAAACAAAATTGTTTTGGTGTTCAAACACAGTGTTTAAATAAAATATAATAGCAAAAAAGCAGTGCCATGAATGGAAGAAATAAAGGAACCACCCCTAAGGGACCACCACAAAAAGTTAATTCACCAGCCATGGGTGTGAATTTCAGGATTTAAAATGCAGATCTTGGCAGTTTTCAGAAGAAAGAGATAAAACCACATGCTGGAAAAGCTTCAGGCTGAGTCTGTCTCCTCTCCTGCTGGCCTATCCCCATGTGGGCAAGCAGGTCCCACCTGAGGGACAATCCCAATTAGTTTGCTTTGAAAAAAGCTCTTGAAGGAGAGGAAGCAAATTGACACCAGTGAATGCCTGCAGAGGTACCAGGATCTGACCGTCTAACAGTCACTGGACTGCTTCATTAAGTCCTGGGAAGTCCACAGCCTCCCTCTGTACCCAGATGTCTTCTAAAATTCAAAACATCCTCACTGGAGACATATTGAAAGATTACTGCAAGTAAGCTGTATTTAATTAGTAAACTGACTTGAACAAAAGTAAGCCCTTACAGCTTAGATTGGATCAGTGCTAGAAGAGATTTCAAATATAGATACTGGAGGTTTTACATGTGACATTATTTAGGAAACCCACTGTAATCGACTAACAGATGAGCTGGTCTAGAGACTTCTGTGTTTAAAATTAAAAATAATAAAGGTCAAGCTTAGTGTGTCTAGAGGAACTCAGAAGAAACAGCCCATCTAAATTAACGGAAAAATGAAGTGGTAATATGCCTTCTGAAATCTGCATTAGACAAAATCTCATCATTTCCAGGGACTTTTTACCATACTAGAAGTATGATTCTCCACTAATTCAAAAAGAAATGCTTCTTGCTATTAGAGAAAATGGAGTGTTTGGGAATTTGCTGCTCTTGCAGGAGTAGAATCTACTATTTCTTACTTTACCTCTAAGTTGTGTACATTTAAATGCTAGTTTTTAAATTAAAGAATTAGTAATTATTTTGCAATAACTTTGAACATTTCAGCTTATACTTTCTGATTGTAAAAGAGGTGACTGGGAATCCTGAATTCCTTCCAATAAAATGGCACAGCTTCAATCAGGTCTGCACTGTAGCCAGAAAACATGAGGTGACCAAAGCAGCAAAAGATGTGCAACTGAGTTCTGTGTTCTTCTCAGGAAGGCTCAGTCCCCAGGTCCTCACACTCTTGCATTTAAATTCAGTGTAATGGCATGGAAAGGATGGGGACACTCCATTGGTTGTGTTTTAAAAGCAACAGGTACTGGATTAGATGCCTGGCAAAATGCCTCCTTTCTACATCTGGACTGACCGTAAGGAAAGACAGGGGCTGAGGCATCAGTAGGGTTCAGAATCTCTGAGGAGGAGTTCCTAGGACATTGCTTTGGGGTCTGGGCACCAGACTAGGTGCACGCTTCTGGATGTAGTTCCTTGGAGCACAGGATCAGGCTCAGCTTGTGTGGTGCTTGTTCCACCACAGCAATATGTGGGTGCTCTAGGATTCCCCAAAAGTGCTGCAAGAGTGCTCATGGTAGTGTGGCTCCTGTCTCAGGAACAGGTACATGTTGCTCCAGTGAGAAGGTCTTAAATGCCACCTAGTGGGCTGCTTATCACATCCTCACAGCAGTGAACAGGGAAATGGCAGTCATGGCCTAGAGATGTGCAGGAAGCCAGGTAGTAACCTGACATTTAGTAGATGATATAGATGGAAAGGGGGTTTGAGGTTCAGAAGCCCTTTGACATACCCTAAACTGTCCGAGAAGTGTTTCAGAAACCCTCTGCTCTTGAGCAACTATACTGCAACAGCTGCATGCCAAAAAGGGACCAGCCAAAAATGAGGAAGAAATTTGAAAAGGAACCCTGAATTCTCATACGTATGTGACATTATGATTGTGCCTGCACTTCTGACACTCCTTTAGTAATAATCCACCTGTGTGATTGCAGCGGGAAGCACATTGCTGAATCGAGGTGGGAGCTTGGAGGAGCAGGCAGTGTTTATTTTATTTCCTAGATATACAAAACCAGAGTATCAGGCAAAGTAGTTGGTGTCATGCTAATTTATACTGCCTAACCATATTGGTTTAAAATAATTGACAATATCAGTCAGTGGTGTGAATGGTGAAAAAAACATGAGTTGGTTGAATGAGTGACTCATGAAACCACATCTAATGATTCTAGGTAAAGCTCAAGGTGTGGGAACACATTCTGCTGTCACCACTCTTTTCACAAAACCCTATCTCTGTGCCATTACCAGGAACGCAGCATAAAATGCAACTGAGTTACTTATTCCAGTTAGATGAGCAGCCACAACCCCAAGTGTGAACTCACATTTGACCATGATCATGTACACATCGATGGTACAGATGGGGGGCTGCGGCAAACGCTCGCCCTTCTCCAGGACAGAGGAGATCTCACTGGCAGGGATCCCTTCATACGGCTTGGAACCAAATGTCATCAGCTCCCAGACTGTCACACCTGCGGGGGGGGAAGAGAAGATCATGAAAGAGACTACCAGGAGCTGGACTCTTGGCCTGGGTGTGGAGAGGTGGCAGAGAGCAGAGGGGGGTCCCCTGGAAGCACTGTTTTGCCAGAACCCCAACAAGAGAAAGCATTTTCTCCTGTAATTTTATAGAGAGATTAATATAACAGTTTGAAATCATCCTGCTTTCTTTTAAGGTTTTGCTTTTTTCCTTTATTTATTTATTTATTTAAAATCTCACCTAATATATTATTGTTGAACATTCCACAAACTTCCTGGCCCCACAGAAAGGAAACACGGGTTACTGTCTCCCAACTCCAACACTGCAAGTGGTTTTAAAAATGGAAGTTGTCTTTTTGTTTGAAAACAATCTCTCAGGAGACGAGCAAAAGCAGTTTTTGAAAGACGTGTAAACCAGCTGCCTAAGCGTCATTTGCTGACATACCATGGACTCTTGTGATGTAGCTGTTGTGATTTTCTAGTAGCATAGGATACAAAACAAGATTTTGGATGCCAAGATTCATAAATGGATTATGAAGACCAGAGGCTGTACTGTTTCGTAAAGGACACAGGATCTGACCATCTGCATTAAATATTTTCCAGCAATATTAGAGCCCATGGCGGGGGGGGGGGCGGGATTTTGCAATAGGTTGCTTTGAAAAGTTTCCTTTCTGCTCCTTTCTTTCAAGCTGGATTTCTGAACTATACCAAATACAAAATAAATTCTCTAAGGAGGTTATCACACTACTTCCCTTTTAGCATTGTCCTCTCAATACCAGGACAGCATAAGCATTTTAGGCCTCAGCAGAGTTACACTGATTGACACCGACTTATAGTGGCCAGTGATTTTAAGTCCTCCTAGTTATGCGGCTCTGTTGCCAGCTCCATTATATTTCACGTGAAGCTGCTGAAGAAAAGCTTTAACAGAACTTCAGCATACAGACCAGAGCCTCCTACCTGCAGCCCCTTTCAGGGGAGGGCTCATTACCCAAGGCATATTCTGTTAAACATCTTACACCTCACTCAGATGTAGTTTCATGGGGATTTTACTTTGTTGAATAGGTGATTTGGGCACTGTGTTTATATATTTGATCCCTTGTTCTTCTCACAATAGAAAGTAAAAAGGCCAGTATAGAGTCACCAGCAAATCCTGAAATTTTCCAATCCATCTGCAATAATTGTAACTGTTTTTAAACTCACCATAACTCCAGACATCACTTTGATGAGTGTAAATCCGGTGTAAAATTGACTCCAATGCCATCCATTTAATAGGAACCTAGGAAAATTCACAAAGAATCCTTAAGAGGTTGACCCAAAATTTATGGGGATGTTCACCACCAGGTGGTGTGTAAATCAATAGTTTGGTTGCAGAAGGAAAAAAGACAAAAACAGCCAACACAACTATCTGAATGGTAGAACAGGCAACTTTTGAGTCCTCCTTTACTATTTTCATATATTATGAAGAACTTGGAAGCGTGTGGAATACCAGGTATATCAGAAATATCTCTTACTAAACAGTTTTACAATATTTTTAACAGTCAAATAATTACATTTTAGCCTTCTATCAGAACAGGACACAAATCCAGTCTTAGGCTACATGACTGATCTACACTCATATGGTTTCTATTTATGGCCTCTGCAATATTTGCAAGCAGCTTCTCTTTAATTTCTCAGCAGGACACATTCCCTCCATCAGCACGCAGTACAACACAAAGGCGTGTTGAACCAAGTCTGACAGGTCTTTCTTCTGCTATAAATATACAACATTCCCTTTCTCTTTATAAACTGCACAGTCTTATTGGTGTTGGCTACATGGACGAATTTTCCCAGACATTCTGGGTGGGAATTTCAAAAGCATTTGCTGCTCTGCTACCTCTGCAGTCCCACTGGCCTGATGCTCCTTTGGCTGATTTCAGAGGACTTCCACAGGCTTCAAAGGCAGCACGCTGAGATAGCAGCTGAGAGCTTTGGAAAACACACTCTCTTTTTCCCCCTCTTTGTTTGAGGCTTGTGTGCAAGCACAAACCCCAGCAAAAGCGCAGCAGTTCGTTCTGCAGTGTGCTTTTACCTTGCCTCCCTCGGCATGATACTCCTTCTCGTCTGCACCGAGCAGCTTTGCCAGCCCAAAGTCCGTGATTTTCACATGTTGAGGAGTCTTAACGAGGACGTTCCTGGCAGCAAGGTCACGGTGCACCAGGCGCCGTTCCTCCAGATAGTTCATTCCCTGCAATGCAACACACTGCTGGTAAGGCCTCGTGCACTCGGAGCTGGGACACACAGGTCACCAAACCTCAGCTGCTTCGTGGTAACTGCTGACACCACCACCACTAACGTGTGGTAAGTTATCCCACCTGCACTCTCCATTACATTTATTGCAGCATGAGGATGAGTGCTGGCACTGTTACTATTACCCTCCAGGAACCTTCTTATGGGTCCAGGCACTGGTGGAGTGATGTAGGAAAAAGAGGCAGTAATGGGTAGAGTAGATAGTAGCCGGGGATGTGGTTCCTTTGGGACTTAGCTCAAGAAATACAAAATTGGGATGGAACTTAAAGGGACAAAGTCTTCTTTTGGCTGCACTTGTGCAAACCCAATGACTTCAGGAGTGCACAGGACAGAGTTTGACTATCCCCTGCCATTATGTACACACACCAGCCCTACAGAGAGGATTTAGACAACCATTCAGAGTTGCTCATACTGTGTTTTATTACAGGCAGCGTACTCTGCCTTCTCTCTGCTAACAATGAGGCAGTCCACTGCAAAGGTAAAAATGGGGGAAAAGATTTAAAAATTCATTTTAAGTCTGAACTCAGGGTTGCATCCATTTTCCAGTCCTCTTTAAAAAAGGCACGTTCTTCCAGTTTCACTGCCTCCCATGATTAGGCTAGATTCGCCATAGCATACGTGCTTTTTTTTGGTAAAACGGCCTCTTGAGCAAGAATATAACTAATTGTGCTGGTTTGACTTCTAAAGCATAAATTTAACAGCTGTGTTTCTGACCACAGAGATTACTCCCCTTTCCCTCAACACCAGTCTCTTGGTATATGGAATCAAAAAGTTCATGACTTCCAAGTTTCCTGCAGTATCTTTTCCAAAACCCACTATTATTCCCAGTCCATACATTTCTGCTGGTTGTAGCTTCTGCACTTGTATTTTTATGACGAGAATTGATAAAAGGATACTTTTAACCTACAAAGTTAGCACCAAAATGATCATGTTGATATGATGGCAGAGGACTGGAGGGAATTATTGCCTTCCATCCTCCACCCGCTTCCTAAGCCCACTTCTAAGCTGGACCACCATCGAATCCTCCTTCCAAGTCCCTCAGCAGAACTTCACCCATGCACTGCTAATGTTGCCAAAACAAACCACCCAAACAAACTGGCGCAGTGCCACTACGAGCGTGCACTGAATCACACAAATAGATCTTCAGCAAGCAGAGCTCTTGAAACAAAAACTTCTGAGCTGCTGACAGAAAACTGACTATCTTTAAAAAAAATAATAATTCCTTAATCTAGCCCCAGTAGGACAAAAAATTTCCTGCTAAAATTGACTTGCTGCGGAGGCTAATAAGGCTCGGAGCTGCTGAAAGGCAGAATATCAGTGTCACTAAGCTGTTTAAGGCACTGATGGCTGAAGACTCATGCACGTGGATAACTGTACACTGAAGATGTTGAACTGCCCATTTAGAAAGTTCAGCAGACCTTGAATTGTGTGCAGACCTAGAGTTTAATCCATTTTTCATCACTAAGCATGGGACCATTGTGTTCAAAGAGTTCCTTCACAGTGTTTCTGCACAGGGAGCATTTATGCTCTGTCATAACATCTTGCCTGAAAGAGAGGACTCCATACCTCAGGAAAAGACAATGTTTGTAAAAGATGCAAAGAAAACTTATTTCAAAGCTGTGAAAACAGTAACAAAAATAAGCTTCCCAGGGAACTTGACTCCTGCTGGTTAGTTACCAGACATGTATTTGTTTCAATTTTTTTTTTTCCACTCATAAGTAAATTTTTTTAAGAGTCAGAGAATGTTCAAAAATCTAGCATAACTTTATCAGAGTAGTTACACCAGACACATTGGTGGGAAAAAGCTGGACAAAAGATTTATGAGTACTTTGAGGAAAACTTCAGTGCAGAGCAGCACAAAGGAATATGTTGAAGGTCAGGCATCACTGGCGAGGGTAGAAGTTGCTATGGGCAAATGTTGAACTGCCATGGAAAAAATCAAACGAAAGACAACAATTGTGAATGGCAACCTTTCGGGCAAGCAATGCCCCAAGGACCCATCTGGGGATACATTTTGCCACCTTAAAAATTAATAAGGAGAAGAAGGAGGAGGAGGGAAATACTGCCCCCAGGTCACCCTCCAAAGAGACTGAAACCAGGACAGAGCAGTAATTGATTTTAAACAAGAAAGCAAAAGAGTCACAAAAAGTCACAAGAAAATGCAGCTCACATCCCAGGTGGACACATAAATTAGATTTCACTTGTTGAGGAGCACAATATAAATAAAGTAAACATGCTGAGATGAAAAATGTGCTCTATAGGCTTTTGGTGGAGACATTTCTGAGGTCCTCAGCATGTTTCCTGAAAGCAAACTATGGCTGGGCGAGGCCTCAAGGGACCAATAAGTTTTTAAGTGTGTGGTTATCCTGCAGGCCAGCGCTCCTGAAATAAACAGCATTAAAGCAACCATGCTGTGTAGACACTGCCATCTCATATGATGAATCTCCAACCAATTGCAGTTACTTTTTTGCTGGTCTTGCTTCATTTTTCCATGCTTGCAAATGGCTAGCCACCATCCAAACACAGCATATTGCTACTGCAGGCTAGAGGCTGTATGCAGTTCCTTTGCTGCTCTTTGGCAAACAGTACCAAGCGTGATAATGAGTCTTTTATGGGAATTGCAGTTAGATTACAGACCCCAGCTCAGCACCTGTGAATTACAGAATAGCTCTGGGGTGCCTGAATGCCTTTTGGTGAAAGCCAGACTGAGCAAAGATGGAGCTGGTATTCAGCAGCCAGCAGTTTTGATCCCTGGCCTCAGATTTCATCATGAAACTCTCCAAGGCACACAAGATGTATTCAACAGCACTGTCCTGTGACATAGCCCCAAGAAATCCACTGATGGAAGCAGCATTTTGCTATGGGAATTGACAAATTCTATTGCCTTCCCTGCTGCCTGTGCTGCATCTCATTTGCATCACATTATCATTTCAATACTGGGTGTCTGGTTTGGACATAAATGTCTAGGTGATAATGTTACACTGCCTAGAAGTATTTTGAAGAGTAAGTAAGGTTTGTGCATCAGCATGAAAACAGTAAATTATCCAAGAAAAAGTAACCACTTTTTGCCATGTATAAGATACCTAGGATCCAGGTGGTGAAAGAGAAAGATTTGCAGAGACAGGTAATTAAATAAACACATTACATGCTGTCGGATCTCTGAGTTTTAGCTGATCTAGAGCTCTGGTCTGCTTACCTTTGCAATCTGCACACACCAGTTGAGGAGGTACTGAGAGCCGATGTTGTCCTTGTGCTCTCGGATGTAATCCAGGAGGCAGCCGTAAGGCATCAGCTGTGTGATGAGCTGGACAGTTGAAGTGAGGCAGATTCCCAACAAGCGACACACATGAGGATTGTCAACACTAGCCATCACATAAGCTTCCTGAGAAGAAAGGCAAAAAAAAAAAAGAAATGTGAAACACTCCCTTTGGCACGACATGAATATTTGGAGGCAGTTTAAAATAAGTGGTCATCCAAGAAGTTGCTTAAATACTGTATGCAAACTCTGTGTCTCATATCACATACAAAATACACATATTTCCTACTCTGTGGACCAACTATTTTCGTTCAATGGATGTCCAGATTTTGAACACCAAATCATCACTGAGATGCCACAGAAGAGCCAGTCTCTCACTACTGTACACCAAGCAAACATTGGACATAAAATCCTGGGAGAGCAAAACTTACGACCAAGGAGGAATTAATAAATTGAACACTGACTGTAAGCTGATAGGATTTCATCATTTTAAGCACCTAATTGCAAGGGCAACACATTTTGTGAACATGTGTCATACGGCATTTTCCCTCACAGACGTCCGAATGAAACTGATTGGAAATCAGTATTTTTGAGAATTACGCTCCCCTGTCAAGGTTGGTACTAACCCAGAAAGTCAAAGTTGTCATCTAGATTGTGACTGACAGTCTCATTCTTTAAGAGACCATGTTCTTCTTGAACATGTTGTTCTTCAGTCCGTGTCAAACCAAATAGATTAATAACCAGTACACCAAGCTTTAGAAGCTTGAATGATTGTCTTTATGTAATGATGGTGAAAATACTGCCCTCAGTTGGAAAAGCTGGTTTAGACCCACATAGCAATGTAAATGATACTAGGAAGGTACATGAAATTTGGGAGCCCAAGCATTACAGACCCTTTGGTCATCTGGAATTTTGGGGTTTAGTTTCATAAATATGTGAAAAACTCTTTTTTCAAATGTTGGTACACCCTGTGTAGCTTTAGGTACTGATCTACAACACCCAAGATACCTCCTCCTCTTTTGTTCTTCTGTGGGAAGGGAAATATTCCTTCAGAGGCTGGTTCAAATACATTATTTAACATGGCCATGGGGCCAAAATTCCTGACCTCATGGTTTTTGTGTGCAAAAACTACTTATGGATTGAAATTTGAGATCTGTATTTATACTCAAATCCACTGTCAAGTGCCAGCTCAAAGAATGGTCTCCAGTTGGGGAAAAAAATTAGAGCTGCATTTGTTTGGTTTCTTTAGCTAACTTTGTGTCCGATTTACAGTATTTCAAGTATTTACAGTATCATTCAAGTATTTGAAGTATTTCAATCTTACAGTATGCAATAGTTAGATATTTTAAAAGTGATTTGATTGCAAAGCAACATAAAGGGAAATTAATGGGAATTTTTCCATACAGTGAGCAGGTCAGCATCTTGATTCAGCATCTAGAGTAACATCACCCCTTGGCAATTCAGGCCAGCAGTCCCCCAAAGCCTAAAATCATAGTGAAGATACAAATGGCACAAGGGAAAGAGCAAATCTGCTCTTTCTAAGAGCTTAAGAAAATAAATACCATAGCACTTGACTCATCATCTAGTTAGCGTTCCACAGATGTTACATAGCTCCATAGCTGGTGAGAACTATTATTAAACAAAGTTATTAAGGCAGTGACGTTCAAGAAATAAGCAACTCCAATTATTAAGCAATACTTTCTGGGCCCTGTGTTGTTGCTTTATATGCCAGCCTAAGCAAAACATGATGTAATGCAGCCTCTTTTGAGGTACTAGTTCTGCATTTAGTATCCTTGTTTTGGAGCCCTCAGGATGAAAATGGCCTCCAGGCAGACAGGTTAAATAGGATCTCCACCAGAACTGGTAAGAGCTCGACAACCTACTGCAAGATGTGAGTACACCACTGAAAAACAGCCCTCTGCCATGCATAGCACTGATTGTGTGGGCTACCTCAAGGAAAGATAAAGCAGGAACATAATTCAGTGTTATTAAGTGACCTTGTTAAATTGTTTAGCAAAACTATGTTTTGAGAAGTGCTTTTGGAGTCATCCCTGTGACTTCTTTCACTACTTTTGTATTTTTTTAAACTGAATTAACTGAATCTGCTATTCAGTTTCTATATATTTGTGGCATTGTTTTTTAGAGATTCTTGCAAATTTGTTATCCAATACTCAGACATAAGCAGAGACCAAAACAACTTCATTTCCCTATGTTTCCAAATGCAGCCATTGTAATGATGAAGGATGCCTTGCTTCCTGCTGGGATTCAGATCCGTATTGTATTCATTTTGGCAGGGCAGGGTGGGGGGGAAGACTGCAGAGCAGGAGCTCTCACTGTTCTCACTGCCCATCTGCCGTGCAGCCCGCGCAGGGCTGACCTGGGGGCTGAGCCCTGGGACGCCGCAGGAGAGGGGTGGGCGTTTGGGCCACACAGCTTTCGGAGAGCGTCCAAGTGTTGACACCGCCTCTCCCATTTGGTACTGCAAAGGAAAATAGGCCACCGCCTCCTCCTAGCAGAAAGCAGAACAGAGCTATTGTGTGGTTGTGGGTCCTTCTAAGTAGCCCAAGACATTAAAGTGGGTCTTTGTTTCAACTGTTTATCTTGGAAATCTCTTCGGGTGCGCTCTGACCTGCTCCAAGTATGCTTGGTATTTAACAACAACCTTCTGAATTAACCCTACCCTAATAAAGTCAGCCAGAGCTTGCCTGGATTATAAGAGCTAAAGCTGCTGTGCTTGCTCTATACCAAGTGTGATTCTGTAAGACAAATCATCTTTAATTAGACATTATTATCTTTGAGGTTCCAGTGACCTTGGAAAATTGTTTAGCAAAAATATGTTTTGAGAAGTGCTTCTGGAGTCATCCCTGTGACTTCTTTCACTACTTTTGTATTTTTTTGAATTTAGTTCTTGAAATACTGAATTCCACCAACCAAATTACCTAAAAATTAACAGCATTGAAAAGCAAGAGTTCTTTTGTTAAGCACCCTAATTCAAAGGAAAAGATAATGTGGGGATTTACTACAGAAATTTCTTTTAGAAGAGAAAGCACTTTGATACGACAGAAAAGCACACAGTCCCTGCATCTATTGCCCTGCCCAGCGATCTTGATCTGCTGAAGGATGGGTGAAGTAGTGTAGGCTTGTTGACTAACCCTTCCTTCAGGATACATGCCTTCAGGAATTGAATGCAGTTAAGTCCAAAGCATCCTTTGTGAACACTGTGTTACGCTCCTTATCACTGTGAAAAGCAAAATGTGGGGCAGAGCTCAGGGCAGGCAGCTGAGCAGCATCTCTGCCAGCTCCTCAATGCAGGGAATGCCAGTGAAGGGAGGGATCACAGGCAGGTGAGGGGCAGGAATGAGGGCCACATGGTTAGGGACCTGGGGAAGGCCTGAAATTTGTCTGGAGTCTAACTAAACTAAAACCAGAATGGATATTGCTTCCTGTATGGATTTAGAGCTGGACCACCTATTCTTCTGCACTGCTGCAATACGCCTATCAAATCATATGGTGCATAACACACAATCTGTTGAAGCAGAGTAATGTATTGGAATAACACTGTTTATTCTGGGTGACTTGAAAAATTCAGTGAGCTTTATTATCATCAGTAGCACAAGTGGTAGTTTGTTCACAGACATTTATCCTGAGACTTCTCACTGCAAGGATGGGCTTCTTGTTAAGATCTTCACCAGACCCAAACATCTGAGATGAACCTTCCTATCTGAGGTGTCATTTGCTGGCCAAAACTGGATTTTTTTAAAAAAAAAAACCTTCCCAATTCAGACCCAACCAAAATAAAAAAAAAAAAATCCACAATTTTCTCCATGGCTGAAGGACTTGTGTGCTTGACTAACAACATCATCAATTCCAGACAAACAGGTCTATTTGGGACATACCAGGGACAGGACAGAAAGACAGACAGACACACTCTTCTTGTTGCTTAAGACTGAGCCACAGCACGGGAAATCTGAAGTTATACTGAACTTCTGAGTGTTCCTTCCCTCACTCTCACTCACTCACTCCCTTCCTTGTACATAAATTTATATACCCTTGGTGCTGCATGTTCCATGGCTTTGGATCTAGTTAAGATTTTCATCAATTCCCAGTTCAGGAAACTTTGTATTTAGGACTCTGGCTCACTCGTTGTAAACTCATTTGTGAACTCCTAAATCAGTGTCCCATAGCCCTTTCTCCTGTTTTCTGAAGGGATGAGCTATATCCAGTATAATAAAAATCCCAAGCTTCGTTCAGAAGGTGAGATAATTTCTTGCATTCTATGGCAGAGAAATCAGACAGCTGGGATTTTAAAATTTTGTTTTGGATTTATAGCTAATTTAATCAAGCAATTATTTTATGACAATCTGCAGGATTCATAAATCATTATGTCTGTTATTTAGCATAGTTGTACCACCATAATGACAATGAATGCTACAGCTTAAGGCCTGAAATACCAGAATAAAGAAAAAAGAATTAGTTGTAAATGTATGGTCTTGACCACTCCTTAGGTGCTACCCCACAAGTATAAAATCTGTACTTGGATTGGTTCATGAGAGACACAAAAAGCACTTCACAGACTGGGCTGTAAAGTGTAGAACTTCTGGATGAAGAATTGAGTTTAGGATGCAAAATATTTCTTCCCACAGAAAATCCTGAAACCCTTCTAGTTGTTGGAGAAGAAAATCCACAGACCACTGACAACTTGAGAAAACAAACATTGAAACTCACATCAAGTATTTCCTTGTTGGCTTTTGGTGATGTAGCCTCTCTCAACTCTTTAATAGCAACAGGAATTTTAACCTTCTCTCCTTCTGGGATCCAAAGACCCTACCAAAAAGAAGTACAAAGAGTTATTCAGTCCCATACCTAACAAGTTAATTCTCACAGTTACATATATATGTTACATCTTCTGAGTATACTTAAATAGAGCAATGGAAAGAAATGACAGACAAAAATAGGGAAAAAATGTGTCTTGTGTGTATTACTAAATTCCTTCTAATGGCATGGTACTTCTTTTTCAGTCACCTCTACTGTACTTATTTGAAAAAACATGTTCATTACATAAATAGCCCAAGAGATGCATGAAGAACAACTTTTGTGGATGGAAATCTAACTAATTAGAGCATCACAGCAACTGCGCGTGCAAAACCTTGCCACTTCCAATTTATAAATCATGGGATGAAAATAATTAGCATTTTCTCATTAAAACCAGATGACACCTATACTGTACAAATAATCCAGGCCTATATACATGCAGTGTCAGGGAAGCCTATGTCCCACTGGCGCAGTGCTCTACATCTATAGTGTCAGGAGGCCATTTAGGTGGCAGTCAGCAGCATGGCACTGTGAGGAAATGCTGCTGAAATCCCTAGCAGCGCAGATGCACATCTTTTTGTGCTCCTGAAGTTCCTAATCATAGCTGGAAGCCTGATTCAGAATACAGAGCTTTACAAAGAAATATAGGAACCTGCAGTTAATGGAAAAGCCTGAAACATATATCCTGAATAAAAGGAGGAGAACAGAAAAGTGGAACCTGATGAAGAAGCACAGAGGATAAACAAACACAAAGAGAAAAAATAACTTGTGCACCTACACAGCTGGAGGTAAGTGCAGACACTTTCACACATTTGAATCAGTTCTAATGGAAGAACTACTGAAAATTATAAAAAGAAGATCCCAGATGACAGAAAAATGGCTTTGCACTGAGCTTACAAAAGTGCATTTCTTTTTCTTCTTAATATTTACAAAGGGGTGTATTTGTCTGTGGTAGTTTTTAAGCCAAGATATTTATTCTCCAGGTTCAGCAGTATGGCTTTGGCAGCGTTTTAAGTAAACCTTCTCCTGTTACCCAGTTTCTAACAAAACTAATCATGATTGAGTAATCTCTCTACACTTCAATAGATATATACATGCTATAAAATCTACTTAAAAAAAAAAAAATCTACACAATAATTGAAGCTCCCAGTTCTTGCTTTGTCTGGGCAGCTTCTGCAGAAGGGAGCAAGATGAAAAAGGGAATAGAAACATGGTGATCTTACCTTATAAACAGTGCCAAAAGCTCCAGAGCCTAAAACTTTGACCTTTTTAAATTCTGTTTCCTTTAAAATTCTCAGATGAGCCTGGTTTGGTGCCTCCCCACTGGGTGTCAGTGGTTCAACAAGCTGGTGCAGAGAGAATATGATGTTAGAAGGTTACACAGTCTGGAAGGCTGAAAACTTTGTGGAAGCAAATAAATACTTCCTTTAAAATAATGAACATTTGATTCCATGTGAAGTTTTTGGGAAGATAGCTCTGCTCTGATTTGCAGGAATAAAAATATCTGCTCCAAAAGTCAAGCACAGAGTGGCAACAGCCATTTTGAAGGAGAATGAGGCCCTCTTCTCAAATGGAGGCTATGACTTCAAAGTCTTGCAACACATGGCATGAAAAATAATATAATTACCACAGATGCTAAAGGAGATTATTTTTGTTTTGAACTTGTGAATAAAATATTAAAATGTTTAAAATAATAGGCAAGAATCACCTGCAACCTTTCATGTCTGCTCTTGTTTAACTGGATAAAATTCCCATGGTACCAGTGGCTCCCCCACACCATGCGGTGTACAAGCAGCAATTGAAACTCTGACACTGATTCTTTCCTCAAAAATAAAAAGGATGTTGAATTGCCTATTGATTTTTTCAAAATTTTATCTCAGCTGTATTGCAAACAGTGGTAATGCCCTCCAAATATATTTAATGTTTTTATGATGCATAAGCCAGCTTTTTCCTTAGTGTTTTTCCTTTTGCTTTTTCTTAGAATAAAACCATATTTAGCTAGATTCAATTCAATTTTAGAGGACCAGCAGCCTCTCTGTTGTGATGAAATATCTGCATCTTGAGGAGTCCAGAGGGTGCAATATGAGCTGGGCACAAATTGAACTGTACTATCACAACTGCAGAATACAGCAGTATGTAAAATACAGTTTCATAGTGCAATGAAAAACAAGACAGCTTGGATTTTTCTTTCTTTTTTTTAAGGCTATTAGCAGCTGACTCTGCAAAGCTGGCAAGTACAGAAAGAAGCTGCAACTGGGACTTTAGCAGAACATTAAAAACAACTGACTAATTTACTAGAACCGGACTAGAAAGAGAAGGGGGCTAACCACAAAAGAGCAGCTACCACCTAGGATTAGGAATTTTGCTGTATATGAGGTATCCAGAGGATGATGCTATGCATGCACAAAGCCATGCAAAAACCAAAAAGTAGTGCAGAAATCTTGTTCACGCCCAACAGAGTGAACCATTCACTTTGACACCTTTGTGGATTTCTTGTGCTAAAAACAAAACAAAGACAAGACACAAACACTTCCTCAATTCCTTTCCCTCCTCTCCTTTTTTTCCACAGGATAAGGTACACACCTGATGAAGGGGGTAAAATTTTCAAAAGCACCTCAAGGTGCCACAGGAGCCTCAAGGCTTGTCTGGAGGGACACACAATTTGAAGCTGAAGGTCTACACAGGAAGGTAATGTGGACCAGCAAACACATTGCACCTCAACCTGAATGTGTATTTTTTTCTGATTAGACAATCTCAATGACTTTCCTTGGGACTGAGACATCAAAATCCCTTAAATATTTTGCAAATTATATGCAGAGGGATCAGATTTGAGATTGAGGAGGCGTTAGGTGCAATGCCACTCATTCCTTGAGACGCATGGTAGCCGCCGCGTTTCCCATCCCAAGGGATTGCTGTGTTACAAGGCAGATGCAGGTTGCTTTAATCCTCTGGTACAAGGAGGAGGAGGACAGCCACTGCCCCAGATGTAGCAGGGGTGCTGGCAGTGCTCACCTCCCTCTCCTGCAGCAGCCGGCGCAGGGTCCGCTTTCTGACGATGTGGCGTCTCCGCAGGTACAGGCCGATGCCCAGGCCCACCACCACCAGGCACAGGAGACCTCCGACAACACCGGCTGCGATAGATGGGATCTTGGAGCTGCAGCACAGGAGGGGATGCAGAAAGGGAAGAAAATTCTTAGGTGTTAGATTTTAAAGAAGCCCTACAGAGGTTGCAGGAAGCCTTATGTTTTGATCAAATTCTGGACACCCACATAAGGCTATTTGACATTTCAGATTTCTTGGGCGCCTGTATTTTTAAATTCCTCATCCAGAAATCTATTCAAAGTGCTGCTTAATTTCCATCTGAGTTTAAACCACAAGTCTTCATTCTTCCCTCAAACTCACAGTTGGAACTGATCCTCATAGCTTAAGTGAGGGGATTTCTGCTCCCTCTGACAAACCCACCAAGCACATGAGCATCAAATCTGCGATGCCTCTGTGTGCCAGCCAGCTGTGGGCAGCCCTTGTGTGATCAGAGACAAAAAGCATGTGGAGAGAAGGATCTCAGAAAGGCAGACACAGTTGTGGTACCAGCAGCGCAGCTGACATCCCCCCATTATTGGTGGGGGGCAAGGCATGCTGTAAGGGTCGCACTGAATGTCAGATCATCTGTCTTCCTTACAAGGACAAATGTCTGAAGCCAGGTATTGTGTACCATCCCCACTGTACACACAGATTTATTAAAGCCTGGGTAATTGCAAATTTAAGTTGAAAGGAAAAACCTGTTTTCCACGGTTGTTTTTTGGTCTGTAGAGATTCTTCCCAGCATTTTTCTAAGTTGCCCCAGGGATTACTATTAAATGCAGTCACTTTTTAACAGCACTTCTAGGCTGAATTTATCATGCCATAGCATGACTTTGTGGCCAGAAACTAAATCCCTCTCAGTCAGAGAAGACTGTTTGCTTGCTGCATGACCTCGAGCACATCATGAAGCCAAACAGTGTGATGTAAGATCCAGTCTGAGTGTGACGAATGAGCATCCATCTGGGCACACAGTATTTGGAGATTTAGAGATCACAGGGCTGGAAAAGACCCTCTGCATCTCTGAGTCTCCAGTAACACAGGCAACTATATCATTCCTAAACATATCTCTCTCTGCCCTTAATCCTTTCTTTTTCCATCTCCTCTTTTTATTATTCAGTAACAGATCCCTGGCCTCACCTTGACAAAAATTGTAGGCAGAACAAGATTTCAAAGTCTTGTGCCAGTAGCAGTATTTCTCAGTTCTTTAAACCATTTTTATATCTGTCACTTCCCTGTAAACAGCTGAAGACTTTAGTCCCAGCCTTGCAGTGTCCAGTGTGGAAATGTAAACACACACACACACACACACACATTCTTTCCAGCTCTGCCATTAATTGTAGCAGATGAAATACTCACCCATTTGGACAGCCTTCAAGACCTGGCCCTTTGCACCTGTAAAAACAAATGAACATTACAAACATAGTAGCTCTGGCCTACATACTTCTGTAATTCCAACTAAGAAGAGTGCTACTAGTTTTAAAGTTTGTGTTTCAGAGCAGTCCAAGTGTTAACACAGGAATTTATAATAGTCATACACTTCATTGAATATCAGTCAACAACCTTGCTGCAAAATCTTTAACCGAGGGAAATAGCTATGCTGCATACTTAGTTAAAAGAATGTTTTAAAACAATGTTTTAGTATGTGGTAGAAGTGGGGGAGGACACAGATACACAAAATTAATGGATTTCCTGTCTCAGTGCAGAGCCTAAGGCTGACTGTGGATGAGGACAGAAGTAGCCTCCTCCTACATGGACAGAAATACATTTGGAAACATATCACTGCAGACCCTCCTGCATAATCCTTGTTTCCTGATAAGGTAAAGATTTTAATTTCCAGGCTTTCTATTGCAATGAAAAACTTGGGTAGCAGATACATGGACTTTCATCAAAAAATGGGATTTGACAGCACTCTCTTGGGCTACATGGCATGTGTCCATGGCATTTTTCTTTAAGAATCCAAAGTCTTATGTTACTGGTAATGTAAACAGGTACAATCATTATCCAGAGAGCCAGGAACTCTACTAGAAACTCATTCACCCTCCATTTGAGTTTAAAATGCTCAAAATTTTGGCAGCACAGTGCAAAAAAAAAAAATAATAAAAAACACAGATGAAGACAGTGACTCTGTTCACTTGATGGTCTAATGAGTGTGAAAGGCCCAGTGCATTCCCCAAGTGCTGCTGGGCTATGAGATGTATGCTCTTCATGGGAATTGTGGTCGTTGTGGTGTCTGCTGAGGAAGAAGAGCATTACTGAGAGGGTGACATCACCTCTGGAAAACAGAGCACAGGAAAGAGTAAAGTCCAGTTTGTGGTATCTGCTCCCTGTGCTGACTTAAAGAAAATGGATTATCCCAAAACAGCTCCAGAGGAGGTCAAGTAGGGGGTAAGGAGTGAGCCCATGCCAGGAAAACTGCTCTGGAATCCCTCTCACTGAGAGGAGGAAATATTTCAAAATGCCAGGTAGAATTGCAGATCTTCTCTCATAACTTAGTCTGGGTCTGGGGAAGGGAGAGGTGAAGCAACCGCTCATTTTATTGGGTTTTAGTTTGTTTGTTTGTTTGTTTTCATTACTCGGATCTTCCCTTGTATATTTGCCTTGTTTCTGGGCCAACACAGTGCTCCAAGACCCAGCATCTGGAAGGTCTTGTAAGTTCACTGGGCTCCCATGCAGGAATGTGCATCCTGGTGTCCTGGACATGCTGGAAGTGCTGTGCATACCAATTCCCGGATTCCGGGTCCTCGGCCTCGTTAGCTTTCCTACCAGCATACAGCTTGCTTTGTTTCTTCAGTTGTGTAACTGAGCACAGAGAGGCTGCACGTGCAGAGAGCAGAGCCACCAGCTTGCTTATCATAGAAAGCAGATCTTGCCAGATCTTCTCTCTTCAGGTGCTCAATGGAAAACTGATCTAGGGCTCCAGACCTCATCCAGTCATAGTCTGCCTCCCAGATAAGAATTTCTAATGCAACAAAGCATGTGCAGCTGCTCTTGATATGAATATGAAATTAGAAAACCTCACCCAATTTCAGAACATGGTTACTGTCCCTCAAAGTGTCTCTTCCTCAAAATTCTGGTTTGCCATGCTACTTTAAGATGGCAAGTTCTCTATGTGCTTCCTAGCAGCAAAAAAACTAGCTGAGGTGATTGTAGCTGCAGTCTGAGGATTGACTGACCACTTCTCTTACACATCAAAGTAGAGGTGAGAGACCTGCAGACTTGTGTCAGTCCCCTTCCTTTCCCCACACAAATCCATCAATATGAAGTCTCATAAGAAAAACTAAAAAGGTGTTTGGGAAGAAATAGAGATCAGCTTGTACTTTTCAAATCCCACTTGTTTTTCTTGATTAATGTCACAAGTCAGAGAAGTAACAAAGCCCATAAGAATTATCACTCCAGGACTATATATAACTATCTCTCTTAATGTGAAATTTTATGATGACACCCTACATAAGTAACCCAGATTTTACGGAATTTAAACAATCACGTTTTCCATTCCTAAGTAATTTTTCTTCTGCTTACAGAAACCAAAATGAGAAACGTGACCTTATGTTAAGAAGTAACTCAAGATCTTATGGATATATGAGATGAATATAACAGAAGTTGCAGTCTTTGATATATTTCTCTACTTATTGGAAAATTAGTTCTGTGTACAGCTCCTGAAAACTACTTCATCCTGAACTACACATTTTATCCAGCTATGTAAATACTACTTGTCCCAGTGCAGACCCAGCTGTTTGTTTCCCAAATTCATCAAGATTCTAACAACTTTCTCCTTGACCTATAGTTCCTAATTTGATGTAATACAGTCAAGTTGTTATAATTGATGGCCTTCCAGGCGGGACTCACACTGTAACAGCCAAAGTGACTTCACAATCATAAAAGAACTGGAAAATAATTTTTAAATATTTTTAAACTTTACAAAAATTTTACTTTGTCCTTTATTTCTAAGTAACCTTCCAAGAGTGACAAAGGCATAGAACTTGTGCTGTGCTTCTGGAGCCTTCCCTCTCAGATCCCCTGGCCACTTTCTCATCTCCCCCAAAAATCCCTTAGCATTTAAAATGACGATGGGTGAGACACAGAGTGTTGATAACTGTGGATGCAGGCAGGATGTGCCAGCCAGTGGTATTTGCTACAGCGGTAGCTTCTTCTCCTCCTTCCTTATCCACCCCAGTGGCTGTGTCTGAGTTTATTTCCTGTACTCTGTGTGACTGGCAAGAGAAAATCAAATCCTTCAGCACTGAGAAGATTAATTAAGATGATGAGTGTCTTTAATTGATGAACATATGGGGTAATTCCAGGACTTCTGAGATGTTGCTTTCTTTATCGTAGAATATATTCTCAGCTATACTAGAGGCAGGGCAAAAGGAAGCTTGTGTACAAAATCCCCAAGAGAATACAGAAGAATTGGGAGAGAAGGGGTCTTATGGACTAAACAGGAGAAAGCATCCCTCATTCTGTTTCTCAATGAAGGCTGAAAAATGGACTCAGCCAAGAAAGTGAGAATCAAAGGAATTCTTCGTGGCATTACAAAAAAAGCAATGTACGACCAGTATGCATACCTAAAAAGAAAAAATGAAATTTGTGACAAAGCTCTACTGGGAGGAGAAGTCTATTACTTGAAGCTTCTTCAAATAAGGAAAACAGAGAGAGATCCTGGGAACCTTTGCTTGCATGACTACTGAAGTCAGCACACTTAATCATGCTGATAAGATTTTGTGGGCTCTAGCCGTGAAATTGGACAGGGACAGAAATGAAGTTGTTTCTTGTCTTGCAGGAATCGCTGAGACTGTGGTTTCTAAGGATGCAAAAGCTTTGTGAGACAGATGTTTTCCACCCACTGCTGAACAGATCCATTCCCACAGCAAAATGAGGGAAAGGCGTGAAGAGAAATGGCATTGCTGATGGATTGCCTTCAGAGGGACAATGCTGTGCCTGACTGCAAGTTTCCATATTATAACCCTGACACTGAATCCCTACTCATCCATGGCCACAGATGTCCCATCTGTATAGCAAATATTGCAACACTACTTCCTTCTAGCTCTTTGAGCCCTTCAGGGATACAGCCTATTTCACCTGACACATTCGGGCACCAACTCAAATTGGGCTAATGAGCATGTTCACAATGTAACTGATGCAAACTCAGCCCAGCTCTTTCATGTGAAAGATGAAATTGATGCTACTTTTTATGTTCTGCCTTAATAACACAGGGCCAAATACACTGAGGCATGGGTACCCTCATTTAAAAAAAGTCTCCTTACCTCATCTCCTGCCTGACTCTTGTGGTTCCCCCATCCACTGCTAAAGCAAGGCAGGAATTGACTTCTTCTCTGATCAATTCTGTTTGGGGAACTTGCTTGTGCACTAAGAGCCACTGTGTGGCTTGTTTTACATCCCTGTCTGGCAAATTATATTCTCCAAATCTGCATTTGAGTCTAGTGTTTGATCTCACTACCGAGGCCGCACAGTATAAAAAAAGCCATGTTCAGATTTTGTTACTCATTGCACTATTCCACTAATCAGCTGCATTTCTATGTGGCCAGTTAGAAGGAGGGTATTGGACTACTGTGGCCAGTTCAAATCAGTAGGGACTACTGGGGTCATTATTAAAGAGCAAACTTACTATGATCCCTTTCCAGCTGAGAAAATTTCTTCTTGGGTTTGCAGTGAGAAGCCCTGATAAGCTTTGTCTGTGACTATAGCAAAAGCAGGGGCTATTGCTGTAAATGTGGCAAATCCACCAGGCTGGTATAACTACTGTCTGAAAACCACTGCACCGAATTCCACGAGCACTAGAAAAGGTTGTTACCTGCTGATTCCACCCTTTATTTCCTTTTTTCCATGAAGGTGGGGAACTGGCAGTTGGATTAGCTAATATACAATGTGATGGCTGGCCACAACTCCTCTCTTGCAACACTTATTGCAAGCATATTATAGAAGGATTTTTGATCAGACACACTTGCAGGGTAAAAGGCAGAGGCCTCTGATGGAAAATACACCAAACATGGGCTAGCTTTTTGCTCTGAAAGCATCACAGTTCAATAACCAGCTCTCAAACACTAAAACATTTCCTTGTGCATCCCATGTCTTCTGTAGGTTGGAAATCAGGAGAGGAGACCACTATTACTTGTGATGTAGGTTAAACAGGTCAAATCACACCTTGATACAGGTGAATTGTATCAATGGCTCATGTAGACTGGATTTACTGTGATGCTTGTTAAAAAAGCCACACTCACAAGGCTTTAAACTCAGGCCAAGTGCTAGCATACAGAAAGAAGGAAAAAAAGAAAACCACTGTGTTACCCCACTGGGATTTCCCTCCTGAAAGTTGAAAGGTGCAGAGAAAAATGGGTCCTGGGAACCCAGCATCCACCAGATGTCACTGATGTTCCTCTCAAAACCAGACAACACAGCAACATGCCAGGTGGGAAAAAAAAAAGGTGTACCACTGGTGGTTGAGTCCTGTAAAATTCTTTTCTCAAGTTATCAAACAAGCGTACTTAAAAACCCTTAAACCATTCTTTTTTTCTTTCCTTCTGCATAAAGACAAAGCATCACTGACCTTTCCCTACTTAAAAAATTTGCCACACTCTGCTCACATTAACTGTGTCCTCCTGACCTCTCTTGCTCCCTGCTAGTTCTTCTCAGTGGTTTGACATGGGATCTCATCAGGAAGAGAAAGAGCCCGAGACAAGCTGTTTCTCTTTCTTTTCTTCCTTGTCGCCATTCAGTCCCAGGTTCTACTCACCCCCGGGTGCAGTTTGGATGGCAGAGCTGGCAAACATTATTCCCATCGGCATATTTCCAGACGAGGGTGTCATTCTCACCCAGAACGCCTGCTGGGCAGGATTTCACACAGTGGGGGCCATCTATAAAATGGGCACACTTCATGCAATTGTCAGGGCCCTGCAGAGAGAAACAACTTGTTTATAATGCCCTTACATCAGCCTATTCAGGAGGAAATTCAGAAGATAAATCTAAATGCCTTCCACTGCTGGAAGTTTTCAGTATTGTCTGCTTTTATTACCTTGCTACCTGATATTCTTGCAAATAATTGCTCTTGTAGGATGGACCATACAAAAGACAGCTCCTGGTGCTTAAAGCTAATATTTTCTTGCAATACAATGTTGCTTCTTTTTTTCCCTCTGCCTTCTGTCTGGTTGGAAAACTTGCATTTTGCATTTTAAATGGGGAAGAATTTAATGACACCTTGATAAGGGTTATCTGAAAAGCAGACAGCTTGGTTGCTACCTGGTGCAATCTACTGTCACATAGTTTAAAGTAGTAGATATACACCTCCTGATACCTCCCTGAAATACCGGAATAAAATCATTACTTTTCTGGTTTGTCAGCACAGGTTCTTTCCTCTGTTAGGAAGAAGCAGCATAGGATGATGAACGCAACCCAAGCACTTTCATGCATTTTTTTTTCCACTTTGAAAAGCAGTTAAGTTTGTATTTAAAGGCATTGCCTTCAGCCATTTTTGGCAGAACTGTTTTTATTAAGACTGTAACAGCACCATGAACGACCTAAATATTTTAAAACAGGAGAACCAGCAATTGTGGGTCAAATTCTACTATGGAGAAAGACCAGACCAGATCCACAGTGCTGGTTGCAGTGGGGACAAAAGTAAGACACGCTATAGGAAGATTATTTTAATCACTGTAATGTGTAAGGGCCACTATAATAGACTACTAGATGCTAGGCAAATATGGACCAGGGGGTCACTGCCTGAAGGAGTTTATAATGTAAATAACATCCTGGAGGCCATGGTGCTAGGAGGGAGGATGGAAATGCTTCACATTACTGAGCAGTGACTCTTCAAACTGAAGATGGGTGTCCTTGTTCTTGACAGGACAGGGTTAATTTTTGCAGTAGCCGGGAGAGGCATGGCTAGGACATGGGGGTTATTCTATACCCCTTCATGTCATCGCCCGGAGCACAGGAAGGAGTTTCTTCTGGGGAGAAGGGGCTCCTTATGGTTGAGCAAGCATGATAGAGGGAACAGTGGGGTAATGCTGGTTCTGAGCATTGTGTGAATCCTCCCCCTTTCTTGTACACTGTTACTAATGTTGCTGCTGTTACCGTTCCCTTCCTTATCTCATTGCTGTTTCCAGTAAATTGTTCTTATCTCAGCCCATGATTTTCCCCACTTGTGCCTCCAATTCTCCTCTTCAGCCTGCCACAGAGGAAGGGGGAGAGGGAGGGAGGGAGTGAGCGGCTTGTGGTTTGGAGAGTCTCAGTGGGAGTACTAAATTGGGAAGTACCATTCCTAACCCACAACAATGGGCAAGGCTCAAACACTCAGAGGCTGGTGGCAGTGGCAAGAGGTGTTTAAAGAGTTGGGTTAAATAACACAGAGGTGGACCTGTGATGGAAGCAGGAGATTTGACGTAAAAAAAAAAAAAACAACAACAAAAAAAAACAACCCAAAAAATCAATAAACAAACAAGAAAACAAAGAAAAAAAAAAAGAAAAGAGAACTGGACCTTTGCAATTAAGATCTGAGTTTGACCTAATGTGTTCACACTGACTTGGAAGTTGAGATGTTACTCAAATGTTTGCCATATTTCCCAAAGTAAGTATTTTTTTTTCTGTAAAAATACAAAAAATATTAAAGACTCTACAATGTTGGTGACTCTGGATTACATGCCAGAAAATAAAACTCACACCTTGAGGTTTCCTATCCTTCTCCCTTTCCCCAAGATCTTGACTTCTAACCACCCTCATTCGCTGCTTCATATCAAATAGGGTTAAACTGAGACCTCAGGATCATCTGAACATGGTAAATAGATATTAATACATGATCTGAGGCTCAGGTTTGCTAAGATGAATCTGCTCTTACAGGTCCAGTGCAGGTCGCATTGTACATGGTGGAGTTTTGCACCAGGCACTCAGGGTGGCAGGGCAGGCACTTGGAATCCTTTTCAAACTCTCTTGGCTCCCTGGAAAACAACAACAAAAAAAAAAGAAATAATTAAACCTCAGAAATAATAGCAAGTGATAAATTGTGGTCTTCACTCCTTTTCCAGACTTTTCCACATTTGATTGAGACGATGATGGTACTGAGATAGGATGAGGCACACCCCTGGCTACACCAGTAGCACTTGCTCAGTGCAACCAGGAGGACATAAGAGTAAGGGAAATTTGTTTGACAGTGAAACACATGGCACTCCAGATTGCACACTACAAATTAGTTTATTTTCCCTTTTAAGCTAATGTCACAGAATACTCACAACCATTTCTAGAAGCTTTTAAATGGTAGTGATGCAAAGAGATCAGCAAAAACAGATCAAGTAATTCCAAGGCTACAAATAATAATTAGGAAAGTTAAACAGCAAGGCACTGATAATTAAATTCATGTCCTCTCTACAACACACAATGAATCATTAAAATATGAAAGTTGGGAACAGATGGTTTTAATAGCAATAAAGCTGTTCCACTTCAAGTAATGGTGTTATTAATTAAACTAAATCTACCCATCATTTGACACAAAAAAATGCCCTGATTTTCCCTTCAGGTTATAATAGCTGCTAGAGGGAATTCACTTTAAAAGAAAGACAGCTGCTATACTGCAAGCCACTAGAGAAATACAAACATCAGAGGCATTAGCACCCTGACAAGTATTTGCTTAATACTCAGGAGCTTTAAAAGTCAAACTTTGTAATTTTGCTGCTAGACATGTTTTTTCCACCTACATCACCTGTTCAATTGACACACAAGGAAGCAATATATTTTCCAAGTCCTGAGTGAGGCTGAGGTAATAATTTTGCCTGAAATTGCTGCTCTCAGTGATTTTTGGATGAAAGTTCATTCTCCCTTGATTGCAACTTTTCAAACTGCAAGGATGACCGGCTCATCTGAGCAAATATAAGGGGAATGAAGTCTACCAAGCAGTGCAGCCCTGGCTCTGGGGATGACTGAGCTCCCAGAGACTCTAAATGGTTATGGCTCTCACCAAGTGTACCTGGTGTGACAGTCACAGCTCGGGCTTTAAACTCCTTTCTTTATCATGGGAAGAAAGCCCAAGGCTTAGCCTCCTTGGGCCTCCAGACAGTCTCCTTGTGGACTTAAGGGAATGTTTTCTTAGCAGTCACCATGTCAGGAGCAAACTCCTAAGCAATACTGAATGGGGAAGGAGAGGTACCATAGCTAGGTACTGTGTTCATACAACACCTCTGCAAAGCTGGGGAAATCCCATGCAACCAGAGACCAAATTTCTTGCTTTCTTTCTAGCTATAACACATTTTAAAAACCAAAACCCCCATGCTATCACCAAAACTTAAAGCATCCCTGAGACCCCTTACCCTTGCAGGATGTTACACTGTTTCACACATTCTTTCTGACGATCAAAAAACCTGCAGGAGAAGCAGTGGAAGGGCCCTGGGCCCCAGCAGCCTACATCTGAGCACAGCGGGTCACAAACATGCTTGGCAGCAGCTGAGAGAGAAAGAGGGACAAGAAAAGACATGGATGTCAAGACAAGAGAGAGGTCAAACTCTCCATTCTCACTCCAGCTGACCAACTGTTTTCCCCAACCTGTTCCAAAAGAGGTATGAATGGCTCTGGTAGAGTGGAAGAGGAGTAACCATGCTTCTCTAAATCCCAAAGCCTGAAACTGAGTGGCTTTTGGCCATTCAAAATAAGAATGATCTCCTCTGTGACAGCTTAACAGACATACAATAAAGTTAAATCAGGCTGAGGGAGCTGGAGCTGTCCATCCTGGGGAAGAGACAGCTGGAGAAACATTACTGGGGCTTTTTTGTACTTGAAGGGCACTTACAACAACTTTTTAACAAGGCCTGTAAGTAACAGGACAAGAGGAAATGCTTTTAAACTGAAAGGGTAGATAGATTTATGGATACAATTACACCCATTACAATGGGTGGTGAGACACTGCCATGAGTTGCATAGGGAATTGGTGGATGCCTAATCCGTCAAAGTTCAAGGTCAGATTGAATGGGGCCCTGAGCAACCTGGTCTAGTGAAAGGCATCACTGCCCACAGCAGGGGGGTCGGCCTACATGACCTTTAAAGGTCCCTTCTCACCCAAAGCATTCTGTATTTCTATGACAAATTTCTAAAATACAACAAATTCATATTTTGCAAAAAGAAATAATTAGATTTTGGCCCAGGGACCACTGCAGTCCATAGCAGTATGGTTGAACAACAGCTTTGACCTTGTCAAAAAATGCCAGTGTTAGGAGTTAGCTTTTCTGTCCTTCAGCTGAAGTGGCTTCATTATGCTTATAGTAGTGAAGAAGCTCCTGATTTGCTGGACACCTCAAAGCCCATATTTTGATGGGAAGAAAAAAAAAATCCCACTCTTCCCTTACCACCTTCATTAAAGGAGTATCATTGATGAATTTTATAGCCAGAGGAACATGGAGAAAAAAGCCTTACTTGAATCATGAAAATACCTGCTTACTCTTGAATTTCAGCATGACCTTTGCAGGTGAGCAGGAACGCAGCTCTCACTTACCACACTCATTTTTATCTCTATTCTGTAAAATCTTCGTTTTCTGGCTCTCAGTTGCAAACAGGCTGTGCCAGTCCATGGTGTCAGCATAGCAGAGGTTCTTGTTCCTCATAATGGCAACATCTCCATCACTTATTTCCTTGAGGGACCGCAGCCCTAGGGACTTTATTTTCAAGTTAACAACGGCAAGGGAATACTGGCCACTAAAATGGAGATGGACAAATAGAAAAAACATGCAAGAAAGGTAATTAGTAAGCAGGATTTACTCAGCATATTTTTCTTTTAGTTGTCAAATGCATCCCGCATTTTCTTCAAGCAAGATTCTGCTCAGCCCTCTAAACTTAATGCCTCATACATGACATGCCTATTACTTAACAATTGCAATACTCACATCTGGTTTTGCAAGGGCTTTTTAAGCTAAAGCTGTCAGGACACACACGTTCTGACAAGTAAATGATGTGGAACAATGGTTGTAGGTAAAGCAGCTATTATTTTGTGCTTGTCCACCTAGTCACTCTTCCCCCTTGGGCAAGCCTAGGGGGGTCCTTGGAAGCACTGCTGATGTCTGCACTACTTGGCAGCCTCCATCCCTGACTGCCCAGCTACCTCAAATCCCACGGTGCTTCTGATCACATTGTGACTTACCCCAGACTGTAAAGAGCACTTTCTGTCTTGCCTGTACTTCCAGGATGGTGGGGGAGACCCTGGTCCAGAAAGCAGGCAGCCCCCTACACATGGCACAGAGCTGAGGGTCTTTATTCCCAGGGCACATTATCTATGCTGCAGAGGTGGTGCTCTACTCCTTGCAGGGTTTGCTCCATTTTGCATCAGTTTTGCGATACTGCATCAGTTTTGGGATACCTGAGGCTCACGCTTGCTTAAAACCTCAGTGTGCTCAGGCAAGAGCAGCTCAAAACAAGGCTCCTCTTAGAGTGGCTGTGGCACATGATTTACTTACTGCTGCTTTGTTCTGCCTCGTATAATCTCCAGATTTTCAAAAGCATAGAGATCAGTAGCATTCTCAGGCCAGGCTTGAATCAACAAAAATCCTGGAAGAGGAAAAGAAGATTAAAAAATAATCGTAATGGAAATGAACCCACCATTACTACTGGCAGCAGAACCTTTTCGTAGCAAATCCTGCACCAGGAGAAGGTGCTTGTACTTTCCCTATGCTTATCTGAAGGATCTCAAAGTCTAACATGACATTTTAGAGAGCAAGGAGATATTTTTAAACCCTGTTTTATAAACAGTTTACTTCTTAGTCCACCATGAAGGCTTAGGAGTGTAACAGAGCTGCACATCCTGCCACACCGGGTCACCAGCAACGATGGCTCTTGCCAGTAGATGCCCTGGCTGAGAGGCTGCAGACTGGATCTGTGGGAGAAAGGCATATCTATCTATCCCATTTTTCAGCTGACCTTAGAGAAGAGGAAAACTGAAAGGTGGAAACAGAGCAGACTAGCTACTTGTGAATTTTCTGAGGCAAGCAGAATTCCCAGCTCAGCTGAGGTGTTTGGGAGGAAGGGGAGAATTTGGAAAATTGCAGGCTGCTGTATGCTGCAGCTAGTCATGACAATTCAGCACATTCCATAGTGCTGAAGGGAACCACACAGGTGAGGGAGAAAGAACAGGAGAGCTGAAGTCGTGTCTGTAGGCCTAGCCCTGATGTTACATCCATTTCATAATGGGTTGAACACAATTTTAATTGATACTTGGTGCAAGCCAGTGGCTGAGTGCTCTGCTGGCTGCTTTGTGCTCATGGAGACGAATTCACCCCAAGGAAGAGCTCCTCAGGCTGGAGAGGGTGTCTCCATAAGGATGACGCAAGCCACTGAGCATGCTTCCCTAAGGAGCTGCTGAAAAGTTTTCCACAAATAGAAACACATTTGGCTTTTTTTAGCTGGAGTGGCACGCCTCTGCATCACCACATGCTTCTTGGGTGGCTGAAGATCTCCACGGCTTTTACTCTTCTCTAGGGCTGACAGTTCAGCAGAAGGGATATTCTGGCCAAACCACACACCTTGGATAGAAGACTAGTATGGGTTATGTGGGCGTAATGCTGGCAAGGTGCTGCTGACCACCTTGGTTAAGAGTGACCCTTGTTAGCTCAGAGACAAGAAACACTTTGCATGCACTTCTCTTCATGTGCTTGAAAAATTTCCCTCCTTCCCATTTGTTTTTGGCAGTATCAGCCAAAAAACACCTCAGCTTAAATTCACTGCTAACCTGATATTTCTTTGACTGTTTTGAAGACATCCAACTTCTTGGGATCCAAAGGTAGGGTCTTCGTGAAGGCATCACTGAAACAAACAGAATGAGAAATTGGGAGAACGGCTTAGCCTGGATTTTCCCTAGCCCTTTTCTTTCAGTGCTTGATGGCCAGCAGGTAACTCACCCTAGAAATGCAACTGGGAGAATGCTGACGTCCCCATTGATCTTGGTACAGTTTTTGAAGGAGTCGATGTTTGTGGCATTTATGGAGAGGATCCCTTTAAGCTCACCTATTCCGATGCCATTGCACACTGATGGAAAGATAAAGGAGAGATACAAAAGTCAGGGGGGACAAAAGTGAAGCCCAGTCACATGTCAGGGTAGAAACATGGAGGTGCCATGAGTTCAGAAAGAATTCCTGTATTGACAAACCTACCACTCTGAGTTTCATAGATCTTTTGCCTATTTTTGCTTTTCAGAAAGTGCCACTGGAGAACTGCTTCCTGCTTGCCCAGCTGTGCAGCTCTGGTCTGAGCATCTCTGCACACAGGCTCTGGCACATTCCCTTCTCTCTTTGTCCCATTTCCATCCCCCTTGATGAGACACTGGGAAGGACAAAGGGAGGAGAAGGCTGACGTGCAAGATGTACATGCACACAACACACAGTTTATCTACTGTACTTGTGGTGTATCCCATCTGGAGAGCCTGTTCCACAGTCATGCCTTCTGATCAAACCACTTGTCGGATCTCCAAGCTATCACTGGATCTGATTTATACTGAACTTGCACTTAACTAAGATCAGAACTCCCTGCACTTTTCCTAATAAGTTCTCTATCATCTCAAAGCCTTACTGGTTTATTCAATGCTTTTTATACCTTTGCTGCATAGCCCATCACACTTTTTACACTTCCGAACACCATTTTCTTCCACTTCATAAGTATCAGCATTGCACGAGCGAACGCAGGAGCCATGGTCTGTCACCACATAGTTGTCTGGAAAAAAAAGGGATACAAAGGTGACTGAAATAATACAAGAGGGATACTTTGAGGGCCAGACATGCGCTTCAAGACTTGTAAGAAAAATGGGGTTTGAGCTTTTGGCACACTCAGGAAAGTACAGGCATTGACCATGAACATTACAAACATTATTTGAAGGTAGATGAACATACAGTGCTATCTCCATTTTACAGGGAGGGGAATGGTCACAGAAGGATCAAACAACATTTAAGTCTTGGTGGATTATAAAAATACAGAAATGGAACAGCAAGAAAGGAAAAGAAAGCATCTGTAGAGAAAACAGTGATCACAGGCCTTGAGACAGAGTGTTAAAATCAATTTTTAACAGTCCTAATTAAAAACCAGTTAAGAGTTGATAATGCTTTGGTAATCCATAGAATTCATCTCATATAGCCATTGTTTTAATGGCTTTCAGAAGATGCCTTTTTCTTCACTAAGAGAAAAATTTCCAGGAGTCAAAATGCAAAGATGAAAAATCAGGCTAGGTGATGGATGCAGACTGTTTGAAGAGGCTCACTTTGTCACCTGTTCTCAGTTCCCAGAGATGCTGGAGATTAACTAGTGCTCATTCACCTGACCACAGCACAGAGGGATGACATAGAACCCTTCCCCCTTTTCTCCAACTCCCCACCTCCTCTGGGGCTGCAACCTGAAATGAACTTACGTGGACATTCCTTCACACAAGTGGCTCCAAAGCTGTATTTTCCTTCAGGGTTCACATCCATCTGGTAAGTGGTGGGGTTATACAGGACCAATGGGGGACATGTATCCTTGCACGTAGCATCATCCCGAAACTTGCGGCATGCCTGTCATTGAACAACAGCACGTATTAAACTGACTTCTCTTTAAAAAGTGACAGTGATTTTACATCAGGTCTTCAAAACACTCTGATGGCCTCACCTGCCTCCTGCTTAGCTCTAATGGAAACCCCAAGCGTCTACAGGGATGGTCCCTCAGGCTTTGAAGTTGAAAGATTGCTTCAGGCTGGGCAAACTGAGCTCAGTATTTTTAAAAAAGGAAATCATAAGCTTTTCTTTTTCTGAACAAGAAACCTTGGCACTCTGGTGGAGAGCTGCTGGGATTCACGTGGGAACAGGAGTAAATCTGCATACCTTAGACAGAAAAATTTTCCCTACAAGCAGCAACCAGATCAAGACAGACTGTACTTTTCTTGGCCAGTTTTTAATAACCTAAATCAAATCAAGTCCCTTCCTGCCAATTACTGACTTTTCTGGCTAAATATTAAACTCAAGCCATTATATTTGGCTGCAGGTAATGAACAATTTAACAGGCATTTATGAAGGGCAAGTTGGTTCTTCCAATCTAAATCTGCATCAAATTAATAATGACTCTCTTTTTCCCTTTCTTCTCCCTTGGCTTTCCAGATGAGAGAGAGTAACTGTCTTCTCTGTGAGCTAGTAAGGGGATCATAGCCATCTTAAAAGGAAACCAGGAATAGAGGTAACAACAATAAAATCCAGGTCGGATTATTTCTATGGTGCTTACTGAGATGTCACTTAATTCTGAATGAAGTGTAGTGCAAACAGGGAAGAGTTAAAACCACAGCATGCACCAAACCCCTGAAATGCATGTGGAAAAGCAATGGGGCCTTTATTCCCTAAAGAAGCTCCATTGGTTTCTTCTCTCTTCACTGCCTCAGGGTTCCCCAAACACAGTGCTTTTGGATTTTGTGAATTTTTGTGGTAAGTCAAAGGCAGAAAGGGAAACCCAGATTTCATGCGTGAAGTTTGGTGAAAAGCAAAAAAATGAAGATCCTTTGCTTCTTACTTCCTGTACAAGTTTTTGCTTTAGTAAACAAAGATTATTACTGACTAGTGCTAAGGAGTACAAGGCAAAACTGTGCTTTTAGAAGACTGCTGCATCATGGGGGCAGCTGTGGGCCCGTGGACCTGCTCACCTGGGCAAGTTGCCTATAGCAAACACTTATATGCTCTGCAACAACGCTGAACTCACTGGGCAGTCAGAGGCACTAATGCTGGTTTGGAGCACACTAGGAGGGTCCGTGGATAGAGCCAGTAAAGACCAGCTAAGAGTGCTGTGAAATTCATGTCATCTTCCCTCCCAAACAACCACCCATGCAGGGAAGCCCCGGAGCACCCTCCAGGGCAGCATCTCTCAGGAGGCCTTCTGGGGCTGAAGAAGGCTAGAGGACATGCAGCTGAAAGCCCTGCTTGCTGTGTCAGGGATTGAAGCCCTTATGGTGGTGGTCTAGCATCATTACCAGGCAGTCACTCTCCCGAGGGCCAGTGCACCCCGCAGCACACTGGTTGTGGCAGCAGTCGCTGGGCACCTTTCCTCTGCATCGACCAGAGCACTGCTGAGCACAGATGACTTTTGTTACTGGAAGATACAAGAAAAAATGAAAAACATCAGCTGTTTTGCTGCAATGAGATCAAGAAATATGGAGAAAGGGTTTGGGGCAGGTTCTATTCTAGATTTTCCTCATTGGAAAATGTTCTGTCCTCATTTAAGGCCAAAGTTTGGGAAGGGTGAGAGCAAGTGTGGGTGGTGGTAAGAAGGGGTCATGTTCAGCCTGTAATTATCTTGGCTCTTATGAGGTGCTAAGAAGTCTTGATTCCAGCCAGGAAGTATGTCCTGCTTAGAAAGAACAACCCTGTTGCATCAATGCTTAGACCAAGTAAAACTCTGTCACAGAGTCATTGCGCCTTACACACCTGGGGCAATAGGGTAGAATCTGTCTCCATTTCATTGATAGAATTTACTATTATTGGTGCTAAATTTGGGAAAAACAATGTGGCAGAATTGCCAAGACTCTGTATTATAACTGGAAACTGTACATTGTTGGTGTGGTGCTGTAAAATGTCCCTTTAATGCAATAGAATATTTCCAAAATGTGCAGAGATAGGGGAGACTCAGCAAGCAGATTCCATGTGCACATTGAATTCTTTTTCTTTAATGTTCAAATCCTTGGCCAAATTTTATCTTCATTACACAACTCCCTCAGGGTTTGCACCAGTGCAACAATCCAAAGGAAGAACTAACTGGCCCTGGTCCAGCTTTTTGCAGAGAAGCAAAAACTGCCTGCAACATTTTGTGGAGAATTGGGAAAGCTTGTCCATTTGAATATCAAAGCAGAGAAAGGGATAATCAGAACAATATTAAAAAAACCCAGAAATGAAAGGCTAGAATGTTTTTGTACTAGAGACCCAAAATGGGATCGTTTGTTCTCTAGAAAAAAAATTTAAAATTAAAAATTAAAAACTACTGATCCTTGTAACCTGGCATAAGGTGCCAGAAGAACCTGATGGCTACTCTGCTTCATACAGCACCCTGAGCATTTCAGCTGTGCACTGTGCTAACTGTTATCAACTTCACAGTTAGCACAAATGAGTTACAATATTATCAGGAATTCCTGTAAGTATGAAAACCATGGCTGTTAATTAACAGAAAATTATTTCAAAAAATAGCCAGCTACAGGGTACATGACAGTGACTTTTTAAAATCATATATTCTTTTTTCTTTACACAGTTCTGTATCCAAACTGTATTATTTTGTTTTTTTCCTGTAGACCTGTAAGCAAGGTAGTATATTTTCAAGGAAACAGATTATTTCCACAGTATGCATTAGCTTCTCTGATAGCAACTCCTCCATTCAACTTGAAACAGGGGAATAAAAGGCACATTGTTCTACATGAACAGCATTTTGATACAATTTTTTTCATAAGAATTAGCAGGGGAATAAAGCACCTAATCTCTTTGATAACTATTGACTAGAGTTTCCTGCTGGAAACATATATCACATCAAACATTTTTACTTCATATAGAGTATCCCATGTTCATTTCCAGGAGAAAGAGACATATTCCCCAAACTTTCCCACATATGGAAATGTGCAATCCATTTTCAATTGGCCAGATTCTCAAATGCCTGGAGAGGCGAGCAAGAGCCCACAAAACGTTTTGTTTTATGCACTCGTCAACCTCCTGATTCCAGTGAGGGTTTGTAAATGCTGGAAGCTTGCAGGGCTGAGACCTGAGGTTTTGCAAGGTCCTGGGACAGCTGTGCAGCCTCAGCTACAGGAATCAACCCAGGAAGGGCTTTGTATGCACAGCCACTGTCCACCCTGAGAGCCAAACTGCAGAGCCAACTGGCAAAAACTGAAGCCTACCCTAAATGAAGACAGGAAAGGCATATGCTCCTCTTTCCTCAAGCTCTAAGTCATACAAATTTGGCTTGATATTTGTAGACAAAATACTTAGGTTCAGGTGAATACTTGCAATAGAAAACTGAATGTAGGATGTTGCTTTCATTTGCATTATGTCTAGATCAGCACATTTTTCACTGAACTTTTCACAAAACAAAACTGAGTGTATTTCCCAAATTTTTAGAGGAAAAAAAGAAGCAGCGAAACAAATTGTCATGGTGTTCCTCCTCAACCTTTACTTTAGGAAAAATAAACTGTTGCATAATCTCAGGCACTTGTAAATGGATGTTTCTGCTGCTCTCTTAGTATCAGGCAAGCATCCCACCTGCATAATTATGGTTAGGTTTTCAGTTGACAGAAATGTAGTATGTATGCTAGAGCACACAAGCTATTTCTTAACTAATCTGCAGGCTTACATGTCTGGCAATTTTGTTGGCCTGGGCCCCAGCAGTGGTCTTCTGTGCAGTTCTGATGGCATTTGGGACCTAAAACACAAGAGTATGATATTCTCTAAACAAAGAAAACAGCAATGTACCATGAGCAACAGAAAACAATGACTTGAGATTTCCTTCCCAATAAAGCAAGGAAGGAAGCACCTATATAACAGTGCTCAAAAAATTTGAGAGCTGAATTCGTTTTCCTTTGTTCACCTCTGCTTTCCTACGTGCAGTTCTCCACCTCCACACCTTTGAGCAAGCAAGCACAACACCCAGCCAGTCTAGCTTACGAAAGAGGCATATTTTTCCCAGGAACAGGAATCTCAGCTACTGCCCGGCTGGCCCTTCTGCTGGGGTTTTCATGCAATGGCAAGTCACCACTGGCTTGAAGTCAGGCATGTGCCAGCTGCTCACTACAGGCCACATGTAAATCAGTGTTTCTGAACAAGGCAGCTCTAGAAAGAAAACAAATCCAACTGGATTCACGGGCAATTGCCAGCTACTCTGACCACAAAGTAATTTGACTTGTCTTTGCGCCCTCCTCCCACCCTCTGCCAAAAATACTCCTTGTGTAGGACTGTGCTGCAGATGGACAACTGATGGAGGGGTAGGCAGGATGGACAGACACCTTGCCTGACCTCGAGGGTTCAGTGCTGGGTTCTTTCCCATTTCTCTCTCCTTGCTCTGTTCTTTCTTCTTTCTCTTAATGACAAGCAAAGTCCCAGAGAAACAACTTATTTTAGAGTATGGGACCATTATTAAAGCCATAAAAGGCTATCTTAGGAGATTAATGTGGAATTCACTACATTTAAAAGGCATTTCCTACTAGAGTGTTTCTTCCCACTAACAGCATGTGATTCTCCTTCCCCCCGTCAGCCATCAAATAGCTGAACAAATGCCAATACTTGTCCAAGAACTGATTGATTTGGTGTGGGACCAAAGAACTTCTTTTTTTTTAAGTTGAAAAGTTAAAGGTTAACATTTCTGTGGTGTTCAGAGCCAAACTCCTGTGCTGACATGTATAGTTTGCAACTCCTTGATTACGCCAGGGCTCCGTAGAAAAATAAGTCAACACAGAAGTTGGCTATTAGCTCTCAGGCAATTATGCAACTGGAAGAAGATAAAGAAAATATGTTTTCCTGCCAATTTATAGTGCCAGAAATGAAATGCTCAGAAATGAAAATAAACCCTCCTTTCTGTGAAATGGCTGGGGATTTTACAAGGGACTCATAAGGCTGAAGGATTAGCTTGAGCCTCCTCTAAGCAAATGCTGCACAAACTTTTAAATATCCCCTCATCTCCCTGTTGATCTGAAGTGTCAGATTTATCTACCTGTTTATTATTACTTGTTACAGGGTAATCTGTGCAGCCCAAAACAGGAGAATTTTATGTTATTCAACTTGGGCCTTAGCTCTCGAAAGGCTTCGAGTAACTCCATGAAGCTACCCATACGTCTTTTCTAGACCACAGCCTTACATTGTAAACAGAAGATTGCTGGAAAGCAAATGAATGCACGTTTTTCTGAGCTGAGCACATATTCAAGATACTGTCTTAAACCAAGAGGAACATTCCCAAAAACTTTGCTGAGCTATGCATTAAGGACCTAACCACCATGAAAAGTTCTGTCTTAGGCCAGTGGTGCAGAAAAGCACTTCTCTTGGAACAGGGTTTGGTGGCCTTTGCTAGAAATTGTTGAACCAGGAACCCACTATATGAAAGATGGGATGTTCATTTTACTCTCTGAAATAGAGGGGGACACATAGCACTTTTGGTAAGTTAACACTCACAAGAAGATAGGTTGCTCGCAAATTCAAGCACTGTGGGAGGCTTCTTGCTTGTGTCAATGATGTCATTCCAAAGAACAGTGTCCATGTTGCACAGTTTGGGGTTGTTGCTGATTTTAACACCTCCATTGAGAATTTCTGTTACAGAAACAAGAAAAAATTTGCTAAGTGATGCAAATCCCTACTTTGCCCCAAAGACATCCTCAAAACATCTCTGATTTAAAGAAAGAGAATTAAGTTACATCTTTCTCCACCTCAGTCACATGATACTGACAGAAAAGAACAATCTGCCGGGCATCAGCACTCCTGACAGTGTAACCAACACCAGGATCAGACTGACACGTTCTGGAGAGTGAGCTTTTCTTGGGTGCCACGAAGATGCCACTATGTGTAGTTCCCTGCCTGGTGCCACCTCTAGGACCCACAGTGCTCAGCAGAGTAGGCACTGTTGGTGTGCACAGCCAGAGACCATGTGAGACACACACATTACCAGTTCCCACAGGGATCTAACAGAAAATATTGATATGCATGCACTGTAATCAAACAATATAAAACAACAAATGGATGCTTCTTTGCCTGTTTTGGGAACAAAGATGAATCTTGATGAATTTTCTTTGTTTTTTGCAGAAGACTGACTAGCATGAAAGCAACTAGAAAACTACATTCAGATCCTTGCTTTTAAAGTGGGGGGTTTGATGGCATATGACTTTGAGAGGCAACCTCCAACAGATCTTGACAACAACGAGCTGACAGTTGAAGTTGGCTTTAGAGGTGCCTCCGCCTCTTGCCCGTGTCTCACCTGAAAGCCGCTTCATTGGCAGCTGTCGGAGTCCCTGGGTTTTATTCATGTGGTAGTTGGATAAAACTGCCAGGGCGTAAGAGTTGTCATACAGCACATTGCCTCGGATGATCTGGAGGTTTTCAAGGGGAATGACATCCACCATGTTAAGTGCGATGAGCACGTAGCCTGCAACCTCCTGTATTGTCTGAGAGAGCAACAGAAGAAACAAGGTGCTTAATCCATAGCACTCTTCAATAACTGCTTTCCTCCTCCCACTCCTCCAATCCACCATCTTTCAATTTTAAGGAATGACAGACCACTTAATCTCATTAAAATAAATAAATGTAAGGCGAAAAAGGGACTATGTGAAAAACCTTGGTGATGCTTCCCATAAACACTTGCCTAGCCTTCAACAACTGGCAGCACACAGGTGCCACCTGATTCAGGCTTTTACATTGTCTCTTCTGTGCCCCTTCCCTTGCTCATCAGAAGGGAAGAAAGGGCAATATTCTCCTTTTAAAATAATATATATCTTTACAGGAGAAAAAGACAAGTGAGGTACTGTTCTCGCAAGCGGGTGAATTCTTGTCTTGCACTGTGAAGTGTATGCATTTCTACCCCCTACAAAAATCACCGTAAATGAAAATCCTTCAGACTAATACTTAGGATATTTTTCTTTTCTATGAAGACTACCGGTAAATTTTCAAGAGACTTGTTACGTTCCTTGGAACTCTGAGCTCCGTGATCAGGTTGTGTTTGGGAAAGAATAATGGCAATACCATATTTGCAACCCATACGTTCAAACCATAGATTTTTTTTTGATCTTGCTTGCTGGAGGAGAACCTGGAGGTCCCCATGTCAGCCATGGCACCTCCCCATGCCGTGGCAGCATTTTAACATCCATCCTCTGTTCACTCCCTCCTCAGCTTGCCTTAATTCACCCATGAACTTGTGCACAAAAAAAATGTTGAGATGGGAGTAGCCCATGTGTCAATCACAGGGGATTATCTTGAAGATCACTTCAAGAATCCATGTGGGAAGTTATTGCACAGGACTTGCCTGCCTGCTGAGGGTGTGAGCACTTCAGGCTGGAGAGCCACTCACCACCATGGCAGGGGAAAGGATGACAGTCTGGAGGGCAGGGAAAAGGCCCCCACACTTCGAAATCTGCCACTCGCTTTGCGCTTTGCTTTGCCCAACAGCACCACAAAGCCTTTTGCTCTCTGAGTGAGGCAACCGGTAAGGACGTAATTCTAATTATAAATAAGAAGAAACCCCTCTGCATAGCACCCAGCACAGGCTGGCAAGTGCTTGAAAAGCTATTTCTCAAAGTACCTGATTTGTATAATAGGGTTGAGTGCATCCTGCAGCCTACAGGTATGCTTAGACTGTAGGCTGTAATTCCTCTGAGATTAACTAGCTACACTTTTGGATCAAGACAGAATTTTATCAGCAGCTCATCCTTTGTACTTATAAAATGGAGCAGGATTTGTTGTAGCAGAGAAGGCCCTGCTGGCCATGAACACCAACCTTCAGGAAAGAGAGGTCACGATTGTGCTCCACATATGTAATCTCCAGGTTGCTGAGTACCACCTCACAATTGTTGTACATCCTCTGCAGGCTGGTGAAATGGTCTTCCACATGTCCCAGCTGGGTCAGCTTGTTATTTGTCCCTTGACAAACTGTGAAGTAAAGGAGAAAGCTCCATGAAGGAAAGGAAGAATAACTACGCGGCAAAGACTTGTTATTCCCTTATCTTTAAAAGCACCACAGTAAGTTAAGCATCAGCTTCGTAAGAAACAAGAACATTATCTGTCATGACTCTAATGGCAGTAGTGTAGGAAGTATGCAGTGTTTCCCAGGGACAGAGATGTACCAGAATTTAGAGCTGGAATAACCCTCCATCACTTTCTGTTATAGGAAAGCTTCAATACGAGGCTTTTGTACACAGGTAGTTTCTGTATCACAGGCATAACTCAGTTCCTGAGAACACTGACACAGTTCCAGTGAACACTACTGAAACTGATGTGCTGCCAAGTACCACCAAAGGTGATTTCCCTGAGGACCTATTTTACATTACTTGCAGGGGCATTGGGTCTCCTCGTAAACTCAGAAGGAGGAAGGGGGGCTTCCTGAAGGACCCCTTAAGCCACAAATTCGGATTTTAACGCCTAACTGAACCTCCAGGGCTTACACATCTCTTGCCACTCTGACATTTTGGGAGTATGAAAGATTCAGGAGATTTTCTGGCATATTCATCTTTGGCACTCAAATCCACTTCTGCCTGGTGGGGAAGGAAGAGGTGTCACACAGAGCACCACTGAGATTCCAAATATTTATAACAGCACGATGAAAAAATTAATCCCCTCCTGAAATTATATTACTCTGCTTTATTAAATCAAGAGGAACTGAAAAAAGTTATCACCATTGTATTTGATTGCAATGAATAAGCAAAATGCAAAATTGCTCTGAAGAAAAACACCAGACACAACCCTCAAAAATTCTGTACTCATACAGTCATTCCCTGGGCTGTCCCTACAGGGGGTCAAATGAACACATCTCTCAGTTATGCTAATACAGAGCAAAGGAGAATGACATGGAAGACAATGTGGTAAAGAGCTTCACAACCCCTTCCAGGGGCTCCTTCAGCTCCACTTTGCTCTTCAGTGGAAGCAAAAGGAGGCTGTTATCTCATTGTTTGTATAATGCAACCCCAGCCTGACCGCACAGCTTTACATAACACATTGGAAGAATTGCATTCTTTTAACTTGGAGAAATAAATACATGAAATGATACTTTTGTAGAGCCGTAATTCATAGAAGCACCAATCTCAAACTGGGGTGCTGCAAAGCAAGTAAAAAAGACTCTTGACAAAGCTGGAAATATGTTTCAGTTCTAGTAACAAAGGATAACACCTGTTGAAGATTTACTGAACAACCGATGCTTTATTAGTAGGAAAAACAACGTAATGACAGTGATAAAAACACACTTACCAATCATCAAAACTATTCACTGAACATGTGGTACTTCTCAGCACAATCATCAGCATTAAGAGTTACAGTGATAACAGATTAAAATACTCTGGACCATGTTAAAAGCAAGGCTGTTCGCTCACATTCCTCAGTCATTTCTCATTATACATCTAGGGAAACATTTATAGTGTTTGGAATCAGAGCAGCAACTGCTGGTAAATGGGAACACTGTGAGTATATCATCTAAGCTGCTTGACCATTTTTTATATATTTTGAATTTCTGAATTTCTTAACATTTGCTTTAGAAATTCTAAGTGAGATTTTCTGTTTCAGTTTCTGTTCCAGTTTCAAACTCGACTGTTGCATTGGGTTCATACTTCAAATCTGTATTTGCTGTCTGCTTCAAGTACAAGGACCAAAAATTATCAGAGTCACGGGTAGGTTCTTATTCTGTGGAGTGGTCATATTTTGAAAGTTAGAAATACTGTCATATGGCTAGTCTGCTCTGGAAAATGTGTTGTTGCTGGGTCAGGGATGAAGAGTCTTTGAACTGACTGGAAAAGTCCAGGAGTCATCCCAGAGAACATCTTGAATTTTAAGCAATGTTATCCTATAACCAAGGGAAAACTAGTAATAACAGATTCTCAGACTGTCCAAAACCTCAGCTTGGATGCTCAGTTTAGGCATCTCATATCTGATCTTCAGAACAGTGTGAATTTGTGATTTTGGAAAGCACTCCAACACAATGCAGGAGCAGGTGCAGAAATAAAAACATATAACTCATCCTGCTGTGGTCTTCAGGGTCCACAAATGACCTGATGCACTTGTTGCATCTCTGAGGTTACCAGCAAAGATCCACCCTAATACTCCACACAGGCCCAATGCAAAAGCTGCCGTGCTTATGCTACACCTGAACCAGACGATGGCTGGAAGGAGGAGCTTTCTCTGTGGCATCCTCCTGGCCACCTGTGCCCTTGATTGACTCTATGCAGCTTGGCACCGGTCAGATCATACAACAAAACAGCCCAGCTGGCTGAAACAACCCCTAAGACAAACTGCACTCATTTGAATGTGCTTCTCTTGGGATCAGACAAGTGTTAGAGCTCTGAACTTGGGTCAGCTGTTTTGAGAAAGACAGATTTTTTCACTGCTTACTAGGTCAAGGCTGAGGCAGCAGTCAGAGGGCATGGTTACTCTTTCACTTCTCCCTCTCCCTCTCCCATGGGACCTCTCAGGAAAACATGCCAAAGAGTTAATCCAAGCTACAAATAATATAGGACAATAAATAAATAATTGGTCAGAGAGTATTTTTAGCTCAGGAAAGCTTGTTGATTTGGTTCACCATGGTGCTCAATGCATTGGAAACAGCTCAAAGGACAGCAAGGAGGCAGAAGCAAATAGTCAGGAGAAAGAGCTTCCCTGCTTGTGAAGCTGCAGAGGGAAACTCAGACATAAACTCTAAAAAGGCTTCAGCTTGGTCCCCCAGGACCTACTTTTTTCCCTCTGTCCTGAGAGCAGAGAACACTTTGATGGTTCTCTACCAAAGATGTCTTAAGCTACATGCAAAACCACTGGTCCCCTCATCACATCCTCCGCCCAGTAAACAGTAGCTGTAGATGAGATGTTAGTTACAATCTGGAGAGTGGAAGAAAAAGGGCTGCTTCTGTTAAGAAATCAACAGTGTGTGGATGTCAGAGTATCAGTCTGAATACCACAGTGGAGCCTTCTCCCTCATACACCAATTTTTGTTTGCACAAAGAGATATAAGGGATCTAAGTACACCCACAAAGTGAACTTCATTGCACCAGTATTTACCAAATGAGAACATCGGTCATAAGCAGTATATGCTGAGCAAATAAAACCCTAATCAAATAAAACAAGGTAAATCCCTGCAGTAGTATTACTAGACTCAGGCAAAGGCGCAGAATAATTTTCCAGCTAGAACATTAGGAAAGAAAATGGCCTGCTTGTATCTGATGAATAACATCATCCCTGCAATTTCTTTGCTTATGGAAACTGTGTTCTAAAAAGATACACACTATAATTATGTGTATATAATACCACAGTGTGAATACCACTCTGGCCAGAGGCTAATGCACAGACAATGAGGTGCTCACCTTGCTCTGCAGAGTTTTAAGTGGGACATGCATGCTTGAATGGATGGAATTTATTCTGATTTAACCTCCATTGAACTCAACGTATTTGCCCTCTAAAGGACAGATTCTAATTCTACATATAATATGTAATTTTGTTTTAATGTGTAGCAAAGCCAGCACTATCCAGCTTTAGGAGTCTGTGGTGGGCATGGGTACTTGCTTGGCACTGCTGGAGGCTATGGCAGCATGTACCATGTAATATATGGTCTATGTGGACACTTACACATTTTAGCTATAAAGGAGAGTAAAACATTCAGGGTTAGAACATCCTTGACCAGTAGAAAAGCCAGGATCCAGAACTGAACTTCAGGGCATGGGCTGATCCCTGAGAGATGAAAGCTTTGCTTTTATCTGTGATGTTAATATAATAAAAACACAACTGGTCTGGAAAGTTTTGACACGGAGGGCACGTCCCCAGAGGCTGCTGTCTGTGGCAGTGCTGAGAGCAGGGCTGCATGCTGGGAGTGCAGGGTTCTCCTACCCCAGCCAGGGTGATCTCCTAGACCCTTAGAGCCCCAGCCACCACTCCTGTGACATGGGGTCAACCCCAGAATTCTGTGGGGCAGCATCATGGGATTTCTACCATGAAGCATTTAAATTCTATGTGATATAGATTTCAGCCCACATGCTGCAATTCCTAAATGCCAAAGTGATGTTGATCTTGAATCCGTTACAGCATTACCTCAACAGACAGCCTAACAAAAATATGGATATTGCTGCAACAATCCAAATGTCAGGTGCTGTATAAGGCAGCAGCAATCAAAGGGCTCAGGAAAGAGGCACACTACACTGATGAATGCGAAGTTGTTGAATTTTGTACTTATGAAAAGTGCAGGGTTGGCTGTCCTGGCTACCAAAACCTTCTGTGTGTCCACAGACATGCTTGCTCCTCCCCTTCTCTGCCTCAAACTTGGACTTCCAGGAGTATTTCTAGGTGATGCAAACTGGTTAACCCTCTGCAACCCTTTGCTCCTTGGCCATGTTTTTCTTGTGCAGCCTGAAGTAGTAGCATGAAACCAAAGCATTTCCTAAATGGCATTTTCCCCAAGTGATCATAGGGAGACAGAGGGCATCCACACAGCTGTAATGCTATGCGGCAATATTTTCCCAAATCCATACAAGCTCAGATTAAACAAAGTGGTCCCTGCAGCAATTGCATTGATACAAGTAAAATCTGTTTTCATCTTTTCCCCAGAAAATCTCGGATTACTGAAGTCCCAAGCCTGTCACACATATTTGCCTCAGACTTGAGAAAAACCCCAGAGAATGCTTTGAAACCAAATTATCACTTATCCCCAAGTCATCCTCTGTTTCTATCCATGCTTAGCCAGTGTTAGTCTCCCTTCAGCTGTGATAGACACATCAAAATAATAACTCACAAAGGCAATTTCAGAGATATGCAAGTCCATTTCCATGCTTCATATGTCACTTATAACTATATATGCCCTGGTATGATTAATTTATATAATTTTGCATGTTTTCTAGCCATTACTGACAATAACACAAAACTTGTAGATAAGGGATATTTGTTTAATCTGACAGTGCATTCATAAATGTTCCTCTCTCCTCACTCATTAGCACTAATTTCACTTTTGATTGCTTTTAGGTACTTCATGGAAGAGCAGTACCTTGCTGGGCGCTTGGTTGGGATACAAAGCTGCCACTGAATGCCCAGGGAAGATAGTGCTACTGGGTGTGCCACCATCAGTGCTGTACACACCCCATACACCTTTATCAGAGTGTGGGAGGGAAAACCTTTCAAGTAAACTGGAATAGCTTTATAGGAAATATGGTTCAATTTGGGTCTGTATGAGCAATCACACCACCCCAACCCTTGCCCCCTGTATCCCTTGGGTCACTCCTGCACAACACAGAGGGGATGCTGGCCATACCCTGCACCTCCATGATCTTCCCTGGGGGAAAAACTGTTTCCACTTTATGAGGCACTTCATCTAAGGGGCCCTCAGAAATTAAATGAAGAAGTTTGCCTTTCAAGCATAAATATGCACATATAAGGGCAGATCCTCTGAATCAGGCATTTTTTAAACAGCTATCAAATGCATCCAAATAATCTGCAGAGGAAACCAGCAAGGTGCAGCTTACTAGCTGTCAAATTATCAAAATAATGATATTTAAGCTTTTAACAAAGTACTAGAACAGACAGGATATTTGTCATCATGACTAACCTATTAGAAAGAGAAAGAACCATGCAATGTTTTCCCTAAAGAAAACAGGGTATGAAATACCAGAGGTTGGAAAAAGAAAGTGACTTTACGTTTTATGTAATCAATCACTTAAACAGAAATATTTCTTATATTCACCAGTTCCTCAACCGTAGAGAGAGAAGGGATGGAGAAATTTCAGTATTGCTGGGTTGAGTGTGTTTAACACACTGAGTAAGAATTTCAAAAGGGAGGAAAGTGCATGTGACACAAAAGAAAAACCAAATCTGTTGCAATGTGCTATGGGAAGTTTTGAAAAGGAAAGCTAAGAAACAGGTGAGGAATACAAACAGTGCTCACATGCACTTTCCTTTGAGAAGAGTGTTTGCAAACCCATAGAATGCCTGAAAAGCCCAGCTCCAGCTAAATGACAGCAACATTCGGGCACTGGAAATTCTGCAGAAGATAATGATTTTTTGCACATACCCAAATACTTTAATTTAAAACATTGTGAAAAACAACCTCATGTGGCTTTAGTAAGTTCTTGCTCAAACAGTGTGGTTTAGAGTAATGCAGTTGCTGAGATTAATTCCAACTTTTAGACACACTGGGACCAAAACAACAACAGAGCTCTTAAAAATACTTAGATGGAAACTGTTATTGCAAAAATTACCAAAACTAACACCCTAGTGGAGGAAAAGAAGATGCTTTGAAGGAAAGCTTTCCCAGACGATCTCTTATTTCTATTTACTTGACAAAACCAACTTTCCCAGATACATGTAATTTTAGGTTCCTCTTCCTAACTCCACTTAAGAGAGACCTGCCCCTCAATGTCAAAAGTCATATCCTAAATTCCAAAGGATGGAGGCATCATGACAGATGGTCTAATTGCTGGTGAGTGCCTTTGCCTGAAAGAATAATCACACACAAATCAAATCGCTCCTGGATGAAGACCTCACCAAAGTCACAGTATTTCTGACAACAAGGGATTCAACCTTATTAATTCCCCAGGGTGCTTTTTTCCCTCCCCAATATAATTTACTAATACTTGTATTTTTCTTCTTTGTTGCCATTATTTAATTCTGCATGTATGCTTATTAATCCTCCAGAGATTAAGGCCAGACCAGGATGTGCTGAAATCAGTCCTTCTACCGGCTTCAATGTGAACTGGATGAGGGATTAAATTCTTCTCTTGCCGGTATAAATTTGTAGCAAGTCCATGGACAGGATGGACTAGCCCAGATTTAAGCTCTGAATGTTTTAGGATAAAACTGTGATTGATACAGATGTTTTCTGTAAATACCAACAAAATTTCGAAGAAACAGGAATTGTCACCTTGCAATTTTCTACAGTTTGGGGAAAAGTTGATTTCCAAAGGTGAATGAATAATAGATGGGAATTTTGAGAGATGGTATTTCCACTGAGGTACTGAAAGATAACCTGAGTTTATATCAGTTTTCTTCACATGGTTTTGACAGTGATCTCTAAAACTTCAAATCACTGCTGAGGATTCCTGCAGATGACACAAGCATTGCTGGAGTTCTAGATAACGAAGAGGGACAGCTGACCTGCACAAGCTGGTTTGCATAATTTAGGAAAATAAGCTCCCTGAACAGTATTACATGAACTATAGTCAAAGGCAAGGTGTTACATCAAAGACTGCAAAACACACAGTAGACAGAAAATGAGGTCCTGGGATGCAGTTGCCCGAAAAAAGACTTGGGGATAGTATGAAGTAACCAGAGAGAGAAACCAGGATCCACTGGGTCCATCAGTGGCAGAATGCTGAAGGAAGGGAGGCAGGAGCTGGCATTAATCCCCAGTGGTGCCTGAGCATGCCCCGAGGGTGGTGGCCTCTGCACTGGAGGGCTCTCCTCTCCCTGCAAAGCAGGCGCTGCCTGGGGCAGCTCCCACTCCCAGTGGTACCAGGATGCTCCCCTCAGGCTTCAGCCCTTCTCCAAGCTACATTTCAGCCCATGTCCCTGACACGTGGCCAGTGACTAGTGCACCAGGATTTTGCCTTGACTGTTGCAGGCTATTTCTTGAGAATGATGGCTGGAAAGACAAGCTCCCCAGGACTGCCCCCCAACAGCTGGGGTACTGCTGTTGGGTTGCTCTTCCCACTGGCACCCTCTGGAGAGGCTGCTACAAAGGTAACTAAGAGCTTTCATGGGGCCCTTCTCTTTTGAGCTATTGCTCAAGGTTAAAAGGCCAGGTCAATTGCAAGTGCAATCACCAGTGAACTTAAATAATGAGTTGCTTCTACAATCTGTCAGTGAGAAAACAACGAAGAATAAGGGAACTTCATATGGTTCAGCCGCTATGCAAACATCCGCACACATACATACACCAAGATAATGAACAGTTTATAAATATTAGACACAACACTTAACAAATTTTGTGCAGAAAACCACAGAGGCATCTTCCTTCCCCTTTTAAACCATATTTATAGAAACTCAAGCCATACTGACTGTGCTGTGTGAAGTCAGCATGGACTCTGAGGTCTCCCCATGAAGTTTTTCCATGTGTGTCCAATCACTCATGGTGATGACCTTGGTTCTACAAATATATCAACATCAGGATCGGCAAAGTGATGAGTTCATGCCCTAGCTTGCCATTTTTAGACTTGCTGTTCCCTACACACAACAGAGAAACTGAAGCTGGATGCTACAAAACACAAAATGGAGCTCTTCAAGACAAAATGCCAACTGCAACTTAGATATCCCAAGTGGTGTACAGGGAAACACCACTGAGTGCTATGGAAAGGAATGAGATTTGGGAACCACTGAGGAGAAAATTAAGGAGTGGGGGAAAGGCAGAATTTGTGGTATATTGGTTATGCTGGATGGAAATTCTGCCATCCCACTTATTCTGGTTCCTCCAGGAGAAAGCACTGCCCATGCCTGTGTTTTAGAACAGTGATCTTCATGCTGTCTGAAATCCATGTACCGACCAAAGTAAGTTTGTCTTGCACTGTGTGTACCCAAACAAGACCATGCAAAGGGCAATGGACTCTGGTGTCAGTCCCAGCAGCTCTGTGTGCTCCAGTGGCTTGTTTCCCCCAAGGATGGGTCTATCAGGTAGCACAGGCCCTGGCTAGAAGTCCATGGCTGCAGTCCTTCCATCCTCCAGCTTCATACACCAGCACAGCTACTATATTAATTGCAAAAACACTGTGTACATCCGCTGGGCAGAGCTCTGGAGTGTGAGAAGGACTGTTACACAGCTCCATTCATGTGAGGTTCAGGCCCTGGGAAATGGCTCATAGAAATGAAATGGTTCTCCTGGCATCCATGTTGAAGTTTGTTGCTGTAAGTGGTGTCAAAACTCTGCACAGAGAATAGCAGCAAGCAGCCAAGAGACCTCCAACAATGGGCATGGCTCACCAAGCCTTGAATCTGGTGACACACATCTGGCAGGGCTCTGGCACCTCAAGATCTACACCAAAATATTTGGGAAAACAAGTAGATGACAATGGATAAATAAGCCTGTGTTCCATGGTCTAAAAATCCCTACATTCTTCATTGTTTGTTCTGGCAACATCTATGAAGCAGCAGGATTTTATAGCACAATAAAAAGTAACTGAAGATGTGTGGCCATGAAAATATGGGATCAGTTGCTAGTTACATCAGCACTGAATTGTTTAAAATTGTTTCAAAATGAGTTAACTTGAGAAATGAGAGTTAAAGGCATTAAACGGCGTTGTGAACATTTTAGCATGTGGGATTTCTTGAGACACTGCAATTGCATATTTCAATTTGTGCCTTCCAATGAAGAAAGTCATATGTTTTTCTTTATTTATATTAAATCAAGTCTGATGTTGAAGTAAGCTGTGGTTCTCATGCACGTATTTCTGAATCCCCTGAGGTGTAAATTCTATGTGAGCACTCAGACTGGCACAAAAAGGACAGGAGAAACCACTTACAGCTGATTCCAAGTAGAACACTAAAAGCTTGCTATTACAACACATCCTTACTCTTTTCACCAATAAATATATGATTACACATACGTACATACATATATATATATATATATGTAGGTCTCCCAGATAAGCAGACAGACATCTCTGGAGATGTAACGTATGTGGAGAACTGCTGAAACGCAACAGCAACCACACAAGCTTCATTTGCTGCCTTGAACTACACTTGCCCACCTCCATGATAACCCCATCTACCTCTGTGTGTGGTTCTGCCCACTGAGGGCACGGGAAGTGCTGCCAGCACCCACGGTGAGTGCTGCACCGAGCCTCTGGGCCCGCGCTGCTGGCATCGGTCCCAACGCTTCCTCCCAAGCTGGTCTACAGTAAGTTCCAGCCTCCTGTGGAGTCAAACTGGAAAGCTACGGAAAGATCTAGGCCTCAAAGTTCCCTACGGGACATCTTGTCCCTTAAGAATGAGGTCACCTTCTTGAGCAAGACTAAAACAAGACAAAAACTGCAGAGAGGACTAAGATAAACAGTATTTACTGCTTCAAACAATAAAAGGTACTGTTAAGTTACTACTGTAGCAAATGTCCTATCAACTGACTACAAAGAACAAATGCAGGCTGATAAAAAAGCTTTAAAAGTTTGTTTTCAACAACTGTGCATTCATGGGAATAAATGCTAACACTTACTCTAGGGCTTCTAGACGAAATTTGGTTATTTGTGCATGTTGACAAGCAAGCAAGTTAATACACGCTGCTGGGTTTGAAGAGCCTCTGGTAATATTTAAGTTTAAAAGGCATAGCAGAAGAGCATATTAGATGTAAATGAGGATCATCTTCTGATCTTCATTTAAAGCTTGACTAAAACTCAGTGGAAAGACTGCTATTGAAACAAATGGGATCTGAATCAAGCACTTATTTCACTTAATTTAACTGTGTGAAATTTAATAAATGAGGTAAATAGACTTTTTACCACCCTTTATTCTGGAAGGCGGAGAGCTACAATTACATTTTGAAAGCCCAGCTAAAAAGCCACAAAATGATTTAACAGCACCTGGGTAAGTTTTGAAGATGAAGAACAATTTATCTTCAAAAGTCTGGGAAGAAAAAACATTGAATTTAGTCGTTGTTACTATAAATGCTGCATGTTATAGCAAGTGGACCACTTTTAGAGCTGGTCTTACATAGCAGTAGGGAATCTCAGTCACATTCAATGCCAGAGTTCAGTTCTGTGAAGACAGGTAAACAAGTTTGAACACTATAAAAGGTATTTGAAATGCATGATTACAGTACGTACATTTCATGCTGTTCAAACTCTGAAGAAGTTCACTCTCCATCTCATGATTTTCACGGTTCCTGCCTCATGTCCTTTCACCCTTTTCAGAAAAGCAAATTCTCCATGGCTTAGTACAGAGCCCAGAAAATCTGCAACCTGAACTTCAGAAATATAATGTAATATTGGATAAAGCTCTGCTAACACTCTTAGACTTCTATGGTCATAATGTCCACTCATGCAGGTCACAGAGAAAAAACTTCTGAGGTTTGTTTGTTTGTGGGGTTTTAACAAAAATTTTTATTGTCTTTTAAAATACCTATAAAACAAATATTGAAAACAGGTAAGTGAAACTTTTCTCCCTGAAAAGAACAAAACCTCATGTTTATCAAAAGGCTGTGCCTTGTATTGACCTGTGTGTCTTTTTAGGTCAAATTATTACTTCACATATACTCAGAATTAGTGGCTGTTTAATTGTGAACAGTTTAAAATTATAATAAAGATGACTGCAGCTGCTAAATTTGATTCTGCAACTCCTTCGTCCCTAATGTTTGAGGGATGGTCTTCCTCAAGGACCTTTTCCAAGCAACAAGGCAGGAAAAACAATGCACAGCTTTACCAAATACACCACCCCTCCTACATGCAAATATGAAAATCCAGAAGATGACATGCAGATAAGGATTAAAAGAAAATCCACCCTTACATAAATGACATAAACCTGCCTTAACACATTCCACCCCCTGCAGAAAAAACTGCCAGAAAGAAACTGCCCCATCAGTTCAGTGAACATGGGGAATAAACGTCCCCTTGTATACAAAAAGCTGGTAAATCAGCTACAACCTAAGCTCCAGCACAGAATGTGAAAATGCTATCAGTAGCAGACAGTTGGACTGGGCTTATCTTTGCCAAAAGTGTCTTGAGGGGGGAAAAAAAATGCCAGAAACTTTTTACTAGTGCAGCGAAATGCATGAAGAGACATGAAAGCCAGAGAAGCCTGACTGTAGAACTGATCTCACTAGCTCCTGTTCCCATCTGCTCCTCTGTTCCTGCAATGTTTCTTCTGCAAAAGATTGCATTCAAGTCTTTTGATGAATGGAGGAATTTTTGTCATCCATTGGGTTTGGGATTTTTATTTTTTTCTTTTTCTTTTCTTCCACTCTGACTAGAAATAATCAGCTTTTACCTTTCACTACATTATGATTTGGAAACTCGCTGCTCTACGTGGGTCTCTGGCGTTTTATGTTTCCTTGAAGAAAACAAAGGGAAACAGAGCTGGGAGCATCCCAGTGCAAGCCCAGCACCAGCATCAGTGCTGTGGGGTATCTTGGCAGTGTTGCAGGAGGATTGGCCCTGCTCACCTGCCAAGTACATACACAGTGTACATGTTTGTTACTCCAGTGCTGCTAGGATGCCTTACACCTTCCAAAATACAACTGCACCTGCCTGAGAAACCACCTCCCTTGACATCAGCTTTTTGTGGGAAGAAGTTTCTTTAACAGCAAGATAATTTAAATTACATTCCAATGTATTTCTGGTACATTTGCTTGGAGATGGCACATTTTCCTCCAGCCCATATCTTTGGTGGAAATTCAAAGAAAGGAAGGATTGGTGGATAGCAACCTTGGAAGATATTAGAGGCAAGCAATGTTCAGATTTGAGATCCATCACTCCAAGAATTTGCATGCTTGAATCTTCCAAGGACTTCTATGGAGTACTAAAACTATGAGGGAAAAAAATTATGTGAGGCAGGCATTTATGTACCTCAGGTGAAAAAAAAAAATAAAAATTAAAAAAAAATCACACTTTGTTTTCCAGAAAATGACATTAACTTCGGAAAGATCTGACTTTGGCCACTGCATCCTAGAAAGTTTCCAAAATTGCTTCTGAGCAAATGGACACATCACACAGCCAACTCTCCCACTCCATTGCAAAGCTGCTCCCTGCCTTGTGAAGTATCTTCTGATAAGCCTTACTAAAACCAGAGCCACTTTATCTGGGGAAAATGACACCTACCAAGTTTTTAAAGCCATAGGTCTGTTTGGCTGCCTTTGATGCATTCGCCAGTCTTCAATCACTATCTACCACTTCATGGAGGAGCTGCAGCAGCTCTTGTGAGCCCAGCAAACCGCCCCGCTGCAAGTGATGAAATGCTACCAGTCTCAGAGAACAGAGCAGCTTTGTGTGTTAGCAGCTTCGTGTTTTAGCAGCTCTGTGTTGCCTTGGTCCTCATCTCCCAAATTGTGGAAACAAATACTCATCATGAACAAATAAAATTATTTCTTCCATGGGCTAAGAAATGAACTTTGCAGTGTTGAATGCGAGACTGTGTAGTACTACATCGGATTGTATGGCCAGTCTTGGAAAAATAAAGCAGAACAATCCTGTTCTCAATACTAAAACTAAAGGTCTGCATTATAAAACTTCAAAAGATTTAGACAGATTTTCCAAAGTAGGAATAGGAGTTTGGCATATAAATCATACAGCATGCCAGTGGGAGGTGGCCATCAGCACTGGCTATTGAAAATCCGCTCTTTAAGATGGATCAACACTGCTCAAAGAAAGATGGAAGTTTTGCCACTAAGAAGTTTTCAAGACCTCCTATGCCTCCATGAAGGAACATTAGCCCTCATTTTGACCCAAATGCAACATCACTATGTTGATATCAGTGTTGCATGAGGGCACTGACTTCACTTAGTTGCACTGGGCTGCAGTACCTTGGAGCAGTATTGTCATTTTTGAGCAGAATGCAAAATGGCGTTAAAAATACTAGTAGTAAAAGAAAAAAAAAAAAAAAAAAGAAAGAAAGATGGGCTTAGCAGGGACCGAAAACAGCTGCTGGTAGATGCATTACAGCCACATTCAGCTTACAAGTTCCCCAAAGGTTCTGGTACAGGAGTTAAGCAAGCCCTTGGGAAAACTGAGCTTCTGATCTGGCTGTGTTATGCAGCTACAGGATGTCTCTGCTGTCACCAGGTTTGCTTTTACGAGACAGCGCCTGATACAAGGGGTCTGTATTTTTTTAGCTCTTGGATCTCATAAATGAAATTATTGAGTTCTTTCAGAGCTTTGCCAAAATAAGTTTCCATTAAAAGTCTCAAAACTGTCTATGGAAAGTTTCTGCTGTGCTTTATTGAACTCTCTTAATAAATGGCAATGCAGTTTACACTTGTGGGAAAAAGCTCTGTCAGTGTGCATCTATTCCTGTGCTACTAAACACAACTCAGGAAAGAAAATGTGGACCTCAGAGTAGCTCAAATGTGGTGGTTTAGGGTGTTGCTTTTCCCTCCGCATGCTGGAGCTCACTGTTCCAAGGAGGAGTCCCCTGCAACTGCACCTCACAGGATGTGACTGATGTGCTCTGCAAGATGCCAGGACACAGAAAAATACTGACCTTCTGAAACCTCATGATTAAGGTTGCACTTTTGTGATGAATAATCCTACCCAAAAATGTGGGGATGCTCATAAACGCCAAACATATTCTTACCTGTTCCTAAAAACATACGTCCTCAAGCATGCAAAATTGTCTTTCTTTTTCCATTTAAGAGCTTTAAAAATTTGGCTTTCCATCCGGAAGGGAAAGCAAGCTTTATGCTTCTGGAATACAAAACTCATCAAGTGGAAAATCTGCATTGGCCTAGATCAGTGACTATGTAAAGATGAAGCTGCTGAAGCCCTGATGGTGATACTGCTGCTTTTGAAAATTCTGCCTTAAAGCCTTATCCCATTCTTTTTGGTTTTAAGCAATTTTTTAGATTTAAACTTGACCATAGATAATCAAACTCCATACCACAGAACTGGAAGGCTGTCTCTTGTTGGAAAGCATTTCACTGTGGCCATTATGTGAAATCTTATGGAGAGGCAACAGGATTTCAGAAGCAGTGACTAAATGTGCACATCTCTCAGACAGAGCACTGGAAACTTATTTTTTGCCTGCTTTTAGTAAAGAGATGCTATTAGATCTCTGTGGTTATTAATGCAGAAATGGATTATCTCATTCATTCTAAGGCATCATTTAATGTGCTTCCTCAACCAGAGATTTTCAATTTGTGCTCAACACCACCCTGGGAGACCCTGGACTATTTTCATGCCCATGAAAGCCAAATAATGAAAGCAGGCTTACACGTGCTAGAGAGATCTGTACCCCACCTCCCTTAGAACTACTGTAGGTGCTTGCATATTGATCAATGCTGGAAACCACTGGTATGCATAAAGTGTGAACTCCTTTAAAGCACCTCCTACCCTGCCTTACTCCCTGAACCCCCAACACTGCATATTCACAAACACATATATAACACATATATATATATATAATATGGCCTCTCTCTCTATATATGTATATTATACACCATATGTTACCTGGTGAGACTGAACTGTGGGAGAGGGGTGGTAGAGCACCGCACACTGATTTCCAGTCTCTCTCTGAGCATGAACAGTGCCTACCACTGTCTCCCATAACGTTGCATGTGCTAATGCATAGACCCTTTAACAAGAAAACACTCCCAATCATGCAAATGCTTACAGGAGTCTCCTTACAGAGCTACTGTCACTCCTTCCTCACTTATTTTCAAGGAATATATATCACCAGCTTTAATTCAAAAAGAGCAAATAATTTTTTCCATCAGATGAATGAATACCCCTCTAATTTTGTAATGAATATCCCAATGCTGAAGACACAGTGAGCTAGGAAGTGCTCTTGAGTGCTTCAGAAGAACAGAGACTCAATACATTTTATAGATATGTATGATGCTAACACACAGTTGACTGTGAGTGAAAAACAGTCCTGTCTCAATTTCCACAGGAGTTTATCATCACATAACCCAGATACTGTGTAACTATTTCCTTGCTATGATGTGAAAAATTTCTTTCCTTGTTCACCAATTGGCTGGAAGAAAAGGGTGGGGGTGGGGGAATTATGTGGGGATGTGGAGCGTTATGTTCTGCAGTGACAACTGCCCAAGTTAGTGCATTAATTATTTCTCAGCACTATCATGTAACAGTGTGTCCCTAAATAAAAGTAGTCAGCATATTTATCAGTGACTTAAAAATGTACTTTATCCTCTGTGGCACAATATCATGACTCAAAACAAAGTCTTGAATTCTTCAGCCAGAGGATTTTCATCTAGGGTCATTCTTCTGTCTTGATTAAGAAAAGTTGGGGTTTCTTTTGGTTGTTCGGGGGTTTGGTTTTTGGGGTTTTTTTTGGTTGTTTGTTTTGTTGTTGGTATTTGTTGTGATTTTTTTCTTTTTTTTTTTTTCTAGGAAAGCACAGTATTTGCTTTAGTTCTGTTATGAGATAAGCTATTTACTACTGAACACGTGCTACAAATATATGACAGAGCAATAAAGTCAATTTAATAGCCTGGGAATCTCTTGCTCAAGAGGGCTAAGAGGTCAAAAGTCATGGCTTTGACATACAACATATGCTTTCTGAGTGCCTTCTAATTGCAGGAAATGTTTTGATTTCGCAATCCTACAAATATTCCTGAAAACTCTGAGGTATTTCTCAAATTGATTCACTCATGTGGGATTTAAAAAATGGACGCTTCCTCTGACCACCTTACCTTAGCACCAAGTGCCTTCATGAATGTGTACTTTAAGAGGTCATAGACATCTTGAGGTATTTCCCCTCCTGGAAGGGGACTGTAATAATTACATTATATGCAGAGCACTGCTGACGGAGGGAGAGATCAGCACAGCCACCGGACAAACAAGCACCGAGTCCAGCTGTGCTGCACATACACACAAACCCTACTACTTCCCTGCCAGATGGGCTCAAACCCTGCCTCTGCAAGGGCAGAAAACCCATGTCACGCCATTCCTCACAGCTGGCTGCTGCTGAGTCACTCGTGCCCAGGAAGGGGAAGCACCAGACACAGCTGCTTTGAAGGACTCACTGGTGTGAGCTGTCGCCAGACCCTCTGCAGGCAGCAGGCACAGATAAGCAAACCAATAGAACTATTCATCCTCGCTGCATAGGATACCATATCCCTGTTTTTTACTGGCAGCTTAAGATTTCAATAGAGACACAGCATAAATCAAATTTCTCTACAAACATCTGGGTTGTAACAAGACCCAACTTGCCTGTGATTTATTAATTTACAAACAGCTAGGAATTATTAGGAATCAATGACACCAGTGATAGATACAAGTAGATTCCTTATCCATTACAACCTATAGGGTCATGTGATGTTTCTACAGGTTCCCTGTTCAATGCTCATATGTGCCATGCCACAGCCCTCTGGAGACATATGGAGCCCCAGGGAGGCAGCAATTTTTATTTTTTTTTTGTGCCTCTTGGAGGTTGTTCCAGACCTTCATCCCTCTGATATTTCTGAAATTTGCTTTTAAATGTTCAGCCTAAACTCGGGCTTTGCCATTCAGACTATTTGTATAAGTTGTGCTAGCATTGTTTCCATGAAGGCAGCTTCTTCACAGTCTGATATTGTCTTTTCCAATGCATACACCATTTCTCAGATTATTTTGATTCATTCAACTCTCTTAGCCCTGTCTCATAAACCAGCATAATTCCCTTATTTTCCTTTTATTATATCCATACAGTTAATACCCATATTCCATTAAACTGGGGACCAGAACTATACACAGAGTTCCTGCCAATGACTTAGCAGTGTACTGTAAATGATATTAATGTTTTATCAGTACTGTGACTTTCTGCACAATGTATCCTTATTTTCTGGATGTACTCAAGGGCTCCCTCATTCTTCCAGATTAAAACAGAGTAAGTATGTACTTTTCTGCACAGTAAGTATGTACTTTTGTGTTCTGTGCAGTTTTAACTCTTATTCAATTTCCAATTCTACTCAAATGCCATTCAAACCTTCCTCTCCCTTCTTGTTCTCTCAGCTCTCCACTGTGAAACATCACTGTGAGAAACACCTATGCAAAGATCCTTGATGAAAATATTTAATTAGACATGTCCCAAGAACAATTCTTAAGGATACCCAGTAGATACCTGTCTCCAGAGCTTTTCTGATACAATCTGTTGTCTCCTCTTTAATCAGCCCTTCATCCAAGTTTAAACTCTGATACTAAATTTCACCTCCCTCAAATTAACTTAATTTCATTACTTGGGTTGCTGAAGTTCAGGCTATTAATTATCTCCACAAAATGATACAAAAGCAAAAACCCAACCATCTTACCAAGAAAGACAACCTGGTAGAACTGATCTTTGCTAATACAACTAAAGCTTTAGATTATTTTCCATTTACTTTATTAACCTTAATTTCCCTTTCCTTCAAAGCACTTTCTGAAACAGAGCATGATTTCAAAGGCAAAATAAAGGTTCTATAGCCATGTGGCTTTCTTCATTCCTTGAAAACATGGGGGACTCATTTTATTGCACAGACATGTAGAATCATGATTGCTTGATGACAGATTATATTGCTTACTTTCAAATAAAAATATTTATCACTCTTTTTAAACTATACATAATAGGAGCTTGACCTGGGTATGCTGTGACTGAAGTGATTAGGAAAGTAGAGATGATACATTTCTCTCAGTGAAGATTTAAGTTTGTGAAATTCCATTAAGAATGACTTTCCTGCAGATCTTTCCTGGCCCTGCACCTTTTAGTGTACATGTAAACATCCTGTCTTGTCTTCAGTTCCATATACTGCTTTTCAGGGTAGCAAAAGTCAACCTGATGCAATTGGAGCTAACCTCTGATTAATTTTCTTCTTAATTAATGTAACTCCCTAGCATTCACAACCTTTGTAGAGAAATAAGGAAGGATGATCTTTTAAATCTAAGTTAATTTTTAAGGGAAATATAATTGAAAAAAGCCAAACCCAGACAGTCATAGCTGTGTCACTAAAGATCTTTGACCTGATAAATTACCTGTCTGTGATGCCACAGAAAACACTGTGCTACTTCCTGTACACCTTGTTTGTAAAGCTTCGTTTACTTACCTGTTACTTTTTTGGCTAACTATTAACCACAATTAATCTGATGGGTTTTTTTTCCAAACAGAACAAATATTTATCAGAAAAGCAAAACTTATTCAGTAAGCCAAATGCAAATGTTGTCTCAGGCAAGGTCAGAGAGGTCATAGAGAGCAATAAGGTTGCATTTCCACATGCAGCAGTTTGTTCCTTATTGCTGATGGAAAATTAGAGGGAGATTAGAAGATCAGAAATGTAACTTTGTGTTTATGATGGATTTTTTAAAAGGTATTATTTACAGAGTGGTTTGGAATCTAGATTGGAGGGAGAAAAAAGAGCTGTTTTCTAGGCTCACTGACAAAAATATTTTGAAATTCACTGCAATGCAACTGACAAATTTTGGGGTTTTTCTTTCCTACTGACTATTTCTGAGAAGCAAGCAACAAAATATTTCAGGAAAGCGATGGATGTTGCATCCTACCAACTACTCCTGCGTCTTTTGCTAACTCCCCACTGGCATCTCTTCTTGCTCTAACATTTGGGGTGATGGTTTCTGTCCCCTTCACTGCGTCCCTGTGGGACAGACCCAGAGGGTTTACACCTGTAACACAGTCTTACTGATTTGAGACACCACTCTCACATGTGGTTAAGTCTTGTCTCCCCAAATTTAAAAAAAAATCACTAGAAATTAAAGCAAGTAAACCCAAATTTTGTATTAATGGTGCCAAAACTGGCCCAGGCTATGGCTGAAATAAAAAATGCAAAAGAGACCATCAGATGATACCGTAAGTGTTGGCAGATCAGCCTAACTGCCATCTTTTTTGGCTGGGGGAGGAAGTTTTTCAGCAGATACAGCAGACATCTAAAGCTGAGAGCTCGAATTGTAATAAAACATTTCACTTTTCCCAGACGGTGTTCTCCTATTCAAGGATGTTTGTGAAACAGTGCTGCCAAATCTGTGATTTCACAAACTTTTCCACGGTGATAGCATAAACAGTGAGTAGTGATTTATCTGAGGGATCAAGCTGCACTAGAAGGGGAATGTGAAAAGTGTGCATTTCAAGGCATTCTCTCCCCTGAGGAAGGATGAAAGCTCACATACATGTATAAAATGAACCATACATCCCAGACCTGACAAAATTCAAGCTTCTTTTGGTGTACCCTCTGAAAATCCATGTCAATTCGATGAACTAAAAAACATTGCAAAATAAAGTCTTTTTTTTAAAACTGAATTAACTCTATCTTTCCTCTTAATAAAGCAAATATGTGAGATTTGCACAGCAGAGCATTAAGAATATTCTCCATAACTCACTGAGCTTTCACTCTTCCTTTTAAACTAGTAGATGATGGCTTTCTCAGGGAAGATCAGATTTTGTTCTCAGTTACATCTACATCAAAACAGAAGTAATGACATTGACTGGGCATAATTATTCCAGATCTACATCTCTCACATGGAGGAGAACACCAAGAAAGAACAGTTTAAAGACAATTCAATTAATTAAATCCAAATTCATCACACTTTTTAAAGTTATAAGCAAGAAGAAAAACTAGACTTAGCACTTATTGCCAAGAAGCAAACACTATGAAACTCCCTTGAATTCAAAACTGAATGTGCACATATATTGTAGCAGGGAAGTTATGGCAGAAATAATAACTTTACAAACTTTGATAACTGCTTGATCTGGAGTTTTGATTAAATGGTCCATCCAGTATGAAGTCATCCTCTAAGAGGGCTACAGTCTTGTGTTCTCCCCCCTATTTCCTTAATGGTTTTCACATTTTATTTTCTTTGCTGCAGTCAAAACAACCTCTTTGGCAGCCGTATCTTCCTGCAGTACACAGCCTGTGTGACTACTCTTATCCCCACAGAAGGCATCTGGGACTACATTCTCCCCTGGATGAAAGTGAGAGCATCTGTCTTCACCACTGAAATTAAATATTTCTCATTTTTGCAGAGCTCTTAGGGCCTTGGTTTAAGTGCTGGGAGAAAGGGAGGATTTCACATAGAGCTGCTTATGTAATTATCAGGTCATGTAATCACAGTACACAAGTCAGAGGAGGGAGAGATGTGTGGCCAGTTACCTGTCCCAGCACCCACATCTTGTCCTGGTGCCTCTTCCTCCATACTCCAAAAAACACACACACACAGGTTTACAGCACCCAGTGCTGTTTAGAAGAGCCACATAATCTGAAAGCTTTTAAGCTTTGTTTTCCTCCTCAAAAGAGATGCTCAAGTGAGTTTAAAAATTGTGATAAAGCTGCCTATAATGCAACCTATCTCACAGTTTATTGTGTACTTAAAAGAGTACCATTCATAGTTGGGCAGAATCATGCAGGGAAACAAATGCACCAGAAAAGATAAACTCTGTCTTAACACACTATTCTGAAGGTCAAATGAGACTCAGCACCTCAAAAGCAAGAGGAAGAAATTATGATCTTGCATATCTTGGTTCATTCTTCTGGTGTGCACCATCACCACCACTCCCTGTCTAAACAAGGACATAGTATTGAAGAGCCAGAAGTCTGGAAAGACAAATATTCCCATCAATAAGAGGACTGTACTCCTTGTGATCAAGTCACTGTCTGTTGCTAATCAAGGTTTTCTCTGTGTATTTCCTCAATCTGGGCTCCTTGCAGTTTTATCTTTTTACTTGGTGGTTTTCCACTGAGATTCAACATTTTCTTCAAAGATCTACCCTCTGCAATCCGCCTTCTTCCAAACAAGCAGCCAGAACGCAGTGAACCAGAAAGGCTGCTCTCCCCCAGCCTGTCTCAAAACAGTTAAGAGAAAAAGGCAAAGAGGAGAAAGGTCTTGTTTTAGGAAAGCAAAGCCCAGGAGTGAAGAAGGCATGAGCTTACTGTGCAGTGAGGAGTGCACCGTGAACTGTAGCTTGGGTGGGTTGGCATGGGCCAGGGGACATTGCTCCCACAGCCTTGTGCCCATCCCAGAGCCAACACTGCCTCCTTTCCCACTGCCTGACATCATTGCCCAGAAACTCCAAAAGCAAAATCCTTTTGCCTTCTTATCCACATCATCCAAAACCATTTGCAAGCTGCAAATCAGGGCTATGTTGCACTAACAGTTCATTTACCCAGAGTAAATTTAATAACCAACAGCAGTTATTGTTTGTTAATATGTGGAGCCTTGTGACCTAGTGCTTTATTAAAATGTCTGCATGTATTTATCCACATTCAGGAGTCATTTAATCTTCTCTGTGACCACTAATAAAAAATCCCTGCCAATATTTGATATTAAAGCACTATGCCTTAGTGAAGTGCCAATTTCCAGGAGCCACGAGTAAAAACTCCATTGTGAAAACACACACAAAAAATTAAAAATACTAGATTATCTGAGTCGGGTGAGAAAACAAATAAACCCCACCACAAACAATACCAGAAAAAAGATGCAAAAATCAAGACAGCCACACTATAAGGATGTGGTTTACTTTTAGGGGTTGATGGTTCTGTTAATGGCAGCTAAAGGGAAAACAATGGATCATCTATGATGGCAAAGAGGTAAGGAGTAGCAGCCCAGGCCCCCAACACAGACACCAAGTGAATTGCAGAGGGCAGAGCTGACATCGTCCTTGCCTCTGGTAGCACTGGGGCTGTTCCCAGCTCAGCTCCCGGTGCTGGCTGGGGATCAGTAAGGATGCTTCCCAGTAAGGGCAGAATCACTGCTTTCTGAAGAATACACCAGTCATACTCAGTGGGTATTGTTAAAAAAAAAAGAAAGTACTTTTCAAATTACTAAAACATGTAAGTCTTACCCTTCATTACACCCTTGGCTTTCTTATAATAACTCATATTTATCTGGGGCCATTGAAGACCCTTTGCAGCAAGCCAAGCAAACCCAGCTCACTCTGCACAACTGGTTTTCTATTTCCAGCCCCAAAGAGGCATGTTGAGAGGTTTCTCAGCCACCACAGGGTGCTGAGAACTATCCTGCCCAATATCTGGTGGTTCATGGTGTAGTCACGCTCCTGAGACACAGGGCTGGTCTGTGACGAAAGGCCAGGTAACCATCATGGAGCAAGACAAAACTTGCCCAAGTATGACAGCTGGCTGAAGTCAAGGTTACTGTGAGCTGCAGGAGCTCTTGTCCTGCCATCCCAAGCCACAGCTGAGAAGTCAGCATTCTGCTGCAATACAGCACGCCTTGCAGCTGGGTTAAATCACAAATAATAATAATAAATTAAATTCACATACTGAGTTAACATAAACAGGATTTGGGAAGAGCAAATGGGAGGGGGTGATGAACAGACAGAGTAGGTGCACTCAGCCAGGGTTTGCATGGCCACCAAGTCAGCTTTCTGGGCTGTGAACAGAAAAATCCAAACATCAACCAGCAAAACTTGACACGGGGGAGAAACATCCGGGTACACACTCAGGGGATGGACTCTTCACTGGATCTGTCACCCACTCAAGTCTGCTTTTCACATTTTAGCTGAGGAGAGAAAAGCAGGGCAAAAAAATCACGGAGACACAGGATGGTGTCAGCTCTCCCACCCACAGGTACACTCCCCTCCTCTGCCCTTGCTGGCTGCTTCCCAGCAAGGTACTAAGAATTTGATAGGACATACCCGTCCTCAATAAACATGTCACATCTCATTTAGGAATAGAATTATGCCCAGCAAGGGACAAAGGAGTTACATATCAGGTATTACCCAAGTTATTATTGCTGCTGCTAACATTCATGTACAACTCACAGGCAAACGATGCGAGGCCAAATGGGAATTACTCACACTGGCATGACACAATGTTTTACAGAAACAAAGGTCACTTTGGTCCACTTGATGCCAGAGACTGAGTAGTCTAAAGTCAGTGCAAGTTATTGCTTCCTCAGCCCTCTCTGAAATACATGCTAGAGTCATTTAGGCTCCCCTGGGGACACCAACAGCTCTGCCACCTCCATCTCTACCACACTCTAGGGTGATATATACCAGGATATGGAGGCATCAAGCAGGACAAGAAGAGAATAATGGCAAAGAAATCTTACAGAGCTCTTGCGCAAAACCACCACCTATCTCTTTTCTTCCTGAGAAACAAAGCAAATTATAGCATTAGGGGATGATCCTCGCAGCTGATCAAGGCTGCTAATTGTCTAAGAGGCTCCAACACGTGTTTCTGACATTACACAGAGTAGAATATGAGTTTTCCTGTGGACCACGATACAGTTCCCTTCTTAATTTCCAGAGCTACAAAAAAATTTGAAATGGTCTGTATAAAATAATTCCCTTAATACTTCCTCTTACTGACAGCATAAGGGGACTACCACAGGCCACATGCTTAGGATTATTATACCAAATTCTACCTTTGTTTAACATTATCTTCTGACTTGCAGAGATAAAGACATGAGGGAGAACACAGTCCACAGCACACAGCAAGTAACAGGAACTATAAATGCAGTTACCTGTGCCCTGAAGCAAATACATGTCCCTGAACTGCTGCCATGGGAAAATACCCTGTTGAAGCTACCAGCGATTCAGCCCAGAATTTCACATCATGTTTGTGCCTGCAGCACTGGCAAGAACACTGCAGGGGTTTTCCCTATGAATGCTCAAGTGTTCCTGGTGACAGGGTCTCTGGCCATAGCCTAAAGCATGCAAGGAAGTGCTTGTCCAGATCCATGTTTTATGGCCCAATTCCAGGATTGCTTTAAACAGGCAACGTTAGCTTTTTTTTTTTGCAATGCAAAAACTACAGTCGGGAACATGAACAAGGGCAGTGTGAAGCGGGTTTCAAAGTATGGTTAATCCATATGTGAATTTGATAACATTTCTTTAAATATCCACTCTATTTTTTGATCATCTGCATAAATGACAAAGTTAATATCCCCAGGAAGACTGACTCATCTGGGAAAAATCAAGAGCTCCCCATTATTTCGCTTGTACCTGTCCCTTCTTGCTTTGCAGCTTAGAATTTGTAAAGAAGAGAACAACTATTAACCAATAGACAATGTGTTCATACTACCCCACCTTCCCTTTTAAAGGTATCACAGATCACATCCTATTCTTCCCCTCGAAAATACACAGCTGAGCCTGTCTCTGCACACAGAAGGGACTTTGCATAAGCAGTGGCAAGACTGATATTTTTTTCCCTTCTCAGCATTAGCATAACCCTATCAGCTTCCCCATCCTTTCTGCCCTCAAAATCCATTTTATGGATGAAAAATTATTGAACCCAAGATCTGACATGTCTATGCTTGGAACTGGAGAGGGGGAACAGGAGAGATATGACTGCTCCTAAAATTGTATACATATTTTGCAACCTTTCTTTTCTTTTTAGCAAATTTTCAGAGCTCACTGTTGGTACTAGCACATGAATACATCTGCAATGACACGTGCCATATTAATGAAAATACCTTTAAAAATGCAAATTATTCATGCCCCATTAACTGTGAAGGGCACACCTGTGTGCAGTTCTCTGCAGAAGGGATTGCCCCTGACTGACCCAAGAGAGCCTGGCCCTTCAGCTTAAATCCAACACAGCTGCCCACAGGGACGCCGGATGAGAATTTGGTGGCACTCAGAACTGTGACAGTGACTTGGTGAGACCATTTTAATTCCTCTGGGAAGCTTCTGCAGGGAAGGGGATAACAAGATCTCTCTACCTCTCCTTTTTTTTCCCCTGTTACAGGCAGATGTCTCATTTTCAGTGTATTGTGGCAAGAACAGAAAGTTGGTATTTAGTTACTGGTCTGTATATTTACATAGTCTTTAAATATTTTTATTAGCTCCTAAGCAGTTCATCCTGCCTGCTGGTGACTTGCTTCAGGGCCTCACAGATCCATCTGGTGGGAATAAGGGTGAAAAAAGGTGACTTAATTTTGTACCTTTTTACTAAGAAACCCACTCACCTTAGGTCTTCTCAAATAAAAGCACAATTTCACTAGGGAAGGTTTGAGTAGAAGGGGTGGTTATTCCCATTCTGCTCTCTGCTCTCTGCCCTGTGTTTACCAGGAGTGGCAGAATTACACAGAAACGAAGCAGTTTACATAGCCACCTGAAATAACAGGATTTGTACTGTTTTAGCTCCATAGGAGTTGGTGACTCACCAGAAATGATACTATACTTCAAATGAAGATATTCAGGTCCACTTTTCAATTTAGCAATACAGCCTAGCAGGAGAGGGAAGGGGGGGGAGTCCAAGCTGTCATTCCTCCATTAATATTCCTTCAATAATTAGCTGCTTCTCACAGTTTTCCCTTTTATTCCATGCCAGAAAGCAAGCCTTTCCATGAACAACATACCAAAAGAGAGTGCTACTATTTTAAAGTGTCAGCATTTGCAATATGAACTGCTCTGTGTAAACAATGAGATCTTCCTTTGCCTTGAGAGAACCAGATGTTTCAGAAAAAAACCTCCAGACCTTCCCACATGGAAGACAGTTGCAGCAGAGAAGAGGTTTGTCCACCAGATTGACTGATGGACTTTTTTATTCCTGGTGGAACAGGTCTGCTTTTCACCTTTTTATTTCTTCTGGCTAAACTGCACTTTTCAGGCAGAGAGGCATAAATCAGTTTTTACAGTCATGTCTTAATAGTGATATCTTTAAATGCAAGGCTATATCTTATACTATGCCTGTCCCCTCCTTCCTACAGAACCTCTCATTGCTTTATAAAGATGCTGGATGTGACTGATTGTAGTTTCTTTTTTTTTTTTCTAGCTCCTTGTCAAAGTTCATGGACACTGCTGGGCAGTGCATTCAACAATACTGTCTTCTCAAGGGGCAGAGAGAGAAGTGAACCAGGCTACGAAGATGCTTCTGTTCCTCCTGACAAAGCCTGCTCTCACCCCACCTCTGAGCATGGGTTAAAGTGAGCAAGCCTTTGGCTGTGGCTTGCTCAGAAGGGCTAACAGAGCAGGAATCAGCCCATTAGGACCTTAATTAGTATTTGCAGTGCTAATTTCCAATAGCAACATGCTGGACTTAGAGATAACTGAGAGACCATCTTACAGTGTTTCATTCACCTCATTAGGGAGAAATTGGCATTCAATGTGTTATGAATTGCATTTAATTAGTCAACATGAAAATAACCAACACAGACCTGTATGATGTCCAAAGAAGTAAATATCTACATGATTTTCTTCCTCTTACTATCATGAATCAAAGTTCAATTTCCTGCTAAGGTGATATAAACTTCTTTTCCTGAGGTAAAAAATCCAGTGCTTTCCCCCGGCTCCTTTTATTGCTGAAAGAAAACCTCAGAATTACACTAGTGAGAAATGAACTTGCCCTCTCTTCTGTCTTAATAAGAAAAATTGACTGTGGGTAATTATGTTGTCTATCTTTGTAAAAGCCAGTATAGATGTAAAATGTTCATGGCCGAGCTCAAATTATCTTTCACATGATGAATGTGAATGCAGGAATTGGGTTTCAATGCTGAAGTCAAGCACCCGATTTTATTCTCTGCCTAGAAAAACACAGAGCTGAATACTGGCTACTGCTAAAGAATTTAAAATCACAATGAAGTGAATTGACTATGGTTGGGTACCAGAAAAGCATGGAGGCTTTGCAATGTAGGCTCTATGTCTTCTTGTAAACCACCAGTCAAGAAAAGCCTCTTTTAATCCTATTTTCTAACAGGTTCACTCAAGGACCACCAAGGAACCTATTTTCAGATGTGTTTATACTTACACCTTTTCATCCTGGTGTCCTCAGAATAGCACAAATTACAACCAGAACTCCTATAACAGGGTACCTTAGCAAAAAAAATACAATCATGGTCTGCATCAAAAGAACCTGGGCTACAGGATCTCAAATTTCTTTAAAATACAGCTACTGGAGCTACCATCCACACAGCTATCTGTTAAAATCTGTTAAATTGCTCAATCAGAAAGGATAAGGCTTGGTTGAGTATATAAAAGAAGACCGCCATAAAATCAGGAACAAGCTGAATTACTCAAATCCCTTCTCCAGCTATGACACTCAAGTCTCTTCATAGCATCTGCTCTGCTACTAGGCAGGCTCAAACCCAAAGCCTGAAAGTAAACAGGCTCCAGTGTCTGCTAAACCAGGAGGAGAAGACTTTCCCAGACTTGCCAGCTGAGCACTCTGTCCCATGCTCTGTGGGTCTGGCCAGTCTGAACCAGGGTTCTGGAAGATCTCTGCTTCTGGAAAGGGGCACAGCAGCCACATGGCCACATCTGCCTAGTGTTCAACTGAGATGATCAAACCATAACTTCCTGCAAAATCTGCTTGGAATTCCAGATTTTGGGCAGAGGAGCAACTTTGCTGAAATGTGTGTTCCCAGATACAGTATTTCTAGAAGGGTTGCAATGATTACCTTCAAAACCAGAAAGACACACTTTGCCAGCACTCATATTACTACACAAGAAAGTACATTTCTGGCACCATTAAAAAATGTATATTTTAAAAGAATTTTCCATCCTGCTGTTATGCATAAATTGCTTGTAGGCAGTAGAATACATAGCCTATTAAAAAGCTTACAAAATGACCCTAGAATTGATGAACAGACAATCATTTAGTTTTCCAAAACATTTCCAAGTTAGTAAAAATGACCTTTCATTTGCAAGGAAAAACAGAAGTTACCTCTACCACTCTCTTGCCTTTCAATTCACTCTGCTGCACGCCCAGAGGACCTTAATTGTATTTTCCTCATCATGTCTACTAGAAATTCAGCTGAAATATTTCCTGCTTAAACTTAATGAAAATTACAGAGCAACAAAAAACCTTTCTATCTTTTTTACCACCACTCACTATCAAATAACTTTTTGGAAGGCTCTGAAAGTGATAATGCATAGACCAGGCTTTCTAATATGTTTGGTTTCCTAGACTGGGTAAGTCTTTTATGTTAATACTCTTTACATGAAAGCCAGACGGATTTAATATAACTAAAAGAAACAAGAAAAAGTGCATAGGATTAGGGATAGCAAAAAGGTAAGATGCTGTAGTATGGAGAAAAAATGTTCCTCCTTGTGCTCTCCAACTGCACTTAGTGGTTTGGGACCATGGAATTTTAAAAGAACCTAGAGCACACTTTCAGCTGCTGCACATTTTCATTACTAGAGATTGTTAAAGACACTTAAAGATTTTATTAAAATCCCAAATAAATGAGACTGCTTGTGTTATCAACACAAGTCTCCTAAACAGCACTATCTGTTCAAACATATATCTTTTTTACATCCCAGACGGACTGGTGACTATTTGGACGTTGAAGATCTGCTTATATTTCAGGTGTAGGCAGTTTCCCTCAGAAAACCTCTTTGCAAAAAAATTATGATCACCTTATTTCTTACCGCTCTTATTTCAAAAACATTATAATCACAAAAAATCGAAAAGGGTTTAATACTAAAATATTTTTAAAATGTTTATGCACAAAATAAGAAAACCTTGAATTACAGATGTGTCATCAGGAAAAGACCTCCTATGCTACAAAAGCCACTATGCGCATATGAGAACTGCAATTCTAATACAACTACTACAAATAAATACAACTAGTTATTCTCCTATCAAAGAATAAAGTTATTTCTGGCCCTGGTAGTTTTATTTGCAGACTTGGAAATGCTACATGCTCATTTGTCATGACATAGGACCCTGCAAAAGAAAACAGTGAATGCAAGCTCCTTTAAGGGTAGGGCTCTAGAGACAGTGGCATGTCATTTTGACTTCTTTACTGGATGTTTGAATTATGATACTGAGCACAACCAGTTCCCTCACACCAAATAACAAGGGCAGAATTAACTTCTAAGACTCTCTTTAGAAACTTATTTAAATATACAAGCAACAGCTTCATAGCTGCACTTAATCTTACATGCAGCCAAGATCCCAAAGACTTCAGGAGAGCAGAATCAGTCCCTCAGTATTTGCTGAGCAACGAAGCTGTACCATGTAACAAAAGCTAAGTATCTCTCCTAAGCTTCAAATACTATTAATCTGGGAAAATTCATTCACAGAGTCCAATAATTCCACTCATAAAGTAGCTGGTTGTAAGAACATCTAGTATGTACCTCTGCCATGAGTTTCAGCTTCACGTTGTTTTCCTAAGTTACTGTCTTCATAACAGCATAGCACGAAACTCACTTACACATATATTCTGAAAACTTATGTTAAAAACAAATTACAAACAGAAAATAAATTCAAAAGAGCAATTAAAAAAAAATAAATCCAGGAAACACACACAGCTGATTTTCCCACCTAATTTTCTACTTGAATGTGTCTATTACTACAGCAAACCCCTTATGCTCTTCCAACATACTTCATACTTCACTCAATAGTACTGATAAGCATTAGATCAACAAAATGTTAACTATAAACAAAAATGTCCTGTTCTTCTTCGCCCCTTCACCAGAAAAACCAAAAAGCTTAATTCTATGACACAGGTGTTATCCTTGTTTTTTCAATGTGAAGAACTGGATCAAAGTTCAGACACTGAGAATGCTGAAGAAAAACAGACTGCAGATCAGTCAGCTGCTGTTAACCCAATTCATTTTCTCCCTTATACTGGTCTGGAGAAAATAACAAACAATTGGTTTAGGACCAACATTCCTTTCATGCATCAAATCAGCTCTTCTTTTATCTTGCTGGGAAGCAAAAAAATAAACCCCAACACCCAGACAGACAAATTATAACAAATGTTCGTACAAGATATCTCTGATATAACAGTGTGCTGAAAACATCTGTACAACAAGATACAGTTCCTGTGTGCAAAACCAGCTGAGATCGCACAGTCTCATGACTGTGATGTCATGATCCACAAAAGGAAATTTACATCTATACAAAGCCCTTGAAGTTATCAAAATTCAATTTAAAGGAGACATAAAAAAAATAATTCTGGCCAGATCCATATCCAGGATTTATTAGACAAAAAGGCCTCTTTGCTACTTGGGACCTTCAGCTTGGCAGAACTTCTGCTTATCTGCATTTCTAAGATAGCAAATCACAGGATTCTCCAAACAAACCCCCACCAGCACTGAGATGTGAGGTGTCTAACACTTCCCAATAAATGGAGAAGAAGGTCAGTACACGCATACTCCTTAACCAGGTGGGACTGATTTGGGAAAGTGCTCTATTCATGCATTAAGTGTCAATAAAAGCAGCAATAATGTGCCTGTTGCTTAAAGAAAGTGCTGTAAGTGTCTGCAGTGCTTTAAGCAAAAGGAGCAGCATCTTGTGGACTGCATGGTAACAAAACTGGGAAAAATGAGACTTTACACTTAGGTCAGTGTAGATCTCAGTGTGGAAGCCTCTGGACCAGCCTTTCCTTATTTTAACGTCATGCCATTAAACCTAATGCGTGTACAGTGGCTTTTCATAAAGCCTGACCTTTAATAAGAAGCCAATGGTATTACACAACAAACACCAACAAAATACCCATTGCTACGGAGGGATAAAAGAGAAAATCCTGTTCCTAAGGGAAAATCAGGCTTCAGGACTGGAAGGCAGTGCCACCTGCCTCAGCCTACATCATGGGTCACCAACATGGCCCTAGTCAACTTAAGAGGGTTTATAAAATTTCTTTTTCAATAAAAAAGCCACAGACCATGTTCTGTGGCCTTGGGATCCAGAAAGACATCTACAAATCTCTGCAGCAGCCAGGGTGTTCCTCTGAAGAGCCTGTCCATGTTAGTGCCTCAGGTCAGGCAAGGGATATACTGGTAAAGGAAAAAGTCTCTTCAGTTCATGGACACCTGGACACCTTCCCTAACACTCCTTTGGGCTTTTAAAGCGGACTTTGAATGACTGATTCTGGCACTCCAGTTGACTCCACTGGGTGCAGACCACCTCAGGCAGAAGCTCCAATCTCACTGCATTTCCTGCCAACCAGCAGAAATTAGGCAAATACCAATACCTTGATTATTTTGCACCTTGGTACCATGTTGGAAAACAACGGGGGAGACAACACCCTACGACTTCCTTCCATAACAGTTCCAGGACAGAAAAGGCTTCAGGCTTTTCCCTGTTGCTGCAGACAGTAACACAGCTGCTGAACACCCACTGCATCAGCAACATAAGGACAGTCCAAGGAGTATGGTCAATTCAAGTGGCAGGAGCTGAGCCTGCATGTGGTAAGAGAGGCCAAAGAAAAAGGTAACACAAACAAAACCTAACCCCACGCCCCCTGATTTCCTCCTTCTAAACAGTACCAGAATAAGCCAGATGTGCGTGTTACTGCTTTTATCCAGAAAAAGTCTTATATTGCAGGTTTTTTTTCCTTCTTTCTTGTAACATAAGGCCAAAAAAAAAAAAAAAGTGGCAAAGAGAAACATTATGAGCAGTTCCCTCAGGAGGGAAGGAGAGAGATGCCTAGAAATATAATACATACTGATGATGAAGACTGCTGGATTGTAGGAAATAAAAATATGTATCTTCAGCAAACCAAAGAAACATCACCTCTGATGGCTCAGTCTCCACTGATCAGCTTCCAGATGGGGAGGAATTAATTTTTCTTGATGTTATTCTACCTCTATGAGAAAAGACAGAGAGGGCTCTGACTAGAAAAAGAGTGAGATAATATAATTAGCCAAATATTTGTATAGTAAAATTATGGAAGTTTTGTAGGATACATATTGATTTGGAATGAATAAGAAAGAGGCTGGCAAAAGGACTCAAAGATAGCTTCTCCTCACCACCCAGAGGGAAGAGGATAATTTGTGGCAAAGAGCACACACCCGACCTACTCTAAAATCTAACTCAACTCCTTCTCTTACTCTGTTTGGAGGATAAACTACAAGCCAGTTTTGTAGAAGGCATGTTAGAAGCCTAATCTGAGGGTTTCAAAGGGTGAAAGTGAAAGAAAACACCTGCTGTGCTCTAAAAGAGAAAGTGCCCAATGTGCTGTAATAACTTGCAACTGTGGTCCTCAGGACCGTGTTGGAGAGACGGTGCAATGGCAACATTGGAGGGCTCCTTGAAAAAGGCTGTTGGTCATACTCTTCCTTCTTGCCACCTCTCAGGAGCCACCTGAGCCCTCTTCCTTCTCTCCAACTCCCCAGGGTTTTGAATCCACTGCAAAACTCCTCTTTGAGAGTGGGTGTATTCATTAACCTTCAGGGAAATATCTCACCAGACAAATTAAGTCAGGTGACATTTTATAGGCAGTGAGTGCTTTTCCAGGAATGTTTCTGTACTTGGCAGTAATCTATTTGGATAAAATTTCAGAGTTGTTCCTAAGGCTTAGAGCTGGAAGGAGAAATGAGGACATTTGTGTGATGAGAAATGGGAAACAAGTGGCCCCAGTCTTCCCCTCTGTGGCACGTTCCCTCTGAAGGACCACAGATGAGAAGTGATGGCATATGTCAGAAAATACATATGTTTTGCTTTTCTAACAGCTCTAGACTATTACTGCCTAAAAGTTTGAGGCCAAACCTTTTAAATCATTAAATTTTCATTCAGAATTCCAGCATAGGGAGACCAAATCAGCAGTGAAAACAATTTCAATTTCTCTCCTGTCCCAGGGTATTTTCTCTCTATAGCACAGGCTTCCCTCCTAGCTCCCCAGACAGTCTCTCTGCATCAGGCTCTTTTGGGAAGCTACTGATTTTAACTCTGCAGCAACACTTCCCCTTGACTAACCTGCAGTGGGCAAAAGCCTGCACAATGTATTCCCCTTACTATACACCCTCTCCAGATAGGAGCCGTAGCTGGTAAAGAAACTCTGTTAAAAATAAATTTATTATTAAATCAAATTTAGTTTTATTTAAATGCAATTTACTTTAAATGGAGGCATGTTTTGTCTGGCAGATTTAAAATCTCAAACATTTCATTGCAAGGACAAAGCCATGCCTCTGTGCCGACTCTGAGGACAGTCACCACTTTGTATGGTAGCACTGAAATGTAACAGGAACAGAGAGAACCTGGTGCCCGAGAGCACATGGATGTCTCCAAAACCATTCACAAGGAGGATGGAAACTGATTTAATAGACTGGATCTGAGTGGTGGAAGAGTTCAAGACCAGGTTGGGTGGGACTCTGAGCAACCTGACCTAATGGGTGGAGTCCTTTTCCATGACAGGGGAGTTGGAACTAGATGATCTTTAAGGTCTCTTCCAACTCATATCGTTCTATACCATCTGGATAGCCCTTGTCTTCGAGGCAAGGTGAAATATGAACTCTGTTAACAGCATCTAGTAGCCCTGTAGAGTTTTATTAAAAACAAAACATCTCCCCACAAAACCCATGCCAGAACTTAAGGTTTACACTTATCAAGAAGGTAATAAAGAGGGCAGAGAAAAGGTGTGGCCACAAGAATGCTCGTTGACTCTCATGAGGAGATATCATTCTGGGTATCGTGATTTTAGTCTCTACTGCAGATACAGAAAAACTTCCCAAAATATCACAGGAGCATTTCAATGACATATTTCCAAATAGGTGCTTATCAATGGGGTGGTCTAGAACCATTTTTTAATAACAGGATCACGTTTCCTTCTTCCAAATGCAGAGCTGTTTAAAAGCTAAGCAATATACCACAAATAGAAATATTAACCAGAGTGGTCTGTACTAAAAAACCATAGATTTATTTTTCCAATGTCTTGACCATAAATTTCGTTAGAGAAGAAAAAACACTAAACATACACCATCTGGCACACATTTTTAACTTCAACACCAAAGTTGGTAGCAGCCTTATTCCAACCATGGATCTATTCTACTGAGGACATTCCAGTTTCTAACACTATATTATGTTGTTTCAATATACAGCTGAAAAGCTTCCAGTACAAACAATTTTTATGCTTTTTTAGAGCCCTGTTTGGCTTTCTAACGGTCTACAAAGGTCCAGAAGCACAGCTGATTGAAATCAAAGCAGCTTCAGGGCATGAGACTTTTCAGATAGCAAGAAGTTCTCTAGGAGATCGTACTGTACTGGCCTCTTGGTGATAACGGGAAGGGGCTGGAAAAGATTGTGGTGGTTTCAAGGGAGCTGTTAAAGATTGGTTGAAGAGTCTCAGATACTTAAACAGAATAGCCACTAATATTTCCCAAACTTCCTTTAACAAAGGGTGTGCATACTAAATGAAACTAACAAATATGCTACCTTTTCTGCTCGCATGACTGCACAGAGAATAACCCATACAAAAGAGATGGGGAGCCTTTTAGGTGAATAATTTAAAAGTTAGGATACTAATTATGTGCCCAGTCCTTGAAAAGCAGAGCAGTTTATAAACAATGAATCCTTTCTGATGATTGCAAGTGCTGGGGTTGAAGCTTAATTGCAAACCTCGGATCCCTTCCCTGTGTTTCTGCAATCACAAACTCTCTCCACATGCAGTATGCACCCAGCTCCTACACTCAGAGCTCTTGCTATGCTTAGGGGTTTTATTACAGATTCCTGCAGAAACCTAGTGAGCAGTAAACCCATAGACGTCAGTAATGACCATGACAAGGGTATTCTTACTAAGGTTCTCTGAATCACCCAGTTATTTATCAGTTAACTAGAATAAATATTGACCTGTTCTTTGCACTGTCCTCTACAAATACAAACCCAGCAGAGGGCTCAAAAGGCTAAAAAAAAAATCAAAGTTGCTAGATAAATAAGAAAAAGAGCTGGTTATTTGCCCTGGGATTTTCCTGGTGCTTTAGATTTCCAGTTTATCAGATGTTGGCATTTGGAGAATAATCTTAAAACCTGATATTAATATAAAACCTGAGTAGCTAAAGTTTTTGTTGATTTCTTGGCTTGTAAAGAAACCATCCAGAAGGAAAACAAAACCAAGAGACCACTTTTTCATCTTTGGCTAAGTTTTCTTTGCAGAAAAATATAAACACAATACTCTGATTCACATAGGTTTGAAAAAGTCAATGACAATTAAACCTGGAACAATTTCCTACACCTTTAGCTACAAGTTTTCTGCTTCTCTTTCTCCTCTATGGCATAAATTCTTGTCTAGTGATTTCATTTTTGGCACCAAAATCAAGGCATCTTTCTTTCTACATTCCAACAGAATCAAAATATCAGCAGAAATACCAAAGTCTGAGGTATGCAAAAGAGCACCTGAAAGCAGAAGCCCTAAGCATCTCCATCTGAGCAGCTGGCCAATAAGACAGCCAAAACCACAGGGCACTTGACAATGTGATGCTTTTGTTTACTTGCCTTTATCTCACCCATATGAAGTAAAAAAGTAGTGAAGACAATAGAGAAATCAGTCTCCACTCAAAGTCATTCACGCAATCAAACACGAGTACAGGCTTGGCTGTATGTGACCTCATATATAACTCCTTCTGTTACTGTAATAACAAAACATATAAAAGATATGGGCTCTAAAAAAAGCACAGGTTCACATGACAATCTTTCAATTCTCCCTCAGGCCCCTTAATTAGCAAACAAAGGCTCTAGGGAGCCAGAACAAAACAAAAAAGAAAATTTCCATTGACCTTGGTGCTGTTTGGGTTAAAACTTCAACCTCTCTCTCTCTCCCTGGGCACCAGCATAAAGTTGGCTCTTCTATTCCTCCACCACTGGAGGCAAGCTGGACATAGCAGCTCCTACCCAGCTGTGAGGTCATGGAAGGGTAGGCCAGAAGTGGTGGAAAAGGAGGTCATGAGATACCAACAAGGAGGGCAACTGGGGTTACCGTGATGAGGCACCGTAGCCAGGAGACACAGGAAACATCAACAGAGAAGAAGCTCCTTTAATTCTACCACTCACAGAGTACATGGTCCCCAAAAGATACACTGAGAAGGGAAAGATAAAGCCCAGGAAATAACACTTTCAAGAGTAACTGGCTATGGTTAAATGGTCTATATTATTCTGGATGATAAGAGACACTTGTAGCCTGAAAGAGCCTATAATGTATCTATTGATGTTCTGCTGTTGGTTTACAGGTAAAAAAGCCAAACCACACTAACAACAAATTCCCCTAAGAAATTCTTATAAAATAAGTATAGTAGCAGAAATACCTGTTCAAGGCAGTGGAAAGGAAAAATCTTTCCATTTTTATGAAAAGAAGTAGCCTATTTGGATGGCTGTCAGACTAACGTTTTCCGTCTGTTAGCTCCCCTACGACTGTGCATCTGGTGAGCCTTACCTAAAAGGGTACCATTCTAGAAAGTGAAGGCACTCTTTCCCTGGTGCTTTTCTTTCTGCATGAACATGGAAATGGAAATTCTGAAGGCAAATGAATTCAGCTCTTCAAATGAAAAGCATATATTTAATTCCAAGATACTGAACACACTAATATAATTGTTTTTAATAAAACATGGCCTTGAACAAAGTGTTTTTAATAAAGATCAGACACCAAAAGGTTCTTTTAATGTTTTCAAAACCAGTTTTAATCTCACACTTAATGAGATGCATTTCACTTTTCTAGAATTCCAACCCTCTTACAGATAGACTAACTTAAAACAAAAGAAAAGAAACTCAATTGGCTTCAAAGTCACTCCAGCTGCAAGGCCCAGCTGGAGGGAGACAGAAGGCGTTATTCCCTGTTGACTCCTTCAGGGCCTGGAAGGGCCCAGTGTTGTCCTTGACAGTTTGATACTTTAGGCCAGTGCTGGGGGTAGGAGAAGAGGCACAAAGTTAGGAGCTGTCAGAAAGTCGGGTGCCTGGGTGGGAATTCTCCCTCGGTTACACTCCAATGTGCTTTGAGTGCTGAGATGCACGTTTGCCACTGGATGCTCTCCTGCTGCTGCCTCTGCTGACAGGCTCCATCACACCCTAGGGCATAAGGCAGGAGCCCATACATTCACCAGAGCAGCACTGCAGTACCAGATCCCCAAGTAAGTAGGTGGAATTTTAATTAAAGAAAGAGAAAACATGTTAATCTCATTAATAACCGTGAAGGGGAAACCCCACTAAGATGAAAGCCTTGTTTTGTAGGAGCATGGGAAGAATATCCCTATGACTGGAATGTGCAGTGCATTTTGCTGGTCTGTCCATCCATCCTTTTCTTTAGAAACTTACTGGTCAGTGGGGGGGTTTATTTTGTGAGAGGGGATAACATCTTGCCCTTAGTCACTACTCTTGTACTGGGTACCAGCAAAGCTAAGGGAAAAATGTGTTCTTCCCTCATGTGTTGAATAATATGTGAATAATATGTGAATAATGTGTTGAATAATAAATAACACATTAAGTCAGTAAAATCATCCAAAATGCAGCATTCTAGTGACGGTCTCTGCAGTGTTGCATGTGCAATGGGATTTTTATAAAGAGGTATTTCTGTGAGGTACATGGCAAAGTACATCACAGTTTATAAAGTAATGAAGCACATGATAATAAATACTTTAAAAAAAGAAATGCAACTATGGCAAGTGATGGTAAGCGAGTGAATCAAAGAGCACCACTAAGATTTAAAAATACTACTCTTCAGATAACTGCATAATCATCAGGGTTGCAATTTGTGTTATGCTGGCTGTTTACACATACAATCAAAGTAGGTTCAGAGCCAATAACAATAACTGATGTCACGCCTCATTTAAAAATACAAGTCTGACCTTTTGTTAAAGAAGTAAAGAAAAATCCCTTGACACCCAAATATTTTGGTGAAACTTGTAATTGGCTGATCTGTGAGAAAGAGACACAGGTTACAGAAAGAAAAGAGAATTTGGTTGAACAAATTTTCAGGGACTATTTTAGCAATTTATGTTCTACTTTGCAGCTGTGAAAGCTCTTATTCACTTGACTTGGAAGTTTAAATAGTCCCCTGCCCATAAGTAAGTAAATTAAATGAAGTATAGATGATAATGTTTGTAAACTCTGGCCTTGGAGCTCCCTTTGAAATCAAAGAAAGTAAAGAGTGTTTATCACCTAAGAAACTTTTAAGTGTCCATTTGTGCCCTTACTTGGCAGGTTTATCTCCTGTTGACTTAAACCAAGGACAAGATTAGACTCAACAATTAAATTCCCATCAGTTTGTTTCAGCACAGGACCGTTTTCTACTCTGTATTTCCCAAGTCTTGGATTCTTGGACTGTGGCTTAGATGCAACTGCTGTAAGAAAATATTCCAGTGACCATGAAATGAAAATAGAACACTTGTCTGGCAAGTGGAACGACACCCAGTTCATCAGAAGGGGCTCTCTGCTGGCGAATGTCATCCAAGCCACCCTGTAAATAAAGTGGGTTTATTTGCACTAGGCAAACAACAGATAATCTAGACTTTCTATCTGGTGAGTTAAATCCACATAGCATATCCATGACATGAATTTTAGTTTTAGGGGATTTTTAAATGCCCTGAGCAGATAAACAAAATAAATCATTTTTCAATGCTCTTCTATTGGCTATGAAACAAATGCATACAACAAGCACTCAAAGAGCAGCAGCACATATTTTATCTAACACACCTTGTCAATATTGCACTGGATGTCTCTCTTTAGCAGTTTGATACAGCACTGAACTGGTTGTGTCACAGGATTTTTACCTGGCAACAGAACTTCTTGCATGCAGCTCAGTGCTACTTAATTGGAAACCTTTATTAATTTCAAAAATTTAATTATGTTGTCTAAACAATGAGCTGAGAATTCATGCTTGGGTAGACGGCTGTCATTAATATAACCTGACCACAATGAAAGGAACATGTGAATTTTATATAATTTCGTCATTGCATCTGGTTCAGGAAAAAAAAAAAAAAATTAATCCAAACCTTCCCAGAAGTCCAAAGCCTGCTATTTCCAGAAGACATCTGAATCTTGACAATATTCTTGTGTAATACATGGGATGAGTTATGTCCTAAGTGGGTGTGCAGTTTGATACTGTACCAATATATTTTTTCCATCAATGGCAACTGCCATCTGCACAGAAAGAGAAGTTCCAGCGAATGAATGTTATCACCAGACATTATCTCCTGGGACTCAGCCTCAGGAATTATGTTTTTCTCTTGCAGTGTGGAAAGCTGTTCAGTGTGCTGCATCTCTGCAGAGCACTGTGGACAGCATGTGGGAGCATTGTGGACAGCATGTTCTCTCATTAACTTGAAAACATACTTGATAAATGACAGGGTTTGCATTTGATTGTTAAAATATGCCTCTCACCTTATTCTCCTTGGGTACACATAGAAGGCACCTATTAAGAGTCCTAAGGCATGACTTGTGAACATAAGAGTATTCACTACAGCAACTGGATGCACTTAAGAAAAGCCAAGACCAACTCTAAGAGTAACATACTGGCAATTGTGACTGTAGTGGTTCTATTACTGGTGCTTCAGATGGTTTTGGAGCTATAAAAGAGAAAGAAGAGGTTCAAGGACCCTGTTTTTCACATCCAGCAAATCCAAGCAGGCTTTTTTTTGCATGCTCTCACATTCATCCTAGCCTCCAAAGCACTTAGACTAAGAGTTTAATTAACAGAGGGCTTACACATATTTTTTTTAAGACCATTAAAACTGTTTTAAGATGGATGAAGTCTCCTTTCAGCATCTCACTCAGGTTTTGGACACAGCAACGCAGCGAGGGACAGGCAGGCCACCCTGGGAGTGATGCTGCCCAGCCCCTCTCCTCCTTCATGCCCACAGCTCAGAAGATCCCCACATGATGCAGCACAAGCTTCTTCCTGGCCATAAGTACACTCCACACTCACTTGCAACATTCACCCTTTGCTTGCCTGTCTCCCATAAAGCCCTTTCAAAACATTTTAAGGAAATACGAATCTAATTCCTGTTGAAATGCAGCAGCAGTCAATAGCTTTATTTGGATGTTCTAAGCTCAAAAAAAAAACAAACCACAAGAAATAAATGCTATTTGTTTAGCAGAGTTTTTCAGACTTGGGTGGCTGACACAGGAGGATGTGTACAGCAAGAGCTGGTGCATGTGTGTACCCATGCAATTGCAAAGGCTGTACAGGCCAAAATGTCCAGCTGCTCACCCTGCACCCAGTTTTGAAGAACACAAACCTGTGGTGCAATAGGAAGGTAAATCTGGGGTTCAAAGATCACATAATTTTTTTTCTCCTGCCCATTTGCCCTAACCTGGATGACTACCAGTCCTTCCCTTCCTATTCTACAATTATCAGCATAAAGTTCCTGACAAAAACAAGATCCTGTGATTTGTGTCATGCCCAACAGTTTTCCAGAGGCTCATCTACAGGTTGGCTGGATTACCTACTTTATATCTGAATTCCAGCTAGCCACAGGTTATCCCAAAGAGATGCTAAGGATTCACATCCCCCCAGTCACTGTGCTTCATAATCTCCAGATCTGCTTCAGAACCCCCAGCATGTTATTGGTAATGGCGTTCATGCTCTCCCATTAGCACTTTAAAGACCTACTGCAACTGCACCCACAGAAGGGGATAATTAAGCTAAACTGGCAAACTTCTGAAGCAGCTTTTCTATAAATAAATAAGACCCTATAATATAAATAATAACCCACTGATACATGCTAAACAGTAGATTAAGGAGAGGAGGAGGTTTTCCATCTTCCCTTGGACTACAATATCCCCCTCTCAAGCCCCCAGCTTGCTGCTGGAATGGAACAGGAACTAGGGGATCCTGGCTGCAGCCCTGGGAGCAAGAGCAGTGTGAACCCCATGGGGATGGCTGGACCAAGAGCTGGGGGCAGCTGCTGGTGGTGGCTTGGAGGTCAGGAATGTGAGCTGCAGGTCCCACCTGGAATTAAGCAGGCAGAGTGCAGCTAGGGCAGTCACATAAACGCCACTTCTGCTTGCAGCTATCGACTGCAGATGTGCAAGTTCACAAAGGGCTTGAGACCTCAAGGGACCTGTGGGCTTGGAGTGTCAAATATGCATTATCAACACAGTCTTGATCAAAGACATACATTTAGCTTTAGAGAGGACATGCATTCATGCTCCAAACCCAGCCAGGGCAAAGAGCCCAAAAGGTCCTGACAGTACACACACACCAGGCCAGCCAGCATCACTGGGATGAGTCTAAACCTAGCACACATCAGTGGAAGCCAGCAAGTGTGCATGTGCACAAGCAGGCTGGTGGCTGGCAGCAGAGCAGGCCATCACTAGGACAGCCTCCAGCAGCCTTGCACCAGCACTGCCCCTAGCTGGGAGCACGTCCACTATAAGATCTCCACCAGCCTGCATGTTTGGACACAGCAATCTCACTTTCACATCAGTTACATCTTGCACTGCAACCCAAGACAATAACCCTTTCTGCAGCTGATTATCTTGACCCCAACAATATTCAACATAAACTGTGGAGGAACAAACATATAAAGGATAAATCTGTGAATAATGGATTTTTTTAGTATAGAGCTAGTTCTTTGGCTTGAGTAACATCACAGGGTGATTACTGCTTGCATTAGAAACACTGCAAAACAAGTGCAACAATCCCATGCCTTTTTTTTTTTTTTTGAGAGCTCAGAAGTGCAATTTAAACTTCCAAACAGTTCAGTGGCTCTACAAAAGGAGAAAGAAAAGAGTATTTTACTTGCTAAATAGTCCTTTCACAGGATAAACCAAATACAGCAATAAACTTGAGCACTTCAGAAGGGGAGTTGAAACTGCAGCTCTGCAAAGACTCAGATTTAGCATAAAGGAGTGGACTGGATCTTTTCTTTCACATATGTCACATAAGGGAACATTTCTTTCAAGTGCCAGATGATGTGGTAATAACAGGGGTAACTCACACTGTAACACACATACTTGACTTTACTGTAAATGTCACATGCTCCTAGGTGTCCCACTGTACTGTAATTTGCTCTATAATGTAGCATTACCTTAACAAAATAGTACCCTTGGATTTTATTTTTAAAGTTAAAAAGACCTCACAATTCACATAGAAATTGCACTGAAATTTTCTGCATTTGATGTGACTAACTATACATGTGTTTTATAAGCTCACTGCCTGAAAATGAGGGAATAACCTTGGTCTGAGAGCTGCCCACTGGCAGCTGAGAATTATCTGCTGGCCAAGGCCCAAATTCTCATTGTGTTAAGGTTTTGAAAAGATGATGATCATAAAAAGATCAAAATCAGATTATCATGTCAGATTCTAAGTCCCACTCCTGATAAAGCATCACAGAGTAATCTGAGTTAGAAGGGGCCCACAGGGATCACCAAGTCCAATTCCTAAGTGAAGGGCCTGGCCCGTACAGGAATTGAACCCTGACCTTGGTATTATTAGCACCACGCCTCAACCAACTGAGGGTCTTCTCAGTATTGTATATGATACTGTATATTGTATATGATACACAATATCCCTGGAAAAAGGAAAGGCTAGGGCTAAGCAGCTTGGAATTACTTCTGACCTGGTCTTTGCTGTTTCAGATCCATGCATCTCCTGTCAGTTCAGTAAGCAGAGGCAGAAGAGAAGTTGCTACTGTATGGCACAGCTCACACCAGCTATTTTCCCAATGTACTATTCCTTCTGAGCATCAGAAACATTTGAATGACAACTTCTAAGCAAACACACCAACTAAAACACCCTTTGGTGTTTATCATCCACTACCTAATCTAAATTTATCACAATATTTCCAGCATGCTTCAAAGCAGAGGAAAGGAAGGAAAAGATAAGGGGTTTTGCAATGATTAATAAAAGAATGTTCTTATCTGATTCCCCTCTTCATGAAATATACAAAAGTACAATAAGCATTTAACATCTATAACTTCTGGGCAGCCCTAACGGTGAAGACTTCTTTTTCAATCAGTGTTGTACCAGCTGATCAGTGCTGCTGGATTAAAGCAGGCATGTAATGCTTCGGGGGTCTCCTCACGAAGGTGAGTTCCCAAAGCACTGATGAGAAGATAAACAGGATGTTTTAGTGCCATAGGTTTTTTTCCCTCCCCCGTTGTTATTGTTGACTAGGGGGAAAAAAAGTTTCCAGATGAAAATATGCGTGAGTGTAATGGAAATGACATGCAGGCAACAGCTTCCCTCCCCCATTTGGCTGTCAAACTGAGCTCGGTCTAGAGCAGCCCAGCAAACTGCATTGGGGGGAGGAGGAGGAGGAGTTGGGGGGGGGGGGGGGGGTGGTGAGGGGGAGGGCTCAAGTGGGCAGGGGAAGCAGTGAAAGCCTAAATAAACTTTGACTATTAGATAACTGGGCTATTATTGCTCTGTAACACTTCCTGAATGGCCTAGAAAAAACACAGAGACAGTTCTTGTTCCTGCCTGAAGGAAACAAAACACAAGGATGAGTGCTCAGTATGTCAACTAAAAACTCTGGTTGTTTCCTTCCTTCCTTCTTTCTTGCTCCTTTCATTAGTTTCAATTTGGATTTGTTTTCTTTTTTCCCTTGTTCTTCTTAAAAACCATGCTGTATACTTAGCCAAAGCCACGAAGACCCTCTTTCCATGCAAAAAAAACCAACCCTATTTAAGTTTCTATTGCAGGACATAAGCCCCACATGTTTAATGCAAGGCACAGGCTGCAGCCACTGCGGCTGCAGGTGAAGCATCCCGGGGCTCTGCCAGCAGCACTCTGGCAGCTGCAGCTCCCTGACAGCACCTCTGCAGAGACATCTCGCTCCTTCACAACTTGGAGAAGTTTTTTTTCTCACTTAAGTCACTTCAATCAAGGATATTCCCTGTTGTTAACTTTCTTGCTTGCATGTACAATACTGTCGGTGTGCTAAAGCTGTTAGACTCATTAGGGAAGCACCTACACCAGTCATGTATAATTACAATTCCTCAGACGCAAACCAGATGCTCCAGACTGTACAAAAACAGTAACTTGTGCTGTTTATATTCACTGATCTCTTTTGAAGGTGAAAGCAGTGAGAAATAGATTGCTCAACACCACATTTGGAAGATGGTGTGAGCCGGAGTTACAGCTGATGTTCATCCCCAAAACTGTTACAAACTCTCCATTCCTCTCCACCCCCTCCTGGTCCATCAAGCACTCCCCTCATCTGCTGTGAGCTCCTGCTCTGGCTGCTTATCTTGCTGCACTCACAGAAATGTTGCCGTAAAATGTGGCAAGTAAGATCATCTCAGCACACTGCCTCCCAAGTGATGCTCACCTCCCCCTAACATGCTGACCCATCTCTGTGCCAAACAGCAGCTTTCTATCAGCATGCTTTGCTAATGCCCTCAGATAACACCTGAATTTTCCACTTATTTACACGTTCTTTGTTGTGTTCCTGCTCTTGTCTAAACCACTCCACCTCTATAGCAGTTTTCACTTCTTCCTCAGCTCCCTACTGCTCTGTACTTTCTTCACAGGCATTTCCCATTCCTTTCCCACTTAACCACTTTAAAGCCTTTCTTCTTGCAACATTCAACATAAAGTCCCCATGAGCAACCATCGTCTGTGGTGGAGCAAGGGTGGATCTGTGCAGGACTCCTCACATCTGCTCCTGTTTTGAGCAGCACCAGGCTGGCTACCGGGACGACTGGGAACAGCCACTGAATGGGAATGTCCAACTGAAAAGTACTGGTCTGCAACTGGAGATAATGGGGACAGCCTGACTGGACAGAGACCTCCAACCTCTGTGCACCCAGAACTGAACAGGAAGTATGCCACTGGCACAGACACACACAAGAACAAAAAAGAAAAAAAATAAAGAAAAGAAAAACCAGAAAAATTAGTCCAAACAAAAACAAAAGGCCAAACCCTTAAATGCCCCATTTTTGATCTAGCAGCCTTAATATGTTGCTTCTTACTCAAGCAGGGAACATACTTAAAAACCAGAAAGAAGCTCCAGACCCAGGAGACCACAGTAAGGCACTGGGACGGACAAAGAGAGGTGAAGAGGGGAAGGACAGTTTTCTGGAGTGTAAAATTGAGCTGGTGGCAAATAAGAGGTAAAAAAAGTTTAAATGGATTTCTGGTGCAAATAATTGCAATTTAATTTTTCCTAACTCCTTTTTTATATTCTCCCAAATTGTTCTTCATAATAACTGCCCCTTGAAAATGGAAATACTGAGAGGGTGAAAAAAAAGAAGTAAATTTGAGTGAAAGCAAATTCTGCATTTGTATTTTAGTAAGCTGCCAACATAAAGCATTTACCAGCTGTGAGCTCATCCAAAATGTTAAGGGGTAGAAAAGTCATTTTGCAGGAGTGGAAAAAGTGATTTTTTAAGTGACTTAAAGAAAAGCCTAAGCTTTTTTTCCTCCAGTTTCAGCATCCTCGGAACACTGAAGAGTCAATTCAGGAACCCTTGCATAAACAATTTTTTTTCTGGTTAGTGGCTGTTTAATTTTTTTGTTCCCAGAAAGGCTGTCATTAAACAAACAACAGGGATCACGTATGAAAAGAGAGACATCTTTGAAGCCTGAACAAAAAGAAAGCCATTCCAAAAACTCCTAAAATGAGCAACCTAGCAAGAGAGAAAAATGGCATAGGATATGACTCAAGGTCTGACACACTCCTCCAAGCTAATGACTGACCTTGATGGGGTGTTCAACTGGGGAAAATAAACCTCTCCAGAGAAAACAAAGCCATTACACACAGAATAGGTGAGGAAAGAAAGGAAGCCCTGGCTCAACGTTGAGCAGCACTGTCACTGCATCCTGTCAGTTTCAATCAAGCCTGAGTGTGGGCTGTGGCTTGGAAAGACCTTGCAGATATCAATGATGAAGCTTTTACATCACACACGTGTGGTGAGGGTGAAATAGAGGAGCCAACAGTACTTGTGTGAGCTGCAGGATACCAGGTAGCACCTAGTGCTTAGCTAGCAGGTGTTGTGGTGTTAAACTTGTTCCGATGGTTGTTACACGGCTCCTCCTCTCCTGTTCCACCTCAGTGGTACAGGTGCTACCAGAGCCTGCAAACACATTCATGGGGCTCCCAGGAGGCTGTGAGACCCAACCCTGTGAGGATGGATAGCCCCAAGCCAATGCAGTGCTTTGGCTTTAGTCTTGGTCTTATGATGAGGTTTCTCCCCTAAAGAGCTGGCAGGTAAAGTCCTCTCAGAAGCAAGATTGTTCTACCAGCTCCAGTGTGTACCTGACAGCAGCAAAGCCTCACCTAGGGACTCTAGCAGCATACTGAAAAGCAATAGCCTGTCCTGCTGTTGAACCTTTCAGGAAGACTCAGAGTTCTTCGGGGCTGCTCTGAGAAAGAAAATGCCTTAAAAATGGTGGGTCCAGACTAATAAACACCCTAGGAATCTGTTGTCACTGTCTTGGCTGAGAAATTGCAATTAAATATCAAATCTGTGTTAAGTGCTAACTTTTAGTTTTTCCTGTGCCATTATCAAGTTCCTGTCTTCTCCGAAGAAGCACCTGTTGAAAATTGTCCATAAAGGTGAAATCACTTGCCATGGCTGAGTGCAGTGCAAGGGCCAGCACCTGTTATCACGTGGTAAGTGATTATCAGAAAGGGTTACCTTGATCATGCAGTCCATTTATTCAAGCCTGGAAGGAACATTCCCACCATGACTGAAGTTGTAGTTTTGAACTGAAAGTATCACCACAAAGAGAAGGCATAAGCAAATTTGGAAAAAATGGCCTCAAAAAGAGACATTATTTGCAGCAAAACTCTTAGGTCCTTGATGGAAGCATTTCAATGCAAGACAAATAAAAGAAAACAGAGACTTCCCGTGTTCTATTTTTATTACCCATCCCCAAGCAAGGGACACTCACACCAGTCTTAAGGGAGCAGCTCACCAGTAAGGTGGGAAGGTTTTGTGCAGCTTTGCATTCATATGAATGAAATTTCTTTTAAGTGCACGGAGTACTCTTGACAATACACCGTTAAAGTTAAGTAACTTTGAAAGGGAGAACAGTACAAAAACAGGTTGTTTAACTGCCTAACAATAAAAATTTTCTGATTGTATGCATTTACCTTTATTCTCATTTAAATGAAAAGAATGTACTCCACTGAGTCCTATTAGTCTGGGTAACTAAGAAACTCGACCAAAAATGAATGAATCAAAGAAGGAAAAAACCTGAAGTTTCACTCTAGTTTCCTATATAAAGCTATCTGATCAGCACATTTCCTTTTCTTGTCCTCAACCCCCAGAAGCAGTGGCAAGGTATCCAATTTCACAGAGATCGTCACTGATTTATCTGGATAATTCTACCAAATGAAGATGAATCCAAATCCCACTTTTTTACCAAGTGATAGTATTACCAGGATGATGAAAATGGAAATCTAAGAAACAGGACAGAAATGTAAAATGTGAAATGAGTTTCTGAACACAAAACCAGAAGGAGACGAGCTGCAGAAGGTCACTGTAGTCCTTTCATTCACTCTGTACGAAGGCTTCTTGTGAGCACAGAGTAATGGCTATAAATTGAGAGTACAAGTCTGAAATGTTTCTGCTTCTTAGCATCAAGCTGAGACAGCTGCTAAGAAAAGCTTTAACAGTCATGCCTTGCACGTCTACCTCTAGGAAACAATTAAAAAATCCAAACAAACAAAACTCCAACAAAGCAACAAGAAAAGCAGATGCAGTCAGTTATCAACAAATAAAGTACACTATTATATCTGAAAGTTTCAATGAGAGGCATAAGTGCCCAGAATCCCCTGGGAAACAGTTCATACCTTGTAAAGCTGAATAAACCGCATTTTCCAGATTATTGAGGGCAAAAGATAAGGATGCCTGATGAAATAGCAAGGTAGGAACAATCTGCAGGACTGCCTTTCTTTTGATGTCTGCCCATGTCAAAAACCCCTCATAGTTTGCATTGCTGTCACTACCATGGGAAACCTCAGCCTCTCTTCTTCACAACAAGAAGGCAGCTCTAGGGCACAGTGGGCTCCAAACAGCCCCAAACATTTTGGGGAGCTTTCATGGTACAAAACTCCTCTGCCTGTTCTCCTCAAAACAGAAGACTTCTTTCACAAACCATATTGAACATAAAGAGTTTTTCAGCTATAACAACATGAGACCAACAGCCTGGGCAAAGACATGGTTTATACATGTACCAGCTGCTCATTCATTCCAATGGCAGTGTGGCACTTTGAATGCCTGCTGTCTTGAAGGTCTGATCTGTTGCTCATCAGACATCAGTCCTTATGTTCTTCCACTGTTTTATCACCACTAGCCCATAAGGATTCTGGTCTTGGTACTTTAAGATTAATGGTGTTTATTTATTTCCCCACCGTAAATGCTTTCCCACTGAAGCCACTTGGTGTCAACCAGAGTGTTAAACAACACACCTAAAGTCTAAAAGGCAGAAAAGCCATAACTTCATTCAGCATTTCCAATTCTGCAATGGAAGCATGTAGCACAATATAAAAAGCAGGATTCTATTTTTCATACAGCTTGCCAGAGCATGGTTACCTCCAGCCATTTGAGGACTTTTGTCCTTTCTGCATCTTTCTCTATGCCTGTACCTATCTGAACTCAAAACATTGCTTTTTTTATGCCCAACAGTTTAATCTCATCAAACACCACTTTCATCTTGTGCCAATGTTCTTACAGCTCTCACTATTCTCACAGCTAAGAAACACCTCTTTCTAAGCAACCCTAGGAGAAAAGTGGCTAAAATGCTGCAGTTAATGATCTAGATGAGGAAAAATTACCTCTGTGCACCAAACTGGGCCCCATCACACACCTCCTGCACAGTGCTACGTAAGTCATTTGCTTTCCCTCTACCTTTGCAGAGCCAGGCATGGAAGAGTTGAACCAAAATTGGATTTGCTAATATTTGCAAAGCACTCACTGATCATAGCTGGGAAGTGTTATTACTACTTCATTACAGAGATGACCAGCTTTGCTGCAGAGACATAGCCTTTCTCCTTCACAGCTGAGCATTTGTGAAATAACCAGCTGACCTAAAAACCTCATCAACCTCCTGCGAGACCTGCTGGAGCACAGGGAGGGGACTGTGGGGCAGAAATCTAATTTCATCTTGTTAAACATGCTCAGCCACAGAAAGTTAACAAATTGCTAGAGAACCGTGCAAACCCCTGTCAGCACAGTGGCAGTGTATGACTGCAACAGAGCACAGACTGTGGAGCCATGTGAAAGACTGGTGAGATCATGAAGCAAAAAAACCACCAAACTACAGACTAGTAAATTAAGAAGAGCTTGTGTGGGCAAGCCTGTCTCATTCCCTCTGGTTTTTGTAGTAGGAAAGGTGCCATTATGAAATGGCTGGAGCAAGTTAAACACCTTTCAAGTGTGTTCTAACAATTAGTGGTATTATGAAAAAAACCCCTTGGCATTTGTTTAAAAAGAAAAGTTGTCTTATTTAACTACAACTCTAGTGTTTAAAGTATTAATAGCTGTCTATGCCACTCGTTCCTACATGCTTACATGCTTTTCAAATTGCATTTGGTAAAGCTCAGTCCATCTGTTTTCCCACACTCCATCAACACATGCAACAAAGTGAGCAGAGGCTACCTACAGTAGGGTTGTGTTTTGTTCAGAACTTTCTGCTTGCATACCAGAAATTCAGTGCTAATTCAACATGCTTTGGGAGCATTCAAGCTACAAAAGGAGGGGCTCGGGAAGGGGAGGGGAGAAAGGTTTTCACTTATCACCATACATGCACTTCCAGAAGAAAAGGTGCCCGGGAAGGATTTGTGTATTGTGGAAGGCTGGTTGCATACCAGCACCTCTCGACTCCAGGACAAACCTGTTGCAACATGACAATATTATGCAGCAGAAACTGGACAAACAGCTGCTAATTTGCTGCGCTAACTTCAAAACCCATAAATTTTCTTTTCAAACCCATCCAACAGGACAAAGAGAAGTCTGTTTGAGATTCATCACAAGTTCCAGGCTGGTGGCTAATTTGTATGAAAATAGGTATGGTGGTTCCTGTAAATAGCTCTCTTGAGATACTCAGTAGGTAAGTGGCCTGGGGAGCATTTGAAAAGGGATCACCCCCTACCTAACATCAGCCTTCATCCAGCCCAGAAAGAGACAAATGTTTGGATGTGCAGCCCAGAAGGGAAGGGAAGGAGGAGAAGGAGCAGAGGCAGACAATGAGGATATGCTAAGGCTGTTTGTGGCTTTCCAGGTGGATTCTTCACCAGCCACGCCACACATTCTGGTCCTCTGTTGCTGTTCCTCCATCCCTTCCTGTCCCTGCCATGCCGTCTGTCTGTCTGCCACCCCCTCCATTGCGCCACCACAACTGTTTCAGCAGCCGCATTCTGTGAACCGGATTAACAGGTCTGGCTCCAAAAGAAGGAAAAAAAACCCAACCCAACCTAAACCATTGTAATTGCCAGGCTATTTTTAAATTCTCCAATGTTACACAGCATGGCAGGTACAAGTGAGGGGGTGGCATTTATCAGCACAAGGTAAGGGCAAGTGGAGAATGAGGATGCTTTTAGTGGGTAACACCAGGAAAGACTTTGTCAGATGAAATGTACATCGTAACTTTCTCCTCCATTATAGTTCCCAATGGCTGCTTTGCCTGTCATTTCTTTCAAGCTGGTCTGATTCTGGAATCATATTAGCCTGTGTGCTAGCACAGACATTTAAAATCACTACTAATGTCTTCAAGCTTCTACATTTTGACTTATAAAAATATTTAAATAAATCTACCTGCTTTTAGAAGAAAACAAACCACACATAAAATTTTCAGGATTTATTTTTTTAAGGATTCTTTGGCAGTGTGCACAGCCTACATCAAACGCTAGTTCAGCACTGCCTGGCCATCACATGTGTTATGAAATTGTCTGAGAATACCTGGGGAAAGACGCTGTGTTGGACAAATGTCAGAATAAAGACTTATACAAATGAACTGGCACTACCATCCCTGGAAGCAGTTTTAGGTGGAGAAATGAAGTAGCTATCACTTAAATCTTTCATGTAAGAAGCTTTGGAGGCCTTTTGGAAGCAGAAACAATTTTCAAAATCCACAAAAGAAAAAAATTGGAATTAACTCACTATAGTTTTTACTAATGTAACTTTTCATGTTTGCATCAGATCAGGACAGATGAACTGCTGAGCATTTACTGCTAGAGATCAAAATGGATATTTAAAATACCCCTCCTATATCAGATGGCTTTCTGGTGATGCAGGTGGGATGCTACATACATTTGTGATTAAGCACACTGGCAGCAACCACCTCCATAGGCTCTGGATGCCATTTGAATATCAGCCAGCAACCTTGAAATGGTGCTCATAACAAAAAATTCCTTCCATCAATATAAAGGTCAAAAGCTGGCCTCATGTGAAAACTAGATTATAAGTATTTTTCCCTATTTAAAGCTTTTGTGCTCGAACAGACTGAATTCTAGTTTGTGCTTCAGGACGGAAGGTTGTGATTTTAAAATACACGTTCCTAATTGATTCACATCTCCCCAACCATATATTCAATGTGACTATAAAGTCTTCCCATAGCTCACACCAGTGTCAAACCTGGAATAAGAAAAAGCAGCTCCCGTTCAGCTTTTACTCTTCATGGGAAAGTCCTCATCGTAGCATTGATTCTTTGGCTAAAGATTTTGATATTCGGTTCAAAGAATGATATTCTGGTTCTACTCAACTGTAAAATGTGGGGAGGCTAAAATTTAAGCCCAGATTTAAGCTTCTTAGCCTGCCTGCTATGTTTCAAGTACTACTGGTCTCCAAAACCTATGTCATGTTGACTTAAGTATGGAGCCACACTGCTTGGCCAATGAGTTTTGTCTTCCACAGCCTCCCTCACCGGGAGCTCTTCCCGTGACATCACAACTCCATGAACATTGACTCCCCCTCCCCAAAACAACCCCCGCACCTTGTGGGATTTCCCAACCATGCAGGATGGCTGAACTTAAGCACAGGCAACCTCTGCTTCCACTGTGTTTATGCTCAGTGGCTCGGAAACTCCGTGTCAATTGAGAGAGTTTACTTGGCATCATCAAAAAAATCTTCCCCCACCCATTGCTAATTCATATATATACAAAGGGGAAGGAGGGAGCTCTGAAAATACAGGAGACAGTTACGAGTTCTTCTTCAGCTGTTCTGCTGCTGCTTGAAGTCAACTTGTAGGGATGGGGTAAACTGAAAACACGTTACAGTATGACTCTCAGTTACACAGAGGTTTTCACCAAACAGCTTGCAAGAGAATAATGCTACAAGGTCCATAAACGTAAATGGCAACAGAAGATTGGGACCAGAATTATTCTGTGATGCAAAATCACCCAGTTCAAAGAAAATCCAGAAGGATGGGCTATTGATCCAACTCTCGAAGCTGGAGTAACTAAAGTATCTCTTTCCCCTGTGCTTGGTTGACTTTTGCTCATGAATAGTGCAGAATTTAATATCAATCTGGACCTACCAGCCTGCTTTTGACATCTATGTAGCAGGTGCTGGATGCTTGCAGAGGCTCACAGAACCTTCAGCTCCAAACAAACCCTTGGTGCTATTAAGATGGTAACAGGGAACAGCCGGACTTTCATTCATTGCTTTCACAATGTCAGCCAGGTTGTAATTTGCTGGGAACAGGATGAGGCTATCAAAGCAGCACTGGGGAATTTTCTTCACTGCTATTTTTTTTTTCTAAGCCTGGTGCTTGCTTGAAAATGTATCACTTTATGTAGAAGAGATTTTCATTCACAAGCAATTTGTCAAGAGACTTCAAACTTCTGGGACTGTATTGATTCCAGAACTGCAATTGCAGTTGTCAGCAACCCGGGCTCCTGCAATCTGTTAAACACATTCCTCGAAGGTGGTTAGTATCCTCCCTTCTCTTTTCCTGTGGGAAAGACAGCCACAATGGGCTCTCACTCACCATTCTCTGAAAGGCTTCTCTGGGATAGTTTATTATACTAAACCCCGCTGGTCTTTGCCCTTCCTCCCTGTGAGCCTGCCTTGCAGCTGAGCCAGCTGGGCTGGCTGATGCCTGGCTGCAGCCTGCTGACTGATGGCTACCAAGTAATGGATCAAGCCAGCCATAAGGGCTGCAAAGCCAGTGCTCACCACCTCTGCCGCCCCAGGACAGCAAAGCCGCAGGGGCAGCCAGGCAGAAGGTACTCAACTTAATTTGGACAAGACTAAAAATCTTCCTCTCAGTCTATCTAAACTTGGGGTAAGAAGAGGGGGGTTTTTTGTTAGCTTTTTTTTTCTTTTCCTTTCTTTTTTTTTTTTCCCTTTTTAATGCATCTAATAGGACTAGAATAAATCAGCACCAAAATGCTTGATCCCCCACATATAATCAAAGAGCCAAAAGCCTGGTCCAGTTCAGTTGCTGTTCCTTGCTGCTGCCTTGCTTATTTCTGGCTGTGGCAATGCTTCTCTGTAAGAAAAGGCCCTGAGTCACACACAGCATTGAACAGACTCATTCTTAGGTCCCCTCTTCTTCCATGCATCTTTCCTTTGCAAATTAAACCCTTTTTCAGACGCAAGAGCAAGGTGAAATGAGGTATAAGAAATCACTTGGGCTGCTTGGCCAGCCCTCCAGCTCACAGAGCCTGGCAGAGGGCCACCGAGAAGCAACGGTGCTGGGCTGATTTGCACCAGCTAAGGCTCTGCCAATAACCCTTTTAAGGATTTGGAAAGAGTCCCTGTGAACTAACAGGCTGAGAGATTTTAATCCCAGTGAAGGGGAAGGGCCATTCTGCCTGACCTTCGCCTCCTCTGAAGGAGGGGGAAGGAAGGCGGGAACAGTGGAACAGAAATTATCTGAAATAAAAGCAGGTGTCGGCATACACAAGGTACTGCCTGGAAAACAGAAAGCTGCTGCAGCCTAAAGCAACATTCCTGCATACCAGAGAGATGAGTAATATCAAATAATACATGCAAGAAAAACACACCATTCTCATCGATTCTCTGTTTCCTCCCCCTTGCACTTCTCAACTGTGACCAAGATCAAAAGCAAGGCTATTCCGATGTGTAGCAGAGGCATTTCCTCGATTTGTTTACATAAAAATGCAACAAACTTGCCAAAAATAACGCTCCAAGTATTTGCACCAGAACAATCCCACCAAGGGTGAAATGTGGACAAGTGGCACCAGGGCTAAACTCACGACAGTCAAAACCCAAGAGGGATTACTCGGCTTTATTGTAAGAAACTCCCCTCTAAGCACTTTCTCTTTCATCACTGCTGAAATTGTTGCTAGCAACGAAGCAAAGCAAAAACAGAAGAAAATTTGGATCTAACATGCTTTCAGCAAGAGCAGGCATTAGCTGGCAGGCTGCATGGCCAAGCAAACCTGCAGGGTTTCTGCCAAGCTCTGCCAAAAACACAATATATGTAGTCAGCTCTTCTAAAAACTCTGCAGTTTGCCTTTAATTAATTTTACTGTCATATCAGCTAGCCATATTCAATGCTCTTTACGGAACTGCCACAGATATCACAGTTATCATGAAATTATCAAATGTCATGTTTTAAGAGCAGCCACTTGAACTGCAGCTCTTTTTACTAAACTTACTCAAGCTTTTTAAACAAGCTTTCTCCATAGGCATCGTACACTTAACTTCAAAGGCTGCTGGCTCTGTTTCTAAAAAGGTGTATAAATGCAGAAATGGTCCTGTGTCTCCTTAGAAATTGGATAAATGCTAAGCACTGTTGAGAGAGAAGGACATACTAAAGACATTCATGGAAACACCAGTGTACAGACAAGACTGATGAATATATGACTGCTATTATATAAATTACATTGTATTAGTCATCATGTTCTTCTAGATATTAAAATCCCTTTCTCTAATGAACTGCAACCATAAGCTATTCCATAATAAGCTATTCTAAGTAGGTCACAGGATACTGGGACATGAAAATCCTTCCATCCATAGGCAGCAGCTACAACAAGTGCAAAATAAAAAACACTTGTATTTCATCTGATTGACCTTGTTCTGCAGGTATGCTTGGCTGAATACTCTTTGCATGTGCAGAGAAAGAGGGAGCACAGCCTGTAAGTCTATGTTGGCATATACCAAGAGCATAGGGGAGCAAGAAGCAGAGAGAAAATAGTCATGCTGACCTACCAGGGGAAGCAAAAACATTTGGCTGCTATTAGAAAACCTTCCCCAGATTCCAGCCCATACCTGACCACCTCGTTGGATTCTGCAAGGGGTCTGGCGCTTTCAGTTCGTGCTTATTTTGGGGGGTAGTTAATGGGATTTAATATCCCAAGAGTCACCCATGACATGACAGGATGATGTTGACTTTAGTTCTATATTGGTTTTCCCTAGCAGGTACCAAAACCACACTGGGCTATCCTCTAGCCTCTCCTGAAAGTCCCCAATCTCCCCCACCCTAATCTTATTTAAATTTTTTTTAAACACAAATTAACTACTCTGACCGAAGGACCAGAGACCCAACTTCCAGTACAGCCCTAAGCACAGATAGCTGTATAGGCACAGGGTGGTGGTGGAAAACTATAGTAGGCGACTATGAAAGAGGGGACAAAGCAAATATTCCCTATTTTTGGGAATAAGGCAGCTTTGTGGATGAGGAAAACAGTCTTGGAAACAGTTTCCTAAATACATGTATATTTCATTCCCTGTCTGAACCTTCTACTCCACTGCCTATATCAGCTTCTCATATATTGTACTTAGAAATGTTTTAAATAAAGTAATGGAGGTTATTTAACCGAGGCTGTGTTCCACATAAAACCTCCCCTGGGTGCTTCTGCTTCATTTTGGTTAAAGCTTAATAGAGTAATACACCGTGGCAGGTCTTTCTACATTTCTCACTGGAGAGTCCCCTCTTGTCCTGACAGGCCACAGAAACCCCTCAATTTAAAAAAAAAAAAAAAAAAAAATCAGTTGAGATTCGTTTAAAGAACTCTTCCTCCTCCTTAACTTTTGCAATTCATTAGACCTCCATAATTAAACCAATGGGAAATCTTCCCAGTTCCCCAGTGGGTTTTTGTTAGTCAGGGGAAAAAAAAAAAAGTTTTCCTGCATGTGCCTTTCAGCTTGCACTGAGAATCCCAGGCTTTTCGTGTGAGCAGCTGCAGCAGGGTTACCCAGGGTCGGCTTGGGTAGGAAGCAAAGGTTTCCTCCAGTCAGATAGGGGGAACATAGCCATGGTTGGCAAAAGGGAATAGAGAAAACAACTTCCCTTCAATTCAAAGTGCTTTTAAAAAGAAAAGCAACAAGAAACATTTCAGGAAGGGATTTTGCTAATGGAGAATGATGAAGAGAGGTAAAACTAGAAAAATCTAAATGAAGTGCTAAATATTCAGCAAAAAATGTAAGCAGAATCCAAATAAACCACTGACACAAACTTTTTTATTTTATACCTATGCACATAGCCAGGGCACCTTAACGTTGCAAACCTGCTTAATACCTTTCTTCCAATCCTCAGTTTCAGCTGAAGCAGCTTGGACTCACATGGTCCCTCCATCCTTCACTAAGCAACCCATATCCCTAAGAGCTTAGCATCCCAGGCTTCCCAGGTACATGGTTACACGTGACAGCACGAGCCCACACACGTGGCCCCGTTGTTTTAATCTTGGAGTAGGGCAGGAGAAACATCCCTCCATCCCTCAAAACAAAGGGGACAAGGGGTAAAACCTGTCTTGAGAGCATTACTTACTAGCAACCACCTCACACAGGCTCAAGTAAATCCCAAGGCAGTATGGGAAGATGCCCAGGTCAGAATGCAGGTATGCTCTGCAGGCTTTGCTGCATCCAAGGCTCCACCTCTCTGGGGACTTGAAAGTCAATAATAAAAAAACCCATCCCCCTCCTCCTCCCAAATCCCCCCAAAACCCTAAAATTGCACTAGGACTTGCAAGGTTCTTGGACTATCAGTTATCATCCTGTTTATGAGAAAAGGCTATTCTTAGTCATAAAAGAAAATCAAAGCTGATCCATTCTAACATTACTAACCTCAAGAGCAGCTCTTTCTATTCTTCAAAGCCTGCCCTCCACTTGTACACATGCTTATTCTCTTTGTCCAACATGTGCCACTCATTAAAATCTCTGTGAGAGAAGTCTGCATGGACACCTGATGGAAATACCTGCACAATTATTTTCAGTACTGGCAGTATTTATATCTCCTCCTCATTGAATAGCGGGGGGAAAAAAGGATAAACCAGGCTTGAGAATATTTCCTTAAAACTTAAAAAGAACATATGAGCAAGCTGTTCTTTTTTCACTAGAAAAAGAAAGAAAAAAAGCCATGCAGCACCTGGCAGATTACAATACCTGCAGAAACTGAAATTCAGTTTATCTCCAGAAAAGCTGCAAGGAAGGGATTTAGCAGAAGCTACTTCAGCTAGCCACTCTGGAAATGCCTGCCTTCAGCAACAAGGAACACTCCTCTGCCTCAGCACAGAGGCTGCAGTGAGCGCTGCCAGCTGCATTCTGCAGAGGCCCAAGAGCCAACAGGGATGCGACATGGGGATGAACTGGTGGTCTAGATATTTAACAAGACAGACAAAAATAAGCATGTCTCTTTTCCCTCATTCCCCCCACCCCCACTATATATTAGTTTTATTGCAACCAAATAACTTGGTGCTGTTTATGTTTACATATTCTCACTGTTTTCCTCCCAAAGCATTAACGTATATATGACATACATATGTAGATGTTCAAATAATCTCCAAACCAAATATTGATAGGTCATAGATCTTTTTAATCATGTTTTTATCCTACAAGTTGAACATCTCACTGGGAAACCACATACCTATAGGAAGAAAACTCAACCCAAACAACTCTTATTATCTGTTTCGTGACAAGACTAAGGACTTGAAATGCAGACATTAGTTTCTTGCTTCAGACTACACCAATCCTGTAACAGCAGATCCCTGTTGTGAAATGAAAAAGAGTACAACTCAATATGCTATTCATGAATAATCCAATGTGGATACAGAGTTATTCAGCTACAATGCAATTAAGAATGAAAAAGAGAGGGTAACAGTGGTAAACACCCAGGGATATTTTGAATTTAATTGGGATTAGCATGTAATACTCTTACAGCCTTTTGAAGAGAGGCTACACAGTGGCATACTGAGAACATAGGCATTTGAAAGCCCCAAGCACCTCATTTAATGATCTTTTCAGCTGGTGTAAGTTGCTTTCAACAGTGGGTTCACTTGCAGGGACTTTAACCCAACTGCTGCTTGAAGCTGAACTCTGCTGGGGGGAGCAGACTGCAGTGCTGAAGCACATTTTGCAGTTTCAGGGCAGGGGAGCTGAAGCATGTGAGGGTATTCCTGAAAGCTCATGATCCAATCACTTCTCTCAGGCTCAGCTCCTCTCACACAGAGATACTCCATGTAACACCAGGGAGTGTTTGCCTAGACGAGAAAAGCAGAAAAAGACACATTTGGAGCATAGCCAACGTGACTGGGGGAGGTGTGTGCAATGCACATAGATTCTACTTGAAGAGCAGGTATCATCTACATGCTTTCTGTGCACAGTTCTTTTAGGGGACATATAAATAAGAGGGAAATAATCAATGACTATTTTTAAGCTATGTTTTGGGAAGACGTATAGGAAGAAATCCGGCAGCCCTTGATGGTTTATCCTCTGCTCACAGAGGTTTTTACTGATAACTATCCATGTTCTGGTACTGCCCAAGCTGTTTGAAAGGCAATGATGGGAATATCTGCAGCCTGTTTGTGGCTGCATCCATTGGCACCTCAGACAGTTGCGCTGCTCTTGCCTTGAAGAATGCCTCAGGGAAGGAAAAGGGCTGGTTCAGAGTCCATATCACTGTTAGGGGCTACAAAACATAACCAGCAGCTATCAAGCTAACAGAGAGCATCTTCAAGGCTCTCACAGACCTAAGCAGAGGGGCAAAAAACCTGAAGTACTGTGAATTTTGCCTTGTGAATTTCCACAGCCTGCTCACTTTTTGTTGAATGACTCTACAGGAGGATAGTAGGGAAACTTGGGCACACAGGGGAATGAAAAGTATGGGATGTCTTTGATATTTTTTCCCTTTCAACCTGCTTCAGATCTCTCCTTCAGATCACAAGTGTCAGAATGGTTTTACAAAAGGCAAAGTTTGTGGTAGGGCTCTCACTGCAAAGGCACTACTGTCCTTATGTAGTCTTTGAAGATCTTCTTCCAAGCTGTTCCCACCGTGTGTCTCCTCAGTTACCAAACCCAGTGGGAATCAGTTGCACATGTTGCCTCAAGTATTTCTGCAACTGCACAGCTTTGTTTGTATGTGGTGGTAGTGGGGGAAATGGCTTTATTCTAAATATATCTCCCTCTTACATCTGGGTGAAGAACTAAGGATGAGGTTATCCTTTTAAATGCTGGTAACCGGGTCTAGTATGTTTGTTATTGCTGCACCTCTGAGAAAACTGAATTGGGACTGTTGTACTAAGTGTTGTTTTTCTGATGTAAAGACAATCTCTGCTCTGGTGAGCTTATACAAATCCACCTTCTGCCAACAACTTAGCAAAACATGGAGCACATATTCCGCTGACTTATGTCTGCAGCAGTTCCACTGAAATCAATGAGGTTGACCTACTTGTAAATGGAGCAGAATTTGATTCCTGTGTTTATTTGTAAATCTGCATGGAAAAAAGATAACCCAGAACATCAGAGGTAGCTTCTGCTTGGACTAAACTTCAGAGGGTTTGAGGACAGAACATGGGAACGGATGGATGAATCCTTACAAAAACAGCAACTGGACTTAGCAGTTTTGATTTGTTAACCTGAAAAATGCTCAGGGAACTCCCATGCTGGGAGAATTCATGTGATCTCACTATTACTTACTTCCCACTTTACCAATGTTCATTTATGCATCTCATTTGAATAAAAGGAAACCAGTTGCAGATAAATGGCATACCCCAATACCACAGCAGTGGCAAATTGAAAGCAAAAAGCAAAGGAGAAAGTAAAAGGTTTTTAGCTACACCTTGCAATCAGCAAGACAGCATAGCCTGAGACATCAGCCAGGCATAGCATTTGCAGCTGGCCTGAGCATCCAAGGCAGCACAGACCCAAGTGCGTGCCCTGTATTGTAACAGAAGTGAAGGGAGAAGAGCTCAGTCAAAGTAATTAAAGGTTTGGGCTGATGACTGGGATTAAGATACCAACACCACTGTTTATCTATAAGCACCCAGGAATCCTGGGAGCAGCTGCAACCACTGCTGAGTTGCTGTGCCAGGTTCAGCAAGGACCTTCTTTGACAGCCTGCAAATACCACTGCACAGGGGCAGGAGGGGAACACCTAGATGAAGCCCCAGCAGTCTAGAGAATACTTCTGAAGCTTGCATTTCAGCTGTAAAGAGGGGGTTTTGGAGACAAGTTTTTAAGATTCTAGAAAATATAAGCACATAAGAATTAGAAAGAGCCAGGACTTGCATTTGGAAACAGCTGGGAATAAAGCATCTCTTCAGCATCCTGCAGAAAGCAAACCAGCCTGCTGCCAGACCTGACAGAAGCTGTGGTTCTCACTCATTGACTAGCCAGTGTGGTGGGCTGAGAGACAGATAACATCATGTCTGCACCCTCATTTCAGAGGCAAAAATCTGGACAGGAAAAAAGTATATTGCCATTAAGTGAGCAAATATAGAAATTATATTAAAGCTTACTGGGAACAGAGAAGGAAAAGTCTGAGCACAGGTAAAGTAAAAAATCTTTAAAATGAGCCTTCACAGAGGGCTCTCCATCATTTCCCGGATGCTCCAAACCAAGCTGGCATGCTGCGGTACAAAGCCAGTTTTCACTGGCACAGAGTAGCTCCTGGCTTTCAGTGGTTTCCAAACTCGGCAAAAGCTAGGAGCCAGGAACCACTGCCTCTCACAGACACTGTACCAGCATGCTTAATTTGGGAAAGGAAAATACAGTCTGGCACATTAGCCCTGAACAGCTGCCAAGCCCTGCTCTCATCTAGGCGGTGCTGGAGCCGGCCAAAAAATAGGGGGAAAGAAGTCCAACACCAGGTTGGATTCCCTCAGTAACAATCCCCTTTCCCAGCCATCTCAGTTTCAGTGTGCTTACCTCCTTCTGAGCATTACAGGCAATCAGAGCTTATAGTCAGAGCTAACAGGAACACCAAACCACAAGCAAACTGGGAGAAACTGGGGACCTGGCAACACAAAAGTGTTACACACATCCTATGGTGTTGAAATAACCAGTTCTGGAGATTGTGCCAGGGCTTGGTTCACCATCCTGCTTGATACCACCACCAAGCATGACAAAAATCTTGCCTTCAAGGCTGCTCCACAGTGCACAATCCTAATCCAGGTATAGGTAAATAAACCTAATTTCAAATGGGAAAATTTCAAACCTATGAAGAAGGAACCTGCAGCTATTATATGGATTAAGAAGCATTTTGGAGTTATTAATACACATGTTATTAACACATGTAAGGCCCAATCAGATGAAAACCCCTGCATGTTTGAACTGTTTACTACAATCACCTGGATTTTTTCAGAAGTCTCAAAGTAAACAGGTCTCCATAATGTAGTTTTATAAAAATAAATGTATGATAACGAATGTGGAGAGAGCTGTATTTATTTACATTTCAAACCCTAGGAAGATGTCTTATTTCGTAACATTTTCTACAAGCAGGAAGACTAAACCCAGCATTTTGGGTGGGCTTGTTTGGGTTTGTGAGGGTTTTTTTAAAAAAAAATAATTTTGTAATTTAATCACTTGTTTCCAGGATACTGGGCTTTGAAGAAAATGTCAATTGTAATCAGCTGACACTACTGAAAATTGAGTAAAATATGCTCTTGTTTGCAAGTGCCTACGGAATATTCAACTTGGCTTTGACCAGTACTAACCAGCAGTGCTTACCCTCAAAAAACACGCTCCAGAAAACAGACTTGAGTACACAGGCAAGTGTCTTTGCTTGCCATCTTTTGCTGCAAGTACTGCTAATAAAACTGTGAAAGTCTTCTGCATTCACTGAAGGAAGAGCAAGAAGAAAAGACTCTGGTAACATACTGTAATGCAGGACAGCAATATGGTGTGGAGATCACAGAGCATAATTTAAAGCTATGCTAAATATCCACAGTCTCATTAATTGCTTTTAGCAACAACTACAATTCCTATTCCCCATCCCCAGAAAAGTTCAAGGCCAGGCTGGATGGGACTTTAGGGAAGTGGAAGGTGTCCCTGCCCATGGCAGGGCAGCTGGAAGTAGATGATCTCTAAGTTCCCTTTCTAGCCCCAAGCATTCTGTGACTGTGAGGGACACAAGTAACGATGGAGCACATTTGCTTCCATCACCCTGCAGTGTTCCCACTCAGCCAAACCAGGCCATGGAGCGGCTGATGGGTATCTCTGTCCACTACACTGATACTGGCCACCCCAGTGAGTCAATCAGCTCCACGCCTCTCACTTTCCTCCCAAACCTGAGTCACCCTGGAGTTTTCAACCCCGGGAATAAGCCCATCCTAGCTGCAATTTCAATGGGCAGTGGTGGAACCAGCAGCTGGGACCAGCTTAGAGCATTTTCTCATAGAGATGAGCTTGTGTGTGCTGTCTCCTCAATCCACTCATTCCCCAAACCAGGAAGCAGCAGACAAAGTAAGGTGTCCTCCCTGGTCAAGTATTAAATAAATGGGATGAAATCATCCATTCTTTGAAATGTTCCTACAATTTATAGTACTCAAGATAAACAAATCTCAGAAAAACTAACCAAAACTCACAAGATGCCATCTTGGATTAAAACAATAAAGGCCTGTCTTGGATAGATAAACTATTGAGAAAGGTCTTAGGGAAAAAAAAACAAACCAAAGTTTTTCCAATGAACCATATAGGTGTAAGGGAAGTGCCTGATTTTTAAAGCTGTATTGATTTTTAATGCTTTCTTGCCTACTCTTAGGTTCAATCAGCTAAAAATTAACTGTTCAGAAGTGAAGGATAAATGTAAAAAAAGATGAAGCCACTCATTCATGGGAAGCAAACCTGCTTGGAAAGCAGCAGCAAACACTCTGCTTGACCCACTGCCCAAAAGAATTTTAAGTGTGTGAAAAAGCACAAAAACTTACATAAATAAGTAAGTTTTTGTAAGCCCTGTTCTTACAAAACCTTAATATTCTGGACTTAAGTTGCTAACTTTGTGACTTGAGGGAGTTGAGCAGCTGGTCTGTCACACAGGAATGACCCAGCCTCTTGGACACATCATAGACTAAACAATGATAGCCCACTTTCAGAACCTGGCAGAAACGTCCCAGCCTCACCCCACCCTTCTTTAACCACAGGCTCCCTTCCTTGATCTCTTTATTTAACATTCACCACCTGCTTACTGCTCACTGCCTAAAAACTGCCTTAGTCTCTGGAGTTGCAAGAATGCTGTTTCTCTCAACCCAGACCCCTTGGTTTTATCAGAGGTTTTTATCAGAGGAACCATCTTTTGCTCTTTTTCATAATTTGTTTGAAAAAACAATGCTTTCAAGAAGAAACAAAAGACAACACATAACCAAATGAACGAATAAAGACGAATTCCACTTGAACTGACCATCCCTAAGTGGACAAATATTTCCTCTTACAGTGTTAGCCTCTTACAGGGCTGCACTGCCCAGATGAAGGGGCTGAAGAGGTTTGTGAAATAATTATGATGTCCTCATGGTGCCCATCTTGCTCCTCCTCTGTTTTTTCTAAGGAGAAATAGTGAGTTTGTAATTAATTACTTCACATTTTAAAGCAGTAATAATGCTTCACATATCTTTCCCCTTGGAATTTAGCTAGGATGAGGTATTGATAGTATCAAATGAAAAGCTTTGAGAGGAGCTCATGATCAGCTATCATTTTCAAACATGTTTCGGTAAAGAACAGACACAAGCACAGCAAGGAAAATAAGCAGAAGAATGTTAAAAACCCCTGTTTTTCAGGAGTACCATCAGAGGTTAAAGTAACAGGAGCAGGACATCTCTTTCTGTCCTGTAGCTTTCCCATAATGATCCCCTCCCTGCTGGATGGTATAGAGAGAATCCATGCTCCTGTTTATGATGTGCTTCTACTCCAGCCCACTGGAGCTCAGATATTTTATAGGCAGCCACCAAACATGGCACACCCAGCTACTGGGGTCAAACCAAGTTAATCTGTACAATGTGTGATGGGCCAGAAGAAAAAGAATTGAGAGGGGAGTACAGTTCCAACATTCACCCTGGGAATTGACTCCGAAATGAAACACAGCTCTTTCACTTGCTGTAGGAACTATGAACCATACTGGAACAAAGCATGCCTCATCCCTACTTTCCTTATGGGCATTTCCATGGGTTGTCCTAGAACAGGATCTTCCAGGCCATACTTCATTATCAGCCTAAGCATCAGCTTTCCTAAGGGGACCTTGGTCATGCCTGGGACCACTGGTAACACATCCCAGGAATGAGCGTAAGAGGAGCTCACCTCTCGACTGTTTCACTTGCAGATAGCAGAAACCCAGTTTTTCACAGGCGGAATTTCATGCAACAAATCCTTGTTTCAGCTGCACTATGCCCAACAACGTCACGGAGAAGCATGTTTTCCCATTTCAGTGCATGCACATTCTCTAGCTGCAGGGGACATTTAGCTTCCATAAAGACTATTTAAGAAGTCAGCTCATCTCTCTTTTTTTTTTTTTTTTTTTAATTCCTATACTCTACTACAAAATTGAACAAAACAAGACAATTTGTCATTAATCTGTCAATTCAGATAGACCCACTGAGGCTAAGATAATGGCATATATTGAGTGGTACAAGACTTAAGAATTATGCTGAGCTGAAGATGCATTAAGCTGCCATGAGAAATCTGTGGTGTTTCAACATGGTATTACATTGTAATTTCCATTCAAGGGAGACCCTCTTGACCAGAAATCATCTAAGGTTTCTGGTGTTGCATGAAAAGCTCTCAAAGCACCAAATTTACATCAGTGCTTCAGTTTTACCTTTCTGTATAATAAAGACTATGTGAGTGGTTGGGATGTTCAGTGCTATCACGGCATAAACAAGTCAAGACACATAAGCAAAATTAAATCAAAAGATGCCCCAAAACTGAAACACAAATACTAGAGCATGTTGGAAAATAAGCAGCAAGTCAACATGGAGTAAAGTGTTCTGGTCATACATGACAGACCAAAGAAAAGTGATAATCAAGCCTCATCTCTGAAGCAGAGCAAAACAAAACAATGTGTATTTTTCCTTAAACAAATGTTAGAGGACTTGTAAATAAAGGTTTTATCTAAAAAACCCTGAAAGATTAAGTAGCTACCTGCTTTTCTAAAAGAGAAGTAAAATCTCCAGCTGTAGGTAATGGCAGCCCATGATGGGCACCAAATCCTCCTCCCTCCTCAGCCCGGCCTGCTGCTCATGCACAGCGCACAGATGTCTCTGAAGTCTTCAGCATCACCCGCCCCCTCTCATTGCTTCCTCTTGAACATTTTTGGCTCAGGGCTCACCTGCCCCATGTTACTTCTATGACATGTTTGATCTGTGTACCCAAGTTGCCATGGAGTAGGACAAAACTTTGTAAATCTCCATTGTTCAAACAGATTCTCTCAAGATGTGTCATTTTAACGCATTTTCTCAGCCTCCCTTGACACACCATCTCTCTGCCCTCCTTCCCCTCCAGCCCTATCTCTCTTCCCAATACCTTCAAGAATAGTATATGCAGTAAGAAGTGAAAATGCAGCAGCTGCTCACTTGTTAAAATATTTATATTTTTCATTTCTGCTTTACAGATTGAGCCAGTTATGCTCTCTGACCCAATATTAAAAAAAAAAAAAGATATAGAGCTGTATGTTTTATTTAATTTAAATAAACATGCAAAGAGCCCATGTCATTTGGGAGAGACAAACACAAGTGACAGGTTGGAAGATGGGACAAAAAGAATGTGCTGGCTATTTCTTTTTATGATATAATCCTGCTTTCCAATCCTTTCTTGGGAATGTTTATTTTTGTGTTAACACCACAAATTATTTTAGCACTGTAAATATTTCCATTAATTTCCTAGAACTAGTTTAATTTAAATTTCATTAAGTATCCTAAATACAGAAAAAAGGGAAACTTCAAACAATCAACAATATGCAGAGGATTTTTTCTGGGATGCTGGAAAGATTCCTGTTTGGTACTGGGCTCACTCCCTCCAACAGCCCAGTAGTGGCTTCAGTAGCTTGCTCTTAAGCAGTTAAAGAAATTCCCCCCAAAACACTATAAAGCTGGAGTAAAATGTAACTAATGTGCATGAGAAGAGGTGCATTTTCTGCAGCAGTAAGTACAGGACTCAAGATCTGCTTGGGTTTCAGCTGCATTAACATTACTTGAGAACAAAAAGTCAGTCCATATGGAAATAATCAGCTAAAAGAACACTGAAGGCTTGGTCTGAACTTTCCTTCAGTATAGCAGAAAAATATATTACTTTTCAACTGTACAAGTGACCTTAGCTCTTTTTTTGTCTTTTCCAGTAGAAAACTCCCACTGTTCATTAAAGCACCTCAAATACAAAAGAGGCCTTAAAAGGAGAAGTGGCTCTTGCCTACGAGCAAGATGGATATCTACCCTGTCCCTACCCCTACAGCCTTCTTGGCTTATGAACTGGGGGAAAGTAATTATTACTGCAGGTCTACTCTTTCTCCTCTTTATCTCTTTAATTTTCCTCTTCATTTATCTTTGCTTTTCACAGCGTTAGGCTGAACTGAGGTTGGATAATATGTCATCAAGTGAGAGCCAAGGTTAATACCTATCCATGGGTTTTAACTTTCTTTTCTATTTAGCAGTTCTCTAAAAAAATAAAGGGAAACAGGCCTTGAGGTGGACAATTACTATTTCAGACTTTCACTGCTCTGTGGCAGAGACCCACAAACGTGCCCTTATTTAGCAAACAGCCCAGACAACTGAGCATTTCCTCCCCCTGCATGTCCTGGCCCCAGCTCTGCTAGCAGAGGCTGATGGCACCAAACACTGAAACTCTTGGCTTACATTTCCTTCCTATCCTGAGCACGCCACCTAGGTTTTAATTCCCAGCAGGTTCAGTGTCCATAGCTTACTTATGGAGCCAGAATTATAGGCACTATACAAGGGAAGCAGACTAGCACATGAGCATAAGGAGCTTTACCTTGATAGTTTTGCTCATTTCTGATGATCCATCTTCAGGCAAGCCTTGCTTTTTCTTCTTCTCCAATTCACAGATGAAGATCCCAAACTGTATTCATCATTCCTATTGCAGAGACAGTTTTCTGCCCCTGTTCTGAAGTCCAGGTTATTGCAGAAAAAGTGCAGGACAGAGCCATGAGGAGAGCTGACCTGAGATGACAGCTATATGACCATGGACACTGGTGCTGGAGGAAAACCACAGCTCCCACCAATGCAGCACAGGCAAATTTACAGCAGGGAGTGATGGCTGGAGGAAACCTCATCAGGGCAGGAGGCAAGGACACCAGCAGGAAGCAGAAGGGCAAACAGCTTCTCTTTCCCCCCCTTCTTGCTGGCACTGGTGATGTTTATTTTACCAGATTCAGATACTTCACAAAAGGGTGTAACAACCTCTGAAACAAACTCTAACTCTGCTTATTTTCTTCATTTATTTTAACAGTGCTGGTGCTGAATTTATTTTCTGCAGAAATACTCAAGACCATCAAGAACTGGCTGGTTCTTACATCAAAGAACCAAAAATCACTTTGGTCCTTCACAGACAACTCAGATTACTTCTAAAGGCAGAGGCGAGCCCCACCCAGGTCTCACTTTAACCTTCACTCAAGAACTGACTTGCCACAAAATTTCACTGGCTTGCAGCTCAGGAACCAGGCAAAGTCTTCCAGCAGCTTCTTTTTCATTCCAGAGCCACAGCATACCTATCCTTGACACATTAAAAAAGAGATGCCAAAGCCTGATGTTTGACAAGGAAAAATGAGCTCTTGGTGATGCTGTCTCTTGAGACACTGCTGCTAGAGCCACGGTGGGGCGTGTTAAACCCTTCCACCTCCTTTGGTTTGAACAGCAGGACTGGAAAACTGTGGCTCCTCGATCACCCATGAAACGAGTCCCCAGGAGGATATGAGGGGTTCAGGTCAGCCTCAGGCACCTGACAGCATTTCTGTTGGGTTACCTGGGGCAGGTGATGTGATATTTATTTTGATTCAGTGCCTCCACACCATCTTCATGACAGCTGCAGAACAGCCAGTATCTTCTCAGTGCTCAGGCACTAAGCCAACTGGCACTGAATTACATAATTCAGCTTTTTTTTTTTTTTTTTAAATAAAAATCTTGCAACTGGATGGGCAAGGGACAATGAAGCAGGATTTACCTCTTTGTGAAGCCATTATGAGCCAAAAACAGTAAGCTGGGGAGAGGCGTCCACACAATATAGATCAAACTGCCCATCAGACTTGGCCACTGTTTAATACTGCACGTCACCCTTGTCCTTCCAGTCATGCCTCACAAAAGCCTCCCACAGGAAACAACTTCCAGTCTGCCAAAAGGCTTAAGATCAGGAAGCTCCTCCCTGAAGAGAGCCTGAGGCTGAGGGCTTGTATGCAGCTAAGGAAGATGCCCTGACAAAAGTCCTCCCGGTCATTGCCAGGACATGCCACCTTACCATACCTCTACTGGAGCTGGGTGTGTACTATTCACAGGACAGTTAGCAGGTGCCATGACCCCTTCACCTTCCCTGTCCATTAGGGACATTTCAGTGTTTTCAGACCTCTGACTCCACTATTCCAGTGTGGTTCCTGGTCTAAAGAGCTCTAAAAGAACTAATCAGCATGAAAAAATATCTTAGGAAGAGAAACTCTCCTGTAGGGACTTGAGAGCCTCCTACTTCAGCTGGTACGATAAGGTAATCCACATGTCCCTCTTCATTTTAACTCAAAGTACTAAACAATTCTATTTAACTAATCAAACCATTCTTAATAACTGGCTACTGCTGGGTTCCAAAGCTAAGGTATAACACAAACATCGAGCAGAGTTTTTTTTTTCCTTTTTCTCAAACACTCTCACGCATTTCTTTGGGGGGTCTTTAAAAGAGCGTAATTAGACTCGAGGAAGTGGAAGTACACGTTTTTAAAAAGTAGATTGCTGCAGATACACAGAAGAACAGAGAAGAGATTGCAGACTTGGTTTGAGAGAAACTCCTCCAAGTCCCAAACCCAGCGGTCTTCTAAGTGCAGACTCACTGCTGGAGAATGCATGAAGTGGACATGAACTAGAGCTAAGCTTTTCACCTCCTACAACTGTCATTCTAGGTAGCTGAATCTGTGATGAGCCTAAACTGCAGAGCTAAATCCAAGTTTTGGTCTAGGTCTGGCTTTATTGGAAAGTAAAAATGCACTTACATGCTCGTGCATGTAAATGTTTAGGGACACTCCTATTTTATGAAAGGAGATGGTGTTATTACACCAGATGTTTCTCCATTTACAAGAAAATATAATAAAAATTCCACTTCTTTTTTCCTTGTATTTCTGAAATGTAGGCCTAAAGAGTTTCATCATTTTACCTTAGACCACGGAAGTTCCTTTGGTGACACTATAATTAAGAAATATGGTGGCCTTCCTCACCTGCAAACCATCACTGCAGACATTTGAGATAATATAAAAACTACTTTTTTCATTTGGAATTTTAGGCTTTAAAAGTCAGAGATTAGCTGAAAATATTTAAGCCCCAATTAAATTTAATAGTAAAATCTTCAAGCTATTAAGTGAGCTTTAGTATGAATTTCAGATGTTTTTAGGCACTATGAAGTTCTCCTTGAGCAGAAAATGCTTAAAGAAATATGGAGTTAATCCTACACTGGTTGGTTAATCCTGTTTTCCAAAACAAGTATGTCTACAGGCAGATGTTGGCAGAAAGCAAGCAGTAGACCAAAGGTTAAAACCATTACAGGGAGAGAGCACTGCTATAGAAAAACCCATCAAGATACTAACTAAAGGAAAGAGTTTTCCAACTCATGATTTCTCCCTGCTCTTTGATATAGTTTATGTATCAGTTCTTTTTTTTTTAACCCCTATTTAATTCCTTTTCTGGCAATCCAGCTGACAGTGCTGATTATGAGGTTCAGGTCCCCAGGGGTAGCAGTGTTGGAGTGACATCTGATGACCCAGCTTCAGCAACTGCTTAAGAACAGAATTCAGTCTCAGGGGTTTTTGTACGATAGCCCTTCCTCCTCTTGCAGATTCCCTCCCTCATCTTTTACAAGGACTGTCCAAAATGCCTTGTCTACCCATCTGCAAGAGGAAGTGGCATGGGCTATAATGTAGGCAGCCTCACCTATAGTGATTCAAAAGTTAGGAACTTTAACAGAGAGGACATGACTGGGAGGAATAAAGCCCCAAACCCAAATAACTCCAAGCACACTTGACATCACAGGGGAGTAATTATGAAGGGAAAAGAATCAGAAATGAGAAAAAGGCAATATAAGGGCAGTGGTTATTTCCTGTTCACTTACTTGTTAAGGTTTTTTTTCTTAATGTGTAAATTAACCCCATCTGTTTTTTTAATTCAACCTCTGAAAAGAGAATATGGGTCCAGTTTAATAACAATGTTCCCACAAGACTTGGTTATCAATACATCGTTCTAAAACTGAGTGGAAGGAAGAACCACTCGAAAGACCATAGGAGTACCACATGACAAGCCATCACCATTTGCAGAAACCTGCAGGATAAGAGTGAACTGACAGCAGAACGGAGAAAAAATCCAAATATAATCCAAGAATAAACACTGATGAAGGAGTGTACATTGTGAAAACCAGTTCTAGCATGGCCACAAGGAGCAAGAGGACTATCCCACTGCAACTCATGACATTAATTTTGTTGGTAACCATGGAGAACTAGCAACATTGTGAGAAAGTCACAAACCGAGGACAATGTATTTTAAAAGAAAGTCTCTCTAGATAATTCTTTTGATATCGCTTCAGATTAAACATTATGGAAAATGAAAAATGTAACAATCTGTCAGCAACTCTGCAACATAATATTCTAAATGCTTCTCTAAAGACTATTGAACCCACTGGAATCCTTGCCTGACTGAGGTAGCCATACTCTTCCTTCCAATAAAGCATTTCTTCACAGGCACCCCTCTTAAACTCAGCTTTTATACCAGTCAGCTTTGGGTACAAGCTTTCAAAGTTAAAGACTGACAATATCATATCTTAACAGCTATGTGCATACTGACTGAAACCTGCTTTGTGGACAAAATAATCATTCTGTGTTATCTGCATTTTAATACACATTTTGAAGGTTGTGGCCTTGCTTTAGATTCAAGTCTTATTCACAACTTACTTACGATAGACTCTTCCTTAAAATAAAAAAGTTATCGTTCATAGTTCAACACACCTTGGGACTGAGGTAACCAGCCTTGCACATTACCTTGGCCCTCTAATTTGGGGTTACAATTATAAAGCACAAAGCGATTTATTGTCCTAGCATACTCTATGAAAGGTACCCAGCTCTAAAAACGGGCTCAAAAAAATGGAGCTTTCATCACCAGGTTCATAATAGAAACGTTTGAAGGAAAAGGTGGAATAAAACAAAACACATGCACAACACAGATGTTGTAGGAAAAAGTCTTCTTGTTTCTAATGCACTGGTGAGATTGGTCAAGACCATCACATCTGTTCTGAAGCACAGTTCTCACAAACACGGCCACAAGCATAGGCGAGGATCAAGCAGAAAGGAGGAAAGGTATAAGGCCTTCACCCCTTTATTTGTGCTGACCACTGTGGAATATACCCTCACACTTTATGAGAGGCTGAGGTGCAAACATGTACCCCTCTAGAGATCTGTGACCCTTCTTATCTGAGCGTGAGACATGGGGATATGCTCAAAACAACTCGGCACCAGCTCCTTGGGAAAGCTGCTCCTATCTTACTGCATCCATCTGCTTCGGGACACAAGCACAAATCCCATTGCAGATTTTTTTTTCTGAGAAAACAAGAGACCTCATAAAAAAATAGAACAGGAAAAAACCCCACAAATCAGATGCCTTTTCAGTAGATTCCAAAACCCCCCAGATATTAGAAAAACTTCAGTGAACATAGATGGAAACTATATTTTTGGAAACACAAAATTCAAGCATGTGTAAATTGAGAACAGCCAAGTGCTGTCCACCCTGCAGAAAAATGCCTCCAGAGCATTCCCTCTCAGCCCTGCAGCTAGAAATAAATAATTTTGCTATACAGGCAATCAAGTTTTAAGTAAAAATTTTTGCTTTTCAATTTTCATATCAAAGTAAATGGCGAGTTCTACAAAACAAAAACCATAATAGCTTGGTCCAGTGAGACTTGTATGTGACCACAAAATTTATAGAGATGAAATTATAATACTCTTGGGGTACTTTCTGGGAGCAATCGTTGGATGCAGCTAGTTATAAAATACAGATAGAAAAATCAAGTCCAAGAAAGCTTTTGATATGTTGTATTTGCCAGGGAAATGCATGTAATAATGTGGTACACTGAAATGGAAGAGTGGGAAAAATCCACAGTTGCCAAGGAGGAAGCAGCATGAACAAATAACTCATTTTCCTCTAAACTTCACTTACAAAAGAAGGTGCTCTAGGGATCCTCAGAGGTGAAAGCCACTACATAACAACTCAATAAAAGAATGGCTATGTTATATAGAGCAAATCTTTATTAAGACTAATTACAAAACACCGTGGAACAATAAACTTTCCTTTGTTGTGCTCAGTTGCCATTTTCTTTTGAAACCTCATGACCTTCTCACTGTGCCCTTGAATTGTACCATTAGTTATACACAATATATTGTGAACTAAAATGAACAATGATCATCCATGCCCAAACTTTATACATAGATTTAAAAAAACATTGGCAAATGGGCTATTAGAAGTGGATGCACCGTATTGATTCCCCCTTAAAGCAATTTACGGTTAGACAGCACTATTCACTCAGTAGCTTCAGAACAAAAATTGCTTGTATTTATCTTGTTGGCAAGGAGAAAACACATTGATGCATTAGAGCTGAGATCTGTATCTTGTTAAAACAGTGCTGAAAGACTGTCCATTGTATCTATCACAGACCTGCACATGTGCTAATGTGACAATACCTTAAAAGATTAAGATTATCAAAAGAAAGAATTATTTTGCCATACAATTGCATTTCCAAGTGTTTCCCTATATTATTCATTCCTCAGTGAGCCTTCAAGGCAAGTAATTACAGAAAACACTTTCACTGCAAGATGTCTGGAAGTTTAACAGTGCATTTAATCAAGACAAAAATATCTTTATCTATGATACTTTAGCTGATGGTCCCAAGAGCAAAAAGCACATATAGAGGAAGACAACTACAGAGGCCAGGAGAGGAAGGAACAGGTATCTTGATGGACAAAACAGTGCATTAATCAAGAAAGGAAGTAAATGTGACTATTTCCTTACAATTCTGTGGTTCAGGATAAGTTCCCTAACATGATTTCTTCCTCACAGGCTTCCTCTTAAGACATCTTTTTCCAGGTCATTGTTGGAATTAGTAGAAAAATGCGAGAGTATTGTATTTTGCTTTAGTCAGTGATAAAACCACACAGTCCACACTCCACTGGTCAGTGTTTAATTACTGATACACAGAGGTTATCATCAGTACATCTGATCGAGTTACACTTAATGGTTTCAAAATCTGCCCACCCTCACCTGACATGATTTTGGGTACACTCCTTTCCACTTTTACAAACAGCCTTTCTTAAAACCCCCAAGATTCGCTTAGTTGGTTAGAGCATGGCGCTACTAACACCAAGGTCATGGATTTGATCCATGTATGGGCCATTCACTGAAGAGTTGAAATTGATGATCCTTATGGCTGCTTCCAATTCAGAATATCCTCTGATTCCGTGAAAAACACACTTCCCAGAAAGTCAAATAGTGATCAAAATAAGTCATCATGGACAAAAGAGAGATGGAGGGGAAGGCTTACTTTTGCTGCTTTGGAGTAAAATCAAACACAATAATCACTATCCCTACTGACTGCAAACATAGCTTAACTCGGCTAAGGACTGAATCGCAAGTTAAAAACAAGCAGGGATGCCACTGATGACATCTTAGTATTATGTAAGGTGAATTGAGACTGTTTCTTCTCTATCACCAACTACCGTTCCTCTGCTCCATGCCCAAGCACCTATCATTGAGTGTTGGAACTCCATTTGTTCCACCACAACATGATGTCACAACACAATGACACGCAGATCTTGACCTGCATTCCTCTGCTCCTCTGGTTTGGAAACCTCTTATTTGTGAGTGAATGCCATCTTTCTTGCATGTTGTTACCATCAGAAGAGTATTTCCAACTCAGGTAAACAATTTTCTCATTCTGATAAATTCTGAGGTGGGTCCATGAAATGGATTTGCTGATACAACTGTGAAAAACCAACCTCATGTTGGTCGGTAAGAAAGGAGAGCTTTGTGACTAGAGGGTACTAACGCCTCACATATATTCCTGCAGCAATAAATTCATCTTTATTCACTTAACACTAATTATTTTGTTTGTGATGAACTTAGCAGATATCATCAGTGTTGAAATGTCTAGAGCAAGTTCAAGAGTTGGTGTCCTTGTAATTAACTGATCAGCCACAGCATGAACTGAAAGCTCTTGATAACCACAGACCACTGTCCTTTTTAGACAGTTTATGGGAATGTGTTCTAGAGAAACAAGGATTTATCTCCAAAGAGCCTAGGTACACAAGGGAAACCATGGAAATCCTACAGCCCCAAAACTGGCAAAACCAATGAAGCCTTCTCCAAGGGGTGTTTATCTGACATTTTGGAGGACACTACAAGGCACATCAAGCAGGCCTCTTGGAATCATCTGTGACCTCTGAGAAGAGTAATTTTTGTCACATGGAGTTCATGTACATTCAGGAACACTTCCAGTGACCCAACATAACTGGCATGTACTGGAGACTGAAATCAGGACACAGAATAACAAAAACCCTGCAGCTGTCTCCACGTCATGTGCTGGGATTGCACAAGTCATCAATAGCATTCTTCTACTACCAGCCTACAAAAAAGCCTTTTCAGTCATTGATGGCCGAATGTGATTGCCTCCCACCACTTATCAAGGGGCATCATGCCTCCAGACACACCCCTGGAGCCTGAATGCTCCATGCACTCCTTGTTCTGGCTTTTGGGTGCCCATAAGTTCATATGTTAACAGGCAGAACACACCACTGCACTACACACCTTGTCCAGCAGATCAGATTTTACCACCATGCTCACCACAAAAAGCATCTCTTCAGTTACATATAAATGCTATGACTGAAATAAGCAATGTGTTTGTGTGGTTTGACTGCTTAAAGGAAAAAAAAAAAAAAAGGAAGCCTTTGGAACAGGCACAAAGCAGAAGCATACAAAAACTGCTTAACACTCATCTGAAAAACAAAACAGAGATTCAGGTTTCACTTTAGGTTTTTCACTGGCTTCTGGACCCATATTAGTTACATCTTTACCAAAAGCTCTAACAAAAAAAAGTTGCCACAGAGATAAAGAATATGTCACAGATGTTTCTTTTTCCTTAAATAGTCATGAATATACTAGAGATGGCTGATTTACAAAGGCCTCATCCCAAAAGTCACACCCATGCACTGATTTGTTTTTTTCAAATCAGTATGAGATGAAGTTATTCAAAGCTTCTCCAGAAAAGCCTTAAGAAACAGCTGTATTTTTGCACATTTAAATGCTTTTTAAGAATTTACAGGCAGGACAGTGTTAGTAAATAACCAGATAATATTTCCATGACAGGTTCCATTTCTGTCTTATTGAAAGGGAAGCTAATTTTATGACTAAAGCTCAGTTTTCAGTGAATACAGCTTTAGCACAGATGCTTTGGTGCTGCTAAAATCCACAGTAACTGCATCCTTAGCTATTATCACCATTAACTGAATGGACCTGTGGGTTGCCAAATCTGTACAGGCAAAATGCAGGGTCTCCTTCCAATTCAGGTAAGTTCTTAGGTGCCAAACAGGACATTCTCTCTGAATCAGCACTTCTGGTTCTTTGAGCCAGTTGCTGAATTCTGCAAACTAGACAGTGGCAATTTGCTCATCTCCTCTGAGCGACTAATGCTCATTCAAGAATGAGCAGAGACATGTGAAGTGAACGAACAAGCAGCACAAGAGCCCTCCTGGAGATATTTTTTTTAGTGGGTGGAAGGTGGAGATTTTCATTCAAGAGGCTTTAAGCTAAAGAGACATCATGATCATCTTAAAAATTATTTCCTGGAGCTCTAACCAGTGAATGCTAAATGGTAAAGAGCACAGAAACAACAGCAGTTTCTTCTGCCCATCTGAATATGACTGCCAAGAGGAAAACTGAAACTGGTTCCTGGGAATACCAATAACTTGAAGGAGCTGCTTCACAAAACCATTTATGGCAGCTATGAGAAGCATCTAGGGGTCAGAAGACTGCACTAGCCAGCACCAACAAATAAGCAGGAATCATGTTCAACCAGCTAAAGAACTGCACATTAATAGCCTTTAGTCCGCTCAGCAGTGTCCTCATTTACTGTAAAACATCTTAAAATGGACAAATTGTTTCAAAGGCTCCACAGGTCAACAGAACAAGAAAAGCACAATCCTATAAACCATACAGATACCAGAAATGGTGGAACAACTTCACAAGAGAATTCACGTTTGGACTCAGCTTCCTTTTTAAAATCCAAAATCTTGTTTAAAACATTAAGGATTGTTGTACTGGACAGTGGTCTGGGATGGACAACTAGCCCAAGTTTTCTTGGAAACTGCTAGAGAGTGAAGGGAAATTCTCTGAAATTTGACATCAAGTTCCACCATTCCTCAAAATCTTTGCTTTGATCATCCACTTCCTGCTGTCAAGTCACCCTGCTTTATACTAGTCTGATGTCCACTATGAAGTCCTGTGTTTGAATAAAGTACTATGCTAAAACTGGGTTGGCAATTACTCAGTGAGAAAAACAGGCCAGGACAGCTTTATTCAGTACTGTCTTCATGTCCAAGGATACATCTGTTTCTTCTCTCCTTCAAAGCTTATACCATTAATCCCTATTTTAACCTGTGCAGAATTCAAGTAAATCAAGCTCAGCATGTCTCAGAACTGTAAAAGCCTTCTGGCCATTTGAAGAGTAAGTCCCTCCACCTTGTCCCTGCTCCAGTAGTATCAGCAGCAAAGGAAATATCCAGGACATAGGTAAGTACTAAAAAAGCCTTTCATGATATTTTTTATTACTCCATCAACCTGCCACTAAAATAAATTCTGAAACACGGGGATGCAGTTCTATTTAAGGGTACTTGATAGATAAGGAAGCTACAGACTTCCCCTGCTTGCCCTCTGAAACCACGTAAGCACCGTGGTAAGAGTTCAAGGGTTTAAAAAAATTCTAAGTAAAACTTGACACAGATGTCAAATGGGACATAGGATGCAAAGTACTGTTGCAGTACGTGGTATTTATGTGGTATTTATGAAAAAGCAAACATAGGAAAGCTAAAGGCATTGCTGGATGCTTTGAAATGGGAATGCATGGGCCCATGTCTCAACCCCTTTGGCAGGAAGAAACTCATTACTGACAGAGGGCCGTGCCTCCAGTGGTTAAATGTCCTGCAAACATTTAGGCTCCAGCTCAGCTGCAGTGGGATTCCTTGCATGCTTAAAGCAAAGGCAGTGTGTAAATGTTTGAAGAATGCCCCTTTGCTAACTGTAAGAGCACCGGGTATTTGTTATTGCCTTGGACAACCCGGGAACTCTCAAAGAGATGCTACATTCCTATTCACAGAGGTATTCAGCAGAATTTGGATCCCACAGCATAGCAGACAGTTTCAAAGGAAGAAGATCAAGGGAACAGACCTATTAATGAAATGCTAGAATACACATATTTTGCTCTTCTACTTTGGATCCTGTCACCTGAGCCTCTTTCAGCCTCAAAAGCCTCTGACAATACATAGCTCTGTTCCAGAAACTCAAAACCCTGGAAATGTATACAGTTTCCAAATACCATCTTAAAAAAATATTCTGCAGTTTTTCTTCCTTTAGTCATAATGACAGAACAAAGAAGAAAAGAAATTTAAAAGAAATTGTTTGGATCTTTCTAAGTACATTCCCTTGTTTAGGATTACAAGATAACGACTTCTGCTTTGCTGCAGAGCAATTATAGAACTACTTCTATTTACCTAGAATCTTTTATCCTAAGAGATCCAAGGGGTATTTATGAAACACAGGCCAGAATTTTTAGCTCAGGAATGTGTGTAACTGCAAACAAACACTTTCTGGGTTTGCTCAATTCAAACATTTGCACGTAAGAGACGTGTTCCATTTCATCTCCTGTTAGACAAACAAACAAGGAAACATCCTATTTGCAAAACTGATTTGTAGAAATAAAATTCATGTGTATTTGGAAAAATACTAGAAAAAAATACATTATGAAAAGAATTCACTTTGGTAAAATTACAAATTCAAGTGTTGTCCTGTTTCAGCTTCCATAATAACTATATTTAATTGTATCTGTGCATACAAATTTACCTTCACTTTTTCTGAAATAGTTTTTGCCACAGTACAAGAATATCTCCCAGGCAACTCACCTGGGGGAGTGGTGACAACTGCTGTTTAATCAGTACAGCAATTAACTTAAGTTCTGCTTAATGGCTGAACATTCAACCAACGGTAGTGATGGAGTGATGTTTAACTCCAGGGATGCAGCAAAGGCAAAAGTTTAAATCACAATCTTGTTTCAGAAGAAGAAAGCCTGATGATGGTTAAATAAAATAGAAACGTTAAATAAAAGAAGTATCAGATACCAACAAAATTTCAGTAAAGCTCATTTTCAGGACTTTTTTTTTTTATTATTAAATAAGTGTGGTCCTCTTGGCCAAACACAGTAACACAACTCCCAAAATGAACTTCCTAAGGGAGGGCTGAGGGCGGGAGGGAGAAGAAATCTTCCTCCCACTGCAAAACCGTTTTACATCCGATCGCTGAAAGAGCTTTCTGCAGCCACACTGTTCCAGAGAACTTGGGGCACAACCAGGAAAAACCTTCCAAACGCTTCCAGATGCACTGAGAATAACTAAAGTGAGTAACCCACCAAGTCTTCTACCCAATCCCTGAGCAACTGTGAGTCTCCCAGAGAGGCCAAGAACTGACTGTGGGCTGGGGAATGCAGTCCTCCAACCCTTCTGGGAATCATTGGGACTTTTTATCCAAGCTGTGAATCACAATATAACTTTTCTGATGAGGTGGGGAAGGGCAATACCGCTCTAAAAACCTTATGGCCCACCGTTGTTAAAGGCTGCAAAAGAAAGGCAGAGAGCCAACCAGGCATTTAACATCCGGCAGTGGACATGGGTTTGAGTGAAATTCTGATTTGGGGCTTGATAGCTTTGCCAGGGACCCAAATCAGGCCTTCTGAGTGTGATGAGAATCCAAGCTGTACTGCCTCATTCTTACATTTTCTTGAATAACTCTTGAATAACTGCTGTCCTACAATTAGAGGTGAAATCAAACCCTCCTCCTTCTTCTGTAGACGACATTGTTATTATCATTTTCATGAAAAATACCTAGATAAAAGATGCTATTCATTCTAACAAAAGCTAGGGAGCTCTTAGTAGTCAAAATATAGTATATAAGTTGTACTCTCAAGTGAACTGTTTTTATCTATTCTGAGATATCTGGTGTTATCTGATCTTTTGAATATGAATCACCATAACAAAGTAATGCTAAGCCTCTGCTATTCAGAGGACAGGGCAGAAGATACAATTCAATTTTCTTTAAGTGGACATAATTCACTAATTTTTAGAAGCTATGAATAGCTTTCCATGTTATGTCTGTGCCATATATAAAGTTCATTAACCACCTTTCTTTTGTGTAAGTGATTTTTCAACCCCTTCTCCTGAATGAAAAGTGAGGATCAAACAAATTTATATCCTCTGAAAACAAATGCATTCAAGTCTGAAACAGATGTTGAAGTGCCTGCTGCATGTAAAAGGCATCCAAGGCACAAGTATATGGGAGGGGGGGGAGAGGTTGGTACATTAGTAAGTAATGGGCCTGTAGCATTCTTTTCTTTCCAGTCAAAAATACCTTGTGAAAACACTGTGCTGCTAAAAAAAAAATCGGATTAGGTCATATCAGCTGTCTTAGGGCCACGTTCAAAATAACAGAAGAAGCCTTCCCAAATGCCATGGAATAAATCCAAGGGTATATGAGTTTTAATCAGTGGGGCTGCTTTAATGCAAAGCTTCACACAGACATACAGATTGCTCTTCTACTACACCACCACCCACATATTGTGCTCTTCAGACTATGTGCTCTCAATTAAACAGACAACTTTCCGCTTTCCTAATCTGCTTTGACTTTTCAGAGTGGATCTGGCCACACATGAAGTCACTCTGACCCATCAGTTTACATTCAGCCCTTCGCTTACACCTCTTCCATCGAGGAGAGGGCTTGCAGGATGCAACCACATGCAATATAAATACAGGGGTAGGAGAGCCCAGGGGCCCCTTCTGGAGAGACACCCTTCTCCATAGAGGCTGTGGATGTTGCACTTTACTCTGACCACTTTGTCCTGCCACCAGATCATCCAAAGGGAAAGCTGGGTCCCACCTCTGCTGTTCCTACAGGCAATCCCAGGGCTGAAACCTTGCTGGCGAGAGCTGCTGCTGCAGAAAACCATCTCAACTTGAAGCTCTTCAGAGAGGGCAGGGTGTAGTTACACCAATCAAGAAGTTCAAGGCAGAGGAGGGGGAACATGTTCCAGCTTTCAGTATAAACACAAGGAGCTCTACCCAGCCAAGCTGAAGATTTTTTGTCTCCTTTGTAGAGCTCGCAGAGGTGTTCCACATGGCGGAACAGAACAACAGGGTTGTTTAGCACCTCGGGCAAAGAGCAAGTGTTTATTAACTGAGAGAAAATATTCCTGCTCAGACATGGCCTAGCACGCACAGCTCTGATGAGAAGTCTCTCCAGCCATGTACATTAATCAGACTAAGCTCTTCCTTAAGACTAAAAGAAGCATCTGCCTCACATTTTCATCATAGCTTTTACTCTAATTTTTTTTTTTTAATTATATACAAGTTTTTCCATTTCAGCTTCAATAAATCCATCCAGCAATTTTCTGGGTACATCATGGATTCAAAATAAAAAGGGTCTGTTCAAAAAGTGTCCTTAAAATCTCATACGTAAACCTCCATCCCTTCTTCCATCTCTTGAGAGACTTGAAAATACACTAATTTATTTTAAATGCTTCAAGAAAACACGTATGTTAAACAAATCTGAGATGAGTTTAACATCCCAGAGCTTTAGCAATGTGCAGGTAAAGTAGAATGGATGTTAAGTGTCTATGTGCAAAAGGAGCAGAGATTTCAGGAGCAGAATCTGTTGCAGAAACATTTAATCTTAAAACTGAGTACAGAAACTGTTAAAATATTCTTCTGAAGTGAACAGTCAAAGCTGCATTTTCCATTGGTATCACGACCACAGCACACACACACACAGTTTCACAGTGAAAATAATCTAAATTTCTTTCCCAAGCAATATCCCTTATTTGTACTTCCTGTCTACAGATTGCAATGTCCCTCCCACATGGGTTGAGTGCAACCACTGAATTTGGATGAGTAATGACCAGCTGGGCTGAAATGTCTCCAGTAAAATGTTCCTCCACCACAAAGTATGAAACCTTTTTTGTTTTCTGGCTTTTAGTTCAGACTACAAAGCCTACAGATTTGAGAAACCACCCTATGTTTAAGCCAAAGGTTTGATCTACAGAAAGTTCATGCTTGCTTGGTAATGCAAACAGAGCACACTATCACCTGGAAGGGACTAAATCAGAAACAGGGTGACATGAATGAACAACACACCCCAAAAAAAACACCCCAGCTGGAACACAAAACACAATAAATTACCTGTACAAAAGAGGAATCAGCATTCCTCTCAGTAACACTCTAGGTCCTAATTATATATAATGATCTTGCCAGGTAGCAAGTTACCCACCAGCCCTGCCACCTCAGGACAAGAGGACAGATACTCCTACCACAACATGCAGGTTTTCCTGAGAAAAGCAGGAAAAGCCAGTAACTACCTCAGGCAACTTAAATCTGTGTCCTTCGTTTTTCCTATTCTATAAAAATAGGTTACAGTTTACAAAAAAGATAGGAGTTTTCTTCACAAGCAGTCTTTGAGGGAGTCTGTGACCCCAGGGCAGACATTCTGAAAACCCTAAAGATAACTCCTAAATAGAAAAGCAGTGCTACTGTGAAACATATCTAACAGCACCCCTATTCTACACCAGCTGACCATGGGACAGCATTTTAAAATCCAAACATCAAAGAGATCCTCCTCTCCAAAACACCTCGCTCTCCCAAGTAATAAGGGATGAGACAACACAAGCAGAACACGTATCTTTCCTCCCCTAGCCAGGGTCTAGGCAATGCATCTCTGAATGTGCTCCATGGAATGGATTCCATGGACTGCAATGCTGGCCATGGGCATTTTACTGTATGCGGGCAAGCACCAATCTAAAATGTGGGAAGGGACCCAGAAATCTCTCCCAAAAGACAAATGCATGGAATTCAACCATGTTATCTATAAGAATTTGGAGACTTCCCAATAACAGGTTAGGACAGCCTTGACATATCTGATGCTTCAGCAAGAGCCCTGTGGGAATGACTCACACCAGCCTGTGCAGCTGGCAAGCATTCAGCTTCCACACAGAAGATCAGGAGAGTCCCAAGAACTCAGTGGGACAGTGAGGAATGATTAACAGCTTCAAAATCAGAACAATTTTCTCTTTTACAAGAGTGGGAGAGGAGACCTATAATGGTCAAGCAGCCAAAATAAATTTGCAACTGTCCTGTAGCTCTCCAGTTGTAACCTGCCTCTCTCCTGGAAGAAGTGAAGCACCTTAAATCCTATCCTCATGGGATGCATGGCATCCTACATGCTTTCCAACCTGCTAGCAAACACAGTTCCGTGCATCAGTGAGATTAGCAAACGACTTTTCCACCAAACGAAGGCTGCAAACATGAGTCATAAGATGACAGGATCAAGAAGTTCCTCCATGCTACTCACTCCCCAGAAATTTATATAAAAGCAGGTTCTCTACAACATCCTCTGCCTAATCTCAGTTCAGCTCTAAATGTTCTACTACCTATAAAATAATTTCTGGTATTAAATTGCTATGGGGAAGGGGGTTGTTTTGTATCACTACATGTTTATATCACTGCAAGTTTGAAAGCAGATTAATCAACCTTCTCAAATTTGCCTTGGGAAAACAATCGTTCTCTCCCATTTTTTATTGATGACATTTATTTATTTATTTATTTAACATTTCATTACAGCCCAAGACCTAGATTTTTAACCCAGTCCCTAACCAAATCAACATACCTTCTCTTTAGGAAAGTGAAAAGTAAAGATGCCTTTCAGCTGAAAAAGCAGTAAGATCCACCTTCACATTAGTGACTCCTCCCTCAGCTCTCCACTCTCTGTTTGTACAGCAGGATCAAATCAGGCTAACAGGTTGCACCAGGGTCGCTACCAACCTTATCTTCAGTTAGTAATCCCACATATCTTTAAGAGGCAGGAACAACTTTGGAGAGTGTAATTGTGAACAGCCCATGAGCTTAAGTGAGCCAGCTCTGGCATGGGCCTTTCAATTCATTGCACTTCTACCTGGGAGGTATAGAAAAACATATCCTTTTTCTCAGCTCCATGGAGTTCTAAGTGAATTTCAGCAGAGATGCAACTGCACAGGAAGCATCTGTTTTCCCCTCAGTGAGTGGTAGGGCTGCAAATCAACATTTTATATGCTGCTCCTACTTATTTAATCTAGCAGTTCACATGTTTTCAAGAAAAAAGAGTACAGCTGGATTAAAAAAAAGAAAAAAAGTAGGCTGCGAATTTTTTTCCCCCTCACACAAATATGTACAAAGTCCTTGGATGTTCCCATAATTTTCTGGCCTTGTCTTTAAAGACATTAATATGCTTAAATACCTGGGAATTAGGTTTCAATTACCAGGATCCCCCAGAGGTGTTTTTACTTTTTCTTCTTCATTATGCAAAGAACACGAAGAAAGATCAAGTTTTTTATGAGCCCACCCACAAAGGCTTCAAATATGCTGACTCTTAAAACAAATTTGGAAAGGAGAACCTAGTCTTGGTGAATGTGTTTTAATGTTTTAAAAAAAAAAAATTTAGAAAGAAAATCATGAAAGGCATCCTTTCACTCTGACAGAACAATCACAGGATAGGAATGAAAATAATGTGACTTCCCAGTTTCCCCAAAACATCATTCCGTTTAATTTCATCACCTACAAGGGTGCAGAGCCAATTTAACTATTTCTGCTGCCCTCTTTCTCAAAAAGAAAAATGTGGAAAAGAGATTGGGCACCTTCACTTTCATCCTGTTCTCCAGGCAGAAACAACACTAGCCACCACTCACTACACATCCCCAGTGTTGAAATGACTGAGCTGGTTACCAGAATAATAATGCAAAAAAATCAACAGGTGTAGACCCATAAGAGGCAGTTAATGCAATTATTAATAAATACAGCCATTTAGTGAAACCATCCACTTACTTTGTTTACGCCCTAGAAATTTTAGGCCTCCTTGGAAATTATCTTTCATCCTCTGGGAATGGAGTCTTATGGTTGGCTTCAAAGATGCTGGCAAAAAGCATGCAGACCTTTTGTTTAATTGCCCTCTTTTGAAGCGGAATATTAAGTCAGGTTAGACTGAGTATGAAAGGGAGAAACCATACCAGAGTTGATGGGAATGAAAGACAGTAGTACAAACCCTATGTACCCCCTTCTCCTCAGCTTTAATGGTATTAAAGAAAGCATACTTTCCCATCCAGACTCTGAAAAATGCTCCAGCAAGAAAAGGGGGAAAAAAAAAAAGAGAATGCTTTGGATGGAAATAGCACTATACTTCCCTGAGTAAATTTTACATAATTTTACTTTTAGCATACAACAACATCCACAGATTGTGTATCTAAAGCTGTAAGTCTCAGAAGTACTGGTGCTGGAACAGCTCCACTTGTCAGGAAGTATCTGATACTAAATTAGACCAAGGCTGCCTAATAAAAACCCCATTGGTAATGTTTTTAAAGAATAAGGGTTTCTATGCAGCAGATGTGTGAAAATAAGAATAGGCATATATTTCCATGGATACATGTAAGTAAATACATACAGAAATGCACAAGCAACCACACCTCTGTGGACACTAAGGGTTGGTTTGCCCCCAGGACTTAGGACTTTTCCAGCATGTTACAATTTAGTATTTGCATTTGTCAAAAAGAAACTGCCAAAGTGAATAGCTTGAGCTGTTTTCATTTGCTGATACAAGTTGTTACACAAACAAAAGAGAACAACTACTCAGGACCTATGGACGCGCAGTGAACAGCTTTGCTCTTGACAAAGAAAACTTTACAGGGGAAGAAAAATGGTCTCTTCTCCTTCACCTGTAACAGCAAAATTTTCCACTCTTTTTACTGACATTCAGGGCATTGCTTCCTTAAAGATTCCCGAGTTTAAATGAAACCACTGCACTGGTTTTATCCAGTTAAGTAAGTAATCATAGATGCTACAAGCAATAAACCTCTAGAGTGCAAGGAGGTGGGTTGCTCAGTCACCTCTGTCAAGTGCTCTGAAACTCCTCTTTAAAACATTGGTGCTGGATTTTTATTTAGTATTTGAAGTAATTATTTTCCTTTCTCTTGTAAAGTCTTAGCTTCAAGTAAGTTACAGCACACTGGGTTCCAATGAGGCGAGAGGCAAAACCCTGTCCTTTGGCCCTGGGAAGTACATGTCATTCCCATGCAGGAGATAAATTGTGGTCCTAAAAGGGATGTGCAGCCTGGATTTAGACAGTTGATAATGAGTCATTGCAAATAGTATACAGTGAAAAACAGAGGCCATGTGGATCCAAACCACTGCGTGCACGTAAGACAAATGTTTTCATGGGCAAATACAGAAATGCACGCTCTTCCCTGCCACAGCAGACAGGGAATTCTCCAGGCAGGCATAGATCCATACAGTACTGTAAATTACGGCCTGCTATATATGAAAAATGCTGATTTGGGGATTGTTCACTTTGTTATAATTTTCCAAGAGTAATATCCTTCAGGGAACAGCCAAGTTAATACAATGTTTCCACTCAAAAATTGGCAGCATGAGCACAGCCGATGGGGTGTATTTAATGAGACTTTGCCTGCTGATAAAATGTTATTGCAGAACGTGCAGGCTAAGGAGAGCCTCATATTTTCCATCCCAGATGAAATGCTAGCCTAGCAAAACCCAGTAACTAGCAATAGATCTCTGGACTTGTAATACAATGTATAGTCTTACTCTGTTTTAGACATGTTCTTCAATTCATAAGATTTTTCAGCCATCAGAAGCATACAGATGCCCTTTTGTCTGGTTTATTCTCAAAGGGAGAGGCTTGGGATCTGCCATGGATACGACTCATACCCGTTATTGTCACACTTGGCTCTGACGTGCTGCACAAAGGTTCATCTGCTCCATTTCAACCCATGTGTAACTTATAGATCTAATCACCTCCAACATGAGTATTTGCTCATCTTTTCTGAACCTACTCAGTATTTTCTCCATATTCCCTATTTTTGGCACAGGGAGTGAATAATTTGAAGTGAAATGTGAAACTACAGTAATGTACAAAACAAAATCTGGGATTGAGCAACTGAACTGAAAAAAATCCAAAGTGTCAAAAAGCCCCCGCTGCTCTGTTGTGAGCATGGCACGGAGATAACAGATGTGTGCAGCCCTGAAACCATCCTCTCTGCTCCTCTCCCTGCCCTATGCCTACAGCGCTCAGCACTCCTTTTGCATCCATCAGCTTGCATAAAGCTCACAAGCTGCTGAAGACTGAAACTCATGGAAACATAACACGGGTAAAACTCCATTTCACGCTACATCTCCATGATCAGCATCATGCACAGATTGAAGTTTCAACTTCTGCATCCGTCGCCAGATGACAGATCAGTGCCTGAACACTGAGGGCTCGAAAGAAGCCAAGTACCACAAGAGGCCCTTGGGCTGGGCGCGGGAGGTTGCACAAACACACACCAACAAATGTTACAGGTCTCCCCCAGGGAACTTGGGGGAGCGCTGAACAGGATGCGAATCGCTTGGAGTAACAGTTTTGCCCTAATTTGTAGAATATTGTTTTGCAGCATGACTGTTTTACATCCAGTATTGTGGAGAGGAGGAAAGAAACCTCCAAACACTGCCTTGAGATCACAGGCCAAGTGCTTGCTAGAGCTACTAACAAACAGTGCGTGTGTGTCAGCATGTGTGTGTAACTCCACAGCTCTTTTCTCCACCCCCATAAGCAGCACAGGGAATCTGCTAATGCTTAAATGGTGGGGAAGGTCAAAGATTTATTGTGGGAAAGCCAACAGTAATTTTGCCGCCTCTCTAGAATACTGCAAACAGCCAAATTGCACAGCTTAAGTAGAAAAATGAAATTTGTGCTTTAATTTCAGACTTTAAAGAAACTGTAGGTTTGCTGGTCAAAGAATCCACCACCCGAGGGTACAGCCCCACTGTATATTTCCATAAATTGAGGGCAGCAAGTTATTCCCTCATAAGCAGAGGGAATTCCTTCTACATAACATGACAACAAACTTTCCAAAAGCAAAACCTGAATGTCAGAAACCTCCTTGCAAACAGGCCTGCCGAAAGCCCCAAATCCCTGCCTTTCACAAGGATTTCTCCAACTTTCCTTGTGCCCCTCCACAAGAAGAGGTATGGAAACACTTTGGGGCAAGAGGCAGAAAGATCTTGTGGAAACACTGTGGAAAGCACTATGCTCAATCTGGAAACAGGATTTCCTTCAACACCATGAAGGATGAACTAAGAGAGGTTTGCTCTCTCCCCAAGTGCCCATTTGCTTTTGGTCACACACACGACTTTGGGGAACACCATGTGCTGCAACCATGAAGTGTCCCAAAGAGCAGACACAACCAAAGGCTTATTCAAAATGCACAGAGTGAGATTCTGAAAGATGTAATCTGACCTCCCCCAGGCTGGTCCCAGGCTCAGTCTTCACTTTCAGGAAAACATTTTTCCATGGAAGAAAGCTGCTAGCGGGAAGGACCCTCTGTGCTCAGGAGTGGCTGCATATTGCAACACCCTGGTTTGGCAGAGGAGGCTGCAGCGTCCCTGCAGCTGTCCTGGGTAGCAGCCAGGGGCTCTCGCCGAAGGTGCTTCATCCCGTGTCCAAGTCTTTTATGAGTCCCAGACTTGCACAAGAGGACTGATGCCAAGTTCAGTATGTTCTTGGTTTTACCAGCTGCCTTTTTAAATTAAATTATTCCAATTCATAATGGGACGAGAAACTGTGAATAACAAGGTGCAAAAGCTTCACTTGATTTTGTTCATGTTCCTCGATGTTTAGCTGGGGATGTTCACTCCACAGCCCAAGGCTTCAGTCAGTGCCTGTGGCTGATGCAGACTTTTCTCTGGTAGGAGAAGGAGGCTAAAAGCATCAAAGTGTCAATCCCATGTAAAAAGCATGGAGCATCTATCCTGTCCTATGTTAAAGTAATGCTAAGTGACATAAAAAGTGGGCATCTCTATGTACTTCATCCCAAAGCTTCCAGCAATTTGTTCCATTACCAAACCTCAAACCATTTATATTTTCAAGCAGTTGCATTTTAGACCTGCACTGCTTTTTCATTCATCACAGATATGCAGAAATAGGTACTGTGCAATTTTTGCTATCTCCACATTTCAGCACACTATGGAAAAACATGGGGCAACACTCAGTGTCAAGGCCTCCCCAACTTTACTTTTCAGACCTCACCACAAGTAGACATGCTGGTGACTGGGCTCATCAATGAAAATTTTCACTGGGGCTATGAAGGGCCCCAGGCCTGAGGGATGTTCCCTTGCATCATATAAATTTCTCATCCAACTGGTAACTTCTTGCCATGATGATCACAAAAGCAGATTAACAAACATCACATTCCAGAAGAAATCCTGAGGTTGCTACATGAACCAGCTGGGTTTGGATGGCACGTGCCCTGTCCAAACAGCTCGATCCTCACCAGTGAGGGTAAATGGAGCGAGCAAACCAGGCCAGTAGTTGAAACGTTTTCTAAAAATGACTGAAAAGAAAATAAAGAAATTCAATTGCTGGCCTGACACAGTACCATCAATACATGACAAAAAGCAAGCACTTGGTTTCAAAGGGGTCATTAAGCCTTAAACTATCCACTTAACAGGAACGCCAGTAGCAATACTGGTCAAGTCAATGTTTGTGCATGATTACACTTCAAATTTAAACGTGAAGCTGTTGTACACAACAGGATCTGTAGAGGCTTGTTTCTCTTTCTAATGGATTTAAATTGCCATTAAAATGGAGCCCAGGACAAAGGTACAAAACATGCTTGAAGAACAAACATGCATTTTCAAAACACCATGAAGTTATCAAGGGCATTTTGTGTTGCCTGTCCCATGCACATAAGTTAAAAGAAAATATTCAATTAAAAATAACTAAAAATTTGGGGAAGGAGCACCTTGTGAATCAGATCATAGAATGGACAGACATCATATGGTGCTCCTCTCCACTCATTCCAGCTATAAGATGCTTTTCCTTCCTATGAAGTTTTGTTCAGAGGCACAAATCAGCCCTGAGAATGCTCAGTCAACTGAAATCTTATGGTGAGGGCAACAGGTGAGTGGTTGGGAAAAGGAATACACCTATCCCACCTCAAGAGAAAATAAAGCAAACACAACATGACCAAGACTGGCATCAGGTTCTCTGGCCAAGGAGAAGTGTCCAACCCTCTTTTTCACGGCTCAGTCTGGCCAGTTTGCAAGTATCCTTGTGATACAGTAGTTAAGTGCCGAAGCTGTGCAGCACCTTTTGCAGGCCTCCCAGATATTACAGGGCTAGTTTTACCTTATAAAGGCCTTTTGTCTTTAGAAATCATGTTAGATCTGCAAAGCAGCTGTTGTCCTGAGATTTTGCCAATGGACCAAACTCTCTTTCAATGGAAATAAGTTATGCACCCCTTAGACCTCTACGGTATCAAAGGCTATAAACAAATAAAGAAAGAATGGACATGTAAATATCCCACCCTGGCACGCTGCAGAAAGTAGTGTCACTAAAAAAACACCCAGAACCCAGCCAAAAAACAGTAACAGAAAGCAAACACCCAAACCAGAATTCACTATGCCATGTAGGTGCCTCATAAATATCCTCTTTAAGTCTTTACCCGCAGTTAAATTTGGATTGCAGCAAAAAAACTCATTTGTATTCAGCCAAAGGATTGCTGCTAATGCCGCAGAAAAACACAGTGCAGATTAATTCTCAATATTAATGAAAGCAGAATATCCTTAAGCTGTGAACTAATAAATATGAAGTCATGGCCAATGACAGTTTGTAGACAATATATAGTTCAAAGCTTTAAAAGTTTCTTTTTTTTTTTTTTTATCCCTTGTTTTCTATTGGTCCACAACTTAGAAACCCTGATAGACTTCATGAGAAAGTGTCATGGACAGACAAATTAATGGGACCTTAAGGAAGCTGTTACACAGCCCTCACCCAGAGAAGTTTTAACTGGGTGAATCATGCCTAACCCAAACACAACCTCCCAGCTTATCGAGGAGGCTCCAACCCCTGCAGACGCCAAGCTGGGGCCAAAGAGCAAAGGTGCAGAGCTGGGCCATCATGCCAAGGCTGTGAGCAGTGCCAGGAGCCAAGGGGCAGGCAGAGCCTTTCCCCCCCGGCGTGCCGGGACAGGGGCTCACACAGGGGCATCACCCGCCCAGCGGCAGCCCCAGCGCAGCGTTTGGAGCTCCAGGATGCCCACACGCTCCTTGCAAAGTCAGAGACAATTAGTAACGGGTACATGTCCCCAAACCAGTGCATTTTGTGGCAGTTTCCAAACATGCACACACAAACATAAAGACCCCAGCACTTACACATTGCTGTGCCTTCACTCATTTGTTTCAGATCTAAGAAAATGAAGTCTCTTTAGTACACACACCTTGTATTCCAGCATATAATTCTTGACAACGCAAAATTACTTGGGGTTGGGGTGGGGTGGGGCTTAGACCATATCAAATCTATACAACAGTGCAGACAATTATAATACACAGATCCTGATTTTATAATCCTCTTTTGACTATCTCATGGGAAATCCATTATTCTGATCCCTATGCAGTCAAGCCAAACCCACTCATGCCAAATCAAAACCAAAGGTCTCCCCTAAATCCAGAGCTTGCTAAGGATTTGATACTTGAAATCAGGTAATTTTAGCTCCTCTTTGATGTGTCTTTTTCTTGGGCTTACTTCTTCCAGCACTTATTCTGAGACACTAAGCCAAAATCCCCTGCTTTATCTGCAACAGATTATGATTTCCATGCAAAATTCCTTACTGCAGTTACAGTGGCCTGAAATAAATACCCCAAACAACAAAAAGTAATTGGCAGACTATGGCACAGGACTTATCTACAATGAATCATAAAGGACAAACTTTTTTTTTTTTTCAAACAAGTCCTTTACACCTGACGGCCCAGACTGGGAGCAAACCTGAAAGACTTGCATTCCTGCTTTTGAGCATTACTTTTCCTGACTGTAGACCCAGGTCTGGTTTCAGACCTGAGCACAGTACCTCAGCATTTCAGCAGGGCTGCAGAAGATTTACCTATGGGTAGAATGTGACCTTATGTTTTCATATCACAGTGCTGCAGATACTTACACTGTCCCCTTGTCATACCTGTGCATGTAAAAGTACTGTTAGCTTTAGATAACTGCTGCCTGCTGCACAGGTAAATGTTTGCTATCCCTTCCTATAAATGAAAATAATGCTAACAAACTTGCCTGGCTTTCAGAAGCCTCTGGTGTTTAACTTAGTCCACAGCTAAAGCAAACTCTCTCTCTTTAGCATATCATGTTGTATACAACCAGGAAACACAACAAGGAAACACATGCATTTTAAACTGGGAGTGCTAAGCATTATAATAAATCTGGTGCAATGAAATATGGAGTCCATGAAACATTGGGAAGCTTACTCTCCCTGACATCAGTCACCCACTTTCACTTTGTGCACAGGCCGTGAGTTATGGACAAAACATCGTTTTCAGGTATCAACCCTACCTACCACCACACCCTTTAGGCAAGGCCCTGAACTTCATGTACTGAAATAATGCCACTGCCTCTAATTTTAAAATACAAAACAGACTGTACCCTCAATATCTCTGTGAGCAGACAAACAGATAAGTTTCCTACCTGGTTAAACTACTAGGAACGGTGAACCCAGTTCCTCTGCCCCTGGGAGCTCCTTTCAGATAAACAGTCATCAGACTTCTAAGCTTTTCTGCCTCTATGTCTCCAAAAGCATTTTTAATATGCATCTCAAGCAGCTTGTTAAAAACCTGCTAGTGCTGGAAAGCATTCCCAACATAACATCGAGGTTATCATCAGAAGTGAGTGATTAATTAGATATCAGGCAGACAGGCTGGATTTTTGAAGGTGGATGTATATTTCTGAGATAAATCACTGCCTGCATTCAATTTTTGCTGTAGCACATTTAAAGTACTACATACAAATAACAAATACATCATTAAAAACTCTGCTTTTGACCACAAACTGACTTCTTTTTGTTGTCTCAGGCAAATTGTCATACATGTTATGCATCTGAACACCCTCACTACACACCTGTTCATTTAATACAGTACTGGGAACATGCATGAGACACCTTTTATGCATTGGACCCCCCTGGTATGTGTGTACCAGAACTAAACTGAGTTTCTGAAGAAACTTCTTAGGGACCCTCTCAATCAGTTTTTCTTACTGTTTGGGCAGCACCACAAAGGTGCTGTTTCCAGTCCCAAGATACAGTCATCATTGCTGCCTTTAACTCAGTGAACTTCCAAGTGCTTTTGGCATTTGTTCAAACAAAACATACTGAGGCCGTAGGATGGTTATCAAGTATAAACCTGCTCCACCATCCTAAAGTGAGAGTGACAGTAAAGATAGTTACCAAGAGAGAGAATCCATGAGAAAGATCAAAATGGGGATTACAGAGAAGGAATATGACTTTAAGTACTGTGGATTATACTACAGTGAAGGTGTAAAAGGTAAAGGATCAGAAATCATCCCAAACTGATCTTTCCGTGTTTGACCCAGGCTAGGAAGGGAAAGCCGCCTTACAACCCCAGCATGGCTTTCATACATAACTTGTGAATTTTCAGAGGCATTTTAATGACAACCTAGAGCTTCACCAGGGCTTGTGTTCAGCCCTGAACATCCAGCTATAGTAGGCTCTTCTTACACCTCAGTGTCTTAAAAGGAAAACTCACATAGGTTTACACTACTAGGTTCAGACTAGCTTAAAACCTTTCCTAGTCTTTCCTAGGTCTCTTGTCTCCCCTAAAACAATTACATTTTATAGTACAGAAACTTTTACCATGTACTGCTCTAACATTTAATAGACAAGAAAACATACTTCTATACACACCCCTCAACACAGACTCCTTGCTATATCAAATACAGGTGATGCATAAATGTAATATGAAACCTTGTCCAAAATTCAAAACTACCCATAAATAAAAACTTCTGATACTTCCAGTTACTCATGACTTCCCTTTCAATCATTTTCAGTGGCTCATTGGAGAGAAATGCCAGGTATCTGCCCTCGCCAGTCACACCCCATGAAAGTGTCACCACTGGAATCTCTCAAAACCATCACTCCCTTTCACAATGCAATTTTTGTCACCTGTAAAACAAGACTCTTGAACCTGTACAAACTCTAGCCCTACACAGAACTCAGCTGATTTCAAAGGGACTGCACATAGATTTGAAAAAATGCATCTGTCAAAGAGCTTGCTGAATTCAATCTATTGCTATTTATTTCCATTAAGAACTTTTCCCAACTTCTGAACAAATTCATGATCTCCTTCCACTGTCGCATTCCTCAAGTGTTAAGTTCCTACTCTCACTTTAGCTACATGCACTTTAAAAAATCTGTTTAATGTACGTTTATAGGCGCTACATAGATGGGAGCTGCTTTAGTACCGGATGGCATAGCAGTTGCTGTGGTAACACCATTTTTTCTTAAATGATAAAGCAAGAGTGCCAGAGGCCTCTATATACTAAGAATTACGTATTAACATATCACCTCAGGCCTATAGTGAATAGTTCCCAGGAAAAGAGAGAGAGGTGTATGCTACACACACTCTCTCACGCGCGTTTCTTCGCAAGAGTTCCCATGTAAAAATTTTGGCTTCAACACATCCAGTGTGTGAGTGAAATGCCACTCAACTCCATCAAGTTCCTTCTAGCAAGTTTAGAGATATCTCATTTTTGCTAATCCATGAGACCACCACTTTGGCTGGCAGAAATCGATGCCTGAAGCCACAGTGCTTTACGCAGCCTGAAGAATTCACCCACACTAATCACATCCAAAAATACATCTAGAAACAATCTTTTCGGAAAAGAAAGTGGAAGGACAATTACCAGAATATCTACTTACTAGACTTGCCTTACCTAAGCAAAAGACTCATTGCAAGTTATAACATTGATACCATTAAATCTCGGGATGTGATTATCATCTTACCTTCGGTTTTGGAAGAATTACTTTTTGGCATAGTGTTCATACAATACAGTGGGGTATTCCATATCAGTTTTTCCCTTTAAACTAGATGAGAAGAATTTTCTTAGGCAAATAAAGTAATAAAAAAAACTTGAACCTGCAGTGGCAGGCAAAATATCCACAGACTTCAAAGGGATATGATGCCTAAGGTTTGCTGGATTGAGCCTGAAGAGAAAATGCATGTTCCTGCTGCAGTGTTACTGTAACTGAGAAGCAAGAGTTCCAGATTTTCTTCTCTCTCCTCCACCTCTCTGTAATTTTACTTTTTCCATAATCTTCCATGCATGTAGCTGCAGTACTTTTTTTTTTCAAAGTTGCACATTCTGAAGCTGGGGACCCAAATCATTTTGAGGCCCTCCTTGAATTCCACTTTACCACCCACTGCCAAGTACATCAGGAAGGTAGAGATGGAGCAAGCAAGTTTATTGAAATTCAGGATCATTAACATAAGAATTGTGTTTTTCTGGGGTAAAGCACTCCTGAAGCTGTATAGGTAGAGACTGGAGAATATATTCCCCCAAGATACTTTCCTACCTCTACCATCACCTTGTAAAGAAAATAAAGCAAATAAATATGGGTAAGCAATAACTCCAGGAGGGCAGAACTTGTGTCTATAAAGAACATTTCTGTTCCCCACCTTGCCAGAGTATAAAAGTGAAACTCCACCTACAGGCAGGTAATCCTGTAGGTGCAGCTCCTCCTTTCTATCCCATGCTGCAGAGGTGGAAAGTCCATGTTCAACTCTTCATTAAGCTTTGTATTAGCAATGTTTATGCACTGGATATGTTGAATATCACCAACAAAATATCAGTGCTGGAGCAATTCACTGCTTGACTAAACTAATGACATATTTTCCTGCTGTCCTCATTGCATTATCAGTGCAGTATTAACAGTGATGTTGCTTAATGCACTGTTAAATACCCTGTGCTATTTATTTTCTTGCAGAAGAACTTCCTTCTCTTCCCACTTTGGATTAAAGCCCATTTTGCATCACACTATGGCCAATAATTTATCTAACCAATCATGTGGAAGGGATGAGGGGAATAAAAAGGAGATAGGAAGATAGTAGCTGTGAAAACAATTTTAAAGGAACCATACATTGACACAGCTTGTAAGTTATAGACAAAATTTAAGTGCTTTTGCACTTCTTTTTTTAAATGGAGTATTAATGTGTATGAAAGTAATTAAGCCTTTTTAATATTCACTTTCTAATAACTGTAATGCCAAAAAACCCACAGTAAAAGCTAACAACATAGTAGAGATCTAGTAAACTTAAACTATTTTTTTGATTTTTATACAAACCCTGCATTGACATTGCATTTTTATGCTGATCTAATGAGCAACTGGCAGAGTGAGGCACATGAACCTCACAGGAACCCACACACAGGAACCTCAGATGTAAAGCCACCTTAGCCCAAGCCAGGTACGGGACTTCTGGGCAGCTACAGCAATTGTGGACCTGAGTCATTCATTTTTAGCTGACAGTATTTTTTTTTATTATTTATTATTAGAGTTATTACATCTTCAGAGTGAAAGCCTTATTTCATGAAATTACATAAACACCATTGATGGAAGCAATTTGTTCCAGGACCTGAAGACGTTCACTGACAATCTAGTGAAGGATGGAATTATTGTTGACAATTTTACAAAAGCTTTTATCAGACTTTATGGGCTATTAAGCCCAACAGTGCGATTACCAGTACGATATCATCTCTTTCAGTAGTACAGTGTTGGCCCACAACAATCCATTTTCTAATCCTCTCTATTATAATCAGTCTGTTTACTTAGAAGTCATATGTTTGCTATTTCTGAAATTATCTGAGTCTTTAAAACTGTACTTTAGTCCACAGATAGGATCCAATAGGTACCGTACTAAACAGGATAAAACAGCCCTTCTTTAAAATTCCAACAATCAACTCAGATCTTCTCTTCATAAATTGAAATACGAAACACAAATGTTAGCATACCTGCATTAAATTACATTATACAGACAATACAATAAAAAAGGTAGTATTTCTCTCCAGAACATCAAATGATTCAGTTCTTGACCCGAGTTTGTCACTGACACCCTTCCATGGCCTATGCTATCAGGAATTAATTTGGCTCGTCATAACTAATGACCAGACAGAAATGAAATAGAGAAGGTGTTAATTAGCTATTTTTACTCTTAATTCACTGAATAACATGTGCTCATTGATGCAAACCAGACTGCTGCTGCTCAAATCAAGATGACCCTCATTTAGAAAAAGGGTCCGCTCCTCCTTTTTTACACATGCTAAGTCTTTCATGTGTCAGCGAGAATTATCCACACATACAGATGGGAGCATCTTACACACTGATGAACACAAAACTTCCTTGGTGCTGAATTAGTTCATCTACCATAGACAACTGTGATAAACTGATGCTGCCTAGGGGATCTGCCTCATTAAGGAGGGAAAGAGAGAACAAGAGCAGATCTGAAATAATAAAATCATTAACAAGAGCACCTTGAAGAGCTTATTAGGTTGGAAACAGACTGACAATACCATTGTTCAACACTTAATTAATTACTTTTTGAAGACCAGATGGAAATAAGAGAGCATCTCAGTTGTCATCCTTTCAAATTCAAAACAAAAAGACAAATATCAAACTGATCCATTAACTGGAGATGTAGCCTAAAACAGATGTTTCAAGAAATAATGAGATCCTACCAGATAACTGAAGATGCTCAAGTTTCGACTTCACTTCTTACTGCAGACTTCCTCACTGCAGGAGGTCAAATTAGGAGCTACAAATTACTTTAACACCAAATTAAAAATGCTGCAACTCAATTACTTATCCTTACAGTCAGGTGGAAGCTGAACACACAACATAAATTTGTCTTAGGTGCTTTCCCTTCCGGATCTGCTGTGAAATTCTTGTCACTGCTCCTACTCTCGAAGACTGAACTTCTGCTGTTAATTTTAGGGTAGTGATAATGGCATCAGTATCTATCCAGATGTTACAAACATGGCAATAAAGGTAAAGTGCGGAGCTGATACTACCTTGCAAAGCACCTCACTCAGTCTGCTGCACAGACATCAGCTCAATTCTCACACTGATCTTCCTCTGCTACAAGAGTGAAGCTTTTAAATAGAAGGCTGTGCTCTGTCCCTAACATGTTTGGGTACACAAGGACCAGCTAGAAGGGGCTTCTTTCATTAGAAAGCCAAACACCTAATTGTCCACTAGTACAGGCAATCAGTGCCCTGCTGGCCATCATGCCTCACTAAGGACAGTGTCAGCATTCTGATACCAGTCAAAATTCAAATATGGAACCTGAGGTGGGAAAAAAAACTCTCTTGCTGGGCATAATTCATCTTCTGTTCACATTACCACAGGTCTCCATTAGGAAAGACCCGAATCCGTACCTGAGGGAGGGGAGATGTGATTGTTACTACTGGCTTCCCAACAGCTTGGTTTTTAGGAGCGTTTGCTGAGCCAGACTAAGGGAGAGAGGTCACACTTCCACTGTTTCCCAACTCTCCTCAAATGCCAAGGGCCCCACATCCTACACACTGCTCTGTGGTGCAAAACCCATGTTCATGCGGAAACCTAACAGCTTCAATTACGGTCTAGCTGTGACAAATCAGCTTCCAGAGTCAGGATTTTGCCAACTAACATTTCTGCTTCCAAAAAAATTGGTTTGTTTTGTTCTGGTTTAATCGGTTTTTCACTTGGGGTTTTCTGTTTGTTTTTAATGGGAAAGAAAAAAAAAAAAAAAAAAGCATGTACTTGGTGCTGAAGTCTGAAGAGCCTGTAAAACAAATTTAATCCTGTTCAAGAATTGAGAATGTCAAAATTCCATTCATGAGAAATAGGCTGCAATAAAAATGGAGGAGAAAAACTACTCCACTTCTGTAACTTGGATTTTCACTAAAGGCCCTTATTATTCAGCAGTTTCCAAAACATCATGCCAACCAGTCACTCAGACTTGAGGATAACTCCCCCACATTTTTGTGGGGGAAGGTTTCCTTGTCTTCATGTGCCCAGTAGATGATCTGTGAACCTTCCGATTTAACACACGAGAAGCAAATTTGTCAAACAGTCATATATGGTCATATCACAGCTGTCCCTTCCCAATGATTAAAGGAAATGAAGAAGTTTTTATTTTTCTCCCAGATTCTAAAGTTTGTGCAAAATTCACTGCCAATGCCTTCAGGTAGGAGAACCTCTCCTACTTCCACTCTCAGAAGAAATAGTGATCACATCTGCAAAATGGCATTTTCATCTGGCACTGAAGATCTGACATCATGATTTTGAAAGTCTCTTTTATCAAATAGGCATCCATTGTCTCTAATGTACCTTTCATGCTACATTAACAAAAAAAGTTGCAAAGAAACATGAGAGCAACATTTTCTCCTGAACAGAGCAGATGATCACTTGGCCAGTAGGCCCCAAATCCTACCTATTCTCCATACCTCCTTCAACCAGAGCTATTTATTGCCTTTGATAGTCCAGGGTGTATTTTCTTAAATTAACATTGCTTTGTCCATGGTACACGTACGACACGTACGACAGAGTAGTAAAGTGACCATACATTTTTTAAAAAATGCATGGGATTTCTCAGTTTGATAATACAGCTACCTAAAATTAACCCAAACTACAAAATAACAACATCAGGAAGCAAAGAGCAAGAAGACATTTTCTTCCTTGTCTTCTACATTTAATTGCAATGCCCTCACCCCAAGCCCAAGAGCAAAAGTTGCAGGTGACCCATGAAACACCAGCACATAATCATGAACACATCTGAGAAAAGCAATTTTCTGCACCTCTGGTTATACACATCCATGGGAGTTGATGGCCAAGTAAGAAATAAAAGAAAGCTAGGACTGCAGCAACTGTAAATATTTAGGAAGCACCTGCTTGAGAATTGCCCACTACAGTTAACAGAAAATGGATGTGCCCCTGGCCAGGTGACTTCTTTTTCCCGTTAAGTATCTGTTTGTAGAAAATTCACAAGAAAATATAAGTGTAGAAGATACAGCACAACACCACCTGTGCAAAACAAATGTGCATCTCATTTTAATGTGAGCTCTGGTTAAGTGGCTTGTGTTGAAATGCTGCCTAGCATTCCAAGTGTAAACCAGCTTAATCATATCTATTGAAAACCACATAATAAATAACATGAAATATGCAGCATGCCATCCTAATTGCAGAGGTTGTCTCACTTACTAGAAGTCATTTATTTATTCAAATGACTTGAGCTACGTGATTCAATCTGAATCATGGGAACTAGTTACTGATTTGTGCAAACAGCCTCTTACTTCTTTGCTAAAGGCATTGTTGAAATAACTGACCCAACTGCTAAAACAAGCTTCTTCCTTGAACCCTGCGCCTCCTGCTTTAGTTTTACCTCCTGAGTGAACTTCAGAAAACATCATTGTTCTACAAAAACATTGTGAACTTAATTAAAAATAAGAAAAAAAATTTCCAATATAATTAATTAATAATACAATGGAAAAATTGGTATTTTCAAGATTAAATAATTCCTTAGTAATAGGGAACTGCATGTGCAGCCATAACTTTACTTTGCAGAATTGAAATATAAAGCTCTCAAGAAGAAACATCTACTGCCTCAGATGTGAATCAAACTCAACTTTCAGAATTACACATATGTCTCAGATCTTAATGGGGGAGGGGGAGTGAATACATATCCCCAGACAGAAGAAGTTACAATTTTATTTTTTTTTTTGGTTGGTTTGTTTTAGGGTTTGGTTTGTTTTGGTTTTTTTAAGTTAGGACTTGCAAATGTGAAAATTGCCATCATAACTATGCTGCAGCTACATAGAAAGCATAATTTAGGAAACAGTTCAGACTTTACATCTGCTTGCACCCAACCTTGATTTGCAGCTACTGTCTCACACTGCTGTTATTTCAGGAGGTGCTGGGGCTTCCCCAGGGCGGTGGAACAAGGGGCCAGGCATGCTGAGCCCTACCACAGGCAGGGAGTGAGCACGCCTCAGCGCCAGGAGCCAAGCCAGATGCATGCCACCACAGGTCACCTCATCCCAGGCTCTGGCCAGCCTCCATCAAGGGACATGTCCCCAGGGAAGGGTGCTCAGAAGGGCCTTCAGGAAAGGGAAGGAATGATGGTCCGCATGAGATATTTTTTCAAAGCTTGCAAATAGGCCCCAAGTAGGATGTTGGTTACCTTCAGTTCCAGGCAGTGTTTATCATCGGCTTGGGCATGGGGTGTGTTGGGGGTTAGGTGGTTTGTTTTTTTTTTTAGTTCTGGCTTCCCTGTGGAATTTTTACCCATCAGTTTCGGGGGAGGGGGGGGGGGGGACCTAACTGTGGGTATTTGGTGGGTGCTTGAGAGAGAAGACAAAGAGTTCGGCCGGGCCCAGGGGGGAAGGGGGTAGGAAAAAAGGAGGGTGGGGACAGTTTGATGGGCTTTCTTCAGCTTCAGAGGACACTTTGGGCGAGGAGCTGTTGCCCAGACGGAGCTGCTGCTTCTTCTCCTTCTCCCCTCTTTGTTGGTGGCCTCGCACCCTCTGTCCTGCTGGGACGTGTGGCAGTGCCAGGCACCGCCACGGAGCTGCTGATTCACCTCATCCACCAGCCCAGGATCTCAGCTCATCCCTGCTGTTCCAGCCGACTGTTTCCTCAGAGCCCTGCAGGAGCACCGGGACTGACTGCCCGAGGGGTTTGTGAAAACAAAGCCTCTCCTCCATCCTGTCTCAGCCGAGAAAGCTGTCACAGGGTCCCTGTTTCTGTGTTCTTGCTAATGCTGTAGTTATCATTGTTTGTTTGCCTGGTTATACTAGTAAAGAACTGTTATTCCTATCCCCAGATCTCTGCCTGAAAGCCCCCTGATTTCAGAATTATAATAATTCGGAGGGAGGGGTCTACATTCTTTCATCCCAAGGGAGGCTCCTGCCCTCCCTAGCAGACACCTGTCTTCTAGAACCAAGAGAGGGTGAGAGGCCAAAATACTAGCAGGCAACTCCATCAGTGGCCAGATGTGTTGCCTCAGGCAAGCATTCAAAGTGTCTGTGGCTTCGATCCCTTGAATCACGATAGGTAAAACAATACTTTTCCCTATCTAGGAAAAATGTTGTGTGAGCTCGAAGTGCCCCAGTGCCAAGACTGGCTGATTTCCAGGGTTTTCCTGGTTATCTTCATATTTACTGTAGAATCTGGGGATGGGAAGGCAGGGAGGTATTATGCCACCATGTTCTGATTACCAAATATACAAACCCCGTTCCCACAAAGTGATAATTTTCTTCTTGTAAAAGCCAGAGCTAAAATACTACTATCCTGTCATCAAGACAGCTGGCTTATATCCTCTTCTTCTTCCTTCCACCTCTTACCCAGAAAACATCCTGTCGGCTTCCCTGCCGACTCATTCAACCCTACTGATCTCTGCACCCAGGAAGGAGCCATCTACCTTGGCAGAGAGGTTCTGGCATGACTGCCTTTGCTAGTCCTGAATATTTACAGTTTTCCAGTTTGGGATGGAGGGGGCTGGCAAACCCCCCACTTTTCCAGTGGAGGATACTCCCGGGGAGGCTACCCACCTTTCACACAGCACCTTTGCAAGGTAAAGCAACCAGAGAGAGGTAACCGCTAGACAGGAAGGCTTTTAACCCACACAGAAGCGTTGCTGGCCCTTGGGGCATTGCTACTGCTCGGCAGTGTCACCCTGCCTGCTCAGAGCCCCGGCCCGCCTGCTCCTGCACCTCCAGCAACGAGCCTGCAAGCCTTGGGCTCCTCCTCTGGAGCTCACCGATGTGCGCTGAAAACACCCAGCACGCTGATGCCAGGGAGGTAATGGATACCAAGCTTCCTTTAATTTAAACATACTTATTTACCCCTATTTCATTATTTTTACTATTTCATTATTTCAATTTATGAAAATAGAAAAAAGTGATCACAAGCATTTTGGACTTCATTTAACTCAGTGTTCACAGAGATCAGAGCAGAACTATTAATGTGTATACAAATGACAGTTTACCTCACTCCCAAAACCTTATTTTTCTGAGCCAAGCTCCGCAAACATGCCTTGGCCAAAAAAACTAAGTGGGAGGGAGGTATAAGAAAATCAAGTGGTATTCTGGTATTTTCAAAATAAACCTGCAAATTTTCATTTCAAACAACATTTCATTTAGCTTCTTACCCAACTTGAAAAGAAATCGTCTCAAGTCAAATTTGATCTTCCAGATTATATTAAAACAGGCCTTTTTTCTCGATGTTTTGTTGCTTTTTTTTTTTTTTCTCTTCACTTCACTAAAACCACCTCTGACATACTTGTTTCAGTATGACTGGAAATTTTTCTTTTTTTCTAGGTTTTTTTTCCCTCTTCACCCACTGAAACAAACAAAAGCCACCCGTGATTCAATGCACTCTGCAAGTAGAACATGCATGTGAACACGTAGATGTTTACTTTCATGTACGCAGATGTGCTGGGCAGACGAAGGAACGCTGGCAGAAGGAGAATCCCTGCATCTGCCTTGCATGGATCTGTCAACAGGCAAAACACACTTTGCACTGGAGCTTCCAAAGGAAAGCTCACACATCCCTATGGGATATATAAATCCAGCACGTCTCTCTCCTAACTATGCCTTCTGTTCGTTAAAAAATAATGTTAAAAAGGTGTGGTAGCACTTGCACTTGTTAGCTCAATGGCCAACCCACATTTCCCACATCTTTTCTCTCTGGTCATCAGAAAGATTTCCTGTTTAAACACACAATCTCACAGGTAGGTTTCTCATGTTTCTTCCTTTGAGCAACCCTCAATAACACTAAGCATACACAGCACAATACCCACACCTACACATTCCCCCTATAAGACAAACTACAAAGTCATGTCGCAGTTCCTAATAAATAACATCTTGCTTCAGCAGAAATAGACATTTATTTTACTCCAACTTCTCTGTGCAGAGGAGTACATTTTTTTTTCCACATTTCCTTTAAGAATGACTTCTTCTGCACATACTAATGCCAAATGTTCTGTAACTATTTCTGAAATTAAAAAAAAATACACTATTACTCAATACTGTTAGGTCAGCAGAATTCAGACATAAAAAAGGAAGCATTACAATTCTTTTTGCCATAGTTGGAAGGCAAGAAGTAACATAACCAGAATGGACTGAAACACCACTAAGTCTCATACTGTACCTACTAATAGTGCTCCTAGTAGTTCCTGGAAGAAGGGGCACAGGAGAAGGTCAAATCCTTATGTACCTAAAAGTATCAGTATGTACTGTATTCAGCTGAACAAGGACTGTCAAAGTTCACACAAAACATCAAGCAGCGGATTTCCACACTGTGTACCACTAACCCCTGGAAAAACGTAATTCACCTGAACACTTTCTAGCAACACCTACATAGACCCGTAGTGCAGGCTCTCCATGTCCTCATGCATTTCACAAGCTCTCTAGAGCCAAGAGTAGCAGAGGTTCTCAGGAACAGAGGATTTCTGATGTGTCACATCCAACACAGCTCTTATATCACCCTCATCACCAGAGGTGTGTGGCATTGCAGAAGCCTTGTTTGAAGGGTGCATCCCAGGGCCCCTCATTACTATCCCTGTTCCTCTGCCATAGAGCTCAGCATTACACAGCTCCTGGCCATGGTCTCTCTTACAGGTGCTCAGGACCCAGAGAGGCAAGTTCTGCACTTAGAGCAAGATGTGTTGCTCAAGCTGACCTCAAGGCAAGTGCGAGACAGGCAACTACCCCTGTCACTGCAGAAGCTCTGCTCGAGTGTTTATCGAAGGCTACACACCTTCTACAACTGCCACAAAGCAAATGCAGGAAGCAAAAAGTGAGAACGATCCTTCCACTGAGAAGCAAATAACAGCTCTGCTGCATTTCCTAAGAACTTTCTTTTGCTGATAAATCTAGTCATGTCCCAGCCAAGTTGAATGTGATTCTTGTGCCAGATGAGCCCTGACTGACAGAAATTAATTTTCCACTAGTAGATGTCCAAAGGAGAGCTGTACAGCAGAACAGAGGTTTGAGAAATTATAAAAACAATTAGAAGATGCCTAATGCAATTCACAGAATTCCAAAATGACAATTATTCTACCTAGCAAGTAATATTTTTACATAATTTGACCAGTCTAGATTTATAAAGTTTGGCAGCCAGGTCATCCCAGGAAGCGTTCCTAATATAGAACAGCCAGAAAATGCTTTTTTGAGTACAGCCAGTTCTGGCTCCCAAATAAAAGTTCTACAAGTCAAATTTGTGTTACACAAACCCTTTTGCAATACAGATCCAAGTCTAACATGAGATTTAACACAAGTTCTCATACCAGTAAATGCTGGTGTTTATAACGTTAAGATGCTGACACAAATTTTGAGTATCAGTTCTTTCTGGGATAATCCACTCACATGCAGAGTGTGACTGTACTCTCTGATGCACACATACTACTGAAACCTGGACTAGAGCAAGAGTTTGTAGTAACATCAACAGTTTCTGAATGCAAAACCATTCCATGAAGGTACTGTCATCCTCCCGAAAATGAAGTAAACCTTCCACCAGGCTTGTTTCTGAAGAGCAATTAAGCAAAGGCAGTTTGTGTTCAAGGAAGATAAGGACACTTTCTGAAGGAACTGGTTTGGCTAGTCAGCTATCTTGCTGCTAAAGCTAGCATAACCCAGTGATTTCAGTGATACATGGATACCTAAATGCAAAAGTCAGCCCTGAGGACCATAATGGCACTGTGCGACACTCCCCAAAAGTTTCTCTTTATAAATTAACAAATAAATTACAACGGACTACTCTGATTGTAAAGTCTCCAGGGCATTGATCTTGATTTCCTATTTATCTGCAAATCTCTTAATATACTCTTGATGCAAGAAATAACACATTCGTATTTAGTAGCACTTCAGCATCTAGTTTGCTCACCATACACACACACTTTGCTGAGAGGCCAATCTCCCTTGTAAAATTTTGCACAGTCACTATATTTTGCAGATTGCCTGAATTAAGGAGATGACTGCTAGCATTTTACCTTCCCTTCACTGATCTTAATGATGGTTTTTGGTTTTGTTCTTATGCATTCACACACTGACGCACTGGAGTAAAAACAGCTCTACACCCAACACTATTTATTTATTTCTATTATCTCACCAAGCTGAGCTGTATCAGTATCTAAGTTTCCATTTCTCTAACTGTATTTACCATCAAGACTGCACAGATTTATTTTAATTTACAAATCCAGGAATGTTTGGTCATTTATCAAGGAGAATAGAAAAAGTTGCATAGACAAGACCTCACATAATGAATACCTACACAAACATACTAGCTCCCATCCACATAGAAAATTCTACTTCTGTCAGTGGTAATACACAGGAATGAGAGAACAGTGTACCAGCTCAGCCAAACTGTGGATGTGTGGGCAGCCCCCTGCTCTTGGGACGCCCCCATAGCAGGCACAACTCACAGGCTTCTCCTGTCAGATCTCTGCTCCACAGAGCAGCAGCCAGGTTACACTGGAGTGCAGCTAAAAAGGCACTAGATGCTTGCATGTAGCTGGATCAAGCTCTGCACAATCCACAAAGACTCGTCTACTTGTACACATCTGCCACAAGTAAGCAGGGAATAATACACAGCACAGAAACTACAAGACAATGTAAAGGGCAGCAATACTCAATATAAATACACACAGAGCCCACACGTAAACACTGCACAGGATATTAGACAAAGGTTTTTCACTTCACATGGACCTGAATACTTCAATACCCTTAAAGAACTTAGTACTTTGTATAAGACTCCAAGTACAGAAAGCTACCACAGTCCACTCTGTCAGCTCCCAAGCAGCCCGGCACGCCTGTCCCGACATGGAGCAGCACACTCCCAACCCACAACAGCTGCAGCTACAGACCCAAACTAGAGATATAAAACCAATATATAGCAACAAAAAGCAATCTGCTGGACCGTAGCACTGTCGCCAAGCACTAGCACACGAAAAGGACATGGGTCAAATGCATCCAGCGTAAGTGGCATGCCAGCTATCACAGGTATTTATCTCAGGTACCACCAATTAGGCCTCCCAGGGTACATTAGTTGAAATCTGGATTAGTTCCACTGTGCTTAATGTGGGTCAACATCAGAGCAGGTAGATAGAGGCGGGTATTGATCCCTGAGATGAGAGTACTGCACTTTTGAGCAATGCTGTTTGGTCCTGGAGTATGTTCAATTAAGACTTTTTTTTTTTATCTTAATGAGCACAGTGTTATAACAAAATCAGTTTTCTCTCGTCCATCTTCAAGAAAATTAATTCTACAGTTTTGGGAGAAGACACAATTGTATTTAAATTTCCATTCAAACATTATGTTGATTGGATTTTATAGGCTGATTCTGATGTTCTCCTAACAGTTGCCTAGGTGTCTTTTCTTTTTTTCAGGCATCTCCTTTTGGTAATAGAACTAATCAGGCTGAAGTTTTAAGAAGTGTCATTTCACATGCGATTTGAACTTGCAGAAGTGTTGCATTTATTTACAATAGCAAGTTTTCTTTCAGCATTTCTCTGAATTGTGATGCTAGTTCTTATAATTTTAACAAGGAGGCAGTCCCCAACATACACTGATCCTCTATTACCTGCTGGACCTGTTGCTTGAAATCAGTATCTCACCATTCTCAGATGCTGCTTCATTTTGTGCCTATAAGTAATTTTCTTGCTTATCTTCAAGTGTGGGGAGAAACTAATGAAGTCGAATCAATTGATTAATGCTTTCTGAAGAAATGCTTCTGCCTTCATCTCTGCCACTGAGCCTCCAGCTCTTACCAGAGGAACAGTTGCTTGCTGCCACAACATCCTGAGAATAACCTCTACTGGATTTATCATGTAGCTTTTGATTATTTAGTAGTCCTCAAAGAACTAGCAACCTCCTAAGCTCATGAGACACAGAATTAAACATTATAAACAAGGTATTTCTCCTCACTCTTTCCATATTATATAGGACATGTGCACCTCAGACTGCATCTCAAAAGACAGGCAGAGCAGATGGGAGGCACTTTACTTCTCATCGGCTTCAAAGGGTGAGGAAAAATAAATAAATAAAAAGAAAACCGGGAGAGAAAAACTGCCCATGTTACATCAACAACAGGTATGAACTTGATTTCTGGAACAAGAGAATCTTTCCGCTTTTTAAAGGTTGTGCAACTAGTTCTTTTGGATGGGGTGTTCCTCACTTTCAGGGCGGCTTTACAGTCCACAGTCACGAAAGACTCTCAGCTGCTCTAAGCCATGCAGTCAGCCCTTCTAGAAAGTAATAGTTCTCCCGCTTTTTCTTTAAAAAGAATCAAAGGAAAAAGAAGAAAAACCAAACCACCCAAATCTGCATTTTTTCCTCTGGCTGGCAGATTTCCAAGATAAAGAGGACTGCTCTCCGGCTGGAACAGCAGCCGGGGCCTGCTCTCCAAACTCACAAAAGAGAACACCACACACAGAGAAAAAGCGACGGGTCTGACCGGCCAGAAACGTCTTCTCACCCTCTGAGACAGCTTCTCCAATAGAGCAGGAAAGCCCAAGCATCGGCGGCAGCCCCACGCCCGGCCCCACAGCCAGCCCTGCCGGGCTGTTCCCACGCACCGCCGGGACGGGACGGGAAAGGGACGGGAAAGGGACGGGACGGCGGCTCCTTCGCGCCGGGTCGGGCAGGGATAAATCGCTCCTCTTTCTGATAACTGGGGCACCGGAACGCACACGAAGTTTCCCTTCTTTTCAGCCACCCCTCCCCAGGTGTACACCTCTTTCTATTATTACTATGACTATTTCTGAACGGGACAAGCGGAGGTGGCCGGGTCAGAGCGGCAGCGGGTTACCGGAGCGCTGCTTTCCCGGGAACCCCGCGGCTTTTCCCCGCCGCCACCGTGCAGGGCTGCGCTGGGCTGAGCCGGGGAGCGCTCTCCGGGGAGCGACTGGGCAAGGTGGGAAGAAGAAAAAAAGAAACACTAAAGGAGAGAAGCACAACCGATGAGATGTGCCAAGGCTTATTCCCTTTTATTTCCTCCACCCCCACAAAAGAAAATAAGCCAAGAATCAGGAAGTCAGGGCTGCGTGGTCGCTGCTATAGGTTTGATTTTCTCCCCGTTTCTCCTCTCTCTCTGCTTTTGGGGTGAGTTTTTTTTTTGTTTTGATTTGTTGTTTGTTTGGTTTTTTTTCTTAGGGAAATAAGTATTTGGGACTTTCCCTCCGCCTCTCCCCACGGGAGGCCGCGGCACGCAGCCGCCCGCAGCCCCGGCTCCCTGGTCCCCCGGGACGCGGCCGGCAAAGGGCGGCGGGACCCCCGCGTCCCCCTTACCTTTCTTTCCCTCCACGGCGAGGCAGAGAGCGAGGCGCCCCAGCAGCAGCACCAGGACAGCGGCGCCGCGGGGCCCGGCGGCAGCGAGGGGGCTGCGGCCGCCCATGCTGCGGGACCGCCGCTCCCTCGCCGGAGTGCCTGGGGAGTCCTCGGGGGTCGGACGGGACGAGCGCACGGAGGATGCCGGGGAGTCGCTCCTGCTCTGCTCTGCTCTTCTCCCGCCGCAGCGATCAGCTCCTCTCCGGCGCTCTGCCCTGCGCGGCTCCGAGCAGCATGCTGGAGGGCGGCCGTCGAGGTCTGCGCGCACACGTGCGTGCCCCGCTGCGGGCGGGCTGCGGGCGGGCTGCTGCCTTCCTCCTCCTCCTCCTCCCAGCTCCGCTCCTCCTGCTGCAGGCGGCGGCGGGTGCACAAGGGCTTGCGGAGCGGCTGGAGCCGGCTGTGGGACGGGGTGCGCCCGGCTGCGCTCTCCACTCGGTCGCGGAGCGCAGGGGCTCCCTCTGGGGACGCCAAGGAGGAGGAGGATGGGGAGGGAGCAAGGAGGAGAGGGGAGGAGAAACCGGCAGAGCCTTCCCCGCCCAGGTGGAGAAGGGGCGGCACCCCACCTGTCCCGGAATATAGGGTAAGAGGAGGTGCGAGCGGGGACGAGATAGTTTAGCCGTTCCTCCTTGCTCGGAAGGGTGTGTACGTGTGGATTTTCTACTTCCCGGCAGTTTCTGGCCGGCAGCTGCCAAAGGCATGAGCGTGCATTTGCGCCACTGCTCGCAAAAAAAGCGGCGTGGCCTTAACGCAGCTTCTGCCTTTCGTGTCCCCGCCCGGGAGTGGCGGGGGGCAGAGGTTTTACGGCAGTGCGGCTGTTCCGGGGGGATTGCAGCAGAAGAGCTGTCCCGACCCGTCCCGTTCCTCTGTCCCGTCGCAGCGCCAGAGAGGGGAGTGCGGGAGAACTGAGGCGTTTTACTGGGAGCAGCATCTCCGGGGCTCTGGCCTCGTTTCTGCCCCCCGAAATGTGCGGAGCCCACTCGTCCTCTGTGGATAGTCCTGCTCTGGTTCTGGTCATTTTATTCCCAATACTTGTAAGGCCAAGTGTGTGCGTGGAATGAAACAGCGCACTTTAAACGCGTATTTAACACACGGATAACAAAATCCACGTCTGCCCGTACCGCTTCTATTCCCCTGCCACCGGCACTGAGAAAGTGCTCCTTGCTTCGCGTAACAAGTTACTTAATAAACACAAAACAGCACAAGTGTTCCTGAGGTGCTACAAGTACATCCAGAGACATAAAAGAGTACCTGTATGGTGCTCCTTTCCTCCACGAGGAAAATCCAATCTATTCAGTATTCATTATAATATTCCTGTGTTTTTTTAACAGGCTGTTTCTCTGGGAAGTGGGAGGAAGCACTGTCTTGTCCCTCAGGTGTGTAAATAGGACACAGACGTGCCACTTGTCTGGACTGGGGTTTCTCCGAGTAAATCATGATTCAACACTTCAAACTTGCTGAACGTTGGTGTAATTTCTTCATAAAGCTCTTGTGAGGGCTTAGGTTACACAGTCAATAGGATATGAAGACTTAAAACTGCTGTGATTAAGTGGGGACTCCAGAACTAAAGCAAATGATGGTGTCAGGTTTGGGAAATTCCGTGCTAAATGTCTGTGTCGGTCACAGGGCACTGGAACACAAAAGATTGCAAAACAGCCACTGAGTGTACCTTGACTTTTCTCTGTTATGCATGCTTCTCTGAGAGATGCATCACCCTTCTCCTACCACCCAAATTCCTCTGTAAAATCTTTTCTTTTTTTCTGATAATTTGACTAGCCACTGTCGTAACTAGGCAAAGAAAGCTACCATCCCATTTACACATCCTAGCTCAAAGCCCGATGCCTGACCAAGATGAGGTGCATTACAAGACAGCTTTCACATGCTGTAGATGACATTCTGGATCGATTATATATTGTAAACAATGTGACAGATGTATTTTGAAGTAAACTCAGACATTAACAACATCCGAGGAGTTCTATTCATATGATTGGTTTCATGGCTGTAACTGAGGGGAGAACCGGAGCTTGTACAATACAACATAAGTACAAATTTTATTCAAAGAATCTCACACAATGCTACTTCATAAACACTATGTGTATATAGTTCACTTTCATTTATTTAGACAAATAGGAGGATCTTTAAAGTGAGAGAGACCTAGGAAAAAGAGATCAGCTTCTACGGAGGGAAGATTTGCAAAGCATCCTCATCACACAGTGATTACAGCTTGCGTTATAATAAAGGAAATGCAATTAAGGCAACCAAAAAATGAACTTCAAATAAGTTCTGTAGGTAAATAATAAATAAAAATGTGCCCCTATACACGCACAGTGGGTATCAATCTACCACTGTAGAAGGCAATAGGGTTTTTAAAATCTATTAGAAGAAAGGATTCAAAGTGACAAATCAAAACCAAACATAGGAAAAAAACAAAACAAAACATTTTTGCATATGAATTCAGAGGAGAAATTGGTCCAAATCTTGTCCTAACATGCTGAAGAACAAATACTTGCTTTGCATAATTTTTGTGATTCTACCTGCTATAATGAGCAGGAACATTTCATACTTACTTCACCAACCTGCCTCCCTGCCCTCCCCAATCAAGTACTGCCCTTACATAAATGCACATAAATTCAATTGTTCGATCCTAACTAAACACCTCCTTCATTGCTTCATTTGAGGGTGAGCAAGGGGAGACTAGACAAATTCCCCTTTAAATTTTTTTTCCCACACTGCAGATATCCACTACTGGAGACTCTCATCTGCTGCTGGCAGTGCAATACTGCTGAAGGAGCTGCACAGCAAGCTGCCATAAATTCCAGCCTCCCACCTTTGGAGCACAAATGTGTTACTTTTGTAGCATTGTGCTCTGCTTGCCAAGGTCATGAGACATGTAAAGGAACTCTAAGACTGAAGTTTGAGAAGCTTACCACAGGCAGGAATTTCAGGCCTTTTTTACACAACTGAGCAATTTCTGAAATGGTTTGAATTCAAACATGACATATTCCCTAAACAGCTGGTCACATACCCAGTGATTGCCTTTGGTATAACTCCTTTGAAGCAAACATGAATTTTACTAAGAGCATGCAATATTCATGTTGCAAAATTTTATTAGTGGCTGCATGTGTGCATGGATCAAAGGTCATGGAACAAAGGCCAACCTCTAGATCACCAGTTTTTAAATTGATAGTTCATAGTGAAAATACTCAATGCAACATCTGTCTTCAGCTTTCTTTTAATTTGCTTGCTTTATAGTATGTGTATATATGTATATAAATATATATCTTGTCTTCTATATATTCAACATAAACATGCTGACCTATGAAGTGAAGATCATGTAGTCTGGTAGTTCTTCCACATGAAGATACTTCTGGATTGCAGAATCTGACTGCAGTTGCTCACCACCACTTGCCTGTCCCCCTGAGCTGGTTACTTTGCCACACATGGAGAGAAGTGACTCTAAGAGGATGAATAACTGATTTCCCTACCAGTGGAAAAAGCAGGATTAATTCTCCTATCTCTTCCACATTCCCTCAAAACAGAATAGAGTTTCAAAATCCTCTCAAGAATAAAAAAAATCCCTGCTGCTGGATCCTTTCTTGACATGAAAAAAACAGTGTTGCTTTTCATTATCCATCAAGAGTGGGTCAGCATTTGTCCCTCCCAAAAAATTATCAGCAACCATTCTTCAATGACAACGCTGCTCTTCTCTGCGAGTTGCAAAAGGGATTTTAATGGGCAGGACTTTTACTGTAAGAGAAGAAATTAATTAGAGATGAATTAGCAGAGTTTTACAATCTGGTTTGCTCAGATTTTGCATGATGTTTGAGATTGTCAGCTTTGTATTTTGCATTGTAGTTTGTATTCTATGACTCCTCACTCAGGTTTTAAAGCAAGGGCTGAGATAAAAATTCATGGAGCTTTATGGCACTTTGCATGTTGAAAATATTGCACACATTAACTAATTTATCTTTGCAAATCTCCTGTAAAGCAGGTTAGTAGCTATCATTTCCATTTTATAGATGTAAAATAATTTGCCTTGGGCGGAGTGTTAGTAGCAGAGCTAGGGTTATCACTCAAGAGCTCTATTTAAACCTTGGATCATGCTACTTCTAGAGAATGTCCTTGATGAAAATGGATGCATTTTTACACAGATTATCTTTCTCTTTGCTTTACACTGTTTACAGAATCACAGAATATGCTGAGTTGGAAGGAACTCATCAGGATCATTGAGTCCAACACCTGGCCTTGCACAGGACACCCCAAGAGTCACTCCATGTTCCCAAGAATATTGTCCAAACACTTACTGAATTCTGTCAGACTGGTGCTGTGACCACTTCCCTGGGGAGCCTGTTCCAGTGCCCAACCACCCTTTGGGGGATGAACCTTTTCCCAATATCCAACCTAAACCTTCCCTGATGCAACTCCAAGCCAGTCCCTCAGGTCCTGTCACTGGTCACCACAGAGAAGACATCAGTCTCTGCCCCTCCTCTTCTGTTCATGAGGAAGTAGTAACTGCAGTGAGGTCTATCCTCAGTCTTCTCCAGGCTGAACAGACCAAGTGACCTCAGCATCTCCTCCTATGGCTTCCTCTCAAGGTCTTTTACCATTCTTGTTGCTCTCCTTTGGGTGCTCTCTAATAGCTTTCTATCTTTCTTATATTGTGACACCCCAAACTGCACACAGTATTCAAGGTGAGGCCACCCCAGTGCAGAGCAGAGCAGGACAATTCCCTCCCTTGTCCAGCTGGCAGTGCTGTGCCTGATGCACCCCAGGACATGGGTGGCCCTCCTGTCTGTGCAGGCACTGCTGACTCACATTCAACTTTCTGTCAACCAGGACCCCCAGGTCCCTTTCTGTGGTGATGCTCTTCAGCATCTCATTCTCCTACCTGTCCATACATCCCAAGCTGCCCTATCCGAGGTGCAGAATCCAGAAGTGTGTTTGTTTGTTTGTTTGTATAACAGCACTTAAAAAGGATAACACCAATAAACACGAGTGTTGAAATTAAACCTAAATTATAATAAATCGCACAGTCAGTATTTCAACACATGACCAAGGTGTTATCTCAGGAGGGTTCCTACATGTTCTTTCTTTTTATTTTTTATATACATGTTAGATTTATCTATCATCTCAGTCACCAGTCACAGTTCACTGTGGTACTTTTCAGTGGAAATTCTCTGAAATCAGGAACAGACTTTTAAAATCATTTAACCTCTGTTAGGGATTCACAGCACTAGCTTATACATTAATGAAAGTAGGCAACAAAAAAAATCAGTTTAAAAATAAAACCTGTGTGGCTGTAGTGGTTTTTAGCATGCAAAGATTAATTGCACCCATTGGATGGGAGAAAGAGTGAACCATCTATTTTCTGTATTACAGCTTCTCTTTGAAAAGACTCACAATTTTTGTCCAGTGTAAAGCAGGGTAAAAAACTGGGTTTGTGCATTTTGATTAACATCTACAGTAATTACAAGAGAAAAAAGGTATGGCAAATTCTTTCAGTACTGAAGATAAACACAGAAATTGATAAGATAAACTGAACAACGTTATCAGGGTTTCATAGGAATAACTACACTGTATTGACAAAAGTATTATTCAGATTTACTCATGGTGTAGTTGTTCTTTCCCCTCTCGCAAATCTCTGCTGAGCTCCTGGGGAATGTGGTGCCTCCATTGCCAACTAGGAGATAATTTCAAAGGGTAGAATTCACTTCCTGCTTAAAACCGTCTGTCATTTTGTTGTAACTTCACGTAGAGACAACTGTGGCTTCTCACAAACTTTAACAAGTACCAAAACTAAGCATTTCTTCCCTCAGTAAGTTTTACAGTCCCTGAGGGTAAGGACAAAAGGACTATGATGGAATGAGGTATATTATATCCAAAATCTTTGTCATTAAACAGTACAATTTTCCTACATAAAAACAAGCTCCTGCCTCATTTCTGTACTTTGCTGAGGTGTCTTACACCCTGATACTAGTATGGTACTATATACCATACCTTCATTCAACCAGAAATGATAAAACTCTGTATCTTTGCAGCAAATACAGTTTGAGCAGGCTGTCAGTTAATGAGATATCAGTGGAAGTAGAGCTAACACAGAATCACAGAATGGGTCCGATTGGAAGGGACCACAGTGGGTCACTTGGTCCAGCCTCCCTGCTCAAGCAGGGTCATCCTAGAGCAAATGACACAGTATTGCATCCAGACTGTTCTTGAAAATTTCCAGTAAGGGAGACTCCATAACCTCTGGGCAATTGTGGCCCATCTGCTTGGTCATCTGTACAGTAAAGAAATTCTTCCTCATAATGCAGATGGAGTTTCCTGTGCATCCATGTTTATGCCCATTTCCTCTTGTCCTATTGCTTGGCACCACTGAGAAGAGCCTGGATCCATCCTCTTGACACCCTCCCTTCACATATATCCATGCGTTCATATGGTCCCCTCTCATGGACATGGTTCATGGACAGCTTTTTGTCCACCAGGATCCCCAGGGCCTTCTCCACAGAGCTCCATTCCAGCAGGTCAGCCCCCAGCCTGTGCTGGTGTCTGGTGACACTATCACAGCACGCTGTATTCAGGATGTGTGAGCAGTAATGTGAGTTGTCTGATAATGAACATTAATACTGCTAATTGCATTGCTCTCACTGTCTGTTCTGCACTTTATGCCCTTGCCCACCTAATTCCTGACCCACTGCATAGCCTGTCACAGCCCATGTATGTCCACAGTGACAAAGAGATGGGGACAACAAGGCACAAGCCCATGTAATGAACTTTTACTCAGGAAGAATAAAAGTGTCATGAAGCCAAGCTCAGGTGTGGTGGTTGGTTTGGATTGGTTGTGTTTATCCTGCACCTTCCCTTCCCTTCCCTTCCCTTCCCTTCCCTTCCCTTCCCTTCCCTTCCCTTCCCTTCCCTTCCCTTCCCTTCCCTTCCCTTCCCTTCCCTTCCCTTCCCTTCCCTTCCCTTCCCTTCCCTTCCCTTTTCCCACACCAAGTTCAATACCACGTGCAAATACTGCAAGTGGTTGCTCAAAATACTGTCTCCTTAGGTGTTTGTAGTGCTGAGAAAACTGGCACAGAGAGAGAGTGAGGAAAGCTGGTAGCCCTGGGTAAACTCACAAAGAATGAGAGTTGCATCAAGGGTGTGGCTAATGGGGGTTTCTTAAGATTCAGCCATCTCCTGCCGTTTGCATCCAAAGCGGACACAGACTGGAATATAAGACATTGCAACACTGTGATTCTTCTGGAAAACTACAGCAACCAGTCCTTACATAGGCTAGCAAATATAAAATAAGTCAGCCTTCCCTTATATCCACTCCTTGTTTTGTACTATTTGTACAAAACTAAACTAACTAAACTGACTTGTCTACATTAATTCCTGTATGTTACTCAAATTAAAACAGAGCTACACAGAGGCTGACTATACAAGTAACTGTACGGGGCCATTCTCCAGTGTGAAATGAATTGTTACAGAGTAAATTGTATCCATCAAGATGTTAAAGTCTCTCAGCCCACAGACTGATGTGATTGCATCCAGACTACCTATGAGGAGCACTCCTTGCCCACTGCTGCCTCTCAAACTGTATGTAGAAGAGTACTAGCCAGTCTAGCCTGGGACTGTTTGTATAAATGAATAATGCAGATGATCTAGCACAATGTGCAGGGAACACTCCCTGCAAAATTGACCAACATGAACATGGTCATAGCTATTTCCCAATATTTTGAAGTCAGCAGTTCTGTTCCTTACTCATCTCAGGGCACACTGATTCAATAACTAAAGTATCTGAGTAGGTAAATTTTCCTTCCTAGCCAAAGAAAAGAAGAGATGAGTAAGGAACAGTTCTTTTCTCCCAGCCCTGTTAGTAAGTACACTTATGTTTACAGACATTTCCTTGCTTCTTCCTTCTCTGTGATCCCAGAGATATGCCACTGAAATCATTACCTTGCATATGTTCCACAAGAAAACTAAGCAAATAACCAAAAGCCAATAGCAAAACTGTCACTGAAGAGAAGAGGAAAAGCATTTTTCTGTCATGTTCTTTGAGGTTTTGTCTCCCAAGGGTTTTAATGTTGAGTAGATGATCATTTTTATTTAAACCAAAACAAGTCACAATGCTTTATAAAAAATTCTATCATGTTTTGTTCAGCACTGCATAAGTAAATAATAAAGACATATATGGCAAAGTCTGGTCAATTCAATATGATTAATGTAACCTAAATCCCAGAGATGCTGCAACTGCACTGTAAAAAATGCCATGGGACATGGACAGGTGACCAGCTGACTTTTTTGCTTTGTCATAATTTTAACTTTCAAAATCTTTCTCAGGTAAAAGTTTTCTGCAGCATACTAGAGACCATCAACAAATGTGACTGAGCAGGAGAGCATGTTCTGGAAATCAGAGATGTGACAAAGTGCCTGACTTTCCAGCAACAGCATCTATCTTTTCTAATGAGGAGGAGCCAGTGCAAATGTCCCTGAGGAAGGCCTTTGTCGTGGTTTTGAACCAGTAATTAACAAAAAGGGGGAAAAAAGAATTATTTATTTCTTGCTGTGAGATATGGATTAAAATAAGAGCAAACTAGGCATAAAACTTAAAAGGAATAAAGAAGAGTTTATTGACAGACTACAAGAATAAGAACACCAGAATAAACTTTTAGAAAAAACCTTTTCATTTCTCACTGCTCACTATTCTTTTGTTCACATGACAACAGAGACAAAAACTGTATAATTTTGATGGTTTAAACAGTTCTAATTCTTTCTATAGTCTTTTCCTCAGTTTCTGTAGAGAAACAGAAGTTCCTTTCTGTTAATTTATGGAGTTTCTCACAAGAAAGCTATTTTGTTATAGTTTTCTGTCTCCTTGATATCAGCTGCTCAGAGCTGCTGCTATCAAAGCTCACTCCTCCCATTCCACATCACTCTGAAATGTGTTATGGGTCATAAGTTTGGGGATAGCATTTTTAAGGATAAGTTAGTCAAAGGCAAACAGTATTTTTTATCTGTTTCTATGCGCTTCACTAGAAAACAGTTTTCTCATTGCCTCTCAAGGCTCCAAATCTCCCAGCACTTCACTATACCACAATTACTCTGCTTTTTACTCAAATTCACACTTTGAACACTCTATTCCTCCCCATACTCTATTATGAATTAAAGGAGTTCCTTTCAGGACTTCATTGTCCATCTCCATAGTTTTAACAGAAAGATATTTCAGCTTAATTAAAGCATTTTCTTAATTCTCTACCTTTCTTGAAGTCTCTTTTCTTTCTTGCCACTAGTAGTTTATAAAGTCTCTTTTCATGTTGATCACTCTCCTTTTCTCTCTCTGGATGAAAAGATTAATCCGCAAGTCTCATCTGGATAAGAAAGAGTTAAAATCTTGCCCAAGCTTTTGTAGATGGTTCGTGATCTCTGCTGAACAGGAGCTGGAGCCGTCTGCGATGGAAAGTTCCTCATAGCTGCTTTAGAGCGTGGTCTCCGTCTCTGCTTGCAGCAGGCTTAGAGCTCTTTTCCTTCTTCACTCAGCAGTTTTCTAGTGAATGTAGTTACAGCAAACCCTGCAGCTGAACCAGAGATCGGGCCGGGCCCGGCCCAGCCCGACCTGGCTCGGGGCAAGCCTCATCTCCCGGCCGGGAGACGAGAGACGTGGTGGGCCCGGCCCGGCCCCCGCCCAGCCGCATGGCTTGGGCAAAGAACCGGAGGCCAGCCGGAGCTCCGCCACCCTTCACAGTCAAGAAGACAAAGAACCACCACAGACTTCTGGGTGTACACTTTAAGGTGGAGTTCACAAGTTGATTTTACTTTTCAATGGCTAAAACTGCTGTCAATTCTCAGCAATGACCGATAATTGGTCAGGAGAAAAGACTCCCAGGAGTCCCCAGCAACTTTAACTTCTTTAAAGGTAAACTAACCCCATGACAGCCTTAAGGCAATTTGGCCAACATAGCAAGGTACAATATTGAAGACTGAGATTTGGGTAAGTGACTTGGTGTTGGAGGATTGGATTTGTGAAGTAAAACATCTGCAACATAAGCCCTGTCATTGTCACTCCATGTGTTTCTGGGCATTTTAGTTCAGACTGCCTCTTGTGATACTGTGGACTGAGTGTCTCATGTACTCATTGGGGTATGCTACATATGCCCCTGGACCACATCTTTCAGCTTAGCTCTTTTTGGAAGAAACACAGACTTTGCACCCAAAGCCCATGGCATGAGGAGGATCAGCCTCAGAAGCACACTCCCAATCCATACCAAAATGCATTTACAAATGCTTTTCCACAATCTGCAGTTTCTAGAAAAAAAAGAGAAACAATAAAATACTTTAGTTCCTACAGAAGTAGGAATTTTAATCTTTAGAAGGCAACACAAGACCTGGCACTTCAGTCTTTGAGGTTTCCAAACTGGGCTGACCCCAAACCCAGAACATAAACAGACCCAGTTTTCACTGGTTACCTAGAAAACCATTTGATATGAAAATGGCAATGGGATGAGAGTGCCAAACACATCCCATTACCCAGTGATACCGCAAGGTAAACAACATACATAGGGCCTGTAATGAAAAGAACAGAATAAAAGCAGCCAGACAGCTCTTCAGGGAGCCATTCCAGTGGTACACATCAGCAGGCAGGCAGGGCGGGAACCCGGGCTCTCCAGTGCATCCACAGAAATCAGGTGCTGCAACTCAGTTAGGAAAAGTTAGTTCACAAACCAGATAATCAAGAGCTGACATCACATTTTAGGTGCTGTCAAGACATGGCTAGAAAAAGGGGTTGTCAGGGGCCACCTGAATGCTCTGAGCTTCTTCCTCCTTCCTTTTTATAGCATGGTCCCCAACACACCTCAGGATATCTATTTGATCTCAGCTCTCTGGTATTTACTTCTTGAGCTCCCAACAGCTTTGATGGCAGTGCTCCCTTTCTGTTCAGACAGATGAGCAATTCTTCGGGCATTTCAGTAAACCTTCCAGAGGTAATTAAGATATAGCTGTCTCTGTAGCTTCCTCTTCTCCAAACTCAGAGTCAGTCCTTAAAATCCTCATGTGACTTGACAGCAAGAGGATGTGAACCTCTAATCAGTTCCGTGTGCACACTCCCACCTCCATCAGACCCCCAGCTACCAGTGTGTGATATCCTGCACTGCTGGCAAGAGCACAATATCCTGGTGTAATAGAAAGCAGACCACAAAAGAGCCCAGGGATATATGGGGATAAAGAGACCTGCCTCCTGCCAATTTTTTTTCTGAAATGGGTCAGATTGGATAGGTTACTTCACATTCTCCATCATCCCATCTTCATAAGCAGCTCCCCAAATTTACAAGCTCCTCATCATTTGATTTCATGCATTACTTCCTTTCCCAGCCACTTCTGCAGAACTAGAGACCAAATTCATTTAAAAAATGAGACCCAGTGCAAGAGCATTAACTTTTCCAGACCTGCTTCCTTCCTGACCTCACTGCTTATTTGACTGTAAAACAACTGATGCTGCAGTTTTCAAAGAAGCAAGTGTGGACCACAATTTCTATTCCCAGTCTGTGGGAGTGGGAAAGCGACTTCGACATAAATACATGCAATTTGATACTTTAAATATATTTTAAACCAGCTCCTTTTCCTTTAAGCCTAATTTCCTCCAAAGATAGAAATTTATCACCAATGACTCAAGCTTCCTCAAGGTTTTATCAATTTGAACTTCAATAATGTTCTTCCTTCATGGGTTCATGCTACATTGCCTAGCGCTTGCTTATCCAGCCAGCACATGCTCATGCAAACCAATACTTTGGCTTTTCTGGCTTATTTGCGTGACTGCTTTTTCATTATGTGCCTTACACAATCTATTAATTTGAGACGAGGGTCTTGTGGGAATTAATAAGTCTGCAAATGGATGAGCTATTTAAAACTTTGCCTATTTTCTATATGGTTGCAGAATATAGAAATACTTCTTCTAGATGAAGCAGGCAACAAATGCCTGGACCTCCCAGCAGTGGAATTACTGGAGACTGTTTTTCTACAAATTATTTTTCTTTCTCCCTTTGTTGCCTGTCATCTGCAGTACACTCCTGTGCCCTCCAACACCAGCTGGATTAGAGACAGCTGGTATGGAGATGCATCCATGGTGATTAGCCACATGGGGTGATGGTGATATAACAGCTGCTGAAGCTGCAGCATCTCCTCTTTACCTACCACTTGATTTCACAAAGCTTGAGAGGTCCTTGCTCTTCCATGGTGTTTGGTTAAAATTAGTTAACAGGGATGGGGATCAATAGATGGAATGACTGCATGATTCTTTCTTCCAAGTGAGAAGCTGTGACTGTGTGACATGAAACAGTTGAAATGTATCCTTGATGTCCTTTCTAGTGCCTCAGGAATAGGGACAGGCTTCAAGAGTGCAACTCTGTGACCTTATTTGAATTGGAGCACATTGCAGTGTGTCTGAACAGCCCTCTGCAGACTGTTTTTGGTAAGTTTAAAGAGTCTCTATCAGGACCTCAGTGTGGTCCAAGGTTACCAGAGTTGTTTTGTCTCGTGGCAGAGGCATATGTGCTCCAAGATTCTGATGTTTGTCATTCAGAGATCTGCTCCTGACCTTTGTTTTTATCTCTGCATCTCACCCTGAAGCTAACATTAAGTGCAACAGAAGCCAGGTCTACTTGAGCAAGCCCACACAGAAGTCAGAGGGCTTCCTTGGAGAGTTGGCTGCTGGCTCACAAGGACTTCCCTCAGGAAAAGAAAACAAGGAGGTTGTGTCTGTTTTGCAGTTTCTCAAGAACTAAAAGATTGACCAAAAGTGAACAAAAATATTTTCTGGGTATGGAGAAGGAAGTAAGAGGAAATAAGAATTACAATGAAAAAGTCCCAAAAGACAAATGTGAGCCTGTCACTGCATTCCAGGGACACCTATGCAGCTTACTAATGCAAAAAAGAAAAAATGTTGTCCCAAAGGAGGTGAATTTCTATGTGTAGCCTGAAAAATAAGATGCTGAAGTAGGAGCCAGAGATTCAAAAGCTGTGAATCTGTGTATTTACCATTTACCAACTTTCCCATGTAAAACGGGGATAACAAGTAGCAGTAATACCTAGACAATTTTTAAGAACAACAGCTTAATAACTTAATAACCACATGCTGCTTAACATGCAGGGAGGGCTTCAGGAATGCTAAATATTCTTAAAATCTCGACATTCCACAATGATTTTGGCTTGGTATCTGCAAGGGAGTGTTTTCTGTTTCAGGGGCCAGCCGCACTCTCACTTTTTAAGTGAAGGTTCTTCCCTGAAATAGAAAAGATGTCCAGGTTGGTGTGATACAGCATTGGCATTGCTGTTCTATTCACTCTTAATTACTGGTGTGGTGACAAGAGCAGTATAAATCAAGCCAGTCCGGCCAGGAGATCTTACCACAGGCTGGTTAACCTCTACATTAATATGAACATCTGACAATTCATTTTTTAGAAGGGATTAAAACAAAGGTAAAACCTTGGGGGAGGCCACTTGTTTGTATGTATGGGTCAAGGTAGAAGGAACAGAGGCCATGAGCAGGAAACTCCATGGCTTGAACCAGTATAAATTCTTCAACCCTCCCTTTTGCCCATGATGTGGAGCCCACTCAGACTTACTTGGAGCCCAGTGAAAAACCATGAACTCAGGTGAGGTTTGCTGCATTGTGGTTGTGTATGTGCCTCTAGGCAGGTCCAAAACACACAAAAAATTCACAGCTCTTGGTAATCAGAGTGGAATGATGTATTTGCTTTCTTTCCATTTTAAAAGAAAAATCCAGCCTGAGTATTTTAAATAGCAGCATTTCTCTAGGACAGGCATTTGTTTACTTTAGTGCCTGTAAAATTCATCAGAACAAGGGTATGGGAAATAGAAAGCCTTGTGTTATTCACAGAACAAGTATAACAGGTTCTGCAAGTTCTCTTCCAATGTTTCACCAATTCACTCTACTCAACACTGGCAGATTAGACTTCATAGTCAACACAGTACAGAGATTTTCTTTCTTTTACGAATTAAATACTGCAGTGCCTGTATAAATCTGGGCCCAACACATATAACTACCTCCCACCCAAATAGCGATGGCATTGCTAAGAGGCACCAGTTTTGCTGGAGACAGGGCCAGGATATTGAGAAACTTGCTCTGCTGACACTCAGCCCAGAAGAGCAGAAGTCACTGGCCACCTCCTGCAGGCCCCATAGCCCACACTCTGCAAAAACTTTATTTTACCAAAACTGTGCTTTTCCCCTTAGTGCCCAGTTTGCTGGGAACAACATTGCCATAGGATGTGGTGATGTATGTGAGCAATTTATAAAAGAGCTCAAGTTCATTGAGGGTTGTCAAATACTGGGACACAAACACAATTGTTGACTCAGGAAGAGTATGACACCACAGCAGCAATTGGGATTGTTTGGGATAGAGAAAGAGAGGTGTCATAGAAACATTGATTTTAGTTTGATACAGTACAGCCTCTCTCCCCTTAATTAAGCAAGCAGAAATGGAAGTCCTTAGGCACTGCTCTCCAGCTTTTAAGGCATTTCCATATAGAGAACACCTCTTCTTCCCCTGGGGAGTGAACAGCCTTTATCCACCACCACTGGAGCTATTTCTAAACAGCAGAGGAGGATTTTCCAGTGTCAACTCAGGAGCTGATCTCTTCCTGAGCTCATGGAATGGGACACATATTCTGACCAGCTACTAAAAATATTTGTGGAGTCTTGGATGTATAGGGACTGACAGATCTCTGAGATATCCAGAGAGGTGGGTGATCATTTGGGCTGATTTCCCCTGATTTGACTCTGACACCAGGCTGTTGCCCGTGTGTTTCTGGATGTTGACCTTACTCCCACATGACACAAACCTACCTAGGATCTGTGTGGGATCACGTTGACCCAGAGGCACAGGAGGGGAAGAGACCCTAATATGTGTCCCTAATGCTACAAGAAAAGGCTCCAAAGCTTGACCATGTGTTAAGTAACTCTTCCTTTCACTAGGAGCTTCCCTGATTGCCAAGGCATTACTCATGGAGGAGGGACCTGCTCACCATGAGTAAAGGCTTTGGAATCCTGCCTCTAGTGTGGAACACTATGGTAGCAACACTGAATATGTAAATCTCTGCTGTGTACCTTATGTGCATAGCATTAGGAAAACACTGCATAACAAAGAGCAAAATAAGGAAAGCGTGTTCAACACCTCAGTCTACATTCAAGCTGCTGATTTACAGAGCCAAGGGACAAGCTCTTGATCTTATGTTCCAACAAATTGCAGGAACAAGATGCTGACAAGTTATCTAAGGAATGTGATCCTCCAAGAACTTATCAAACCTGTCCATAAGTCCATCCATGTGTAGAGGCATTGTAATTTTGGACAGCAGTAAGAAAAGAGACCAGCCTCTATAGGTACATATATTCTTCCACAGATTCTAGAGAAGTCTTGAAAAAGGTGTGAATACTCAGGACCATGAATATTTGTGGCTTGACCTTCCTTACTCTCAAGCAGCAGATTCCTCAGAATAATTTACAATGACAGAGAAGGAAAGATGACAGCATTTGATCTTTTGCTTTACTGTGGAAAAGCAGAGCATATGGCAATACAGAAAGCACATTTTCTGCTCTGCCTGTCTGCTAGTACCACTGTAAGAAATCAAATTCATCAAATTATAGCCTCGTGTATCATGTATTAAACTAACTTTGCAGGAGAGGCAAAAGGGAAAGAAAGAACAGAGCTTGTTTCAAGCTTGTCTGTCCTCATGACATAACAAAAATTAAAAGAGGGAAAAAACTTCTTTTAATTATTTTTGCTGTAACAGAATAGTGTTCAATGACTACACAGCAACAACACAGGTAAGTGTTGAAATTATGTCATATATCACAAAAATACACATAGGTTCTTTGACTGCTTTAGTTTCATATATGGCTTGCAGTCTACAATCTACAATGAGATGTGAGAATGTGGTTAAGAGCTGGGAAATGAATAAAAAGCCCCAAACATGTTATTCTAATGCACAAATTTTTCAGTCTACACCATATTATCTCACTAACTCCACTTAAAATTAAACAACATCCAGTCTGAATATCTGCTCAGTCCCTGTCCTACACAGAGGTGTCAACAGGAGGACACAAGCTGATTTTTATGATGTGAATCAAGTCTGGTGGAAACTATTGCTTCTTAAGTTTCAGCAGTGGGTTGGCCTGATAGATGGTAGAAAATAAAGACTATCCCTGCCCTAGAGGGTTTGCAGTCTAAAAAAAGACCAAAGGAAAGTATTTGTCTCTTGCAAAGTGATTTATTCAATTGGTTCTCTGAGTTTATAGTCTACTTTGAAGGTGGGCACATTTATCATGTAAATTCTAGTTTCTATGAGAATCACAGAATAAGCCATACTGATGTATGCTGATTCCAGAAATTGTGTTTGGTTAAAAAATAAAAAAAGATATCTCCTGTCTGTTCAGACATTTTGAAGTTGAAATTATTTAATTTATTGGCTAAGAATAAATTTTATTTCTAGACTTCTTTGAATAATGTGGGTAAATCAAAGATCTTATGGATGAAATGTGTCACTTCCAGAAGTGATTCTTCCTACATTTTTGTTTTAGGGAAAAATTCTGGGGGAAAAAACTGTTCTAAAGGAAAAATATTCCAAACCTGAAGGCTGCCAAACAGCCTGCTGTTTGGTAAACTCTGCCACAATAAACAAGACTAATAATTTCAAGAAACAGTGATCATTGTGAATAAACCCACAGCAAAGCAAAGGGCTGGACTAAATGTTGGATCAGGTAATCTGCAGGACTCTGATTTAGTGTTCAAGGTCATAATTGGGTCCCTGAGCACCTGCTTTGGTCACTGGCAATGAATGCAGCTGGACTTGGCTGGTCACTCTATCAGACATTTGCTGAAGGATGCACTGAGTGCTCTTGTTGGCAGTTGGTTGCTGTTCAGGCTTAAGTCAGTGTAAATTGTTGCTGAGCTTAAGTCTTGCTGTCAGTAACCCCAGGAGTAGTAAAGGCTTTTAGGTAAAGAAATAGAATTTCTCTCCTTTGCCACAGGGCTTTCTGAAGCACAGCAGCATGAATGCCTGTTAGATAATCTACAATTCAGAATGCTTCCTACACAGAAGAGGCAAAAAAAGTAACATGGCTTAGTAGAGACTGCAGGCTTTGTATCAGAGCGCTGCTTTGTATCATGCATGGTGCCCCAGTGCATGTCTCTGCTCTGCATCCTTCAGCAAAGGGCATAACCTCCGACCCTGCACTTCTCTTTCCTTTAGATAATGAGATCTACCCTCTTTTTAAAAAATGTTTTTAAACATACATGTAAGATAGGTTGGATCATTACACAGCAAGCACACAAATACACACACACCCAGACAAGCCATAGTGATATATGAAATGCAGACACTCCCATGCAGAGAAATGTACTGATGACCTTAGGCTAATGACTGGAGTCTGGGTGGTACTGCTGGCATTTGCAGAGCACACACTCAAACAGCTGTGCAGGTCTGCACAGGCAGCCAGAGAGCCCTTTTGCATGAGGCTGGCTAGCATGGATGTTCCCAGGCATGCTGAGCCATTTGGGGCAGCTGGCAGCTGCTGGGATGCTGCTGGGCAGGCAGCTCTGCTGGCTCTTCTCTAGCCTCAGAGGGCAGAGCTTATAGTCACATGTAAGGAAAGGGGAGAACAACTCCCACTTTGTAGAGAGTTGGGGGTTTTATTTACTTATTTATCAAAGCTGCTATTTCATTTAAAGCCCACATGTATTTATCAGGAGCCTTGCTAGATTAGATGTGGTGCAACTGGTGGTGAAGTCTCAGAAGTGTCCCTCATTCAATGCTTCAAGCAGTGGTGAAGGGCCTAACCTCTCCTGTGCAGGTTAAAATTGATGTATTTGGAAGTGTGGAAAGGAAAAGCCTTCAGAGGGGCATGAAAAGGAAAATCAGTTGCGGGGAATTTCTAGTTCCCCAATTTTAAGTGCAATTTTGAAGCAATCAGAAATAGTTCATTCCAGATGGGCCCACACTTTGTGATTTTCAAACATCCAGAGCTCTCCCTCAGTATATCAGGTTATTAATATTATTTTTCCAGAAAAAAATTTCACAGGTATATAATATTTTTAGTACACAGCACTGCACCTCCCTCTGCTGAGAGGTTAAGCCAAGCAGTAACTCCTTCACTGTCTGTCAGCTTCAAGTCTTACAGCAGCTCATGTGTGGGTCACAACTGAGTCTTGTTTCATGTATTATTTGCTAGATCACCTACAAACTTGTGAAGTGAAACTGTTGTTCCTTAAAAGAAAAAGCTCTGGTGATGCTCCTGCTCTCTATGAATGGAGCCCTTCCTCCAAACTTTGTGCAAGGTTCCTGTCCATTCTGGAGCAGGGTTTTTCAAGCTGTCCTTGCCAAGACCTTAGCACAGGCTGGACAGCACTGGTCAGATTACTGCATCCACAGTGTTCTGGCTAGAATCATAAACTGAAATTTACTTCATCCCAGGAGGAAGAGGCTTACCACACATTGCTCCCCTTAACCTAAGGTCTTGCCCAGATACAAGTTCAGTCACATGTGAACAGCACTGTTAGTGAACCAAAAGAGTGGGTGAAACTTTGGACCCATCCAACTCATAAAAAGGGCTCAAGTTCAGAAGTAATTGAGAAGCTGTTTATGGGAGTTCTGTACAATCAAACCAAAACCAAAAGCACGCAAACAATGATCGATGCCTGAACTCAAGCACCTCAGCATGCTTTTGGCTGTTCCATAACCAAACAAATGAGTCTGATGTCTCATTGTGTGTATTCAAACAGGAAGCTACTCTGCAAGCTCCCAGGTTGGATTTGACCCTGAGTAAAACTGCCTTATCAGGCAATGCAATCCTAGGTGTACTTATAGGAGACTTAAAGTGTTTCATATGCAGTCAAATAACTTTATCACACCTGACTTGCTTTATTGCTTTGTCTTTCAACACATTAGATGTTATGGGATCTTCCTAAGTTTCTGCCCCAGCAGCACCTCTTTCCCTGCTACTACTAACCCTTCAGGCACTGCTTCCAATTTGGTGACTGCTAGTTCCCAAAAATAGGAGATTCTTTTAACCTGGCTTCTGAGATGAAACAGTCTTGTTCGATACTAGACAGTCCCCTCAGAGGGAGATAAATATTTTGTAGTGAAAGAGATTTCCACTGAACTTCTCACCCTTTTCAAAGAAAAGAAAATATAAAGAAATAGATTTAAATAATATATCCGATTAATATAGGATTTCTACATATTTCTTTGATGAAACAGATTTACAGGAAATTAGGTTTCTTTAGTTCATCTGTCCTTGGAACTACTACTTTATCTACTCTCAAGATAGTAATGAATTTTATAGATTTGTCAGAATTGCTCAACAAATGTTTGTAATAGTTAAGACACATTCCACTTCCAAAAGCTCTTTGAGGCAAAGGCTGCTCTTCATTTTTTGATGCTTGATACTCTGTATTTGGCCAGCATGACTAAGCACAGGAACATGATTTCTATTCCCTTAATGGATGACTCAGTCTGTATGCACAAGAACAGTGCCTGAAGAGCACAGAGCACATTGCACACAGAAAAAGGAAAAGAGAATCCTCTAAGAGTCTGGTTTAGACATATTCAACATGCTCTGTAGATATTATTGGCTTTTTCTATATAGGAATATAAATTGTCATGATTTTAAGGGATAAAAGTAATCAAATTCACCAACAGTTCTTACATACACCTTAGCACAAAATAATTTCATGTTCTTTTGTTTTGTTTTTTTGGGGGGGAGGCTGGGTTTTTGGGGTTTATTAATGCATTTAATGACTAGATTACCATTTGTGTCTGGAGAAATAAAACTCCCCTCAAATATTACTGTGTACAAATGTGATAACCAGTTGAGTTGCTTGATGCACTCTTAGAAGAAATCAGATGGTGACCATGGTACAAAGAGCATAAGGAGACAGTGCACACACACTATCTTGCAAGAACTCAAGTAAAATGGACTTAGCAAATGGGCTTGTCAAAAACAAAGGCAAACATTCCCAAATGACATCAGACCAAGTGCTAAGACCACAAACTTCAAGAGATGGGATGACTGCAGTGACCCTCAGTGTACAGAGGCTTTCCCCACTAAACATCTTGACAGAGGACTCACTCTTAAAAAAGCTCACATTACTGACTTTACAGAGCACTAAAGAAAGCTTAACCATTCCCCAGTTTCTTACTCCAGAGGCAACAGACGGTTATGGAAGCATAGCTTTAAGTTTGTAGAAATGCTTGACTGACATCTGCCATATTTTAATATTTTGGTTTTATAGATGCTGAAAAATGAAGAGACACAGACAAAAAAGGATTAAAGCTGGTATTTTTTTCAGTCCAATATGACTGTTATTAGGAACTCTTAATTTTACTCTGTTCACTGCCTAGATATATAGCCAGAGACCAGGGGAAAAAACCATCTGAGGAAGAAAACAAACAAAAGCCAGGCTGCATTGAGTCAGAGCCCATGTCCCACTAACTTGCAATAGCCTGCAGCATGCCTTGACCACAGCAGTCAGACGCTTCAGGTGAAGAGCCCAGTGGCTAAAGAATATGGCTAGCAGGCAGAACACTTGGGCAACTGACCACCAGTCACCCCACATTCCCTCTGTGGGCAAATTAACGTAGCTCATGTTTGCCAAAGTTTATAGGTGCCATGAGGTTCTAGTTGTCTGAATGGAATTGGCCTCTTGCTTTCCGAGAGCTAAATGTACCCATTTGTAGAGGCAGACATTTTTGGGACTTTTGGGAACTTTCAAGGATGCTGCTTGAGACTTTTACCTGAAAAGTGAATCAGTAAATTTCATTACCAGGGCCAAATTTCTAAATAACAAAATAGAAGTTTCAGTCACTTGATTAGAAGGTCATTACATACCAGCACAGACCAATAATGTGTTTCCAAGAACCCAAGGCATATGATTTAGAAATAAGGAATGCTTATGACTCTTGCACAGGACTAGCCAATAGCCCTGCCCACCTCATTGAGGAAATTTAGACCTTACCTGGCTTCTTGTTGAAAGGACTGTGGTGAGGAAGGCACGTTTGTTGAGTGTTGGTGGTCTTGCTCTGAGCTGTACAGTTCTGGGACAACAGAGATACTTGCCTATCATGGCTTCTTCAGGAAGTCCAGCTTGAGAAAGGACAGCAGGCAAATGAGGTGCTGAGGTGTTCTGAGGGCTGAACCACAGCCTGTGAGACCCAAGAGAGTTTTCTTCTCCATGTCACAATTTACAGAAATACCTGTCAGTTGCATGGCTATTCAAAAATATTAATTCAAGTGGGACAAACCACTAAAAGTTCCACGTTCAATCCAAAACTACAGTTCAACTGCAGTGAGTGACTCTCAGAGGGTGCAAATTATCTCTTGACTTACGCAGTCTGTAGCATATGAAGAAAATCCAGCTTCTAATCAATATTTTTTTTTAGGTTGGCTAAGCCAAATTTTCTTTAGGGACTTTTGATCTCTAGAGAAGTATTTCCTTACCCTTCCTGCAACCTTGAAACTTTTCAGGGGTGTTCAGTAGTCCAGGGTCATGAAGCTCTTCTCTGAGAGCATCTTCTGATAAGGGAATGATTTGTTTTCTATCCTGCTGCCTGGCACCTTTCTCTGACGCCTGTCTGACTGACACATGCTGTTGAGGTTGTGTTTTTGCTAATCATTGGACTGGTCACTTACTACATGTTTATAAATAATAGTTTGGACAACAGCTGTTCTAGTTTGAACCTGTGATATTTTGTATCTTTCTTAAATCCTCTGCCTCGGTTTAACAGAGAATTCCAGTCTACATATTTTAAGGAAAATGTCATGCTCATTGGTGCTGCATGAAAAATTTAAAGATTGATATTGAAATGACTGGCAAATAAATAAATGAGAAAGAAGTAAAAAAACCCATAAAAGGTGGTGATCTGTAGATGTAACACCAAAGGGCAAAGAAGCAAAATCATATTTATGAAGACGACCTGATTACTAAAACCAATCATGCTGTTTCTGAGTGACAGAGTTTTGAATGTTTGTGGCTTGCAATACCAGATACAAATGTGTCTGAGCAGACACAGGGAGGAAGAAGAGAAAAAAGGTCCTACCAAGCCTCATCCCTGGGAGCTGGGGATGCTCCCTGTCATCTTCCACAAACAGAGGCTTTTTCACCTCCTGCACAGAGTTAATTAAGTTGTAGGAAAGCTATCAGGAACGTTTTGTAGATGCCTCTACCCTATTTCTTTCTCCAGTTCTCTGTGAAAGCCAGGTTTGGAGCACAGGCCATGCCAAGAAAGATTCCCTGGGGAATATCACTTGGTCATTGCTCCGTTCAAGCAGTCCCAAGGATGGAGTCAGATTGCCATGCATAGTTCAAAAGCAGCTATTCTGCAAGAAAAATTGCAATTTGTGGCCATTTAGCCCTTGGCAATTTTCTACCACAGTACTGTACTACTACACAGTACTGTAAAACTATATAACTTAGCAGTTATTTGTACCAAAAGTATTTCTTTTCTCTGGTTAGGCATCTTTATACTTGCAGCATTAGGGAATGCCACCAGAGTATACACTGCTTTATAAGCCTGTGGAGTTTATGATATGGTTGGGAGCTGGGAAAAATGCTTTGTCTGTGCCTTGCCAACTCTGTGGTAGCATAAAGCAGAAGCCAGACATCAAAACATTGAGAGAATGCAAAACAGACTTGACAATATTTAGCACTTGCCAGAGGCTTACTCAAATTTGGAGAGGTAAATATATTTATAGCTGCTTTCAGAAGTGTCTACACTGAACTGAACTGTGCACAAGTACTTAGTGCTTTCAATACTTAAACTTTAAAGGAAATAGCTCCATAGATATAATTCAGAACTAAACACTGCCATATTTGCTATTATGAATAATTTTTTCTCTACCTACCAAGTATTGTACATGTCATGATTAATTTAAGGAGCTGATTCCCGTCATCTACAACCTAACCTCAGTAATTTACAGTTACATCACACAGGATTTCACCTGACACCTAATTCCTACATCACTGAAGCGTATTGAACTCTGGGGAGGAATTCCCTATGGAGGAGCAACTCACCCAAAAATAGCCTTATTGTGAAGTAAAACTTGAGCATTGGGAGCAGCATCACACCCTACTCTACCATCCACACAGCATCTCTGTAGCAGTGGGGAATTCTGTAACTGTGTTGTGACCATTATGACCATGTAGAGATCAGAGGAGCAGTCACAGCTCCTCTGACCTCTACATGTGGTTGCATGTGGAACAAGGAGCAGAGACAAATGTAGCTTATAATCATCTGCAAGGGGCTGCTTGGGACAAACCAAACAAAAAGCCTGACTGTAGCTTGATGGTTATTTTGAGTGGATTTCTTTTCTTTTGAAAGAAAACACTGCAGAACAACTTTTTTGTTGGGATAGTACTCCACTAGGTAGGTTTAAAAATGGACTTACACCATCAGCCTTGAATATATTGTGATCTATTTCTGCAAGAAGAATAAAAACAATTCTACTTTTTTTAAAGTTTATGAGTTATGCCCACTGCTCAGTACAGCTGTGTGTGTATACTGTATTACAAGCACACTCACACTTCAAAAATACCTAAGTGAACTGTGTATATTTTCGAGGTGGTTTTTTTGTTACTTTTTGTTCTATTTATAATTTTCTCTCTCTGTGTATGTCCATGTTCAGATGTCATTGAACCACTAGGTGTCCAAACTTTAGTGACTCCCTTGCTATTTGAAGAAAATACCATTTTTCATATAATCCTACTACAGCTCATGCTACTTGAAGCTTGTTTTCCTAAGGCAATGAGGTTACTGTAATTGTGCACTGTGTGTGCATGTTTATGTGTATGCATAATTTCACTCAGTTTCCTCCCAGCAATCTTCGATCCTGCTGCCCTGCCAGTCCAATGTAACAAACACATGGCAGCTTCAGATATTTTCAGTTCTTCCAGTGTGGAAAATAAGCCAGCAAATGGTGAGAAGAAAACCTCCATCAACTCCCCCACTGAGAAGGCTACAGCATGGTTGCCCTTGATGGCTGCAAAGAGTGAAATGTCCTGAACTCTAGTCCTGGTAAGACAGTGGGATTTTCCATCTAATGAGATAGCAGATAACACACCACAAGACAATACCATAGGAAACCAGACTCCACCACCTCCACAGCTCACGGATTACTTGGGCACCACCTAGATAAGGGTTAAGGGTTAGGTTGCCTCTTGAGACATGGCCACTGCCACGTTCCTCATTCAGGAGACCCCTAACTCAACTTTTACATCACTGAAGTGTCTACTGAACATTCAAGAAAAGTTCCCTGTACCCCTGAAGATGTGCAGCCCTTCTGTAAGCAACAGGGCCATCATGTTTCACAGATTAACCTCTGATGGTACATGCTGTTTTCTTTCATCTTTATTTAAGGTACTCAGTAATTTTCTGCCTGTGCAATTACAGCAGGTTCTAAGCTAGAGCTGTGAATTCAGAGGTACAGGAGAGAGGAGAGCTCCTTGACCCAGTCTGCCTTAGCTGAGGATAGCTATTAATAGCTTAGATCTACAAATAGCTCACCTGTGGGGCTCCACTCTTTCTGCAGCCCAGGGAATTGACTACATTATCAAGGCTACAGAGGCCCTGGTATAAGTCAGTGAAACATCACTTTTCCAATTCTCTAATCAGCTTGCAACAGCAGACCTTCTTTGTTGGGCTGCTCCCCCTGTGTCAGAGGCCACGTTGTCTGAACAGCAGCACAGCTGATCCATCAGCAGGCAGACAAAGCTGGGTAAAGAGCATGCAGGTCCTGCCGACCCATCAAGCAGCATTACTTCCTCATGCCCAACTGCCTGCAAGTTGCTGTCTTTCTAAAATGATGATTAGGGTGGATCAGCAAAGGTAGCCTTCCATACTGCTCATTTTCCACCTGGGAATGCCTTGTTCCTATAATAGCAGTGCCCTCATAGAGCCAGGAGGAAGTGTTCTGGGCTTTGTAAATCATAAGATATCTCAAATGGGAAGAGACCCATAAGGATCATTCAGCCCAATTCCCTGCTCCTCATAGGACTAACACTAAAATATATGACAGCATCCTCCAGACACTATTTGAACTCTGTCAGGCTTGGTGCTACAACTGCTTCTTTGGGGACTCTGCTCCAGCAACCAGCTGTGAAGAAGTGAAGAAGCTTTTCTTAATGTTCAATCTGAACTTCCCCTGATTAAGCATCCTTCCATCTCCTCACATCCTCTTGCTGGTCACCAGAAGGAGATCAGCACCTCCCTCCCTGTTGTCCCCTTGAGAAAGTCATGGACTGCAGTGAGGTCTCCACTCAGCCTTCTCTAAACTGAACAAGCCCAATGACAGCTGCTCACTTAACCTTGGCAACCCCTCCAACCTTGGTGAGCCATCATCTTCATCAGTGTTTGCTTTGACTTCCAGAGGCTTGTACTTACTGTATATGGGATGAGTGGAGACTAAATATTGCTTTATGATAAGCATAACTTGTGTTTTTTCTGAACAAGAGGCATGAAAATTAGATAACCGAACAGCACAAAAAATAATGCCTTACCAAAATTTCAAATTAGTATTTCTGCCAAAGCCTCTGACCATGTCAGAGATCAGCAAGAGAAAGGCTGCTTCACAAGAGAGGACAAGCCAGAGCCCAAGCATGAACCCAGTACAAGAAGTGCCATTGCCACCTAGGGTGCCACCCCATAGGGCAGGTTAAGTAACCATCCCTTACAGAGCAAGCTAAAGGATCAGGTCCAGAGGACATCTCAGAGTCCAACCACAAGGAGAAGGAGACAGAGCTAGAGGTCCAACCAGGTGAACAGTCAGAGACAGCATTGAGCGCAAACATACCCACAATATTGGTCCGACAAAAACCAAGGGCTCAGAACTGTGCCTGCATTGATCTTCTGGCAGAGGGTGTGGGAGAGGCCTAGATGAGTCTGATCTGGGCTGTTAAGGTCTAATAGTGCCCTAAGGGCACTGAGAAGAACATAAATTTTACCCATAGGTATCAGGAAAACAACTTCAGCTGTTCACTCAGTGTCTTCTCTGAGTCTGCCTGTCAAGGCCCCCAGAAGAAGCTTCCACAAAACCTTCTCTGATCCAAGACTAACAGGATGTGATGGAGTAATCACAGTGTGCACCTGCACCCAGGAAAAGCCACTACCAACACAACGGGTGGAGCCACAGCCAGTGACACCTGGGAAAGGATGATTCACAGGTGATGGATCACCACCCAGCACTGGGAACCACCTGCAGGACAAAGGCAAATCTGTGGCTGATAAACTAAATGCTTTTTGGTTTCTAGGTCAACAAAGCAGGTTTATTGCAAAGAGCTCCTGCTAATTGATCAGCTCTTCAGCTTGAAGATGATCCAGCCTGCACACCCAGGTTTTCATGCAGTAGAAAGCAGTGTGGAGATGTGAGGCATGGGAGAACTGGGAGAAGAATGCATGGATGTTTCAGTGTCAGGACCTGTCCAGAGCTCATGTCCACCCCAGGGAGATAGATAATATTCCCAGGAACTGCAAAAAATACAGAATCAGCTAATTCCATGACAGATAGCACAACCAGGGTGGAGTAATCAGCAAAGAAATAAACCAAATTTGATTGCAGTGCTGCCTCCTAAACCACAGGTGCCCAACCACAGCATACCCAGTAGTTGTGGTTATCCAACCTCCAAAGTCAATAGGAGGGCAAGAAAATGCTCATGAAAATGAGTTTACATATTGTTCTTTGATACCATATCAACAGAGAGTGAGGAATGGCACCTACTGGATACCTCCCACACCCTGAAGCATCACCGCAAGATTCTTCCTAGTGTTTGAACATTAAGCTATCATAGGTAAAGAGGTGTTGCTGTGAGGTTAAAGGTCAGAACAGGAATTAACCTTTTGGCAATGTCATGTTCACTTGGTGATGAAGGGGTTTTCTAACTCAGAACTTTGAATGACAAAACCATACATTTAAATGGATATTTTATTTTATTTTATTTTATTTTATTTTTATTTTTAAATTTTTTTTTTTTTCACCAGAATTAGCCTATGTGTTGGAGCTTTGTTGCCACTATAGGTAATGGTACAAAAATATTTGTGTGAATGCAAACACTGGAAAGGCAGAAAAAAATGCTTTCCCCTTTTATCTATTAGGAAATCTCTAAAAAGATGCCATATAGAAAAACTGCACAAGAAATGTGCCTTATTTTCTTTTTATGATGTGACACAGTGTCAGATCATGCTGGCTTGGCTGTAATCTTACCTACAGTATCTCATCCTTTAGGAATCTCTGCTACAACTACCATTGGAGTACCTTTCTGGAAAAAGAGGACTCTTGAGAAAGAAAAGCAGTTGTACAAGATGACCTAATAGTTGAATAATCTTTTCCCTTGAGGCAAAGCATGAAAAAACATGAAAGCTACCAAACAGGGTGATCAGAAATAACTGGAAATACATGTCCTGAAGGGTGGTACATCACAGATCTTAAGAATCACTCAAAACTTCACTACCAGTTATTTGCCCCTTCTAAAGCTGGGGGTCTTTGGAGACTGACACTTTTTTCTCCCTTTATTATCTTTCACAAACACACACACACACACACACATTTACAAACATGTAGTGCCAGGATCTACACAGATATATACTGCTGATGGAAAATAAATGGCAGTATAGGAGCCCTAGAGTTTCCAGAGCTTTCCTGTTCTAATGTGAAGGCATGTTACTGAACTGAGAGGCTCTCCCTTCAGGTATCTGCTGCACATAGGTTGCACAAAGATGCACACATTATATTCTACTTCGTTGAACATGTATTTCCTCAGGTTTTGTCTGCAGAGCTAATTCAGTATAATGACAGTGGACTGTAAAAAACATTACTTAAGACAATATTAATATGCATTTTGTTTAATGGAGCCCTGGTAGCTCACTGCCAAGTAATACGTAAGCAAATCACCATTCATTAGGGAAGCTTGAGTAACATTGTAAGGACCCAATTTGCTTAAAGAGTCTGAAATTATTGCTGGGCACATGTCCAGTGTTTCTTCAGATTTGCAGAAGCATAGAAGGAGTATTTTTCCCCTGAAGTTACTTTTGTATTCTTCTGCTTTTCAGATGTGTATTTAAATAGAGAAATTCACACGAACATAATACCTGAGAAGTTACTTTCTTTATAAAAAGCAGTCATAGGAGGTTAACTGTTGTCATAGGAGGCATTTCCAAATGCACTAACTTCTGTGGGGGATGAATGACCTGCCAAAGACTAAAATTTGATTTTGTGTTCCCAGAAAGGGTTATGGTTGGGAAATCTGAAACCATGTAACCTTTGTGCATTCATTAAATGTGTAAGTAATAGAACTGCTGGTGTACAAAGTACTTTCAGACTATGCCCATGAGACTGCCTGTCAGCCTTTTCAGAGAACAACCTTTCTTCTTTCCTTTCCTTGAACTTTAATGAAGGAAAAAAATACAAAATCCCCCAGAACAGGTTGACTAGAATACAGCATAAAGTTAGGGTAAGGGGAGTCAAATTCAGGCTTTTCTGAGGCAGATTAGCAGCAAGTGATCTTGGTAGTTTGGGGTGTCAGAGGGCTTGTGCTAGTTATCAGACACATTGGGGAGTCAGAGCATCCTGCAGCTGAGCAATACTGCAGCAGGGAAACTGGCTGGCCTTAATGGGAGCAGATGTCTGTAGTGGGACACCTGTGCCAGGGGACCACTGCACCACCCCTGAGTCGAAGAGACTACGAGGATAGCTCTGGAGAGCAGGACTTCAAGCTGGCTAATAGTGGCTGCTGGAATATCAGGGAGGGAAGGTATATGGAGCTTTTAGGGAAAAGAATGGATTTGTGACTCTAGGGAAAAGAGCAAGGGTAGACAAAAGATAAATGTCACCTCAGTTGCCAAATCAGCAGTGAAGCTGACAGCTTTCCAGTTTGGAAGTAAACAACAGACAACGTGCATTTGTAGCCCAGAAAACCAATTTTGTCCTGGTCTGCAGCAACAGATCAACAGAAGCCAACAGATCAAAGGAGGTGATCCTTCCCTTCTGCTCTGGTCTCTTGAGACCCCACCTGGAGTGCTGTGTCCGGGGTCATCAGCACACAAAAGACATGCACCTGTTGGAATGAGTCCATAGGAGGCCACAAAAATGATCAGAGGGCTGGAGCACCTCTGCTACAAATACAGGCTGAGAGGTGGGGCTGTTCAGCCTGGAGAACGACAGGCTCTGTGAAAACCTTATTGTGGCTTTTTAATGCTTAAATGGAGGCTTAGATGAAAGATGAGATCTTTAGTATTAGGGTCTGTTGTGATAATACAAGATGTAATGTCTGTAGACTAAAAGACCACATAGATTCAGACTAGATTTAAGGAAAAACAAATTGTAATGAGTTTGGTGAAATACTTGTACAGGTTAACTGAGAGGTTGTAGATATCCCATCCCTGAAAGCATTCAAGAACATGTTGGACTGGGCTCTGAATGCCTTTCAGGGTAAGAGTTTGGATTTGACAGGTCTTAATAAGTGTACAAAGCTGAATAACTCAAGATTCTTATAAAATAGGTGTTTAAGTAATCTTGAAGTAATTTTAAAATTTGCCTAACTTGTGCCTGAAGAGAATGTAAGATGGAAGCTCTACCCCTGCTTTGGCCCACCATGAGATGCTTTAAAGGAGGTTATTCTTCCATGTGTAAAGAGAAGTCTCTCAAAATAGGCCTTTAACTTGTCTCAAAGGTGCTCTAAAAAAACCTGAGAACACCAGAACTGAGCCTGAATAAGGAGATCCTGCACACAAGCATAGCCACATCCTCATGGAGCTTCAGAAAAAGAACAGACAATGCTGTGTATCAAAAGCTTTTACATCTGGCTGGCAGAAGGTTGTCTCCAGTCTGAGGTGCTGACAGTGACATTACCCTGGCTTGTGAAATGTCTAAGACAGAGAGGCTCAGACAAGGCCTGAAGTGAATGCTACAGACACATTTCCTAAGAAACAAGTGTAAGAAGTCCCAGGAGTAAATCTGAGCAGCAGATCCTTAGCATGGCTCTGTTTTGTTCTACTGCAATCAGGTGTCCCCAAGGTTTGGGGTAGGGGTGTCCCCCACAATACATACCAATGTATTAGGTTGTTCTAGTTTTGATTCCTTTCACTCTGCACTATCCCATCTGGTCTTTACCCTTAACTATTTTATCACATCCCTATGCCATTTATCAGGGCATGAAACAAATGCCCTCTGATGCATTACATGCTCTGGAGCAACACAATGCAGTCCTCACATTAGTTCATTCACTCTGAACACAAAAAATGACAGCTTGCAGTCAGGAGGGCATTGAATGCTCTGCTGACTGAAAGTGTGGATGTCTCTCTACATCTGTACCTGCAGGCTTGCCCTTAAACAGGCAGAGGTACAAGAGTTTCCCTTTGGAAAGGAGACACGCGATGTTGCAGGGAGCTGGTACAACTCTCCACCAGTTCTGACTGTCTCTCCTCTCAGAAGGCAGATGAACTTCCTGTTCCTTCAGAGATTCCTCTCCTATGAAAAGACATCAAAGTTGGCAATTCAGCCCCATGTTTTCTAAAAATAACTTAAAGGAATTATTTCCCTTCTTTCTTACATTCCTCATGCCCTATGTTGAGTGCAACACCTTCAAATGGCAATAAGTCATAGGAGACAGTGTCAGTCTTGCTGTTCTAAATGGTTCTAAATGTTCTAAACGGGGAGAACCATTTCTTTAATGGTGTCCAGAGTGGGACCAAGACCAGCTCTTCCCTAATTTATTTGTCACTGAGCACAGCACTCAGAAAATATATATTGTGATGCCTGGTGCATTCCTGTGAGAAGTGTATCAACTCCCAGTCACGTGGCAATAGCTGTACTCAGAGATTGCAGTGTATGTGCTCTGAATTGCATTATTATGCAAATACTCATACATGTAAATATGTTGCATTGTTTTTGTGATCATAATCAAGATATCTATGCAAAGTAGATGTTAATCTCACTTTCAGGCACTGGGGCAGAACTTCCATTGCAAAAACAGATCAGTCAGGTGTTGCATTGGGTTGCCAGGTTCCCAAAAGGCTGTAGCCCAAACAGCTGGCACCTCAGAAACATCCTTTTCCTGTGTTTGCCTCCCCCTTCTGTGCACTGCTGCCTGCATGTGTGTTTACATGCACAGAGCATGTCTTTGTAAGCAAACACTAGGAAAGGGAACAGATCCATGACATGGGTACATACATGTAAGTGCAGAGGAAATATTTTTTTTTAGAGGAACAAGTATCATTAACACCACTTGTTTCCCTTGGACTCTAACCAGTAAAGCACATTTATAAAGTAGCAAAAGTACTAAAGGAATTTCTACTTGGTGGCATGGATATTAACACATCTTAGATCTTTCTATTACTTATGCAAGAAACTCTGATGATGTGCTCCTAAATACATGAATTTGAAAAACTGTAAATGTTTTATGGATCTTTCTTTAATTTCTGTAAATTTTAAGTGAAGATAGCTCTTTTACATGTTGAGGTTTTTTTTTTTTCCTCAGATATACAGGTTTCTGAAATATTTTACTAAAATCTGTACATAGTTTCTTTTAGCAGAAAAACAGACTGTTTTAAGTACATCTGCTTGTAAACCTTTAAGAGATGAAACGTCAGTAATTTTTAAAAATTATTGGACCTGAGTGAAAAATATTCCTTTGAGACTTTCTTTTTATATTTTATTTAATGTAACAACATGCAAGCACATTTGAACTTAATTATATATTTAACCCTTTGCAAAAGAAAAGTCTTAAAACTCTACCTGTCAAAGCATGAGAATCCCATACAGTTCATTTTTCCATACATGCATATATACCAGCCAGAAGCTTTGGCTCATCCTCCTTACAAGAAATTAGTTATTTGAGCCTTTTGATGAAATGATCTGTGAAAGATCAGTGTTCCAGAAACCCAAAGCTTTAATAGATATTTAATTGTATCTTTTGGGTAAGTGACAAAGTGATGGATGGAGTTATCACAAATTACATTCTCTTCAAATGAAAACACCATCTTTTGGGTACAGTAAGCAGCACCAATTTTGCCAAGTATTAGTTAGGTGATTTTAGAGTAAAGACGCTGATACAAGCAAAGTCCCAAAAAGTACTGAGCTTTCATTTGCCTTTTGGGAGTACAGTGCAGAGACCAAATGCTTGACGAGCTAAGCTTTAAAATATAATCATTTCAGAGATATTGTATTGGATATTTCTGGTGCAAATCAAAGGGAGCTGTAAAAAGTTGAATTAATTCTTCTGTCCCAGCATGGTGCCTGTTCTCACATAAACAGCATCCGATGGAGTGGTGTCTGTTACACTAAGGTGGTATCTTTTTAATGGCCAGTTCACAGCCACTGCTTGGCATGTGCAGGAAAGCCCATGATACATGGATTATTTTGTATTAAATTGTAGTTAAAGTCTTGTAGAAGGTCTATGCTACCCAGAGAACCTGCCCTCTCATCTTTGAGGTTGTGGCTCCATGCTCGCTACCACCATAGTTCTGCTAAGCTCTTGAGGCAAGACTGCCCAATGCTGTATTTCAGGAAGGCTCATTCTGACTTAAAAAGATGCAAATTAGTTAATCAGCATTGTAAGTTGGACAGCTACATATAAACTTCTTTGCATACTCTTTGACCGTCTTGCACTGTCCATATGAGACAGATCTATGATGAAAAAATAAGATCTGATCAAAGACATCCCTCTTGAGTGAACTAAAGCTGGAGTGCCAGAAGTCTCGGGTAGGAGGAAGGCTGTGAGTGCTGTGTCCTCAGCTGCTATCATGCCACTGAGCCCGAGAAGAAAGCCAAGTTCTCTTACAGCTCTTTGTATAGGCAAACTATAGCTGCCAGCTTTAAATCCCAAGGGTTCACTTTAACTGGCTCTCCCTTATTATAGGCTCTGCAAAATAAGAGTCTGTAATGGAATCCCTGAAAGCAACTCCAAAGGGACAAAAACTCCAGCGTATCTTTGCTTATATTCACAGACATAAGCAGAGACCAAGCAGTCCATATGGTCTAACTTTGACACCTCTCATCCATCAAACCAGTTAGTCCCTCTAGTACTTCATATACAAATCAAAAAAACCACAGCCTGGGCAGACATGAACCTTCCTGCCCAGGAATGTTTGTGCTGCAGAGGAGTAAATCCTGGCAGTAGGCGAGAAAAGTTAGTACTCAAACAGAAGTTGGAGATGTGGGCCTGCACTTGTCATTTTAAGAGTTTGGTAGTCTCAGGAAAGTCTGGGAAGAAACAGTGGTCAAACACTTTTCAGATGCATAACTCTACTGCCAGCCCTGGTTTGCACCACTGTAACCAAGAACAGCCTTATAATTATGTGTGCTGAGGAGTGGAACAGAAGGCTTCTCTCGTCCTCACTGCAAGTTAAAGAGGACCAGCAGAAAGGTCTTTCTGTTTCGAAATGAGATGGGCCTTCTGTGTTACTTGTCATCACATGTAGGACTAAATAACAGAATTACTACTAATTTTTGCAATTATGATACTATCATTTTATCTGAAAGTTTTTAGAGTCCTCAAGCTCTCAACTTTTTGGTGTAGAAGAGTTACAGTCAATCCACATATTTTGATGTAGTTCATCAAGATAGAAACTTCTTTTCTTTTCTTGTGTTCCCAACCTAAGATTGTAATCAAACACAGGTAGGAATAAGTTCTAATTAATTGGTTTGAGATGCCTTCATTTAGTAGTTTGCATGGTATTTCCAAATAATGGGCTACCTGAGTTTTCCTAGGAAGTGAGAAATTAGAATGAAGTCAGAGCTAAAACTGTACAACAAAATGCTAACTAGGCTTTTTTTTTTTTTTTTTTTTTTTTTTTGGCTAGATAATCTCCAGAGATCTGTTCCAATTTAAATCATCCTGTGCTAATGATTTGTTCTGTGAGGTTTATTTTGTGCTTCCATGCACATTCAAAACACAGATGAAGAATCTGTATTTTAGCTTTACTCATGTCCTTTAGTTTCTTACCCCAAAACCTTGTCAAAACTAGCAAGACTCTTGATGGAGTGAAATCCTACTCAAGGTGAGTAAGAGTGCCATAGGATTTGAGATCTGCTTTTAAAATGCAGTAATGCATATTAGTGCCCTGCTCTACACAAACGCTCTGTGTTTGGAGGTTGGCAAGATGAGAGCAGGTGTCTTACCTTTCAGTTACTCTGTGACTAAACATGTTATTTCCCCAAAGAATCCAGCCCAGTTTGCCATGAGTTTGTTATGACTATGAGCTATGACATCAGCAGAGAGACATCTTTTTGCTTTGACCTAAAATATGTGGAAACTGATGGAAAAATGTACTCACTTTCAAAGGTATTCTGGTTTTTACTCCTTCATAATATAAATATTACATATATATATATAATAGATATATAATGTAATACAGTATTATATTCTGTTCTATTCAAGTATCACACTTGTGGCATACAATCATTAGGACATGCACTGCTTTTTTGGCTGTACAAGAAGAACACAATACTTTGGCATGCATTTAATAAAACAGGTGGGTTGGGGTAGATATGAAGAGAAGGACACAAAGAAATACTACATGGAAAAAGCAATCAAACATGCAGAATTTCTCCAGAGGTGACATTGGAACTTCTTTTTGCATATCAAGATAAATGATCGTACTGTTTTTGCCCTTGAGCTTCTGATGAATTCCCTTCAAAATACCACTTACTTCAGAAGGGAAACGCGCTTCTTAGGAAAAAGTCAGGACCAGCATGAGCAGGAAATTAGGTGAGAATGAGCAGGACAAGTTGTTCAGACTTGCAGAGCAAAAAAACCCCAAACAAACCCCAAATCAGACACCCAATTAAGTATGTGAGAACTGGCTCAGGTCTTTAATGGGTTCTTTGGATTAACATACCCCCAAGAAAGAAAAGGACACCGTTTGTGTTTACAGTCCAAGTGCTCAACCTTCCTTGCAGAAAGCTCTGTGCTGCTTTCACAGAAAGGATATCTCCAAAGCTGCTGCAGAAGTGGCAAAGAGCTCAGTCTGGAGAATGCTGAAGGAGATCTACTGAGATGAAAGGGCCTGGAAAACAGGAATGAGAGTTTGTGAAGCACGCACATGGCATGTGAAGCCTGTCCAGCTGTTTGTTACAGCCACTTCCCCCAAACTTCCTCTGCCCAGCAGCAGAGCACCCCAGGTCAACTTCTGAGTCAATCAGCACCAAAGCAATACAAAAGAGCAAGTGGGAAATCGCCCATTTCAGCAACCACTTTAAAAAGGGATGGGCCTTTAACCCTTCTACTTCAGAGACATCTCTCCCTTTTGTGTAGTTTTGCTGTGACTACACATGATCATCAAACGTGTATTACTCACCACAGTCAAAATTTTCCTGTTGTGCCAAAACCCCAATCTATGCCACCTGAGAAGGCCCTCAACAGGCAGAAGTTGTCCAGCACTTGGCCATTCATTGGAAAAATCAACAGATAAATGAACAGCTGGACCTGCCCTTGGATCAGCTTTACCCCAGGTCTTCCCTTATCTCTCTGGGGTGTGTAAGACTGCCCAGGTGCTGCTGAGCATTAATTAGTCATGCTCTTGCTCTACAGGCTCTAGAAAGCAGGTGAAATTGCAGGTGATATTTCTCTATCTGTTCTCTTCAATTGAAGAGCAGCAGGGGACTCAAAAATTAAGGCTGTCTGAGGGAATGTGATTGTAATTCATTATCACATCTATAATTCTTCAGGGGTTAGCCGTGAATATTTCAACATACAATATCAAAAACTGAAGTACTATTACTATGAATCTTCTAATTCTGCAGGGAGAATATTTTTTCCCCAGTGACTATAAGGTGTGGTATTTTTTCTTCACAACTTCATGTACAGGAATCCTACACATTCAGATCCTCCACATCCTGCAAAATTCAGAGATACTAAAGAAATTGTATGTAAAACTCTCCCAGAATACATGATGTCTCTACCATTTCTTCACAGCTCCCAGATGTGTTGCTGGGAGTTCAGCGCTACAACACCAGAGCCTCTCCAACTACCAGCTACAAGTGGCAGTACATCACTTATTCCCAGAAGTCTTTTTCCACACTTGTGCCCTTTCCATGGCTGAGCACATCCTTTTCTCCCAGCTCTTCTTCAGTAAGAGTTAAGGTTTTTAACTCCTGATCAGATCTTCAGAGTTTCTTCACAGCATAATTTCATCGGAGTGTTTTTTCCTGACACAGAATAGTTCATCCACCTATTCCACTTGGATTTCTTTTTTTCTGAACTGTTGTTCAGAAAAACAACAGAACAGAGATCAGAACTTAGACAGAAATAATCACTAAGCTGTGTTAGCACGAAAGATGACTTTTCTCAGATACAAACTGGCTTTGGGAAGGAAACTTCTCTGTGTGCATGTTTACAATGCTTTCTGACAGTACCTACAGAGTCACAGATTGTGACTTTCTTTTCTATCTGCAATCAGCAGAAACAAACCCCTTAGGCAGTGATGGTATTTTGCCTGCATTAAGGACAAGAATGTGATTAAATATATTCATGGGTCACTGCCAATTGAATTTTATTTTCCAGAAAATCAGCTAATGATCTTGGATGTCCCATCTGAGACATCTGTCTTCCAGAGGAGAATGTCAGGAATTTCTGAAGAATCAAAACCCCGTGCCCAGCATATATTTAAGCTGGGCACCCAAAACAAATGGACTCTTGTAAGGAAACTCTTGTTTCCTGAACACTCCCAAATAACTCTGAGTACTCTGATGAGGAAGTGAGGTGTCCACCAGAAAACTGCAAACTATTCAGAAATGCCAACCACCTGAAAGGAACATTAAGAAAAGCCTATTTGGTATCCAATCGTAAATTGAAAAAGAAAAAAAAAAAAAAAATTAAACCCCAAACAAGCAGAAAAGCTCCACCAAAATAAAATAAAACATGTTATTAGCTCTTAAAATGGTAAAAAATTCTGACTCACATTATTCAGCAGCATGCCCCTGGCAAAACTGGGGTTAATAGTGAGGTACAGCCAGAGGTACAACACCAGCTCCCAGCAATCAGCCACTTAGTATTTGCTGCCAAATATCTCCTCTGGGATCACTATGCCTATACATACGCTATTCTACCAAGACTGCCCCCGGGAAAGGACTGGGATAGTGCACTGGGGAGGGGAGGAAGAGGAGGCATTGCACTGTCTCTGGGACCAGGGCACAATACCTGGGCTCCACCAACTGGTTATGGGCTCTGTGAAGTTTCACATTTTATTTTGGCTCTCACTGACTCAGGCTGCACACTCACAGTTCGGCACTGGGTGAAAGCAGGCTCTGGACTGCGTGAAAGCTAAAACCAGAGCAGGGGAATTCTCGCCCTTGGCATGAACAGCTACCACAGCAGCTGGCTGAAAATGTTATAATACATGGGAATCTGGCAGGTGGCTCAGGGTTGCATAGCTTTTGTGGAAACATTCTGTATTGCCCCAGAAAGTAGAAGTCAAGAGAAAATGCAATTTGCATGTACTGCAAAGTGATAAATAAAATATTTAAATAATGCAAAAGATACCATCCATGTTTAATATTAAGTATAAAGCCCACAGATTACTATGAAATCTTCCTGTGTCCTGAGAGCAAAGCACGCTAACTCTCAGGGAAAGGGATACCACATGCATACCACAAGTTCTCTGGATGGCATAGCATTCAACAGGCCATCATGCTGCTGCAAATACTAGAGGAGACACGTGGGGATCTGTAAGCTCTAGAGCCCTCTTAGCAAGTGCTGTTTGCTGTGCAGGAATCAAGGAAGGAACTTCTGCACAGGCAGGGTTACCCCAAGCCTTTGCAATGTGTACAACAGTGTTTGAAGCCTCACCTGACTTCTCAGGTACATCTACTTCTCCAGAACCCTTTTGACACTTGCAGATGTTCACCTAGCTGTAGATAATATAAGGAGCAGGATGAAAATTCACTGAGCTGAAGACAAGGCTGGTGTACATGAAAAAGGATTCACTGGGTTTTTTTTCCATCCTGCTACATACTTCCAGAGACCTGCAAATGCTTTTGAAAGAGAAGAGGAAAAATAATCATGAAAGATTTTCAATATCTGTACAAGTCATTAAGTTCTGAAGAATTCTCTCCAGAACAAGTTCTGAGATATTTTGGGATATTTTGCTGGCTGTGAGGATGTGATGCTCATAATTTGATACAGCAATACTCATGAAATCAGTGTGATGTCATAATGTTTTGTGCTGGTATAAGCCCCAAGAAAAGCCAACATTTTACAGAACATCCTTTTGAACAGAACTTAAAAAATACATTAATTTCATAGTGTGAGTTTGTCTGGGATCAGAAAAAAGTAGAAAGAACAACAAATTTAAACTATGTCCTGGAGGAATGTATTCACCAAAGAGATGCATACTTAAGCTTTTAATACTTTTTTTAAAAAAAATTAAGTCATCTTGTTAGATTAAAATTAATACCAAACCAAAATCAGTAGTAGTTCTGTGACCAAACAGTGTAAATTTCCTATATACCAGCATATTTGCACTTTTATACATGCATTTCTGTAGCTGGTCAGTAACCTCAGGGTTAGCTTTTCCACTGCCTTCATGATGCCTGCAAGGCTTGAGTCCCTGACTACAGTAAGTGCTTCTGTATATACATTTATTGGCATGTGAGGATTAATGCTAAACACCTTTAGTGACACTTACAGCTCTCTTTTATTATCCCATTTCTTGTTACTGGAAAATGTGAAGCAGGAGTAGAAGGAAGACCAGACCCCTACCCTAAAAGGGGTGGAAGGAAGGCCAGTTCCAAATGTAAAGGTATATGCTCGTCCTCCTTGGCCGTGATACCTGCAAGGTGGAGCACACTCAGTCCTGCCGCAAACTCTGTTTTTAAATAGTATTTGGATGTCTCATTCTTCTGAGTGAGAACCTATTATGAACACCTAAAGGGCTCTCACACATCATTTAACACTTCATACACGTATGTGAAAAACTGTACATTATGTTCTGGTTTCATGTACAGGCTCTGTGGTTCTTCTTTTCATTTTCCCCTCCTTTTTATTTCTCTATAAACATTCTTGTAAAACCAATGCCTTTAATATCACCATGTGTTTAGCCATGAAAATTGCCAACTTTTGTTGGAAATAGTGCTCATGATTTAACGTTTTGCCAATTATTTCCTTTAATGTTTTAATCCTATGTGGTTCCATAAAATAATTCTATGCAAGTTTGATTTTTTCAGACATTTGATCAGTCCAGCTTGCCTGCTAAAAATGATGCTTGACTCATATCCTGGCAACAGTGTTTATTTGACGTGCACTGGTGAAGCACTCTAGAAAACTGTACTCAGGCTATTCCAAATTTAGCCTCCTACATCTGTGTGTTTTGGTGTTTGGGTGCGTCTGAGTTATCGGCTGTGTCTAGTGGGTGTCACAAGCTGATCACTGCACCTTTGTTGTTTAATTAGAAGTTCAGTGTTCAAGAAGCTTTGAGAGAGAAAATATCTGTGTTCCTTGTGGGCTTTTTTTAGATCTGTTTATCTTGGGTAGCTTTGTGCTATAAGAAAATCCAAGTCGCTTTAGACTGTGTCTATCTTCAGCCAAACTCCAATTACTTTTGTATTTCCATCCAAATAAAACTACTTGCCATAAGTCCAAACCTATGAAGAATGTGCAGCTGTGAAGTTACATCCATTCCTAGACTCAGAAATGTTAAATAACGGGGCCAAAGTTTTTTCAGAGGGAGGCACACGTGAAGACTAGATGAGGGGAGAGGCTGGCCACATGTTGGGTTTCACGTGGGCATGCAGGACAGTAAAGAGAGGGACGTCTCATTAAAAGTAGCTGTGCTAAGTTGGCTGAATTGGTCTTTCTGGGCATGATGGGTGTCAAACAGTGTAAGCACCTTGCCAAGGAGTGTCCCAGGATCACAACAGCTGTGGTGGGAATGAAGGCATCAGGCCAAGGTTCCAGCCAAGCCACAGGCCAGGACTGCATGCTGCTTACTGGAAGCTTCCTGCAGTTTCAGTTCAGTGACATGTTTCTTACTCCTACTCCAAGGTGTGGAAAGATCTGGGGGCTGGCTGGTTTGTTCTTCAAAAATCTTCTTATTCCTGTTTACAAGAAGCGAGCAAACACATAACTGCTCATATAACCAGACACTAAATTCACTTCACTGGCAACTCCTCAGCAACTGCACCACTCAGCCTTCAGAGCCTGTGGTGCTGCATGCCAGTGCTAATTGAGTTTGCTCATCAGTGGAGGCAGCAAGTGCACAGGTGTTGGCAGTGGGAGAGGGCAGGTGCCTTCACCACCAGCCTTTCACCTTTGCAACTGCCTCAGACACCTCAGAGGGCTCCTGTGTGCTGCATGAGCTGCAGTCACATCATGGGTATGGGGTGCAGACATCTGAAGAAGGCTGAGGGCATCTCCGTTCTTACCACTTCTGGTAAATTAGGCTGCATTTTCACTGAGCAGAGGCACCCCTGCCCATGCTATGAGGACGAGGCAGCATCCTGTCCCAAGGAGCCTGGTGGGATAATACTGCTCCTTTAGGAGACCTGACTGTTCCTGTTTGTAATGTATGCAAAACTGTGGAGGATGATGGGACTGCTAAAATTCCCTTCTGCTGATTCATTCCTACCTGAGACTATTTACCTTCAGGGCTCAGCATCAGTCTGGTTCTGGAATGCATCAGATTGTGCCAAAAAAGAAATGATGGGGAAACAGCAGGGTAACTGTAAAAGTGTCCAGTTCTTTTCCCCAGGATCAGGATTAACTAGCAGAGAGATGGCTTTTGTGTTTTGACTTAGGATGTTTATTTTTCTTATCTATATTACATTTTTACACACAGTAAGCACTTCTACACACTAACCTAACAAGCTACATATGGCAACCTAGGGCTCTGTCCACAAGGCCTTTTAAGCATAAACTATCCAATTATCAAATGCCAACTAATTTATTTTTACTTTTAACCCAATAACCAAACACCCGTGTTCCACACTGTGTACTTTTCTGTCCAATAGCCCAATACCATCCAAAACCATGAAGAAGAAAGAAGAAAGGCAAAGACAAACCAGCACTCTAGAACCTCCATCTTGTCCCTCATTCACTACTGTATCTCAAACTCTAAACTCTAAATTTTTCACCCATTGACTTAACATAATTCTATCTTACTCTCACATTCACATTCCGAGTTTTTCTCTGCTTAGTTTTAGAAGCCTTCTCTATGTTCTTAAATTAAACCCAGTGTTTTCTTGAGTGTCACACAGATAAAGGGACATTTTCTGTGCCTGGGGCTTCAACAGGTAACAGCAGGAGATTTTAAACCAAGCTACGTGCTTCCAGTCCTGCCTCTGTGCATGCTCTCCATTTCACATCACAGAAGCAGGGTGACACACAAAAACCTTAATGCATTCAGAATATTTTTTTCAGGATGAAAGTGTGTTTCCAGCCAGCACAGCGAGCTTGGGTTAGCCTGCCAAGATTTGTTGCATTTTTCTTTAATTACAGCAGCAGCCAATAGGTTTAAATCTGAGAACCAATGAGCAGAATCCCTCCCTCTCCTCCCTCCTCACTGATTGTTTGAATCTTTAAGAAACAGCTTCACAGTGTCTTTGGGACAGTGGGAGAGCCTTTAAGCACATGCTTATCTCCAGCTAATGCATTGCACTCAGACGGGGTGGTACATGTTTGCCAAGTTTAGTGTGTGCTGAAGTGCTTTCTGGGGTGGAGGCTGGAATACACTTGGTTCACAACTCTGAAAACATGTGATTGTAGTGAATTTGTCTTGCATCAGAGAGGATTTTTTTTGGAAGGTGTCCTGTTTAAACAAAAATCCATTGGTGTTTCTGAGGCTTCTAGAACAAAGTCACTATAAAAAAATGCAAGTATTTCAATCTTGCACAGATGTAACATTGTGTGTTGTATATAGTTTGCAAAGTGTGGGAGACTTTTGGCTGAAAAGTGCTCTGCACATACATAATATTACCACCATCATTATAAATGCATTGAAGGCAGAGAAGCCTAAGCTGATCTATTATGGGCACCTGTCCCTGTATAATTTTCTAACACTGTCTGCCTGGCTGAACTGATGAGATCTCCACTAAATTGGGGTAGCCTGTCATTTTATTCCGATTGAAATGGATTTTCTTGCCTTGAATTCCTGGCAGAGAGAAAACAATCAAAAAATAATGGCTCACAGATAATAAGGTTGTGTGTCGACCTAGGCATAATGGATACACAGCTGTCAACACTTTTCCTGCACACGTTTACATCGTTTCATTATGAGAGGGGCAAGCCCAGGATGAGTGGCAAAACAGGGCCAGGGTGTTTGCCATTTTCCCCTCACCACCAAAAACACACTTGGGATCCTCCTAATAAAGCTGGTTCTCATAATTTACAACAGCCAGAGAGATGGGCTCCCTGCAGAAGGGTAGGCAAATAGTTTGCCTTCCTTCAGATAAGCAGAACTGATTATGTTCCACTGAAATGATATCTAATAAGGGCTTTTGTATATTTTGGCCCTCAGCATGGCACCACTTCTCCTGCTATCATCTCTGGAGAGCTCTTAAAGTCCAAGTGACGCATTTTGTAGAGATTTCAAGAAAAATATAGGCATTCTGGACAGCTTCCCTTTTTCAAGGCTACACGGGAAGCTGTAACTCAATACATAATGGCTTGCCTTGGTTGTCAACAGAGTCACACTGGCCCAGGACAAAACTCTGCTTAAGCCCTATCACTCCATCATACTACGGGGGCCAAGTCACACCAACTTCACAGCAAGAAGCAGACAGGAGAGGGATGCTGTCACACCAGGCTGAGTCTGATTCCCCAGACCGATGAAATAGTGGCACTTTCCAGTGGAATGTGCCTGCAGTGTCTTGGTTCTCTGGTTTCAGGGCAAACTACTTCAGCTGCTCTGCCATCTTGTCAATGTCATGTCCTTTTTACTTATCTGATTCAACCTGATAAATTATTTTTGGAGTATGAAAATATACCTGAAAGATATGCTTGATTTGTTCCTTCCTTGCTGTGTCTGAGTATGTACTGCAAAATTGGAAGCAGTGGAGTTAGCAGCAGCTGCCTGCAGTTCATCTGTTGGCAAGGCTGGAGCTGAACTCACATTCTCAAAGTGCCAGAAAGATAGACTTTCAGAAAGGAAATGTCGGGTGAAAGAGCAGGAAAGCAAGTTTGCTTCCAAACAATAAACATGCAGATAGGAAATAATTGAGGCACTGGAACAAGGAGGAGGGAAAACAAAACAAACCATAACAACGGATCCTCAGATGAACTGGTTTTCCTTGTAGTAGGGAAGAAGAAGGGGGAAAAGGAAGAAACCAAAACCACCCAGCTTTAGGTAGCTCAGAACTGACCAGAATGTGATTTTTCACTTTGTGATAAATCCTGAGGAGCTTCTATGTTCAGTGTCATGGTGATAAGCTGGCATCCTAGTGGCTCTGGCAAAACAGATAAAGTCTTTCAGGACCTCTCTGCCTGCTGGCTGACCTGCTGATGAGCCAGGAAACTACTTGCTGTGTCTGGTTTCCTTTAAAACACCAAAAAATTGATCTGTTTCAACAGAGCATGTCAGTTCTACCAACTCACTGTCTTTCCAGCAGACTCCTGTCTGATGGGGAGATTTCCAAATGGCTCCATGATGCCAGACAATTACAGCTATAAATATTTTTATTATGGGATACCACAGTATCATTCTGTAGAAAGACATAAAGACAAAGAACAGAATAAAAACCAATTTGCTTTACTACTAGACCACATTTAAACTGTGTGCAAATGATATCTCCAGGCTCCGAAGCAGATGGCCTGTGGGTCACTTGGGGTCCAAGGAAAGAGAGAAAAAGGATTCTGGAAAGAATTCTGGAAAGGCGAACACACACACAAAATCTAGAGCCAAGCAGGGTAAAGGGACTTTTTTCATAGCTTCATGTGATAGTGTACAGATGTAAAGGTACGTGACACTGTTTCTCTACAGCACAGAAAAGATTTATAAAGCACTGAATTTAGGCACCCAGCCTAGCTGGTTTAGTTACCTGGATTGCCTCCTTGAATTTCCTTAATAGAGAAGCTCTCCTAGAGGCAATTCAGAACAGAAGCCTGACACAGGCTTATTGAATTGCTCCTGGAAGTGAGTTACTCTCCTCCTGTTTTTCCATTGACTCCAGGGGGAACCCTGGAGAGCCCAGCTGGCTAGCTTAACCAGCCAAATTGGGTGGCTAGATTTGGGTGGTCTGAACACCTCCACTTCTGCATGAGGCCTGGATTAGGATTGAAGCTTTGTCCTTAACACCTGCATTGCTAGGGAAAAACACTGTTGCTCTTCAACCTTACATTGCTACACTTTAGATGAACTGTATATTTATGTTAGATATCGCTTTTCACTTATACATAGGATGTGAAAGTGAAAATCTAGTAGTGTGGTGTATTCAAGAATGGGAGGACTGGGAGAAGTTGATAAACAACTCAGAAGCCATCAGAAGTTCACATTCACTTTGGGGCATTGCCTCTGTTGAAGACAGTGTCTTCCTGCTCTCTGAGTGACAGGAGTGAATAATGAACATCAGTGAATATTAGCCCTGAGTGGTGGCTCTATGAGCAACGTGGTATTGTTCACTCCTTGTTCACCAGCTTTGTAATGGCATCTGAATATGTCTGCTCTCTGTCTGGTTTTTGCAGCCTTCCAAATATGAGCATGCCTCCCCAGCTTCAGCCTGCATTATTGCATTCCAGCATACTCGCTTTGCGTGACATACCAGTTACCTTCAAACAAACTTTGGGCTAAGTTTGCACAGACCAATTCAAAGGGTGTCATCTAAAGAAGCTGAACTCTCACCACACATTTAGTCAGATGTTTCTTTCAGGCCAGTGAAATAATATGCAGGCAGCCACCTCCGGCATTTCCAAAGCTGGGCTTCAACAGTGCTGGCTCAGACCAGATTAGGAAACTGAATTGCAAATGATTCCTTAAAAAAATAAGCCAAGTCACTTGTATGTGGTCTCAGGAGCCCAATCCTTATGATTGGCAGTACGATGAGCTGCCTCTCCTGTGAGAGTTTACAGTTTGAATGTGGTAGTATCTGCAAGCACTTGGCACACAGGAGGAAAAGCCCTGGATCAACCTGGGCCTGTCAGTCCAAGCAGAAGCTCTGGAGAATGATGTGGTCCTGCTCTGCAACATTATTCCTTCCCCAGGTGATGCACAATCACTCAAAGGGTCACATTTTGTTGCCCAGACCTCTAGTCCCTTCCTGAACAGACAAGAGAGAAATAGGTGTTTATTATCAGAGCAGTCCAAGCATGAACCCAATAGGTCAGAGGGTAAATCTTGTTGACAAAGATGGAACTATCATTATTAATACATTTTTCAAAGCAGAATCACTAAGAATCTGTGTATATATCTAACTTTTCCATATGATGGGGAAGAGGAGTGGTGTGATGGGAAGAAAGACTGAAATGTTTTCCAGTCTTGATATTACTGCTACTACACACTGCTTCTTATAGGTCCTTCCAGCTGAAAAGGCATAAAAGAACCCATATATGTTTGGATTCATGCACAGAAATATCAGAGAAGAAAAAAAAATAAAAATCCAAAATCCCATGCTCCTGTTGCCTGATTTTCACTATGCAGAGCACAGGCTTGGAACCTTATATATATATTATATTGTATATTATATATTTCTCAAATAGGGGTAGGTCTGAAAACATCTGGCCTGGTCACATTGTGCTTGGCAAGGATGAAAGTTAATATATAAACTCTAATAACCAAGATCTACTGATAGGCAAAAAATGCTGAGATTTTGTTGTGTATACTTTGGGAGAAGTAATTACATTTCGTTATATAATCAGTTATACAACAGATTCTCCTCAAAGTAAATGGTAGCTCCATCCATGAAGACTTTTGATGTGTGTTCCAAGAATTTGTAATAAATCAAAGCATAAATAGACTTTTTTTGGTGGCACAGGTTGGATAGCTTCCAAGGAAACAAAAGTTCCCTTGAAAAAAACACTGTTTTTAATCAAACACTTTGTTTTCACTGAACTTTTACCAAATCAAAGACTTTGGGCCATACATGGGTCTAGGGAGAGTTTTCTTGAGGCCAGTGGTCTTCAGGTCCTGGAATGCCTTGGCCTCATAGCAGCTCACACGTGCACCTGGTCTGCAGCCACATCCCCATGCGGCTGCCAGAGCTGCTAGCACTGGAGTGCTCCTAACACCTGAGTGCTCCTGGCTCCAAGGCTCCCTCATCCAACAGCTCTGCCTTAGGAAAGGGGGGCATCTGGAAGCTGCATGCAACCACCCTGAGAGAGTAATGTTTCTGAATATTGTGGAGCCAGCAGAGCTTCCAGCTTGATTGCAGAAAATGAAATAAAAGTTGGACTCTCATCAGAATCCAAACAAGTTGAATTAAAATTAGAAATGATCCTGCAAGCCTCTTCGTGGTGTGTGGCATTGTCAGTATTACATGTCTTGATTTTCTCCAGAACTGTAAGCAGTTTTGTCAGCACACCAGGATGAACTATCAGCTGGTTCGCATTCAAGTCAGAGGGGACCACGCATGATCAAGGAAAGCAGAAAGTAAGCAGGAAGTTCATTTTTTGAGCCCATTAGTTCTATGTAGAGGTAACTTTCTCCTGTCACCACTGAGAAGCTTTTTATTTACTGTGGTCAGCACCCAAGATCTCACATTTCAGTGCTGCAATGCAGAAATGAGCAATGTAAGAAAGAGATACCAAATACTCCCTCTTCAATCCAAAAGCTTGTGTCTTCCTGAAAAGAAAATTCTAAATAACAAAAAACCTGGAAGTATTTAAAAGAGAGTGTGAAGAAGGAAAGAAATGGGGGGACCTTTCTAAACTTTAGCACAAGCAACTTGGCCCATCTTGTGTAACATGGCTGCAGGGGCTGGCCAGCAATAATCTTGATATTTGATCCTCGAGGCCAACAGTCAGGCAATAGCCAGAAACATTAGGCTGAGGGGTTGGTGGGGAGATTTAGGCCACCTGACTTGACCCCTCAGATTAATGCGCAAGATTTTCATTAATTTTGTTGTGGTTATCCTGACATTCTATTTCCTTTATTACTATGGCCTGAAGTCAGTAATGCACTTGAAAGTACATGTATATCTTTACCATAACTTTGAACTTTTGAGAAGCCCCATTATCCTCAATGAACATATGTGAGTACTTTCCTGGAGACTGGACATGATTTTATCCACTGGTTCAACAAGGGTGGCCAAAAGAAGAGCCTCAATTTTTATTTTTTTTTAAATTAAGTAGAGCACGACAATAAAGATTCTGTAAATTATATCCCCCATTAAAGCAATAGAGGCATTCATTTTGATGCAGTCATTATTTGTATTTCATACCTTCAAATTGAAGCAGCAAAGGTTTAAAATCACTTTCAGTGTTTTACATAGCTCCACATGGTGACCCAGTGCAACTGGAGCTGTAAGACAGATTTGTATTTAAGGCATTTGCCTTGTTTTGCTTATTTAGCTATGTCACTGCACAAGTTCAGAAGGCCTTTTATCAGGAGATTTTCCATCAGGCTATGGTCCATGGAAGTCTGGATTTGGTAGGACTGAAAATTTTGGTTGTATCAACCATTTAAATTTCCTGCAGTGCCTTTAATGTCAGTCTCAGAGGCAGTGTTTTATGGGTTACCCTCTGCTGTCTGTCCATTTTCAAAAAACTCTAGGAAAACCCCATTGCCAGATTCAAGTTTGGATCCTTTTAAATTAATGCAGAAAACTCAATCATTACGAAAATAGCTAATTTAGTAGACATGTTTGTAAACAGGACATTCTCCTTATCTACTGAAGTTGTAAATAATGCATTTTCTAGCTGAATGACCTCCACAAAATAGGCTACATCTATTTATGCAAAGTTAATTAGGTCATAACATTTACTTTTCTCTGTTCACAGATTAACAACTTCTTATAAATCAAAACTGAACCTTTGCCTCTTTTCCAGTATGCAATTTTAAAAATACTTCTGGTGACTATCATAATTATTTTTCTTAGATTTTGGGATATTATTTTTATTACAATATTTGCAATGGGAAATCTAATCAATTAAATCAGACTGTAGCTTTTTGGGCATCACAGTTTGGCATCACAGTTTTCCACATAGCAGGTCTCAACTATTTTTTATGCTGAAACACCATTTGAATTTTTAGTGAACCTATGTTAGAGATTTTTCTAAGGATTAAACCCACCAATTTATAAGCATGCATCATGTAGTTAAGGTCATACTAACAATTTTCATCTGTATGTAAATATATTCATTCAGTGGATCCAAAGTCTACAGTAAAAAGACCCATATGAACATGTTTTCTTATGGCAATTGGAAGCCTGTTCAAGAAAATGCCTTCAAATTCACCAGTTACATGTATCCACAGATATGTACATTTTTATATACATATAAAAATATATGCCCATGTGTGTATGTGTATGTATGTAGCACTGAATAACATTAGAGAAAGTACCAATCATTATGGGGCTGCTCTCAGTGCCAAGAAAATAATTAATGGAGAGTTGCAATAATTCTGTAAAATATGCTTACAATAACAATATATGGGCTCAGAAAGGGGCCGCAGTAACATGTTTGGCACAGTGTAAAGCTATTAATTTCTATTTATGTCTCTGCAACAAAGTAATTAAACACATGCATAAATCCCCAGTCACCTGAGTTGAACTTCAAAATATTTATGAGGGCTTTGCATAATGGGCCTGGGACATAAGAGGTCAGAAAGGGCACAATTCTACTACACAGAAAATACTGATATTTTGACTCTTTTCCATTTTTAAATGGGGCAATAGGATAAAAATATTTTGCCAAAAGGGGCACTCCATAACTATTTTTTATAGCAAAGGTTAGCAATTTCAAAGAGATCTAACAGGTAAACCAATATAAAATAAGAATACATAAATTAAAAGAAATCCCTGCAAGATCAATAGAAATGGAAAAAAAACCAACAAAATATGTTGATGCCCCCCAAATAAATAAAAATGAATTATCCACTTAAATATTTTCTCTTCTCAACACTATAAAACCAAGATAATCCCCATAAACCCTTCCAGTTTCCAAAAAAAACCCAGATTCCAATTAATTTTGTCTTTGAGCTTTTTGTAAACCAACCAACCTCTACTATTTGTAGGTTTAGGCAGGTAAAACAAATCTTGATGTCTCTCCTGCCTTCTGCATTCCATTCAGTTTCTACAGTGATGCAGAAATTGATCTTTGTATTTCTTTATACAATAACTAGAGCCTGGGTTGTGTGTTCCATGGTTCCAGGTTATGAAGCAGCAGCTGGGTTCCTTCATAATTGAAATTGGGTAAAACCATGCCTAGAAATAATGCACAACATTTTGGAATACTGGAAATATATCAACTCTTTGCAGAGGAAAGCAATGAAAAGATGCACAGTTTGAGCTGGGCAAACAAATGTTCTTAGAATTAGATATATAAAAAAATATGGCTCACCCATAAAAAAAATCCTACTTTAAAACCAACCAGGCTTGCTCACAGCGAGATACACATCCTCCTGTTATAATTTATGCTGCAGTAGTTCCTAGAAGCCCCAAGTCCCCATCATGCCACACACTGCACAGAGTGATCACACATTTACTTATTTATTTATTTTATTTATAGGGCACTAGATTTACCTGCTCCTGAGTGAACAGGTAAAGCACTGATTACTGAGGATGCCACATACATCCAGGCAGCCAGCCACAGAAAGTAATTTCAGCCTCAGCCTTTGTTTTAAATAAACACCTGCATTTTCATATGGAGAAAAGAATTTGTTTCACAATGAGCTGTCACAGCATGTTTGCCTGCTAATGAACCAAAAGCTCTTTGAATTCTCTCTTCCATTCTTCCCACGCTGCAATTTTGCCAGCCCTGACTATCCTTTTTAGTGCTTTTTCTTTTTTTCTTTTTATTTTTTTTCCTCTTGAACAAAACATTCCTGTTTAGGCCTGCAGTTACTTTGTAATTCCCATTTCGTTTACTACAGGGAAAGGCCTTGTTTCCGTTCACAGAAGAAAGAAACAGATTGTTGCCACTGCTGTGTGCAGACAGGTAGTCCCTATTTGATGGTATTTCAGTGGAAAAATACATTTGATGGTCCAGACAGGGAGCTCAAGACAAGATTTCTTATGGCTTCCTATCCATCATGGCATAGGATGCTGTGCCATATACAACCCAACCTAGTCCCACAGGTGGCTGTGCACTCCAAGGCATTACATCCCCAAAGACTTCCAAGGATGAGGCCCTCCTCCAGTGTGAGTGTCTGGCATGCGTCAAAGCACGCCCTGCTCTCTGCACGACACAACCCCTGCTTCTAGCACTGTAAAACCAGACTCAGACTCTGCTTTTCTGTGTCATATTGAGCAGTGCTCCAGTGGGACTTTACAGAAGAAAGTCTGTTTTCTTTGGGCTCCTGGACCAAGACAAGTCCTTTGGCAATTACAGCATTTAACCTTTCTGCTCCCCCAGATGCTCACTGGGGAGAAGCACATATTGAAGAAGTGATGTTATGCAAGCACAAGGTTTTTTAACCTAGGAAATTTCTCATGGGGCCCATTATATCATATGAGGAAGAACAACTGAGTCATTTTAAGTATAGGAATTTAGCATAAAAATAGCCAAGAAATCCTTAGCATGAGCATCTGTCCCAAACTCACCCCTCCTCCCTTTCCTTCTGCCTTCCCATCATGCGTGGGCTTTCCCCTGAGCTCATTCAGTGTTTTCCTTGCCTGCATTATACTATTGCATGTATCCCATCTAAACTTTATTTCATGGCAACGTGAAAGGGACTCCAAAGGCGCTCCCTTCTTCCCCCAGCTTAGCAGAGGAGAGCCTGCCTGGGCAGCCCACCAGAGTGCTGGGGGTGTGGGGTTAAAAAGGGTCTCTGGCAACAAGGGCTGGGGCATGAGATTGAGAGAACAGCCTGGGGAAGGGAAGAAAAGGAGCTGTGGAGGGTCTCTGATGTCCAAAGCTGCAATGATGTGTGTGCACAGAGGTGTTTGTATCACCGTGGGACATCTTCATGGGGTAACCCCAGTCATCCTCAGCACTTCACTATTGGAAAAGTCTCTTTAAAGCTCCTATTTCCTTCCAAATCCTCCTTCCCTGAGCATCAGGCTCCACAAATCACACTTTTTTTTAGCTACACACAGACAAATAACGTAGAAATAAAATTTTCCATACTAATATTTGCCAACACTGCTCACAGCACCTTTTGCAAGACAAGTACTGAGACAAGATAAAGGAAGGAGATGGGATGGCTCACCAGACGTCCCCCTCTTCCTGCTCTTTACAGGAGTCAGATGGGCTGTCCTTAGCAGGGCTGGCATGCAAGTCCCAGGTGCCTGGGTTTCTTGGAACCAACTGTCCCCTGGAGAGAGAACAGAGTCCCAGTGCTGCCTTGCCTAACAGGGCTAGGCCAGGAAGGTGAAGGACCTGCTGCCTGCAGTCCAAATCCTCAAGCTGGCATGGTGGTGCTTCCTGCAACATCCCATCTTCCTCCAGTTTAGGGCCACCAGCATCATCTTCCAAAGCAGGCCTCCTTGGGCCAGCACACAAAACCAAATATGTTTAAGCTAAGGCTGTAGCAAGCATGGGCCTTGCTCCTGCAGCAAACACTTCCTGTCAGCAAAGTCACCCTCTGCTTTGTCAGCTGCACCTTGAAATTAGAAGTACTTCCTAAAAAAAATAATATAGGGATATAGCAAGTAAGAATTGCCCAAGTACTGCACATCATGTTTGCTATGAGGCTGGACTGCTGCTCCACCATGCTAACCGAGGGATCAGAATAAAACCTGTGTTGACGTTACAGTGATGGGGAGGGAGGTGCTTTTGTCTGGGAGGCCGAGGATGTGGGGCTGTGCTCCTGCTGCCCCTTTTCCAGACCAGTCAGTGAGTTACCCCTGCCCTGCTCTTCCTGGGATCCTGTCTGACTTCCCCTCCAATTCCTGAAGGTGGACCTGACACACAGGGATGCCAGTGTGGCTGAGGCTTTGAAACTCCTCTTCTGCACAGGTAAGAAATAAAGGAGAATATTTCTTTAACTCCTAGCTGTGAACCAGACAGAACTAAAGCAGTTTATAACAGATGAGTTTTAACAAGTAAAAAAGAAAATAAGGCAAAACAGATAGATACCTGATAAAAGTTCTCAGCTGGAGGTCTTCTGGACACTTATTTCCCTATTTACTGTACCACATACCTGCTTTACACTTCCATGGGCATCAAGCAGCTAATATTAACAGAAAATTGTGTACTATCCCCACAACAGAGTTAAATCAAGAAATTAAGCAAGAATCTACCTTGCTTTGAATTGTGGCTGAATTTAACTGAAGGATGTCAAAGTCAGATTAAATTAAAAAAAAAAACAAAAACCCAAAACAACTGAAAATTCCTTTTTTACAACTGCGTATGCACACTTGGGCTAACCAGGATTGAAAAGACCAGAGTGGTTTTCTTTCACCTTGATGAAAGGGAATCAACAGGCCAAAAGACCATTTTAAAGCTGTCTTGAAAGACAAACTTAAAAGAAATACTTTATAACCAGAGGGGAAGGTGGTAGGAGGGGATAGCATTCTCTTCTGTTTATTAAAAACACACCTTGGGCTTGATTCTAATCTGGTTTAAGCATCACGTGAGGTGCATTTATTACATGGGAAAATTGCCTCAGTGTGTTCACTGACACAGTTTGGACCCAGCCTGCAGAAGCTCCTCTGCATGCAGAGGACATTCCGGTACACAGAGATGAAGTGCGGGGGAGGGAAGAGCAGCCAAGAAATAAAAAGGGAATATCTGGGGGAAAAATAGCAGAAGGTTGCGTGAGCAAGGATATCCTGCTCAGGCAGAGGCAACCAAGGAGGGTAGGACCACTGGCTGAGGGAAAGGAGAGTATGAGGAGAAACCAGTGGACTCTGAATGGTCTTGGAAACACACCATAAAAATGAGCAAATTATAGTCGGCAAAATAAGCAGTGAAACATCCAGCTGTTCCTGAAAATGCTGGAGTCCTGCTGCTGTGAGGTTTCAAGTCTTATAGCCTGAAGGCAGAAGCCCCAGAACAAGGAACAAGTAGTAAGACTCTGGTCTTCCAGATGGACCAAATATCATCTGCAGGTCCCTGGGACTGTGGGACACCCATTTCACAATCCAGGCAACTAGAAAACAACTTAGGGGTGCAGACAGTGAATAAAAGTTTCTGGCAAAGACAGCAATGGGGACTGATGAGCTGAAGAACCTCACCAAGGGTGCAGTGAGCAGAGAAGAGCAGCTTTACACCACAGAATTAACAGGCATTCATTTGGTGAGGGCTTCCTCCATGCAGCCCAATCCTGTCTCCACCTCAATGGAATTGCTGGACTTGACATCAACATGCTATGCATCAACATGAGATAAGGGAGGCAGTGAAGGAGAAACAGCCAGGGTCTCATATAATCATGAATCTCTGTTCCAAAAGTGCAACGCTTTATTCAAAAATGCTCTGTTTTCTGGGCAATAACCCAGGGCAGTACTTTACCAGAGGTCTGCAGAAAGCAAATCCATCCTTTTCCTTTTGCTGCCAAAGGAGTTGCAATAGGCTCCCCACATCACAGTCACTCCTCTCTCCTAGAAGAACAGCTGGGGAAATCATCACAAAGGTCTCCAGGGTTAAATTACAACCTCTCAGAGCAGATCAGTTGGTTACCAAAAGACTTCAGCGGGCCCCAGATAGGACTGCAACATGACCAGTAAGTCTGGAATTACTGTCTCAAAACTGAAGTTTACTCCAGATCCTATAAAACAGACACACTTCCTTCGGAAAACTCTCCCTACAAAACTCTGGCTGTAAGGAAAAGCATGTTTAGCCCAGTCTCATCTTTACTCACAGCTGGAAGGAGCCCTCTGAACTTTCAGAGTCCTGCCATATGGGACCTAGAGGTGAAGAGACTGAAGTTCTGCCTACAGAAGCTAGAGAAGGAGGGGGATGACACATGTGTGGGGAAAAATATCATAAAAGTGTCTTTAATTATTAATATTCACCACAGTTTGTGAGGGCCCAGTGGGAGTTAGGACCCCAGAGTGCTGAGCACCACACAAGGCTTTTGTCTCTGCAAGAGCATGGGTTACTACATAGAAATCCCTGCGGCAACAGAGGCCATCCATGCTCTCAAAGCAACATCCCCTCAGTCAGTCACCGAACAGCTCAGTTACCTTGGGCAAGGCACATTGTTATGTGTCTCCTGAAGCCCTGTCTGACACATCAACGGCTGAAGCCCTTGCCAGGGGTGTCCAGCCTGGGAAAAAAATCTGCCAGGAGCAATATCTTATACCGCAACATTTGGATTTTACTCCAGTCCCACCCGCTCTGCCCAAGCCTACAACCCTGCAGCACAGCTGGTGCTGAGGAGCACAGCTGCTGCAGGCAGCCTGGTTGCAAGCTGCAGCGTGAGGTGCAGATGGAGCTCTGCATGGGAGCCCAGGGAGGAAGAATGAGACTTGTGAGCTGGTAGATTTGTGAGGGAAGAAAAACCAGGGGTTCCTTGCTGGGGATCCTCCTCAGAGGGAGCAGCTCGGGCTGTTTCTGTGTTACTGTGCCCTGAATAAATGGCTTTATGGAACGAGACATCTGACACTGCCATGGGAAACCTGGGATTGACCTGGTGAACTCTATTAAGTGACAGTATTAAGATCAGGCTAGGAGTGATAAGTCCCCTTTCAACACGGCATCATTCTGAAGCTGGCCAAATTGTTCTGGAACTTGGTTATAAAATGCAGATTGTGTTGGATTTAATAATGGTGGGCTTCCTACACTATTATTGCCCATTTTTCAGGATCAAAATTACGTAGTGTTAATATACTACAAGAAATGCCTCATTCTGGATCACAGAAAGCAATTTCAATAGGTGAAACTATAATGGTAGCAACATTTTATGACAGTCACTGACATAAAAAAACAACTCCTGTCTACTACCTTCTCAAAGAGACACTCTGTTTTCCCTGAATTAGGTGTGAAATGTACAGTACATGCCATGTTAGGATATGGACTTCCTACTTCAGGGATAGAAGTGTGCAGTGAAGCCTGCAGATGACCAAAGCACCATCTAAACTTTGGCAAGCACAGGATTATGCTGAAGATATGGGAGACAGTACCTGGTGACAAGTTCCAGTCCTGTACTTAACTACTTAAGGTGAATTCGGGGCAAGTATCTATGCCGAAGTGTCATTCTCACTTCAGAAGCCACATCCACAGAGGAAATCTTGGCAAAGTCAGTTAGGAAGGGCCTCAAGAAGATTGTTGCTTTACCCCCTGTGCTGAGGAAAATTGTAGGTTCTTAGTTGGTGTAGTGGTTGGCTCTGTGACTGAGATAAATGCATATTAGTGTGGAAGAAACCACATATTGACCTTTTATGATACCAGGTTACTTTGAAAGCTGCATGGTCCAGGAGGGTAGATTGAGGTTGCAGCAATGGGATTTGCTATTAATTAGACCTTTGGCTGCAGCTTAAAGGCTTCATTGTATCTCTCAGGTCAGACTTTCCTGCTGCTAGTGCATTCAAAGAATTTGTAACTGACTCCATAATTCATTTAAATTTCTCTGGACTATATTGAGCACTACCTGATACTCCTTCCTACATAAGTTCCTTGCAGTGTACAGGGTAATAATGACTTAACCCTTGCTTATATATATCTTTATTTCCTATGCATAAAACATCCATTGAAATCCAGACTATTATTTTTTTATTCATAGAAAGCAGCTATCTCATATTTCACATGGACTTCCTTGTGACTGCAAAGACATCCTGGAAGAAAACAAGCAATTCAGGGGCACTTGCAACTCAGCTGTCCCTCTCTCTTTCCATAAAAAATGAATGATTGATTCTGGCTCAGCTAATCTGACTGGCAAGGACAGAGCAGTGCCTTCCAATCTGCATATCCCATCTCTTATTAGGTACTCCAAATAGCTGCATTTCGTGGGGAAAGATCAACAGTTCCTGCAGCTACTGTAGAAAACTCTCTCATGAGCTGTCTACTTCTCCACCAGGAATTGTGGTGGTATATACTGTGGTATAAATTCCATGGATTAATATCTGAGCATTTAATGGCAGAACTGCATGAAAAAGTAAAGAAATGTAATAAAAATAATTAAAGAGAAGGAATTATAATTAAAAAAAATCCATAGATGGTAGTTCAAGTGCACCTTACTACATGAGCCAAATGAGTTTTCTTCAGATTCTTCTTCACAGGCACAAATGAGTATTCCCCTTCTGATCAGGAGCAAGTACACCTAACATGATAGCAGGGCTTTATTTTTTTTTCAAAAACAGCAACGTTATGCGACTATAGAAATAGAAATTACAGCTCCACTATGGAAGTGTTCATTCTCAAGGCTGCCATTGTCTCTCCACAGTGTTGCAGAAAAGTGGTCGTGCAATGGGAAGTGAAGTTGTAAACACTATGTCAGATGTGGCTTTGACAAAACATCAATTCACTTCAGCTGATTTGGTTCACTATCTTAACCCCATCTGCCATGTCAGATTTGGAATGACAACATGGATGACGAAGGGTTGTCAGTCACTGTTACTATTCTGACAAGGAATATTTAAGACAGAGCTATGAGTTCCTCCCACTGTCCATGGGATAAATGCTTGATTGTGGTTTCCTGAGCTGGAGGATGTAAGAAGTGTGCTTTGAGGTGACTCTGCTCCACAATATCTCCATGTATCCTTTCTGGTTTAGAGGGAAGAAATCAAAGCAAAGGTGACTTGTCTGACATTACATGGTGCTAAAAACAAAATCTGGGTGTCCCAGTTCCTGGTACAGCAGCAACCTTTCCATTTCATACCAACCTATTTCATCTCCAGCTCAGCAATTCCAGGAGCAAGATTCTGTACTTGGGCTTTATGAGATACTGGCTCCTTACATTTACTAAAGATGAGAAAAAATGACATGGTCTAGCCCTGGAAAAACTCAACCTTCCCCACCGCTTGCTACTCTCCTACACTACCAGCATTCACTGGGTTAACAATTTTCAACTAAATTGATTCTCAGCCTCTTAACAATTTATTTTAGCCCTATGATGAGTGAAATTTCACTTTATTGACAACAATTTACTTTCTTGTTTACATGTAATTAATCTCTTCAGAACCACCTCATGGTCTGTGAGGGCTCTAGCAAACATAGACTGAAACCACTTCCCTGGAGAGCTGCTTGTCAAGTGATTTCATACCCTGGTCTTTTATACTGCAACATAAATCCTACAGTAAACATAACACAAACTTTGTATACAAGTGGACCCACTTATTTCCAGAGTTTATTACTTCCTATCTTGTCACATCTTTGCCACCTTTGATTTACATAATACTTGTCATCCGTAAGGCTTTAGGCGCTTGCTCCAAAATGCTTGTGTCTGCTGCAGGCATTCCTGCTTTCCCAGGACAAAAACCAGAGCCACCCTCTCTCCTCAAACTCCACAACACAGAGAAATGGAGTACTGCCCTCCACTAGGGTCACTGATTAAAAGCCATGCTTCAAAATGGCAAATACCACAGACAGATTATATCTGTTACAGGCTCACATGAACTACAGAGTAGTAACCAGTAAGCAAGATTTCTATGCTGATACCTTAAATGTCTTAAATAAATGCCTTTCTCTTCCTAACACAGGCTGCTGCCGAAGGATGCCTCTGCAGTATTTTACTCAGAGAGGTAGCAAATCTCCTCTGCTTTCACTCATGGCTGAAAAACAGCAGACACATTTGGGAGGAACTGAGCTCCTGGGCATGCTTTGCACCATCATCAATCTCAGCCCTGCACCAGTTCCTTGAGCAACCCCAAGAAAAAAGCATCAAACAAACCAACAAAAATTGACCCTTCTTGTGCCGCTGTCTGCATTTCATCTGCAAAGGGAAGAAAATAGCAACTTCTTATCAATATAAAATGCCTGTCAATCCAGAAGGAGACCTGCAACTCTACAGATGTTACCACAGACTGATGAACAGCCATCCCTGGCTACCGTCAGTAAAGCAAAACTTCTCTGGGAGAAAAGCCAAAAATAATTGTAACAAGCAGAAAATATATTTCAATATAAATATACGATGCATGACAACATTATTACTATTATTATTATTATTATTATTATTGTTGTTGTTGTTGTTGTTGCTGTTACTATTATTACTATTATTACTATTATTACTATTATTACTATTATTACTATTATTATTATTAACAAAAGCAAACTGTAGTTATTTGATGTTTGGATTTTGATCAAGGAATGATGCATCTTTTTTTTTTCTCAAGAAAAGAGGGATAATTTTGCTGATTCTCCCCCTCTAAAGACATGCTCATTTTGGAAAAGAGTAGATAAAACTGACAATCTGCTGAATGCTGAGCCAGACTCTCATCCCGCTGACATTTCATCTTGAACAGTGGTATTTCCTCTTGTGATAAAATATCATAGTCTCTCCAGCTTTGAGATCCCAGGCATCAGGTCTGGCTGAGCAGTTGCCAATGAAGCAAGACACTGCTGGCTGGTGGTGACCTCCAGTGGGGTATGGACCTGCCCATAAAGGAGCAGTAAGTGCCTCTGAGCAAGGCTCCTCTTAGGAGGCACATGCTCCTAATGGCAGCTCCAGCTGGTGGCCCTCTCACTGCAGCAGGGCCTTGGGGGCTCCTCCCAGGGGCAGATAAGGAGAGAGAGGCCTTCTGTCCCTATTAGAAGTCACTTGCAGCACATGGCATGGAAGATGATAAAAGGAAACAAGTCTTGGAAACGTAAGGCTGAAGTGCAGCCTTGCTTGAGATAAGTGCTTGGATGCCTGGGTCTATTCAAACTGCACAGTCCTCTTGGGTTTGTGGCAAATGGGCTGTGAAATTTTCAAGGCAATTGCCTGTTATGAGGTTATCACTACTACAGGGAGTGTAGGAAGCAGCTCAAAGTTGTTTTTCCTGACTCCCTATGTGCGCAGAAGTCCTATGTGCGGAGACAGCTACTATTTGGTACACCGACTGCCATTAAAAAATGTCTATGCTTTTTGCTCTGCTCCTTTCACTTTTCCCCCCCTCCTCAGTTTTGTGCCTTATGCTGACATTTGAACTCCTGTGTGGTGAAAGCGAATGTGCCCCTGCAATCTGGTGGTGCTGTACATTCACTTTGCACAAGCCTAAATTATTTAGCAGTGTTTCAGACAGCAGCAATTGGGTCAACACTATCCACCCTCTGACAAAGACAGTGCTTTTTGCTCTTGTCTTGTTTGCTTAATCTGAAAGGTCACTGCAACTGGAAGCATATGTTTATTCTTTTATATGGGAAATGTAATACTACTTATTTCCTTCCTGAGAAACCAGAATTGCTGGAATAACCATTTCTTTCACAGCATTTCTGCACTTCTGCTTCTTGTCCTGTCTGGAATCTAGAATTTCAAAAGGGCATAGAATAATGGAAAAAATTGTGATGAACATTTCTGGAAAGTAAAAAAGGGAAATATTGATTTGTCTCTAAAAGTAAAAATTATTATGTATTTCAAATCAGTTCATCTACTTTGACTGACTTTCTGTTCCCAGGGGCTGTCAGCCAGGACAATCGCTAAGGCTTCCCAATCAGCTCTTTTGAAAGGATGCATTTCAGTTTTTTATCATCAGCTTTGTCTTATCTGAAAAATGATAAGGAAATAAATCTATATTAACAATGTGTATGCATACAATTAATCCATCCTTCACTTTTAATTTAAGCTGTCAGAGTTTTGTGGCAGAGCTGTAAGTAGTCCTATAAATTCTGTATTTCTGCAGTTCTTCCCTGTGGATCCCCTTAGTAGCTTTGCCAGAACTGAACCTAAGCTCAGCTGCTAAGGCAGAAATTGCACAGTGGAACAAAATTTCCTGGTGTGTGTCAAAAAAATATTTTGATTTATTAAAAAGGTGAAAAATCACAAAAAACGGACTTTATTTATATAGTAAATGGCCTTTATTTATGTAGTTCTGCAAACAACACTCTGAATTTCTGAAATATTTTCTGCATGGTTTGAGCTTTAACTTATTTTAGCTCTTCTGTGGGGAATTTCTGGTTATTTTGAGATTTTCTGATGGGCAAGAACTTTGGCATTTTCCTGATTTCCACATTAGTCAGGGACCAGGAGTCTCACTCTTTAAAAGCTCTTTGCTTTCTTGAAAATAGAAGGAATATTTGATGCATGTGATACCTGGAGACCAAGGGTGAAACTCTGCACTTAGGAGTCCTCGTGGAACTTTGTTCTTAGTATTATCCATGTGATCAACAACATTCCTGCTCAGGAGTGATAGGTGAAAGGAATGAAAGGCACGAGGAAAAGTCTTTATAAAGAATAAAAAAAATAGGCTAAGTTTTGCTCTTTCACATGGCTTCTAGCATGCCAGGAAAACAAACAAACAAACAAACAACCTTCCCTGGTTCTTCAGACATACTCATTTTTGTGTAATGATGATAAATGAAAATCTGTTTTATTTTGCTTTTAATCTTATTTTTTTTTTCAATTAAAAGCTTAAAAAGGTAAATTCTTCCAAAGAAATAATTCCTCATTAAAGTGCAAGAGAACTCTTGCAGTAGTACATCAGGTATGCCTGCTGTATTCTTACAGAACAGATTCCTCTTTCCTTTTCTTGTACAGCATTTTACTCCACAAGTTATGCCCTGAAAGTGAGCATGAAATGAAGAGCTGGAGGCTAGCTGTGTGGATGGTAACAGCAAAACTAGAACAAGGAGCTCAGGCACCGACAGTGCATTGTTAGCAGGTTTATTTTAAACTCTGGCAGGAGGTTGCAGAGCAAGTACCTAAGTTCAGTCTGAAGAGGAGTGACAATGTACTTAGCCACTAAATAAAAACCACTAGATAGATCAGTAACTTGTAAAGATGTTGTCCATGGAACCAAGACTTTCTTTCTCCCTATATTTATTTATTTTCAGCTAGGGATGTTATTTGGGAGAAAGGTTTTTCCCTCTACAGGAATTATATATAAAAAAATAAAAATTAAAAAAATCTGTCTTCATTCATTATTTTTACATTTCTCTTAATAAAGAGGTAATCTACAATTTATTCTTTTGTATTTTTCATCTAGAGAAAATCACTTACAAGCCACGAAGAGATGACCTTGGAGGTCCATAAATCAATGTGACAGGTGATTCAATCAGCCACATGCCTTCTCTGATTTAAGCAGCTGCTGACTCTCCTGGAGCATGCCGAGTGCAGGTCCCAGTGGCCCCTCCAGTGATGAAGAAAGCAGCAGGTTTGCACTTTTAAAACCACTGAAGCCTGGCTGAGGAAATCACTGACACAAGTGAAATAAGAGGGACTGAATATTTAATTTGCATGATCTGCTGGCACCGCACACACCTCCACACTGCGCTCTCTCATCCTGCCTGCGCCGTCCGTGTCGCTGCAGAAACCGCAACTTCCGTGGGGATTTCGTTTCTACAAAGTGATACTTCAAGTTCATGACTGCAATTTTTGTGTGCTTCCCAGGCAAGCACTTCATGAGCTTTTGGAGAACTGCAACAAGGGTAGGGGAAATACTGTTTGAACGCAGATGGGGGATAGAAGACTGGACAGGCTGCTGAGTGCCAGCAGGAGACCTTCACCTGGCTGGCCAAATTCTCCTTAAATTCAGGATGGCTCATTATATCAGAATGACTTACTGCTAAATTTTTATGGCGTTGCTTTGGGGTTTTTCAGATGGGTAAAATAAGAGGGCTCAACAGAGTTGCTGGAGTCTAAGCAAAGATACAGTTTGTTCCTGCAATAAAAAATTGTATGCTTCGTCTACTCTGATAGCCCATATTTTTCTTCTCACTTAAAATTTATTTGCACATTGATATCTCAAAAGACCCTGTAAATTCAACAGTTCACAGTGCTTTCCAAGAAATGAAATCTGTCTTCTCAACTTTACTCCTTCAGGACGCATAAGGCAGCACAAAGAAAGATTCAGGAAGATTTTCTATGAATGCTGAAGAGTTTCATCTTTGAAAGCAAGTTGCAATTATGCTCCTAACTTTGTAAGATCTACTTTGAATGAGTATTTAACAAGCTTTTGGAACAAGTAGGTTTCATACAGTTACTTAGAATAAAGTCTGTGAGTCTCAGTACCATTTTTTTTAGTGGAGGATATTGTACAGATTATTCACTGAAAGAAAATGAAAACATGGAAGAAAAACCAGAAAACTGTCAACCTTATTTTCACAAAACTTGCAAAATACACTTCTTTCTTGGGGAAAAAACAGTGAAAAATATCTGAAATGTATGTGGAAGAATTACTCTAGATCCTGGAATGTAAGATCTCTCAGACTACCTCTGAAGAAAGATCTGTCTAGCCTAGCGTCCTGATGTAAAAATACAGACAGTGGAAGCTCAAGCTAAAAGGCACATAAAAAACCAACAGATATTCATATAAAGCAAAAACTATCCCTCACCTTACCACCTCCTGTCTCACTCCCTAAGCATGTGGCCACCATCTTGATCGAGTGGCAACTGCCTTGCCAGGGCTCTGAATTGCATCAAATTCAAACAATGGGATGGACCACATCCACATTTCACCTAGAAAGAACAGCTAATTTTTCATGGTCTGACTCCTTTTTGTCCTCTCTTCCACACACGGTTTTGATCAAAGCTTAATTTGGGAAAGTTTTGTGGCTAATGTTACAAAAAAAAATCAGGCTGATTTACAGCAATGGTCCATTTTGTCCTTGAAATGGAAAAAAAAAAAAAAGGTGCACAAAAGTTTTGAAGGATGTACTCCCTCACTCTCAGGAGGGAAAATCAGAAAGGCAAGGAAAGGTCTCTAATTCCTTTCTCTTATGAATTACTTTCCTTCTACTCACTGTGTTTTCCATCATCATTATTTTTTCATGGATCTGCTTTCTCCAATATCTTATTGTCATCTTTCCTCCCTCAAATAAGCCCATTAAGCATGTTCAACTTCAAAAGCTAGTAGGCAGAAGTGCAAAAAAACCACTGACACAGACATGATCATTAATAAAGAGCAATGGTGAGCATGGTCCTGTCCTTTTTCTCTTTAATTGCAGTGCATCAGCTGTATTAATGTATGTTGCCTAAACTCTATCCCACAGAATAATGCAGACTGAGGGGAGTAGCAGCCCAGTCCTGATTGTTTCAGGCAGGCTTCTTGACGCCTTCAAATTGTAATTTACTACTGAATCCTCAGCCAGCAGTGGGGAACATGCAGGTATGAAAAGTGAAATACTGAATCAAAGATCAGAACTTCCTTTGGCATAAAACATTCTCAAGTGAAGTACACAGTCTGTGCAAGGAATCCCTGAAACTAATTTATCCTCAGACAGGTTGCATGACTACACTATTTTGTGCTATTTTTACTTAGATGAGATGACCAAAAGACATGGAAAATATTTATGAAGAGAATACAGACCATGTCTCTCAGATGGAAAGTTAACTTCTGTGAAGACAGGGAGAATTTAAAGCTTGGAGAATAGAGACTGCTGGTTGGATTAGGGAAAAAAATGAGCGAGGAAAGACATGTGGTACATTCAAACTTAAGTCCATCTGAAACATAGGCAATAATTCTTGATTATAACATTTAGTAGTTGAAAAACCGAGTAAAGGTTACTTCTTTAGTTGAAGCAAATTAGTTTAGTTTTATGAATATGAATAGAGGTTTGCATAAGGCAAGGATAAGGCTTTATATTTTTCTAAGTGTATAATAAATTTGCATATTTTCATTTTAATGCTAACAATTAAATAATTTTGGGGGAGAACTATGGAAAAATTAAAGGAAAAAACATAACATGGGAGCTTATGCCAAGGCTCCAGCTGCTCTGAAGTGACAGGTTCTGAAAATTCTCACTGAAGCTACAGTGAAACATCTCCGTCTATAATTTCATCTGTGTCAAGGATTTTCAAAGAAATTTATCACTACATTCCAAAAACTCAGTCCTTTGTCCTGTATTGCTTCACTTCTTGGAATATTTTTGACAAGTCTCCCTCATGAAGTAAGTCTGAGAAAATGAGTAGATGAAAAAGAAACGTCTTTCTAAGGAGTTGAATCACCAAATTATTCTTAGAACCATGGAGAGGAGAAAGATTAGGGTTTTTTTTTATAAAATCCATAAAATATTAATTACAAAAAAAATTATAGTGACTTTATTAGTGTAATGAACTGTCCATGCATGGTATTTTCTCCCTTCTATCTCTATTTTTTTTAAATTTATTTTTATTTTTTTTAGTAAAATCCCCAGTAAGGGAGTGGGCTCTGGTTTACTGTCATGTCACATCGTGGGTCCCCAGCCCACCTGACATAGCTGTTCCTCCTCTGCTGGTCACTGTAGCTAATTTCCTGCTCTGCCTGTCCTCCAGGAATTGTGGGGGTAAAGACTAAGGATAGGCTTTTCAAAGAGGTAACACTTTGCAAATACTTTCTCGTTTCAAAGAGGTGACATTTTACAAAGGCTTTTTTTTTTTTCTCTCAGGCTCCAATTTTTGCACTCCAAAGGTGCAAATTATTGCCCTTCATTAAGATGACCCCAGAACTGCTTAGAAGTAGTTGCTTGACTTTTACACATCATAAAAGTACTCTGCTTTAGGATAGGCTTCTATTTATTACAGAAATGCTGCAAATACGATAATTCAAACAAACACAATTTAGACACTTAAGGCCAATCCATTTTATATTCATACCCACTCTTCTCAACAAGACATCACTGGACTCTTTCCCCACTCTACACATCAGAAGACCAAACTTTGGCCTACATTTTTTGTCTGAAACGTATCTTTCACCAAGATAAAGGCAGCAGACAGAAGTGCAAGATGGGAACAACACATGCCCCTTCATTTGCGAATGTAAAAGTCTTGTTCTGTGGACTGGTAAGTCAGATAGATTTTTTTTTTCCTAAGTAAAAAATTAATTAACTCTTTCATTATGTGAAAGAAAAATATCTTTATCTCATGGTCAAAAGCAAATACTTCCAGATATTTGATCCTGACTCTTACAGCAAGGTGTGCATGGAAAGCAGGAATGGTTTTCTATCTAAAATTTCTAAGGCACCTTGAGGATTATGTTTTCCATTCTTGGTCTTTGCTCAAAAGTACAAGCACAGCTCTGTCAGCTCATAAACAGTGTAATAAAGATGAAAAAGAGACAATGGCCTTGCAAATTAATCCAACCATGCTGTTAGAAGAAACAACTGGGTTTTTAACTTGACTTGGATTTAATCCTCATTAATATCTTATTTGGTTTGGATGTAGTAAGAGGCAGGAGCATAGGAACAAGGAAAGTGCTGGGGAGATTCTGATCACTCTTCCTATTAGAGATGGGAAAGTTCACTTTTGAAGGGTGATATTTTGAGCATCAGTAGATAGCAGATAACAAAACCTGATTTTCAGAATTGGATGAGAAATGTTAACAGTAATTCTACTCTTTTGCATGACATGCCCAAATATTTATATTTATATTTATATTTATATTTATATTTATATTTATATTTATATTTATATTTATATTTATATTTATATTTATATTTATATTTATATTTATATTTATATTTATATTTATATTTATATTTATATTTATATTTATATTTATATTTATATTTATATTTATATTTCTCTGAAATTTTAAAAACATTATGCTAACCCATTTTAAGGAGACATATTTCTCTGTTTAAAAACTCATGTGGGATACTTTTAAAACTTTTTTTTAATTCCTTTAACAAATTATGAGACAAGGGGGAAATAATGGCAGCAAAGGCCATCTCTGAAAGCTCAGATGACCAGGAAATGCAGTGATTTCTTCAATCATGTTGAGGCTTTTGGAAGTGAGCATAAATTATTTCAATACAATCATTGTCAAACATGCCACACTTCTAATATTCAGAGCATTATTTTGGAACCCTTTACGTTCTCAGTTCAATTTTATCAGCCTAATATCAGTCTGAGAAACCTTGGCCTGCAGCAGTATTAGTTTTTTAATCCTCCAGACATCTCTGAGAGATGGATGTTCATGTGCAAGGTCTTTTGGCTTTAGGGAGAAGCAGAGTAGGGACAGAACATAAATCAATCTGCTCATGGGCAGGTGGCCATTCAGAGCAGTCCACAGGCCTTGTCTCATGGATCTGGTGCCAGGTAAGGGACTTCCTGGTCTTACTCCGTAACATCACACTTCTAAACTCAAGCATGTTTGGGCTGGGATCAGGAACTACAAGAATGAACCATACTGCAAAAGATTTAAAGGAGTTTATTCCAGCCCTTCTCTGAGCTGCAGCTGGTGTTGGAAAACAAACGTGTGCATGTAAGATGAGGAAGAATAATGTGGGAAGAACCAGCTGGGATCAGCTATGACAGAAGGGAACAGTTTAGACCAATATAACTTCTAAACAAAAAGTCTGAGCTGGTAAAGCCAGGAGAAGAATATGCATCTCCCTGACATTTATTTCCAGAGGCTTGGGTGATACATGTCATATCTTGTTTCTCCCAGTTTACCACCTGAATTTCCTATTCAGTTCTTAAGATAACCCTCAAACGTTAAATTTTCTCTTCTAGTTTTCTGCACAATATTTACCTTGTTTTCACCAATAGCATCCAAAGGAAGTCTAGAAATGGTGACACAGAGCTCAAGAAAGGAGGGAGGAGACAATTTGTGTGACAATTTACATGTGGAAAATAGTACACAGTGTTCATCTGCTGCAATTTGAACCAGGTCTCTGGAGTTTTTGAACCAGCCTCATAAACTGGGGCCAGGTCCTGACCAAATCTGGGCTGAATTTCAAGTGATGTCACTCCCTCTCTGTGAACTTCACACAAAGTTTACACATTATTTCAGTATAGTTTGGATAGATACCATGAATGTGTGAGCAGATGGATTTTATTTTCTTTCTAAGTTCAAAAATTTCTTAATGCATTTAAGTTATGCATGGTCCAAAGCGAATGCCAGCCCATGAGCCTCAAAATCAGGTTTTATGCAAGAAATGGTGCAGCACTTATTACTGTGATATTTGGGTGGCTGGTTTTTTTATGGTACAAAACACAAATAGTGCTTAAAATAGTCTTCCACACTTATACAGTGACAATCATGAAAAGGTCCCTGTTTACTAATAGTTACAAGGGTTACCATGAGTCTTTTGTACCTGAATAAATGGGAGGAGACGACACATGAGATGCACACGCCAAAGCCCCATGTGTAGACTGAACATTCTGGTGCTGCTTGGGCAAGGACATGGCTAGACGATACAGCAGGCAGAGAGGTATAATAATGTCTTCATTTTTCTGAGGGTTTCAAAAGAAGAAACCGAAATAATCCATCAAGTGCATTCCAAGGGGGGACACAGCAGAGCAATATTTGGATGGGACACATCTCCTACAACCACAAGTTCACACAGAATAACTACTGATAATTAATCAAGAATTATGAGCCTCAGACAGGGACAATCGTTCTTCTGCTGAATTTCACTCAGAGCCTTAGTCCCATGACTGAATGCAAAGAGGGTGGTGACTATTTCCATATTGTATTGAATCCATCTGCTTTCACTCTTCAGCTTAAAAAGCTACTAAACTCTAATGCACTGTTAAGACAGTCACCTGACTTTGGATGTCTAACAAATTAGAAGTTCTACTGCAGAGCAATGTCACTGCACCCTTCTTTCTGTCTTTCTCCTTTTCATCTGGTCCAATAAACGTTCAGCATTCTTGCAGGGATATGGGCAAATGCGGGGTCTGAGAGAAATGAGGGAAGGGTGCAACAGTGCCAGGGTGTAGTGCCTGGGATTGCTGAGGCTGAACCATTTGGAGACTGCAGAGATGGAGCCACTGACCTGAGCAAGACAAGCTGCAAATCCTACACATGCAAAATAAGATTCATGGTATGCTCTTGATTCCACACCTAACCAAGTGACTCTGCTTCCCAGGGCTGCCCAGTCAGAGGTGCCAAGCTTGCTCTTTCTACAAGGGCAGCCATGGTTTTGGGGACTCCCTCAGAGCCTGTATGCTTTGGCAAATCACCCAGTTTTCTCAGAGGCTTTTGTGGGCTCAGCAAGGGAGGCAAAGAAGGTACTCCAAACCTCAAATTGCCTTCAAGTAACAGACAGGAAATTTGAGCTAAAGGAACTAAAATCAAACATACTCAGAGACATCAGGAAGAGAATCACTCCTTTGACAGCTGCCAAGGAGAAAGCAGAGGGGACTGCAGCACTGAGAGGAAGACAACCTGAAAATTTCTCATTCAAAAAGTCCTCCAGAATGCATTAAGCCCTTTGAACTGCACTCTGTTGTTGGTCACAAACACATTGCACTTCAGTTTTCTATCACATCCCACAAGGTTAAAAAAAATATTTCTGTAGAAAGCTATTCATTTAATCCTTTTAATCTCTTCAAGTATATTTTCTGTGTCTGTTATTCGGTTCTGATTTTTAGATCTGTGGGATTAAATTTGTATTGCAGAAGAGCCTGGAGTGTTTCTTTTCAGTTTTATTTTATTGAGGGGAAAAACCCCCTAAGTTTAAATTACTGAAATAAATATCGAATGACCCAAGCAGTAGTTCATCAAGTTCACACCACTACAAGTCAGAGCAAGTTATGGATTTAGAAAACATGAACCATGAGAACAATTGCAACATAGATCCAGTGAAAACTCCAGTCCCTAAAGAATTGCACAGCTGTTTTAAGCGGTCTACATCTATCTTCCCTGGATGCATGCTTTGATCGTTTTTCCACAATGACATTTATTTCAGATTTTGTGACCTCCTCCTTAATTCTTTGTTGCCTCAGTCCTTGAATGCCTAGTTTCTTCTTGTGCCCTATGCAAAGTGAATCTGGAGTGGTTGTAAAAAGTCACTGAATTGAAACAGCTCTACTGCCCATGGGACATTCACTTTGTATAGGAATGTGCAACTCTCTCTGTAGTTCTAGGAGGCAAAAAAATAGCGGGTCTTGCTGGGTGGTTTTCTACTCTACCCCTCCCATGCCCTTTTTAAAAATCAATTTGTAATATGGTTCATGGCCCAGCCTCACAAATAGCTTTACTGCTACAACTCAGGGAGCAGCATGGGAAAGCTGTGGCCTTAGCAGTTAAAGAAATCTGCTGAGTTACACAAAATTTCTTTTTAAGCTATGAGGAATAGAAAGATTACTATCCTGACTTTAGCATGAGTATATTCTCTAGGTTCAGTTTCATTGATGGTATGTATTATATTGGCAAGAACTGAAAAAATCCCCCATCTGAAAAAGGAATTCCTTGCCATGGGAGAAGAGCAATTTCTCTGCACAAAAGGTCAGTTTTTATGAGGCTACATGCAACGCTCATTTCAGTATCCTATATCAGTATCAGTCTGTGAGAAAGTTCAGGATAACCCATTGAAGGTGTGAGGGGAAAGGTGCTTGGTGATGTTCATTCTCAGCTGTTCTGTGCTGGCAGAGGGCACGGTTCCCTTGGCAAAGCAAGGAGTTACAAGGCCATGGATTTTACCTGATTTCTGCAGGTAATCAGTTACCAGCCCAGCTGACAGGAGGTAACCCATTTGTCCATGAAATACACCTCAGCTGACACGCTGCAGTGCCTGATGTCACCAACCAGCTCACACCTTGTTCATGCTCAAGTCTCACCAAGACCTTGTACCTATTACCCTGACATTCCTGTCTCTCATGGCTCACTCCAACTAAGCATAGCTAGAGGGGAAAGAGTACATGGTGGTTGAGGGGGTGATGTTCCCAGGCCCTTGTAAAGTAGTAATTCAACAGTCTGATCATCTGTCATGTGACAGAACCAGGTTCAGCTCCTTCTGCATCAGTAGACTTGTGAGACTGCACCTCCCCTTATACAAGGAAAGTTTTTGCCCAGACCAGAAAGTTGCAGGTATTTCCCTCACTCCTCTTTTCTGAAGAGGGTTAGAGATGGATCAGACGAAGTAATTATTGTAATTATTAAAAAAAATTACCAAATACTTCCAAATCCATAAGTGCTGCAGTTCTTAAAAACAAATACACAGCTCTTGGCCTCACAATGAAATGATACAAGGTAAGGATACCTGCTGTAACTGGAAGAGTGGCCTCCCAAACATGTACTTGTTCGGCAATTGCAGTTCTTTTTGCTGGAAGGGCTTGGATATTTGCTTTGAAGCTATGCATGGAGCTAAGGGGAGCAGTTATCACTAACCACTGCATGGCCATGCATTCTTTTCTCATTTTCTTTAAAACCCTTTTATAAAATATTTCATCCTCTTGTAAGCTGCTGCTCTAGTGAGCTGCAGCAAGGTTTTTGTGGATGCGTGCTGTGCTTTGAATACAGAGTAAGCAGTGAGGTTGCTGTGTCAGTGTTTGCCTTGCATGAAGCAGCTCTCACTGTGCTTTCAGAGTTTGCTGCTTCTGTTTTAAAAAGCTTAATAACTATGGTAACAAGTGCTGTTTGTTTTGTTTTGTTTTCATATTAAAAAAATATGGCACCATTAAGAAAGCAGTATGTAGTGTCCTAAATAAGAAACTCTGAACTATACAAAGTTTAGTCTAGCTACTCAGTTTAACTTGCTCTCCATCATAGGCTCTGTGAGGGACCCTATTCATCAGCAGTATTCTCATTTCAGACTTTGCATGTATATTGACATTATCCCTGGCAGCTTGACTGGAAGAAGAGGCCATTTAAAAACTGCACTAACACATTAAGATACTCAATAAACACATATGTGTTTTGACAACTGTAGAGCTGTATGATTTAATTTAAAAACTAGCCATCCTTCGAGAACTTGAAGGAGCCTGGCTTTTTTCCCTCTCAAAAGTACAAGGATGTTGGACAGCAATTATTAAAATCACAGAGCCTCAAGGCACAGTAAAATATCTCTGTTCTTCTTAAAATCCGTTCCAGAACAAACCCATCCTCATGGACAGTATGGATAGGTGAAGAATAGTTCAGAAGCAAGGGAGAGGAAGAACACCTTTCAGACGGATTTAAGTCTCACACTAAATACCTGAAAGCCCCACCAGTGCTAAAAACCCCTCTGAGAACAAGGCAAGGCAGGCAGCAGAGCAGAGGACACTTTGCAAATGTCCAAAATAGGCAGCTCCACTATAGTGGAAGGCTGGGTACAGACAGTTTCTCAGATGGATCCCAGCTCACAGACAGTCTGGAAGTCCTGAAACAATGCCTGCAGAGATGTGCAGTGTGAGAGGGACAAGTGTATTTGCCTCTTTGAAAAGTATAGAAATTTTCCTGGCCCAGATGCCCCTTAGAAAGAGACGCAGGGTTCCTTGGCTCCCCAGGTGAAAGAGAGAGAAATAGCAGGATATGGAAATTAGGAGCCATCCTGGAAAATTGCAAAGACCATATTCTAAATCACCAGAGTATGACCCCATTGTGTGCAGAAGAATAAATTAATTTGGGTGACAACTCCTCCACTGCACTCCCCTTTCCTCACAGACTTTCATGGATATTCACATGTAGGGCAGGGCGCTGGGGCAGGAATGGTAGAAGAGATGCAAAATTCACAAATCTGGAAACATTTGCAAGTCGTGCAGGTAAAGGGAGAAGCTGAGGTGTGTGGAGAGTCTTGCTTGATCCTCATACACCACTGACTTACTATCTGCAATTTATCCCCAATGAAGCCTTCTGTGGCAACCAGCAATGCTACGGCAAGATGAGATGCAGAAGAAAATGCTGTCTTTCAGAGAATGTTTTTGAAAAGTAATTGAGAAACAAATTGTAGTTCACAGCCAAATGGCCCAGTCTTTTTTTGGTGAGAATGTGACATGGAGCGGTTTAGCTGAATTGGGGCTGTGGGGTTTGCCCTCAGTGCTGATCTGAAAAATTCTTATCAAGAACTGAACCTTACCATTTGTATTGGCCCAGCTCCTCCTGCTTTTCAGAAAGCAGTAATTGCACACAGCTTGCTTTACTTTGCTTCAGCTCTCCCCCAGGGAACCAATACTTTTCATTTCAGTGAACAGAGCTGAAGCTGAGAAAACGAAGCCTATTGTTACTTGAGCTAAAGAGGCAAAAGATATTTGGAAGTTTTATAAATTTGGCTTAGAAGACAAGAGTGTTTCCTACGCTTACCATCCACTGGGACTAGCTGAGCTACAGGCTTATGTTTTGATAATATGGAAAAATATTCTCCCACAACTGCAAGGGCACCACCCTTCTCCAAACACCTTTGTCCATTGAGCAGACCTCTGGCAGCTCCCTCAGTACAATTACAGTCCACCTCAAGCACTGCATATACCACATATCCTGATTTCCCCATGGTGCTCAATTCAGATTGAGCATAAATGAGCCGTAACATCTCAGATAGGAAATAAGGCTTCTAACAAGCAGAGAGGATCTGAAACTGTCATTTCACTGGAGGAGTGAATGCAAAAGGTTTATTTATTTTTAATACAGAACTTGATCTAGCATTCTCTAGCATTAGAGTAAGTATTTTCCCACACAACCATGAGGTTACTGCTCATGGCATCACTTCTAGGCCCAGAGAGTACCAAAGAATTTTCATGAAGCTAGTAAGCCACTGGGCTAATTCTCTGTGCTCTGAGCTAACTAGCACCCACTGCAGCTGTATCTCCACTTCCTAACAACTAGCTTTGCACATACTAGAGAGCTGGAATACACAGATCTTCTTAATCCAGTGGAAAGATGCACATTTCAGAGACTACAGAATTTCACAAGATGTGTTGGCAAGACTGTCCTCTGCTTGCCAGAGAGGCTTCATATAACTTCTGCTGCAAACCTTCTTTGTATAAGCTAAGGTACCTTGAAGCTGCAGGACACCCTCCTCTTCCTTTCCTGTTAAAAAGACATCAGCTGAGCCTTCTCTCTTTGGAGTCCCTTCCACCCACCCCTCTCATTTGCAGAGAGCTGGTTATGATCCTGTGAAACTTATGGCAGGTGAGGGGCAGTGTGGGCCAACCATCTTCAGAGACCAGGCCTTGCTATACTTGCTATACTCCATCTAAGTGCAGGTCTGGGGTGTCCTGACTCCTCCTAAGTCCAGTCCCTCTTTGCCTTAACCCTTTCCTACTTGGGAAACTGCAATAAGGAGTTTCCCCAGGAAAAAGCACAATGGGACCAAAGGTATTCTGCATTATCATCCTAGATCCTGTGAAAGAAACACCCTAATCTAAAATTGATTTAAGATACAGCGCTGGTTTTAAAGTATTCCAAATGTTTGATACTTACCTTCCTGGCTTGCTGGGAACCTTGCAGACAAATGATATTAGCAAAACCTAAAGGTGTTATGAGTGCATTTGGACATAGAATCTTAAAACTCATAACTGTTTCTCACATTCTCACATAGGTAATTCATCACTCCTGTTATCCTCCTACACAGAATACCCAGCACCTGGGATTCACCTCTTTAGCAATTGGTCCACCAAATTTCTCAGAAGCTGTATTCTACCCCATAAATACTCAATAAGTTTGACACACAAAAATGTTTAGGAACTTCATGTATCACAGCTGAACCAAAGGGATCCATACCTTAATTAGCTCTAGAAATGGCAAGGAAATAAGTGACCATACCAGCACAGGCAAAATGTTGAAAATAGGTCCTATCATGGCATTTCTACTTCTGCTGCAGGAAGGCACCATTTTGAAAGCTTTTTTGCAATTGTGAGGGATTAAATTTTTCAAAAAGCTGCTCAGGAAACGCATACTGCCAAAAAAGTCCTAACTTAGGGATTTTGCAAAACATTTATCTGCACATGGTGAAGTCTGGATTTCTGACAGCTCATACATCAGGCAATTCTAAGCCTAGAGGTCCATCTTGAAAGAATTGTTTTTGTTCCCTTTTTTGGCCTTATTATTTGGCTTCTTATTCTAGATCTGTGATTTTAAACAAGCCTTTCTTTCAAAACAAGACATATTTCCTGCTGGAATTTAAACAACAGTCCTACAGCACTACATGAATTATCCCCTTAGACAAATGTCAAAATATATAGCAACTCAAAACAAAATAGTGCCTACTGTCTTCAGTTCAGGCTTACAAGAAATAAACTCCAAGAAGCTCATGTAAAAGAACTTGTAATTGTGTATTTTATATGAAATAGCAGAAATACTTTGGCACCAGAGTGCTAGCATAGAGCGTAAAAAGTATACTTCTCTTGCTCTTTATAGACGTCAGACAAATGGATGAAAGCAAAAAGTTTATTTTCTGTGGAGAATTCTGAAAAGCTGAAATAATTCTCTTTCAGATGTTTTAAACTTAAGTGTCTTTAAAACTTATATATATATATAGGGAGTTTTTTCAAAAAATTAAAATGTTTAGGCTTTTGAAATGTTTAGATACTTCCCAAAGAAATAAGACATGAATGTTTAGAAAAACAATTACTCACTAAAATTTTGTTTTAATTTCTTTTTTTTTTCCTTCAATTATTCTGTGAGAATGACATGCATGAGAAAAGTCAAAATTCAGTATGTGGTGATTTGTGTTATTATTCCATGTTTCCTATAGCTTCAAGAGGGTATAAGATATAGGATTAAAATTACGTTACTGAGAAAGCACATTCCCCTGAAACCACTGAGATTTAGGTTGAAATTGAAGAAAATGTTTTTCAGTGTGTAAATCAGAGCTGTGTATGTGAGGAAGTAAAAGTACTAAGCTTGCCCACTGACTTCTGTGTCTTAACATTTTTTTAAAGTCTGGCTTTTCTTTTGTGATCCTGAATTTTCTCATACAGATTTAAATATCTAGGCTTTAATTTCTGTTGCTATAATAGTTTGTACATTTCATTTTCATTGTGAAGGTTTTGTATAGCTTTACATAGACATATAGAAAAAGACATTTTCAATGTCACCACAGAATATTGAAATTAAAAGCTATATACCTTTTGAATGAATTAATTTTTGAACTAATTGAAGCTATTTACATTTTTCATACAGTGCAATCTCCAAGTATCATCACTGAAGATAAAGCTCTTCACAGTGAATTTCAGTGCAGCTACAAGCACAGCTTGGTCCACACTCTCTTCAGGGGGTTGCAAAATGGCCCTGTGCTACATCTTCCCTGTGACACACTTGTAATTACTTTCTGGCCCTGATTTGGTCCTTTGCAACTAAGCAGATGGTCCTGCCACCCCACTGTCCCCTTCTCCATGGAAGACTGGTGTTGGCAAGTGAATCCTTTGTAGATGGAGCCCAGGAGAGACACTCACAGTGACAGCTGTGGGACCAGCTAACCCTTGACTAATGGGGCATTTGTGATGGCTGTGGTTTCTGAAGACATTGACAGTCTTGGAACCACACTGACAGCCCTAGAGGGAGGTCTGGAATTTCACACACACTGTCCAGTACATAATTTTTACATTTGGGGGGTTATGCATGGATGCACATGAACTAGGCTCTCCACAACCATTTTGAACCTTCCTTGTGCTTGGCAGTGCAGGTGCATTTTCTCTCTATTCCTTAAAAAGAACCAAAACCAAAACACCAGACTTGGGAGGCCAAAAGCAACCAAGCCACAGTTCTGACAAGCGAATATTAAATTGAGGGTCTGGCATACTGTAATTTTGAGGCAACAAAGTTTGTGATCATCACTTTTCTTGCTTCCAGGTCTCTGAACTGATGACCAAGAGCCAGGTCCTTCTGTCTGACCACCTGTCACGAGGCTCTGCAGGCTGAGTGGCGGCCTCAGAAGAACTTGTTCACTGTCACTGGTTTTGCAGATTTGCCACATGGAGCTGGCTAGAGTTTGGGAGTCAGTGGTTTGCAAAATAGCTGCTTTTTCTACTGCAGTCAATAGAAGCAAAGTGCACGTCTCAGCAGCAGACTCAGCAGGTAGGACAGATGGCAGCTCTATCAGATTAAAAAATACTGTTTTAAAATAGGCAATACCTCAGAGAAGGACACATTTTTTAGTCTTTGTGTAAGAGCATTTTGACATATGTGATGGAGAGAAAACCTGGAGGTCTCTCATCTATAAGCAACTTATTCCAGCTGTTGTTGAGCCTCATTTCCTGACCTCAGGGACATAACATTTGACACCTACTAGACCATTTTTAGCCTTGTACCAGAAACTGAGATAATGGCCTTGTTCTAATGGGAAGCATGACCTCTGAAATCCTGCCCATGTGTAAACACCCATCCTGACCCAGTTTGTACAATTGACACAGCATGGCTGTGCACAGCAGCCAAATGAAACTTCATACACTTAAAATACTGTTGTAGAGTCATATATAGAGTCAATTAGCAGTTGAAGGCAGGCCTGTCTCATTTCTCACCTGCCAGTCACTTGGCTTGGGGTGCTAGTCAAGTGAGCTCTCCTAATTCATCAGATGCCAAATCACCAAAATAATCTCTTCCTTAACAAGACCTAAGCTTAAAGTAAACATATTTTTCAAGTTATTCTTCAATGTGTTTTATCTGTTATTTATCAAATGCTGTTCTGTTGGCTTACTTTATCCTCATGCTTTTCTGCTGCCCACTCATAACTCATGGCACTTTAAAATTAGCATCTCCTGCACTCCTTTAAAATAATGAATAAGCTTTTAGAACAAGTGTTCAGTTAATCATCTCTCCAGTGCTATTCTTTCAGTTTCTATCCTTCCACCCAGACCAGTATGCAGCCTACCCAACTACTATTTAACATTCAAGAGACCAGTGTAAGGAATTTAAGTGTTTTACTCAGATTTACTGGAAAATAAGAGAGGCAATTTTTTGCTTATATGATGCATTTTTCTGCAATTTTTGTGTTATTCAGGGGTCCTTCTCTAATAGCTCTGAAAACTACAGTAGTCCAGACTGTTCTAAAATCTCCTAGGGTTAGAAGACAGGGATGAGAAATGCATGCTGAGTGAATTGTTTTTGTGGTCTTTGGGCCACATATACATATAGCTTCCTTATACCCAAACTAAAGAAGAGCTTTCTTTAAGGTTAAATTTGAGCAGAAATTTCTGAAATAAAATTTCAGCTCTGAACTTGTTTAGACAGTTCTAATGGCTTGGCACCTCTTCCCAAGCTTGTCACGTGCTCTACTTCTGATGAAGGAGAGTTGATCTGCATAATTAAGTGCTTATAACAAAGAATCCAGAGCATAGGTCCCTAAACAGGCATCTTCTCACTGCTCACAAAAAAGATGGATTACCTGACATACACACAAACTGCATTGCTAACATTTATCCTGCCAGTTTTGCTCCATCCTGAAGTGGACACGCAGATGCTCTTGAACCCAATTTACACCTAATCTGTGTCACTCCAAATCTCACTCTTTGCAGGAAGAAGAACCAGCAAATTAAAAAAACACAGTACTGCCATCTGCTTGATTTTATTTGGAAAAATATGACCTAAGGTTGATGAAAAGGCAGAACGTTTCTCAACCTATTGTTGAAAAACAAATAAAGTGGATATATGGATTTTTGCTGGAAGAGACAGGAGGTCCATGTGCATGGGGATCATGTAAGGATCTGGGATAGCAGATGAGAGAAGAAAAACCCTGAATGGGTGAGATGATCAAGTAAACAGTATAAATTATGAATGCTGAGGTATTTCCTGAATATTCACATCCTGAATAATGAGATGACTGAAGCCCCTGGATGGACTAGAGCCATGGCTCAGTAGAGTGCTCAGAGCACAGCAGGAACCAGATGCCCAGGGCCTGGAAAACTGCTCAGTTTGATTTACCCAAAGAGGAAAGCTACCATCAATTGGACTTGCAGTAGAAGACACCAAGACATCAACAGCAATTTGCTTGTGAATAGTTTAGATGAATAAACTGGCTTAGCGGGAGGGAAAGTGGAATGGTAGATGATGGGGAAAGACAGACACGTCTCCCTTGGTTTTGGTTTCTGTAACACCGGAATAAAATGGCTAAGACTTGGGGGTACAGCCCAGCACTGTGATTCCTCTTGGCTGGTCAGTTACAAGTGACATCCACAGAGTACTTCTAAGTACAACAATAATCTCCATTTAATATCAAGAAATAAGAGATGGTGAGGGAGAGCAGGTAAAGCAATTCAGTTTCTAACCATAGTAGTGTCTTAGGCAAATAAACGCATTTCCCATTTGGCTGTGAACATTTTCCCATGGCAAGAAGTTTACTGAGGGCTATCACTGTTGCCACCTTTGAGGAGGCATCCTGAGCTCCTTCACGGGCACCCAGGGCTCTTTGTTCACATGTGGTCAGGTGAAGCAGCAGAGCTCTCCTGTCTGGCACAGAAACACGGCCCAGCCACATCTTTTCTTATCATATCTAAACTCTGTTTCCTGATAAGCACAGCTCTCTTCTGACTAGGTACAAGCCACCCAGTCAATGCAGCCAGAAAGTTGTCACTGGCTACTTCTGGCTTCAGGGAAAAGGCTGTCATGGGCTTCAGTATGCTAGGGTGTTGTAGTTTAAGGCCTGGCGATCTGAAGATTTCGGGATGTTACGGAAAGTTAGCAGACCCCCCTCTCTGTTAGGATAGTAAAACCTTCTGCAATTAGCCAATAGCACCTAGCTGTGATATAAGCAGATGGGAGTAACACAATGACCCTAGGTTATAAAAGGTCAAATTCTCCTGCAATAAACGCCATTGCTTCATCATCCATCACATTGATGTCTTGTGGGTAGAGTGGTCCGAGTGGCCAAGGGGGGGCCACCGTGCTGGCTTCTGAACCAGGGTGTCTGCCTTGCTTGAAAAACCAACACCAGGGGCGTGCTACAGTCTTGTTATCTATGGGTTTTCTGAGAATTGATCCTGAAACATGTAACTTTTCCATCACTCTGAAGGTGAGAGGTGTGCTGTACAGTCTGTTTCAGAAGGCAGTGAAACACCATGGGATATCTTTCACTGCTAATGAAGTTGGCTGCTAAGGAGCAAAGCTTTGAGGTGGCAAGATTGAGTTGCAATGGCAGCTGTACTCCTTGAGCCTTCAGGGGAGATACTGTCTCTGCCAGCTCCTCCCGGGCTCCTACCACTCCAGAGGCCTCACTTCATTAGCAGGAAATCACATCTGCTTTGCCAGTTTCCAGTCTGTTATTTTTCTCTGCTGCACCAGCTGTACCCTCCATGACACCAACACACAAGTGAAAGTTAGCTTCTATTTCTGTTGTAATTTATTGATTGCATATCCCTATGATGGAAAGATAAGCCCTGCACCTGGGAGGGCTGCCTGAAACCCAGAGTGATGTCTCACTCATGTGCACATATGGCTGCAGGTTGGCTCACATTGGAGTCTGCTTGTGGTAATTCCCTCCATCGTTTTGTTTACAGCTCTGTTTCTGCATTTTGCGTAACAGGGTGCGCTAGCAACTGCTACTTGGGATTCTCAACATGTGTCTGATTTGAGAAGACAGATACCAATGCAAAAGAAGGCAGAAGTGGCAGCAGATACTGTTGGCACTACTTATACATAACAAAAGTGAGAACCACAGCTGCTGCTTCTGCTGCACAGAAGAAAATTCATAGATAAATCTGAAGTACTAAACAAAGAACAAGGAGAGACTGGATTTCCTTCTGTACTGATGAAGAGCTACTGAACAAAACTAAAGCTTTTCACTCCCTATGTCTCTTCTGTTTCTTGAGAATGCTTAGAGCTTGGCCACATTCAAGTGCCACATGAAGCCTTAGACCAGCTTGTAATTTTCCCACATGGCTCTTTATTAGGGGGCTTGCACTGAAATACTTGTGATTTCTGGCTTCTCGTTTATATCCCACTTCAAAGCCTCTTAATTACAAAATTCTTTTCTCTGAAGACTTGAATTTTGCTGCATTTGAAAAGAATGAAAAATAATTATCTATCAAGTAATGAAGTATTGGTCCTTAGACTCTTGGCCCCTGAAGAAGTACATAGCATTCATTCTGTCACTGAGAGTAAAGCATTTTATATTGTTTTGAGTTTCATGTAAGCAGCTCTCAGAAATCCTAGTGGGAAGAAATAACAAGGGAGGCAGTCAGCATGAGATGCTGTTGATGAAACCATCATTAACAGAGGGATTTGTGAAGCAGAAGAGCAAAATTATACACCACCAGCTTGGTCCCACTGATTCCCAAACCCATAGGAGATAAAAATGTCTGCAGAAGTGGGGAGGCTTCTCTATAGCCAGGACATCTTCTCAGTTCCTGCCAGGGGTATCCCTCAGAGCCATTGTCACCAGATGTGGCTCCCAGCTGCTGTCACTACAAAGAAAGACACCCCTCCCAAGTGGGTAACATGAAGATGGGAATTACAATTTCTTTCCTACACATCTACACAATTCTGGTGGCAAAGGCGACCATGATCAGAAGAGGGGGGCTATCATTAATACTCAGTATGAAAACAGGCCTAATTGTTCCTACTCTAGCTGATGCTTTAGGAAAATTCTTTGGCACACCAAAGAATTACTTATTCCAGAGTGGAAAGCTGAGAAATCTCTTCAGTGATCCTTTTTTCCCCCTTAAAAAAAAGTTAGAATTTAAAACCTAAAGCCATTATTTGCTTACATTTACTGTGAAGACCTTTCTGGGATTTTCAGGAAACTCTGTCTTACAATTCTCTCCTTTACAGTGAGAAATTTAAAAATTCCCAGGATTATGAAAACAGAAGGAATTTGCTGAGTTATATCATATCCAAATGATAATGGAATCATTCCAAGGGAGTCAATTTTTCCATTTTAACGTTCTCTTTAGGACACCCCACCCTTTTCTGCAGTCTCGCTAAAATCTCATTCCTTCCATCTGAGCTGCTCCAACAAAAAAAAAAAACAAAACAAAATTGAAATAACCATTTTCCTCAGCAAAAGCTGACTCGGGAGAAAACATTATCCTTTTGAACATTGCACACAGCATGCTATCTTATCAGAAGCTGGATGAAAATATCTTGGAGGCATTTTCTTTTTTCACTACAGTTACAGGGAGCTTTAAAACTTTTCAATCACTGACAGACTGTTTCTTTTCAGAGGGATTTTCCTATCTGCCTTCCATTTGATCCCACACTACTTAATATGTGGATGTTTCTGCACGTCCAACCAACGTATCTAGACACAGATGGCTCTGTCCCTAGGAACTGGTGGTGGTGGTAAAATGAAAAAAGACTAGATGTGAATTTTATTCCACTGTTGCAACTGTGTGCGCAACTCAGCGCAGAAAGCAGGGCCCACTCTGCAAGTACTCTTAAAACTGCTATTACCTCTGCCATCTTCTTTAGAAACACATCTGGTTATTAAGCCTCAGATCTCTTCTTGCAGGCAAACTGAGGTGACCACTAGAAAGATTAATACATATAGCTGGAGGAAGCCATTGCCAGGTCAATCTTTATAAACAGATCTTTGGAAACAGATTTTGGTTGTAGGGCTTTTCCCTCTCCTCTCTTCTGCAAGCCCCATAGAAGGAATTTGAACATTGCCTGGCTATGAACCCTTGAGCAGCCTGAGGCACAGTGTCTCCATTCTCATCTTCTTCTCTAAGATGGGTATCAAAATGTGGAGCCTGACTGTGTGCAAAGTTATATAATTTTTCCACATACTTCTGTAGGATCCTTTACTGCCTTTCCAAGGACAAAGTTGATGGTGGCCAGAGAGGGAGCTCACCAGATATCTTGAATATTAAAACACGTTAAACAAATTGGCTCGTCTGATATCTGTCACTGTAGAAATTGCTCTCTGAATAAATACTCTGCTTCTCAGATGTACAAAGCAGTGCACCCCTCTTTTGAGCATCAGCTGGAGCCTTGAGACACAGGGACATCGGAAAATTAGGGCATTTATGGAAACTCAGAGAGCAGTAAAAGATATTTGGAAGTAGCAGCCAAGACTCTAACACTTACTCAGTATGGTCAATGTTGAGGCTTGTTCATCTTCCAATAAACATTAACAGTGCTAAAAAATATCTAGGAGGGCTTTTTTGCTTGGTTTGTTTTCAGAAAGAAGGAGAAAGAGAGGAGGAGGAGTGAAGAGCATGAATACTTGTTTTCAGTATACTAACTGAATCAATTTCAGTAAAATTCCTCATTATCTCAACAAGTGAGACCAGAGATACTGTCAACTCATAGAATTTGTCAGGACCCACCCTAAAAATGGCAAGTGGTTGGCTAAGCCCCTTATTAAAGCTGCCTTAAAAGTATATTCTGCTGTTTGTGAATGTTTGGCAAGCTAAAAATATGTGCCATTCTGAAATGGACATTCATGCGAACAGGTAAGGAGAGGTTAATGTTTCTATGCAAGAGATTTGTACCCAGATATGGAAATGTGTCTGCCCTGGATTGCCACCCTTTCCCCTGCTGTGGTATGCAATCCTGCATGAGACATTTCTTGAGCCCTTACCCACACAGGAACACAAACATTTTATAAGGCTACAACCAAGCCACAACCTATGTAAGAAGAACAGCAACATGAGTCAGTTGCAATATTGGCACATTTGCTCTTGAATCTCCATTTCTCTGAACTTCTGTAAAACAGGTTAATAAAGCCTTCACTTTGCCAAGCTGCCTCCATGACCCAGATCCACTCCTGCCTGCACCCCCTGCCTCTGCTGCAGCTTGGCTGGCATCTCTATCCCCTGGACCAAACTGGTCACACACATTCCTTTTGGGAGTGATGGTCATCTGTTCTTCTCCTCCCAGCTACTGAAATCACCTTCTGGTTCCAAAGCCATGACAAATTCAGGCTGCCCTACATGGTCTGTGATTTTGTGATTTACATATCACATGGCTGCTCTTCACACACGAATGACTTTCATTTTATGTTCAGCAAAATTCATAGGTTAAACCTTGCCCTTTTTGTCCAAGAAGGGAGAAACAAATATGGGTACTCAGCAACAGAGTGGAGCAGGAGAAGAGGTTGAGGGAGGGGGAAAGAGGAAAGGCTTTACCATTATTCTCTCGTGCTGAGGTGTCTGCCTGATGTAAGGAAGTATCCAGCCAAGAGAAAAATTAGGAGAGAGTGTTAATGAATTTTATTCTATTGTTGCAAATTTTGTGTCCAAATTAACTAATGCATAAAGAAAGACCCTCTACAGAAAGTACTCTTAAAACTACCATTAAGTCTAGCACCTTCACAAGAAATGTGTCTGCCTACAAAGTCTCAGGCCTCTTCCTTTCAGGGAAGCTGAGATAACCACTGCAAGGAATAATACATGTTTTTGGAAGGAGGCATTTTCTTGGTCATAGGCTGATGACCCTGGTTATCTGATTTTGTTAGTCTGCTGGGAACAAGGTAAGTTCAGAATGAGCATTGAAAAACAATATTTTTTTTTCCTCTTCCAGTAAAATAGGTGACTATCTTACAGTCATCAGCACAGACTAAAGGCATTAAAGGATGTTTAACAGCCTGGTAGCTTTCCTCAGTGAGCAGGGGCTGAAGTGGGGCATCCCTTTAGGATTTGCCTAGCTGATGATGTGCACAGTTTGACAAGCCCTACTCTGCCAGCTCACCCCCAGCCACCTCTAGGTACCCTGCTCACAGGCCTTTCCAAGCCTGAAGTGCCAATATAAACAAGATGAGCACTTACTTTGCTCCTGCTGGTGTTTCAAAGAGGAATGAAATATCATGACATGAATTAGCTACAAGCCAGAGTTCATTGTTTTTTCAGATTTTTTTTTTCCTTTAAATAAAAAGTGGTGCTTCATTTCAAGAAAGCATCTGGAAATTTTGTTTCCAAATAAGCTGCTTTTAGACTAAACTTTGAATGACGAGCTTCTGAATGAAGAGAGCTCTTCTAGCAATTTATAAGAGAACTGCCAGCAAATAGCAAAATATATTGTTCAGTTGTTATTAGAGCAGCAGACTTAAACAATAAAGTTAGAAGTGTTTGGGCTATACCTGACAATTTAGAGGGACATTCTATCAGAAAAAGCTGTTTCAGTGGGAGGATGAGTGAGGGAGTACTGATAAATCCATGCTACATTCAAACTAACAGTATCTACACAGCCTTGCTAAACAGAAAATTCCACCCCAAATGGAAAGGAGATTGTAGTCATTAGGACCTGTGTTAATGCTAGTGAAGTTAAATCAGACAGAAAGATACTACACCTATGAGCAGCAGCATCTAAAACTCCAGGCTTCAGCTGGACAGCAGCCACTAGCCAATCTGACCTGCTGAGCTATTCCTATAATGCCATTAACTCAGTATTGGGATACCAATACCATTATGGTGTTAAAGGGTGATCAATTCAGCCTCTGGTTATCAACAGAGAGTGCCATTATGCCAAATTCACAGACCAAAGCAAAATCTATAATGCATAATGGGAACATAGCTACTTGTGTCACTGTGGAGGTTCATTTAAGTCTTGTGTGTGGGAAGGCTCTGCATCCTATCAAATCAAGACATTATTCACAGCTGTTTTCCTTCCAAGTAGTTCATCTATATGAACCACCTCTGATAAGTGTTCACACCTGCTCATTCATGTGCTGTCTTCCCCACAAAGGCTTTTACCAACTGCTTTTGAGAGGAAATGCTTTTCAGGGCGGCACAGCACAGCGTTTTGGGGCTGCCTTAACCTGTGGGCTCGGTTCCCCCTTGGCATTTGCCTGGCTGGAGGCAGATGGCACTGGGGGTCTCTGGGAGCCAGTGAGCAGGTGACAGGCTCTGGGTGTGCTGTCTGCTCCAGCATGCTGCAAGGCAGCCAAGCTGAGCTCCTCAGGTCAGTTGTCCTGTGGCATTCTGAGGATTGTACTAAATTTGGGAAGGAGGAAATCAGGCTGTTGCTGGCTGTGATGTGTCTGCAGCCTTAGAAAGCTGATTAATATTATCTTCAGGAGTAAGACCTCAATGTAGTCACTTCCAGCAACTTATTCAACTATTTTTAAGGGCTTCAGCACCAGATATTGGATGCATACAGTCTTGCATTAACAAAATTTAATTTTAAATATTTACAGAAGCAGTGAAATTAGAAGATACCATAGGCACATCAAATTGTAGGAGTTACCAAGCCATGAACTGTATTTTGTGCTGGTTTATATCCCAAACTGTGTCAAATCACAAGACCTTTAGATATGTAAGAGCAGGAATGACCCCATTCTGGAGAGGCATGGGAGTTGGTTGCAACAAAGGGATTTTAAATCTAAGTTTCCCAGAAGTTTGGGGATTTTAAAGATTAAATGTTGCTTTGGAATCATCTTTCTGTTGTCTGAGGCGTTCAGTCCGGTGCCTTGACCAGACACCACATGCTGCTTGTTCCCTGTGGCAAACCTTTCACACTTGGCAGCTGGGAGAAAAAACAGAATACATTTGCTGGAACTTTACACATACATTAATTCTTAGCCAGAGTTAAAAAGAAAATCAAAACAATAATTTCATGGATAAAATGTTAAACCATTGAAAATGGGGACTTCTAATAAAACTGGTGATTTAATCCATATCAGCAAATTGCCCCTGGCTGGATCATAGAATTGTCATAGCAAATTAGTCCTGTGTGAAGGTTTTAGTCTCTGGGTCAAAAGCACTGAGGGGTTTCCCATCACCCTCAGAAGCACAGTGCATAGCTCAGAGCTTGTGGTAAATAGAAGGATCAATCACTTTCAGGTGAGGGCATAAAGCACCTCAGCCTGTCCTCCAGAGGGCAAAAGCAGACAGAACCCACTCAAAAACAGCTGCTAGTGAGGAATGCAGCCTAAGATACCCTGCTGTGAAAGTGGTTTGTTTGCACAATGGTCTTATGAAAGATGGCCTACTATATAGCTGCTGGGATTTCATTGTTGGTCTTCTACAGCCAGTGGGGATTTAACCTTTAGGCCCTCAGATGCTCCCCAGTGCAACAATCTTTGTCCTCAGTAACCTTACCAGCCATCATACTTCTCATCCAACAAACATTTGGAAATCCCAGCCTGATTTCTCAAGACCTCCTAAAAAGTGACTGAAGCAATATCCCCAAGTCAGAGATAATCACAAATGCCTTCCTGCTTGCAGAAAGGGGTTTTAAAGCTTTAAAGGGGTTTTAAGCTTAGTGACACAATAGTTCATGTAACTTGGCTACTGGTGGAAGGGACAGTCAACCTAAGGAACAGTTTGTGTGGAAAGGAGGAGGAGGAACCGTGTAATCCATCCCAGAAAATTTGTGCTGCCTGAGTGGGGTCCTATGCATGAACAGACTCCCACTGTTAAGCTCTGGTGAAAAGCACTTTAACCTCAGGCAGACAAGGGAAAAATGCTAGACTGGACCTTTCTGCCGATTGGTCTGTGGAGTGAGGTACTACACTGTGTTAGCTAAGGAATGTGCCCAACTTGACTCCCCTAGGTTCATCTAGCAGAGATGAATCCACACTGTAAATCTGAGTTCATCCCAGACAAGATGACTTAACTCCTTTAGAGGCTGCTGATATTTCTGCTTTTTATCTACCAGAGAGCATCATCCTTTCACATTCCAGGCAGAAGTTTCCCAGAATCTCAGCAACATTTCCTCCTTTACAACTGTAAATTCAAACAAAAGTATCTTCCCACATGTCTTGGTGAAAGGAGAACCAAGTATTAAGTTGCTCAGCCTTCCAGCTCTGCTCATACACAACTGAACATGTGCTGTAATTACCGATCCAAACACCACTTCAACACCTATGTTCTTCCCAGGTTGAAAATCATTCATAGAGGGGCTGAGAAGAAGCCTGTGGAAGTTTGCCAGCGCTCAGGTAGAATGAATTGAATTATGTTTGTTTGGGGTGCTTTGAAAGGTTTTAATTAGAGCTACTTAAGCTAAAAGGATCTTTCCTTTAACTCTTCTGCATTGCTACTTCCTCAGGAGAGATTTTGAACAAATTTTCCAGATATAGATGGCTATGTTTGTATTGGAGTGTTACACATCTTCTACGTGGCTAAGAAGTGCAGATGTAGCTGGCATTATTTTCATTCTCCAAGCTGTTAAATAAATCAAGCTCTAGACAAAAAAAAAAAAAAGATTGGTACTTTGCAGCCCCTGTGTAAAAATAATCAGATGTCATAATCATGAGAAAGAAGTCAAGGCCACATACAAGTCTGAATTTATGCTGTAAATTATACTTGAAACTTCATGGTGTTTGGATCCTTATGAAGGGCTCATTCCTGCTAGGCAGAGGGCTGGCTGCAAAGGTCATTTGTGCCAGGACTTTTCAGAGTTCGAAAGTGGCCTTGCTGGCCAGCTTGGAGAAACAAATTGCACCAAGAGTAAGCTGGGGAGATGAGGAAGGATGGCTGTTGTGGCAGAGCCACTAAGCAAGAAACCTCAAGACTTTCAAATCCTGACAGCCAAAGTGGCAGAATCTGCTCAAAATGGCATAGATTTAGGGAGATAAAAGTACAACAACATTTCCCTCTAACTATCATACATGTAAGGCCTGCTTCTGAAAAAGATGTCTGTTCACTCAGTCTAGGATTCAGCCCTTGTTTTGAAATGTAAAAAAAGGTGTTTTCTCACTGTCCAGAAATATTTTGCCCAGTCCAGAATACAGGAAATCCTGTTATACAGCACTTAGGAGATGGGTGTCTATCTGATCTTTAGGAAGCAGAATTAACAGAAGTTGTATCAGTCAGAGGTATTTAAAAACAAAATTAGCAGCATGGAATCTTGTGGAATGACCTGACAGAGCAGCATGTGTTTGCTTTACAGCTTGACCTTCCGGCACTAGAAGTTTAAACAAATTCAGAGATTTTCACTGGCCTTGGTACTCAGCTTCTCTTATCCCATGTCACTTCTCACAAGCTGTGCAAAATAATTACATATGCAATAGAAAATTACAATTTTTCTTCCCTGTGACTTTTTCCCATAATGTAAATCTACTATTTGCCTAAAAACCAACAGGGAGCAAAAGTTATTTAAAGTCAGATTTTATTTTTCTTCAGGCATATTAATTATCAACCAGATAAAACAAAAGTGTATTAACTGAGTTACTCCTGAACTTGTTTTTACCGTAATTGCACATGGCACTGTAGAGAATTGCCAAAACTAGCCAGGTAAACAAATGCACAGAGCTTTCAGAAGACAGTGCAAAGCAAAGGCATAAAGAACAGAAATTGGGGACACAGGGCCAGCTCTCCTGGGAAGCTTATTAGTGAAGGTGAAAGGATTAAAGAGAAGAGGATGAAGAATATTAATGCTTACTTTTCGTTCTTCCTCTCCCCCAGACTTTTCCAGGGAAGGTTTTTAGAAGTTTGAATACACTCAAATCTAAGGGGACAGAATTAGGAATCTGATCTGGCATCCTGTTTCAGGGAGTCTCTATGATCTATGGAGCTGACATGACTGCTCTCACACATTATATCTAACAGCAATATTATTGCAGCTGTGAAGAAATCCCAGTGTCTGTATTTCTGGATGATTACAGATGGACATCATGCCCTGGATATAACCTTTTGGTATGGCATGTTGTAAACTGTAAATCTACCTTGACAATCAGGATCAGAACTTCAAATCAAGAAGTGTTGGTTTTAATTGCTCAACACCCAGTAATACTGATAGGAATGTGGCAGTCAAAGCAGAATATAAAGTTCTGAAAACACACCAGTCAAGTCCTCACTATGTCAAAATCATCCCTTTATACCTAATTCAACATTGGAACAGATGACCAAAACTATTTAGACACACACATTCAACTCCACTTTAATCTGCAGTCCAGCCCATAAGATTTCCATTAAAATGTATTTAAAAGATAGGTCTTATCTCTTTCTCTGTTTAGCAGCAAAGCTATACATGACAGTTAAATAAATGCATTTGTCTCACTAAAATATTCTCAGATACAGTTATAACCTAGTTTCCTAGGCTATGCAATTAGCTGGAAGAAAATGGACTTTAATTTTCACCATTATCTTTGAACCTTCTCTGGGCACAACATTTATCATGAACACTATTCTGAATGAGACAGAGACACTGTTAGAATACTTCTGGTGAATAGTTAACAACCCTACCAAGAGCTAGGACTAGCAGGGATTTTTTCCCCCACTGTTAGCTCACAGATTGATTTTCTTTTTCTGCCTTTGTGTTATTCCTTTAATGAATATTAACAATTTTGAGGCACTGGGAAAGTTGATTGGAAAAAAAAAAATCAGTATCCCCTAATGATGGCTTTGTTAGAATTGATAACCTCTCAGAGTGCAATTAGTCAAGCTTCAGACAAGTAATGAATAACTGGGGAAGCTGAGAAGACCTTTTTTCTCCCCACAAAGTATTCATACACTCACAAACACACAGAGTTAAACATTCATTGCTTATCTCTGCTGCCCTTCTCATAAACGTAATTGAATGTTTCCCTCATTTGTGCCTGAGAAAGATTACCTTCTCAGGTAGAAACAGCAAAGAGGAAAAGCATGGTTGTACTCTCATATCTTTTAAATGCCTGTTATGTGAGCAGCTTAAAAAGTAATAGCTAGAAAGGTTTTTGGTTTTATTTTCCCACCGTACTTCTAGCATCATCACTCTGGTGCATCATTTCCACTCATCTGCTAAAACAGACACACAATGTGCTGCACACTTCATGTGTCTGAAACAGGGTTCTGCTGGGCACCAGGATGCAGAGTACCCAGCACATCTATCCTGTGCTCCCAGAAGAGGAAAAGTGATACAACTGAGTTTTTCAATTCAATGATCTAATTTCATCACTTATTATTAACTGTACAGAGCTGCTCCCTATTGTGTAATTAATCAATTACAATAATAGTTCATTGAATTACAATAATAGTTCCTGATCCTACTCTCCATGTTCCCCCCACTTTTATTTTACAGCTAGAGAGTCTACTATCAGCAATTTCAGGGGTTCATTATTATTCAAAATGAAGTCTAACACCTAAGATAGAAAGCTATTTTTCTTTTTGAATTAAATCTGGCTGACATTTACTTAGTAGTTTCTTAGATTTACAAGTAAAACAAGAGAAGTAGTTTTGTTATTTCAGTCTGCTTTTATAATTTTTCTAGGCTAGGTTGAATTAAAAAACAAACAGGAAGCCCATATACTGGGCTTTGCAAATGAAAACCCCTTTGAACAGCTAAAATGATAGAGTAAATTCAGGGGTTATATGTCAAGTGGTTCAAGATTTTCATCAGAGATAGATACAAGAGTCTGAAGAAAAAATCCCAGCTCTGCTTAATTTAAAGCCAAAGATTCATGATCACTTCAGCCCAAGATCATGTAAACCAGTCAAGAGGAAGGAGAAGCTCATCTCCAAGTTAAGTTGGAAGGAGTCTAAATTAAATATCCTTGTGTGATACTTTGGTGTGAAAGATGTCCCAGAAGGTGACAAACAGCCCTGAACCAAGCTAGGGTTTTAGTGAGATCAAAGGTCTATGGAATTTGGTAGATATTAATATACTTATATAAAATATTAAAGTAATTTCTACAGCACAATGAATATTTCACCCTGTTAAAATAATCTACAGATGGATTTAAAATTAATGGAATTAATTCAAGAGTTTTCTATTACATGCCGTAATTTTTCCACAACACTGTTGCTATTATCTAAGACTTGGCTGGATGACTCACAAATACTGGAAGTGACTCATGCTTTCCACTGAGATCACCATTAGGACAGGTAAACCCTGAAGAAAGGTGCTTCTGGCAGGTATCAGAGACAGTGATTCATGCATGAAGGCAGGAGACAGATGTTTTCCCAGCTGAATCCTCCTGGTCATTTTGGCCACGTCAGAAAAAGGCAATTGCAGTGATCACAGTGCAGAGACCAGCCAGGCAAGGCTCCAATCTGTTTGAGGAGGCAAGGGTTCCTCATTTTTCTTTCTACCATAGCATCCAATATCACTTTGACCGTTTTGATATCTTTACAGAATCACTGGCCACTCATGATCCTGCTATAGGTATCAAAAGTTTTACTAGAGAAAAATGGTTGGCATTACCTCCAACTATGAGGACATAGTAGATACAACAGAGAAAAGAGACTAGTGCTCACCTAGGCATCATACTGGAAACTCACCAAGCCTAGCACACTGTTCTAGCACAGAAAGATGCCCTCCTTTCCTCTTCTCCCAGTAATTAATGCAGGAGGAGGAAAATCAGGACATGGATCATGACGAATCTCCATGAGTTAAAATATGGACTCTATGGAAAGTGGTACAGCATAGAGGATCTACAACTTGTGAGGCCTTTTGTCCTGACCAGAAAAAAAACTACCATGTGTGCAAGACGGCAGAAAAAACCCTTGTCAGTTGCTGGAACATGTAGTAGAAGATAGGTACTTTCCTGTGGCGTAAATGGGTAGTTCCAGCACCTGTCTTGGATTCCCAAATGGTAGTAGCTCAAGCGACTTACACCAGTGGTACACCACATATAGATTTTGCCATATAGTTTTATTTTTCTACTGGCAGTAAAATATGCTAAAAACACAGTGAAAATATTCTCACATAGCAATTGAGAAAGGAAGAAAGAGCAAGACACATAGAAGACATATTTTCTGCATGAAGTAACTGTTCTTTCTGCTTAAAAATGTCTTTGGGGTTCAATGAGGAATTTCAATAGGAATCCCAAATGTTTGATTCCCCTTGAGCACATTCATTAAGCATGTACAGGCAGACTTTCAAACATATTCACTTCTCAACAACTCCTATTAAGAATAATGAGACTTGCTGTATGCTAAACAAATTAAAGATGTAGCAGGAACAGGATAAGGAAGCAAAGCCTTCACAAACACAGCAGTGCCAAGGATCTGCCACTGAGCTCAGCAGTGCTTCTTCTTGGGCCGTTCTCTTATGTCGGTGCTACTGGAAACAGTTGTCAGACGAGGCAAACATTGTAAGCTGGTTTCTCATTGCAGTCATGCAACACCTAACCCTGAGAAACTATGGAAAACTATGTCATTATTTGGCTTCATCATATTTACATTGATCTGACATGTACACGGAGGAATGGGAACCGGGCCCTGAAACTTCACATGCCATGTGGGGAAGGAAAGTCACTTGTTGAACACAAACAGCATGTCCGGTGAGTGCCAAGAATCACAATATATTAATAATATTTTCTCTGTGGCATTAAGAAGCTTGGAATTAAATCTAAAAGAGCAAAGAAGTTGCTTGGAAAAAATGTTGTGCACTTTCAGTGCTGTCGTATGTCATCCTGCCAGCATGACTGATCCTACAGAAGATGAGCCAAAATAAAGAGTGGGTGATTTCCTTTGCAATGAGGACAATAAAATATATTTGCTATTAGAAACAAACCATAAAGATGAAAAAAAATGTGGAATGAAAAAAAAAGAAGATTATGAAATATTTGTATTTCTTGTAAATACTCAAAAATATAATGAAATAAAATTATCTCCATAAATCATGGTTAAGGTAATCTGCTGACAGCAACCGTTTTCCCAAACTGATGGACCTAAATCAATGGATTCCCTATTTAAGCCAAAGCAATGCCCACCAAAAGTTTTGCGTTACCTTAATCAAGCTTGGTACAAGGGGGGAAGGAAAGAGTAGAAGAAAAAAAAGAAAGATAATCACTCTTTACTTAAATTGACACAACTATGCACTTATAAACCCCACCCTGAGGTCCTGGATTTAGCAATTCTGCTTGTTGTACCTGAGTTTAGAAGAATACCTTCATTATGCCACCCAATACACAGGCACAGTTGCTGCTGAAGCCCTTTAATGGACAATCTCTTAGAATGTTACTCAGCACATACCACAAACAGCCAAGTTCAAGCAGGGTAATAAACCCTGCAAATGGGGAAAGGAGGAAGAGAGTAAACAATACTTTAAATGATTAAAGGGAACAACCTAAAGTATTTCAAATCAAGTAAAGACTTAAGTAAATAACAGAGGAACCAATAGTGACAATGAATGGCAGTAATAAGATGATCTCTGTGAACCTAGTGAGTGTCTCTTTGGGGAGATGGGAATATAAGTATCTCTTCACATCACAAGGTGGCTGTGAAGATAAGAATATTGCAATCTTCATGGCATTCAGGTACAAGGACGATGGAGGCCATACTAACTTACAAAGGTAAAAGTGTGGTAACCTAGAAAATAACCCAAACCAACAAAAAACAGATCTGTGATTGCAGCTGGTATGGGGCCTCCTCCACAGTTGCAGTTTTCCTGCAAATGAGTCCCATACTGCCACCAGCTAATGTTTGCAAACATCCACTCTATCCTTTAGATTGCGGTTACAGGTGATTATGAGAGAGCAAGCTGCAGCAGCAGTACCAGCCAGTTCTTAGCTAGCCTCTACAGCCAGCATAAAGCATGTTAATGCAGAGACCATGAAAATCACTTTTGTGACTTTTGTGACACTTTTGTGTTCCAGGTACTGGTACCTTCCTGATAGTTTAAACTCCTGGATTCTACCTCGCAGTGCAAAACTGGAACCAGTTTAATAAAAGCACTGACTCAGTCTCGTCGACTGAGCTATTGAATGTGCAGTAACTACCTACATACTGATGTACATACTTTCTGTAAGGTTTTCTTGGAGTCCTGTAGGCTCATAAAGACTGACATATATGCCAAAAATATGTAAATATGGATAAATACACAGGAGAATCCATTTATAGAATTTGAATTTAACCTGCAGATCCAATCATCTGGGAAAAGTTCTTTAGTTTTGCCATTTTACTTCTTTTACTGCTTTTTTTGTGAGGGACACTCTAAGGTTATGTCCTAATTTCAGCCTTCCTCTGTTAATTCATATGTTTTATCTTAGTCCTTATCCCTGCTACATATGAAAACAAACATGTCAATAGCATCAAGAGATACTGAACGGATATTTAAGGTGATTAACAGGCACACACACCTGCTCCCTCACATTAACCTATATCAGCGTGTTCCATAAGGTTCCATTATACAACATGCCATAAAACAAGGTTACCAGGCCAGAAACCAAAGTACTAAACATCTAGATCTGATACCCAGCTGTAACTCATACCAAGTCAAAATTCACTGCAGCAAGATGAAGTAGAGGGAAATAAAAGGAAAAACAAAGCAATTCAGAAGAGACACTAATTATCTTTTGCATTTCAGGCAGGGGAGATGCATAAGCAGGGAATTATCTATGTTGCATTCAGGGAGAGTTTGGATTACAACCTTTTATTAAAAGGCCATAAGTTACTATGTAAGAAAATCAAGTAAAGATCCATAATGAAGCTGCAGTTATATTCCTGTTTGACTTGGGTGTGGAACTGGGGAGAAATTGCTCATGGGAAGTTTTGGCATCTGTCACAAAAATGTATTTAAAGCAAAGATGAGTTTCAGCTGCAAAGCATGAACCTCGATTTCCCCAAAGCTCACAGATGTTTGATTCCAAGGTTTGGTTCAAGCACATCTATAAGTAAAGAGTTGAATGAACCCATTAAAATTCACTCCAGCTGTTATTTTAAACCTGATTTGAAAAGTAAAATAAAAAAGGGAATTTGAGCATCTACGGTTTAAGACAAACAGTTCATCTCTAAATCAAATTGAGGTGCATTCAACATTATTATGTACATAATCACAAAAAATTGCACCCCTACCTCACAAAAGTCACTTTTAGGCAAATAACTTGGTATGCAGTCACTGATTTTTTTAATTTGCACATTAAGATTTCCACAACTGCTTTGCAGAGTGACTGTTTCTTTGGCATTTGACTTGCCTTCCACACAACACTCTCCTTGCTTTTATTCCCTATATCCATTCTTTGGAGTGTGTTTAGCCTGCTACCTGATTCTTCTTATTTACCTCTCTTGGATGCAAAACAGGAGCAAAGAGTGACTATTACAAACATATTTGATGTTCTGAGGAAGAGAAGGTTACGCATAGAAACAGCTGGGGAGGAGTGATGAGATGTAGCAAGGAATAACAAGAACAGTCTTTCTTTTCAGCCAAGCCATTGTCAGAGGGACTCACAAGCCCAGGAGTGTGCAGCAGCTGATGAGGGTCAAAGCTACTGCCATTCAGAGTCTCAAGCTCACCCCAGTGCTACAGAGGTGATTGGGGTTGCTTGCTGCTGCCCTCAGCAAAAACAGTGTGCACTGTGTTCAGAGACAAGGAATCAAGACTATCAATCAGAAATATTTTGAATAAAGCAACTGTTGCTTGTTCAGCCCTACAGAATTAAAATCTCTCTCTAGGTAACCATATAAACAGCTTATGCTTTTTTCCTTCAGGTAGTGGAGCACAGATCCATTTATACTTTAAACTGTTTTGAGTCACAAAGGCCTAGAGCCAAGGATTTCTCTTCCATTAGCCTTATCATAGATGCAGGTCACACCTCTGCTCCGAACATGAAACACTCCCATTATTCAAGAAATGCCTCCCACATCCTCCCATGGAATGAGTAAAAGCCTTTTCTTTAGCTGCCATCAGTCAATAACCAGCTGCAGTTTGCCATTCCTTTCTCATCTTGCCATTTTTTTTCTTTCATTTTGACACAATTCTGACCCTAGATATCCTCAAGGCCTTCATATATAGCAAAGCTCATGGCGTAATCCTCCTCCTGCTGCCTACACACTGTGAAGGTCCCATAATGGCATTTCACTTCTGCACCTGCTGCCATATGTTCCTATGCATCACCCCACTGAACACCTGTGGTCCATCTGCTGGTGGTCATTTACTCTGCAGATTTCTGAACCCAGAAAATATCACCTAAACATCTCACTGCTTGAGAGATTTTAAGAAAACAGCATGGCCTCTGTGTCTGCAAATACTCTAGGTGAAAAAAGATCATAGGATCATTGGACAAATGAAGTGTGGCAGCCTATAACTCAGTTTTCAGTGGAAAAATCCTGTCTCAGCACCAGGATACTTGACATCTTTTAGCCAGAAATGGCAAAGTGCATTCAGGTAGTACACCAGAGCCTACACTCCAGCTCTGGCTGATACAGCTTTTCTCTTGCAGCTGGGCTCTGGTATGGCCTTTGCATGTTACCCCTCACCTTCTGCTGTGTGGCAAAAAGGATAGGCCTCAGACCCAGGACTGAGATCCCAGGACCAAGAAGTCCTGGACACTGACACAGCCCTGCTCACGCTGGGTGAAAGCCGTACTGGCACTCACCTCATTGCCAAAGAGGAAGGGCCCAACCTGTCAGATCGTACTTCTCTGACACCACCACTCTCAGAGTGATGTTGATTTGCTGTTTTCTCATCACAATCCTCATGGTCTGCATGAGTAACTTCCATTAGCAAGGGACACTATCTTGCTTTGACACCTGATTTTTTTTCAGTTTCGTTGTTCAATACTAGGCAGAGGTATTTAGGAACAGTATTCAATTAGTAGAACTGTGTCAAGCTCAATTTTTTCATGATGGTCTTTATAAGTCACCTCTTGGTGATACTAAGTGTGGCATACTGCCTCAAGTACTCTGAAGAAAGCAGATATGTAGATCATCTCCTAGAGAAAGAAAAGATGGCTGGTTATTTGTAAGTTGAATTCTTTGAGGTACGCTATCTACATGTTTGTTCTTTTTCTGCCTCTCTCACCTCACTCTTGAATATTTCTGCTCAACTCACACTTTTGGAAGAGCTGAAGGAAAGGACGTTCTCTCCAAGCCTACATGTACATATAAGAGGGGGGGTCAGAAACTCAATCCACTACTGCTAGGGAAAAAGAGAAGCTTTGTTGTTGTTCTTCTTTCACAAATGCTGTGTCCTCTTGACTCACAATCACGAACACACACAATAGGCACAGCATCTTCAGCAACTTTGATTACAGGAAGGTGGCACAACTTGGGCTTGAGACATGTGATTTACTACACACATGGTTGCTTAGAACCCCTCAAATTTAATTAAATATTTTGATTTCTATCCTACAAGAAGGAGAAATGATGCAGGGTTGCCTTATTACCACAATCTTTCTAACTTTGGCCAGCATACCTGTAAATGCCATAGATGTTGCATATTTGGTAAGATAGCTAAGCTCCACTAGACATTCCTGGCTTTTATAGCTATGTAAACTCAGATTTTGAAGAAAGTATATTACATTTGGAGTCACTTCAAGTCTTCTTTTTGCAATGGAACAGTTATTTCTGGGTGAAGGGCTTAAAACAGAAAATAGGGCACAAAGCTGGCAGCATTGCTGACCTGTCATAAATATGCTTATGATTCTTACATATTTACATTAGAAATATTTTTAAGTGCTCCTGTTGAAACCCTGTGTTTTGGAAACACCAGCAAATCTTTACATTCTGAGTGAAAATAGAGTCCCACTTTGATGACTGAATAAGTAATGGAATTACAGGAAAATAATCCTCTATGTTTCCTTTAGCTTAGTTGACCATTTTCCAGACTGTCATTTGACAGATTTTAACTTCCAGCTTTTCCTTTTGGTGGGGATTACACACTGGGAAGTATAATTAGGAATATGGTCCTCTGGAATAATTTTGGGTACAGCAGCCAACTGAAAAACACCTCAAGCTTCTAAAAAACTAAGAACAAAATGGCATTTTTGAATAACATGGTGAGGCAGGCCCATGTCTTAGGTATTTCCCTCCTTACTTATTTTTACCTTGTCTCAGGTACATACCTTTTCTTAGGTATTATCTAACCATGCCTTTCCCCCTTCCAACTGATCTTGGCAAGAAAACATAGTTAATCCAGGCCTACAGCAAACCTTGAGAGGCTCAGACATTTTCCCAGAGGAACAACACCCTAATCTGGCTGAGGCACATGAGAATTTGGGTATTTCTAGGGTCTCTGCATTCCAAGATAAATAAAATGGCAAGCTCTTAAACGCACCTGCTCCACTCAAGTGCTGGCAAATCATCAACCCTCTCTTCCTGTAGGGAGACTTGGATAAGCAGCAACCTTCCCTGGACTCCAGCTGTTCTGCAGGGAGAGGGTAAAGACCTCTACAACCACCCTACCTAGCTGCCAGTCCCAGTGCTGTGACCTCCAGTTCCATCCCATAAACCTGTATTGAAGGTTTTGCCACCTGCCTACAGATTTAGTCAGCATCTTATTTATACTGTGGGTAAGTGAATTTTGTTTATATCAGTGTAGTCTCCCTTGCCAAGAGCAGTAACAATACACATCTATTGGAAAATAAGGGCACAGATTTCCATGGAAAGGAAAAAAAACAGCTTGCTGCTGACACCTTCTTATAATTTTGGTCACTTCATGGTAAATACCACACCAAATAATATGTGTAGTAGATTTTGCCAGTTGCTGATCTTCAGGTTCTTGTAGGATATAATCTCCTCTCAGAAGGTAACCCCAACTAAAGCTATGGAAATAAATTGAATCTTCATTTTAGTGCCTACTTTCAGTGCCTTGCCCTTGGTTAAAAAAGAAAAATAAAGAAAATAAATTCCTCCATTAACATGTGAGTTAGAAGGAAATATTTTGTTGCTTTTCTGGGTAATGTTCCTGGGAAATTTTGAAAGAAATGGTTCAACATTTTAATTTTGAATAAACTGAAAACACATTTTGACTTTTGAGATTTTTATCTTCTGTTTTTTTGCTATCAAGTCCTATTTAATGAATAGTAAGAATCCTGTTTCAAACAGAACATTTGTTTCAAAACACAATTCATTTGGGATCACTTGCCCATGTGTAAAATTGCTCAGTGCAGACTTTTGTGCAATAGCAGCTTCCCAGTGGACCATACTGACTGATTCTCCCCAGCTCATACAGATACCACAGCAGAAGCTCACCACTGTCTCAGAAGCCTTTTAGTCTCTTTGTTCTAGATGATTGTTTTATTTCCTTGGTGATCATGTGTTTAGTTTTAGATGCATTCAACAGTTTGGTAGCATTTTCTTCCTCTCAATTTTCTAGGCCAGACATAACCAAATAAATCACTGCTGAGAAGAGTTTAATATTCTCTATAACATTCAGCCCAGTTTTGCTAGAAAGGTTAAATTCTGTTTTCTCCCCTTTCAGTAAGTATATCCCTCTCTTGTAAACTACAGCTTTTAATTCTTTTCACCCTCATGGGCTTGTACACAAAGAGGGACATACACTTTGGAGTATCCAACCAAGAAGGGCCAACCTTCTAACCTGAAGTCAACTCATTGCTGGTAAAATCAAGCACAGTCAATGAAGTGAATTGACCAGCACTGAATGTTAAACACATACAAAAAAAATCAATTTCTGTTAACCACAAAAGCAGTTGTCATGTAGGTAGTGTAGACACTTTACCAAATCTCCTTCTTATGAAGAAGCAGATATACCATAAAATCCTCTGCATGCTTTGCAGGGCAGCTTCTCTGGCAGAATAGGTATCAAACATGAGTTATGAGATTAACTAGAGACTAGCACCATCATATACTTTCCTTTGCTGCACAGCCAAATTCAATTTTGCGCTGTTGACCCTTGCAGCCAAAACAAATGTACAGCTGGGATGAAGCTGGCTGGTGACTCCCATTTGCTTAGCTTTGCTGGGGCTAAGGATGCTTGGAGTACTGCAGAGGCGTTGCCTGCAAGTCTCCAGGGCAAATGCCTCTTGCAGAGGCATACTTCAGTGACAAAGTACACCAAGCATCCAAGTAAACAATGCAAAATAACTATAAAACAGACACCTGGATGATGGGGAACAGATCTGGACCTGAAAAGAGACACCCTTTTCTTCTGTATCTTTTCAGTGCCTGTGGTGTTCTCTTTACTACATCCGGCACAAAGCTGGGTGTAATAAAGCTGAAACTATGGATAATACAACAATTGTTAAGTTCCTGATGAACTTTTGTTTTCCTTATAGATCACTTTTAAATTTTACTTGAGAAAACCTCCTACTCACCTATAGTCTTCTCATTTCAATGTTACAACAGAGCTCACGTCCCCACAACAGTGGATCTAAATTCTTGGGAACATATGCCTCTCTTTGGTCCATGCAGCTTTCATGAGACATATTGCATCCCTTTGATGTGCCTCTTCTCTGAAGGCAGATGGGCATGAGCCCCAAACCAAACTCAGTTTTCAAGCAAGGCATTTAAATTCACAAGAAGCAGCTTGCTTAATTGTTCTACCTCATTCATATTCCAACCAGTTCTGGAGAGCATCAGAAAGCTGGAGCCACCTGTGGTTTAGGTGGCCAAATAATAAAGACTCTCTGGTACTTTTCAGCTTGAAGAGAGGGCCAAAAAGAAAATCAGACAAAGACCAAGCAGATCTCATAACACTGTGTCCCTTTGTGGTCTAGATTAATTCCTCACTTCCACTCTAGCCCAAAGCTAACCTGTCCACTTAGGTTATAACACTCTGGCAGTCTGACACTGCAATCTCAGATACAAATGCTTCCTCCTTCTCCCTGGCAATTTTACAGTAGCAATTTCCCTTCAGCTGTGGGTATGGTGAGCATACGAAGAATACTTGACACTACAGGTTCTTTAGGGTGGATGATTAGAAACACAAGTGATGCTGTAGGGATGCCCTGAGACTCACTGCCTCAGCTTCTTTGAAAAGACAGCACTTTCTTTAGATTGCAATTACAAGGTACTCAAAACTGATAATGGGCAACGTCCCTGCACACAGCAGTAACTCATTTAGAGAGCACTCTGTCTTTCCCTGGAGCTAATGCCACAGAGAAGCTGTTCCATCCTTCTTTTGGATTGGTTTATTGTAATGCCCTTTTCTATTTTGATCAAGTTTATTGCCACAGAGGTAAGTTATTGTCTGAGTTATTTCACACGCCTAGTTTATACAGCACATGTTGAACCATGTCTTTGTTAATGCTCCAGCATGTAGAAGCTTAGCTACAGCCCCAAGAGTTGCATTAATGGTCACTGTGAATTCTTTTGTTCCAAAAGTGCTCACATCTTCTTTTAGGCATACATGCTTATCTCAAATAGCAATGTCATTGCAAATAGATAAATTATGATATTTTGTGTTTCTTGTCCTGCCTCTTTGCTCTGCTTGGTGCTTTGTTTTAAACATGTGCAGTTACTCTTATATGGTGCTGAGTAGAGACTGAAATGTGTCACCATTCCACCTGATGACAGAAGTCAAACTTCACAGACCAAGCAAGCCTAGCAGAGAAAGAGAGTTCTCAAATACCTGTTTTGTTAGAAAGCATGGGATACTGTGGGGTAGATTTGGCTTCAAACAGATCATTCAAATGGAATCCACTCCCAGTGGCTGTCTGTTGATGCTCTTCCTATGATGCCTATCCATGATGCCCAGCTATCTGCCCTGCTCTGACAATGAGGGGCTCCCTGAGCACCATTAGCTTGGCCTCACTGCCATCAGTGACAACAGTACAGCCAAATTTTCTCCTTGTTCTGAGCACAAGATACAAGCAACCAACACAGGAGCCAATGTTTAGCTGTATTCTATAGCCAATTTCTATAAAAGAAGCAACCTAGCAAGCATTTTCATAAGGTCTATGTACCACTGATGAATAGTCATACCAGGTTATAAGCCGAGGCCAGTGATCACACATGCAGGAGCTAGAGCTCACAGAGAAGCACATGCATTTCCCTGGATAATTGTATTTCTATTATTACTCCAACTATTACTGAGTTATTAGAATCACTAAGTTTAATAGTCATCTGCAAAGAAAGACAAGCCATTAAGGCAAGGCGATCACCATTAAGTACTTACAGCAATCCTTTGAAGGTTGTCATTGGAGAAACAAAGCCTGGCTAAAGGTCCTGCTGAACTGGTTTCAAGGAACAGGGCAAAAATCCAGGAAAGCACAAAAACAAAGGACTCTTGCTTCAGTAAGGACATCGGGCTCTTGGCCAAGTGAGAGATTGTGTTAATGTTTTGTATTATGCCAACATTAATGCAAATCCTTGCCCTCTTTCTCTTGGCCAGAAATACTACAGCAAGAAGACAAAAGTTCTGGCAGATGATGGGGAAATCAATGCCCTGATTTAAAATACAACGATTGTGTATCAGATGATGGAGAACAAGTTTGATACAGGCATTTTTCAGTATAAGATTCCAGTTTAAAGGACCTGCACTCAATTTGTTGGTTCTCTCTTTAGTCCCTCTGTGATCTTGAATTAGTCAGACACTGTGTTTCCACTGTGGAAAAAGCAGCAATCAGTGCTTCCCTGCCTTCCTGCGTTTGTGAGGATGTGCTCAGGCACAGCACTACATGCTGTCAGTGTGTGGGAAAGAGACACCAGTAAGGCAATGGACCTGAGTGATCCATAGCACCACCAAGCTGCCAATGCTCCCTTGCCATCTCCAAGGCACTTATTGAACTGGAGATGCAAATACCCCCTCTCTTGTAGATCAGGTGTACTGATTACTGCTGAGTTTTCAACCTACAGATCCTTGGAACATAAAATTCTGTTATCTGTCACTCACTAAAAATCAATAAATGAAATTTTAGACCCATTTTTTAGTTATCTAGAAAAGCCAAGTAATTTATTGTCAATCCCAGTACAACTTACTCTAAATTAATGCATTTTAGCAACCACTTTACATTTTCTGTTGCAACTTGGTATATTGCTGAGACAATAAGTTCTGGAAATAGAACAGACTAATCACAAAAGGCACAGTGACATATGAGATTTAAGTGAATACCAGTAGTTGTACCTCACTCCTGGATTACACTAGTGCTCACTGAGTTCACTAGCAAAAGTGTCACCAGGTGCATTGATGGCTGGTCTGACAACCATTCACTGGTTAGTTGTGAACCAGTACCTCAAGGGACACAGTCACAAAAAGCCCAGCTTTCTGTGGAGTTCTTGCTCTTCATCCTGAAATGGCACAGCAGGAGTAGTAAGTCTTACTGTGCTGCCAGAGATCACTGGTGAAGACCAAGGGCAGTGAGAACTGCACTCATCAAGCTACAAAAGCAACTTGCCATGTAGAATCAGTGGAGTAGGTTTGTCTAAGCAAGATTTTCTATGCTAATTAAAGTGGATACATGCCACTCAGATATGAAATTAAAAAGCAACACAGAAATCCAGTCTATCATTATATTGCTTTGTTACTTCTGAGAATGTATTCCCATTCATAGAAAGGTCTTTGACATGCACAAATATCATGTAACACTCTCAAGAGGAAGATGTTTATTCAGAAACTAGTTGAGGTACTTAAGGATGCAGAAAAGCAATAACTTCACCAAAAACACCCTTTCTGCAGTTGTCTATGCATTAGCCTGCAGTAAGCAGCCACTTCATATTTGTATCAATTAATTCTGGAGGGACAGAATTAACTTATGCTGAGTATGTGGTCACATGTCAGTCACCTTCAGGTGTACGTGATGGATAAACCCCGTAGCAAGGTTTATATACAGTGAGGAGGGCATCAGGAGTGCAAATGTTAGGTATTTAGATCAAACAGAATGCCCATTTTAGTAACTGAGGAAGTCCTGAAAACAAACATTTGCTCAGATATAATTTTTTTCCTAAATATTGTGGTTCAGCCATAGCTCGTCACTGGCTGGCCCTGTGTGTTATGCAGACCCTCACATTAAAGGTTGTGGTTTGTGGCAACACAATTGGGTGGGAAATCAATTCACTAAAGGGATGAATCTTATCTTTAGTGTCTTAGAAACTCACTAATTTTAATCCCAAGGATGTTAGGACTGCAGGATATGGGCACAGACAGAATGCTGCCAAGTACATTAGCTCAGCAGCAATGACCAGCTCTCAAAAAGAAACAGCTAGGCCATTTACAGCCAAGGGGTTGGTTTATTGAGGATACAAAAGCTCTCTGCTTCCAAGTATGACTCTTCTCTGCTCTCCTTCAGAGTTTGCTTGCACACACCTGCAGCTTATACATCCCAGTCACACAGTGAGGCTGGGGGGTGGCAGGGAGCCAGATCTTCCTTCCCTCCTCCTGCACCTTCATCCCAGAGATGCCAGTACAGAAATTCCTAAATGGCTCAGGCTGCTCACAGACCTCAAACACTGCTTTTATATACAAAGCTGCTCATTGGGAACTGGTTAGCCAGCTTGAGCTATGAATCAGCTTTATGTTGCTGTGTTTCCTCCAGAGCATTCACCTTTGGGGCAAGAATGCCATTCGTGTGTTTCTGCTTTCAATCCACAGGTTTGACAAGAGATGGTGTATGAAATCAGACTTCCCTTGTGATAATACCCCCTTTTCCCCCTTTCCACAGGGTAGCTAAGCTCACAATAAGAACTAATGCTCATTCTGCAAGTATATCAATGTGTTACAAAGAAAGAGAAAATATTAATTTAATATTTTCATTTTACAAACTTAGTTTTCTCATTTCTTGTCTGCACATACCAAAGGAAGACACGAATAATTTTCTCCAAGCTGGCACCACACAGGATTTTTTATCTGTTGACACATACAAAGACCCAAGCAGTTCAACTGTAGCTAGTTTCCAGAACTGCAGGTGCAGAACCAGCTAGTCAGTACAACTAAAGCAGGACTGTAGAAGCCTGTAAATTATATACATTTACAATTTTTCACATCTTCCAAAAATCAATGGGTTGTTTAAGTAACTTCTATCTCATCCCTTGGCTGTTACTTCCCATAAAACATTAAACAAATCCTTTATTAAAGAAGAAAATTCTCTTTTTCTCTAAATCGCCTTTTTTTTTTTTTTTATTTTTTTTTTTGCAAGGTGCTTAATTTCACTGTATTTGACCTTCTGTATCTACTAAACAAATCCTTGTATTTTAACTTTCATAATGTGACCTTTCTTATTGTCAGTTGCTTCCATGTTAACACTTACTGCACAACCCAAAGGCCTCTTAGGAAAAATAGATATCTAATTGAACTTTGACATGCTTACAGAGAATAAATGCTCTGGCTTACATTGTATGGATCTCTGATGTACCCTCAAAAGATGCTATGCATCAGTTCCCTCACCTCCCCTCCATCTTTCTGCACCAAAACCCATAGGTAGAAACCATTTATCATTGGCTACGTCTGTCATATTGTTTCTCATGTCAAAACAGGTCTTGCATGAAATCAACTTGATGTGTCCTGTCATTAAATAATCTGACATTTATCCCATTCAGGAGAGGAGAAAAAATGGGAAAGGCTGCTATTGATCATTAGGCTTCATGGCTATGATTTCCTGCCTGGGCTAGAGCAATTGGGTTTTATTAATTTTTTTGTTTATCTACCTGTCTGTCTATTTATTTGTTGATGCACCATGCATTCCTATTATCCTATATAATCTGTGACTACACAAAAGTCTTACATTGATATTATAATACCTAAAAATGAACAGAGTATTTGATGAGTAAAAATTGCATGTGAATGGATGCAAAAAGGCACAAATCAAGGGACATCCATCAAGTCCTTCCTAACTTAGAATTTGCTTAGAATTCTAAGCAAAGTTATTTTCGCACCCCTTTGATACTCAAACGCTACCTGTATATATACTATGCAGCTTTATGGCCTGGGGGGTAATTTGGATTTATTCAGTCTGCTAAAATCTTTCAGTGGGTGTCACCCCTAAATTTAAGCTATGTAAACACTCAAATGTTGTTACCTTTTAAGCAAGGGCTGTGTCTGCTGGGTTTGTTCACCTAATCCTATCCCCTGCCTGTAGCAAGAAATGAATCATTGGTGTCCCTTATATAGACACAGAGGACTTGCTTTGGGTTTTGAGAGCAACAGCTGGGAAAAGGCAGTGTCTGTTATCAAATACAAATATTTCAATATAATGCATACAGAGTACATAAAATTGTTTACAATATTGTGGGGACTTTGGATTTCCTCATGTGAAAAGAAGAATGAAGACGCTTTTTGATTAGGAGTAGTATTTGCACCCTGTGAAGTTCTGACACCTTTGTAGGTACAACTAAATTTTTTTTAATACAATTAACTACAAACAGCAAGGCTCTACAAATTAACACTGCTAGAAAGTCTTCCTAAAATGTTGAATTGGCCCACTGAAAACTGCTTGAGAGCAAAGAGACAAGGAAGAAATAATTTTCCAGTGAATTAGAGTGTAAGTAATATGAAATATTGATCTGAAATCATAAGCCCATGAGAATCTTATTTTAAAAAGGTGCCTGAACTGGACAACACATCCTTCCACATAAAGCAGTACAATTTTCTCTATGATACCTGGTCTCATCAGCTCTGGTCTGGTTTATTATTAATTACTTCTTAGAGATGCAGATGTAGCTGGGAAAGCTAAACGTGGTGGTGTCTGGTAGAGATTTTTCCTTCATATTAATCCCTTTTATGTCTGAATTAAAGCCAGAGGCTATGGAAGCTAATTCTATGCTGGCCATGCTAGAACTATAATAACCTGTGAAAACTGCAACCTTGACAAAGAGAATTAATCACTGCTTACATGTATGGGCTTGTGAAACCGAGCAAAGGTTTACATCAGTAGGAAATGCATTTTTCTTTTGCTGATTGAAGGACATGAATATACGTGCTCGTTCAACGTCTTGGCACCGCGAAACAGGGATTAAAACGAACAAAAGTTCTTACTGCTTTTACAGAAGAAATTGGGTTTGCCAAGACATTTGAAAATATAAAGTTGAAAGATTTATTGGTGCAGGATTACATGAGGCAGCTGAGAAAGTGGAGGCTGGCAGCAGGGTTGGCAGTGTAGTTACCCTCAACAAGCAGCTATATTTCTGCCTCAGTGCCATTAATTTTTACACAAAGAGAGTAGAAGCTTGTTGGTGGTCCAGGAAGCTCACAGTATGTCCTGGTTACTAAAAATGTCTGAAGCTAGGTCAGGATTGTAATCTCTCTGGCATGCAGGTTCCTCCATACAATCCCTGATCCAGAGCACGAAGCCTGACTTGGAAAGCATCCATCTGAGCAGCAGCAGACTAGTCATTCAATGTTAGTTGTAAGATTATCATGGCTAGAGTACCTTAAAAGGGATCCAGATTCAGATCCTTCTGCTACAGATTCAAAATACTTTCCCACTTCTCATGCATGTGCTTTCATCCACATACTCACTGAACCATCCCTGTTTAGGTTGTGGGATGACATCAGGTTGTTATGCAGCTGGCAGGAGCTGTGGGGCAGAGGAGGCTGAGCAAAAAGGGAGACTCATGATAACCTGGTAGTGGCAGCACTTGGAGTCCTAGGGGATTCATTCTGAGCTGTCGCTCCTCATACAGGTATATGTGCTTAACTTGCTTAATCCTAGATAGTCAAACATTGAAGGAGCACAGTTCCAGGCAGCAAGCAGCACCCTGCTTTGCACCTACGGTCTTTGCTTTTTTCCCTCTCCTTCCAGCTCCCTGCTTACATCTCATGTTGTACATTAACCAAACACAACCTGGAGGTTAGGTCCCTCTTTCAGGACGTGTGGGATGTGTAGGAGCAAATCCCTTTGCCCTGAGATAGGAAGTGATGCAGATAGCTCCATTCTTAGGTAAGCTCTCAAACTATTAGACAATTATACAAATTAAAGGAAATAGAGCTCCTGCCTTGTTTTTTAGGCAAGAAGCCAGATGCTGAGCTTTGGTCCCAGTTACTTTCTGCCTCTAGAGACATTAAACCTATTCAGAGGTTTCAGCATTATTAGCCCAGACCCCTCTCTGTCTCATTTCCGAATTGCCAAAGTGCTACATAAGGTGCTAAGGAGGCAGACCCGAAGTTCTTTGGAGGAAGGCTTGCCTGTTGCTCTGTGTTTGGGCTGCACTCAGATGTAGCCCAATGCTTAAATCCCCTTGAGGATCTGATGAATCTAAGTGCCTGTTCAATATCCCAGAAGAATTCTCCAGTGAAGGAAAGAATCAAATGGAGAAATTTTCAGTCTTTAATCAATTATTAATCTGTAAGAGCATCTACTCCTAAGAGTACCGGTCTCGTACTATGCCCAGGTTCTTATCTTTAGTAATTCACTTTGGACTGAAGAACCCTAAATTATTAAGACGAGACCCATTTTTAATTCCCTGTTTATCTATTGGGAGTTGCTTATCTTTGCTATGGCTAATAATTATTTTCTCTTGCTTTCCTTTAGTTATGCACAAAGTTAAATAGTTTATATAACCTTGATCTTTGCCCCTACATTTCCATTCAAATTCTGCTAAACATTCCCCATACTCAAAAAGCAAGCAAGGACATGCACTTTTTTTTTTTTTTTTCCAATTAGGAAAACAAGAAAATACAGTCTTGACAAGAAATTATATTTCTACGACAGCACTTTCTAGTTGCTATGTTGGTTAAGCCTGTAACCAGACAGCATTTGCAGGTATTTAGAAGAACAGACACAGAAAATGTGATTACTCAAATTCTCAGTGACAGGTCAGGAAATTACTGCAATGTATGCCATGATGAATGAGTTGAGACCCCACTCATTTTAAAGAAAGATGTCTTGCCTGAGAAATTCTTAAGTGATAAAACTCTTCAAAACACTTTCATGAAACCTCTCTCTGCCTCTGGATTTTAGTGATAGCAGTGTTTCCCTGCTCTGTCTCACTGCATTTGGCTTCACACGGATTTGCCTACAAGTCATAAGAACCTGTGTCATTCTGCAAGATGACAATCATTGCAGTCAGGTCTCCGTACCATTGCAGCACACAAAGGAGGACTGGCAATCATCTCATGTTAAACTGGCTCTTTGGGCTTTTAAACTTTCTGTGGGCTCAGACTCAAGTTACATAGAGCAACACAGAACTCAGCAGCTTTGATTCATAGGCAATTCCACAAGCTGTTTTTTGTTACTGGAGCGATTTCCCTAAAGCCAGACCTTAGGTACACATCACACCAGTCACAAGGGAGAAAGTTGAGCGGAGGGGGTTTACTCATCCTCCCAGGGCTGTCTGCCCTTTCCACAGCCCCTGGGACAGCTTCATTTCTGGACAAGTGACTGAGATGTGAGTCACAGGTAAAGCACTGCCAGCTTGTGAATGGCCACTGAATGTTCAGGATGAGTTACAGTGCAGACAATGAGATGAAAGGAAAAACGGAGAGAGGCTGAAGGGACCTGCCTCCCAGACTGAAAAACTATATGAGGACACAAAAATCCACCAAGATCTTTACCAGACTTTTCAATAAATGGGCATGTAACTTCCTTTGCCAGTCAGAGTAAGTAATATAAATCACAAGAAAACTGCAAAGCTGGAGAGAGTCTTCTAATATGGGCCCCTGGCAAAAAGTGGGCAATGCCACTTGAGAGAAAGACAAACCAAAATATCTTTTCATATTCTTATGAGAACACACACATTTCAAAAAACCCAAACCCAGATAATTTTTGATCTCCAAGTGCTGGCAGTTGCCTCATGCAATGTGAATGAGAGATTATGCCCTTTTATAAATGAGGAATAACATTAAGGGTTTTGTCATTATCCATACAAATGCCAAATCCTTCTCTGACCTCCACTAAAGTATTTGCTTTGCTTCAGGCTCAGGGCTTCCACAGTTTAGCTGCACTTCAGCTGTAACAAACTCATGCTCTGTCAGGGAGATATGGTATGGGTCAGGTATGTTGTGACCACGTTAAGGCAACATTAAGATTCAACATACACTGAATGATACTACCTGCATTCAGGTACAGCAGCAGGGGCCACATCTGCCAAAATGCAGAGACGATGCTGCATGACCCTCTCTCTTTCTTTAACTGTAAGTTTGGATTTGTTGGGTGTTGAAAAGCTATATTCTCCAGGGTTCAATTTACATGGTGTCTGTAACTTAAGAACCAGACTCAGAGTATGCCCCATAGAAGTAAGACCCTTGATGTGACAGGTTGGTCAAATAACAGTAATCTGAAGGATTACTAAGAGGAGCTCTTAAGGATCACAAAGCACTTCTCAAAAACTCAGCATTTATTTGGAGAGGGTGGCTTTCTGGAACTACACTTTTTTTTACCCTTCCCACAATGGAGACACTGCTTTTCTAATGTATTAATTTCTACATTTGGAACTCTTTCCTAATACTTATTTTCTGTAGACTGATCTAGCAGAAGACGATGAATAGTGGTTATAATCCTGCCTGAGATTCAAGACTCACAGGGTGCCCACTTTGTGATGGATTCACCCTGGATTGTAAACAAGACATGAATCTTATTTTCCTGTTTTCTTTTTTACCTATTTTCCTTACATGCATTGTGATGATAAAGTATCTAGGATATTATTTATCCCTAGGATAGGGATAGTAGATATAGATTGTAGATAGGGATGTTGCAAAGACATATTTTTTGTATCAATGTGGAAGCTGTAGTGATGTAAACCTGTAAGATGAAGGTGGAAAAGCTGTAATAGCATTATAGAGAAACCCTTCAGCTCTTCACATACCAATGAGGTGCACTGCTTACTGGATATTGAGAAAAAGCCGCAAGGAAAGGAGTCCTGATTCACCTGAAATTCATAATCTGACTGAGCTCACTGGAATAAGGATTAGTTTTTCTGTATTTAAAACAGGAGTACTACAGTCTGAAGCAGGTTTTGAAATACTGTCCTGGGGACAGGGCTGTCAATCGGCAGGTGCACAATAAATCTACACAGCCCTGAATTATCTTACACTATTATGTAACATCATAAAACATATTTACCTTTCCACTCCAGAACATGGAATTATACAAGAGCCCCTCCCCCACTGCCAAGGCATTGCACAGCCTTGCTAATTCCTGGGATCATCTTTCTGCTACATGTCTAGGCTTTTCCTTTCTGTAGACTGGTTTGATTCCCACAAATGAGCCTGCAAGCAAGTGATTACACTCTGCACTTCGTGCAGAGGTATGGAAACCAGCCTGTTCCATCAAAAGTCTGAATGCTGCCTGGGGAGTGTGTGGGAACTGGGCAAAGGGAACATTTCTTGTCCTTTGCAAAAGTTTAGTGCCAGGTATGGTGTTAAGCTCCTGGAGGAAACACGCCAGTAAAAACCACACACGCCTGAACTTGATTAGAATCCCGTTTTTTTTTAGCATCTCAATTGTCTTTTCATCCAAATAGAACGGATTCATTTATTTTTTATTTATATGAAATAAACAAAGGTTAATGGCACTTGGGAGAAACCTAGAGCTTGAGCAGTGACCACAGAGAATTAATTTCCAATGAAGTCAGAGCACAGTGAGGAAGTGCACGCCAGGACACCATCTCTGACCAGGTCTGCAGGCTAACTGAGATTTTATTCAGGGAGTATGGCGTCCAGCCTTCTCAGATTTCTGTTTCTTTTAAGCATTTATATACTTGGAGGATCTTTATCCTTGCATTACTTGGTTACATGCACTCTACCTACCCTGAATGCCCCACCTGCATAGCCTCGTGATAACCTCTCAGACACTTCATAGCCCCAAGGCCTGCCTTGGTTAAGTGAACTTAATCACCATCAAAATGAGAACTGAGCAATGCTTTGCTAGATGTAGCAGCACTAACTGCTTAGTGCTAATTCCTTTCCCAGACTGTGTTAATAAAACATAGAGTGAAATGTGTGGGGCAAGTAGAGTAATTTCCTTCCTACAGAAAGGTCAGAGCTGAGAAAACATCAGCTACAGTGATGGGCGAAGGTTACTGTCACAAATGCTAATTAAAGATGTGGGGCTTCTCATTACATCCACTGGAACAACACCACTGATGCTGGGAGGTGTCAGGGTCCTAAGAAAATCTCTCTCTTAACTTGGGCAAGCAGTCCTAGAAAGAAAACAAGAGAAGCCTTGTTGCATGGAAGATGAAAGTAGCATGGAAAGCATTTATGTCTCCTGCCATGAAGATGGAAGTGGGACACCTCTACCTTACCCCAAGGCAGGACTGATGTCAGTGCTAATCTTTTAAAAAAGCCACGAGGAATCTTGTGTTTTACATATGAGAATATTGTAATATTCTTGCAGGCTTTTTTACTGTTGTTGTTTTTTAAAAGTGCAACAAACTTATGATGTTTTTCTTAAAGCCTCAGCTCCAGGAAGCAAGTGATAATATGAGAAATTCAGCTGTAAATTGAAATTATAAGGAACAGTTTCTAGCCACATAGCTATACAGAGAAGAAAAATGGGAAGGAGAAAATAAAATCCCTAAGGTTCAAAATCAGTAGGGCAAAAGGCCCAATCCCAAAAATAAGCCTGACTCTTCAGTTTTTTACATCTGTGAGAGATAAACACTGATAACGTAAAATTACAATAATGCCAGCTATAATCAAGAACTGTACAATACCTTTGTCAAGACAAAGGTATTATAACGCAGCTGTCCTGGCACATTTACCAGCTTTTGTCCTCCCAGTCCTCAGCATATAAATACTTTCCATTAGAAACAAGCCTTTGTCTTCCTTCTGCCAACAGAGACGGGAAGCTGACTTGGCAGAGCACAGTACCCACCATGCTCTCTCTCCCTTTTGGCTATAGGTGAAGAGACCTCTTTACATACAGAGCCAACTCCTCCATTCACTTGATTTTCCATGGGTTTAAGTTACCCTGCATTCTCCCTGGTGAAAAGCAGATATTGGCAGAGCACTGTGAAATGCTTTGCAACTCTTCAACATGAAAAATACAGTTAAAGAGGACGTGTAATTATTAACGCATGAGCTAGAGGAGACTGTCTGAGAACTTGGAAGCAAACCTAAAATTGCAAGCAAGATCAAACTAGTCACCTGAGGGAGGGTGGAGGGGGACAATAAAAATTTATTTCTCAGGGCAGAAAGGCAACAATGGTCTTGTTGGTGCGTGCTAGCAAATGTACCCATTTCTCTCATTTTCTATCTGAAAATTAAGGTTATTATAAGGCACATGTATCCTTTGTCATACTTCACGAAAACATCTGGGGCCAGGCTCTACTAAATGATACTCTGCACCTCACAGCTTGTGCCTCTAGGTATGCCATTAAAATTGGTCCCACGTTTATTGGTTTATGCTTGCTGAGGTGTGAATGGCATGTTCATGCATATCTGACTAACAACTGATAAACAATGTGAACAGAGCAAGCCTTTGTGGATGAAGACAATTTGTTATTTATCAGGTACATTTATCTCCTGTGTTTCTTGGAGCTCCGTTGTTCTCCCCCAGGGCTCAGAAACAGCGGTTGGGTGCCTCAGGGCTGGACCAGTCCTCCTCTGAAGCCTCTGTCTTGCACACCAGCTTCTGAGCTTCTTCCTTACATGTTTCAGCAACACCTCAAAGACCCGAAGAGGATCATCATCAGTTTACACTTTATACAAATTAAAAGGCACTCCCTGGCTTGAATAACCAAGAAACGTAAACACCCTCCTCTTCCTCCACTATAATTTCCAGCCTTCCAGCTCTGGGCCCACCCTTGAGCTCCAGAGGGCAGAGTAATGTGTGGGCTTTCCAATGTCTACCTGTCCTGGCTGTATTCATAGGCCCCTTCCCTCGTGTTCCTGCTCCTCTTCTGCACATACTCCTGCTGCTTCTCTGCCCACGAAAAATTACCACACAGGCTCTACATGGCTGAAAATCAACCACCTTGCCATGACCCACAGAGCAGGCGGCACATTTCCAGTAGGAGTGTGAGGGACAATGACACAGATTTCATATTTGATAACAGATTTTTATATTATTATTATTATTAATTTATTATTATTTATTTTTTAAATTTATTTTTTATCTTTAACAAATCTAGAATTTCTTTTCCCACAAGAACAATGCCTGTGACTGATAAGGTGCCCTGTGAGACCTGCAGCAGGAATGTCACATCACTTAATGAGGCATAATCAGCATCTGGAACACAGCTGGCTATCCAGGTAGATGTAAGACTGAATTTGAGCAAAAACATTTCAAAAAACAGATGAAAGGAGTGTGTACACCTTGATAGAGAATGTAAAAAAATGCAACAGGAGAATTTCCCGTTAATTAACCGGTTGTAGTAGTGTTTGCTACCCCTTCTAAAGTAGCCACATGGATGAGTAAGCAGAAGAATAAAGGAAAAAAGAGATAAAGTAAACCACACATCACATTGTTTGAATTTTACCTTAAGCAAAACTTTATGGAAAACTGACCTGTTTCACCCAAAATACTTATCCTGTGTTTCCTAACAAACGGGAACCAGATCTAATTCTTTTGCAACAGGGCTCTGATCTAGGATGAATCATAATTTTAACTCTATTACCAGCCTCATCTACTTCACTGGTTGCCAAATATTCAACCATACTGTGCTTCAATTCCTTGGTATGTCCAATGATGATGTTTTTCCCAGCCTTCTCTGAACAAGTTCTTCACAAGGTCTTTCTGAGAAGGCTCATTTCAACATGAAGCAGAGCCTTCTGCCCCAGTTTCAAATGGCACATGAAAGTTACATATTGTGGGTTTAGTGGCATTTATTACCAAAGGGCACTGCAGAATTCTGAATTCGATTTTAGACCTGCCATTAGAGTGAAAATGGGCAGTTGAGTGTGGTAAAATTAGTGTATCTGAACGAGTTCTTCCTTTTCAGTGGCAGAGATCTGCCCTTTCTTCTGTAATTGGGAGCAGGAATGTCTCCTATGGTTACACTGAAATGGACCAAATGAAATAGTAACCTTCACTGTTCTTCGTAATTAATATTCTTTCCTCACACTGCCTCTTCCTCCTTTGATGACTTAAACACCAGCTGTAATGAGCCATCTTTTATGCTTAAGTTTCTTTTATGCATAGCTTCAAAAAAACCCAAACCATTTAGTTTGTTCCATGAATTCCAACCATATTCTCCCCCTTCTACAACGTATATACAAATCAGTCATGATACAACCATGTTCTGCTCCCTTTAGGACAGAAATCCTGTGTCTTGACACAGTTACAACAGATTTGAATGGCTCTTTTTACTCAGTCCTTGGATTCAACACTTAAACATGTTGCATTGAGGAGCAGATCACTAGAGGTGATGCTTTTGTTTTTTGTTACTATCCACCACAATGAAAGAAGTCAACAACATAGTGACGAGAGAGGGAAGACATTAACCTTTTATCCCCATCAGAAATGCTTCCTCCAGCAGAATGTTTGGACTGAAGCCACTGTTGTGTCCCTATCACCAATGCAATATTGCTTAAAAATAAAATAAGAATCCCACCCACTGGATGAACTCCCTTAACAGGAACCTCAGTCCATCTGGATGGAGCTGCCTCCCAGTACAAGCAGCTTTTGTTTTACAGAGGCTGCCAGGTATTGCAAAGCTGAAATTCCTATTTGGACTTATTTGGATCACAAGTCCCAGAACAGCAGAGAAAAGATGAAGAAGTAGAAAAAATAAATACTCCAAGGGCAGAGTATCAGCTGCTTCATCATTACAGCATAAACATGCACTTACTTTATTACTGTTTATTAACAAACTAAACATAATAAATAATTATTCTTCCAATTGTTTTTCCTCCAAGAAAATAAAAAAGTTATTCCATTACTCAAGGCAAGAAACTATGACCCTAAGTCTTCTTCTATTGTAAAATATTGTTAGCTTTCCATACCCATCTCCCTCGTTTTTCTTACACCTTTTGAATACTGATTGAAAAACCTTTTAATAGTTATAAAGCTGAAGAAGAAACCAAGCAGGAAATATACACACAAAAGGGTATTTTGATAAGCAGTGGAGATCTGCTGAAGAGTAAATTAGAGTGGGTAACAGCAGTGCATTAATCTGATGCTTAGTCAAAAAGGGTGCAAATATTTTGGCACAGAAAAAGGTTCACTTCCTAGGAGATGGACAGGAAGGGAGAAAAGCACAAAAAAGCATAAAAAGAAATTCCAGACCACAAATAAATTAATCTTACTTGCCTTTCCAGGCTCAGTTCTGGCTCAACAGAAGCCTTCTCCTTTTTATATCCCTATTTTCATTAATTTTATCTGCTCTCTTACTGTCTGACACCTATGTTGCCCTTCACACTTTCATGCCTGATGAATCTCTCTGTAAGTCTGTGGATTAACTGGTCAGAAGGAATGAGAGATTCAGGACATTTATCTCTTCTATGGAACATGATTCCTTTTTTTAAGGAGTTTTATTTGAGGACATAATTTATTGTTTTCAAGGAAACAAGGGGTAGCTGACTCTCAAATGTTTCACAGAGAGATATCTATTTCCAAGTGTTACAGAAACAAGAAAAACACTATCAACCACCAGTACACCCAGACATGAAGAAAGATATGTTGGCTTGCTCTGCAGGTTTATACTGAGGAAGAAAGCTGTTCTGTTTACATGGACACCTCATCTGGTTTTTCCAGGCAAAGAAATGCTTGACTAATGAATGCCTAAAATATTTGTCTCCCTTTTCCTACAAGCCAGATTAGATCAAACATACACAGCTGTCATGAATAGGTTAGTCTCTTTCTACCTTTCCTAAAACTGAACAGAGAGACATTTTCAGGTGTCTGCATTGAACAACACCTAATTTAGTAGTGGTAGTTCCTTCCTTGAATTACTGGTATAAGGTGTAACGTGTTTCAAAAAAACCAACACATTTTTAAGGTGGTTAAGTGTCCTTTACATTAAAAAACTGATAAGAAAAAAAAATGTAATTGAAGTTTTTTTTAAACATACATGTTACTCAAATCTGATGGCTTAATGACATATCTTGTCATATATCATTTAGCAACTACAGGTACCTATACATGTCTAAATATTGTGATACTGTCTATACTTTTATTACATATATCATCACATCCTAATGAAGCTACCTTTAACAGCCAAATTAATAGCCTTTAATTCCAAATTTTCAGGACTGCTGTTAGAAATTAAGAAAGCTCTCAACAACATTTAGAAGAAACAAATAGAACAACTAGGGTGTTATCTATTTCTCAGAGCTTGAATTTCTTCTCTTTATATTATATTATATATCTCCCAGATAAACAGTGCTGGGAAACTGGTAACAACAGATGAGGAGAAGGCTGAGGTATTTAACAATATTTTTTTTTGCCTCAGTTTTCAATGGCAGCCTCTCTTCCCACATCTCTCGAGCGTATGGACAGGAAGGTGGGACTGGGGGACAAAATGCATCCCACTGCAAGTAAGGATAAGTTTAATGACTGCCTGAGGAACCTGAATGTACATAAGCCTATGGAACCTGAAGAGACACATCCCAGAGTCCTGAGGGAATTGATTGACATAGTTGCTAAACTGCTGTCCATGATATTTGAAAAGTCCTGTCAGTCTGGTGAAGTCCCAGGTGACTGGAAAAAGGGAAATATTGTACCAATCTTTAAAAAAAAGTGTAGAAAGGAGGCTCCTGGAACCACTGACCTGTCAGTCTCACCTCTGTGGTGGGGAAGATCATGGAACAGATGTCCCTAGAAGCTATACTAAAGCACATGGAAAATGGCAACATGATTCAAGACAGCCATCACAGCTTCACTAAGAGCAATTCCTGTGTGACCAAACCCAGTGGCCTTCTATGCTGGAGCAGTCAGTGGACAAGGGAAGAGCTGCAGATGTAATTTACCTGGATTTCTGTAATGCCTTTGACATGGTCACCCTCAGCATCCTTCTCTCCGAACTGGAGGGAGATGGATTTGAGGAGTGAACTGTTAGAGGATGAGAAAGTGGTGGAACAGTTGCATCCAGAGGGTCGTGGTCAATGACTCAGGGTTGACCAGCCTAGTCTAGTGAAAGGTATCCCTGCCCATGGCAAGGTGGTTGGAACCAGGTCTCTATCTCTAAGGTCCCTCCCAACCCAGGCCATTCTGTGATTCTCTGCTTGTACATCAAGAAAAGGTTTATCCTGAATCAGTACAGATGTATATTGCTCAGGGTCTTACAAATGTCCCTCAGAGCTTCTTGTGCAACTCAAGTGGTGAATCACCCTTCAAATTCCTAGAAAACCAGGCTGTTCCCATACAGAATTTTAAAATGTCCTTCCAATGGTATTATTTTAACAAAAGGCATGTTTCTCAGAACAAAATAGCTTTCTGGAAGAATTTAGTGGAAACTAACAACAATCCATTTCTACTTTAGTCAAGGTAGACACTTTGAGCTGTACACCTTCAGCAGGGAATTCTCCAAAGCTGTAGTACAGCAAAATGGGCTGGGATTTATCTCTGCTGAGACTGTCTATCTTCAGCTTGTTATTCTGTTATCAAAGTGGTCTTGTAGCACATACATGGCTGAGAAAGCACCTCAGATGCTGTCAACATGGTGCTTCTCACAAGAATTTTGATCTCATGTGATAACAAGAATAAAGCTTAAGTTGTGCCCATATTCCTCACTTTGATGATAAATAGAAAATAATGTGCAGCCAACTATAAAACTGCTGTCCTGCTAGAGAAGGCAGTGAGATGGACCTGAGGAAAGTCTGTGCTTCTAGACACAAAACTCAGGAACAGTGGGGAAGCTGGGAGAGGTGTTACCCATAAATTTAATGTCATTAAAAGGATGGGACACAACATATGCCAGTTGCCCTGGTAGGATGGAGCTGCTGGATACAGAAAAAAAATCACTGCTCTGTACATAAAAAAAAGAGCTAATCCTGGGATTGTTAAGACATGCAAATATGCATTGCTGATGGCTTTTTCTTTCTTCAGAGTTCAGGTAGTACTCTAATCCTGACAGTTCTCTACAGCTTAACAAGTCTAAATTAATTTTTATTTGTTTGGTAAATGACCCTTAATAAAAGGGCTATAAACAAGATGAATATGTCAGAGGAAACTGCAAATCACATACATTTGTGCTGTCAAACAAATGCACTCTGAAAGACCTCTCAAAGGAAGGCAAACCTAGAACAGCCTGTACACTCGGAGGAGGACAGACACTTAGTATGGGGTGTCTTCTACTGGACTAAAGGAAGGCACTAAAACATTTTAATTGGTGAACTGCTCCCTTGCCCAATGTGAACGTAGTAAAAGTCCCTGTTACCAAAGAGGGGGCAGAGACCTACAGGTTGGCCTTTATTTGCATTTCAAGAGAAAAGCAAGTCTGCAGACTTTAGATGCTTACAGTCCTGTAGGCTAACATAGGATCTGTAGTCACAGAAATTAGGATTGTCTGCCACCGTATCCAGAGACATCCTCTGTTGTCAACACTCAGATGTAGACACAGCTGGTGGTATTGAGCCAGAGTCCCTTATCCAGTATCATGAATCATGCTCAGATAAATCCTTTTCATCTCATTAAGTCATTAGCAGAGGTAAATTGCTCAATGGGGGCACAAATCAAACTGAACATCCACAATACAATAGTAAAAGGGTTAAAAAAATCTTTCCAGCCTCTGGGCAGAGTAAAGATTTGTTTTCCCAACACCATCCACTGGCAGCTAATGCAGAGCTGAGCTGTGTTAGCTATGGCTGGGTTTGTCTCTGCTCATATGCTCTCATTTAAGCCAGGGTTTTGGATATCACACTTCCCCTTCAACCCCCTGCTCACTTTTTAGGATATGCTAAAACATGGGAAGTGTTTTTCTGTTCATGTAATTACAGGCACTGGGAGAAGGGCAGCAATCCTGTCAAGAGGCAAGAGGGTGAGCACTCAAGACTGCTTGAAGATCATTGCTGTGGGGTATAAACAACGAGTGACTCTTGAATTGGTTCAAATGATATTGCCCTGCAGATAGATGTGACTGTGTCAACCTTTTCCTTGGCACCTGTGACCTCACACACAAGAGAAGCAGCAGCCAGGTCTGTTCCAGCAGCAAGGAAATCAGGGGTGTGGTCTGCCAACAGGACAAATTAAAACTTGATGTAGAAATCCATTTATTTTTTGTATTATCTGCTGAGACAGATGAAAAGGTATCTGTTGCATTAATCAGGAAGTCTTGGATGATTTTTTTCATTTTGTCATTAAAATTCAATTAAGCTTCTTTATCAGACCACACTGTCTTGGTTTTTTAATATTGAGAACTAGTATCTCACTCTCTTGCTACAGGGGTGAAAACACAGAAACCTAGTTTGACTGAAGACTCGATCTTTAAAAGTTTTCTAACTGTATTCAGCAGCATGAATCAGCAATGTTCACCCACCCTCTGAAGTGAAAAAAGAAAAAAATCCCAAACCCTACATTAACACCTCCCTCTACATCTTCCCAACCCCCAATGCATTAACCTTTGGCAGAAACTCAGCCTAGACCCTGAAACAACTCTCAGTTGTGGGAGAAATTAGCACTACTTCATTATAAACACACACATTATAGAAATATTAATATAGTAATGAATCAACAAAACTATTAATGCAATCAGTATATTAATACATTTATTTAGATATGAAAATTAAATATATATATGTATATATAGCATTCACACTGCAGCAGTTCTATGTGTCATATACCTGTATATATAAGAGAAAGAAACATGTCAGTGTATATACATTTATTAAAAAAATATAAACCTTTGCCTGGGGAATTTCACAACATTGTCTGTAGGTCTCACACTAGACTGAGCTTTTCTGCATGGCTGGGGCTACACAGGCGACATGGAATCATGTGTACAGCCCCCAGATCCAATCCAGTAACTCCTAAAGTCAAACACCCATGTCACAGGAAACCCATAGATGGAGAGAGTTCCTGGTTTGCCTAAAGCTTGTGATTGAATGCTGGAAAAGATATATTTAGAAAGGGCCTCTATGATTGTGGCATAATATTATAGCCGGTAAAGTATTTATTTTAATTCAAAACTGTATGAAATAAGCAATCTATATTTTCCAGCTTAGGACATAGGATAAGAGCAGCATTAGTGGTGAACTCAGCGTCCATTTGCAATTTCAGCTTGCATTTTTTTTAGGTTTTTTTTCAGAAAGTTAGGGCCCTTTTTACTGATTGCTGGCAGGTGCTGCTAGCAAATTGGGGGAATAAACCCTAAAAGATTGGAGAAGTTTTCCTGGGTCTATTCAAAATAATTTCAGAACAGATGCTTTGAAAAAGAAAATAAACCTTAAAATAAAATTTTAAACTTTGGTAAGTGCTTAAAAAATTTGATTTGCTGAATATTAGTTATTCTTTTCATTATATGAGTTTCCATTTACAAGTTTTATTTTCATAATCTTCATAGGGTCAGTGAAAGAAGAAAGACTTATGTGAAACCCCCAACTCTTTTGTTGTCATACTGGGGGTATGACATTTTCAACTTTAAGGATCAGGAGGAAAAGGTTGTGTCCTCATGCTAAAGAAGCTAATGAGGCCCATGGGAACACAGCTCTGCTGACTCTTACTGTTATTTACATTGGAGTCACTCTTAATTTCCTGATCTTAGCAAGACTTGAAAAGAAAAACACTGCTGATCAACAGAGTTTTATCTTCACTCAGAGATAATATACACATCAATACATATTATAATTTGACACAGGACATAGCAAAACCACATATATTCATATACATCTATAAAGATACAGTATCTGATAAATAACTGTTGTTTCAGAGAATGCCAAAGAGTTAAGTGAAACACAGGCTTTTGCTGTATCTCCATAAATATCTTTATGTATTTTTGTAGTTAACACTGGCTACATAAAACTGACATTAATTAAAGTAGTTTGCTGAGGGTTTGACTTTTCCTCTTTAGAAAGGCAACTGAGGAAGACTTCTGATTCTGAAATACAGCACTAGGGTATGGATAAGTATGGATAAACTTACAACTGAGATAAAAGGAGTCTGAAGCCCACTTTCCAGAGGGAAGTGAAAACAACAAACAAAAAGGAGGAAACTCAGTAAATAATGATTGATCAGAGCAATCTTGTTTGGTCAGAAGAAGCTGGGGGGAGGGGAGGTGGTGGAATTTGGACCTGAAAAGGGACAAAATGTGAACTATAACAAGTTTGAGGGGAGCTCCTTACTGCACACACAAGAAGGGACAGCACAACAAACATTGCTTTTAAAAATCCTTTATAAAGAGCACCTCTTCTAGGGAAGTACAACAGAGCAATAAAACACTTGCTGTAGCCAAGGACAACCTTGTATTATATATGCACCTCACAGCACACACGGTCTCTGAACCTGCTCTACCTGATCTTTGCAAATCTGAACAGCTGCCTGTGTTATCATAACTTTTAGTCTGCCAGACACGTATCTTCATTTGACGTTTTTTGGGAATTTCGTGCTCAGGCTAGGCACTGCATAAAAGGGGTATCATGGTTTGGTGTGAAGATCTGTCTTGTCTCATCACCTAAAGGAAGACATGGAGTAGAGAGGTGTGGAACAACAACAGCCAGACAACAAAGACTGGATGTCTTTGGCTTTAGGTGAAATATGGAACCAAAAATAAAGCCAACACACACATCCTAAAAGCATGAGCAGGCATATCCTGAGCTCAAAACCCAAAGGCAGATCCACATATCTGAATCTAGGTACACATAAAGCTTGCAGAGGTTTTGAATAACATAGGACATTGCTGAAATACTTCAAAGGGCTCTGCAGTGTTTGAGAAGAATAGCAATGGCATGGCACAGCTGTGACCACAGGGGCTTTTCCAGATGCTAATATGAGATTTGCTCTTTAAAAACATAAACCAGAAGGCAGACAATATTTGGCAGGGATTCATATGCTCCCAGAATAAGAAATAGTTATCACTGGTTCACAGATTTTGGGGGGAGGTAAAAATGAAACAGAAGTATTTAGTGATTTTTGCCATTTCCAAAATGGCCTATTAAGATATTAGCATGAAAATTTTATATATTTACATATATATATATATATATATGTATACATACATATATATACATATATATGTATACATATATATATATACATACATATATATACACACACACATATACACACATACACACACACACACATATATATAATGAATGCACCACTGTGAATCTGGTATAATGGTTAAGCAAAACAAATCAGTGCCTTTTATGAGGCCTGGGAATTTAATAAGCCACAGGATAAATATTGACAAGCTGCAGACAGGTGGAACAGGTTTGTAAAGACATAAAATGACTGTTCTAAGGCTCAAGAAACCTTGAAGCTTACTAACGGGTTGTACAAGATAAGTTCTTGGCATGTTCTCCTCCTGCTAAGTAAGGTCAATCAGGCTCAGTCCGTGCAGAACTGGGATGACTTCTAAGGCTCTCCTGAAGTAACACTGCCATCTAGATGTAACCTCCTTACCCATGCCTGCTGCTGCTGATCACTTCTAAATGAGGAGATGCTGCCAATCTGATTAAAGCATAACAAAAGCAAAGCATGCATGTTCATGTATCAGCAACTGGAGGTCTGGGTTCAGCCCCAGGCATGTACTACTTCAGAAGGAACCAGATTGTCTTAAATTCTTCAGTCTGATGGGGTGGGAGAAGGACACAATGCTGTGAATGCTAGAGGAGAGCTCTAAGTCAATCAGAGCAGTGGACTGTATCCCATTTCATACTAGCTATCCATGAGGCTTTCCTCACACCACTACTATTAATCACTACAGCTACCATTAGCAGTTGTAGACTTACACTTTAGCATATATGCATTCAGACTGTGAGGTGCTTAGAGTGTCAGTGTGTGCAACCTCTTTGTGAGCAAGTACTTCTGATCCTGTGGTCTAGCAAGGGAGCCGAGGGCAAGACAATCTATGGTTCAGTTCAGGAAAAAACAAGTTCAGATAAAGAACTTCCAATATAACTACATGAAAATTAAACCAACAGAGTTCTAAAGATTTCAGTCCTGTTTGACTCACGAGGTCTGTACAAGAGTAGAGATTATATATATCCACTTGTGAGCTGCAACACCTGCCAATGAGACTTTTCGTATTTACATAAGCTGTAGCATTTCACTGTCAAGCTGTGAGTTTTGTGGATCCTGAGAAAGTGCAGGTTTGATTCCAGCATGAGTTTAAGATTTCTTGGAGTGTCTCTAGCACCATAGTTTTCACATGCTCTTGCAGAAATAAGCTGTTTTCATTCCAAGCACATGCACACTCCCTAAATAGGCACAGATCTAGATCTAGATGAGAGAAGGAAAAGGTCACATTAATTTTTAGCCCTTACCCTTTATCTAAAGGGCATTTGAGATGACAAACCACCAAGAACTTCTATTATAAAGCCCTGACACTGAATCTTTTAATGCATGTTTGCATTTTCTCACTTGTAATATGGAAATTGCATCTAATCTTTTAAAGCCTACAGAAGCAGCTCCGATTTGCATTGCCTGGCAGAGGGAACAGGGCGCTGGCCCATCCACAGGGTCCCACGCTGCTTGCACACAGGAGACAGACTGGAAATGTGGAACCCTTTTATGTTCTGTTCCATGCACACAAGTAAGTCATGTATCTGGCCATTCTATTGTGTTTATTTACTGTGCCTTATTCAAGCTGGGCTGGATTAGTACATCAATGAATAAGTCCTCTAGAGCTCAGAAAATCAGTGATCAGTCTCCAAATGTATGACTTGCATTGACCTAAGACAGAAACAAAGTGTATTGATGAGAAAATCTCAGGCTTAGCTTGAATGGGTAACAGTTAAGAAAACCACCAAACTGCAGAAATTAATTTAAAAGCATAACTGGACAAGCAGACTCTCCCCAGAAAGTGAGGTCATTCTCACCAAAAGCAAGGTCATTCTCAAAGTCTTTTTAAAGGCATGTCCCTTTGGATGCACAGCAGAGTTCAAAGTTAGAAAAAAGGTAGGAAACACAAGAGCAGAATTTCAGAGTTGAATGAGAAAAAACACACAAAAAAAGGGATGATGATCTTTTACAGAGCCTGGTTCTTCAGTACTTCACAGCACTGTTACAAAGATGAGTGCAAAAATATTAGAGCCACCGTGAGTGAACTATTCAGGGTTAGTAGCATCCTTGAAAATAATGCAGGAGCTGCTGGATGAGGCAGAATAAACACACAGGACAGCAGGAAATAAAAGAAGTTCTCTGTTTGTTACCAGCTGCAGCACTGTGCAGCACTTTTTATTTCTACAAATAAAAAGTCTCCTGCTCCCCTGAAAATATCAGTCAGTGCTGCTACCACTTTTTTTGGCGTTCAATAGAAAGAGCCCCGAAAAGGGCATCCCTTTACAGACAACGTGTGAAATTTGTCCCTCTCCTGTGAACAGGGCTCTACCTCTCTCCTCCTTTAGGCACTGGATTTATTTCCCAGCCATTGCTGGAGTGGCCTTGCAGGCAGATTTCCTGCCAGAGTGGTCACACTCGATGTGGGAACATTGGATGCAGACAATGGCGGTTTAATAAAAGCTTACAAGGGTTGGGAAGGGGTTTTTTGTTTTGCTTTGTTTTGTTTCTTTTTTAACTTGAGCTTGTTTCATTGCTAATGCAATAATTGATTGCAGTTAAGTCAAGTACAGTCAAAACTCAAATAAACCTATAAAAGCCCTTTCTGGGAAGTTACAAGGCATCAGAGTGACCAAAAAAATTTAAAGAATAATCCCCCATGTTTCTCAAGACAAAGAAATGGCTAGCCCAAAGGTTGCTAAAGAATTCAGGGCAAGGCAGAGCAGAGCAGAGGCAGCTCAGAATTGTGGTGAAACAAGGGCTTTGTCTGCTCCTGAGCAATACTCTGCCCCTGGCCAGCTCACTGCTGTTATCTCCCACCTGCTGTGACTACCTCCTGGCAGGGAGAATCTAGAGAACAGCCTTCTTGTCAGTTGTGTGTTTTTCTGAGTGAGAAAATGTGCTGGTTGGAGGTTAGAGAGGGAATTAAGGCTAGCACAGGAATGGCATCCACCGTCTCTCAGCATTCACCAAGGCAAGAGCCACACAGTAGCCAAAGCAGTGCACTACTCTGTGTGTTGTCAAGCTGGTGTCACTGTAAACTACAGGGACAAAAGCAGATTTCATGCTTCATAGGGACTTCTTTCTCCAGCTCTCTGGCTGGCTTCAGTGAAACTTTAGGGATTTTTCTCCTTATTTGGGGTTTGTGGTAGTTTCTTCCCTCTGTTTTAATTGCCTCCAGCACAGTTATTTAATCCTCTACCTTCCTTCCCACACATAGAAATATGAAATTATGCTGAATAGAGAAAATATGCATATTTTTCACAGGTTTTAAGATTAACAAGTTTCCCATAAGAGCAAGGAAGCATCTGTAGCAATCTTGCAACAATTTTTCTTGAGGTTATTTGAATGTTTTCAGATATTTCAATAACATGTCTTCAGAGGAAGCACGTCTCTCAGGTTTTCCTGAGAAAGGGAGAAGGATTCCTCTTGTTTCTAGGTTCCTCTTGTTTCAGCAGTTTGTATTTTTCATGCAAGAATTTCAGTGACCACTTTCAAATTAATTTAGGACTGCAATTCCTGTGGACCAACATTCACACCACTAAAGTCACTGCTGTGACTAGTATTGACCTGTTGGATGGAAACACTGCATCTAAGACAAAGAGTAATGCATTACATTAAATTAATACACAGAAATTAAAACATGGTCTGTCAGAAATTAAAAAATGGTTAAAAAAACCCAACAATGGTAAGGCAGTGTAGAGAAGTCTGTATTTTTACCATCAAGAAGTATCTCTTCTTTGGGTAAATAAAAGGACAAACTCTGTAAGTTCAGCAGCCCCAAGGAAAGACTTCAATTGGCAAAAACATAACACAAGTGTGGAAAAACATTGTGTGAAATGGTATGTGTGTGGCAGGAGGCTGTTTTTCTTTCCATCAGTTAATTTGGTAGAAACAGTCTTTACCTTAGTATCAAGGTAACTCCACTCAAGCTGGCAAGTTCCTACTAGCTAGAGATGCAAACGCCCAGCAAAGGCGTGCTTCCATCTGTGGCACTGTGGTTATTTTCTCAACTGCCTATCTGCAGGATGAGCTGTTTTCTTAATTTCCACCTCCCTTTTGTTTTCTGCCAAGTCCTGTGGTGAGGTAGAAATCCTGTGACTTGTGACCAGTTGCTGAGGCTGGAATTGCAGACAGTGATCCCATTAAACCTGACATGCTGCTGAAATCCAGGTTGATGCATCCAGTAAAGATTTAGTTTGCATGCTCTTACCAAATATTCAAATATTAGGTAAAGGTAGAGCAGAGTAGAATAAAAACTGAAACCAGAAAATATATTTCTGTAGAACCAGAACTTTAATTTTATGTTCCTTTGATCATTTTCTCTTCTCAAAGGCTGTGTGGAAATCCTTTCCTGGCATTCATTTACACACTCCACACCACTGAAACTACCTGCTGCTACCTCTCCTCAAGCAAGATTGTCTCATCTTCCACCCTTCCAGGTGTTCTTTTGTGCTGTGACACCACTTTCATCAGGATTTTGTCACTGTGCATTTCCAGCAGAACATTTTGCATTTCCAGCAAAACAATACTCAGCATAGAAAACTTTGTAGATATCCCGGATCCACCGTAATATTTATTTATTTCCAGTTAGAAGAGTATCTCAAATTCTGCCTGTGGACCTTTCACAGATGATCCATCCCTTCAGCTTGCCAAGGTGAAGGGCGACATGGTACCTGTCACATTTTTGGGCAACTGGTATCTCACTATGAAGGCTGAAAAGACTCTTTGCTGCAAGATCCACAAAGGACAATGCACACATATTTTATAGAACACATTGTCCTTGCACATGACATTTTTCTATATCCAAACCCAAAACACCAAATAACAGATGGTAATGATACAACCTTGCACAAAATTAAGAAATCAGTTGATTGGTAAAAGCACTGGTGCACAATAGGACCCTGGATAATAAGACCATGAAGAGAGAGTGATCTTGGGTCACCCCCCTGGATTAAATCATACTCAGTGCATGATTACACCTGACATTTCATCTAACCTCTTTAATTCCTCTGCTGTAGTAAGCTGTCCCTATGGCCCAAGATCAATTTTTCTTATTACCAAGAATTTTCTTCCTTTACTGTTTAATCCAAAGTCTGTCTTACTCTTGTTGCTACAATGATTAAAACCCCCACTTCTATTGTAGTAGGAATGTAGATCCCTTTGTCCTACTGCAGTTATAGTTTAGAGATTAGGATGTCCTACCAACCCAACGTTCCCTTCTGCTCTCAAGGCACTACAGCGTTTTTGTCCCAGGGCGTGATGTAGAGCTGTATCACATTACTTCACATGGAGATGCTGCCTCATAAATTCAGAAGGCTAAATAAATAATTCATCATGAAGAGAACAGTGTGCTCTGAAATCTGCCATACATTACAGTTACTGCTGTCTGGGGGAGACAAATAAAAAAAAGCCTAACAAAAAAAGTTATCTGCAGAATAACTAGCTGGGAAACACCTGCCATGACTTTCCTATCTTAACACAGAAATTTCTAAAGAATTACTAGATCTTAATTTAAAAATCTATTAAGCTTTCCTAGAGTGAAAATCTTTTAAATTGAACAAAACTTTCATTTTTCATTATGTAGAGGAGCCCACAAATTAGATGAGGGGGTCTATTTAATTATCCTTAAATGTGGCACTCCAGCTCTTCATCCTGTCTGGTACAAATGGATGTAGAACAGTCTGAAAGCCCAGGAAATGAGGAAGTGGAAAACAAGCATCTCCAAGAGGAGGCACCAAACTGCTGCCTGAGGATCCTGTGAAGGAGCATAAAAGGTCTCTCCTTATACAAAGCCTTTCATAGGTTCATCACATCATCTTATTTACAGGACATAGAACAAGGAAAAGGAGGGAAGGGCCAGTGTTTAGCACCCAGAGGGTTTCTGTGTAAAATCCAAGGTTCTGTGTAAAATCTGAGAAGAAAAGCCTTCTTGGCATACTCTCACTCTTAGAATCTCATGTGAGTGAGTAATTTGCATGCCTGTGGCTGGACAGGCTGTCTCCAAAATTCATTCTTGTCCAAGTAAAAATACAGAAGTATTCTAGATTAGGTCTAAACTGAGTAGAATTAAAATTCAGCATAACTAATACTTTACCCAAGTTTTGATGTCTCAGTACAGAAAGGAGACAGAAGATATCAAATCACACAGCTGGGAACATCAGAAGAAAGAATACTAAAGAATCTAATAGTTATTTTCTCCCTTTTGTGGTGGGGAAATATTATCTCAATTTGGTATTTCAGCTGCTGACAGTCAGTAATTCAGATCTACTTCAACAGTGTATAGAAGCCATGACTTCTTGGTGATGTCCTTCTTATATCAACAGTATTAGTTTACATTTTCCAGTGGTAAGCCAACCAGCTGTTGGTTTCTGGTGCAACTTTCTCACTCACAACATGAGCTATTATTCAGCAAGGCAGCCAAAATCCAATTGTTTCCATGATAAATCCTGCCCACATCTGAGATTACACATCACAGTTGGAACTGTGATTTTATAACCACTAAAAAGCAGAATCAGCCAACGTGGTTAGAAGCTCAGCAGTGTGGTCTCTGTTCTCACAGCAGTATCTGTACCCAGCCCCAGGCACTGCTGTGCCATGGGAGAGATGCTGGGCAGGCATCCTGCAGACCATCCAGAAAAGTCAGCTCTGCCAAGGAGCACAGCTGGTTTAATAGAGCCCCTCCACTGCCTTAGTAGGATTATGGGATAATCCTTTTCCTCAGGGGTCACAGTTCATTTTGCCATCAGAAACACATTACTGTCAGTCTAAAATGTGGGATTACTGCTGCCTGTATCACACAGCCTGTGAAACCTGACAAAGCACAGATCAGAAATTATAAGAATCTCCCCCAAAAAGGCATAATGTAAAAAGGACCAGTTTATATCCAGCCAGATGGCCCTCCTGGCAGTTCAGCTCCCAAGGCTTGCAAAACTTGTCCTCCATTGGTAGGCTTGACTATGGCTCTTCATTTGTCCCTGAAAGCCTGAAGAAATAAATCCCATTTAGTTCACTGGAAATTTGGACGTGTGAAGAGCTGCAGTTTTTTCAGTGACAGGTTTTCCCCAAGACAAGCTGTTAACCACAGCAGGATTAGAGCTTCTGGGTGGAAGTAGAAAGGGGAGTGGGGGAAAGAAAGGAAAGACTTTCTTAGTAAGCCATGAGTGTAAGTTGTGCAACATTACCAGGTCTGTGAAAGGCTCTAAAATGTGCCTTGGCTGACTTGCTTCTCAAATTTTGCCCTCAGTTTGTCAGGGGAATTCTGATTCACTGATTGCTCAGGGTATGGTGGTTACCTACAGGCTGCTTGAGAAAACTGACTCCCTACAACCTCTCAAGATGTACATCTACAAGAGATTGGCTTTTTATCCCACAGGCAGGAAGAGGCAGATTATTCTCTTCATCCCTCATTCTGGTGTAACAGCAATCCAGATTGAAGCAAAAGGATCTCTTATAATCTGACAAATTCCTGTGAACTTTATAAATATTCCATTCTTATTCTTCCAAATAATTCTAATAATATTCTTAATAGGTCTAAATTACTGCCCTCTGTACAACAGCTAGTGCTACAGTATTCCTCCTATAGTTATCTTGGTTTTTCCTTTCCTTCCATGCAAAGTGCTTAACTTGACACTGCTTTAGCCTTCTTCATTCCCTCTCTAGAGAGATGCACAGACGCCAGAACTACCAAAAGTAATATCAGAAGTGGTGCTTTACTATGTTAATAAGGATGATTTGGCAGTGAATATTGCACACTTTTTCCTCTTCTTTTCAGTCAGACCACAGGTTTCATCAGAGGACGTCAGTAATGCAAATTTCTACCAAAACCCAGAAAAACAATTTCTGTGTTTTTCTCTCTGAAGGTGGTCTTTCATTTGGGCTAACTCCATCTGCATGTCCCACAAAGCCACATCACAGTCTGGCATCCAGACTAACAGTGAGTAACATCTAGACAGTTATGGCATTTTTTGGAGCAACCCTACAATATATTTTCCTTACAGCTACTTGGGACCAACCACAGCCACAGCCCGTGGCTGTGCTGCACTGAAACCCCACAGCATTGCTCCTGGTGGGCACATTGCCTGCTCTGTCCTCGACCCTGCTGACACTCACAGGCATGGGTCCCTGCCCTGGCCGTGTGCAAATCTTCTTCAGTGCTCTCTCATCCCATCTAGTGAGCACCTAAGCTTTGGTACATAAAACGATAACACCCTTGTAGGGAGTAGGTGTCAAGGAAGATACCTCTCCTTCACAAACATAAGAACAAGGAGAATCTGTGTCCTTGGCCAAGTATCTGCATTCTCCTATCCTTTTTAAATGGTAAGATAAATGTCAACTGCATCTATTACTAAATGCAAGGTAAAAATAAAAGGCTTCTGCTGCATACCAGACTGATTTTAGGTCACAGACTGCTAGTGATGGTGATATATTGCCTTGCAATGCTTGTCTAGGAAAAAAACCCCAGGTATTACTCTACAGTCCTGAGGGTCAAACTTGGTTGTCTTTCTCTCCAGTATAGACCCCAGGCTCATATGAATACAGTATTTCTCAGGTACCACAGTCACACTCCAAAACCCTTCAGCTAAGAGATATTTTGGTAATTTATGGCTCAGCAGCTTCTCATAAGGCTTCCCCTCAAGGCTTTTCATCATCCTTGTAGGCCTGCCCTGAAAGGTCTCCAACAACTTTGTATCTTCCTTCTGTTTTAGCACACAAAAATGGACAAAATGTCTAAGGTGAGGCCACTTGAATGAAGGGAAGAGAGGGACAATCCCCTCCCTTGCCAGGTCAGTGTTTCTAGGCCTGCTATCAATACCCCTCAAGACATGGGTGACACTCCTGCCTGCCAGGGCACAGCTAAAATTTCCATGTCAGTCAGCACAGTGAACTCAGGTTTTCTAGGCTGGGCCTAGACTTCTTTCTGTTTCTCTTCCATCCTGTATGTATTTGTGTCAAATCACTTCAAATAAGAAAAATGGGCATTGGAGTGGGAAAGAAAAGGGTTAAGTCCTCCTTGTCCTGCTCCTCTTGTGGGCGCTCCTTTCCTGTTTCAAGCACATGATGTTTCTTTGAAGAGACTCCCAGAAGATCCTGCCAGTTTTGTCATCCTCCTTCTGAGTGCTGCAAACCCTGCTCTCTGCATTGCACAGGTCAGCCCAGTAGTGGCTCAGTGCCTCAAATATGAGATGTGTCCCAAAATTGAGGATGCCCCCATCACTGATAGCTGCAGGTATAGACATCATGCACTACCTGAAGCCCCAGCAGACTTCAGAAGTTCCAGCCTTCCTTGCAGGGCTCTGTGTGTGGCTCCAGCTCCAGCAGCTGCTGGCACCAAGCCCTGGGGCACATCCCTGCCTTTGCTGGGCAGCCTCAAGCAGGGCCACCCTTGACTGAGCACCATTCCTACACAGTGTGCTCCAGCTTGCCAGATTCCTGGGAGCTGGACCTCTTCTTTGGTTGCACTCCTCTGGTAAGAATTCCTCTTGAGAGGCTACAGAGGCTTTGCCCCATGCTCCAAGCTTCTGTTCCTTTCCTTGACATGCTTTCTGTGTCCTGTGCACAGGTGACTGCCTGTGCTTGTTCTCTCCCTGCTCTTGTTCCCTGGGCGTGGATCCAGTCTTAGCCTTCAGAGACAAGTTCTGTCCCTTCTCAGTCCCATTCTCCTTGGCTTGGAGAGCTACAGCTCTTGAAGGGACCTTGGGATTGGCCTGTTGCCGCAGCAGCCACATCACAGGACTGCCTTTCATGTGCTGCTCCAGCTCCATCTTAAAACTCACAGCTCTGCTGACTGGAAAGCTCTTCCAGAGCCCTGTACTTCTGACAGCTATTAGTCCACTTCAATTTTCCAGCCTCGGTCCTTTTCCTGGCCTTTTTATGGACACTCGTTGTTGTACCAACTGCCTGTTACACTGAGTAGTTCTTTCCTGAAGGGATGCTCTCTTCTTTAATACAAATATACAAGGAATAAGGAAAGCAGCCCCTTGCAATGGTCCAAAAGTCAAGCAGGACGCCTTGGCACAGCCTCTGCTCCTGCCTACAGGCAACTTACAGACAAGGCAGTGCCAGCCTTCTCAGAGGTGGGCAAGGACAAGAGAGAGCAGATGTCAAGAAGGGGTTTAAGCTGCACCAAGGGACGTTTGGGTTGAACATTAGGAAGAATATTTTCCCCGAAAGGGGGATTCCACATTGGAATGGGCTGTTCAGGGCTGGCCAGGGTGAAATCCCTACAGTAAGAGGTGCCCAGGAAAAGAAAAACCTGGGTGTGGCACTCAGTGCCGTGCTCTATTTGCCGTGCTGGGGATGAATGCCATGGTCTCCCAGGGCTCTTCCAAGGCAATGCATGCCATGCTTCTGTGACATCACAGCCCCAGGCACAGCGCCATGGCTGGCAACTGCTGCCAGCCCATGCCCACAGCCAGGACAGACCTTGGCACACACACAACAAGGCTAGAGGCTGTTCGCTGCTGGTCAAGCATGGAGGGCCAGAGCTTCCCCTGGCTCCTGCCGCTTGCGCTGCTGGTGATCTTGGGCCATCCCCTGGACACTTCCGTCTGTCCTACTGTGGACACAGGCACCTCAGCTGTGCTTGATGAGACCCTGGAACAGTGGGACTTGAGCACAGAGATAACTCCCTTGGGGCGCGTGGAGCTGACTTCTTGGAGCTCTGAAAACCTGGACCTGCTGACGACGGTCATTTCACTTGGCTGGTGGCTGTCCAGAAGTCTCTGGAGATTCTGGGGAGAGGTCAGGGAGGGAGGGAAGTCAGGCAGGTGGGATGGTGCCCATGGGAGGGTTGGGGGGCTGGCAGCAGCTGTCCAAGGCCTTGGGCCAAGCCGGTGTCAGGCAAGACCTGAAGGCCCCCACAGAGGAGAACATTTGGACGGTCCCCGGGGTCCTGGGCCTCTTGGGCAGCCTTTTGTACAGGGCCCAGAGGCAGTAGGAGAGGCTCAGCCCCTGGGAATCAGGGCCAGGCTGAGCCCCAGGGACACCAGGCAGAGCCACCATCCAGGGCCACCCAGCCAGGTGTGAGTGGCTCTCACAGAGGCCAAAGCCAGCCTGAGAGGGCTCAGTGCCCCGAGGCCCCTCTGCTCTCTCACATCAGTCTCCCTGTGCTGTGCCCTCCAGGAGGAGCAGCCAAACCCCCCGGCCTCTGCAGGGAAAGGCTGTCAGGGACACGGCTGCTGTGAGGAGATGCTCCAGCTGCTGAGGGACAGCTGTACCCTGATGCGGCTGTATCTGCACCATCACCCTCTGCAGAGGCCAGGAGAGAAGAGACCAAGGAAATGGGGCCTTTGGAAGAGGAGGAAACTCTACTTCTCCCCTTGATGGTGTCTCTCCAGCCTGGCTCGCCATTTGCAGGGCATGTTCAGCCCAGGCACTGCAACATCCCCCACTCTTAGGCTTAGCTATAGGGTTCCCAGCAGTCTGATCCCCCAGAAGTTGCAGTTTTTCATAGAGTTCAAGTTCCTAAGAGCCGATGTAGTCTTAGGCATAGCGTTCTCTCCCCTGTAGTCTTCACACCCCCTAGCTGTAGCTCTTGAGAGCAGTTCAAATCAATAAACTTCACCTTTTCTCTCCATTGCCGCATTTTTTATTGCTGTCGCATGCAAGAGGGGACAGAGCCATTGTATGGCTTTGCACCCGAGCTGCAGAGCAGCCAGAATGGGGAGGCTGAGCGTAAGAGCAGTGCTCGAGAGAAAGAGAGTATGGAGGGCAGCTGGGATGAAGGTGCTGGGCAGTATTCTCTTGCCTCCATCTTCCAAGGAAGCTCCAATTTGATCAGCACCTGCACCGTGCCAGGGGGCTCCCTTGGGCACAGGGATGTGTCATCTGGGTGGTGTATGCTTGGGAACTCAAAGCAGCCACTTAGCAGGCTGAAGGCTGAGACACACAGAAGGCTGCCTAACATGTTTTCTATTGATTTTCGCTGTCTTTACATTTCTAGGAATTCCTCCATCCCCATTCATGCTAAGCATGTAAAGTAGGAGCAACTTTCCGTAAAACAGAAGATCCATTCTGAATGAGCCTCCAAAATATGGAATAAAACATTTAATGTAAGATTTCTTCCAACAGTACTCTTGAACAGATTTGACATTAGTACGCTACCAAATTACTCTAGCAGCTCCTGTCCATTCCTTCAGCATTCACAAAGCTTCAGAAAATTCCATCCAACCCAAGCATCTTTAATTCCTCTCTCCACTTGAAGACAGCCTTGCTGCTCCTCTCTCTTCAAATCCCTTTCCTGCCAATAATCACTTTAAGGGGTCTCCTGATACAATGAACCAGTAGCTGCAGCCATAGCACCAGAGATTCTGCTCCCCATGTGTATTTGGGAATCTGAATATTCCCTTGGTTTTATTTTGGGCTCCTTCATTTATAATGCACCCGATAATATTTTCAGTCAGCTTTTAGAATACTTGGAATTTATCATATCCTTCTAATCCCTTGAATCCTCAATCCTCAAAATAAATTGCATTAGATGGTCCCAGCACTCACAGCTTAGAAATTTGAAAATAAAAGCCATTTTAACTAAAAGCTCAGAATTTATATAAATAAAGACAGCCAAAAACCAGTTCACAAGAAATTAATCATAATTAATTTACACCTATCTATTTGATTGGATTTTACTGTAAAGGCTAAAATCCTGTTGTTTAGCTTTTTAGTGGCTGCAGACCTCAGCAACTGACTGTGCAGTAGGCATTTTAAGAAATAAACCTAAAGTTTGAATGTCAAGCCACCAACACAATGTGTGTACCCCAGGTGTCTGAAAAACAGCACTTGTGAAGGGATTTGATAACATCAGGATGTCCTCCCCTGGCAGAGAGCAGTTTGGACAAGCAGGAATCCTTTTGAGAGCTCAAGCAATTAAGACAGTGATCCCCTCAAACTACCCTATGTCAGAAGCAATACACAATTTCACTTTTTCTTTACACCATGAATTCATTTTGCCATTTTTAACTCCCCACTGAATGCCCATTCTTTTCTTCAGCAATGATTCCTGACTTTTATTTAACCCCTAAGCCACTCATTCTCCTGGATAAGGAGACAAATGCATACAGAGATAGAAGGAGATTGAACCTGCATAAGAATTGAATCTCAGCAACTGGGGTGTTTGTGGAGGGTCACATGTGTGAGTTTGTATGTGGATCAAAATACAGTATGGGAAATGCTACAAATATTTGCTAAAAAAAAAAGCATTTTAAAAGAAGCACCAATTCGATGTGTGCCTTTGGAATTTTGCTTTAAAAGAAAGTACACTTGCAGATCACTCCAAATTGAGCTCAGAACTTCAATAAATATTTCTCCTTTGTTTTTTCATTGGGTCAGACAACAAGTCACACCTCTGAGAACTACCTTGATTTGGAGGAGTTCCAAAAGGGCTTTGTAGGTGGTCTCAGTGAATATTTTTGGTTGGTCTGTGCTTTTCCCAGGGCTTAGCCCTTCCTCCAGTGCAGTTTTTGGGGCTCACATTCTGTTCTTCTTTTCCTTTCTCCCAGTCTCTCCCCAACTGCAGCGAAGACATTGCCTGTTTTTTCAGGTCAACCATCTGAGATAATTCCAGTTCTCCAGAGTCCATATATCTTACAGATTTGAAAACAACCCAAGCCACGTGGACTTGACTTGAGACTATATTACTTTTATTTCAGTTCTTAAACCACCCTTTGTATTTGTGCTCACAAGCCAATTGACAACTGGCTTTGCACAATCTCTGCAATATTGTTCAGTGTGTGGATAGGAAAAAAACCAGCAAGCCTGGAGCAAAAATGAGCAGTCCAGATAGGCTCAGGAATTAACACCGAATCAACAGGAATGTGTTTAACTTGCCACATCTACAGGACGCAAACAAAGCGCAGTTAATCCTCATAAAGGGAAGGAGTTCTTTGGGAACATTTTACCCAAAAATGCGGCCCTTGGAGGACCCTGTTCCGAGGGCAGCGGTGCCATCTAGCGAGAGGAAGGGCTCGCTGCACCATTTACATCCCGCAGCTACAGCACAGAACACCCGGATTTACCTGCTGGAAAGGTTGAAATGTTGAAAAGGTGCACTACAGGAAATAAAATGCCTTGGCACGACGCCACTTTTTTGATAAAGGAAAGACATAAACAGTTTTTTTAGCAACACCTGAATATTCATTTCTATGGGAAGGTTTCTTTATCTCTCCTTGGTTTCCCCATTATACATATATATTCCAAATTACTGGAAATATTTTAAATTATGGACTGTTTCTAAAAATAAGCAGTGAAGTTTTCAGTGCTTTGCCTTCAAGAATTTATATGACAAGTGATTACAATGACAATTGATCAGATTTAAACAGGTTTCAAAGTTGATTTTGATCCTATTGTTTTGTTGACTCTGAGGAAGTCTGACAGACGCCCCGTCTCCCTGCTCAGTACTTAAAAAAATTATTATGTATGATTATGCACTGATAAATCTATGAAAATATTAAAGATTTATTTATACATACAGGCAAACATCCCAAAATAATGCTGGACCAAAGCTGAAAGAGCCCAACTTCCAGAGAGAAAAAGTCCAGGCAAAAGAATAGAGTATGTCTGAAAGAAGAAAAGACGTCTTAATTATCTGTAGAAGACAGACCTCAGACAAGTCAGACATTGCTCATGTGTAACCCCTTTTCACTTCTGTGTCTCATAGCCCAAGACACAGTAGCATGGAGGTGTAGGTTACTGTGAATATGTGTTCATGTCTGTGTTTAGCATGAGCTGCAGAAAAGTGCTTAGAAACCTAAACACCTTTGTGGCTGCTTATTAATGTCTTGTGTCTGGTATTTGAGTTCACCTGTTTTATATTGATCCTGAAAGTTTAGTTCACAGATTGCCATTTTGTTGTCATTAATAAATCCATAGGCCCCTTTGTCGAGGAGCACAGCTGCTGCAGGCAGCCCGGTTGCAAGCTGCAGCGTGAGGTGCAGATGAAGCTCTGCGTGGGAGCCCAGAGAGACAAGAGGCCATGAACTGCCAACCTTTCCCATAAGGAATGGCACAAAGAGCGCTGGCACGGCCGGTGGGTGCACACTGAGAGACTCGGGAGGAAGAATGAGACTTGTGAGCTGGTAGATTTGTGAGGGAAGAAAAACCAGGGGTTCCTTGCTGGGGATCCTCCTCAGAGGGAGCAGCTCGGGCTGTTTCTGTGTTACTGTGACCTGAATAAATGGCTTTATGGAACGAGACGTCTGACACTGCCATGGGAAACCTGGGATTGACCTGGTGAGGAAACCTGGTCTGACTTTGTGAGTGAGGGATATGGGAAGTCAAGCTGGGCTCCCACTGGAGCCGCCCGCTGTGAAGGGGCTTTGGTCCCAGCAGTGAAAGTCTCACGCCTTGTGAGTGTGACCAGCAGAGAGGCTCGACAACAGTCAGACCAGGAGGTTTTCTTAATATACCTTTGAGCCTCTTTTACACCATGTGAGGTGACCAGTTTTTCCCTGAGACAGCAGTATGTTGTTCATCTCTTGACTCTTCCCAAGCAAGGTCCCTTGTATCTTCTCAGATGTACAAATTGGGCATATTAGGACACCTTCAAGTTTCTTATTGCAGCCTCTACAGGTCATGGTATTTGGCTCCATGAAAACAGCGGGTACCCAGCAATGCCTGAAACAAACTTCTGGCAAATACATACATATTTGTCACTCAAAATTTGCTCTTTTATTTTGACAAGCTGTAAGAAAGATCCCCTGATAGAATTATGACTTCACAGCTCACAGCTGTTATTTATGCTCTATAAAATGTCACCAACATCTGCTACCGTAGTGAAATGCAGAACTGCAAAGCAATCTGAAGTTCAGATGTAAACAAACAAAACCATTTTCCAAACAATGGTTTAAAAGGCAATAATGCTGAAATAGCCCAAGTATTTTAAAATTTAAAAGGGTATCAATATGTTGAATTTTTATGGATGACATGCATATGCAAATAGAAAACCTCAGTTTCCCAAATGTAAATTGTATAAATATAATTGTATAAAGTCAAGGTTTTCAAAGGTTATTTGTGTGTTTTTTCTGCTGTGTTTGCACTCCTGGTCCTCATATTTAATGCTCATAGAAAGACAGGTGCCCCTTTACATAGTGCCTTAGGATGTATCACTTCTGGGCAATTCAGAAGTGCCACAGGAACAATGACAGTCACATCCAGAAAGGGATGTCCTGGGACACTGAGTGAGACCTGCAGGCACCTCCTCTGAGGCCTCATGTCACACAGCAGCCACCCTGACCTGGCTGGAACATGCATATTTGCCTTTGGGCAGCCAAATGACTCCAACTGTTCTTTCAAGCACCTGGAAATGGCCCTGATCAGTGAAAAAGCATCGGTTCTTGCAACCCAAACACTCAAAATTTTAGAAATAGCTTGTGAAACACTCTGTGAAAATGTAACTCCTGTTACCAGGGATGTAAACCTAATTGTACATTTCCAAATACACACAGTCCAATTTTTACGGCATGCAATGGATCTCCACACCCCATCTTTAGCATCCTTTGGTAAAAAGAACCCAAACCACTATGTCAGTTTCTTGGGATATACTGACAGCCAATCTCCTAGAAATAAACTAGATGATGAGACTATGATGAGAATAAGACAATAATGAGAACTTTTCCCGAAATGTGCAGCTCTATCCACACCCCCCCAAAGCAGTAGGCTGGTGTCAGAAAAGCCAGAATCCAGCAGACCTGCTCTTCCTGAAGTCATGTGAACACTAGGTACGGGATGGAGCCAGCGCCAAATGTCACTGAGATCATGCTTGATCAAGTGCTAAAGGAGATCAGTGAGAAGGTTTTCTCCACCTGTGACACACAGAGGGGCTCCAGGGATGGGAGCAGGTGGTGGTGGTGGTGGTGGTGGTGGTGGTGGTGGGGTGTGTGTGTGTTGCAGCAGCCAGGGAGCCTTGCACAGAATAGAAGCAATAGTAGACTTTCTACCCTGAAACACACACTCCTCCACCAATACTTTGAGATAACAAAAGCTGCACCTATAAAATTTCCCCCAGGATCACAGTTTTGGATTGGCATAGACAACGTATCAGCAGGATCAAGGAAGTCACCATTGCTAGATGACCTTTAACAACATTTTGTAAACTTCAAATTTTCAGAGAAAAATCCTGAGAGAAACAAAGCTGCAGACAGCTCACTACCCTAAGGACCCATGTGGAGTAGCAAAACTTGAAGGTGCACAGGGGCTGATAAATTAACCTTTAGATTGCCTATGTGTTCATAGAGCTTGGAGCTGTCAGATTATCTGAGACTGCCTGCTGCCTTCTAAGGCTCTGCCTCCCAAGCCTGGCTAGGACAACACTGGAGCTAGAGCTAGCCAGAAATTGGATTTTGAAAACGGTGCTAGCTGTGGATAGCAGGGTAGCATTTCCACATAAGGTTTGGGATTAAGGAATGGAATAAAACATTCCCCACTCCATGGACAGTTTCAAGGACTTTAGTGAGATATTTAATGAAAGTGTTAGGATAACATGCAGCTTCAAGAAAGCTCAGGAGTCTAAGGACAGACAAGTAAAGATTATTCTGCTAAACAACTTGTAGAGGTAATTAAAAGCCAGACAACACTGAACAACCTCTGCATCCTATGTAACATTCAAGGTGTGGCAGAGAATGTGACACCATCACAGACAATACTGTAAATGTTTTAACAAAGGGTGTCTAATAAGAAAAATATGCAGATACACTCTGCTTGACAACTAGTAGTAAGGTAGGCCAAAGCCATATGACTACTTATCTGTAGACAAGAGGCTGAGCCAGGACCTAATGCCCAGGAATAACACGGAGTCCTGGGAACTCTCAGAAAAGAAACCAGAAGTGCTCCAAGAAAATAAGCAGAACTGAGGCAGAAGCACATCCCCCCTTGGCTTCAGCTGCATGCTGGGTGGGTGCAATTTCATATCTAAAGGACTGGCCTCTTACTGCAGCCAATGAAGACTACCTGGCTCAGTGCTCATATGCAGGTAGCTCTATAGTGCAATGGTGTCACAGAATTACGGATGTTTAAAAAGCGTGTAAATAAGATTCACTTCACAGAAAAGACAGGTATAAAATTAAAGGTATAAAACCTTTAATCTTATAGTCTTTCAGTCTAAAAGTAAGGCCAGACAAACTCATATTACAATTTGTCAGTGTCTTAACAATTGCAAGACTGGAACAACCTGGTATTTGCCATTTATTTCCAGAGTACATTGCTAGTCACAGGAAATCTGCAAGTGACTCCAGCTGCATTTCTTTATCCTCTCCTGTAACAGCAGACATGGAACCTAAGACAGCTATGGGAGAGCCCATATTGCTGAAGTCCTCTCAAGCTCTCTATTAAAATCTCGTCCATCTAGGACAGCTTCACTGGATTGTTTATGCTGTAACTCTTATCTGCTGGCCCTCTCTCATATTGCAACCCCTGAGAAGTGAGGCATTCACTGCTCTAGGATAAAAGAACAGGAAAAGTCACCTTGGGTGTTTTCTGTGAAACATATTTTGCCAGTATTTTAAAAATCAGAAGTTTTATTAGCATCACCTCTCCCAATCCATGAAAAACTACAGACCACCAGTAAGATTAGCACTGAAAAGCTGCTGATGCAATAAAAGACTGTAACTTATGTAATTGAAACTGTGTATTTTAAAGGCCAAAGGCATCAATAATGCTGAACTGACAATAAAAAAGATTTGTCAGCCTTTAAAAGCCTTAAATCTGTGTGGTAGATAAGCCATAGATTTTTCAGCATTTAATATAATTTTAACAGCTTAATGATTAACTGACAATTAATTACAGCATGTTTAGTGGCCAGTATGTTTGACAGGTTCATGCCTATAAACTATTTGTAGGAGTCTAAATACCATTTTATCTGGACTGCAGTCCCAAAGGAATAACAAGAACCTCTGCAATGTACAGGCCAGATCCTGTAGATACCACAGTCAAAGCTGGAATACTATGCACCAGGCACCCTTATCCTGCACCCAAGCTAGAACAGGATTCACCACTTCCTCCAACTGGGCTACCTAAATAACCAGAGGAGATACATTGATACAGATAAATCACACTTTTTTCCCTTGAGTCACAGTATGTTTAGTTTTGCAATTTAATTGCCAAAGGAGTTTAATGCAGAAGTGCAGCAAGAAGCAGCAGAAAAAAACCCCAAGAAACAAAAAAGTTCCTGTACTTTGACAATGTAAGCAGTCCTTCACTGCTTTACCTTGCATTTTCTCTGACTCCTCAGCTCATCTATCCCTTCAGTTCAGATCCCTGACACCACCATGCCACATTTCCCCCCCACTACTTACAGTATATACCACACCTGAATATTCCCTGGTTTCATCACTGCAGGGAAAGACAGAGTAACACCGCCTTATTCCACTCCTACAGGAAAAAAAAACAAGGTTTTTTTCCTAAGCATATGAACTCTCAGAAGCTAACTCAGGGTAGTTAAGGGCAGACTATTCTTTATAGTGAAAATCAGGCTTAGGATTGAGTGAACTGACAGTCCTAAAGGAATGGCTGCAGAAAGGAGGGTTAATGGTGACTGAAAGATGGAACAAGCAGTGTGATGCTGCAAGGATGTTTATTGACAAAAAGCACAGATATTTTTACTGTTTTAGCTTCTGCATAACAATTTCCAATTGTTCTGTCTACGTGCAATTTAGAACATAGCAGGCCATGTTGTATACTTTTTCTTTTGTGCAATTACTTATCACAGCAGGCTGTTCTGTTCTTTGGAAAGGGGGACACAGTTTCTGCAGTTCTTTCTTTATGTATCTTTCTCGGTTTCTGCAGTTCTTTCTCACAGATTTTTCTCACATCTCTTTCTGTACAATCTTCAGCAATTCAAGCATACAGCTCATGTTGTTTAACTCATTCTGCTCTGTGACAGAGAGTCATAAGTGCATGGGGTTGAACAGTTATGAGCTTGCTCTGCTTGTGCCTGGCATGGGAAAAGTGTAAAGAAAGTACATATAGGCTCCTTAGCCAAAAAAAACCTCTCAGGTGATGTTTATCAGCAGCACTGCTACATAACATATGATTACTATTTTACAATATTAGGTTCCTACAGGTTTATTTTAATGCAAGAAGAGTGAAATATTAAATCCAAATTAACTCCAAAGATGAGGACAAGAATGCCCTATGTTATCAATTTCATGGCTTGACTCAGCATTAGGTTCTAATCAGGATTACAGCTCTTACAGGCTCAGAGAAGGCATCTTTACTCCAGCTGCATAAATTCAGAATAATGAAAATAAATTATTTGTACTTATGAAACACATATGAGATCAAGGTCTCCGTCAGGAAAAGTGCTGTGACTACTGTTGTTGACTTCAAAGTGGTAATATTGCAAATGCTAGTACCAAACAGCTGGCAGATGCTTTACAAATTAATTTATAAAGGTAACTCAGATATCATTCAGATTATGCACCATGAATTTGCTAGAAGATCAACAATTCAGAAAATAGAATTACCAGGATAGCAGTGTGTCCACATATCAAGAGAGATGCAAGGTTCAAATTTGCAGACCTAATTTGGTGAAGACTATTTAATACTTGACTAATTTAGCTAACAATTTAAAAAAAGTGCTAATTAAAACAGGCCTGGGGCTGCCACCTGCTGCCAAAACTGCAGAGATGATGCCATTGAAATGTTTCCACTTCATTATTAAACGAAGCATTTGGACTGGTTCAAGTGAACAGACACAATCTTACCATGATGTTAGCAGAACTCAGTTTTGAAACTTCCCGTAGCTGATTAGTGCAACATTTTGGACAGTTCTGCAACACTATATCCATGATAAAGTGGAAGTGACATCTGGGTAATAAAACAAGCAGAAAGTTCTAGATCTTTGGGTATTTATTTTTTAAACCAACACCACCTTGCAGGACTCTATCTTTTCAGCAATAATGGAATAATTGATTTTTATCTTACTAGGAAAGGAAATGAGAGAAATTAGATTTACAAACATTTCATTGTTTGCTCCAGTTGCAGCAGTTACTGACAGGACTCGGGAATACTGGCAATTTTGTGTTAAAAAAGTGGATACATTTGTACCACTTGAACAGGTGATTCCCCAAATGCTTTTCGCTGATGCAGAGTCGGATCATTGCTGGCGAGACAAGCAAAATAATCTACAGAAGCTTACTATTCCTTCTGCAGGAGCAAAACAAATCTTACTGCTGCAGGTTCAGATAGTAGCAACGAGGGCCTGCAGCTTCTTCATGCTGTGAAAAGCAGCTTTGCCCTGTTCCCATTCACATGTGAGGAAGATCATGCACTCAATCAGTGACCAAGCAAAACTGCTTCTCTAGTGACCACCCCTTTCAGGCTGTTCTCGCATCACCTTTAAAGCTGGACTGTCTGCAGCTCAGAGACACTGACTCACTGAACAGCAGGTCCTATCAAGGCTCTTCAGCAAGACTGGAGTTTAAGTTTCCATTTAAGTTTCTAACACAGAGAGTAAAGGATATGTGAGGGCAGAAAGGAGCAAAGGAGAAGTGTTCAAAAATATCTTCAAAAGAGTAGTGAAAAGTACATAAAAAAAAAAAAAAAAGAAAAGAAACTTTGCAATTCTAGCTTTTTGAAGTTCAAGAATGATTCCCATCCCTGTAAAACCTTCCAAAGCTGATTTTCAATTCTGACTTACCCAAACTCCTCCGGATCCTTTTGCACTCAAGTTATTACACATTTAGAGTATGTTTCCAAGGCACCCCTTGGGAAAACACGTGCCACCAGCGTGCCTGAAGCACACGGCTCCTGTACAAATCAGTGACATGTCTGCTTTAGCATAGATACTTGGCAAAATTCAGGAGATCGCAGCAGTATCACAAAAGTTTAATCTGAGCCAAAGGGAAATGTCCTATTTAATCTGAAGGTAGGAAAAAAGACAAGCAGGCAACCAACTCTATACAGATCAACTGGAGGGGAAAAAAAAAAAGTTCAAAAAACTAGGAGCAAGAAGTTACTTTTCTTTTCAGTGGAAGGGAGGTTTTTCTGCCTGTCCAGCTCCATCCTTTCAGCTGCTCAATTTTCCCTACCTCTCAAATGGTTCTCACCCTTATAAAGTACTGTCTCTTAACTTCCCTCAAATTTTTAGAGTTTTATACCAGGAAATTTTTAGAGTTTTACAGCTGAAGAAGCACCTTTTACCTCTCAAGAAAAAAGTTAGCATTCTGCCCCATACTCCTAGCCAGCTGGGATCCTGGACCTGTTTCATTTTATCTGTAATGGAACAGCTTTTGTACCAAAATGCATATAATGATAGTGGAACTGGAGCCCAGCTCAGCCAACCTCAATCATGGGTCATGATCCCGTTCATGGGATGGAACAGACATCCTGAGCCCCTAAGGGAGTAGAAGGGGGAACTTCACAGAAGGGAAAGGTTTAGTTTACTCCATATCCCAAAAAGGAGCATGAGCCATGCTTCATGAACTAAGCGCAGATTTGCCAAAATTAAGTAAAACAAGACTTTATAATGAAAAATCATCTTAAGGTTAAGAGTATTCCCATTTTTAATTTTCCCCTCCTTTTCTTTTTTAATCTGAAGTGCTAATTAGTATTTCCACAACCACTAGTAGCATTTTTAAAGAAGGATTCAGTGATTTATTTGTTAATATAAACAAAAATCTTCATGTGGAAATGACAAAGTAAGGCACAAGGCCTGTATCATCAGCTGCTATTTATTAGAGCAAGACAAAATAAACAAACCATTACAAGCACAGAATCAGAGAAACTAGTAAGAATTTGATTTTTATCTCTCTGACCTGAACAGCTGATGAATTATTATTTCTCTCTTAACTTCCCCATATTTCTTTTGCTATGTAGAAACCTTCAGACATTTAATCTGAAGTATCATTTAGCAATGTCATTTTATTACACTGCCCTTGTTTCTCTCCTATTTTGTCTATCATTATACAGACACAAATCTTCAAAGTGCTCTCTTTAAAATAAAATGGAACACAGGCTTTTTTTTTTTTTTTTAAAAAAAGATCATCTTTAAAATTATATACAAAAAAATCCAACACTGGTAAAAATCTATTTTAACAGAAGTTCTCCCTCATCCCCACATTTCATCTCCATTGATGAATATTAAGCAGCACAAATCAGAAGATGGGGCTTGTTGGCTGCTTCAGACTAGAGACATTTCACAACCACAGCATTAAAGTCTAATCTAGTGGCATTTATATAATTATTGAGGCTAAACCCCAAGACATGGACCACAAGCATGCCATTATTTCCTCCTGACCCCTAAATCTGAGCTATCATTTTCTTCTTAGCATTAATTCACCATTTATGTTCTTTCCCTGCATCTGTACAGATACTGAAGAGGGAAATAATTTTTCAGCCTTTCATAAATCATGCAGATGAGCTTATCAAGTCCAAACAGTCTCTTGATTGTTTAGGGGAATGAAAAGCTAAAATTAATTTTTAAATGTCAGAAGCACATAGATATTCCAATGGTTTTTCAAGATATAAATTAATCAAACACATTTATGATGATGTAGAATTAAGAAAAAAAAAAAAGATCCCATATATCTTAGCAATTTCTGAAGACTGTATTTTATAGTTATTTAGTCATCCAAGAACACTGACTGCCAAGCAACAGAGCATTATCATGATTTCAATCAATGGAGCTACTATGCTGCTCCCTCTGAAAATCTGAGAAGGCAGCTCCCTGCAGCAGTGTTCAACAAGGATGTCCCTTAACCTTTCCCATACCATCACCTTGCTTTCTCCTCTCTCTCTTCCTTCTCTACATTATTCCCTTGTTTGGGCTGTAAATCTCTGCTATTGTGTGGTCTTTGTTCTCTGCTGTTTTCTGACCCAGAGCATAATCAGATGCCCACTGGCTGCAGTGACCCATCCTCCTTGCATACATGAGTCCACAAGCGGCCACCTTCCCAGTTTCCTTAGTATTTTTCTTCACTTTTGCTGTCACTCTGGATAGCCATTTTCCCCTTAAATTCATAAAGGAAAGTCAAACTGTCCCCAGATGCTGCTCTTGCTCAAACAGTCCATCCCTCCTAAAAATCACCCTGGGGAATAAGCCAATGTTTTGCTTTGCCTCCTCCATTTAAAATGCTGAATGGAGATCCTGGACATAGCGCTGGCTGTGCCTTCTGCTCACCCACTCATCCCTCTGGCTCTTCCTACAGGCGAGCTGCTGTCCATCATGGGATGGGTTGGGATGGGAAGGAGATAGCTTAGCAAGACTTCATATCCCAAAGTACTACTTTTTTGTGCAGCCACAGGAAACCTGCCAAGACCACTACAGGTACTAGCAGAGCTGCCCCTGCTATCGAGCTGCTGCTGAGGCCAGGCAGCACCAGCCTCATGGGAACTTGAGCAGGACCTGCCTGGGACTGGAGCAGACTCAGGGTAGGAAAAATGTGGGGGTTCCCACAGGGGAACAGAGAAGCTTGGAGACCTGTTCAGACAGAGCTACTGCTCTGTCCTTCCCACAACCACTTGGGGACAACACATATGCCATCCCACCATACAGAAGCTGAGCTGCCTCTCATACTGAAGTCTGTGTCTTTTCTCCTCTCAGCTGATCCCAAAATTATGTTTGCTGCAGCTTCCGGCAGCTCTCTGGCTCCTGCCATCCCACCATGTTCTGCAGGCTGCAGTGGGATCTGTGCTGTGCAAGGTGGGCAGCATGGAATGGGAGAGGCTAAAGAGGAGGCTGATCTCACTCTCCACGTGTGTGTCCTGATCCAGGGGCATGGATGTCAATGGGTCTGATGTGCCCATTGTTAAAAGCAGATATTTATCTAGCATGTCCTCAAAAGGACGAGAACAAACTACAAACCAAACTGTGCAAATATGCAAAGTAAAGCTGTCATCAAAAGAAGTCTCTCTCATCCTTGGAACACAGAGAGGATGAAAACCTTCTCTACCCACCCCTGCCTCCCCCCAGCAATGTGGCTCCAGTTTATGCGACATTCAGAAGCAAATCAGCACTAGCACATACTGCATAGGATAAAAATGGTCTTTTTTACTGTTGAGGGAATGGTTATGTATTGCTTAGATGTTGCCATAAAAGCAGACTTGAAAAACTGCCATGAAAGTTCACCTGTGCAAGTACTCCACTTTCTTCCCCAATCTTGCAAGAACCATAAAGAAGTAGAAACAAAACACCCTAGTAGCAGTATGGCTTTCAATGAAAAAAAAATGCACATGCCGAGGAGATGGAAACCTTCCCCTATCTTCCTAAGTGCAGAAGGCTCTTTGAAAATATATATAGAACAGTAACATAGTTGCCATGAAGACCAAGTCTAAGTAACCACATATTAGTTCAAGGACACAAATAAACCCATAAATGCTGGAAAATCCTGTGAGGAGAACAGCAAATGCTTTCTGTGCATAAATCAGGACTCTGCCTCTCTCCTAAGCTGCTGAAGTCCAAACTTGCAACCTGGCAGGCAAAGAGCTCATCATGGCAGAGTGAAGGAAGCTGAGACAGGGCAATCGATACCTTTCACCCCACCCTAGAGAACCCACAGTACAAACTTATGACAAAGCCACATTGTTAAGACATGCAAGATGTGCTATGTTTCTCGAGAACATTTCTCCCCAGGAAAAACAACTTAAAATAGAGAATTTTGGGGGAACAAAGCTTTATTTCAGCAAATGCTTTTTAAAATAAATAGCTAATCCAACCAGAAAACTGTGTCATTAATTGTTTCATACCCATGTCTTCTTTCTTCAGGTTAATTTTTTTCCCAGTCAGTGCCTTTTGGTTACATCCACTGTGGGGTGACTCCTCATGCAGCACAGCTGGAAATGTGAGTTTCCTCTGTTGGTCAATCTCTGGCATTTATCTGTAACACTGAAGGGAAAAAACCCAAATAAGACAAAGCCCACCAAAATGTCTCTACATGTGGATTCTCATTCAAAGGTTCAGCAATCTACTCTGCCCCACCACACACTGTGTACTATGGCTATCAGGCTCTTTGCTGCTTTCCTTAGGGATCTTCCTGTCCTCTTCCTTCCATTCTGGCAGACTTCAGACCGGCCTCAAAGACAAGAGCCAAATTATACACATATCTGCTGTGGGAGGCCTGACTGACACTCTAATCTTTCTGTGCTGGTGTATGAATGGAAGAGGTCCAGAGAATTTGGCCACCAAAATTACAGCCCCATCTGAGAAACAGTGCTAATGAATTTTCATTCAAAGCAAAATCCAACCCAAAGGTGGAGTTCTGGAGAAAACCTGTACAGGACCTCAGGCCAATAACCCTCCAATGCCAAGCAGAGAGCTCATCTCTGAAGGAGGTCAGTAATACTGAGGGACCTGCCCTGTGGCCAGAGACAAAGAAGGTGGCTGCCAAAATCTCATGGAATGACCAAGATTTCCCTACTGTGATGTGATGGTACTTTACCTGTTATGAAGGCCGTCAGCAAAAATTTAAGCCCAGAAAATATTTTGTGCACACTTAGATGCAACAGGGAGTTAAGATCAGCAAAGCATTTGCTAAACTGGCTGCAAAGACTCCACAGTCTAATGAATAAATAAGATTTGGATACTTAATATAAACCCAAAGGTGGCATCAACTAGGGACAGAGCTCTAGAGCAAAATCAATAACATAAAAAGCAAAGTAAGGATAAAAAAAGTGAATTTATTTTGCCTATGTTCTTCCTTATGTATTACATGATGAAGCAGCAGGGAAGGTCCTTAGGCAGTGACAGCCTCTTTCCCCCTCATGCAAGGAGGTGTCCTACGCTACACCTGTGCTGCTGAAATGCACGGAGCTTTCCCACCTGAGCACTGCTCACTTCTCTACGCAAGAAAAATCCTGTGTTTTCAAAGGTGATGAACTCCCTTAGTTCCCAGTGCCTCCGACATTGCTGAAAACCATCAGGCCTTTGGCTCACGGGCAATCACAGCACGATCAAGTTTTACACTGTTTTTTTTTGTTTTGTTTTGTTTGCCATCCCTTCACCGAACAGCACTTGTTACAGGCATTTTCAGAGAATCAATGAATCAATTAGATAGAAAAAGACCTCTGAGATCGAGTCCAACCCATGCCCTAACATCACCCTGACAACCAGACCACAGCACTGAGTGCCCCATCCAGTCTTTCCTTAAACACCTTCAGGGACAGTGACTCCACCAGCTCCCTGGGCAGCCCATTCCAATATCTAATCACCCTTTTGAGAAGGAAATTCCTCCTATAGTCCAACCTAAACCTCCCCTAGCACAGCTTGAGACTGTGTTCTCTCATCCTTGTCCCTGTCTGTCTGGGAGAACAGTGGCACCTTCTTCCCTTTATTTCCCGCTAGAACGCTCTCGGATCCCAAGTCTCCAGGGGCACGGAAAGCAAACGCGCTGCCAGAGGCCGCAGAGGCGCTGCCGGGGCGGATCGGCCCTCACGGCTGTGTCCGGGGCCGACGGGCGACAGTGGGAGGAGCGACAGGCGGCGGAAACCGGAAGGGGAAAAAACAATCCCAGTAAAACCCCGCCCTCAGAAAGCCTCATTTTCCACCCAAAACCCGCCCCGCCCGCCGCCGTGACGCCACGCGCTCCGCCGCTCAGTGCGACGTGTCCCTCGGCCGGCGGTGAGGGCGGCTCGGGGGCCCGGCTGTCCCCGGGTTCAGGGATGGGGGGCCCGGCTGTCCCCGGGAGACCAGGATCAGGGATGGGGGCTGTGCAGCGGGGATTGGGATGGGGCCAGGGATGGGGGATTGCAGGGACTGCGGCAGGCAGGGCCCCTCAGCCGGAGCGAGGGGGAAGGGAGTCGCTGGGGACGCGAGAGGGGCCGGCATCGTGCCAGGAGCCTCCTGCCAGGGGGTCCGTATGGATTAATGGGGGCAAATCGCTCCGGTGGGTGTCCTGCCTGCTGTGGCAATGCCGGCACACGCCTGCGGTGAGAACAAGGCTCGGCCACAGCGTTCTCTCCGTGCTCACCAACCCCCGGCAGCTTCTGGCGTGGGGGTCTCCTCAAACCGGCGACTTTGGTCTATTTAGACGCCTTTGGTGGTCTTAGAAACACGGCATAGGACATAAGCTGAAAGCCAAACTGTGATGGAGCTGTTGTTTTCTTCTGAGCTGAAAGGCACAATTTTCCATATTTTTTCCTTTTGCAATCAGAAATAGGCCCTCATGTTTATTTGCTGAAACAGTGTCTTCATTTCCTGCAAAGTAGAAGTATCTTAGGTTGGAATATGACACTTTAGGATATTGTAAGCCTTTAACGAGTTTTGTAGGTAACTGCTACTTCTGTAATTGAAAAGTTCTGGTTTTCGGTATATATGTTGAACCATCAATGCTAAATGTGTCTGTCCTTGCAGGCAATCATGGATCAGGTAATGCAGTTTGTGGAACCCAGCCGTCAGTTTGTAAAAGATTCCATACGACTTGTTAAGAGATGCACCAAGCCTGACAGGAAAGGTAAAGCACACAAAAGCCCAGAACACAATCCTTACTTCATCTTGTAGCTTGGCATGTGTCTTTCCATTTGTCACTTCTGTTGATTCGTTTGCTGTGGATGTTTCTCAGTTGCTAATATGAGATTTACACTTGAGCTTTAGTTGTCTGGATGTCAATGTGTTCAAGGTTCAGGCTGTAATAAACTTGAGCATGTTCTTTTCTGGTATGTACATAGGAGTGTGAGTGGTCCTAAAATTCACCTTGGGAGAGAGGTTAGGTAGCTGAAATTCAGTTCTCCACAGTTGTCAGTCATTGCCTGATTGGGACGGGAACCATGTCGTGGCTGGGAGTATGAAAGAGGAGGTTTTTGAGTAGAGGCCCTGGAGAGAAGCTATAAAACCAGAATGCAACTGGTCCTCCTTACTGAAAGTTACAGTGCTTTATTCATGTGCTCAGGGTGAACAGGTCTGTGACTTAAGTTTGCTATTGAGATCCATAAGGAACTTCATTCCTTGTCAGACTGGCAAATTTCTGAGGGGCTGTTGACCTTCTTGGTCAGCTTCATGGTTGCTGTCCTAAAGCAATTGAAAAAAACCCAGGTACTCGAGTTTTTGTAGGGTGTTACGGTGCTGTTCCTCTGTGACAGACATAAATACAGATTTTTCATTTTTGACGCTGTATTGGAGATTACTTTCAGGGCTTGTAGGGATGTAAAGGAAGCATAATGGGATCAATGTTCCATGAATTGTCATTGTGGTTATTTTTGATTCTGCTTATTTAAAAAAGATTGTGATCGCCCATTCTTTGTGGAAATGTTCTCTCTGAAAATCTTACCAGTCTTCTGAAAAAGTGGATTTGTTTCTCAGGATCTGTGCAGATTTTCAAGTGTTTTCAGTGTTAACATGGCTCTGTGAAGAGAGACCTCTCCTTTGGTCACTGCAGTGCACATCTGCCTGCTGTGCATGAGACTTCTTGACAAATTTTTTTGTTTGTTTTTTGCAGAGTTCCAGAAGATTGCCATGGCAACAGCAATAGGCTTTGCGATAATGGGATTTATTGGTTTCTTTGTCAAATTGATCCATATCCCTATCAACAATATAATTGTGTAAGTGAATATGGCATTCAATTTCACTAAAGTTTCACCTGTTCAATTTTAAACAGGACATTAGTGTGCCCTACGGGACCCATGTTGTTTTAATGTCTGTGCATTTCACATGTTAGCAGTATGACAAGTATTACTCAATTCAAAGGACTTTGTGAACAATGTTAATGAACTTTATGTTAATTCAGCCTGCTGCAAAAGTATTAGATCCATAGTTCTTAAGTTTTTTTCTGAGTATTCTGCTTCAAAACTGAACATAAGATATTTTGATTTCCAGTTCCTCAGTGTATGTTTGACCATAGAACATTTACCTTATTTGGATCTTATATACTCTTATTGTTTCCTGTTTGTAATTTGGGTATCCAAAGTAAATGGATGGATGGTAAGTTAAGGAAAACTGAGTGGGTGTGCTGTAGGATGACAGGGCACAGAACAAAGTTGGTCTTGTTTCATTTACTGAGTGCTAGACATGTTTGAAACATTTCTTTGTGTGTAAAATCCCTTTTGGAATGAATGTTACATCATGAAAAATTTGAACTTAAAGTTGACTGGCATCATGGTACTGACATATTAACAGTACCAGTTAAAACTCCTCGTATTCTCCAGAGATGATGTGATCCCCTCTCCAGCACTGGAGAAGGTTAAAGACCATTCTGTGTCCATGATGTGTGACTTCCTTATACCTGTAGGAGTGGTTGGTCATCTAGGCAAGGAGCATTTGAAAATGGGAAATAAGCTGTAATGGTTGTCCTAACAAGGCAGTGCTGGGAGGATAAGTAAAACTTCAAGTGAGATCACTTGATCACACTTCATTAGTTGAAACTGATTACTTTGTTCTCTCAACAGAGGTGGCTGAATGTTCATCATGAAGAAGACAGTTGTGACACCTGCTACAATGATTTCACAGCTTTCATTTGTTTGATATTAAAAAAGCTTAGTTTGGGTTTTCAAACATTCTTGTCATCTTATTTCTTTTTTAAAGTGTATGTGATCATACCCGTCTACAGGCTTTACAGGCTTTTTTTTTTTGGTAATAGTAGTTGTGTGTTTTACTTGTTTTGTTACTTCTTTTAACTGTAGTAGAATCATTCAGGTGGGAAGGAAGCTTGGAAGATCTCTAGTCCAATGTCCTGCTTGAAGCTGGGTCAGTGTTGAATTCCAGTGAGGTTGCCTAAGATTTTTTCCAGTCAAATACTGAAAGCTTTCAAGGGGGACAGCTGTATGACCTCTTTTCAGGAGCTGTTTACAAAGCAGTAAATTAAGCTTTGGAACAGCATTGTTCCAGCAAAAGCAGACTGCAAGAAAACAGCATTTCCATGTCCTTTCAAGTGGTGTTGTAAAAATGTATGGGAGTTCTTGTCACTAATTTCCGGAATTGTCATAATTATCACTAATTCCTTTCTGCATTTGGAAGTCATACTCCTACTAGGTTATAGTATGTACTTGATAGGGAAAAAAACACCTCTTGTCAAACAAAGAAATTGAAGTGCCAGTCCTTATTCTGATGGCATAATTAAAAAATCCAAACATAATTGATTACTGGGATGTACCATTTGAGGATAATTTAGTTGTCAGAGACACTGAGCAGTCCTTCAGCAAATCCACAACTTGCTCACACTGTTGGATAGGATATACACCCATTTTGGATCCTATTCTGTATATAAAATCGTAAAGGCCCCTGTGTGTTGACCTGGAAGTTTCCATTATTTTAAATGACTGCATATTTTGATTTTAAGAACTAAGCCTGCAAAAACTGGTAGGTGCAGTGCTCTTCCTCCTCAGACTGGGATTGAAACATTTAATTCACTTCAAAAATGCTACTGTAAGCTTTTGGTATTTGCAGAAGATATAATGTACTTCTATTACAGACTTTAAAAACAATACTGGGACATCTGATACTCGTATTACAGCAAAATTGAAGCTTCTTCAGTAGACCAACTTGCTTCTTAATTAGAAAAATGTAATTACTATTCTTGAGAAATCTTCATCAGCATCTACATATGTTACAAAGCAGGACGGCAAAATGAGCTTAACTAATTTTAGTGCTATCACCTTGTAGTACAGTTATATATGTGCAACTGGGTACTGTATTTCCATTTGGCAGGAGGGGGAAAATAGTTTTGTATCGGAATAAAATACTTTGTAAAAGTAGCCTCAACTAACCAGATAACAGCATCAGTTTCTTTACATTCATTTCAGTTTGTGGTTGTACTGAGTGGCTGCTCATGCATCTTCTGATTAAGTAGTGTGAGTTACCAGAATGAAGTACTCTATTACTTCAAGTAATTTTGATTCAATCTCAAGTGAGTTTTATTTCAGACTTGTTTTTCATTAAATACAGAAAACCAGTGCCTGCTTGTATCTTGCAGCAGCTTTACTGTCTTAATTCAGTGAAATTTTATAGTAATTTGAGTTGTGTCAGATCAGAAAAGGCAGCTGTAGCTGATCTCATCTCTTGATAGCCATTGTCCACAGCAAAGGTTTGTCTGTCTCGATGGTCACAATCCCAGAGTTGTCATAGGTGTTGGAAGTACTGACGAGTGTTCCAAACTTCAGCACCTGGTTAGCTGTGAAAAGAAAAGAAGAGACCGATTTTATAGTTGTAGAGAACTATAAAAGGACATCAGTGCATTTGTTTTGAAAGATCACTGCTCCCTCAAAGAACAAAGAAGTAGCTGAATTAATCTAACCCAAATAAACTAGTTATCTAGTTAGAAGGCTTGTATGAGATTTTTCAATGACCTGAAGAGGCAATAAATTAATCCCCAAATTAACAGTTTGAGTTTACAGCAGATTATTGCAAAAGCAGTTTGTTGGATAATCCTCAGTTTCACATCTGGAAATTTATATTTAATTAGGATCAGTTCAAGTACTAGTGCTAGAAGAGGTATTTAAGGTAAAACAAAGAGGATCTTACTGTAGTTCCAAACTTGGGATTTACTTTAGCTGAGCAACAAGCCTATAATCTTTTAAAACATGAACAGTTCTAGAGCAAAGCCCAGCTGTTAAAAGTGATACTATTTAACAACTTTGAATTAAGGGGCTTAACATCTTCTATTGCATGTGAGGTGTTTGTGTACATTAGACACCAAGGGCCATTACTCTAACAAAAAAACCATGCAGTTTAAGTTCTGCCTTTCATTCCTCCCCTTTTTGAGATAGCATCATTTGCATGTTGCAAATATGCCAACTTCATCAAAGGCACTCTAGAACTACTCAGTTCTGTGGTAGTCCTTGATCATAGAAAGGTTCAGAGTAAGAACTCTTAATACTATCTTTTGCTTTAGCCTGTAAAACAAGCCAAATGACAGCTCTTACCCACTGGCACCTCAGAAAAACCTTTCCATGGAGCATACAAGAGCTGCAGCTAGGGAGGATTGTTCTGGAATATCAGCAAGTCTGTGTGACCTGTCAGAATTGCCAAATTGTGCATTGATATCAAAATAAAAATCTTCTGTATTTGCTATTAAGTGACCCACTGCAAAGGAAGATTTCCCTGTGGTCAAAAGGAGTGCAAAACTTCCTAAGCTTTATGTTGTGATTTGCACAGGAGATGGATTTTCCAGTGTTGCATATGAATGCTGGCTATAGTGAGCTTGGGTGTAGTGCATTACTACAATGCATGTTACACTGTCTACCCCTTGCTGGAAGCTGCGCAGGAAGAACTGATCTTGCCAGGTTCTATGGCTTTAAAAAGAAGGACATTCAGACAAAAGCCAAGACATTTAGCTCAGTGTCTCTTCTGCCAAATCTGTGCTTGCTGCTACTTATTCCTGCTCCTACGCTTGTTACCAGCTTGAAGTGAACTGAAGAGGAGGTTTCAGCTAGCTGAATTTGTTGGAATGAGAGAGTAACACCCAAGTTTCACTACTGCAAATGGAAGAGTTCTGCCATTTGAAGTTCAGGACCTGGGAGCACAACTGCAACGCAGTGCAGAAATCCAGGAAAAAGAGAAGAAAACCCCCCTCCAGTACTACTGTACTAGATCAAATATGTAGCTAAAATAAAGGTGGTAGATTCTGACAGGATGCTTTCAGACACAGCAGTACCAGGCAGGCTCCTAGACAAATGCCAGGATGAATGAGTTTTGGTGTTTGCCTTTGGAAGACACAGCAGAGGCCACAGGGGTTGTGTCTTGCCAGAAAACACAGATTTCCCCATTTGCAGGTAAACAAGTAATTTAATGCTGAGGTAACACATGGGTAGAGTTCCCTGAGTAAAAATACTCCCAAAATACTGTGTTAAGTGCTGTGGTCAGGCTATGAATGTTTCCAGTCAGTTTAAAGTAGGAAAGAAGCTTAAATGATTTAGAACATTTGCTGACACACAAATTACCTTCTTTTGGTCACAACATATTGAAGCTCGAAGGGGGTGGGGGGAAAGAACTTTGTTAGTGAACTGCTGTATAAACCCACTCATTTAGTATCATTTATTGCTTCTTGCTGAAGACTCAGAATAATACTTAATGTTTCACAGCTTTGCATATAAAATAACGGCTCTGCAGAAGGCAAGAATTAACAACAACATGGCAGCTTAATGAAACAAAATCTAAAGCCATATTTCTCAGCGCATAAAATCAAATGAAAACGAGAACCTTTTTTCCCCTCTTTCAATAGAAAATTCTTGCCCACTAGATGGAGCCTTTAATCTTTGTCAGGTTTTCTAGTGGGCAAGGATCGCAGTGTGAAATGCTGAAATGAAAAAAATGCAAAAACTATGAACCAGTACTGCTGATTCATGTGGCTCAAATGGAGCAATTCCAAGCACTTGATTTCACAACCAGCGAACATTTAAACTAACATAATTAAAAATGCATGTTTTCCATTCAATAGATGAACAGTAATTAATGTGAAAACCTAGGTTTGAGCTGGTAAAAGAAATAAGAAGATATGCAAACCTACTGCTGCTAGGCAAACTTTCTGCTGTGTCATGCATTCTGATGGAAGTTTACAAAATTGAAGAAGCTGTAAATTTTATCAGTTCACACCTAATCACCTGATCCCTTTTTTTTTTAATGAATTTCAGTCTTATTTGTTAAGTCTTAGCAAGAACTTATGTCTTGGGGGAAAAAAGCCCCAACCTATTACAACACCCATATTCGCTATTGAGATTACTTTTCAAAACACACATTCAAAAGGAAGCCACCATTTTATTTTCTACTATTTAGTATTTATAGCTTTGCTATAATTTGGTACCAAATCAAATTTTAATAAAGGATTCCACACTGATTAAAACAAAAAAAAAATCCAAATCTCAAAACCCCTGGAAATTCTGTAATTTTCTATTTAAAATAAATCTTATTTTGGATCATTAAAAGCTTTCTGTTTGACCAGTCGCAGTCTCTTGTTTTTTGTGAGAACTTGAAAGGGTTGATTTGGATAAGCCCATAAGTGATGAACTGAAATACCCCCCAGCATTAGAAGTTTTATTTGGTGCTTTGGTTCCAATAAAACTGTGTTTACTGATAATGCATTGTTGATGAGAAAAATACCCAGGCTCCTCCATTGTAGCAATACTATTTTTTCATTACTCTCCATCTATCAAGTCAGCAAGGATTTCAATACTAAAATCAAATACTGTTCCTGCCTTTTTTTGGAGGAGGAGAAAAAAACCCCACCAATATCCCCCTCTCTTCCCCAAAACTCCCCAACCAACGAAATCTGTCACAAGACAGTTTCTTATGGTGTGCCTTATGTTCTTATCAGTAACAAATATTTGTCTAATGGATTGCAGCACACCACTTACTCAGACCTAAACATGGGCATGGAGAGGACTGACTTTGATGGGGTAGTGGAGGAACGTTTCTCTAGCAGTTTTTGTTGTGTTTAGATGAGGTGTTTCTATCTGCCAGGGTTTGAGAATGTTGGACATTATTTAAGAGAAGAAGACTGAGGGCATGTAGGTGAGCTTCCCAAAGGAGCATAATCACAAAGATCACTACTTCTTAGACATCTGTTTTTGCTGATCAAATTACATGGCAGAAGAGATCTCAGTAACCATGACTGGCAATTTCTACTATTTTGTTGCTCTTACTCTGATAATTAAAAAAAAACAAAAAACAAACAAATCCTAGGATGACATATGAAAAATGTTAATCTCGGAGGTAAAATTTTGGAAATTCATGAATCAATCTTATGTATGCATGAACAACATGAATCTTACGAACTCAAGAATAACATTTGGAAATGTTAACAGAATGCACCCTATAGGTAATTAAGTTACATAAATAATTAAAAAAAAAACAAACCTAAAAATATGTTTTAAAATCTCATCCTATTTATACTTCTACCACAGTAGGGAGTTATTTTTGAGTGACTGGTACACAAGACCTGTTTGCAATCCTTGTGCTGCTTGCTTTCAGCCTGGAAACAGAGAAATAGTGTTGCCTACTTATAACTAGATTGGAGGTCATCATGTCAAGTGCTGCCAAAACTTTCTCATCATCAGGTAATTCCTCTTAGTGATTGCAGTCATGATCTAGTACACTTATAATTTCCATGTTCCATTTTACTATTTAGGACACGTAAAAGTTCAGTCCAGAAAAAAGAGCTTATCTATCTAAAAAAGTATAATCAATCAAGGTTTCATGTACATCTTAGAAGCTTCACTTAAGCAATGCTTGAGGGAAGCATGTGCAGAGAAAAACTTCATCCTAAACTTGTATATGTCAAAACCAAATCGTGTCAGGGTCTCACTGCTGTTACTACAAATGACTAAGGACAAAATGCTATCATGTTAAGCATGTCCCACATAGACACTGTGATACTTATGCTATGCTTCCTTTTCACAACTGTGTCTCAATTACTTCCTGAAATATGTAAAGTCACACCTTTCTGGTTTCCATGAAAACAGCAACAAGGAAAGGAATACAACCAGATTGCCACTTCTGGCATGGGTGTGGAGAATATTAAAATAATTAATTGTTAATGAAAAGCTGTACTATAGTGAATGTAATTCTCTTCCCCCTAGGCAAATGCTGCATCAAAATGATAGAAAATTAAGATCAATAAGCTGAAACACAAGCTAAAGTGAAATATTGAATCACCATTTGGTATCCTATTACAGTTTATCTGGAGAGGATTTCCCTGAAGTTCTGTGTTAGGAGCAAAAATCTGCATTTAAGTGGAGATGCATTAGTAATGCATGAGCTAGTACTTTGCAGGTCACCCTGTGTCTGCAGAGCAGCAGCATTAATTTTGCTATTTAAAAATAAAAATCCCAAGTAGTTTGTAGGCTGATTTTCCTTTCATTCTTCCTAGGTTTACACTTGTGGTTAGGCAGACTTCACTGGAGTTAATCTTGATTTACGCTGACGGATACAAAGGAAAAATTGGGTGCTTGATCTCTGTGCAGAGGGAACTGCAAAACTGGAAGTTGCAAATAACAGTAATTTACAATAAAGTATGAACTATTTTCAATACTGATACAACAGAAGTACCATAAAGACTTGCTGAGTCTGCTGGGAGGGGCTGACTAGCCTGGTAGTCAGATTCCCTCAGGGCCAAGGGGACTTTTGAATAAGCAGAAATTGCACTGGGCATGTTTTATAACTATTGTAACTTTAGGTACCTGGTTTTGTGGCACAGAACAATGGTTTTATAATCTCAATGCACTCATACAAGCAGACTTATGAAAGCATTGAAAGGATATGGGAGGAAGCGGGGCCAGCAGGCAGGGCCAGGTGGCTTTTCCACTGGTTGAGGTGCTAGCAAAGACTCTTGGCCAGGGCTGTGCAGCACAGACTGCCTGGCCTCACACTGGGGGGAATTTAGCCGCTTACCGTAAAAGCTTAAAGGCTGTCAAAGCTTCACAATTTCATTTAAAAAGAGAAAAAAATATATTAACAGAACCATGTGTCCTATCCTGGATAGAATCACTGATGTTGAGAGAGCCTTCAGAAATGCAAATGAATATCAGAAGTTTTCAAATTTATTTCCAGCACACATTTTTTCCCACATATTTTTTCCAGCTTTGTAATAATGGTGGTACTGCAAGAGTAGCTCGAAGTCTTCCTGTCACATCACCTGCTTGGTGGCAATTTAAAATGATAGGCTGATAAAAATGATGCCAAGACTGCTTTCGACACGAAGGTCTCTGCTGCTACTACTGCTTCACCAAGACCAACAAGAATCATTAACTGTACGGAGTCTCTACAGGTATTAACAGCATTTTAGCACTACCAACAAGATGTGCTTCTGCGTTTGTTCAAAATCACTTTAGCGTCGTAATTAAAGGGGCCTGGAAAGTTAGACAAGGAAACTCTACATACTGTTTTTAGTAGTGTCTTTCTGGTCTACATGTGATAAAGTTCTAACAGGACTGATCTAGCAAAAACATAAATATAAAGTAAGTCAGGGAAATAGCTGTCTGGAAGATTGTTTCACCAAGCTAAAGGCAAAGCCAGGCTACAAAGTAATTTTAAGAATTGAGTTTAGCCAGTAAGAAGTAGGGTGTTTACTTAATTTTTGATGCTTTCCACTAAGTTTGTGTAATGTTTCTCAAACTACTTACAGCTCTAAGGTGTTGTACAAGTGACAGGTACTATTAATAATATTGTTAGAGCACTGAAGAAACAGCTGCAGAAATAAAATGTAGCTTCAGTTTGACAGTCACTGCTGTAAAGATTTTGCATATAAGCTAGACAAAATAACTTGTTGCTATTTTGGTCTGTCTCTACTTCACAGTTGTGAGATAAAGAACTCTATTCTCATGAGAAAAAGGGCAAGAGTAATACTGAGATGCATCAGCTAATGAATTGTCTCACTGCTAACTTGTCCATAAGACACCTCATAGCACACATCATCCTATTACACTGTCAGATATCTTTAGAGGCATTAGTTAGTCACACAAAGCTGAGGATGGCAATCTGTGCAACACCGAAATCTGAGATTAGCTAAAAACAATGGTGTCCTGTCACAGCATTTAGGTCTGAAGCTCTGGTTTGACATGACAGCAAAGAACCTAAAAATATTTGCTATTTTGAAAGCTGCTACACTGTCAAGTTGATATGATGCATGTAGCAGTGAAATCCACTGAATTTGTTAGAGAAAAGTATCCAAATGATCCTAGCAATTGACCATAGACAGTGTTGCAAAAAGGACTGAAATTCCCCTTACATTCCTCATGACTGGGCTGTTGGAGAAAGGGAAGAGAGATGGGAAGAGGAAGGAGGGGGAATTTTTTTCCTCACCCAAATCTCAGGGCTAGGTGACTACATCCATATACTTAGGCTTCAAATAACACAGCACCAGAAAATGTTTCAACCAGATCCAGGACTGACCAAGATCAACAATTACCTCTAGCTACAGTAATTTTCCAGGACTAAATAAAAATTTTTAGAAAAACCTCTCTCACAAACCCCTATGTATCTTCAAAAGGTTTTAAAGTGTGATATTAGTTAACCAGAACACAATGTTAATTATCCTTCTCTTCTATTCTTTGGATTCCTGATAAATCCTGCCACATTTAGATTATTATATTTAAGAGAGGAACCAGTAAAAGAGGATTTTAAAACACATTCGTAATACAAGTTTTTCAGCTTCTGTATGCGTACCATTGTTCCCATCATTTGCAAAAATGTGCAGACACAGTGATTACTTCTGTATCAATCAAACTGGGCCTGTACGTGAAATATTGGTATATGGATAGTTGCTCAGTAAATACCTACACATGTTGGGTGAAATGGGGATCTCATTCAATTTCTCCATGGATGAGAACAGCAGCAATGCGATAAATATTCCACAACAGTCTTGGCCAACTGCTTATATCGCCTACGACTGTGTAGGAAGAGTCCCTAACAGCAAGTCTCCCAAGAACTTAGCACTTCTCAGCTTTCTGTGATGGGGATATGATTTTCCTAAGGGAGTTGATCTAAAGCCAGTTCCTAGCCAGCCCTGAAAAACAAATTTAAGCAGACTGTCTTCTTATTGCTATTGCCAGCACTAGCTCAGTACCATATCCAGAGTCCTGTTCTGCTGCACACATTGCTCCATCACTGGGCTTCAGTGCCAAAATGAAATGAAATATGATTTGACAAAGTTCTGTAAAATCTCAGTCCTTTACTCCAACATGTGAAGTTACAATGGCAAAGATCAAAGTAGACCTTCTGAACTCTGGGAGGGTGTATTGGATTTGCATGGCCAGGTTTTGGTAGGGGAGGCTACAGGGGTGACTTCTTTGTGAGAAGCTGCTGGAAACTTCTTCCATGTCTGACATTGCCAACACCAGCCAGCTCCAGAACAGATCCACTGCTGGCCAAGGCTGAGCTAACCAGAAATTAGAGCTACACCCCTGTAACAACCGATTTAAGACAGGTAAAAAAAAGCTGTTGTACAGATATAATTGCAGTCAGAAAGGAATGAGAGGGTGTGAGAGGAACAACTTCAAAGACACCAAGGTCAATGAAGAAGGAGAGGGAGGAGGTACTGCAGGTGCCATAGCTGAGATTCCCCTGCAGGCTGTGGTGCAGGCCATAGTAAGGCAGCTGTGCCCCTGCAGGGATCTCTGTATATCCTGGAGGTCCATGGAAATACAGAGATCCATCTGCAGCCTGTGGATGAGTCCCATCCTGGAGCCAGTAGACAATCAAAACAGGCTGTGAACCTGGGGTAAGCTCAGGCTGGAACAGGCTCCTGGCAGGGATCTGTGGCCCTATGGAAAGGGGGGCACATGCTGGAGCAGGTTTCCTGGTAGGACTCGTGACTCTGTGGGAGACCACAGAGTGGACTCCTTCGAGAAGTGCACCCTGCGGACAGGGACCCACGCTAGAGCAGTTTGTGAAGAACTGTAGCCTGTGGGATGGACTCTCAGGGAAGTTCATAGGGGATTGTCTCTGTGGGAAGGACCCCATGCTGGAGCAGGAGAAGGACTCCTCTGCCTCAGCAGTGGCAGAAACAACTTGTGATAAACCAACCGTAACCAGCATTCCCTGTCTCCCTGCGCTGCTGGGGGGGATGAGGTAGAGCTCGAAGAGGAGGGAGGGGAGTGGAGGAACATAGTTTTTGAGATTTATTTCCCAGGATCCTGCTCTGAATTTTTTAGTAATAAACTAAATTAATATTCCCAAGTCCAGTCTGTTTTGCCCATGATGGTAATCAGTGAGTGTTATCTCCTGGTCCTTATCTCATCTGATGAACCTTTCACTACATTTTCTCTCCCCTGTCCAGTTTTGGATTGGAGTAATAGGCTTTAGTGTGCACCTGACATCTATTCAGGGTCAACCTACCACAGAGGGGTCCAACACATTGCATATTTAAACCCTTCCCCTGCCATGTCCAGCCCCCACCAGAACTGACCTAGTTCACAGCTGCTCCATTCAGACTCCTGGGTGGCCCCACACTCTCTTGACCACAAAGAGTGACTTGCTCTAAGACCCCAATCAAGCTGCCAGACCAGAGAAACTATTGAACTGTGCCAGAATGGTAGATCTGGTGCTCAAAGAGCTCCTCTGACCACAAGGAAGCAAACAGCTGCTTCACCTCTGAGCAATGGTCAAGGTGCAAAAAAAAAATATATGCCCTGCCACACTGAATCCCAGGACAGCTGTTTGCATTATGGCTTGCTCAGGGCAAGGGCATCGCCAGGCTTGAAAGCAAGCTGCAGCCCCTCTGAGCTGCTAGCACAAATAACAAACTTCAATCAAATTAAATCCCTGACAAACAATTTTATTATGCAAGCTTTAACAGCGAATGGCACCATTTCATAACAGAGTTTTATGTAAATATGGTATTAAATTTACACAAAAAAAATGAAGAGAACAAACTGGAATATTCATCCTTATGTACAAAAGGCACCATTAATAAAGCAGCTGTGCTTTTGTCTAAAACATTTCTCTGGAAGGGGTTAATTATTATTTAAAAAACCCACACTGATCTTCCTGACAGCTCACAAGGTACATGCTCATCTACTTGCTCTTGCAGACAGCTGATCTATTCTAGGCACACATAACTAACTAATCAAGACTATTATACTTCTGATAGAAAAGTAATTCCATTTATCTTTACCTCTCCTAGCAGCCCTGCTTCCTTTCAGTGTTGGGGTAGGATGCTGCATGAAGTTTCTAAAATGTGGTTATTTTCACCTCTACTATTGCTGTGCATTGCTTAGAATTTTAGATTTCTCTGCTTTCTGGAGAAAAACCAATTAGACACAGACAGCATGACTCTGAGGATGAAGTGAAAGCAATTATTTATTTTACAAAATGTCCCCCTAGATCTGCATGTGAACAGCTAAGCTTTTTGATTTATAATTTTATTACTTTGTGTTTCTGTTAAGAAATAGTTTGTATTATTACTAACAACCCATGTACCTCTAATGTCTATACAATTTCAATTACAAAGCCCTTATTGCTGCTTATTAATTCTATTCCATTTATCTTCAAACTTGCATCTTAAGCTTACAACATTTGTTGTAACAACAAGCATGGAACTGTGGCTCTCCCAAACCTGCTCACTGGAGTCCAGCACCGTGTTGCAACCCTTGAGACAGAACATGAGACTCAACAGGAGACTGCAAGCTATGCTGTTTGTAGTTCAGAGGCACTCAGTTGGATTAGATGGCTCTCCATGTCCTCCAAAAAATAAAGGATTGCTTTTGAAACAGTGCTGCCCATTGCATCTTTCAATCTCCCTTCTTTCCAAGCTTTAAAGTCAGCTTTTCAGGAAAAACAAATCCAACACAAATGCCGCTTATGACACAGCACAGCCTATTTTAGCTAGTATTACCCAGTTTCACTTCACCCAGCATTAGAGCCCTTTTCTTCAGGAAGGCCATGGGAGGGGTATCTGCTACATATGAATCAGTAAGTCATTGCATATGGCTCATTTAATGTTCCTAGCTGTTTGCTTTTACAGTGTTTTTCTGGGGGATGCAAAGTTAAGATTGCATCCTGATGCAATTGATGCTGCTGAATACAAACAGCTCCTATATAATGTTTGTCCCAAAATGAAAAAAGGAGATTTGTCATTAGAGGCAAGTCCTAAGTCTCATTGACTGTCAAAAACTTCATTCAAGTGGAAAACTCGCTACTGAGAATCTGTTAGCTGTCTGTGCACTCTCGAAAAAATCTGATTGATCTCCAGTAATGATTTCCAATATGAGCACTGCTCTTCATATTAGTGTGCTTCCTCCTCACCTGAAAAGCCTTTTTAGCCCTGCCCCCCACACTCCCCTCTGCAAACTGGCTCAGCTACTCATCCCTTACATTCAGAAACATGCCATGCACTTCCAGGCCACCTGCAAGCTGTCAGTGGCTCAGGGGGTCTTTTCTTTGGCTGCTTCTTCTCTAGGGAGAAGTGCCTCAGCAGGGCTGTAGCCAGCTTTCTGCCTGGGCTGAGAGGAAGGAAAGGCTTCTGCATTAATCACACAGCGCCATGTCAGGCACTGCCCAGGCCAGGCGGCGTAAGCCCTTGGACCTAAAATGCCGAGGCCAAATGCGCTGCTAAATTAATGCAGTGCTACATGGTGCAGTCAAAGACATTAAAGTTTTAAGAGTGCAATTGATTATATGTAGCTCAACTTTCAAACACACTGGTCAAGATAGATTGCAACAGTCATGCCATGGCACAGTGATGCATGTCAGCAGGCTCTCAGTTTTACTGTACAGAGGACTTGACATTGGCTTTTAACTTACCCATAAACTACCCTAACACATTGCAAGAAGTGGGAAAGAAAAGGAACTACAAATCCAACAGTCACATGTAAAATAAAAGACTACACCAACTACACTACAGCTTGTCTGCTGCCAACAGCACTTGGTGTTAAAAGAACATGATGGCTGCAATTGCCAAAAAAGGAAGTATGTCCTCAAACAGCCTATTTTTTTAGGCTTATGGAGCTTTCATAAGGTGAATCTGTCTTTACCCTAGAATGTTCCTTATCTTAACTGAAATTACTGTTATCTTCAAACATTTGTAATTCCTCAGTAATTATCAGTGTCTGGGGAGTACTGTAGGAGAAACATTCCTATCAACAGCTAGAAAAGCTACCTTTCTGAATTACATTTTGAACTCAAAATCGAAGTGGTGAGACACTGGAAAAGGTTGTCTAGAGAAGTTGTGGATGCCCCATCCCTGGAAATATTTAAGGACAGGTTGGATGGGGTTTTGAGCAACCTGGTCTAGTGGGAGGTGTCCCTGTCCACAGCAGTGGGGTTGAAATTAGATGAACTTTAATGTCTCTTCCAAACCAAACTGTTCTATAATTCTATGAAATATGATTGCATCTTATTTGACATTGCTTTTCCCATCCTGGCCATTTATTGTACTCAGTATTTTCCACACCTTTTTTTTTTTTTTTTTTTTTTTAGTTTTTTGTTTGTTTTGTTCTGTAGTCATTTCACAAAAATTATGATACTTAGCAGGATTTCACTGACATAAACTATTTCACTGATTATTTAAAATCACTAGATGTGAAATACTTTTTTATTTTGCAGATGTGGAAAATTGTGCTGAAAGCAAAATTATCTCAGAGGAAAAACAAACTTTAAATTACTATTACAAACTTCTGTTAGTTCTAGAAACAATGCTAGCAGTTTCAATTCCTTGTAAACTGACATCTTCCTTAAAAGTATTGAAAAAGATAGAAAAATAGCACTTCTTTCTGTACTATTCTAAACATCCTACAACACCCAAAACCCACTCCATCTCTGATGTCTATGGGATTACAAAGTATACAGGAAAACCTAAGAACATAGTGACATATCTGAAGATTAATCCTCAGATATTTCAACCAGAGTAATCACTTTATAAATTTCAAAAAGTCTCAAAGTGAGACCTACAGCTCTATTCTACCTCTTGGAAGGTGTGAATATAGGCCCATATTCTTCTTAATATCACAATTTCAGAAGGATATTGTTATGCATCACTACAAGACATCCAGGGACAAGGAAGAAGTTGGTGTAACCCTAAGATAACCCTCAGAACCTAGAGATGTCTCATGCAAGCTTTGAACACAACATGAAGCTTGGTGATCTTTGAACAGATACTTCTACTTCAAACTTAAGGCCACCTATCAAAAGCTGTGTTTGCTCCAGAACAGGCAGCACTGCTTTTCTAGAAACAGGCAGGCTTGTTTCACGACCATCAAAATAATATCACATGTGTGCCCACTACAAGGCAGCCTTCATGAGACCAAGGGAAGCACTTCACTGTGAAGCCCAAAATCAGAAAGAAAGTCTGATAAGAGCTTAGAGCTTACTGGAGGGTGGGTTTAGAAAACACCAAGTTAAACACCAACATTTCCAGGAAGAACTGGAGAACCTTGCAAGTTCTGTACAGTACAGATCTTGATGAGCCTTGCAGCACTGAAGTCAGGACACAGCAAGAGGTTTGTCGTGTCAAGTGCAAGAGTGGAACCTGGATGATACAGATTTTGAATGGCTCATTTATAGGTACTTAAGCATAAAAGAGACCAATAAAGTATCATGTTTAAAAGCTGTGAGCAAAAATGCAGTTATACAACTTCTAGTATCATTGGCAGCCAGGGAGATAAATCTCTGCTGCTCTGAAAGGGTGTCCATAAATAGCCGCAGCATTCTCCAGTAAAGCACAGGGCCTCTAAGGATGGCCAAAATACTGCAGGAAGCTCTTACTCAATTATATCTGAAGTAACTCAGCCATGAAGGATGCCTTACACAAGTCTCACACAAAAACTGTACTGGAAATGAACTGAGAAGTTTGAAAATAATGTTTCAGAATAGAGAAATCCCTCAAATCTGTCATTTTGGGAGAGGGAAGGAAAACTACCAAGGATTTAACAGTAGAAAAAAAACATGCCTTGGAAAGTTTGCCTTGCTGTAGCTGTCTAAACTCACTAAGTGCAGCTTGCTCCTAACCTCTGCTGCTCACAGGTAGACACTCTTGTTAAGAAGTTTTCTCCCTCTCTTGAATCATGGACTTCAGAAGTCAGAGGTTGATGAATGCAACATTGTAATTTGTAGAACACAGAATGGACAATATCACTGACGCAGTGTAATGAGCCATTTCCCCCCTCCCTACTGTGATTAATGGTGTGGACAGGAGGTCTGCTGGCGGAGCTCACACACGTTTCTGGCCCTGGAGGCATGGCCTATATAGAGCGCCGTGCTTGCATGAGAGATTGGCAGGCAGAGGCAGCTCTGGGAGCCTTTGTTATTGTCCAGTTTACTCTTTCCTGAGCTCCTTCAGCTTTCACAATCTGTATAGCCTCTGGGAAGGCAGCTTTAGAATTGGCTTACTTGATGGAAAAAGCTGTTCTTCTTGATGCATATGATGCAAAGTAATGTGACAATGATTGACAGATAGGGGAGAAGAGGAAATTGAGTTAAGTTTGGTATTGTGCGAAGGAGCAGAAGGGAGGAGAAAAAAAAATAATTCCTCATTACTACAGGACATGTACAGTGGGGGAGATAACAGTTGCTGGGTTTTACAGTAATAATCATTATTAAAGTCAGTTAAGTTGATAAAAGTTTATGACGATACAAATAGCACCCCAGTGATTTCTGGATGTTTTTCTTCAAAACTCCATCTTCCCCCAAACAGAAAATATTTAGTGAGTGTAGGAGGCTGGCAGAATACTCCCCCTTGACATATGTGAACAGGCCATGTAATGTGAATATAAACCCCAGGGCCTAGTCCTATCTGCACTTCTACTGATACACTGTGTTCCTCATACATACATTTAAGGTGAGTCAGAGAGCTGCCAGCTTCTCATTTCCTTCTCCTGTACACTGTGGAGTCAGTTGTAATTTTTAGTGAATGATGCAATTACATTGCAATGTACCTAGCAAAAGTGCACTGATGCTTTAGTGCTTTTTGAGCTCGGGTCTGAAAACAGAAGAAAAGGCTGTAATTGATTCCACCAGCAGTTTTTTTGGGTTTTTTTTTGGTTTTTTTTTAATTGAAACAAAAGTTAGAACCCAGAGAAACTTCCTTCCACTAGAAAAATGAACTCAAAATATGGAGTCTCTCACATTTTTGCATTAGGAGATGGTACATGCCTAAGAGATGTCCCACCTTAGTTTATATCTTAGCTTATCTTCAGCAGACTGTTAGGTTCTTGACCACTGGCATGGAAAACTGAAATCTTGGGGGAAAATAAAGAGGGAGGGGCAGATATTATAACAACTTGAAGACACTTGTGGCAAAACTCAAGATAACAATATATATCAAAGAGGAAAGGGCTTACTTGAACTTACTTGAATCCCAACTGGCATCTTATTCTGAGTAAAAAAAACCTTTTCCAGAGCTCCTGAAGGCATGCTAGAAATCACTACTCATTGCTGCTATTTGGAAAGTTTTACAAGTGTGTCATAAGAATATGCCATGCTTGCATTCAGCCTAAGGGAACTCCCATCATTAGTAAATAGGGTATGCTGTAGTTTTCCTCCTGCTGCATATATGCAAGCAGCTCAATACAACAAAGTCGTAGGAGATAAGGTTAGGAAATTACATGCACAGTAGTTGTCTGTCTGTCAATACAGAAGTCTCTTCTTCCAGAACAAAAACAAATGGTTTGGGTGTTTTTTTGTTTAAATCACAATCTTCTACAGTTACTAATATCAGACCACATGCCACAGGACACTCAATTTGATGTAGCATTAATATCAGTATTTTAACAAGTTCTGTGGGCGATCATAATGCTCTAAACCAGCAAAACACCTCCCCCAAACCTTTTAATTGCTAAGGGGACTAATTTCAAACTAATTTAATCTATCCCTCTGAAAATCCTGGAACTCAAACCTCTGTAATCCAGGGTCATCTCTGCAAAAGATCTGCAAGTCAAGATGGGTCATGACAGGTCAAACACTGAATATATTTCCTGCTTTGAAAACACCTGGTAGGTCTCGCTATCATTCCTTAGGGATATGAGATTCAAATAGTACAAATCTTCAGGCCAGTTGAGTACATTCACTACCGTGTTCAGGGACAACTGCCACTGTAAGACACATGCACACATCTTTAGGGTAAATTCATATCTAATTTGGACTTTATCTACTCAGTCTACTTCGTGGTTCATTTCTGCAGGCTACAATTCAGAGAGGAACTAAATCATGTATTTAACCTAAGCCCATGGCACACTGTTATCATAGAAACCTCAGTACTCAGCCTGTGCTGTACTGAATCAGTCCAAAGAACTCCCTTTAAAACTTCTGATCATATAACATGAGGGAAAAAAGACAGAGAAATTTGCAACCTCTTACAAGAACAAATGAACCCTGCAGTGTCTTTAATTCTTTATATAAAAAGCATTACATTTTGGCATGCACAGAGAACTCCAAAACCAAAACACCTTTGCTAAGAAATATCTAGTGTTCAAGAACTACTCAGTCTTGACACTATATGAGCTCCTTCATTTTTGTTGCAACTTTGCTATGAAGGAAGTTTTTTAACTTGTCACATTAAACCAAAATTGGGTTGATCTGACCCTAGTGACAATGAGCTGCTTCTAGGAACACATGAAAGTCCCTTGCTACTTTTCAAGAAACAGCAAAAGCAAGAGTTATCTTTTCCCCAATTTCTCAAATACCCCTTTTCTACCCATCCAGTGCTAAAATGAGAGGTGTATGTTTAGAAATTCATCCTCTGAAGTGTTCAAGACATTCTGATGGCTGAAATTTATCAACATAAATTACTGTACTTCACAGCAACGCTCCTGTCATAAGAAAACACCACGTGCCCTAAATTGTCTGCTGCCCTCTCCAATAATCAGCCTACTTTTTAAGATCTAGAGATTTGCTGATAAAGGACACCTTAGTGCATACAGCGACAAAAAGAAATTGAGTTTCATACACATCACTGGAAATGTCCACACACTGCTCTATTAATCTTTAGATTGGGGTCATTTTTCTCTTGAGATGTGGTAATAGATTACTTCAAGAGAAAATGGGGAAGAGCACCCAGACAGGGGCCTACTGAATACTAAGCAAGTTTGCCTCCTTCCATCTTGGTCTAATCCTAAAATATATCTAATGGCCAGAGCTGCTGTTTACTCTGTAACAACCAACACTGATGCAGAAGGAGCACATAGTGTTGTCAGCCTGCCCCTTCATCTCCTCAAGCAGCCTCTGCTGTAAGACCCGGCACTGCTCCACTTCTCTCCCTGATCACAACATGTTTTGCTGGTTCCAGCATTATCACTCACCTGTCCACAAGCTCCTGAAATCTCATACCCAACCTGCTTCGCAGGTCTTTTTTTAATTTTCCCTGGGAATCAAAACCTACTATCTTCTGGAAAAGCACTCTGACACCCTGTCTTTTCTCCTGTGGAGATTCAGTCTCTAAGTTACAGCATATAGAAAAGGCTTTCTCTACCTCATTCCTCAATCCCTCTGGCTGAATCTCTGCGTGGTACCCCATTAATATCTGCGTGGTACCCCTTTAATACCAATACCCTGGTATTAAACCCCATATTTAATATTCTTTGGTTTCAGGACATTTAAAACTTCATGAGGAAAAACATATATGAAAGTGCCTGGGAGCAAATTATCCAAGGAAGTAGCCTCATGTTCTTCAGCACCTTTGCCAGTCTTGATTTTTATAGTATTCTTCCCATGTGTGAAAATTGTGATTACCAGCAGCACAGGAAATGCCCACCACTGTGTTTAGAAGCACACTTCTTCATCCACAAAACAGAAATCAGAGGAGTGTCCTTTGTGCAAATCACAGAACAGTGTGAGTTGGAAGGGCACCAGATGGATCAATCAAGTCCAACTCTTAACTGAATGGTCCATATGGGGATTGAGCCTACGACCTTGGCATTAATTGCATCATGTTTGCACCAAATGACCAAGAGCAAGAGCGTTGTGCCTTTGCTCCTGAGGGTACAGTCCCATATCCTTGGAGGATTCCTGCTGGATTCCTTCTCTCACTGTTTCATTCTGCAGCCAAGGAGATGGTCCACCAGGATGGGAGAAAAGCACATTAGGCTTCACCACTCCTACTCAGCAGAACTGCCTGTGGGGCTGTGGCTTAAGTCATAAACTAAAGCCGTGCCAAGCTGCTGTGTGGAATGCTGGCATCCAACCTGCCTCCTGAAATGGCTCAGGAACCCCTGCACAGGGAAGGACAATTCAGCGGTTTGGTGACACCACTGCTTGGCATCTCTGCAGTTCCCCTGGTATGTCTGCACCTCCAAGGAGCCTCAAAATGAAGCTCTTCTGATGTACTTCTGTCTGCTCTTGGTAACCTCAAAATGCTTCCTCTGTAACACAGAATGCACCGGCCATGAGGAGGTTGAAGGGCTCTGTTTGGATTTTCATTGCAGCTTCCTCCTTCTAAGAAATCAATGTAAGATTGTCTGTTACTGCCCACACAAGTTTCCCAGGACACATACAGCTTTTAAATGATGACTTAATGTCTTGAAAGTTTTAGGCTCTACATTAACAATTAGGAAAATCTATGAAAAGGGTGGGCACACTTTGAGTTTTTTGGGACAATGCAAACTTGACTTAATTGAGAGAGAAAAAAGGGATTTCTGTGAGGAGCAAGTTAAAGTATTACCAGGTAGGCCCATATTTAATGGGACTGTAAAACACCAACCACTTCTAATATATTGTCTAATGGTCCTCCTCTATTTCAGTCTTGAACCCCTAAATGTCACTTGTCCTGTGGGAGACTGTTACAGACCTCACTGGTTAATGACATTGCTTCACACAGCCAGCAAGCCCCCAACATCACGAGACAGAGCTTTAGAACAGGAGACGCTCTCATTGTACTTTATCACAGACAATGCAAACTTCTGCCTCTCCACACTTGGGGAACATCACCCCAATTCACCCAAGTCAGTGAGAATGACTTCCTCACTCTTGTTCTTCTTGCTGCTTAGATGCTACACACCTTATTTTGTATAACCTTCTCTCTTCTTTTCATGGCTTGTGTCAATCTCATAAGTTCATGGAGGGAAAATAACTTTGTTTCTTGGGAGAAGCTGCACAAATGAATAATATGAAAAATGAAAATAATATGCAAATGTGAAAAACAAAGTCCATACTGTAAGCACCTTGCAAAAATAGACACTGAGAAAGAACCAGCACATATTGGTCCTACCTGGATGCTGAACCATAGGCAAAGCAGTTTTTGGCTGGCAGCAGGGGTGTTGAGTGTCTGCACACAACCCTTTGAGCATCAACTTTGAAAGTTTTTTTACACTAAGTAGGTCATAATTTTGGTTCCCAAGTCACTGTGCAGAGAGAAATAAAAAAACACTGGGGCATCCAGTGACATTATGGGGGATAGGATGAAGGCAAAATGACAGCGCTTATTTCTTCATTAAAGCAAAGCATCTGCCACTTTGTTAATATTCCAGTATGCCCTGCTCCCAGAGAACTGTGAAGGCAGCAATGATTAAAGGCAGCTCCAACTGGGGAAAATTCACGTTACACTGACCTCAAAAGTGTAATTCAAAATTTATGCTGCTGAATGGCCTAGACTGTAATCCAAGGAACCATCTGTGTAGACCTAGGTACAGTACATACACAGTCTCAGGAGAGGCACCCTAGACTTATTGTCAGCGTGACAGGGAACAAAAGATGACGGGCCACTGTCAGCCCCTCCTGCCTACAAAAATAATTTCAAGTGAAGCTTATGACCCAGGAGGTAAAAAGTTACTGAACCTGGTCCTCAGAGAGGCCACTGCCCTGACCCATCAGCTGTAATTGCTCAAAGAAGCCACCACAGGCTGCTCTGGGCGATTTTGCTGTAAATAGGCAGCTGTGAACACAGGAGACTACAGTGGCTTCCTGCCAAAAATCTGCATTTTAATAACTTTGTAATTGCATATTTTTGCAATCTGTTGACTGACTTATTTTAAGAACATCCAAAGAGTAAAACAGTATCACCACCAGATTTTCTGGTACTTTAAATTTCACAATGAAGTTTGCATCAACTCAGTAATTACTGTGAATAATTCATAATAAAGGTTATAATGATGTGACACATTCTAGTGAATCCCTGAAATTTAGGATGTTGAAGTGATAAAAACAAAAAAAGATTAAATTCAATAGTAAATATTAGAAGAAAAATAATTAAATTCCATAATTAAAAAAACAGATTGCAAATCCAGCCTGGGTGATGGTGTTGCTATCAAGCTCATGTAATTTCCTTAGAAGTGATTTGCTTTAAAGATGAAGAATAATTTTAGCAAAAATGGCTGTGATCCTGCAAATGCCAGCATCCACAGGGAAAATCATGCACGTGAATAGTCTACTGCACAATGGGCTCACTTGTGTGAAACTCTTTGCAAGACTAGGGCTCCAATCACAGTTTGCACAACAAAACACTTGAAAAACTTACCCATCTTAATTAAAATAATATGTAATTAAGTCCACTTTTACTTGATTGTGCTTTCAGATTTCTATGAACAATATATTACAAATGGGATATGGAAGAGTTTTCAAATTATCCAAGTCCTTTTGCTTAAAGAAACAGAGTCAAACATGTTTTGGGTCACCTTAGCTCACTGTACCCTTTCCATCCAATATTCTGAAACTGTGATTCCTACAGCAGACTTCCAGGGAAGGCCACAAGACAGCTAGATGCAGTATTTCTTTCATGTGCTTACAAGGTTTGAGAAATCTTGAAAATCTAGTTTCACTTGAAATTGAACTTTTTACATCTTTCCTCTATACAGATACATTGACTAATCATTCCAAGTCAACCAACTACTTGAACTCTACTACTTAAGTGGAATAATAACGGAAGTTCAGTTTTGTGTTTGTAATGCCTTTCTTAAGTCAGAACTTTAACAATGGAAAGGCTTGTTGTTCCATTTCATGAGTGGAAGAATGAAAGCTCAGTTCTCTTACCTCTCCTTCCAATTTTTCCAAGGCAGCAGGCTGAAATTAAAATTAAATCTGTAGCTTCCAAGACTAGAAGCTATCTAAGGAACCACCTCTAATAAAGTAGATATGCAGTTATAACTCAGAGTGTACATATCCAAAGGCTGATCATTCTGAATGGGTGCTGACTGGCTCCTTTTCTTCCCTAATCCTAAAAAGCAGTGACAAAAGCCCCCAGTGGGCAGGTGAATTTGCCCCAATATACACTGGGAAGGACACTGAAAGGCTGCCAGAGCTCTGATTGAAGGTTTAGCTACACCAGCTCAGCCCAAGAGGTGTTGGGCACTTTGTTGTCATCTTTCCCTCTGCCCCTGACTTGTCATTCCTTGTCATTAGAGCTTATTTCCTCAGTAAAGGTGTGTTTGCTAGCAAGACAAGGAAAGTGCTGGGTGACAGATCCTGGTGACAGATTTGCCACATATAATGATATACAGATGTGATTTTCATTCTGATTTGCAAAAAGGAAATTTAGTGTTTTTACCCAATTCTGAAGAATGTAAAAAATGCAAGGATTTTTATTTTTACGCTGAATATTTAATAATACTTGAAAGCTTGTTGCAATTATTTTTCTGTTTTCTCATTAATTCTCTTCAACAGTCACTACATGTACCTCAGCCCTCCAGTTTGAAACAGTATCGTGTGGCCCCAACAAATACACCAGTTTTGCAAGCATTTACCATATTTATATCACTAAATATAGCAGAATAACATAATACGAATAATAAGAATAACATAATAAGAATAACATTATAATAAGAATAAGCATAAGATCCTAGAAGGATGGCAACCATTGTAGATGAGAGATTTATGATATATGTGGAGTGCAAACTCCCCACCTTCCTAATGCCATGACTTTTCTAGTGGCAAGGGAAACACAGCTGTTGTTTCACCCCCTTGTCAGCTCCAAGAAGCAATCTGAAGAGCTTTATTCACTTAGAAATGTAAAATAATACACAGTGAAAGACCACACTTGAAACATTCTCCATCACTCATCCACTATGAAACCTTCATCGCCAGGCAGCAACCACAACATTTTCTAGCAGGGGCTTCCAGTGGCTGCTTCAAGGCTCAGCAATGCCATAGGAGAAAAGTAACACTTAATTTTACTTCTTTATTGGTGGGTGGGAGGGATGGGAATGTAACAAATGACCCCTGACATAAGGCATTTCATGGAGAATTGACCAGTGGGGATTAATGGCCCTTGGCTGAATCTGGGCTATAATATTTTTCAGCCAGCCATTAATTTTCAGGAAATGTTCTACTCTTCAGCCATTATTACTTAAATAAAAACATATATTGTATATATGGTCAAATCAAATTGTGGCTAGAATTTTGTCAAGCGCAGATAAGGGTGTAAATTTACTGTGTTATTAAGGCTTTTCTTTTTATTCTCAGATAACTGTAGTTTGGTAGTGAGAATGACTGTTACACATGCTGGGGGAAAACACCCTTGCTTTGTCCTTGTGTAAAGCGATCATGGGATTAGAAGCTGGGATAACTAATTAAAAAAAAAAATCATCATCAATTACCTCAGTTTTTCTGTTATGATCATGAAGAAAAACAGTGTACATATACTCACAGATGTTCACTGTAATTACACTCAATGATATGTATATTTATCACACAAAAATATATACAGTACATCAAACACATGGAAGGTGGCGTGGCATTTTTGCAGCGAATTTGGGCTGAATATATTAATTATGCACACGTAAGTGGTAATTGCATAGTGCAGATCATCCTAAAGAAAGGCTAATAAAACTTTCCTATCGCACATATACTCCCCAGTTGCTGCTGCACGCTGCAGGAGCACCAATTTGTGGAAAGGAATTTAGCAAAATTTTATGGAAGCTATTGCTTGCAAGACTGAGTCTGTACTTCAGCTGCCATCAGTGAGGCCATACAGTGATTTGAGAAGGAAAAAGACTGTCGCCAACAAAATTTTAGAAGCCTTTATAAATAACTGAAAATAGGTTTTCTATACAAGTGCCTTGACTTGAAAATGCCATGGTAAGGTCTGGACCCATGACAGCTTTATAGTCCAGTATAGTTAGTATTAATATATTATTTTACCAATAGAGAGAAGGAATTTATAAGTGTACAAAGCATCTGTGTAGGGCCAAGGATGATACCTGACTTTAAAATCCTGAATGCTTTTTATGTATACAGAAGTGATGCTCTTGTCTGGAGATGTTTTCCCTTTGTGAGATGCTCTGGTTTCCTTCCAGAGAGTCCAGCACAGTGTGCCTCAGGCTGAATCCTTAGGGGTGGCCTCAGCGAGGATACAACAGAGTGTGGACTCATTTTGAGGTGACAAAGCTAAGAAAGGAGCGGTGAAGCTTCAGTCACCCTGCAGCAAAGGGGGACTAATGCCATTCCCTGCCTTTGAGGAGCAGCAGGGCTGGACACCAAGCCCCATGACGTCCCTCAGCACCTGAGACTGACAGGAGCTCTGCGGTGCATGCCAGTCACCCCAACACCCCTGATGGGAGATACGGGGTTCTGCACTATTTTTACAATGCCACTTGCAGAAAATGAAGGTTATTCTAAATCCACACCATTGAAGGACAAATATCAATCTTATTTATGCTGAAATGTGCATTACTTCATGTCAGTTTGTGGGCATGCAGTCTCTGGCCCTGCCCCTCTCCTCCCTGCATCAGTGCTGGGCTCCCTGACACCCTCAGTATGGTGCCCTTGAGGTGCTCTGACCATTCCTCTTCCCTCTCACATCCAGCCTTTGGTTTTCCCCTTGTCTCCTGGGAAGGCTGGCAAGCTCCTGCTCCATCCAGTTACCACACTCAGTCACCTCACACTTCCTTCCCCACATCAGGAAGTACTTTGTCTTTTAGCAAAATAACAACATGAATCTTCCAAGCTACTCAGCACCTGCAGTTTGTCAGGTGAGAAGGAAGTCTGCCCAAAGCATATGCAGACAGGGCTGTTCTAGGAAGAGTTTCAGCTTTCCAAATAATTTGCTCTTCCTAATGTCTTCCACAGAGGTCTGCCTCATGTATTGTTAGTTCTGTGGATTGCAGAAAGACTTCCAAGAGGTGTGATATTAAATACACTAAAAGATGACAAAACCAGGACCAGTGTAATGTGAGCTTTATACTAATACAAATCAGTGAAATAATGACTTACTGCACCCGCACTTCATGGGCACATTTGAAACAAAGAAAAATTAAGTTTGCATGTTCTGATTCACCTTGGCCTTCTTCAGTCTTGTACTTAATGTAGTCACTGATATGCAAACCAATTTTATCAAGTCTCAAGAGATTATTCTGGCTGATACTAATGACTGAGCTAAAAAAATCAGGTTTGATCTGGCTCTGATGCTGAAGAGCTGCATATTCAGCTCTAATTTTGTATTTCCTGGCATTTACTGCCCATTTTCTGTGAGCACATACAGCTGACAAAAAAGTGCTTTGTAAGGACACAGCTCTGGACAAAATTTACTCTCAAATCCTACCCATGTGCACTCTGGGAGTCCAATGCACCACAACCAAGAAGACGGCCAAGAACTTCTTTCCTTTTTCACTCTTTGTGCTGAAATGAAACTTTTTTACCATACCACCTTAACCCATAATAGAATCAAAAAGCAAATATTAATTTCTGCCATAAAAGCAATGAGCAAGTGCAGCAAACATTTTATGTTGCAATTTCTGTAACCAATAGTACAAAAGTTGGTGAAAAATGCACCACCACCTTAAAACGCACTGAAACCTGTAATGAATTTTAATAGTAATCATAATGTTTAACTCACCAAATGGATGGAGCATAAGAGATCATCCACTGTGAAAAATACAATTTAAACATTCTTAGAGCCCTAGAATAATACAAAAACAATAGAGAATACAAGTGTATTTATGTGCCAAAGCTTGAAGTTGTTTTCTGAGTAGAGAAAGGGCAGGAAGACACCATGAGGTGATATTGCCATGTTCCCTAGGTGTACAAACTACTTAAAAAACAATTAGGTAAAAAGATTCATACTTTGCTTTTTTTTTCCCCACAAACCAGTATGTCTTATCAGCATTACAAAGGAAGGTATCACCTAGGAGACAGAGCAAACAGCAATGCTGTTTAAATTAGTATGCCTTTAAAATTTTCTAAAGGAAACTGTTTTCCTTAGCTGTGACCCTTGGCTAATGCAAATCACTTATTTCTATTGCTTCATTCTCCTTGCTTTATTTTCCTATGTTATTCAATTCTTTTGTAAGACTGAGAGCCTTTAGAGGCAGGTATTGTGCACATGCTATATGTTCATAGAATGCTTCTTTAAGCCTTGTTTACAGCTTCTCAACAAGCTTCAAAGCCTTGTTTACAGTCACAGCAATGACTGAAAAATTAAATTTCATCAGCTCAGAAATACAACCCATGAGATACACAGATAGGTATCCAAGTACGTAGTTTGATTTTATAAGTAAGAATCCAATACTTCCAAAAACTTTAGTAGATTTTTTAGTAATTTGTGCTGCACCTAAACAAACTAAGGATGGATTAAGGGGTGATATTTTGAAGACTTTTGGATATTTTTATCTCTAATGGTTGTTAAACATGGTTAGCAGAGGGAATTGGTTAAATATTTCTGAAAAATCAGGACACTTAGTACAAGGCTTAATTTTGGCTTGTAAACATTTTAGTCACAGTGGCACAGAAAATAGTTAGGGGAAAAATACCTAACACCTTTTTCAGTTTAAAACCACTGTATTATTATTCTCCATATCAGCCAAAACTACTCCAACTTCCTTATGTACATGAAAAATAACATCAGACACTGAGAAGCAATTACCAGCGCCTGTGTAATGAGTCCCTTATGCTTGTAATTAATGTGTTTTAACTTAACAACAAAACAAATCTGAAATTAATAAGTATTTTGTTACACTTTCTTTGTTGTACAAAGAAAACCCACCAGGCAGCCAAAGAAGAGCTATATCAACATATCTTTTCATAGTTTTCAAAGCTTTTTGGTCTAGCTTACAAAATAAAGATGGTGGAGAAAAAGAATTGCTCATAATGCTTTGAATGGTACGATGATGTTGCCAGCTTGAAATTATTTGCTACTTGTTAATACAATACTGAAATGATTTTTCCCATGTCAGATCTCACATACATGGATTTTCCACACACACATACAAGATATGAAAGTATGTCACAAAATAAACCAAAAGCACCATTAACAGTATCATCTAGTCACATTCAACTGATGCTGATGAGAATTATTTGCCTCCTTTTTTACTTGTACAGTAAGATATGATTTTAAACACTTGCACAAGAGCTATTTTTTCTCCCATTTCCTGCCTCTTTGATAATGAGGTGTTTTATTCAGACCCTTGAATTGTGATTCTGTGAGTGGTTTTGCCTGTGGAATATTCTGGACCTGACTTTGTACTGTGTTTATTTCAGCAGTGATGAGAGGTTTTTGTCCAACATAGCTCAAGTTGTGGTGATACTTGTGGTGATTCAGCCCTGGTGTGTGAAATGCTTTGAAATCTCACAAGGTGAGAAACAGCACAAGCTTCTTTGATCTTGGTATTCAGGCCTTTTGTTCACCCCTGACTGAACAGGCACTGTGGGTGAGGATTTTGATTGGGAAAGAGAAATTTTGGGCCAAAACCCTACAGTGAGGTATGGTCTCCAGAAAGGTTAACAAGTTCTTCAAAACAGCAAAGATAGATTGCTGCTTGCCAGTAGCACTGTGATCCACTTAGCTGAGGCATACAAAAAAAAAAAAAAAAAAAAATTTTGCTCCTTCTGCTTTCTGATGCCTTTCCTCACTCTTTATGTAGGAGAGTAAATAGCTGATGCTAGCCTAGCACCTGGTCAGTCATTGCCCTGTTCATAAATCAGAATAAAGGAAACATCACTTTCTCCACACTGTAATCAGGACACAAGTTCCCGGTGTACGGTACTTTCAGCTGTCAGCTTTCCATATTTATCTTGTCTTTTGGAAATCAATCCCATGCAATGAGAACATGGAGAGGTGGAAATGAAGAAGAGAAATTTACACAGTATCAGCTTTACTTATCTTGTAAATCCATAAGGCACCTCTCATGCTCATGTAACGAGCATGTTATAAATAAAAAAGAGAAAGAAATCATCTCTGCAAAGTAAAATCAACAACAAATCTAACACTTTCCCCCTAGTAAATTCTAGAGATCCCTCCCTCTTAAATATTTTAAGGCAATATATTTATGAGAGCATAACTCATTGATTATGCTTCCAGTATTAAAGACAAAGAAAGTTTTCCTTAAAACTCAAGCTATACTGGAAAAGAAACAACAAAAAAGTTATTTATGGTACACCAGAGGGTTTCTAACATGGAATCAGACCTGTATAAATAAAGCCATTGTATTAGGCCATTGTATTACTGAGTATTAACTCAGTTGCAACTTTGGCTGACATATAGTTGTTAGAGCAATCTATTTTCAAAGATGGCTTGCATCAGTCACGACAGGCTATTTACTCCCAAATGCTGAAACTTATGGTTCAGCTTCCTTTTATGTGGCCCAAGGAAGATTTTGAGACAAGCAAAGGAAGGACCTCAGGACTTCAACTGGTATCAACAGACAAAAATGTGTATATATTTTATAAAACTCTGAAAAACTCTTTAATACATTTTAGCTTTTACTTGCATCATGTTCTAGCACCCCACAAACAAGCACATTGCAAATACATTCAAATAATGAAACTTTCCCTAATAGTCCCAATAGTAAATAATCATAAAATTTTCTTTAGACATCTAATTTGATGTCTAAATAAAAATAATTCCAGAATCACATAGAATAACCCCAGCCTTTCACCATGGAGGAACTGAGTTGCCTAACTTTAAGCCTCTAAATCATACCTAAACTGGAAGCAAAAGCGATTAAAAACAGGTTGTGGAGATGCCCTACAAGAGGTTTCTGAAGGATACTTCTAGGTTACTGATGATTCACTGCTCATGACCTTCTTGCAGATAATGGATCATGAACATATGGAAATGGAAGGCCCAACAACAGCAACACAGAGAGGTGCAAATAATTGCAGCGTTCATCTTGAAAGTGAAATAATTCTCTTCATAACCTTTAAACAGATCTGAAACCTATATTCCCAAGAAGGATAGGCCAGTAGTGAAGGGAGGGACATTTTCTTCTCTATTGCAGCTCACATTTCTCAGCTCAAGAGATTTCAGCTTGGTGTCATCCAGAGGGGCAAATTTCTAGGGGAGGCAGACCACTAAATATCTTATAGTAAGAAATAGCAGCTGATATTTGCTCTTGCCACCTCACCTGCAGATGCTGTGGAGCGGAAAAACGAAGAGACAGCCAAAACATAAGTGAAGTTTAAATGAGACTGGTGTGAATCATGGCTGCAATAACCAGCTCACCTGGGGCATGTCTCCTATGTGTAGGCAGGAGCTCAATCAAAGCAGTCTGGTATAAATGATGCGATTTTTAGAGAGAATGACTTAAGCTAACTCAACCTGGTATGTGAACATTTTGGGTTGATCAAAACCTGAAAAAAAATCAATACAAAATGAAAATTCAACTGGTCAGACTTTGAGTAGTGGCAGGCTCTGACATTTAGACCTGAGCACTGCAGGCAGACATCTCTTTTCAGGTACAGGCCTGTCTCCAAATCAGATGCTCATTTCACCTGCTGGGCACAGCAGGCTTTTAAATTGACTGTCCCTTACTTCCTCTGGACACAAAAATAAATCAGGTTAGCTCAGCCCAGTGACTGAAACTGCTAAAGCTAGCCTGGGCTGCAGCAGATCAGGAACTGTTCAGGTGCCCTGCTCTGACAGCCGACTGATGGAGCAGCAAGTCCCGTGGAGGAGGATGAGGGACTAGCGAAACACCTCTCCCATTAGGTTGCATCAGGTCCACAGGGGCCACAGCCTCAGGGGAAAGTGCAAGGATCTACATTAAGGGCCTTCTGTGTTAATCCAGCATGATGGGACAACCTCAAGATTTCTCCTTCCTTGTTTGCATTTGAAGCCTGGATAAAACTGACCAGCCTTAATTCCCATGCACACAGTCCAGGTAAATGCCTAAAGCCTGAAGACAACCTTTAGTGAAAAACTCTTCTTTTCCAACAAAACACAGAAGTACATAAGCAAGAAGCTCCAAATCAGCAGGCTGCTCCATATCCTTATGATAGGTGAGTAATAGAGAGACCCTGAGCTACATATGTGAGCCACTTAACTAATCCTGGTATGTAGGGTACTAACTATGCACAGAAGGTTTTCACAGAAGTCCTTGATGACAAAATGAGTAGCATATTTCCTCCAATAAAGGGTCTTTCAATACTCTTCATGTTCACCTCAGACTACTTGAGTTGCTCTTACGCTTCCCACTTTCTTTTCTCTCCTACCCTCAATCTATCGCTCATGAAGCTTTGGCTCTGCTTGTGTTAATGGACTCCATTTTTGGCTATCTTCTCACTTGCAAGGCAGAACTGAGCTACATCTTGGGGAGAATTGTACAAATACAAACAAAGTGAACAAAAATTAAATAGCTTTCCTTTGTTTGTAAATGCTTACACAGGCTGCTACAACAGGTATTATATTAAAACCTAAAATAAATAAATGTAAGCTGTTCCTAGCATAGTAAATATGACATTACTTTCCATGTAACCTGAGGTCTGAAAAGAGAAGAAAAAACACCCCAAATAAAAAAGGTGATAGAACAAAAGAGTCACTACACCTTGGTAAAAGTGAAGTTACTTACACTAAAACCTAAAGCAGTATTTGTACCCTTTGTCCTGGGTGATTCAACAGGCAGTAATTTTTTGTTCATTAGCTGCTCATATCACCGTAAGCTGGTGATGTACTCAGAAATGGCTGGGGACTAGACAAATTTTTCTCCCAAGAAATCAATTTGGCTCCTTCAAGAAAACGTGATTAATGTTTTCTTGGGATGCTGCCTGCACTGGAAGGGCAGCTGTGTCTTTAGACATTATTAATATGGAGTGTGCTCCTGCTATAAAACTCTCTCAGGTAAAGCCAGCTATGACAGAATTACCGACCTGTCAAACTTCACCAATTTGCTTTCTAATACTGAGAACATCCAAACCATGTGAGTGGTTACCAAAGTTGCTGTTTCTCACTACTCCTGCCTGGCAAGGCCACCTGCCCACTGATAGGCATGGGGAGGTGCTTCTTGTGCATATGTGCATAAAGGTGTGGAAACTTGGATAACATGTGACGAACCACCATCAATTAGGTGGTGAACACACTCTTACATGAGACACTTAAACTGCTCCAGGATGAGGGAGATATTTTTGTTTTCCTCTTCAAGGTGGGAAATAAGAATTACTGCATGTATCATACAAATTTAATGCTTTGGAAATGGGTATTTGAATAGTTTTCTCTTTTTTTTTTAATTTTTATATTTCTACAGGTCTCCTCTCATGGAAAGCCTACCTGATGGCATGATGAAAGTGCGCATTTAAACTTTTTTAGTCACCAAGACATATATACCTACACTATACCTAGAAACGTTAGGACCTGAATGGGCATTTTTATGTATGCAAATATCCACTTATGTATAAGTGATCCTAGAACAAAACATCAACCATTTTTTGTGTGTGTGTTAAAACAGAAAACTCTGAAAAATACAGATCTCACAGCTTTTCCCCATGAGAAAATACATTGTAGATGCCTATGGAAAAGTTTCTTACTACTACTACTACAAAATAAGACAATTTATTCTCAAGATGTCAACTGAGCAATAAAGCACAAGTAACCATAAAGTATTCAGAAACTTTTTTGCAGTTTGCTGTATTTCTTTATCCAAGATATTTTTATGTGTGTGCAAATGAGCACATACATTATCTGACTTGTCATTAGCTTATCTAAATCTTGACATGAAGTATAAATTGTTAATGATGTGCAACTGAGAAATGTCAAAAGTATATAGCAGGGCCAAAAGTCATCACAAAAAGGTAAATAGCAAAACTTTCCATGGCATCTTCTTTCTCACTGTAAAAATGTATAGTAATACCAGTTAAGCAATCTTCATACAGCATTAATCAGGTGAAATAGTAGTAAAATCCTTCTTTGACAATAATACTTAGGAGAAAAAAATAAAATTCCTAAAATGAATCCTGGAATAGTTAGTCCTAATTCTTCTTTCATGACAGAAACCTTCAGATTACCATGTATTTAGCAGTACCGTTGATCACTAAGCAGGATAATTGCACTCTAGTGCCAGCCTTGATTTTACACTGCATTTGGATACGCTGATTTTTTTAAACAAGGTTTTCTTGCTTTTGTTATTTATTTATCTTTTTAGTTAACTGCATGAGGAAAGGTCTAATTCATAAGCATTGTTACATATTTATACACCAAGATTTGAAGAACAGTTGCTATAGGCCTGGAGCTGACAGGGATTACACATCTAATGAAAGAGTAAGAAAACTGTACTCTGTAATACCAAGGTATATCCCAGGGAAGAAGGAGGGAGAGTGGGAGGGATGCTGCCTAGCCTCTTTCTTGTAACCCATTCAGATGTCACAAGCTCTGGGATAAGTAGGAAAATGTTGGTTTCCACTTTGTCTCGATGTATAAGCAGGAGAATGCTGTTCTTCCCCTCTAGAGAAGGGAAGGGTCATCACACATCCCCCTGCGTCAGGCATGCACAGATATACAGTCAGCACAGATGCTCCTGAGGTGTTGCAGTTTAAACACTGCCTCTTCCTCAAGGGTGCATAAAATCAATGTCAAGCTCATCCTGGCTTCTAGTGGTTACAACATAAACCCAAAGGTATCCTACTGAGGTGAAGCAAGCCATTCATGATTTATATCAGCTAAAGCAAAGCAAAGCAAAATACAGTAACCTCTGTAGCCCACAGCTCATGTACTCCTTGTAAATATGTGTGACTCTGAAAGCTTATCCAACCTCCTTGTCTGAGGAAATATTTACTTTGAGAACTGCATGTTTCAAAGTCACTTTTCACATCCAGCGATATTCATACTGAAGTCTGTACATCAGCAAGTCTTTGCTCACCTGTCTCCTACCTGCAGCATCGACTCTCTGGCCAGCAAAGCTGCCCTGCTTCCTTAAGACTTTTAGGCTTTGCATCAGTTTTATTGCTCAGTGCTCTCTGACTGAGGTTTAACATACTGTAGAAGCTCATGCAGAACATCAGCTACTTTTAAACTGAGAAAGATGTACTTCACATGAACAGTTTTCATTCAGTTTGCAGGAACGGAACTGTTTGTAGAATGCATAGGTATCCCATGATATTATGTGTTGTGTCCTCAGCTATGGGCCATTGTTATTACTACTGAAAAAGTTGTTCAGTAATACTTCTTGAAAAAAAATGCCTCTTTTATTTGTTCAAGGTTTCCTAGAGTACTGTGGTACTCACTGGAGAAACAGGAAAGCAAATGCACAAAGAACGGGGCTGAACAGCCAGACTAGGTGGCATCAAGCCATCATAAGAATATGTGGAATATGAAAACAGTAGCAGAAATAGTGACTTTGGCACTTCAAAGTTTGATGTCCTACAGGCTAAATTAAATCAGAACCAAACTTCTGTGTTAAGGGAAAACAACAAGAAATTTGTCCAGAATGTTGTATTTGGAAAACTGGCTGATTCAGCAAGTTAGGGTCTGTCAAATGATTGCTACACATAACATCATTAATTAACCTCCAGATATTAAACTTCCTTTTTGTATTTACTGCCATTCAAATGGAGACACACAGAGTGCATTTTCTCTACTTCCTCCAAGGAAGTGGACATGATCAAGAAATTAGATTTAGTCAAAGGACAGGTTTAGGGAACAACATTTCATTTTAATTTAGGACTAGAATCTTGAAGATTTAAGGACAGATTTGTCAAACAGGCATGTAAGAACAGGAAATTTCCAAGGTATCATGTAATTAAAAGAGAAAAAAAAAAATCTACATGTTGAAGAATACAGTGACATCTACAAATCCTGACCAGAAATCAGGATCATCGTATTATCTAGGTAAAGTAAGGATTCTTTTTGGCCCAAGAAACCTCAGAAAGCTGAAACTATAACTATGGAAAATGAGTAACCCTAAAATTTCCAAGGCTCCCGAGGACCTTGAGGATGTGCCAAAGCATAGAATACAACAGGAGTCATGTATGTTCCTGTCATCCCTTTAAAAATATCCCCAAAAGACTCCAGTTAATAGCAGTGGTCTTTCCAAAATATGATTGACAAAAGGTTGCTCTCAGGAGGAAGAGGAGCTGACACTATCAGTAGTATTGGTAGTTCAGAAATAGAAAAACTTGATATTATCCAGGATATGATGACTAATAACAGATTTTGTTCTTTAAATAATAAAGTTTATAGAGAGCCTGAGTGTCAGGGAAGGGGGAAAAATTACTCCCTTTACTTTAAACTAACTTTGAGGACCGTTCCTCACCTCCCTAATGCAGTGGAGCAGGGCACCAAATGGCATTCATTATTTTCCAGCAAAGCTGAAAATGAGAAAAGTGTAGCAGTCAGATTGCTAAATTAATTCTTAATTCCCTGTTCTAGTGCTCTCTCTCATTGTGCCCTGGATTAAAACAAACAAACTAAAAGAACCTACCAAAAATAGAAGAAAAATTGCACTGCAGCAGCTATTCATAGTAAGGAAGAAAAGGAATTTTAAAAAAGTTGGGAAAAACAAGGGTTGGTCTCCTCCACACTTTTCATGCAAATTATATAATTATATTTTCAACTTTTATCACAGATTTCAATGTACAGATCTGAATTCAGAAATGGATTTTACAAAGATTGACAGCTTTAATAACTATTCAGAATGACGAACAGCACTGAGCTTGGAACAGAGGGGAGTCTATGCAGGGCTGCTATTAAGCTTGAGCAATTAATTGACCTTCTGTTCTATAAAAAATATAAAAAATTCAGAGGAATAAAGTTTGCATTATCTTGTTGGATATTTTTGTCTTTTGCAAGAGCAATCTTTAAAATTTATTAAAAAGCCTCTTCATTAAATGATCTGATTTACAGGCAGTAAAAAACCAGAAAAGCAAGAGCTGTATCTTGGCTAGCATGAAAATTCCACAGGAAAACTAATTTTTCAGTTTTTTGAGTTGCACCAATTATTAATAAAACACTTTAGAAAATAAACAATTTGCATTAAGAAAACATTAAGAAAGTGTTTTTCCGCACAGTAATGGTCACCTCTAGAGTTCATCAGGTGTGTGAGATGGCAACCATTCCCCAAGCAGCCAATTTCAAATTCTGCTGAGGACAGGGGAAGGAAACAGTTTGACCTTGGAAAAATCTCTGAATAAAATATAAACTTACAAACATGCACATTTTCATCTGCAATATAAATCCTCTGGCCATACATAGAAATAACAATGATGGCAATTCATAAAATACTTTTCCTTCTGAAAAAAAATACTTCACCCAGGAGAGGAAATGGGGGTGAGATTCATCTGAGTAAATGCAAACACCTACAATGCCCTAAGGCTGTAACTGTATAGGGGGTGTGACTCATCTTAAGCTAAACCAGTGAAGGAAACCAAATAAATGATACTTTTAAACTGCCCACTCATCTTCTGATCAGAAAAGGAGCAACTGTGACTTGCTAGCTGCAGAAGTACCATGTTTGGCAAGATGAATCATAGCATGGGTATCTACATTTTCCTAACAGCACCACTGAGGACAGACGGTTTTGTCCCTTAATCCCCTGTCTCTTCTCCCCTTGCAAATGTTATATTTCCTACATATTTTCTCAGTTATATTTCAAGAGAACTGCAATAACTGTTACAACTCTGAAATACCTACATCGAAATTGTTTGTAATGGATTATGTATGCACAGATGGATCTCTGGATCCTCTGCTGTGAAGTCAAGGATGCAATAGTATTCCACCTGATTATACATATATCATAAAAATGTCTAAAATACTGTTAAAAGCAGCCTACAATATTTTGAGTAACATAAACTACAGCTGCTGATTTAAATCCATCCAAACGGCTACTGATGGTTTATGAGCTGTGTATTGATAGGCTTTTTATTAAAAGAGTGACCTCAGTTCCCAGAGAGCCCCTTTATGTCTCCTGCACTAGGAATTACAGGCTTCTCCATTGGAAATGTCATTTCCACTTGTTCACTACATTGCCTAACTAGAACAAGTACACAAGAAGTATTGTGGGATCAGTGCTATGCCAAGGAAGAACTAAATCAACCCCTCAACTCTGCTGTTACTCTGGGAGCTCATCTGAAATGCAAGGAAGAGTTAAAAGTCAGATTAATATCATACAAATGAAAGGAGAGTGATTACAGTAAATGTGACATTTGAGAAATTGTATGCTAAACAAATAGAGAAGCAAACAGAATGCAGCCCAAGCTGTTTTACTGACCCTCACATGCACATGTATTTAACTCCAACAAAACATTTTAATCATAATTCTGAAGCAAGGCTGTCAGCTAATTCTCAGCCAGACTCCCTGCTCTCCTTTTTCCTAACCTTCTCTGGTTGCACAAGCACTTCTGCAGCTGGCCAGCTGTTCACTGCTTCATGTTGTCATAAGTAAAGAATTACAATAAAATGCACAGACCAACAAAAACCGTGTCAGTGTTGCTGAACATGTTGGAAAAGGGCAAGTTCCCCTGCTTCTGATGTAGCAGAATTTTACAGAGAGTTAACCAACTGCCCAGGAGGGCAATAGTAATTACTTGGGAAAATTATAATGGTATGGGTAGAAACAGGACAGTGAATTGTCAAGCTGCTGGCTGATGTTTCTCATGGTGACTTGAAGTCCCATCTCTCATTAAGCTGTGCACTGGCTCCAAAGAACACCACAGCACTACACAGGTCGATGTACACTTCTATCAAAACGTGTCAAGAACCTCTGGAAGGCCCTTCTGCAGTTGTCAGGATGCAGCCACAGCTGCACAAGCCTTTCCTTTTCCTTGCTCCCCTCTCTAGACATCACAGTTATGAAGACAGCTTAGAAGAAGTGCACAGAGTGAGACAAAGTAAATGCTACCCAATGCAACAGACACCTCATCAGTCACAGTGACTTGCTAAACTATTGAACATAAAAGGTGACAATTAAATATCAGCACAATCATTTAGCTGCTGATCATTTAGCAGAAATACCAAGTCTGTCCTACAACCCAAACTGCCTCCCACACAGTGCCAGATAGGAAATTGAATATTGCAACAACACCAGGGAAGAATGTATTTTTCTAGTCTTGTACTCTCATCTTCCCCCTTGCAAAAAAAGATTAAATTAAGAGCTTCCTTTTTTTTTTCCTACAACTTGCTAATATGACAAAAATAATTCAGATTTAAATAGAATATGGATTTAAACTAATACAGTTATTCTTATGTAATTCCCCATATCAGCTGAGAGCACTTTAGAGCATTTTCTCAAGTTCAAGTCTACCTGGGCTGGGACATAGGATTAGATTTAAGAGCTGCAGTTCTAAGGCATAATAGCACCTAAAGCAGCATTACATGAGCAGTTTGGCCGTAGTGATATAACCAGGGAACACAGATATGAACATATATGAAGTAAGAAGCCATAAAAAAGTTCTTAGAGTAGAAATATGACTGGTATTTATATAAAAAGATTAAGCACAGTAGTTGAGATTCAGAATTAAACGTCATTTAGGTCTAGTGCTTAGGGACATGGTTTAGTGGTGGACTTGTCAGTGTGAGGGTAATGGTTGGACTCCATGATCTAAAGGGCCTTTTCCAGCCTAAATGATTCAATGATTCTGTGGAAGTGGTTAATGACAGAAGTAAGAGAGAAGATGTATCTCCTCCCTACAAAATGCAGACACAAAAAACCAGGATGCTCCTTCGAAGCATGTCCCATCAGGCTTTCTCCCCAGGAGTGGGCTGAATACAAGCAGCACTCAGGGGCCTTCCAGGACCACTCACCTGTCAGACCAAAGGCAGGAGCTCCCCAGTGCCTCCTGTCTCCCACCTTCAACTAACCTCATCTCCAGTACAGTTCCTTGGCATCTCTGCAGTGATCTTTATCTTTCCTCCAAGCCTTTTGCCAAAACTTCACTCCTTGCTCTCTGCATATTGTCAGCTTATCACTGCTTTTGCTGACTGCATTTCTTCCTTGAGAGCAGCTGGGACCTGTGACAGGAGCTGCACTAGGACCACTTCTTTTGGGGGCAAAAATGACAGGGATGGGGTGGATAAAGCTTGCAAGGAAAAGATTACTACAGCCTTTTAGGATGAAGACTAAACCACAAGATTTTTTTAAAATTTTTTTTTAATACCATTTAACAGTTATCAAGCATTTCAGGTTCTTTGATACTAAAACCGAATTTCATGCCTGCAAAATTGATAATGGTCAGGCACAACAGATGCCCAATACAGAAGCTTAGGGCTGTCCTCTAAATAAACATGTTGATTATTAATGCTACTTTTTCTATTGTGCTCACTAAGAATACAAATATCTTTGATGCTTTGGCAAGACTTCTGCAAGTACCAGATACCTTATTAAATAACAAATGACAGAGCAGTCTTAAGAAGTACTTGACAGAAGGAAAAACAGAGCTGTATTATTTGTATAAGCAACTGCAAATGGAGATCCACCTGTGATGTGAGACAGCTGAGAGAGTAAACAACTGAGAAAAGTCAGGTTCTTAACCTTGCAACCTTCATAGCTCTGTTAAAGCCCCTTAAGTTTCTTTTTAAATGACATGTTTCCTACATATTTTTTGACTTTCAAATGAAACTATACCCTCCCCACCACGTTCAGAGCTGTCATTGAAAGATTGTGTTGCAGCTGTTGCATCTCACTGAATTCAAAACAGTCTAGGTAGAAGCAGCGAGAAAGAATTTCTTTTTCTAATGCTCTGATACAACCCACTGATTGTGCCATCTGTCCAACACATGATGAAGAATCTCTAAACAGAGAATAGCTGTAGGGGACATAATACAGTATTTGCGGATCTGTGCTTGGTAAGAGATAAGAGCTTGTATTAAAAAAGCAAATTCGGCTTTTCTGAGCACAATATATTAGATATGCAGCATGTTTCTGTCATGAAGTGAGGAAAAAATAAACCAGCAGATCTGTCCAGATGGAGGGGGGAAGTACCGCCAAAGGCAGGACAAGAAAAAGGTTCTTGATCCTGTGTGAAGACCATGTCAATGCAATCTGCCTATGATGACTTCAAAAGGAGATGATGGGAGTTCTATAGATGCCCTTCTGCAATGCAGGAAGTCACATAAAGAATAAAAAATACAAAGCTCAAGTTACCATGGCATGAGTGTGCAAAAAAAAGTGGCAGTGCTAAGTGCTTCGATTAAGTATTTAATAGGATTGTAACAGCCACATCCATAAATCTGCCCATACCAAATATAAGTTATGTGGCATCTATCTCACTGCAATAATTTCTCTAAATTGGCTCCTCAGTGGCACCTCTCCAATTATTCTTAGTAAGGATAGTATGTCTTTATCCTTTTGACTGGCATAGGACAACATATCTTCGTCTGATATATTTATAGGTCATTTCAGCTCAGAAAAACCTTTGTGTGTCGCAGGAATTTCAAAGACTCAGGGAATAGCAGCAGAGACCAGAGAGAGGTAAATCTTCTGCCCATTCAGCAGCTCTGCTTGGATGCCTCTTTCAAATGTCTCAGGCTGTGCTCAGGGTGAGTGCTGCCACAGAGAAGGGGCTGGGGCAGTGCCAAGCACTGTGACTCCCTGGAAATGCAGGGCTGGGTTAGGAGTGCCCAGCCCCTGTAGGTGCAGAGCTGTCTGAGGGCTAGAGGAGTAGCTATTAGGCTTTGGAGACTGATGGTCTGTTCAGTTTTACTGTCTGCAGACCCCATGGGCTTAATATCCTCCCTTTTAAAAATGCATACCCAAAGTCCCAATCCCTAGAGCTTGCAAGAGCCTTTCGGGGGCACTACTCTTAAATCGGATGAGAACTGAGGCGTTTTAAAGTCATTATATAAATACTTGTGTAAACACAGTGAACAGAAGCACCCTTTCCTGTATACTCACAGCCTGAACTACAACTTAAAATATTCAGTGGCAATTTATTTTTCCCCCACAGAATTTAAATAATATATTGGAATTGGAAGCACAGCCCATGCAAACACTGCAGTTTAAATAAAGAACAAGTTAGCTGTCGTTTGATTACGAGGTCTTAAAGAGTTTCACTTCAAAAGGCAAAGAAGCTTGCTCAAAGAAGCAAGACAGAGAAAAAAATACTTAAGACCAGCTTTGTGAAACCAATGGAGTCATTATACTTCAGAAACTGATCCATAGCTACTGTGTTTTCTCTAACAATATTCCAACTTACCTAAAAATCAGCAATTGCCATTCTACCTAGTAAGAAAACCTGCAAGATCAAAATGTTGTAAGTACAAAAACCCAACAAGTTTAGAGTGATCCAGTTCTGTGTGGGAGGGATTTACAGGCTATTAACATAATAACCACCCTGTTACAAGCTATTAACCTAACCATCCCATCAGCTTACCAAATTCGGTTTTAATTACCAGTGCAATAGCTGTCATTGCTTTCAGACTTCATTATGCTGGGCACTGTGCAAATAAAACCTACACAATTGTCCCAGCCCTGAAAAAAACCTACCAATCCGAGGAACGGAGACAGTGAGATGTTGGGAAAAGAAACAAACCAGCAGAGAGTGCAGCCTTCTGCCACAGCAACACAGCACATCCAGTGACCCGGGTGGGAGTAACAGCGGCACCATCAGCTTTTGTAAAGAAACATTTCCCAATAGATCTCACAGCACTTAAAGGATGGTCAGTGGCATCACTCCTGTTTCTGAGCTGGAGAAAATGAAGCACAGAGAAGTATGCTTGGAATTGCACTGGGTAACCCAGCAAAACCTGAGAAAATGCCTGTCTAGTGATTCCTAGGTCAGTTCCCCATCTGCTAGACTAAGATATTTCTAACCTAAAACATAATTGAAAACTTTATCGGAGTATAATAGAAAGGTCTTTTTCTTATGAGGTCAAGTCCAGACAGAATATTGGAATAACTATCCAGAATACAGGCAGTGGACACTCATGACAACAGATACTCATGTTGACATTAGATCATAAAAATTGCAGAATTTTATGATTGTTTACTCTGCTAAACGTTTTGTACATAATGAAGTCTGTCTATCCCACTTTATAACTCTGTGAGATGTATGGGAATAACCCAGTGTTGAAGACAGTACTACTTCAAACTGAAGGATCCTCCATAACTCATAATTACCAGAGCTTTCTCTCAAGTGACAAAATCACCCAGAAATTCCCAAGCTTTCAGTTGGCTAATTCTGGCAATAATTCCTTCCTTCTGCCTCAGACTGTAGATTTGTGACACAAATTAATTGTCAGTATCATTAACTAAAGAAGTTAGTTACCTTTGAATATGTATACATGAAACTGTGTGTGCAGTGGAAAATCATAACAAAACCAGATTAAAGGGTAAAGATCTCATTTTAAAGCCAAAGTGGAACAAAAATGTCAGGCTGACTTTATTTCTGAAAAAATAACCTTCAACACACCCTAATTCAGATACTGCCCTTTTTTATGTAGCTATAACAAGGAAAAAAGTATGTAGATTTAGATAACTTTAAAAGGATTTCCTGGGTTTAAAAATATTTTGTCACAAATGTGAACCCAAGATAAAACTGACATCTATGCAACATAAATGAAAATGTACTTGGCTACTACTCAGCCATCCTGTCTGACATCTCTGCCCCTCTCCCTCACATACAGTGATAAGTGTTTTAGATTCTCCAGTTAACTGAGGATGTGGTCTGATTTCAGAACTGATTAACAGTTCATCGTTAAAACAGCTAATGAACCAGCTGTGATACCAACCTTTATGGGTACCTCTCTTGCTCCCCAATCTCCATTCCTGCTGAATACTGAGGCTGTGAAATGGTTTGCTTATTTTTCCTGCAATACTTCCTCTTGAAAAACAACATTCTATAATGGGGAAATATAAACTACTGAGACCTATCACAAAACCTTTAACAATCTTCCCACTACTTAGGCTGCCCTGAATACCACTCTACTGCATAGTGTGAATTTATGTTAATGCTGTCACTGAGCTTGGCTGTAAGTTTCTTAAGCACTTCTGATTTATGCCTCCTGCTTCTGAAGGAAAGTAAAACAAACAAGGTTAAGGAAAGACCTGGTATTTACTTACCATTAAAACTTATTTTAAATACATGTTTTGGGTTTTAGGCAAACAACAACCTTAAATGTTGATTCTAGGAGACAGAAAATCTTATGAAAACAAGAAGAAACTAATTTTATGTGAATGTAAAATTAAGATGGTATGCTAACACACATTCTGGATCTCTGAATTATTAGTTTTTTTTTTTTCCAAAACTATGCATAAAACAGCACCAGTGATACAATGTACTTGGAAGTTTATTCTCATTCTAGAATTTCTGTATGCTTTTCTAAATGCTAATTAATTAAACTTCAAAAGGCTCCTGTGAGATACAGAAGGTATTATTGTACCTATTAAGCACATATAAACCAGAGTTACGATGTTTAATTATATTCAGAGTTGTTTCTTTTTAAATTGATTTTCCTCTATAAAAGAAGATGCTGATAGTCTTTTACTTTTAGGACAGGTTTTTATGAGTTCAGTTTTTAATAGGCAACATTTCACTGCACCTATGTTTGCACATGCATGTATTCTTTTAGAGTTTAAAATTACACAGCCAACCAAGAGCTGGTAACATTCCATACAATTGGTTTGAGAGATAAGCCTTAAACCAGAACTAGGAGTAGTTATGGGATTAGGCACACTGATCCCACCAGAAGCCTTTTTCCCTTGCTTGTTATTTTGCTAACTTCCCAACCAAATTCAAAGGTAACAACAACATCTCCCCTCCACATAATCTAAGCAATTCTGACATAGCTAGAGAATTTCCCAAGGGAAATACTGTTCTAACCTCTAAAGATCGACTACAATCATGGAAACACAAAACTTCTAAAAAGTGTTTGCATGTATTCCATTTTTACGGTTCCATTACTCAAATAAATCATTCACTGTTTCTTCCAGCATTCTCCCATCAGGAACATTCAGGATGGTTTTCATCTGTTGTGAATGTTGCACATTGCTTGTTATTATGTTACATGCAGCCAAGGAACGAGGCAATGAGGCAGGATTACCTGCTGCTGCCCAGGCACTCCCTTTGAAGGAACACACAACCAGTTCTGAACAAAATCTGAACCTCTGAACAGCGCCACCTCATCCCAGTGTTCTCCAAAGTGAAATTGTGCACTGCAGAAAGTGGTACCTTCTCATCAGTTTTCAATTTAGCACAGTTCGGTTTTGTTGAGTATTCCCTGCTGGCTCCCAAGTCTGCATTCCATTTAAATTCCAGAAGGACAGAATATATTTAGTAATTATCTAATTGCAATAACCAATTGCCAAGTCTTTCAGGAGCAGATGGAATAATAAATATGTATGTGTTCCAAAACTAAAACATGCAAGGCAATACAATTCTACTAATAATTAAGTTTGCTTTGATACAATATGTCATCCAATAGTATCAGACAACCTGCATCAGGAGGACTTGATTTCTTGCATTTGGTTGTTCAAGAAGCAAATTCTCTGTAGAGCAGAATCTGTTTTGCTTTGCCTCTGAGTCTCTGGAGTGTCCATGTAATTATCACTGTGATTGTCACTCCCAGCCAGATTAGTGACAGTGGAGACTAAAATGTCATCTGCAGGCTATGGCAAAAGCTGCATGTTTGAATCAGCCTCTACTAGATCTAGTGAACCTTGATACAACAAAGCAGAAGGTCTAAAATACTAAATACCATAATTTAATGCATTTTTCTTTCCAAGACAAAACACTGCAGTTTCAAGAAATGGGATGGTTTTTCATTTTCTGAAGCAATACAATCAGCAGCTTGGAAATTTCCTGCTAGTACAGTATGTTAGCTGAACCACTGATTAGGAGGCAGGAACTTCTGCATCATCTCTTCCCATCAATTTCTTTTCAATTCATCACGTGGGAAAAATCACTTTTTTCAGGTCACTCATTACACACCAATTTTACAACAGCGGCAACTTGATTCCTGAAATCCAAGACCTTTCACTATCCCACTGAGCAGAGCACTGCTTTTATTTCCCACAAAGGATCTCCTAACTTTCTGCAAGGGGTTCATGAGACTGAATCATTCATGTTTGTTTTGTAACTTTAAAGTCACGGACCATTTCTCTTCCAAGATAAGATTGTACCTAAATGGTGGCTAGACAGAGTAATTTAGGCTGCAGAAGCATAAAGAACGGGCAAATACGTGATGAGAATGGTGTTATTCACGCAACTTGAAATAACACTACAAAAAGGCAATTACATCAGAAGCACCACTTTTGGACTAGAGACTGGATGTGCTCAAGGTCAGTCACCACCCTTCTTCTCACCTGGGATTTGTGGTGGAATCACCATCCCTGGAAGTCTTAAAAAAATTAGCAGATGTGGCCCTTTGTGATACAGTTGAGTGGGCATGGTGGCATTCAGTCAAAGGCTGGACTTGATGATCTTGGACCTCTTTTCCAGCCTTAATGATTCTATGATTCTGTGACTACATATTTACCCTCAGGGGCTTAGTTTTGGCAAATAAGCTTTCTGCCAGAATTAGGTGTTGCAAACGGAAGAAAAAAAAAAAAGTATAATCTACTTCAAAACAAAATTTAATGTTAATTACTTTAAAGTATATTACTCTGATTATTATATAATTAAATCACCCTGATAATCTGAATCTACTACTCTGTAATTCCCATGTTCCATATATATGCATACGTTTCCATCCAAAAGAGACCACCTGTGTTTCTTTTCCTTTTTCTTTTTGTCTTGTAGACAATAGACTGCACACATTCCTGACTGAAGGGGGAAAAAAAAAAGCAAAACTAATATCCATAATATTTCTCTTCTGCATATGGGAAAAATTCTCAACCCTTTCCTGGATATTACTTCAATTAATTTCTACATTAGCTCACTAATGCTTTAGTCAAAGCATCTGAATGAAAAATCAGACTGAAGAGAGAAGGTTCTCTTTTGCATGGTGATGGTTTAATTTATCAATGTGAAGGATATCATCCACCTGACATTCCTTGGAGACAATGTGCTAAAAAAACAGGCTCTTTTGGAAAGATGTAAAAAATGACACACTTTGCTTCATATAGCATAATTCAATTACCTTTCTAAATCTGAAGTTGAAATATTCTACAGATTTAGATGTAAACTCATAACAAGGAAGTTCAAGACAAACAAGATCTTGGAATTTTGGTTATAACACAACAGGTTAACAATCACAATGACCCATTAAGCTGCAAATTAGGACATCAGATGACACCCCCCCAAAAAGTGGCATTTCCTTCAGAATAAAATGCAACCTGTCAATACTGGATATTGTTAGTAAAATGTACAAATATGTTTCAGTCACCTTCCTTTCCCATTACCCTGTACATAAATGTTATGTAGTAACATAAAAGCCACAAAGTTATAATGGCACCGGTAAGAATTCTGGAGCCTTATGCTCCTGCCAGCTGCTACTGTATCTGAAGCTAAAGAAAGAGACATTACAGTCTTTGGAAAGTACCATCAAGTGGCTATTATACTGTAGTTTTACCTTTCAAGTCAGTGATGCAACTTGCCAAGAAGGTATTGATGGAACATCCAAACTGCAGTTTCAGTCCTAAAACTGATTCACATAAAAACTACCACTCTAAAAGCAACATGGGCTAGTGAAAAGCCTAGTTCATGGCTATATTCTGCCCAAAAGCATTCCCTTTGAGACAGCAGAGATTATATACATCAGAGAAGATACAAACGGGATGAATTTGAAGAGAATTAAAACTTATTTAATTCTTTCTCAAAGAGGGCTTAAGGAAAGCAGTGAGGAGTTTCCACCTGTTGAGAGAGAGGCTATGAATGCACTTATGGTCAGCAACCATGGCTTAAAAAGAGCATTTAATGAAAAAGCAGTATATAACTGCTTTCAGTTACATAAACTACTACTCTTACAGCTCGAGACCTTAAGCACTCTCGTAGCTTCGTACTCTGCGACGTGTATTTACTTACAAGCCTCTGGCAGGGAATCAACAACTGCACCAGTTTAAAAAAAGCCCAACCAAACAAAACAACCAACCAAAGGAACCCAAACACTTCTCCTTGTTAAAAAGTCTGAAAATTCAGGAGAGTGGATGAAGGGAAGTCATCTTGTTCTCTGCTTGAGACTCCACACTTCAAGCCCATAAACCCATAAACCTACATCCACTGGTGCCTCCAGATCTATAATACCACCTTTAGCAACCCTAATGAGAAAGCAGGTTTTCAAGTAAAGGAGAAAAGTCCTACTCTGAAACCTTTGTAGCCAAAGCCCATTAAAATGCCAAGGCAGACTCTCAATCGCCAACTGAGTTTGACAATTTAGCAAGCAATCAAAGGCTGTATTTTACAGCTGCACTAGCAGAAATAGCCTAGAGATGGTAAAAAACATGTTCCAGGTTAGATGTTTTTGGCACAGATAAACACATATTATAGCCACAGTACAGGTGGTACATTGTACAAGGGAATGTACATTGTATAAGGGAATGCTCTCTGAAAAAGGGCATGCAATTCTAGTCCTTTGTCTTAGAAAGGATAATTTCAATTTAAAAGCTAAGTCCCTAATTTGGGTAGAGGACAAAACAGCTCGGAGAGAAGCCCAAACTGAAGAACAGTTTCGTGCTTTCAGGAGGACTCTGCAGGACAAAAGAGCACAAAAGCAGCCACTCCTGTCATTCCAAGGATTTATCTTGGTAGGGGGCACTTGACACAGGACCCTCAGGCAATGGTCTGTAAGAGGTGTTTAGGAAAAGACTTAAACGACCAGGAAATATGGAGCAGTACTTTCCTCAGCACACCCTTCCTCAAAAACCTGTAGCTTAGGGACTTCTTGAAGGGGAGACTATACCACTGTGTTTGCTGTGGTGCGCAGTATTCTGTGGCAGTGCTTTCCACAGCCCAGCTGAGCCTTGTGCAGTGGAGTATGGCTGGGCACTGCACAGCATGCCTCCTTGAAGGAGCAAAGACTTGAATCAAATGAGTCATGGACCTAAATTTCCCTCTAGGAATCACCAACCCAAGGTAATTGCTGTTCCTGGGTAATGAGTTATCTCAAAGGCTACCTGAGAATATGCAGGTGCTCTCACCCTGACAAGTAATGGTTGAAGTACTGTTGAAGTGGAGACCAATTATTATGCTAAACCAATTTCAGCTCCAGTTTATACCTAGACACCCTCTTTATGTTTGGGATGGATATGTACAGAATGACCAACAGCTGACCACATAGTCTAAGAGAAAGGCAGAGTTCCTAAATATAATTTTCTTAGATACACTTTGAAAATATTGACCATGTGCAACAATATTACACACACACATATATATAAACCCCCTATATATAAAAGAATTAATTCCTTTATTTATATCATGATAAGAAAATAATCCCACAGCCCAGGATACTCAGATTCCTACCTTCTGATTAGCTTCACTTACAATTTTGGATGAGAAAAATGCACCTCAGTTTCCTCAATCAAGAGATTGGGAATGAAGCAGTTTCTCACAAAGAAATTCTTTCCACACAAGGCAGTGCACTCACTATTGGTAAAGTGCCTGTAGAGGTGGCTGGTGGCAGGTGCTATGTAAGTACGATGAATTACTTCCTTCTGTTTCTCCACTCCCTCCTCTGCAAAGGAGGAGACTTGTCATTCCTCCTTTTATGAGCAAATGCAGTTGGGAGCTAAATACTCTGGTGACTCCAACTGACTGATTTGGTAGTGTTCATGCAGGTAAGCAGCAAAAGGCATTAAATCAGGGCATAAACAAATCTTAGGCTAAATGTGCAGATGAAAACCTAATACATACTAAAAACTGTATGTTCCTGAAATTAGTATTCAGCTGGGAAAGATCCAAATTTTATTTTCCTGTTTAATTTTCAAATAATTTCAGTACTAAAGTATAACTGCAGACTGCACAGGGAAAAAAATACTGTAATGGTTATTTTCCCCAAATTTAGAAACCATCTGTTTTGAAGTTCTGTTTGGCTAAGCAAATTACAGGACTCACAGACCAGCTAAGCAGTTAAACACATACAGAATACCTTTTCTTCAGTGCAGGAGAAAAATTCCTTTAGCTGAGCTGTTTTGCATGGCACTTCCAATTTATCCCTTCTCAATTCTCTCTGACATCTGTGTCCTGGCACTAGGGTAACGATCACATCAGGGTGCTCCACAAAGGTTAACACAGACAACAGCCTGGCAGCATTTGACGTGTAAGGAAACAGGACTACCATTTCCCTTGCATCGAAAAGGTCAACAAAACACAACCTAATTCCCTTCTTTTGTACAAGCCCAAGGGCAGGCACATGACAGAAAAGATGGTAAGTTCATTGTTAGTTCTACAACACCACAGGAAAAGTAACAGACAGATTTCAGCACTGCCAGTGAAATGAACACGGAGAAGGGAGTAGAGGATTCTAATGATCTGGGCCTTTTCTTTGGTAATATCCTGCTTATTTTTTTTCTCAGTGAATAGAATAATTTATGTAGAATGAAGATTTTGCCTATAATTTAATTACCACAGGTTACTTTTTGTATTGCATGATACACAAAGAGCTGATATTAAATTCAAGCTGCTGCAATAAAATTCCCTTTCAATTAATGTAACAAATGTTGTTACTGTGATTAATAATTAGCAAATGGCAGGTGACAAACCAAATAGAAGTATAACACTTATAGCACTACTAGAATTAACACTGCACAAACCTCTTATCCCACCCTGTTCTTCTGGAGACATGCATATGTTTCTCCTTGTTCCCATCAACTTCCAGTGATTCAAACATACTTGCTCTGCCCCAAATGGCTCCTACAACGTGGGTGTAACACAGTCACTTTGTGGCTGTCAAATAACACATCACAAATGTCTCATAGATCCATAGGAGATAGGACACTGCAAAGTTGTGAAAGAAGGCACAAGCCATGAGAAACAATAGAAAAATGAAGAGAAATGGCACCTCCGCTCCTTTTGAGTGGTGGATTAGGGGGCCTTCCCCACCAAAAGCCATCATTCAACAGTGCTCAGCCTCCCCATCTCTACTTTTAGGCTCTCTCCTGCAAACTCACCTTCCCAGCTGCACTTGTGTCCAGGCTCTAGAGGTCAGCTGGAAGATGTTTGGTGCCCAGCCCGATGATACCAATGGCAGAGTTCACCAGTTCCTCAGGTAACAACTCTATATTGGCCCTACAATATTGGCCCTCTATACTCTTAAAAGCCCTACAGTTTGAATTCATATTTCATACATCATCAATTTTCCTCCAGACTCCATCCTCACTGAGTAAAAAGTGTTTACAACAGTATATAATGATAAACATATAAAGCCATCATCAATCATTTATCAGTTACAATTACTATTTGCATCTGTTTATCTAATCACAGTGTGCAGTAACTGCTGCACTTAAGCAGTTCAAAACCACTTTAAAGATGGAAATGTGGAGGATAACTACTACATAATTAACTTCACATTTTGTAGCACTCTGCTAACTCATATTTCTGTCGCTTTTCAGCTAACTCATATTTCTGTCGCTTTTCAGTTTTAATGTATATTAAAAAAGGGAAATTATTATTTACACACACCCCCACTCACCTACACAGTCACATGGGCTGACTGTGACAGTGCAGGTGACAAATGGCAGACTAGTCTCATAAACTCTATTTAACGTGCAACGTCAGCTGTCTCAGACACTCAGACTCCCAGTACATCTCTGCTGCTACTTTAAATTCACTGAATTTCACATGTAACTATACAAGAAAATAAAGGCCCTTTTCTTTCTTCCTCTCCCTCTTCAGCTGTGCAAGATCATCTGCCACAGTTTCGTCTCTGCCCTGGATGTCAGAATTCATTCTCAGCCCTCCCTTCATATTTCTGTTTTTCAAACCCACTAATCTGAAGATGGAAAACATTGGGTCCTGAGCTAGTAACAGGTTAAAGATCAGATAACTTGTCGTGTTCAAAAGTCAGAAGAGGACAGACAACAGTTTGCTCTGCAGTGACCACAATAACTTAATTTTCTGTGTTACATAAATAATGGATTCCTGAGAGTGGAAGGTGTAATACTTTGGTGTTCTTTCACCTCTTCTGTCTTTAAAAAGAAATCCAGTTTTCTGCATAAAAATTAACATTTATCTGAAGATCATTCTAAAGATTTTGGGGATTTAATCCAACTCTCCTTGCACTGTCATTTCAACAAGTGAACCATGCAAACGCACAACCACTGCTTAATAGTTTTCTTCATGGCATGTGCTTAGGCAACAATATGGGAAGACCCACTGCCCTTCCCCCGCCACATTTAAACTGACTCTAAACAGAGAGGACAGTTGACAAGGTACCTTAATATACTTCACATTCACATAACATGATCACAGATGGGCTTTTTCCTCTCTGGTCCCTTTCCTCCTTTTTCCACCTCTGCCAGACTGCTTTGGTAGGTCATGTGATTGCTAGGAAGGTTGGCTGCAAATGCAGCATTTCTAGAAACAGTTGCATTTTAAAAAAGAAAAAAAAAAAATCCCCCAACAATATAGGCTTCTAAGAGAAAGTTAAGAGTTGCTATTGTTGCTGAAGCCTGGCCCATGGACATTGCTGATTACGGTCAAAACAGATGAGAGCACAAACCACTCTCATCCTCATCCTCCAATGTTGCCAGCATCTCATAAAACCTTCTCATACACTCTCTAGCCATTAGTGCCAACAAGAATGTGACAAAAAAATTAAAATAAAACAAAAAAAAACAACCCAAAGAACTGCCCTCCCCAATATTATGTAAGAAGTGCAGGTTGCATAGCCTGCTCTGTAGATGGCACTGTATGTTAAACAATGATTTTCTTTTTCCACAGTACCATTTCTGAAGACAATAATCCAGATGCAGTCTCTTACACTCACAGAATATACATTTATTTAAAATCAGGAACAATTCCATGGTAATACCTCTCAACTGTAACTCCAGAAGTCGTTCCCCATTTGCAATTAATTATGGTTATCCCTGTAGCAAGTGACTACAGGAAGGACAGAGGGCACTGTTCAGCTCCTGCCCCAAAGAGTTAACAAGATAAGCAGTAGGACAAGTGAGGCAGTGTACTACTGAGAGATAATGATGTATTCCAGCCACACTGCTGCATGCCCAGCCTAGTGTGCTACCCACTGAGTCAGCAAGTGGTGCTGTGCCATGACAACAATACAAGTTTTTTGGGTTGATTTTCTTGTTTGTTTGAGGGTTTGTTGCTTTTTTAAAAAGACCGTATTCATTATTTATAACTTTTAAAGAATTTGTTGAAACTGTCATGAGAGGAGAGAGAACCCAAAATTGGAAGAGAAACTCAGGAAGCGTGGGTACAAAACCCAGACTGATGAACATCTAGGGAATCATTACTCTGGTAAGTTAGAGAATGGCATAAACTGGAAAGACTGAATCTCACACCAGTCAGTAAAATTCTTTTGAGATTATGTTAGCTGGGACACTAAAGTAATTATGGTATTAAAAAGAACACAAGCTAATTTACAAATTCACTGACAACAATGTTTTCTAGAGAGATTTGGGATGTAAAATTAATTGCCAGCAGCAGAGCTCTCAAAAATCCAAGACAAGTCTTAAATGGTCCAGAACTATGCTAACATAAACACACAGGCTAACAAAAGGCAGCAGCAAAAACAAAGTGGCACACACATCCTCTGAATAACCAACCAACCTTCCTACTGTATGCTGCAAATGAGCAGTATAAATCTCTGCAGAAGCTCACAACAGAAAGATGTCTTTCAGGGTGTTGCCAGCATTTGTTGATTTGAACTTGCCAAAGGAGGAGTTTGCAGGCTTTTGGAATGTTAAAAGGTAAACATAGCTACACCTCATATTTCAAAATAAAATAAAAAAAAATAAAATAAAAAAAAAAAAAAAAAAAGAGGAACAATGTTAAATTATTCTAGTACAAAAAGATTTATGTTATAGTATTTCACACATTCTAGCCCACAATATGATGTGGAAAGCATTCCCTCTTCCCTAGCAAGTGCCTTGTATTGGCTGCATACATGGTTTTAATGTAGATTGAAAATCTTGCTTCACATATGGCAGAAAGAGGCACAAAAGTGTGGAAAATTTGTACAATAGCAAAAAAAAAAAATTAAAAAAATCTCATATCCTCTGTGGTTGATTTACTTAATCCAGAATGTTTTGTTCTTTTACAACTATGCAGACATGTACCATATTCTAACATTTTTGGCTATTTATGAAAAGTTGATGATTGTTTAAAGATTCTGGTAGGTATCTGTAAACCCTTTTCTCCAAAATTCTCATAAGAAAAAATCACTTGATACATGGACCTGATAGCTGTACTGGTAGGAAACCATAGCTGCTGAATCACAGGTAAATAAATCAGATGTGAGAAATATTTCAAAGTCATTTGTCTTCATGCTTTGCCCAGGCATTCAACAATAAAATCAAGAGGAATTCATGTAAATTACAGTCAACAAACAATGCATAAAAATGTGCAGAACTAAAAAAGGGAGCTTTATAGAGTTGGTGAGTGAGAAGAGAGATTAGAATAAGTACAAGCCCATCCAGCTAACCCTGGAAATTGAGATTAAAGTCAGTACCACCTTACTTTACATACAGAAAAGCCATTTCAGACATTTTTGAACTTCCACTTCAGAGACTGACTTGAAGTACTTCTACACATTTAACTCTACCCTCTGAATAATCCCTTTATATTCAATGGAACTAGTAACGGGTGTAAAAATGCATGAGTGCCTAAATCTTCTGATGAATTCAGGGCTTAAGTAACTCTAGTAAGGAAGGGACAGAGGCATCTCCAGATTAAAATATTAATATTAAAGTCAGTGTGCAATTCTCCCATTAATTCCACAAGCTTGGTATAAATGCTAATATTTTCATAAAACATGAATTCTTCAATATATACTGGATATGCATCCTACAGAAATGTGTTTACAAGGTATGTTTACAAGGGTTTTACAATGATTACTTGGGGTTAAATTTGGAAAACATGCTTTATTTGTGCTGGTCAAAACTATTCATAAATTTTTCAGGCCAAATGAAGCACATTTTATTAAAATCTCTTAAATGATATAATGAATTGTTTCCATGCCAGACACATTTGACCCAGCTTACATGTGATTTAGATCACATTTTTAAAATTAAAGCTATTCTATTATGGAACAAAAGAAGGAAATAGGAAGAATGCATGGAATAATTAATTATTCTTCAAGTGGAAAAGAAATGGGAAATAAATGTGAAAACTAACTGTGCCACAGTTTCAACTGACTAGACCCAACAGAATTTTTACTATATCACATTACTATTATTATTATTATTATTTATTTATTATTATTATTATTATTAATAATTATTATTAAACAATGGTTGGAAATGTAGCACCTGTTAAAAACAAGAATGTTAATATTTAAGCTATCATCATCCAGTTTCAAAATGCACAAAAGAAATAGCCTGATGAATGCTAATTCATTCATGCCACAGCATTTAATCCTTTATTGAATTTTTGAAAGCATAATCCAGATTAAAGAAATCAAAGCTTTTTATATTTGTGTTATTTCTCTTTGTAATTTGCTTTTTGTCCCCCCCGTTTGTTTTTATAAGCCAAACAAACATTATCCTCCAATTCTGCTTTAAATCAAGAAGCAAGCTCCTGATGAGTGTTCATGCAGCTGATTAGAAAATTGCCTTATAAACAGCATCATTAAGTGGCCTGCCAATCAGCAGTGATACAGTGGTATTGCTGGTGCCTGGGTAAATTATAGTTATGTCCTACGCTTGGGAAACCTAAACGTACAATTCTGGGAATTCTTATTGGCAATTAGATTATAAATGCTGTGTTATAATGCTTAACAGCATGAGAATATATTTATCATATACTGTATCTGCAGAATACAGAAAGGAAAAAAAAATTGGAACAGAATTTCTTAAGATGGTGTTACAAAGGAATCCCCAAAGTTGAGTTGAAAGCTCATAAAAGAGGATCCTTTTTTCAGGTTTTCCAGGAGTGATGCCATACAAAAGCTATACAGATTGTAGGATCTCTTGTCATTCATTCCACCTCCATTTCTTTGGATTTGCTGTTTGGTTTATGACATGTATTACTACTTAAAATATACTAAAAATATTTGGAATTTTGGAAAGATTTTTTTTTTTTTCATTCATATTAAATACAAGGAAAAGCTTTAAAATGTAAATAACAGGAAACTCTGCTGCCACATGCTGACCTAAACTTCCATTGATACAATGGGACGTGCTAGATACGCTTTACCTGTCAATGTTATATGAACCCACATTCACCTGGAAATAATACACACAGAAGACAACTCTTAAAAATGCTAAGGCTGCAAAGTCATGGACTTGAGAGCAAGGGGATGCCAGAATTAAAGTTTGCCTGTGCAATTTTAACACAGGTTCTTTAGCTTTTATCCTTTAATTACACAGTCCCATTAACCAAGCAGGCCAGCTTCATTTTGGCAAATAGTGTTCTCTTAACTGACACCCTCTGAGTCCTAATTAATCATAGTGCTTTTATGCCTTATTTAGCATATAAACTGCATTGAATGCATGCATGCTGAATTCCTCAAGAGTTTGTGTTGCTCATTATGATAGAATTGATAAAACCATTGGCACATGTGAAACTCTTCAAGACCAATGACACAGCCATATGAACATCTTACGTAGTACCTCAAAGATGATACTACAGCTTTCATTTTGGAATGTCCTGTGCTTTACAGAACCAAGGCAGAGCTCTCAGGAATGTTAGGGTGCTGAAAACTCAGCTTCAGTGCTAAGAGAAATGAATAGCTAACTTGCAAGTAGATAAAGTATCTGAACAGAGTAAACACTCCAGACAATCAACTGCCTGAACCACAAGAAAATCAGGAGTATTTTACCTTATTCCTCCCAGGTATTCCCATTCCTGCAGTGGGAAAGGCTGAGGTTGTACATTTCTGCACTGTCAACTGTGACTACAGATTCATTCCTAGAGAATATACCTGGGACACTGAATGATGCTGGTGTCTCAAGTCTGTAAATACCATTGAATCCAAACACTAATTAATTTTATTTCTCTGTTTCTGGGTTTCCTTAGTTTCAGTCTTGAATTTATATCCATAGGAGTGCAAACTGTTTTCAAATCAAATGTCTAATGCCATCTTTTGCTATTGTTTCAATACCTAGGCAGATTCTAGGGACAGGCCTGCATCACTTGAGCTCACCAGTTTACTGAGAGTAGAAGTAGGTTATAATGCCTGGGCTGCAGTGGAAAATGAGAGAGATTGCAAACAGCAGAGAAATAACAAGAAAGCAGTTTCAGTCTCAATTCAGTGTTTCAAAAAGGAAGATGTCAACAGTCTACTTAAAACACCTCCATTCTCATTTTCTCAATCTCTCTGTTCATATCTTCACCTATTTTGATGTTATCTGCCTTTTCTCCAAAACATGTTTCTAATCCTGAATGCAATCTCACATTGCCATTCTGCCACTTTCTCTTTTTTCTTCCCCCTGACTTGGCTCTTGACTCCCCTCTGCCACATGAATTTACTGCCCCAAAAAAGCCACAGCTGCTTCTACAGCAAGACATAGAATCATCTGTCTAAAATTTGTATTTCCCAACTCACCTGAAAACAACAGCTTTGCTTAGTGATGTGTAATTGGTATGCATGTCTAAAATTAATAGTTCCAGAGCATGCTCACTACAGTCAGTTGTTAATGGCTTATTAATTACACATCAGGATACCATAAACAACTTACAGCCAAAATACAAGTTTTTACAACACATAACAAAAGTCAGTGATGACATCCACCAGACTTTCATCCTCTATGGAACTTGATATAACAGCAGGAAAATAAACACCTTTTCCACAAACATCTAGAGCCAAAAACTGGGAGAGAGCAGTGCTCCCTCAGATACAACATGCAAAATGTTTACAAAGGTAACAGTGAATGAAGAATTGAGACACTGTAGAGGAGATAGTCAGGACTATTTGCCATTAGGGTACAGGAACAGATCACTGCAGAGAAAATAATTTCCTTCAGTGTCATATTTTTGTGAAGAAGAGATCAATCACATACGGTAGTACGTACTAAAAATGTAAACAGAACTAAAAGGTCTACAAACAAATTGCAAAGGGGGAGTCTATGCTTAGTGGCAATGCTTACCTACTTGAACAACTCCTCAAAAATGTAAATAGCACACATTAATTAACTGAGTCATCACAGAAAAACACATTTCATTTTTTAATTCCAGAATACTCTAGCCAGATGTGATGGATTTGTCCTCCTACCGGTCCTTGCCCTTTTGTGGCTCTGCAGAGACATCGGGAACTGGCAATAACTCAACACATGCCTCAGAGAGCTTTCTTGTTTTTGGAAATCTCCAGGCAGCGTGACATTCACATTTATTATGGCTGGTTCTGGGCATTTAAGAATGAAAACAATTAAAGTATATTTGCAAGGGATATGACAAATGGGCATTTGTACCCTGGCCAATTTTTTCACTGACTTTTATTGAAGTATACAATTATGTTCCGGCTTTGACTCTGCTGCTGTCCGAAAAAGATGATTTCCCAGTATCCATGTGGACAGGCTGACTGATGAGAATGCTTTTAGGGTTAAGTGTCCTCAGTATAAACGATGAGATCTCTTTCTTGGACAAATGCCGGTCCCACACTTGCCACTGAAAATTCAGTCAGTGCTGAAATCCACAGAGATAATTTGGACCCCCACCAATCTAAATTGTAGCTTTCTGGCTCTCTGCAGATCTCCCTCTTGCTCAGAAAGGTGTTTTCACTCTACAATGGACATCCTTCAGTGGCAACAGGTTGCTTTTGATTTTCATGTGACTTTTTGTACTTTCACCGATCTATGGCCACCAGTGATGAGGATTATCTGCAGCAATGCTGGGTTGAAGCAGAGCACCTATTTCTTCATACCTCTGGGTTACATTTCCATTAGCAGAAGCAAGGACTGAAGTAATAGGGGATGCAAGGGAAAGAACAGCATTTTCCTCTCTTGACAACCCTCTCCTCTCTCTATTAATAATAAAATCAGTTTCCATAGTTGCAATGTGCCACAACAATGTGGCTGCACGTACATAAGTGTTCCGGTCAGGGGAGGTGAAGTGAGATAACTGGGGACATTGAGATTGGAGACAGCCTGGGCTGCAGTGAGTACAAGTGGAGTTTGCAGTCCTGAGATGTACAGGAGGAGAGTAAAGTTAGGCTCTGAACTTTAGGAAAGCAAAATTCCAGCTCTTCAGAGAGATAGTCAGTGGGATCTCTTGTGAAACTGCCCTCAGGGATAGGGGAGCAGAACAGAGCTGGCAGATCTTCAAGGAAGTCTTCCATAGAGCACAAGAGCCAGCAATCCCCAGGAGCAAGAAATCAGGCAGGGAAAACGAGAGATGGGCATGGCTGAGTAGGGAACTGCTGGTCAAATGAGAGGGAAAAAAAAAAATGCACAGAAAGTGGAAACAAGGACAGGAAACCTGGGAAGAGTACAGAGATGAAATATAGCTGAGGAAGGCCAAGGTAAAACTGAGGCTGACAAGAGATGCAAGGAATAACAGAAAGGGCTTCCACGGGTATGTTAGCCAGAAAAGGGAGGTCAAAGAAGGTGCACCCACCCCCCATAAACAGTGGTGGGACACTGGTTACAATGGATGAGAAGAAGACTGAGGTACTCAACACCTATTTCGCCTCAGTCTTTGTGTCAGCCTCTCTTCCCACACCTTGAGTGGATGGACAGCAGGATGGGGACTGGGGGAGCAACGTGAGTAAAGACCTGGTTCAAGATCATCTAAGGAGCCTGAAGGTACATAAGTCTATAGGACCTGAAGAGATACATCCCAGAGAATTGGCTGATGTAGTTGCCAAGCCACTCTCCATGGTATTTGAAAAGTTCTGGCAGTCAGGTGAAGTCCCAAGTGTCTGAAAAAAAGGGACACATCGTACCTCCCTTTAAAAAGTGTAGAAAGTAGGACCCTGGGTACTGTTCTGTCAGTCTCACCTCTGTGCCTTGGGAAGATCATGAACAGATCCCCCTAGAAGCTGTGCTGAGGCACATGGAGGACAGGGAGGTGATTTGATACAGCCAGCACGGCTCCACCAAGGGCAAGCCCTGCCTGAACAGCCCAGTGGCCTTCTATGAAGGGGTGACAATATCAGTGGAGAAGGCTCCCCAGGGAAGTCGTCAAGGCTACAGATGTCATTTATCTGGACTTCTGTAAAAAGTCGAAACTGGATAGGCAGACTATTAGGTGGATAAGGAATTGGTTGGACAGTCACATCCAGAGGGTGGTGGTCAGTGACTCAGAGTCCCAAAGGACATTGTGATCTGTGACAAGTGATGTCACTCAGGGATCCATATTGGAACATGTGCTATTTCATGTCATTGTTAATGACACAGACAAAGGGATAGAGTGCACTCTCAGCAAATTTACAGATGACACCAAGCTGAGTGGTGCAGTTGCCACACCTGAGGGATGGGATGCCATCCAGAGGGACCTAATTAGAGTCTGCCAGTAGAAGCCTACAAGAAAGATGAACAGACACTTTTTCCAGGGTCATACAGCTCAAAAATTACTTGGACAACACTCTCAGGCACACAGTGTGATCCTTTGGGTTGTCCTGTGAAGGGCCAGGAGTTGGATTTGATGATCCTGATGGGTATATTCCAACTCAGGACATTCTAAATTTCTTCAGTTTACTTGAGGATGGTATTACTCAGGTTTTGGAGAGTCATCTACTTTGTGTATAGCCGTGCTGGAGTCTCTAAGATTTTTTTATTCTACTCCTTCCTAGCAATTATTGCCTATTACTGCTACATGGAAGGATCATATATACATTCTCTATATCCCATTAAAGATGGCTTTCCAGCTGAGCTAAACTTACCTCTGGAAGTGGTTTGAGCTGGTTCAGAACTGAGGTACTCACACAAATCTTCTTCTAAGAGGAGTCAGCAGCAGTAGTAATGTTGCCCCAGAAATGTGATCTGGAAAAGCATATCTGTTTATCATCTTAAAGCAGCCTTTCCAAACTTAATGCCAGGGACCCTGTCATCTCTCCAAAGAGGAGCTGGATCTGATTTTCTCTCCCACTAATTCCAAACATTTACTGAAATATGTGGAAATGAACTGAATGTGTGTCCCCATTTCAAGCCTTTTCACGAAGTCTGACTGAGTTTTCAAGCTGCTGTTCAGCAAAAAATGCAAATACAGGTTTAGAGGCCCAGCACAACTGAGCACTGTGTTCATCAGTCATTTAATGTACACCAAATGGTCTTTGTGGTTCAAAAAGATTTTATGCAATGGTAAGCAAGGCCCTCGTTGTTTTTGCTGACTTGCAGTAAGCCAGTGGGATGCCAGGCCGCCACCATCAGAACAGCTGCCTCATTGGAAAAGTATTCCAGCAGGCCATGCCTTGTAACAAATGATATGACCCTGGAAGGCCGACAGCAGCACTCCTGCGGGCAAACAGCTTGCCAAAGGTCAAAGCCACCCAACGCTTTGGGATCAGCAACATCATTTCTGTCCACTCCACCCCTACCCAGAGTCTTAGAGCTGCAATGGATAAGTGAGAAAATACATCAGTGATAATATATCTTCTGCCAGTAAAGCACAAGAGAAGGGAGGGAAAGAGAGGAAAGCAGAGGAGAATGGGAATCCAGCTGTGAAGCTATTTACTCCGCTACTGAAAACAAAGCTATTCCCAGAAGTGCCACTTAGTTTGCCTCAGTCAGAACTGGGGTAGCAAAATGTGAGATATAAACTATTACAGTTATGAAACAGGTTAGAGAGTGCTTATACAAACAGCCTCACTAGTACAGACACCTGTCCATTTTAATTTACAACCTTTCCCAGAACAGTCTCTGACTCTCTTTTTTTTTAAAAAAAAAAGTTAGTAATTTTCTTTCATCTTTTAGACTCTTGAGTTCTCCTGAAATACAAACCACAACTGCTTTTGTAAACTTTTTGTTCCATTCACAATGCTACATCAATAAAACCTCAGTGAAGTAAAACAGTGCAAACATTTCAATTTTACTAACAATGTAAACAGCACCAAAAGGTTTGGGATCCTGCTCATCTACCTGTGACATTAGTAGTCAGTGGATGCTCTGTTGCTACAGTTAGAGAAAGGTCTTGCTCCCGTTGTTATTGCTATTGCCTTTTGAAGTGAAGTGACAGTGGCACTCTTTCAAATGGCAGCATTTTACAGCAATTTAACTTCCTGCCTAAAGAAGGCAAATTGGCATGAAAATTATCTGGAAAGCACAATCCCATACACACAGAGCTTATATATATATATATATATATATATAAAAAGAGAGAGAGAGAGAGAGATAGATATATATACACACACATACACACACACATACACGCACATATATGCTGGCATTTTCAGTAGAGGCATGACATACAGCATATCTAGAAGGCCATAGAGATGAAGAATAAATTATTTGGCAAGATTATTTTCTGAAGTAACATCACAGAAAAGGAAGCATTTCCTAAAAATGCCTTCCATTACCCTCCAACCTCTCTTTGATGAGCAGTGCAGCTGATTTCTACCTTCATTCTTATTTACCTTCCATGAAAGCACCACTGAGGACCTAATGAAGAATGCTGGGTAATTCTGGCATTATTGGATTTTTTGTTATTTATTTATTAGACATAAGAGCTGTTATCACCAAGCAGCCAGGTGAGTCAAATCAGATAAAGCATTATCTGATTCCTGTGCTGTAAATCAGATTTTAATAGAGAAAAGATCTGTATCCCTTTGGGAATGGAAAGAATATGTTTATAATGTGTTCTGAGTATGTGCTACACAATAGCAGGTATGGATAAAAATATTTTCTCTAATCAATTTTCCACTTTCTTCTCCAAGTTCTTTCACTCATAAGATGAGAACTAAAATAAATGAAAATTCTGTTTGTGACAAGTGCTAGCAAATAACAAAGATAAGCATGCATAAAAACATGCATACATGCTGCATTCTCAAACAAACATACAAAAAAATACTGGATTCTGTAATATTAAAAGTCATTATTGTTTCTCTGCTAGCAGAATGACTTCCAGATTTCAGGTTTATCTAATTCAACTGTTGAAATGGGACCTTTGGTACCTTACTCTTAACCTCAATATAGCTTCTGTCCTAGGTATTTATTCTTATCTTTTTCTATTTAGAACCTATGAGGTATCATGACAGCACCTGTACACGGGACACAGATAATGTTTGACTACCTCTTGAAGGTTTTACAAATTTTAATTGGCAGAGTAATCTAGATATACTCAGGCAGAAATTGGTGTTAAACATCAAAAAGCTTGATGCAAAGCCAGCTCTGTCTTGTGCAGCAGTGTTATTTGAATTTTGATTTGCTGGAAATTACTGTTTGCAAAAATGAGGGCTCCCCTACCACCTAATGCATCACTGTTTGAACTAAAATTCTGAAATTAGTTTACTGCCCAGATACCTAAATATTCTGAGGGCTCAAAAATTACTTTTTAAAACCCAACTTGTAAGGTCACATCCAATTTAATTCCATAACAAACTGGAGGAATGGGCCTCTCATGTCATGTTTGGCTTAAAAATTCCATTTCTTTTATGATTTACACATGAAAATTAATTTATAACCACAAAAAAAAATATTCACTGAGGTTTACAATATATTTACATTGAGGTTTACAAAGGTGTGTGCTCAGACTGCTGTTAACAAAGCAACAGGCAAAGCTCTGCCATTGCTGCCATCAGCAGCAAGGCTGACATCCATATCACACTTCAGTATCTATTCTTATTATGCTATTTCTTCCCAGCTGATCCTTTGCTTCTCCATCCCAATTTACAGGAGGATTAATATTTTTTGAAGTGCAGAACTAAGGGCAGCATAAAAGTGCATTAACACAATGGAAGTTAATATCAAACTTTAACCATCAGAATGTAGTTATGATTTATTAAAGAAAAAGTCGAATCAAGCCACAACCAACCACATGCTGTTTTGGAGATATTGGTTTCCCTTTTGGGGAATGTAATTGTACTTTAATTTTTTAATCAGAGTCTGAACAATAATCTTAATCAAAGGTTATTCTGCATTTGGATGAGTGAAAAGGTTAGCTCAAGTCACTTGGGCAAGAGAGGAGTTTCAGGTTGTAATGACCTAGATGTCTCAGATTGAGGTTCTTCAAGGAAGATCAGATCATTTTTTGGTTTTACAGATATATCTGTGATTAATATGAAGAAATAAATGAAAGAACTACAGCCTGGGAGCAACATGAATGTTGAGACAGAAAACAGCCTGTAACAGGATGTGATATATACATTGCTAAGGAAAACACTGTAATGGTCTGCTCTCTTTCCTCCTGGAAAATAACAGCAAAAAGGACAGGAAGAAGCAGAGATGATGGTGTCATGCTAAGATGAAAGAAGCAGGAAAAAGTCACATAAATACTTTTTTGTCCCCCAGAAAAGAAAAGATTAAACTTAGCGTATTAAAAATGCACATAGGTCCATGTCTAGTTACAACCAACATTTAAGAAACTGGTATCTTAACCCAACCCTAGAGAGAAAAAATATTTGCTGCCATTTCATCTGCATCCTCCTCCAGCTGGCACAGCTGACTTGCAATCACTCTCTCTTTAGGTTTAGCAGATCAGGCAATAATAACTTAGTAGTAATAAAGAAACAGAGCAGACAGACCATCCTTAAAGTTGATGGACCTTGTAAAGCTGATGAAATTTACGGAATTAAACTGAAAAAATTGTGTTTTATCTGAAAAATGGCTTTTTCAACTAATAAAAATCAGAAGAAAAGGCTGCAACTTCATTGCATCCACCACATTTTGATCCACAGAGTAGCCTTTTGCAATACAACACAGGATTCAAAGAGGCTTACTTCATCAACATGAGGCTGGCTTTAGCTTCTTGCTCAAGCCTCATTCTGAAGGACAGAATATTTTCTGAGAAATTACTACCTCAGTCCAATGGGTCACAGAAGTTACTGGACAGCAGGAGATGAGCAGATGAAAATTCAGTATGTTATATATCAACTGAATTTATATGTACAAATGAAAATATCTGACTCTTTTTCAAATGAAGGGAATGTCTCTTATGCAATACATTCAGCTCATCCAATCCAGTTTAAAAGGACAGAAATATTGCTAGCCAGACAGCTCCTTATCTGGCAATTCTCCCACAATCCAAAACTAATGCCCTATTTATATCTTTTATCATATTAGCTACTAATGCTAATATGATAAATTAGCTACTACCACCACCTTAAGCTCTCAGTGGAACCAGCAGATGTTCTGCAGGATGGCACAGTGGGTCACTCACATCAGTTCTTAGCCAGTGAAGGCACTGCACTGCAGACTGTGAGAACAGCATGCCCTTCCTGCATGGAATGGCTCTAAAGCCTGGACACATCAATCAGACTGAGACTAGAGCCTCTCAATTACTGCTTTGCTCCCACTTAAGTTTCAATGAATCTTCATTGAAAATACCCCATTACTTTGCTGTGTAAATACATCCCAAATGACTCAGTGTGGGAGGAAGAGGCAGGAGGATGAAGGTTGTTTCAATTTTTTTTGTGTCATAAAACCTCCTTTCTCTACAGATAAATGTTCCTGGTTCTTAATCAAATGGACTCTTTTTTCTACTTTCAAGTAAGAAAAAGGATCTATTCATTCAGGGTTGAGAAACAGACAATACACATGAAGCAGTTTGGGTGAAGTGAGGTAGCTTTAATAATCTGTATCACATTATTATTTGTCTGTTGTAACTTTATGGCTTATAAGCAGGAGTTTAGACACTCGTGGCTTCTTCTCCCTGGAGGGTAATGTATCAAGATGGTAATGTATCATGACCTCAACAAATGTTCTGTTTGAAGAGCACAATGACTCCCAAATGGAAAATGTGTCTTTGCCTGTGATATCTCAGGTTTAAACATATTTCTTTTGCTTTGTTTTTGCAAAAAACCCCTTCATTTCAGAAAAAAAACGGCCTGGCAGGGATTCAGTGCCATGCTTCACCTCCAAACTTGCAAGGCCCTTCATCACTGGTGAAGTTGCTGTAAATGTAGGGTCAGGACCACACCAAACCCACTATCCCAGAGGCATCTCACTTACTGAGGTTCCACCTAAGGCCTGTCGTGGTCACACTCTCGCAGGGGTTCCCGATGGGGATGAGGCCACACCAGGAGCCCTCCAGTCCTGTGTCCACACGCAGCTTGTGCTTGCCCTGCAAGACAGAAGTGATTCTGGAGTCAGTGCTCGCCAGGCACCCAAATGGCATTTGGTCACAGACCTTGCAAACAAAAGAGGAGGTACTTGGAGACAGGTCCAGAATGTTCACCAAGGGCTCTGGAATATTGAGTTGCAGCAGGAAGTCAGGACATTGATGTTTACAGGGGGAGGAGAGATGTATGCTTAGGTTCCAGACCTTAGGGCTTTCAAAAGCTTGTTTCTAGGCTTTTCTAAGCAGAATCTAGTTTTGCTCATTCTTTCCTATTATTTGAATAGGCTCTTCTGTCAAAGCTAGGTTCTTTATTCCCATGAAATGAAAGCATCTTGACCCATTCACCCATTTTTTTCCTCATCTAAACAGCTGTGTTTCACTTACTAAAGAGTGCTAGTCAAAGCACCACCGAAGCGCCTCAATTATTTTGTCATCTATAAAATTTCATGCACTTCTCCAGGCAGGTACTCTTCCCAGAAGGAGGAATACATGCAGAAACTTAACTAGTTGCTAGAGAAATTAATCCAAGTATTTAGAGTAACCTGCTTACACTAAGTAATGAAAAAACAGAAATTAAAAACTTTTTTTACATTCAAGATAAATTTATGTGTTAACTAAAATGTTCATGGGATGCAGGAGAAGCAACAGCTATTAATGATTATGTTTTCATGATAAATCTCTTAATTAGCACTTACAGATCCTGTGTGAACATCCTATGAACAGTTACAAGGAAGAGTAGATAGTAGAAATTGTTAACAGAATGGAGAAGTGCTACAGTTCTGGCACAATCTGTGTTCTAAGAAACTAGGAAAGTGTTTATGGAAACCAGCTACAAGAAAGCAGCAAAAGAAAAGTAGTGACAGGATCAGTGAAGAAATCATCTTCTGGTCTCTCCTACACAGATAATTTATTCCTTCAGATAAGCCTGGGCTTCGTGTGGGAGAAGCTTAAGATTCTTTGAAATAGAGGATTTTTTTTCATTTTATTTTATTCTCTTGTGAATGCAGACAAGCAAAACTCTTGAGCACATCTTTTACACACAAACTCTTCATCACTGTAAATAAAATCAGATATGCCTATTTATGAATATACCTTTTATCAAAATAAAAGGGCTCTGAAGCCCTATGACTATTCAGTGAATACTTTGTTAAGCAAGAAACCAAGGTTTTATACCAAAAGAAATGAAGAACAGTTGAACCATAAAACTCAGCTAAATGTCCCAAGCAGCAAAAACAATCTCACAAATTTTCTTAGGAGAACGCATTTAAGCTTTATTCTCCTGCCCTGTCTTGTCCTATGCTCATTTCACATGCTCTTGTAAATACAAAGTCACTAGTTAGAAAGTCAAAACTGTAGGCGAAATATCTTATTGCTGAGACATTGATGTCTGAGGCATTCAACAGCTTCTGCTGTTAATGCCAAATGCATTATGAAGAAACAACTTCAATACATGTCATGCTCTCAGTTAACAAATGAACCTTGGAAAAGCTGTCAATTAGGGAATATCAGATTGCATAGCTTAAGCCTATTTGATTGTTTGCAGAGCAACAAGAAAACCAATCCAATATTATCTGTCTTCTCAGGGTGTCCAGCTTCACGTGGTGATGAGCCATGTTCATGGGTAGTGGTTGTGAATGCTTCCCTGCCAGATTCAGAGGTGTAACAAATTCAGGCTTGAGAAGCTTTTAGCTATGCAAAATGCCATGCCACTTCTCTCTCACAGCAAGGAGGGGGGAGGAAAGGGAGAGCTACAAGAACAAGCTCTCTTGTTATGCGATTACTGATATTGTCGATAATGAAGCTGATGATGACAGAGAGATGAAGGGGTGGGACTGTCTGATCCCAATGAATGTACATATTGCTGCCCAGAGCTACTGGAAGAGAGGAGAAAACTCACCATATTAATCAATCAGCAAAGTAATATGAAAAGCAGATGAGAAAGTAGCCGGCCCCACAGAGAACCTGTTTAAATTCCACATTCTTAAAGTCTGTGTCTGCCTACTATCAGGTTTGCATTTCCTATTTTATGACATTCTGGCCCAGCTTGCAGATAGGGAATTAATTCAGTAGAAATTTATGCAGAAAGCTGTCTTCCTGTGCTCATGAAATAAATCTTTAAAACAAAAGATGCCAATACCAGAGGCTCACCAATATCTAGGATTTTATCAGGAGTCTTTTAATGTCTGGTACTTCCAGAAAATCCCAGTCCCAGTCATTATGTGAGGACAATGATTTTGTTCCCTAAAAGAACATTTTATAGCACTCAGTTGTTAAGAAAAATTCCAAACAGGGAGCCCAAAGGGCTAAACCAAAGGCAGCAGGTGAACCAGAATACTGAAATGCAAATAATTTGTTTTAAAAAAATCCTTTAAACTGCCAGGCCAAACTTATGTTTTAGGGTTTGGTTCAATAATGTATAAGAAGTCAGTTTCTAAGGCTTTTCTTTAACTAAGTCAATAAGGGATCTTAATATTACTGGGGATAGTGGAAGCAGAAAAGGGAAATGAATGTTGGGAAAAAACAAACGAACAAATTACAAATAACCCACTCATTTTTGCCAAAAAAGGTTAATCAGCTGATGCATTTGTACAGTAAAGCTCTAAACTCAAAGGACTGTGAATCTGCCATGAGGGAAATTCAGTTCCCGAGCTTATCTCCAGTTTTTTGAGTACAGATCTCTCAACCAAGCAAGATGGAACTCATTTTTGCAGGAGGAAGGGAGGATCAGAGCTTGCAATTTGCAAATACAAGTAATAATTTGTTCTATTTAAGTCTGTGTGATTAAAGGAATAATTATATACTGTCACTTAAAATATCAAACTGTTTTCAGTTTCTGCAGAACTCAAATTTCCAAAACTAGGTTTAAAAAGAAAACTGAACTTTCACTAAATAAATCCCTCCTTATATTTTTTTCCTGCCCCTGTAGGAGGTAACTGAAATATTTTCACATTTAACTTAAGAATCAAATATTACCATGTTTGAATGTTCCTGGTGATGAAGGAATGGCAAATAATACAGCTGCATTGATTTTTATCTTATTAAGTCAGTTTTGAAAAACATTGATCAATCTTCAGCATCGATTTTTTTTCCTTCATTTTGTTTTGATGCTGGAAAATAAGATCAATTTTTGAGTTCAGCAATAAGAAGAAAATGTCAGAAGATATTTTTAAGAATGCTTTATCCACATAGGTTAAACTTTTCCTTTTGATTCTAATACCTTGTGTTATAAGAAAGCATTTAAGAAGTAGTGTTTAAATATACACCCACTCCAACACTATTTTGCTGAGGAAAGACCTAAAGAGATAGTTGTTATTTGCCACATCTTACTGAAATGAATAGAACTCTGATTGCCGGGAATCCATACACCTAACCCCGCTCAAGGTTGTGAGATGCTAGAATCCTTAGTCAAAAAATCTGCAAGCTGAAAGCACATGAACAGCATCAAGAGAAAAGCAGTAGCTTCTCTACGTGCATGGATACCCCAGTACAGAGAAAATTATTTCTCCAAGTGCTTTTCAGACCGTCTTGAATAGATGTGTGCAATAAATGTGCACTCTAAAATAGATATCAAGGAACAAAATGTTATGAAAGAGAGACAGAATGGGGACTAATCTTCAGTAATGCATTCTGAAGGGATCTAAAGGAGGGAAACCTGGACCTTGTCAGGCAGAAACTGAACATTGAGGAGAGGCATAAAGTCAGTTAACAAGATTCTGGGGAAGGATAAGGAAATAAAATTAAGCTTTGAAAAACAAATTAAGAAAGATACAGTAAACAGGTCTTGGAAACTGCTGAATAACTAGGACACCTGAGAGGTAATGGGGAAGGAAAAGAAAAAGGAACGAGTTATCAAATTGAAGGACAAAGCAAACTTATTCTGATTTAAAGAAATCAACTGAGTAATTTCATTATTAGACACCATTGATTTTCTAAAAGGTGTACTTCCACCCGTGCTTGCTGTGAGATCTAGAACTACAGAGAAACAGGATTTCTTGAGATCTGGTCAACTGCTCTATGATACCTCCTTCACTACTTAGATCTTGTTTTCAATGATCTTCTGATAAAACATCTTTTTTTGTACCAGCTTTATTCCTCTGATTACTCCATAGATGGCAGCACACACTTGAAAGCAACAACAGCAGCAAAAAACTAAATACAGATGTCATAGTGCTACCCAGGGAAAAGGAAAAAAACACAATCTGTTTTAGTACATAAACATCTGGGTGAAGAAAACGGTATATAGAGAAAAGACTTAGGGAATGGGTGAAAATCAACACAACCACCAAAGCAGCAATCACAGCAGCAGAGGGGAGGAAGAGAAAAGGAACAAGGATGAAGCAAAGCTGAGAACATTTATGTTTAAAATCAAATATGACTGGCAATAAAGTAAAAACAAAGTTCCAGAAATATTTCTACTAATCATTAGTTGTGTAAGAGCTTGACTTAACAATAATAAAAGCTTTTAGGCTGAGATTTTGAGCAAGATAAATACAGCCAATTTTTCTAAAAGGATGTACTTAAGAAGAGTCATTTTGTTATAAGCCTAAAATATCATCAATTGTCTTTTCACATAAATACACATAGTGCCAAGTTGCTATTATGTGAATGCTATACAGAGAACATTTTCTGAGCAAACCAGGCTTTTGGTTGCTGTTGAAAATAAAAGTATCCACAGTTCCAGCAAAAACATGTACATCTAAAAGCTCTCATATGTCATATCAATGACTGCTTAAACACATAGAGAAAAATAAACAAATTAATTATGCTTCAAAATAATACTGAAAACTGTTAGACCCAGTCGTGCCAGTCCCTCCTATCAAAGTTAGTATTGTTCCTGTGCTGAAATGGATAGACTTCATGAAATCAGTTTGATCAGTTCTTTCATGAAGACAGAGCCCTACCAAGGCTACCCTTCAAGGGGAACACTTAATAAAAGAATGACTTTACAGTGAATAAAATCCCAGACAAGAAAGACAGAATGTATTGTAATCATTATTAGACCCAATTAATGAACACATCTGTTTCAAACCAATTTATGATAAGGGTACAGAAGGAAATCCCTGTGGAGGTGAGTGCCAGTAAACTGCCAAGAGTTACTATACCCTGAGGTTATACATTTAAATGGTTGCTACTGTATAACGAATGTACAGATTATCCACAGACAGCAAACTATTCCAGAATTTCACACATTCACACTTGAACATCCTCTGCAGTCCTAGCAAAAACCAGCCTGAGTGAACACTTCCCATGTCACTGAGCACGGGGAGTGAATCCCTTGTTTGCCCATCACTTGTTGCAGCATGAGCTGTGAAACAACTCTCTTCCTTCTGCAGTCCAGGCTATTTGTGTGGCAAAGCCCCAGCAATCACACGTGCAAAAAGGATGAAAGTATACTTCCCTCAGAATACTGCAAGCAGTTAAGAGTGCCAGCAGCATGTGCTAACATGCACACAAGTAATGGGATGAAAACATTTTTTTAACCTAAAAAAATATCTGGGAATACAAAAGCTAGTTTAAAAGGGAGTTTCATTCGTTTAATTCCTTTTCACAGACATATCTTAAAGATTGACAAATACCATAAATACTAATTCTTGTTCTACTCTGAACACCACCAAAAAGAGAAACTTCCCACTTGCAAATGAGATTCCACAACATTTTCTCCAGTTTTCCACAAATCAGTGCAAAATACACCACAAATACAGAGTGAAACTACAATAAGCAAGAAGTCCCTGGTCCTTTTCTAAATTTGAGCAAGCCTTAGACTGGCCCAGTATGACATTTTATCCTTGAGCTTGTGCATTTGATGCCCTATCCTCAGCAGGCTCATCATTATAGGTTTAATTAGCATTTTTAGTGATGCCTTAAAAAAATCAGAACCATTTTCTTTATATCCATTTATGAGACTACAGAGTATAATAGATTGCAGATAAGAGTGAAAAGTAGACAAGCTGCTGAAGATTTCATATTGCCTGTATAATTATTATGCAGTGTTGCAGTTAAATTGTCAGCCTAAAGGGGCCTTTACTAAGGGCACTAATACTCTGCAATTCCTAAGTGATAAAAAATACAGCATAATCTTTCTCATTATGAATCAGTTCATAATAAATTTAGTGTCACTGCCCTTCCTTTTTTGTGTATTTTTACAGGGGAAGAGTCTATAGGATCCCTTCTATCTAAACTATATTATCTTATTTTTCTGGGTATTAGAGAAGTGTGAGAGTTAATTTAAAAGACAGGATAATGTTCACCTAACTTGTGGCAAGAAACAATTTCTTCTTCTTATCACTGAATCGCTGAGTGTTACTGGAAGGCACCTTTATGCTATGCAAGAATTCATAAAATTCAGATCTATTTATCTGTTCCCAGGAGTCTTCCCAGACAAACTGGCAAATCTCTGTAGCCCTTCTACTTCCAACTCTCACTTGGAAATCTTCTATACTGCATAAATAAGAAGAAGAATCAACAGGCTGCTGGTCAACATCTTTTAGTTTCTTGTACTTCTCAGTCGTGTACTTCTCAAGCCCTATGATAACATTTTTTTTTTTTAATGTTTTATACAATGGCAACAAATCATAAGCCCACAAATCCTCTCATATACCATCATCCTTTTCGTAGAACTGGCTTCATATTTGGAGGTTTCATGCTAGGATTAGGGGTTTCATAAAAGCCTGGCCTCTATAATTTCTTCAGTGCAAACTGATGAACAGAATTCCTTTCACTGAGTGGGAGAATCTCACAAATGCTCTGTTCTCTCTTTCATTTGTGACTGTAACTTTCATATACCTTGAGGCAAGAAAGACACAGGCTGGAAGTAGCAAAGAATGAACTTGAGAGACAATTTTGCATTCCTACTTGATCTCTGCTACAGGAAGAAATAATTTGCTGTTATTATATTCATTGACCTAGGATAAGAAACCATATCTACTTTCAGTAGACAGGAAAATGGCTTCTGCTTTATAACAGCAGGCTTTGAAGACAGATCTGGTGCTAGCAATGACTGACTGCTCCTTTCTACAATGATTGATTGACTGACTTCTTTCTACACCTGTGAAATTCAAAGGCGTGTTGCTCAGGTCAAGAAGAACAAATATAATTAAAGGAAAATCAAGCTGTCCATTCAAATATAAAATTTTTTATCCCTCCTCCCCTTCCCCCCCCCCCCCCCCCCCCCCAATTTTTTTTTCTTCTCTTGTATAGCTCAGTAGTCAGCTGGAGTTGACTACTTTCACAAAAATCCATTATTTTGTTGAAGGGTGTGGTGGGAGAATGGAATATTGCTCAGACCTTCACTTTCCTCCATTATGAGACACACTTGGAAAGGAGTGGGAAGTTTATTTGCAACAGCCACTTTGTAATGGATATAGCTCCAGTCCCCTTGCATTTCATTACAGATTTATCCATGTAATCACTGTCATCAGTGACAGATTTGGCACTCAGAATACAGAGAAATATTCACAAACACACTAAAATCATTCAAAATAGGCCAACCTGAGTCCTAAATATTTGACAGGGATTTCTTACCATAAGCAAACACAGTCAGCCTGGCATCTTTTCTCACAGGAATTTGCATACTGAATGCGTGTTTCCAGCATCACATATGTCATCCCAGTTATAATTCTGAGAGAGCATCCCAAAAGAATCAAAGCTTATTTAAAATACCAAAAAGGAAGAAACTGCATTGTATAGCAGGCAATAAAAGAACAAAATACTCATGGCATTTACCTTTTGCTTTCCTTAGACTTACATGGAAGACCTCTTATATTCCCCAAATGAGTATTTAAAATTATTAACATGTTGATAGCATACTCATCCTTTGCATGAAATGGTTAAGTAATAAATTTTTGGTGCACTGACAGAAAAAAAACAACCAAGTTGCCAGCCTGGATATTAAGAGAAGACTTCATCTACTCAAGGAGAATGTCCCCTGTGAATCTACTTTAAAGGGCTTAGGGGATCAAGAGTGCTGGTCATTTGTGGACATTGACACAGTAAAGTGACCAATCATATCAGTTGAATGTTTGTAAGTCTATGGTGCCTGATGAGATTAATCCTGGAGTACTGAAGGAGAAAGCAGATATTATGGAAAGACTTTTTCAAGTCATCTACCAAAGATCTTGGAAGCCTGCTTACATCCCCACTGACTGGAAACCAGCCAACACTCATCTGATTTACAAGTGGGGCTTGAAGGAAGCTCCAAGAAACTCCAGATATGTTAGACTAACTTCAGTACCACTTGCAAGAATTATGGAGAATATCCTACTGGGTGCTATTGTTTAAAAAACAATCCAATCATCAAGCCAAGTCAACAGGAGTTCACAAAGGGAAAGTCCTGTCTAATTTGATATCCTTCTATGATAAGGTTACCTGCCTGCTGGATGAAGGGAAGATAGCGGATGTAGTTCTGCTGGATTTTAGTACAGTTTTTAATACTGCCCCTCCCAGTATCCTTCTGGACAAGATGTCCAACTGGCATGAGCAGCTAGGTGTGCACTGGGTGAAGAACTGGCTGAAGGCCAGGTTTAAAGGGTCGTTGTGCATGGGTCTACATCTGGCTGCTGGCCAGTGATCAGCAGTGCTCCTCAGGGTGCAATTCTAGGGCCAGTTCTGTTCAATATTTGTATCAATGACCTGGATACAGGAGCTGAATGCACAGCCAGGAAGTCTGCAGATTCAACTGGGAGGTGGCTGTCTCAGGGGACAAGAGGCCTTGCAGGGGTGCCTGGGTAGATTGGAGCATTGGGCAATCATCAATGGCATGAAACTGAACAAGTGCAAACGCTGGATTCTGCACCAGGGATGGAGTAATGTAGCACATGAGGCATGTGGCTGGAGAGCAGCTGTACAGAAAGGGATCTGGGGGTGCTGGTTGGCAGGAGGCTCAAGAGTCAGCAGTGTGTGCCCTGGCAGCCAGTGGGGCAAACCTCAACCTGGAATGCACCACCTGGTCAAAAGAGGTGATTGGATGATCACCTCTGTATTTAATGCTGGTGCAGCCCCATCTTGAGTAGCAGCTTGATTTAAGAAGGATGTGAAGACACTTAAATGTGTCCCAAGGAGGAAGCCAAGATGGCAAAGGGCACAGCACACATGTCCTTGAGGATTCTGAGTTTGTCTAGTTTGGTGAGAAGGAGGCCAAATGGCCACCTCACCGCTCCCTACAGCTTCCTGAAAAGGGGCAGCTGAGAGGGAGGTGCTGAGCTCTTCTCCCTGGTACCCAGTGCTAGGACATGTGGGAACAGCTAAAAGCGGCATCCATCCATCAGGCAAGGCTCAGACTTTTACATAAGCAAACATTTTCTTTATGCAAAGGGTAGCGAAACCTGGAACAGACTTCCTGCATAAGTGGTCAGTGCCCTGTGCTTATCAGTGTTGAAGAGGCATTTGGACAATGCCCTTAAAGCCATGCTTTAACTTCTGGTCAGTCCTGAAGTGGTCAGGAAGTTGTGACTAGGTGCTTGTTGTGGGTCCCTTCTAGCTGTTCTATTGTGTTCTATGAAATTCTTTCAATTTATTCTCTGGGAATAAAATAGAACTTGAACCCATGAAACACGGGACAACAGCAGAACAAATCTATACCAAATACTGAGTAGTATCATGCAAGATGATAAAAACTGATACAAAAAACATAAAATAGGGGTCAACAGAATGGCATTGCTGTTAAAACTCACAGCTCACCCTCACAAAAGCAGAAAGGCTGGAACAAGTAATGCTGCCTATTTAGACCCTTTGACTCATACATATTGCATTTTCTGTATATAAAAGTTTTCAGTCTCTTGCACACAACAGAAAGTCAGGGTGCATCTGCTGAAAAAGGAACTAAACCTTCCCATAAAACAGCAATTTGCTAGGTCAAACCTCTTTATAGGCTTTATTAATAAGATAGAAGAATAAAATATCTCACAAAAGTATCAAAAAGAAATAAAAACCAATCAAGACAGAAAACATATAGCCAAATACTTGAAAAATCTAGGAGCTAAACCATCAATTTCAAGCTATTTAAACTAGTAATAAACTTAATACATAATCAAGGATTGCTTAATGAATTAGGTGAATTACTCTTGCATACTGGATTTCGTGCCATCCTAGACTTTTCTAGCTACATTTCCCTCTTGGAAAGCATGTGATTTCATGGCTACTCCTGCTTCATGAAAGAGTATGCTGTTGGGTTAGTACTAGGAGAGAATAGCAATCAAGACATCAAAGATTTCAGAATAAAAACCCTTTTGCTTGCCTCTATTGGTTTAGCATGACCTGGTTTGGGCAGAGGAGAAGCTACAAGGGTGGCTTCTGTGAGAAGCTGCTGGAAGTCCATGATGGTATTTGATGAGTGATCTGTCCAGGTCTTTATCTCCAGCCATGAACCCTTCATTATATTTTTGTCTCCCGTGTCCAGCTGCAGAAGGGAGAGGGAGAGAGGCTTTGGTGGATTCCTGGCATCCTGCCAGCGTCAACCCACTACACCTGCCTGGAACCATTACCAGCCACAAAAGTGGAGTCTTGTAGACCATGAGAACTCACAGAATGGACCAGGTTAGAAAGGACCACAGTGGGTCATCTGGTCCTACCTCCCTGCTCAAGCAGGGTCATCCTAGAGCACATGGCAGAGGATTGCATCCAGACAGCTCTTCAATATCTCCAGTGAGGGAGACTCCACAAGCTCTCTGGGTAATCTGTTCCAGTACTTGATCACCCACACAGCAAAGAAGTTTGTTCCTGTATACTGGTGGAACTTTCTGTGCATCAGTTTATGCGCAAGTAATATTCCTCTAAGAAGTCTACACAGCAGCGAGGAAAGATGTTGAAAAATTCTTTTAGCTTTAGTGTATAATCCCTATACTTATAATTAATGCTTAATTATGTGCCATACAGTGCTTAATATAAATACCAGAGATTAATGTGGCCTTGTGCTAACTTTCTATATCTGTGACTAATAACAGGCAGGCAATGCTTCCTTATTTACTTTTATTAGTGATCAATATGTACCAGCAGATATCTTAGTTTTTAGAAAAAGGACTGTGTGTCACACAATGATAAAGGAAATACATTTCAACCTGATCCCATATTGGAAATAGTCTCAAGGAGAAAAGATTCATCAGAAGATCCAGAACCGTATTCAAACAAGTCCACGGAAATAACTAGAATTTATGCATGGACTGAGGAAATGTGATGAATATGTTTTAGTTTCAGGAATAAAACCTGGTCTGTTAAGTTACTAGGCATGCACGCTTTGAGGAGAATTCCTCATGCATCCAGTACTGCCAAGAGTAATGTTGTCTTTCTGACCTAGTAAATTGGTTGGAGAGTTTTAGTTTCTGGTGACACTGTTGCCTCTTGTCCTAGTGCTTGGCACCACCAAGAAGAGCCTGCCTCCATCTTCTTCACATGCTCCCTTCAGATACTTACAGACCTTGATAGAGCACTGCTGGCCCCTGAACAGCTTGCTGTCCACCAGGACCCACAGGTTCTTCTCCACAGAGCTGCTTTCCAGTGGTTTTGCCCCCAGCCTGTGCTGGTGCAGGGGGTTATTCTTCCCCAAGTGCAGGACCCTGCAATTGCCTTTGTTGAATTTCAGACACTTCATCTCTGCTCATCTCTCCAGCCTGTTAAGATCCTTCTGAAGGGCTGCACAGCCCTCTGGAGTACTGACCACTTCTCCCAGCTTTGAGACATCACTGAACTTGCTAAGGAGGCATCTGGCCCTTCATGCCAGTCACGGATAAGTTAAACAGTTCTGTGCCAGTACTGAACCTTGGGGACACCACTAGTGATAGGCTTCCAAACAGACCCTGTGCAGTGCCACAGAGATTAATGCAGAGATTACAGCTCTCTGGGATCTGCTGCTCTGTTCTCAATTGATCACACTGTCCACTCATCCAATCCACACTTCCTGAGTTTGTCTGTGAGGATGCTGTGAGAGACAGAGTTGAAAGCCTTGCTGATGCCAAGGTAGACAATACCCACTGCTCTCCCCTCATCCATCCAGGTACTGGTCTCATCATAGAAGGACATCAGGCTGGTCAAGCAGAATTTCCCTATAGTGACAGCCATGTGGATAGACATGGTCTCCAAAATGAGGTGCTCCATCACTGACTGGTCAGTTATCCCCTGGATCCTCCTTCCTGCCCTTTTTTGAAGACCAGGGTGACTTGTTCTTACTTCCAGTCCTCAGGCATCCCTTCTAATCTCCAGAGTCTTTCAAAGATGATTGTTATGGTGTCTGCCAGCTCTCTCAGCACTCATGGATGCATCCTGTCAGGTTCTATGAGCTTGTGGATGTCAAGCTGGCCTAGGTGTTCTTTAACTCAATCCTCTTTGACCAAGGGAAAATTTCTGCTACTAAAAAATATATTGTCTACAACAAATGTCTGACAACTACACATGGTACAAAAAGGAATTCAAAGGTGCATTTTTGTCTGGTTTTAAAAGAATTAGCTAATTCTTGGGAACAGGAAGGAGAAAAGGTGTCTGGCAAATCTTCAATAGTGGAGACTTAGTATCCTCTTAAAAATAGGTGTCTATTTCCTCCTGTTGATTTTGGATGCTCAAATATTACCCACATAACTCTTCAACTTAAATTGCACATTATGATGAATGAAATGCAATACATACAGGTAATTTAATCTTTGTGTATACTTATGAACATTTCATAAACCAAATTCCATGCACTGAGAATTATTTACGATAACAGCCGTCTTCATTATTAAAAAACAAATAAGCTTGGTTGTCGCCCTGAAAACTCAGCTTCTGAGCTTGCTGACATGGTTTTCTAAAGACTTTCCCAGGACAGTAACTGTAAACATAGATATGTGTACATTCTTTCTGTTACACGTCTTGTGATGGGCATTTCTCATGGCCAGTGCAGTGAGAAAGTGTTATCCTGACCATCCAATCCCTGGCCATGGTCAGAAGCCTCTAAATCCTGGGAGGAAAAATAAACTTTCTCTTCTTTTCACCACACCTCGACCTGTGTCTGTGTGATCTATTCATCTTCAGCGGCAACTCTTGGTCACCTGTCAATGTACCGATTTGTTCATGTCTCCATCCAATTTATGGAAAAAAATCTAAACCTACTTTCTTCCTTGTCGTGTCACAAAAATCTTTGTTACAAGATTTTTGTCTCTGTCTTTCTTATAAGACCCCTTATGTATGGAAAACACCAGAAGAAAGTCTCCCCAGAGCCTTCTCCATGGAGAGCTGAACAACCCCAACTCTCAGCCTTTTTCATAGAAGACATATGTAGAAAGCCATTTAGCTCAATATGATCTGAGAATGTCTAATGAGGAAGAAAGTTTTGAAAAAAACTTTTTTCTCCAAACCATTTGAACCTTATTTTTCTAACAATTAATACACAACTAAATCACCACTGATTTTGTGAGGACTCTGTAAAATCACAGCAATGAGAAAACAAAAAAAGTTCATTACTCCCAAGTTTTTCCCAACTTTTCATTTCAGAAGATCAGGTTAAAACTATCTGGAGTATATTGCAGCATTGACTTGATTGACTGAGTTTCAATAAAAGCATCTCTAAAAAAAAAAAAAAAACAACCCAAAAACTCCACCTAAATATTTAAATGTGTTATCTTAGATTTTGAAACAAGCAGAAATAAATATTGCTGGTTCAAAATAAGCAGCCCTTGTGCAGACACTCATGTTCACACACAGGATTTGAAGAGGGACCTTTTCCAGAATCAGGGCAAGCAGAGATTATGGTTTCTTACAAATGAGAAGCTCAGGACTTGAAGCTCTTCTGAAAGATTTTTATGATGTGCATCTTAGTCCCTCCATGATCCCCAGCTGCTCTTCCTACTGAGCAAAGCCTTAAGAATCTGTTTCTTAACAGCCACAAGTCGAGAACAGCTGTAGAGACGCCTACAATGGTGCGCTGGTAGGACAGTCACATAACCCACCAGGTGAAGAAACAGCCATGTTCATGGCTGTTTTCTTCAGGAGGTTTTGGGAAAGAGGTCAGACTCATTCCTGACAGGCTACCAGAGTGGGAAATATTCCTGTATGCATTTGTGGGCCATTGCTGGCTGCATTACACCGCTTTGAGAGTTGGGGACATGGAACCATCATCAGGAAGCCTTTGCACTGAGGGGACCAAGATGAGTTCCAGCAGCTCCTGCCACAGGCCAGACTCTGCACAAACACAAAGCAACAAGACACTTTCCCATTTAAAACAGAAATTAAAGCCCTACTGTTGAGACACAAGACAGGAACTGACCTTTAAAAGGTAGCTGTCAATCACCACAGCACTACAAAACCTTTCAATGGATGTCTCTCCAAAGAGTTAACAATCCCTGTATGGCACTTCAGGAGGGCTGAACACAGATAATTATCCACACGTGTTCTGGCTACAGGGCCAAGCATAGTGGCAGGATGAAACCAGAGATAAATTATCTCAAGAGAAATCATCCATTTCTTCTGGGGTGTTTTGGACTTTATTAGCAAGAAACCAAATGGAGACAAATGCAGAGTTTCAGACTTTGTTTAAGACTGTACTGGTTAGTCAATACAGCCAAGAAATATTAAGCACATCAGATTTTTAAAATGCCCTCAAGACAAAGAGAGAAACATACGATGTTTTAAAATGTAATTCACCTTGACTGATGGGGAAAATAGTATGTTTTTGTTAGCAGACAATAAAACAGGCACTCCAGATTTCTTTTGGAAGTGAATGGAAGACAACCCCTCTCTAACCTGGTATTACTGTAATGAAACACTCATCCACAAAATAAAACTTATACATTGAATCAATGTAATCATTTTAAGTAGTAACAACACCCTTGGTTAGCTACTTGAGGACTACTTGTTTAGACAATTACTGAGTATCTAGAGTAGTTGAAATGCACAAGGAGGTTTTATATGGACATTTTGTGAAAGAATATTTAAATATAAATAATATTAATAAATAAGGTAAGTTAATTTGGCTTTGCTTTAGCATGGTTAATGGCAAAATAGTTAGCTAATATGTTCTCTCACTTCGGGCTGCACACTTCTGTATATTCTACAATTCTACTTATCTAAATTACTTTTTATATTTGAGCTTAATTTAGAAAATATATCTTGTAAAGTCACCAAAAATGTGTCATTTCAACTAATTAATATGAGACATTAATGGAGATTAATTTATCAGTACTTTTTTTTTTTTTTAAATGAAATTCATCAGAAGTCAAATCTGAGATTACATATAAGAGGAAATGTTAGTGTGCAGACAATAAATCTGTATGTGCTTGTCTTAGCTTGCAGATACAATGAGTTTTGGAAAATAATTATTTATGACTATGTTCAAATGTAAACAACTTGTACATAACATTACAAATATTCTTGGCCTTCATCTCCACTTTACACCACAAAACTGTAGCTTGACTTTTTGGGATATAAGGAAATAAAAAAAACAAACAAACAGGTCTGTCTTCTAAATCTGTACAGCCTGTTTTTCTCAATTTCTCCTTCTCTTCTTTTCTTTTCTTAGGATAGTTTCCGGAGAGCAACTTATCAGCCTACAGGACTAATAAATTCTGTTTTAACATGAGTTTTCTGTTAACAGAAAACATTATTTCTGATGAAGGTGAGTCACTGCTGTCTTATCAGTAGTGGTTGGTGAGGAAACCATTTTACCTGTTTGCTCTCAGCCACCAATCTATGACTCCCCAGAAGTCTTGAAAATGCTAAGAGTGCATCAAAACCCAGTGAATTTTCATTTTCTTCATTCAAATACTTCTCTTGTCTGCTGGTAAAGACACTGTAAAAGTCCATGAATATACATATCTGTTTAACTGCATCATTCCTGTTTTCACATCTTAAGTACCATGCTAGATTTTAACCAAAAATCCACAAATCTTCAATTTTATGGTAGTGAAACTGGAGATGCAGTTGTTTCCCCCATCTACTTTATGTCAGTCTAACTGGAGGCCTGCACTTAGATTTTATGCAGAAAAAAACCCCAAAACAATGAAGAATTCAGATGTCTGAAATGTTTTCCATTGGAAATACAAACAGACAGGAGAAATGTCAGACCTGACTGTTAAGTAAGACTAGAGAATTTAAAGCAGAGTTTTATCAGGGCATGAGAAGTTTTGGGGCAGCAGAACTTTCATCCAACTGGAGTAAAACTGCTGGCAAACAAAAACGATAAAGCTTTTGAGAATTTAAATAAGAGTGAGAAAGAAGGCTGAGAGGTGCTAAAGAGCACTCAGGTCAGACAAAGACATCTGCCAGAAACTTCAACAACATAAAAGTAATTTTGAATCCAGTAGTGAAGGAAAAGACAAAAAAATTAGAGTTGAAATGAAGCTGAAATCATAGAAATAATTTCCATAGAGAAAAACATGCATCAGGATTTTAAAACATCCATTAGCATTATAATGAATTTAAATAAAAGTACACCTACATGTGATGCCATTTTGGCATGTATAAAATAAGAGAAAATATAAAGGGGCTAAAGCTTTAAAACAGAAAAAGCTGTAAAATAGAAACACACACACTAGTAGCGTTTTACTATTGACAATTCACTGTATGTTTACTGCAATATTTTTTTATTATTTTTTCTAATACTGTGGACTGTCTCCACACTGGGATCCACAGTGACTTGAGCGCACACAGAAAATTCCTTCTCGACAAGCGCACCTAAAGCACTCAACCCACTAATGGGCATTAACAGAATCACAGACCCAGACTAGGATGAGTCTGAAATAAAACCCTGAAGAGTGTGCAGTGTAGACATCAGACACCACAGAATATTTCAGTACTAAGAGCCTCCTTCTACTGGTCTGCACTGCTTTTTATCAGAGACACAGGGTCTGGAAAGGTCTAAAACAAGAGTGATAATAGAGGGCAACACAATATGTCACCATAGAAAGTGGCAAACTATTACATTCAGCAAGATTTTGGAAAGCAAATTCTTGAAACAACTTGCTGTCCTTGGCAACAATTTTAAAATTATGTACAGTCATATGATATATTCTATGAATACTATTGTTTTATCTTAGTATATTTTACAGAAAACAGGCATGCAACCAAGTTTCACCTTAGGATAAATTCTTCTTGAGCAGTTACTTATTATAATATGATGGAGAGATGAACAACTTCAAAGGTTTTACTTTTTAACTCTAGACAAAAAATATTGGCTCAGCAGATCCCAGATAAAATTCTGGATCTAAACAATTTGGTTCTGGCTGTTTGGAAGGACCTGTCACTCTCTGGAAGTGACCCTCTCGAGGAAGAGGGGCACTTTGCAGGAGCTGCTGGTTAAGGAACCTTCTGAAGGTATTTCCAAATATAGGTCTGTCACCACCAGAGAAGATTTAGGCGAAATGTTTGGCAGAATTAGAAACAGCAAACAGTCCACCCTCCCCAGAATTCTACCTTCTCAATACAAAATTTAAGAAAATGCACCATTTTGTGACTTGCTTATAAGTTAATAAATCCAATTCACATATTTGGTCTCTGCTCCATCTGATCTGCTCTCATCCTCTTCATGTAAACAACTTTCTTCCCCCCGCCAAAAAAGTGAAATTCAAAAATATACTGACACTCAGAAAAACCTACAGTAATACAGCATTAGATCTGCAATCTTTCTGCTGCACAAGGTGGTTCCCCTCAAATTTATCACTAAAGTTGTGCATGGCTACTAAGACATGCTACAAAAAGCAGCCATTGTAGTCTTACCTACAAGTGTATATACAGATTTAAATTATACAATTACTAACATTCTACATTCCAAGTTCAACAAAGGAAACAATAAATAATCAGATTAAAGAATAAATAAAGAACTCCTTGTTTACTGAACTTCTACCCTCTCCTTTTCTCCTGAATTATAAGTGTTTCAAACACAGCACACATAGTACTGACTTGTTCTAGGAACAAACACATTTTTCTCTTAGAAAATGGTTATACCTATGTGCAGGGGAAGACAAAGTCAAATATGGTGCAATCAAAAAGTTCAAATCCAACCTTGAATCCAAGCTTCAAACCCTAAAATACAATTTTTGTTTTCTATTACTCCAAAATGTGACTCACGACTGAAACCTGCTTCAGACCATCACAGGAGAAATGTCAATGGAAGACATTTACATCTGTTTTAGTTCTAGAGTAAATTAATGAAACAGAAAAAAAAAGCAGGAAAGTGTCAATGCTCCAGATTTCTATGCACAAAAATAAAGTACACATTTCTGTCTTACTGCTTCTATACGGTCTCTTTGCTCTTCTGCTGGGTGTATGAGTATTCCTTTCATTTCTCTAAACAGCTGCTAAAACTGAAACAACAGCTGTATTGGAGACTGCCTTGCAATTTCCCAAGATGATGGACTGTCCTCAGTTTAAACATCACTCATAAGAGACAGCTCTGACTCCAAGGGCCCATTGGCATCTCGGAATTCCAGCTATAAACTTTGTGATGTTTCTGTTTGACAAAGGGGTTAATTTTCCATAGATCAGAATTCCTACCTGTCTCATTGCTTATGCCTTTTTTCCACCTGCTGTCTTTGCAGTTATAAGCAATGTAATCATCAACTTTTTTTCCCACAATGTTTTCATCAGAGTAGCTACTATTTTCACAATGAATTTGAAAAAAATCCAGAGATTTTTTCACTTTTTTTTTTTTTTTTTTTTTTTTTAAATCCTGGAAAACAAAGAAAAAGCAAGATCTAACAAAAACTTGAATTTGAGTTATTACCCCTAACCTAGAGCTACTGCAGATACATCCAAAAGAAACTTTGCAGTAGTTAAAGTTTCATGCTCAAAGCAGTAAGTTTGCTTTCAGGATATTGCATCTTGTACTCCTAATGAGTGAAGTCAAAAATGTCACTGTGTTTCCTGACATCTGCAGCTGAGGTAGCCTTAAATCCACTTTAAGTCAGGAGAGTTTGTTTTAAATACCAAGCGCTTTGGGGCACAACTTTGATGCCTAATCTTTTTCTTTTCTGTGCTTGTGTACTTTGTGTCAATAGATGTAAGTGTATAGATAAGATTTAAATATTTTCAGACTCCATATATCTCATTTGCATGTTCAATGAAATGTCTATGCAGCCAAAACTTATGTTTGTTTTTCGAATCAGAAGAATCAGAAGGAGCTTCAAGTAAACATTTGCCTATCATATATTCCTATTAACTGCTCCAACTATCACTGAAAGTAATGTCAGTCTACAAGCTGATATACTAAACCTCTGGATAACTACTACTGTATTTTCTACTGGAAAGTTTGTGTACATAAGCAACTTTCCTTTTGCAACTTCCCAAAAGCAGACAGGTTTTGTGAATAATTACCCTCTTTCCCTACATTCCAAGATCAGAGGTAAAATCATCTAGTGGAATATATTACCTGAAATTATACTGCGTATTTTCTGAATTACTTCTCTCTCCACAGTGTTTGCAGGTATGACATACAGAACTGTGATCACATGTGATGTTTACTACCATAAATCTCTATAATCCATTGAATAAGGCTCTTTTTTAAAAATAAAGGACTGTCCAGTTCTGAACATTCAACAGCCCATTCTATAAATTGAGTGTAGTTAAATCTGGGAAAGGCAATCTTTCTAAAACCAAAGGTCAGCCTTTGTAGTGCAACTTTTCTGCATCATGGAGTCAGAGACTGTATTTTTGTCTATATTCCAAAAAGGACATGTGATAAATGGTACACTAACAAAATACGTTTTTTAAAAATTGCAAATATGGTTAATCTGCAATTTTAAATATTTAAAGATATCTGGAATGTCATTTGAGATTCTTATGAAGTCTAAAGCCCCTAAGCCTCTGCCTTACAACACAGATATATATCTATAATCCCATTTACATTGCACACATTTTTAAATACTACTCCAATGGTGAAAAGAAAAATAACCCTTGCTTAGAAAGATAAATTCTAATGTTTTCTAAGTTAAAGATAAGCTGCTATGCTGTGTAAAAAGAGGAAATTGTGGTTACATCTTGAACTGGTTCACTGAAGCTTAATCTGAACACAGGTGCGGACTGAACAATAAACACAGGTTATATATTGGGGATATGTAATGTGAAGCACAGGAGGATAATCAGGCCACAAGCTGATCACATCTACAGAGCTGAGAGATGAAGAACTATTTGCTGTAGGCACTTATTTATTTGGCATGGGAGAAATAAGGGTCATTCCTTTTGCTTCTATAATAAAGACTTCTGACTTAGGTTAAAAAAATCGTGTGACTAAGATTGAGAGTCTGGAGAGCAGCCAAAGTTAGAGTTCACCATAAGGCTTTATTAAGATAAGCTTGCGCACAATTTTAAAGTACTTTCTGCTTTATAGGTAAACTGAACATTCCTACAGTACTTCAAGAATTTCTTCTTCATTGCTGCCTTCATATCATCATGAAAAAATATTTCAAGACATTTTCAAAAGTGTCTTATGGTCAAAAATCTCTTAACACTGCCGTCTGCAGAGCCAGACCAAAATGAACAAATGTGCTGTGACTTTGAATGAAAGACTCTATGTTTCAGTGACTGGACTATACAGTAAATGCCCATTAACCATCCATCTGATCATGTTTAATTTTCACCATTTCCACAAAAACCTTGTTAATGACTTCTGAAAATTACTGACATGCATTTGGTCTCAGTTTACATGACTAGTATGAGTGTAGTTATGCAGCACAACTAACACCCAGCAGAATACAGGCCAAATCTTCATTCCATTGCAAGGCAACATTTTACTATAAATTTAGATGGCTGAAATATAGGGAGTTTTTTTGCTACTTCCACAGATTTATCCACCAATCATGGATTTGAATCACTACTGAAATATGCTGCAGAGGCTTCAGCTAACTTGAGGAGAATGAGGAAATCAATGTGTCCTAGACCCCTACAGGGCACTCACATTTCCACTTTTGGCAGCCCTTGCCTAGCCCAAAGAGTTGCTCATTGCTTTTAATTTAAAACCAAAATCTTCCCACTTGGAAAAGTCTCACAGGGATCCCTGTATAAACAAGAAAGTCAGCTGATATGTGGAAAAGCATTCAATCCCTTCCCACTTTCAGATTAGCTATTATTAACGAAAGGCTGAAAACAGGCACTCCAGGATGCTTTTTTTTGCAGCTGTCTAAAGATCAGCTCCACAATACCTGCCTGATGGGGAGAGCTCCCTTAGTCACTGGAAAATGAGAAACACAAAAACCCAAACCTACTCTGAGAATCATGAATGACTCAAATAAGATTATCACTAATTGCCTCTGCATGCCATGAAACATACTACTGCTGCTGCACCTTATACCTCCATGCACGGACCTGCTCAGTTTTAATCCCTTCCATAAGGAACTCTTTTGACCCAGGGTGCACATTCCTGACAAAATCTCTTTCCATTGTCTGAAAAACAGCAGGTTTCATGAAACTATAAGCAAAAGAAGTAAGCAAAATGTCAATCAGCAGCCTGAAAACTTACTTGTTGTCAAGGCAATACAACTTCTCTCACTAGCAGTCACGCAGTTTTTGCATGCTATGTCCACCTCCTGAAACATTTTGTCTGTCCTCCAGTGTCCAGAAAGGCTGAGTAAAGGAGCCAAGCTTACTTTTACCAGCAAACAGCGGTCACAAGTAGACCCTAGGCTGGGGGCCTTAATGGAAAAGCTGTATATGCAGAGGTGAGGAAGCAAAAAGCACCTGGAACTCCCTCTCAGGTGAAGTTCACTTACAACCACATCACTAATTTTAAACACTAAACCCCCTTCACATCACCCTCTTGAGGTTCTTAAGGCAGTGCCAGCTGTCACTGTGCCTGCCCAGCCCCTTGGGGCTCCTCCACTCTGCTTGTGACCCACAACCTGGGGCCATCAGAACCTGACCCAGTGTCCCCAGGTTCCCCTGGCCCTGCCCTCCTGGGCTCACACCCTGTCCTGTTCCCATCCCCATGCAGGTGCCCAGTGCTTGGGCTGGGGTTGCCACGTGGCTGGGGCTGTGGAAGAGCTTGGGCTGCCAGGCCCCCCAGTCATCTCCTGATATCCAGGGAGCCTGAGCCTCTTCCCCTTGCATGTCTACTTTCATCCTACTCCTAAGTGAAAAAACCTCATGAAACTGGGACACACAAGGGGGGAAAATTGCAATTCAGACTTTTACATCTTCCTGAGTGAGATCTACTATTTCTAAAGCAGAATATAAAAATAATTTAAAAACTGAGATTCTCTTTTAAGTTGAACAGAAATAAAGGTCACAAAAAATTATTTGCTTTCTGCACTAGGCCAGTTATCAGTGACTAATGGATCATCTAATAGAAGATTGCTATTTTATTGAAAAAGGACACCTTCCAAACCATCTTTTATTCATTCTTTGGCAGAAGTTGTTTCATTTTTCCTAATTTTTCAATATTAAAATGAGGGTCAAAAAGGACCGTCTCTTGTCAGTTACAAAGTTATTGAACCAAGTCCATTGCATTAATTACAGACTCTACTGCTTGAAATAAGAATGAAAGAGGAAAGCCAAATTAATGTGCAAAGCAATTATCTGAAACTTAGACTTCTCTTGAAACTAAGATGCCACTCTAAGAAAATCAATTTACAAAATGCAATTGCTTTTTCCTACAGTGAAAAGTAACCAGCCAGCAGTATATTGGTATTTTATTGATGGGTACAGTAAAAGAACATATAAAAACATTTTCTGTAGACTCATTTACAGGTTTTTTATCCATGTTTCTTCATGTACTAATTCTTCAGTTGATCTTAGTTCCACTTATACTTACTAAAAATACTCTTTGTCTTGAAAGGACTGCCTTGATTAAGACATCCGTACTTTTACTCTGCAAAAGTTAGGAATCCACTGTACCATGCCAGATCTTTTTTTTTTTTCTCCCAAACCCCAGAATCAACTAAATTAAAAAGGATTGTTTTCTCCAAGCTCAAGTTTTTGGAAGTATATCTGCAGGTGCCTCAGTATTACCAATCATTGCAGATGCAGTGAAATGTAGAAATTAGCTTTCAGGTCACCATGTACATACCTTCTCTCTTATGCACCACACATTTTAAAATCTGACAACAGTTTTATTTTAGGATGGTTAATCATCCATGAGTATTTACTTATAAAAGCCTGTTTTCAAGGGAACCTAACTAGACCATAAAAATTTGCTTTAGGCAGAGACAAGCACAAAACAAAAGTTAATGCATTTAGTTTGTTTCCAGAATAATAAAAATCCATTTGAGCACTCCTAAGTCATTGACAACAGTGGATCCAGTAAAAATTACTTTTACTTTTAAATCAACCTTTTCTAACCAGAGTGTAAAGATGCCTAAGTGTTCTGATATTTATTTGAGGTCTAAGATATTTCAGAGAATGGTGAAGTCTGGCAGAAAATACTTTTCTTGAGAAGAGAGGGGATGTTATTACAAAAGGTTCCTTTTTACAGATCTCGTAGAGCAGAGCTGTCACTGGGCAGAAAGTCTGTTGTAGGTCATACTATCACAGTGCTTTTCTTGCATGTCAGTGAAAAGTCAGAATAGTGTTTTCAAGTGCGCTCAGTGCCCACCTGCTCCTCCTCTCACTAATATCACCATCACTAACATTCCCCAAGGTCCAGTGGGAGCTGAGGTGAGTCGCACTGAGCATTTTCTGAAAACATGTTAATAATGACTTTAGAACATTGTTTAAAAGTAGGAGTGTTCATTTTTCTAATGCCACTTCACTGTCTGTCCTCCATGTATTTTTCTTTATTTCAGATGTATTGACCAACTGTCTAAAACACTGGTTTCCTATTTTGTCCAATACAATCATCTGCAGACAGCTGAAACAGTGATCTTTAGAATCAAACAGAATTTTTGTATTGTAATATAATATATTCAGGGCATTTACATAAAGGTATGATACACTATCCTGCCTGCAAAACATTTTCCCCATCCATTTGTACCTCAGACTCAAGCCTATCAAAATCCCTTTAAGAGCTTCTTTATATTCTTTGAGAACTAAGAATCTGCCACAATCAAAGTTGATTTGCTAGAATCAGGTGCTTACTTACAAGGTATCATATTTATAAAACATCCATATGCACTGCTGGCAAATCCTAGGGTGCATATAGTCTATGCACAAGCACACAGGGAATACAGTTCCCATACCTTTATTCTCTTTTTTACCTTAATTTCTTATTTCTTTGTTTTTCCACTGTGCTCACTCACCACTTTTTTTTTTTTTCCTTTTTTCCACTGTCTTTATTCTCAGCATATTTTTCTATTTGTCCCAAGAGCAGCATGAGTCAAACCATGTTAAGACTCAAGCCTACACAAATCCCTCTTATTCATAAATAAAAGAAACAGTAGGGATGGCCTTGCACTAAGCCTCTAATATGACCTCCCTAGAACTTGGAGAAAGTTCAGATCTAACTTGACCTTCCCTAACCAGGACCATGTATATACATGTACAAGCAAACCCCATCACATTTTAGATGGGAGTTACATAAAAAAGTATAAAATTCTGAGAAATATATCAAGAATGAAGAAAAATGAGAAGTGCACATTGGAGACAAACATACAAGTGACTTTAGAAATTTAGGGATTTTTCTTGTCTCCTGAGAGTGCTAGAAGTGCCAATACGACTTGCTACGCTACAGCCTATCAAGGCAATGTTTTTTAGGTTGGCATAACATTTTGACAAGTCATCTAAGGCCTTAAACATTAATGAATATGGAAGCAATAATAAAAATGCATGACATATACAGTGTATGTTTGCTGCCTAAGAGAATGTTTTTCTACTAGAATGTGTTCTGCCTGTACCCTCTCAAAATGTGGCTGGTGATCTGGTGATGAACTCACAAATGCTCTTAAACTCAATGCTTTATTATAGAAGTCTATATAGGTTTATTATCTGTGCACACAAACACACCCACATTTCCCATTCAACATGAACATCAATCAGGAGAGAAGTAAGGAATCAGACTTCCTCCTCATCCATTCTCAACAACTGCATTAATCTCATTTTCATCGTTCAGCGCTCACACATACAGAAATGCAGGTGCTTATTTCTAGTATTGCTAAGATAGTAAGTTAAATCAGTTGTGGGGTCAGGAACAATACAATGTTTGGTAATACAATGTTTGATAAAGGATTCAGGTAGCCTTTTGAAATATTAACTCCAGCAAATGAGGTCTTGCCCCCCTGCAAAGAGCTGCATTCTTCTGGGCAGTAGAATTACACATGAGTCTCAGAGAAGTGTAAGATTTCTCATCTGTGTGGGCACTAAAGTTCAGATAGTGGTAAATAGTCTCCTTCCACTTTCCAATTAGCTTTCTCATAAACACATGCATTTTCCTGCTGATGCATAAAACATGCCTGTTAGTCTGAGAAATGCCTTGGATTCAAAAAGTGTCAAACAGGGAACAACTAAACCTTTAAAAAATTATAATTAAGTAAATGGCAGAGTACACAATTCTGAAGTTGTGCACATATTTCTAGGATATATGTGTTTGGCATATTTCTGTCCTAAAGCCAATACTATATTTAGTTTTTCTCTTAAAAAACACAGACAGACATTTGGAGAAGACTCTGAGTGTTTTAGTTCTGCTACTTTACATATTACAAGAACAGACTCATCTTTGTGCTTCCATCAAGATGAAAGCTGGATTTTAAAACACTTACCCCGTTTTTACCTAATTTATCTTAGCATCATAAAATGGAAATCAAATGACTTGTACTGTCCATCCATCCATCCATCCATCCATCCATCCATCCATCCATCCATCCATCCTGGGACCATAACAGTTATAATACTATGGCAAATAATACCTCCTTTAAAAATCATGCTCCATTTTTGGGAACATATTATGGATCTATAATGAAACAAGGTTAATGCTCTTAATTAGATAGCTTTCAAGTTTTAGAATGATGTAATTTTCTCCAGGTATGTAGGAGCTCACCCACACAGCAGAAAAAAAAAGTCAGGAGTTTTGGAAGGGAAAAATACATGTCTAACTGTGATATATTTATAGTCAAACACATGTACCTACAATCTTTAAACCAAACTCTCCTCATTATGCATTACATGATGTATCATGTTTATGTGATGATTAGACACAGAAATCATATCAGTTACTCGGAGACAAAATTACTTCTCAGAAGCTTTGCCTCTTACTTTGCATTTGTTTAACCCTCACTTATGACCAGGGCCATTCAATTGCAAGGAACAGACTGGAAGCAATTCTGTTTATTTCCATGGAATATTTCTTAGGATGAAGACAGAAATCACACTTTTTATTTGCCCCTCAATTACAGGTAATGAAAATTAAAGCCCTAGCTAGTGTGAATTATAGCTCATTTTGAAAAGACTGACATGCTTTGAATGACCTCCTCTGTCCTTGGAAGAGTTTGTTTAAAGCTGATTTGGGAAACTCATTGCCTTGTGATGCAGAAACAGATCTCAGGTAAGAAAAATGCTTCCTTCCAGTGTATCTCCCTCTGCTTTCCAACTCCTCTCCAATCTTTTTGTGGCTGTCTCCTAGCTGGCTGTGCCTCCACCTGCCACACCACCCTGTACTTGTCACAGTGCCTGGGCTCAGAGTAGTGTACTGTAAGTGTACTGGTGAATACTTGCACTGGTTTAATATAAAATCATAACCAAAACACAAAGCAAGGAATCTCAAAGAATCATTCCCTCTGTCTCAAATCAAACAGAGAAGAATTTTGTTCCTGACATTCTTCCTGGGGAAGCAGTCAACCCAACAAGCAGAGTGAGGGAGTGCGTTTATGTGTAGACTTGCAACAGATACTCTTCTATGAACTTAGAGATCACTTCAATCTCCTTTTCAATCTATCATGGATTTAGATAATGCTTATGAGCATCTTGAAATCTTTCCTAAATTATATGACAAAAGATGCTTCACATTTTTATCCCAGTAAATTATCACCATATCCTTACTCTCTTAGTTCCCCATGTAATTAATTTCATGTTTTCCTTTTATAGCCTGTCTAAAGTCCGTAACACTCTCCAGTACATATATAATTTGAAAGTTCTGCATTGTCTCTCTTTGCATCTTTTCACCAGTTTCACTCCTGCAGCACATTAAGTACAAATGGTTTTGCTCCATTTCCAAAGTTATTGCCTAACTTAACCTAACCCAACACTTAGAAACATATGCTACCTTCTTTCTATAAAAGGACAGGCATGATTCTGATTTTCTCATAGTATATTCAGTTGCTTCCCTGTGCTGAACACTACACTTCAAACACTTTATTTGACACATAACTTTTGAAGTGTCTTAATTTCAGGAAAAAAGAAAGAGAAAGAAATATTTGCTAACTCTACACAGCTGTGCTGAATAAGCATCCAACTATGTATTTTTAAACTAATTTCAAGAAACTTGGCCTCCCTAAAAATATAGGCCAGCAGCTCTTCCAAGAAATGAAAGAACCAGCTAATTGCTTAGGGATTTATACAGCTACATTTAGAGATTAGTTTGGATAAGAGAGGGGAAAAATGTTCCTGTCCATCCAACCACTAAAGTTTGTCTGACTACATATTAACAGAGCTACAACTTCCTGCTATGCTTGAGTAAGCTGTGCTCATGACAGCCCACTGTACTGGGATGTGATATATGTATTTTGTACATGCCTCAGAGAATGAGAACAAATCTTGCTGTAAGCTCTATTATGTGATACCCCAGGATTTTCTTTTGCTCACTCACCTATGAAAGACTGTGATAGCTATAGTCATTTTCCCTTCTGCATCTCTAACCTACACATCTCTAACACATTAGAAAAGGCAGGAGGGAACAAACATCCATCCTCTGATGTCTCCTGTGAACTGTTTTTTCCTTCTGACAATTGAAATAGAACTTGTAAAATTCTGATGAGAAATGTTTTATTGGATGGCACAGCTGTCATGCACAGGGGCAGAAAGCTGAAAGATGTTAAAATGTCGAAGTTATTATTTCTAATTATTTCTAATAATTGTCTGCCACCCTTTGAGTGACTTTTTTTTTTTTTCCTGGATATATTGTTCATTAGAAATAATCAGCTGTTATAATTGGCATATACATATATATGGCTACTCTAAGCCAGGGAATTCTCAGATTCAAGCATAAGACTTTTTTTCTCAGGCTTCTTAAGAAACAAGATTACTTATACAAATTCCATCTCTTCACAATTTCTCCTAAGAAAGTTTAGGATGAGTTTCACTATAGAAAAGTGAGCTTCTCAATTTTTCTGAAAGGGTTAAGCACTTTCAGTAAAAATCTCCATCATCTCTAAAGGTCACTCTTAATAAAGTCACAAGCACCAAGAAGGAAACAGGTCCCAATTGACAGGTCACTGGAGATAGAAACCTGGAAAACTGGATTCAATTTTCAGTATGGTATTGACTCCCTGAGTACCTGAGCAAATAATTTCACTTCCTCATGCCTTTGTCTCTCTCTCTCCCCCTCTGTAATATAAGAGTAATATACCTTGAGATCCAGCTAAAGAGTGTGACATGACATGAAGTCCAAGATTCACTAATGGAAGATCAGAGCCTGTATGAAAAGATAGGCAAGTTATTATTTGTCATCTTATGGATTCTTCTAAAAATAACCATTTGCACCAAAGACTTTGTACATCAGTTACCCTGCACAATAAAAAATGTTGAGAATACACATAGCCACACTAACCCGATTTTAGGTGTACAGGCTAAAGGAAAGGAATCATGGTGTAAAGTTCAGTACTGTGTAACACCACAGAAACCACTATCAAGCATGTCTAAATACTGAGCTGATTTTCAGATTTATTTCATGTTCCCCCTCTCCAAGATGACTACAAAGGAGGAGTTATTAAAACAATCAGCTTCAGGTAAGCTCTTGCTGATTCAACATTGGATTTTTATCCCTCAGATGGGAAAAAAAAAAATGTCCAATTATAAAACAGTGGTATTAAAATCACCCTGCATGTCCAGAGTCCCATGGAGAAATACTGCCAGACTTCAAGGAGAGATGATCTTGTTCTCACTCCTCCAGCTGAAAGTGCAGTTTGCATGGGAGCAACCAGATGTAGGCATTTGGCAGGCATGGCCTTCCAGGAGAAGACACCGGCAGGGCATCAGCTTCACTGAGCTGCAGGGGTTGACTCAGGCTGTCTCAGAAACATAAACTTCTACTGTCTTTCAAGATGAGAGATTTGAACATCATCATGCATGGGTTTCCAAGGGCTACAGAAATGAGCAATTGCGTTCACTTTATTATTTGAAGGCTGTGCCTTGGGAAAGGACACCTTTCACTAGACCAGACTGCTCAAAGCCCCATCCAGCCTGGCCTTGAACTTTCAGGGATGGGGCACCACAGCTTCTCTGCCTTTTAACAGACTGCACTAAATTATTAAAACTACTTCATTTTCTCAGATGACCTGGAATAAAAAAAGAATAATGTTAAGTATTTTATCTCTCTAAGAGTTTTTGAGGACTGTGTTTGACAGTTCAGTGGGCTACCATATTAATAATACTTAAAAAATTCCTACAGTATTGCTAGAAAATTTGTTTTCTAAAACAATAGCTTCATAATAACTCTCCCTTAAGGAGACACAGAATGCATTTAGTACAGTAATCTGGAACCAGGTTTAAGTAAAAAAGAGACTTTAAAAAAAAAGAAAGGTGTTCATGAAGGGCATTACTATTGATAAACTGGAAATTACATGTTGCCCTGATATTTCTGCAGTTTCTGAGTCACTGAGTGCTTGTGAACAGGAAAGGAAATCCAGAAGTCAGACAGATGAAAGACCAAGAAATGACACAGGCATTACTAATTCTGTTAAATCATTTGGCTTACAGAAAATCGATAAAATATGTGTAAAAAGGATGATGACCTATTCCCTTTATCCGAACAGGTTCTGAAGTGCACCTCTTCTGTGGCAGACATCATCTGGCACACCAGAATAGCTGGATTTGTTTATGATAACTCAGGCTGCTGCTGCTCAAGAGCTCTGTCTCTGGCCATCCATCTCACACAACACATTCCTTAAGGATTTCAAGAACCATTAAGCATGGGTGGTTTAAGGCTGCATGTGGTAGCATACACACCTACAACACGTGGAAGTAACTCCCACAAAATCCTGAATGGACAGGAGGGTCTAGGACTTTATGTGAAACGTATTGCCCCCTCAGAGACCTACTTAGTCCTCTCCTGGTGCTCTTCTAATTGCTTTAAAGCTTCAGTCAATACCCTAGGTAGAGTGAATATCTTATCAGTTTTATTCTCAGTTCCCAGGTTCCTCTGACATAAAGGAGACAAGCAGCTCCTCCTTAAAAAAAATCAAGGTTACAGCTAGTAAGACTGTCTGCTTGTGGCATCATTGCCATGGAAGACTTATTCCAGATCTTCAGCTGCCCTTGCTTCACTCTGAAGTGTGTCTCCCAGTTGAGGAAAAAATGCTGGTGGTTAACAACAGGAGAAAAAGATACCTTTTTTTTAAAAAAAAAAAAAAGTTATTTTACTAGAGAGTCTTCATCTTTTCCCTGACCTAAAAGAAAAGAGGTATCTGAGAAAGAACTGAACAATGTGCCCCTGTTATTGAGAGAGATATACAAACCGCCAGGCAGCTTTTAATGCCTGCATCTAAAATCATTTAAGGTATGAGGTAGGAAGACCTCAGACTCATAACACAAGGGTATATTTCATTGCCAACTTTGTGGTTAGTAGAAGAGAATTCTGCAAGCTAATTATTCTTCAATCTGATAATTTATTATTTCATCAGAATAAAAGGATTCCCCTCTGGGTCCACCTCCTTCTTTTCCCTCAGGTACCTGACTTTGCTGAAATTGAAGGCCATAATTCAATTAACAAAGGATGGGAAGTCTTAATGAAAATTAACCACTCAGAAACAGATGTTGATGCCACAGAAATGCCGATACTCCCCATGAAGCACCACTGGCTGTTGTCTGGATGGGGAAAGGCAGAGACATCTGAACTTGGAATTACACACCAGATGAGGTAACTATACTTACATCTGCAGACCACTGTTCGATGAAGTGTTTAAACACAGGCTTAGATTTTATTAATCTGCTTTGCCATATGCTTACATTTATTCTGTACTAGTAACATCACCAGCCAAAAGGTATACCATTTCACAGTAGTGCATTCTTCCTGATTGTTAAAACACCTTTGGATATCTGATTTCTTATGGCATACATGAAAGCAATGCTGACATTTCAGAATTTCAGAATCTCAGAATTGTTAGGGTTGGAAGGGGCCTCTGGGGATCATGTAGTCCAATGCCCCTGCAAAGGCAGGGTCACCTAGAGCAGGTTACACAGGAATGCATCCAGGAGGGTTTTGAATACCTCCACAGAGGGAGACTGCATGACCTCCCTGAGCAGCCTATCCATTGCTCTGCTACCCTCAGTGTAAAGAACTTCTTCCTCATGTCGAGGTGCAACTTCTTGTGTTTTAGTTTAAGACCATTGCTCTTCATCCTGTCCCAACTGGGCACCACTGAAAAGTGTCTGGCACCATCCTATTGGCATCTGCCTTTGAGATATTTATAGGCACTAACAAGGTCATCTCTCACTCTTTCCTCTAAACAAGCCCAGTTCTCACAGCATAAGAGAGATGCTCCAGACCCCAAATCATCTTTGTGGCCTACATTCGACATTCAGTAGCAACTTGTCCGGACACAGCACTCCAGATGCGGCCTCACCAGGGCTGAGTAAAAGGACAGCATCACCTACCTTGACCTGCTGACCACACTCTTCCCAATGAACTCCAGGATACCATTGTCCCTCCTGGCCACAAGGGCACTGCTGGCTCATACACAACTTGTTACCCATGAAGATTCCCAGACCCTTCTCTGCAGAGCTGCTCTCTAGGAGGTCAGCCCCTAACCTGTGCTGATATTTGGGGTTATTCCTCCCCAGGTTTGGGATTCTACACTCGCCCTTGTTGAACCTCATTAATTTTCCCTCCACCCAATTCTTCAGCCTATCAGGATCCCACTGAGTGGCAGCACAGCTTTCAGGTGTACAAGCCTCTGCCCCCCAGTTTCATACCATCAGCAAACTTCTATCCCTTCATCCACGTCATTGGCAAACAAGTTCAATAAGACTGGACTCAGCAGATTCCTGACTACAGGACTCCAGCTGATCACAACCCTCTGAGCTCTGACACTCAGCCAGTTCTTGCTCCACACCACTGTCCATCCACCTAATCCACACTTCCTACAATTACCTGTAAGGGTGGTAGGGAAGACAATGTCTTTCCAGCTATAGTAAAAAAAAATGCAAAAGGAAGCCACAGCTGTGAAAAAAACTCCATGCCAGGGCTGGAACTCATGCTCACCATTTGCTAACCAGCACTGCTGAAAAGCTGGTCACAGACTGGTATGGCTCATGTGACTCAAGCTTCAAATGAATTAATGCCTCTGTCAGGCTTCATGTTGAAAAAACAGCAAATTAAGGACAGTTGGAAACACAATGCCTATATATGAATAACTTTTGAAAGTTTCATGTTTCCTTTTGGTGGGAATAGAGATGAGGATGTGAAATCAGCATAGTGAACTCTGATTCTGTCCCCCTCTTCCACATTTTTCCCTTCTGTAAACCTGTTACAGAATCTCACCAGAAGAATTATTAGGAAACTTTTCCTTCTAATTTCATAGTCACAAAATCCCATAGGCAGGGATGCCATTCACTTCACCAGGTTGCTCAGGGCCCTGTCCAACTTGTCCTGGAAGACTTCCAGGGATGAGGCATCCACAACTTCTCTGGGAAACCTGTTTCAGTATTGCACCACCCTTGAGACAAAGAATTTCCTTCTAATAGGAAGAAAGAGAGGAAATTCCTCTTTTTCAGCTTAAAACAACTGCACCTTGTCCTGTCAATATCTACCCACGTAAAAAGTCCCTCTCCCTCCTTTTTATAAGCCCCTGGAATATATTGGAAGGGTGCTCCAAGGTTTTCCTGAATCCCTCTGTTCTCCAGGCTGAATGATTGCACTTCCTCAGCCTGTCTTCATAGAAAAGGTGCTTCAGCCCACTGATGATCTTCATGGCCTCCTCTGGGCTCACTCCAGCAGGTCCAACTTGGGGACCCCAGAGCTGATGCAGCCCTGCAGGTGGGGTCTCAGCAGAGCAGAGGGGCAGAATCCCCTCCCTGGCCCTGCTGTCCACACTGCTCTGGATGCAGCCCAGGACACGTTTGTCTCTCTGGGCTGGGAGTGCCCATGGCTGGGTCATGTCCAGCCTCCCAAACACCAGCACCTTCAAGTCCCTCTCAGCAGGACTGCTCTCAATAATTTCTTCTTCCAGTCTCTACTTACAACTGGAACAGGTGCACTTGGACTTGCTGAACATCGTGAGTAAGATCGTGGGTCCACTTCTCAAGTTTGTCCAGCTCCCTCATAATTTCTGATGGAAATTTATCCATCAATGGTTTAAAGCAATTTACTCTTGTTCTAACACTGGCCTCAAGCTTAACCAGACCTGGTTTAGCTCCCTGGCATTCAGAGACAACTGTCATTTCTCCTTTCAGCATCTTCTTTGAGTTTACATGAGAGACTACAACACTTCCCTTTGTAAGGTAACAAAAACATAAAAAGAGTTTAGAGTAGACAGAACCACTATTTCTTGATGTGGCCACAGTCTTCTGTATCAGGAGAATCCAAATTCTTTTCAACAGATATGTGTACAATGGTTCTAACATATCTAATGGTTCTACCCATGTCTCCACAAGTGTCGCAGAATCACTTAGGTGGGAGGGAGTCTTGGGAGTGCAGCCTTCCCATCAGGTTTTGAACACTGTCAGGGACAGAGATTCTCTGGGCAACCTATTCCTGTATGTAATTTCTAATTATCTTCAGAGTAGAAACTTTTCTTTATAGTTACCCAGAATCTTCCATCTCAGTTTAGGGCCACTGTCTCTCATTCCTCTGCTGTGTGTCTCAGGAATAAGCCTAGCTTCATCTTCTTGAAACCCCCTCACAGATCCTGGAAGATTGTTTCCAGACTCCTTTTCTTGCTTTTAACAGAAACATATTCACTCCAAATCCCTTGATTTTAGGATTAAGAGTAGAAAGCCTGTGCACTGCCCTGAAGGTCATTGACCCAACTGCAGTGCTGGCAAGTATTTTTGACTGGAGCTGTCATGAGAGTGACAGACACATTTCAGCCTTAAAAGACAATGAAGAATTCAATCCCTGATCCCCATCTGCTCTTGGGATGTTTTGTTAAAGCAGAGAGAATCCTGAAGTAATGTAATCAGTTGTTATCAAAATGAAGAAAATTTAGATTGGCAAGTCAATCACATCCCATGGCAAAGCTGAATAGTTCTACCTAAATTTCATTTATCAGTGTAGTACAGCATTTTCCCTAGAAACTCTGATATTACCAAATATTATCATTCTTCTGCCCTGACCCTTTTTTAATATTAAGAGTAAATGTTGAAAATCCATACAGTTGACACCACTGCCCTGGCAGACGCAGAATTAACAGTGATACTGTAAGGGATTGCAAAACCCTAAGCCATTTCACAAAGGGATTGAATTGAAAAGATAACACATTTTCAAATATAACTGAAGCTGGAATACAGATGCTCTCCTTCTACAACTTCAAATATTACCAGTACTCAGATGTGAACAGAAAAGACCATTATTAAATTTACCTCTAAAGGATTTTATAAACCCTTTAGGTCAACAATTAAGTGCTCAGCATTTTTATTTTTTTCATTTTGTAGCAGAAAATAATTTATCACCTACTATCACTTCAATTTTTACTGTTATTTACATTCAGGTTAGGGACAATAGTATTGATTTGCCCTGCTATGTTTTTGATTGTACGAAATAAAATATTTTCCATTAGTTTTCTTTCCAAATAAGGTTCTGTCACAGATTACAGACTTCTGATACTTGCTAGTTTCCCTACAGAACTTTCTGTAACTCAGGCAGGGAGTGAAAAAACTGTATGCCCCTAAACTATCACTGATATCCATTTAATACTCAAAGAGGAAAGTTGCTACTGCAAAACTCTGATGAAATTCACCTCAAGCAAGGCAGTAAGATGCCTTCAGAAAGAATGTCACTTAGTGGGTAGAGCAGAATCCCAGGACTTGAGAAATTTGGGCTAACATAATAAAGCTGAACAAAGAGTTACAGCACAATAATGATTTCAGGGTGATGGAAAGGCACACTGTAGCAGGTATCACCACAGTAGATTCCAGTACTAACTATGGGGCCACTTTGGTCATTGGGACAATGAAATAAGGATGAAACATTGTGAGACCCAAGAGGAATATGATTCTATGATTCTGTGTATAGATCAAGCCAGAGTGACTGGATATTGATGAATTCATGCTTTATAGCACACAATTGTGACTGCTGGGAGGAGACTTCAGGGTAGCAGTGGCTGCTTAAGTTAAAGCTAGAACAGTTTAGACAAAACTGAACTAAAATATTAAAATAAAATGATGTGCTGAGAAAAGAAAGTTGATAGGATCCAAGACAAATCCAGAGGAAAAAGAAAGGGAAAGTGGAAAAAACAAGATTAGATAAAGTAAGATCTTGCAGTATGATGACTACTTAGATGGCATCTGATAAGACAAGGCACAGAAAGTGTTGATAATTATTCCTCTGAGTCCACTTCTTCATGTCTAATGGTTGACCTTGAAATTCAAAACATTGCATTACTCCTCCCAGGTGTTAGATGCAAGACAAATACTTTAAATCATAATCATAAAAGTACTACAAAATCAATCTGCAAAGTACCAGTCTATGAGCCCTTCATACAGACAAGCATTTGCATAATGTTCCTTTTTTAAAGTATAAAAATATGGCACCTATTAGAAATAGAAAGCTTATTAAATTATGTACAAAATATTTAAATCTTTTGGTCAAATTTGGAATCCATATTAACAGTCTTTTAAAGTGCTTTTGCCTTTTTTTTTTCTTTTTGGCCAAAAATCTGCTCACAAAAGGCTTAGAAATTCTTTAGCTTGCTACAAAATCCCCATACAGGAGTCAAGTCCTACCTGGGAAAAAACCTAGACAGAACTGGAAAGAACACACACACACATTCTCCAGCTTTGTTCCATTCAGTTACATTCAGAATAAAGATAAGTGTACAGAGAGCAAGTGAAAATATTGCTGTAGTCTTTCTTAGCTTACCAATATTGTCAAAACAGGATACAGTTTTACCAGCTTCCTATGGATCCCAGCTAATGTATCAGCTCCTACCAATAAGCAAATGTCAAAGACAAACATTTTGTATTTTGTTCCTGGCCATTTAATGTAAAGCAGAAGAATTGTTTTATAATACGCGAAATTATGAATACTACATTGTACACAAAAGCCCACAGCATCAGACCACTGCAAAAAGAATTTTGTTAAGGGAGGGGATGAAAAGATGAATTAAGATTTTGAAGAAAAGAAAAGTAATTGGCAAGTTTTGGAGGAAAAAACACCAACTAAACAGCTCTAGGATAATCAGCTTTGTAGCAAAAAACTTCTTGTGGTTTCCATAAAGCAACAAAATAGATATTATCATATTGACAAGATCATATCACAGCAGCTAGGGGCAACAACAAAGAGCAGGAATATCATTGGAAGAGTTTTATTTAGGGCCAAGGTTCTTCTTGATGATCATCCATCAGCAGCTGCAGTAACTAATTAAAAATCTGAACAAATATCGAAAAAATTTGTGAGCAGAACTGTTGACACTTATGAAGTGCAAGCTATTGATTGAGAATCACACTGGATGACTTCAGAATTTATAAATACCTATGTAATCCAATTAGACTCCTTACATCATCTTCTCTTGCAGACACCATTAAGATGTGAATTTAAAAACAGCTGTGTGATTATCATGTCCTGCTATAGAGTATAATTTGTTTCTAAAAAATTATGAACAGATGAAAATTTTATTTAATAAAGACTATTGTTTTTCACTTGGCAATGATACTTTGGTATTTTTCTTTCCACCTGAAAGATAGGTACTTTATTAAACTGGTTACTTGCAAGCTAACAGATTGATTTATGATTTTTTTGTTGTTAGTTTGTCTTCTTTATAAAGAAGAAATCCATAACTATTACATGTCATTCATAAAGTTGATGCAGGTTGCACTTTTAACTGATGCTAAATAAACTGTTTAAAAGGATTTGCCTATTTCAAAAGCTAATTATTATTTTCAAGGTTCTATATAATCTTTGTATATTTCACACTACAATTCTGCTGATGTTGGAATAGAACAAAGTTACAAAGAATGTAGCTGTTAAGAGAAAATCCACCCAGAAGCTTCCTTTTGTAACAGTGAGAAGCAAGACAGCAAGTAGATATTTTCCAGGTCAGAATGCTACTGATAAATATTAATTAATTCTGAATCACTGATGTTCAATAAAATGGAGAAATCCTATGCAAAAACATGAAACAACACCGCTTCATAGACATGAATTACCACGAAATAAACCTAAGTCCTTTAGATCTGTTGCCTTTTGTAGGTCACATTACCACAGGCCCACTATATTACCACAGGATAAGAATGAATTGGTCCAGCTGGATTTTCCCAGGAAAGAATAAAAATACAGACTAGTTTAAGTCTTAGTTTAAGAACAGAAGTTGAGCTGTAACCAAATCCTCAAAGTTTCTTATCAAAGAAGGAAACTAAGGCAGCCAAACTACAAACATAGCAACATTTTGGTTTGCTTTTTTTTTTTTTTCTGTCTGAGAAGGCACTTCAATGTAATACTAAACCTCTGGAAGCACAAAACCCATTTCTGCAAAGTTTTCTGTGAAGAACTCGGGCTCCCAGAGCAAGGCTGGATTAAGACTTTTCCTCAGCTAATATTTTTCACATTGCAGTGTCTCTGTCTAGCTGAATAGCTGGCTTTCTCATTGAAAAAGTCACAAAAAGATGTATTTATTGAAAAACAACAAGTTGTATATTTGTGAATTCCACGAGGAGCTTGAGGCATAGAGACTGACTAATTTGTCAGGTAGATTGAGTTTCAGTAGTGCTGTTTGAGAGAAGGTACCAAAAGAGAGAGAGAGCCTTTCACGACAATAAAAGCTCTAAGCATCAAATGCATGTTTAAATATTAGATATATGTTAAAATTACTTCCTTTACAATTGCAATCCTTTTGAAACTGAATTTATCCATCAAAAATACTTACTTAGGAAAAGGAGACATTAAATTTCCAGGTCACAAAATTATACCCCATAGGAGGCACATTAATTAGGATTTTCTCCACTGAGTGCAAGTCAGATCTGCTTCATACACATATGAGGTGGTACAGAACTGATTGGAAAATTCATTCTTGGGGTACCTGCAAATTTCAAGAACTGGCTGCCAGTAAAAAACTCACAAGTAGAAGATATATACCCTGAGCTTCCCCTTAAACTTTACAAGCACAGACACAAACCAACTCAAATAACATTGGCACAGAGAATTGGAGAAACAAACCCCTGCAAAGTTTCTGGTCTTTGCATCTTCTCTCACATCTGCTGCAGTGTCTCCATCTAGGAGTAGATTTTCATGCCAAGTCACTCTGTCTGCATCTGTAAATCGATTCAGGTAATAGCTCTGGAACTCAAGCAACCAGCACAGCAGTGCTCATGTGCATGTGGCTGTTCTCTCTTGGCCCCATGACAAGGTGGTCCCTTCCAAAGGCTTCGCAAGCAGCTTCTGGCCTGTGCTAAACCCGAAGCGTGCCCAGATGCCATCTGCGAGAAGGATGGCTGGCTCCCACTAAAACTGTGCTTGGGACCATGCAAACTAATTATCTGCACAGCTTCCTGTATGGCAACATTTATGTTAATTAAGGGCCTTGCTAATGCTGTTGTTACTATTACTATGATACTATGTTCCACCCCAGTGCAGAACAGAGGATGTAACAGCATTTTGTAAATAACCAAACGAGCCTCACAGTACCCATTCAGAGAAGGACATGGGTTTAACCCAATTTACAATCTAGGAGACTGTGGGATCAAAAGACGACCCAATACACTTGTCTTCAAGGAAATGGTGGTAAGAGCCAAGAATAAGGGATGGGATTCCTGAATCTTATTGCTCACATTTAGCTGCTACGCCACTACCTACGATGTTAAATTATTCATCATTTCTTACAGGGAAGGCAGGCATGCACTCACAGGAAAAGCCGGGTGCAAGAAAAAGGGTTATCAAAGTATTCACACACTCTTTCAAAAGAGTTAGTTAACTGACAAAAATATGCTGCTGTAATGCATTTTCATGTGTAGGCAGCAATTCTTCTCAGCATCCTAGGGCTGGAATCCTGTGTAGGGAAAGCTCAACTGCTCAGTATATGTAAAAGACAGGCCTCATTAACTCTTGGACATCTTCTCATTTCTTGGTCATAAATCCTATTACCTTGTATTACAAACTGCCATAAAACTTACAGATAAAAGATAATTTATGCTCAGTGTACAGAAGCTAATGTTTCTGTACTCCTGAGAAGCACACAACCAGAAAATGAGAAAGTATGTATGTGAAACCTTAAGCCATTCTTATTGAGCATGGCTAGCATGATAAACATGACTCTAAGGGCCTTATGCTCTTCAGCCAGGGTATAGTCTAATAGTAATTGATGTTACCAAATTTCAAACATAAAATGTATGAACTCTTGCATAAAATATCCTGCTTATAAAGACTGATTACTCCTTATTAAAAATTCAAGCTTTCCTCCCTCCCCCACTACAGAATGAAATATGACATCTATTCAGTACACAGGTATATTTTTTTCTTTTTTCTTTTTTTTTCAAACTCCAATCATCACATAAAAAAGTGCTTCACAACAACTATCACATCCTAGAATTCTTACAAAGTCTTCCTATTTCTGCTTCCTCTCCTAATTAGTGTTGCATGGCACACAAAAAGTAACAGCCCTTGGAGTTGGCAGAATCAAAGGCAGCTCAATCTTTTATTTGCTTTTTCTCTGAAGCAATTCAAATTCTTCAGACTTTGGCACCGATTTTAACTGTGTTGGTTATCTGCTCAAAGGAATATTTTGCTTTAGTGAAGACTGAGAAAACGTGCTCATTTAGTCTTCTTGTCATTAGTTTTCCCATTCAGACGAGAAAATCTTTCACTGTCAATTTATAAATTCTTTAGCTAAAAACTATATTCCCATTGTTTGAGCCCTTCAATACATGCAAATAATTTCACACCTGCTTTCTTTTCTTAAATATGTTTTTAGTGGTTTGATATTTATTGGAATTAATTTATCTAAATTTACATACCTACAGTCTATATATCTACATTTCAGTCTCCCACCCATTTTCTCCATAGAGATTATGGAGACAGGTGTTTATGGGATATAATTATTGCCACCTGTTTTCTCATTCCTTGCAGAAGGTCATCCTTAAAGGTCAGAAATGAACATAAGAGAGTTTACTTCCTTGTAGTTTTCTTCACTTTCCATGCCAAAACATTTTTATCAATATATTTCAAACACCTTGCACTGTCTGTCAGTCTATGTCCCAAGAGATGCCTCAGTACTCAAAGTTCTAATTACTCTTACATTCAGTACTTGGGTAAGTATGAAATGATAATGTTATTGGCTGATCAAAAAAAGGCTTTGTTTACCTGGTCCACCTTGCCTGATAATCTGCACAGGATCCCAAATCAGGCATTGTCCTTGCTGTCTTCCTCTTACAACCCTGAAGATTTTTAGCAAGTCCATAATGTTCCCTGCAGTGCTGTGGACTCTTTACAAGTGTGTTAAATATTGATGTATTTCTTCTACCATAACCTTCTATACCAACATTGTAACAATGTGAAATCTCTCTCTTTCAAAAAATTCATAGATTTTTGGTGGCCTTAGATATCTACTCACACCATCCTCATCTTAGTTTCTGCACTGGTAACTATAAATTTAGCAGCTTGACTTGTTACTCCCCTTGTTATCCTTCGTAGGGGTCTTAAGGAATTACCAGTTTATCTGCTGTATCCAAGTACTTTAGACTCTGCCTAGGTAGACATGACAGAGAACCACTCTCCTGCTACACTAAACCAAAGGCTAACATTATTTGGAAGCAAAACCATAATTATATTTTGCTCACATATTTTATCCAAAGAATCCAATAAAGATCAGATTCTTCTTCCCAAGAGAGAAAGGTTTCCATTCTACACTTATAGAAAAAGCAACATGCTCTCAACTTTATCATTTGCATCAGCATTTGAATCTCAAAACCTTGCTTCATTTATTGCACAGTTTCCAGACTTGCATTTCGAACAGTCAGTGGGTCTCCCACTGTGTTAAACTCCCTCCTACCTTGATTTTAAATTACAAAGGGAAGAGGAGGAAAAGAGAGAATGTCATGATTGTGGCTGTTTGACAGAGAAAAATATCAAGCTGAACTCCATTAAAAAAAAAAAAAAAGAAAAAAAAGAGAGAGAGAATAATTCTAAGCTTAGGATCCTTATTTCTCTCAGTTTATGAACTATTCACTTTTTAAAAGAAAAACAACTGTGCAGGATTATTATTATTATCTGGAGGTACCACAACAGTTGACTGAAGATGCCAACAGTGGCAAGTTTAAACCAACAATGAAAAGCAACAAAGTGAGCACTAGGATTGTTTAAATGGCCTGCCCCTATATCTGCCCCTTATTTCTGTATGCTAGAAACAGCCTGAAATTTCCTGTGGAACTCTGCCCATCTACAAAAAAAATATTAAATGCTTTTTGTATGGCATTATTAGAAACAGGATAAAGAAATTTCCAGCAAACAAAACAATTAGCAACCTCCAATTTCTATTTAAAATGCAAAGATCATGATTTTTTTTTCAAGTTGTAAAGGGTTTAATTATTCATGGAAGACTCATGAAAGCAACCTTAGGCATGGCATTTTAAAGCTGCTTATGGAAATGATGAATAAAAATAATTAGAAATCTTTCCAGCCTTAGCAAGAGTTTTGTAAATTAAACTGGAAATTGTCCAGTTTATCTCAGCTCTTTAACATGTTCTTAAAAATACCCTAAAGGAAATTTACAGTGGTCAGTGAAGTACCGCACTCACAGATCATTTACAAGTGAGTTACTCCCCACTTTTAGATTTTAACCACAGTTATCCTTTATTTCTCTTTCCCCCTCACTCTGCTGCCTCCATTTATTCAGCTGTGCAGCTAGTGATCAGAGTAATTCCTCATCATACTGGCAAAAGAGCTCCTGTGCCTACTACCTTTCCTGCAGACACAGAGCTTCAAATTGTTAATAGAGCACCTGCCCCTGTGGCTTTAAATCTATAATCTCATAGAACTTCATTAATGCTTTTCTCAAATTACACTGAAGCACATCTGGTGCAAGGTTGTGTCAAATTTACCTGTGAATGTTATTTATTTTAATAGAATAAGCTTTCCAAAAGAAATTGGGAAAGTTAGATAAGCTTTTAGAAACCTTGCCAAGGGGAAAACATATTTTCAAAAAAATAAATTAATCATTGTTAGAGAACAGTGTTTGATGTTTAGATTTGCCTTTAATTTAAATCTCAGAAGCAGAAGATCAGCAAGATATTTTGTGTGTGTTGTTTTATGAATCAATAAATGCAATAACAGATCTGAAAAACCACAGAAATAACACATCTTAAATAAATTCCCTTGTTGATGCTAGATGGATTCCCATCATAATGAACTGCACCATTTGGACTGCATAAGAGCTCTGCCTGATGTGTACGTCAGGAACTCCCTCAGAACATTGTCTTACATATTTTCTTTGTTCCTCTTATTGGAGACATCTGCATTGCTACTCAGCAAGCAAAAGGGGTGTGTGTCAATTTTAGACTTACTGGAATCTAATTTAAAAGGTTAATTTTTTTTTTTCCATTTATAATCAATATTCCATATTTACCTAATTCAGTTTTCATACTTTCTGGTTTTCTTGTTTCTCCCCTTTTATACAAATCCATCACGAACAAATTAAACATAACCTTTTCCAAAGGAGGAATTGAGAGCCCATCGTTTTCTGTCCACATCCCTGAAATATATATTTTATTTCAGCTCTGACTCTACAGAACACAACTGATAAAGTGAGCATTTAATGGTGCAAGACCTATGGTGTCAGGGTGGGTGGAAGGTCAGTTTTATTACAAAGTAACTTTTTACAACACTTACGGATTGAAGCAGGTAAATCAGTGAGCACTCCTGGATAACTATCACTGGAGAAGGAGTGATATTTGTTGCATGAAAAAGTGTTTCCACCGATGCCATTGTTTGGTCAAAGCGTCCTCCCAGTCCACCCAAAGTCACAATCACATCGACCTAAAAGACAGAACAAAAAGACTCACCATGAAAACTCTCAGGAATGATCTTTGGACTCTGAAAAACCACAATAAAATCAGTTTGATGAAAAAAAAAAAAAAAAAAAAAAAGAAAAAATAACTACTGACTGTAGAAAAGCAAATGTCAAATACAGTTATTTACTCCCATTACCGATAAACACCATTATGTGATTTTCAAGCTGAGTATTAAAGCACCATAAATCCATGGCCAGCATGTGGCACTTTTAAAAGGACATAACCCTTCTCCCTAAAATACAGGCCAGTCTTCAAAGGTACTTACCTGTCTGTCCCGAATATATAGAGTCTAGGATGTATCACACCACACATAAGCTCCTTGGGTAAGTGTACATCCGAGCCATAGAATCCCCAGTTCTTTACATCATTTCATTATTATACTCACAGTTCACAGAGCAAATAAAGCAAATATCAGGTTGGGCCATTTATGTGTCATTCTCATTCCTGCCACACAGCATTTCAATGTACAAGCAAAAGCACTCAAAGGCTGGCCCTGCTCAAGATTGAAAGTACCACCGTATAGGAAGTTCCGCCTCAAGCGACTAGGACATCACCTCCCAGCTGTCAGGGACAGACAGCCACAGGAGCACTCCCTAGTCCCAGTCACACAGAAAACACCATCTGACTGCTTGCAATATGCCACGGAGTTGGACTGGTCCTGCTCAATTCTCTCACACAGGTGTTCCAGACTCTGAACACTTTATTTCCTATAAGCAGAAAGGGAGTATTCAAAAGGTTTGGTTAAGAGCTTTTGGGTCCTTAAATAAAAGGTCACTGAGTGCAAAGTATTATTATTATTATTACTTCCATAATGTAGACCAGTTATGTTCAGTAATTGTATTTTAAAAAGCTAACACTAAGTCATATCTAGGGCCCTAAGACATTGCAGCACTGAAGTCTTTAGAAGCTGCTTTGACAATGGCCATCTGGTTAAGTTTCCAACTTTACAGAGCTTAAGTCTATGGCTTCTGTGATTACATGAAATTTTACTCAACCCAAGAGCCACATAATGTTGCTCTGTGTATCTGGAATGATGTATTAATAACATCAGCTTCCATTTTTATTACCAGGTCTAGGGCTTTATGATTCTGTTGAATATTGTTTTGCATGAAAATTAAAGTCTTGAAGAGATATACCAGCTTTCTCATCACCACCTGGAAAATTCTTCAGAGGCCAGAGTGGATCAATATAACACATTACACTAGCAGCAAACACTGAAACAACAAAAACCCTCTCCTTGTACTGCTGACAGCATGTATTTTCTGTGCAGATTACAGATCACACAGACCAAATGTACAACCAAGAGAATATGAATGGTAAGGAAACCTATCCTTAAACAGAAGACAAAATAGCAAAAGGTAAAAAGCATGTGTTCCCAGCTAAGCCATAATGCCATAATGTATTTTCCCTTTTATTGATTCCACTTTAGAAACAAAGTGCTTTTGTTTGACTGGTGATGACTGTGAGTTAAAAGGGTGGATCAATTCTCTGAAAATAAAACTACTAGTAAGACTCACCAACACCCATCAGTTCCCTACCAGACAATCAGCACTAAAATGCTCCCCTCCTTCCCCAAGAAAGGCCATGGCAAAATTCAGCTATACTAACTTGGAACCACAGTGAACTTAAGGTGCCTTGATAAAGGATCAGGGTCCACATTTATGTTGTTTTTCTTCTAAGCAATGGGACTGAAGCTCAAATATTAGCCTAGATTAGTCCTCAAGAAACAAAGCAGCTACCGTATAGTTTCTTGGTGTATATATATCTCACCATATGTGAACTTCTTTGTTTTGGCTTTGATGATTGGTATCAACATAAAAGGTAAGAATTAAGGAAACACAGAGTTCCTTTGACTTGGAATTGAAATGATGCAATAGCATTCTAAATGTGTCTTCTTTCCATTGTAAACCCTTCTTTGTTAGTATCACACATGTTCTTCCCATGAAGTACAGTACCCAGCTCAAGTGATGAAGTGCACAGAACTGCAGAGTTCTGTGGCAGAGACTGCCAGAGCACTCCAAGTGGAAGGAAATTGTAGCAAAAAAAACCCCAACTTCTTATATTTTCAAGTAATACAGAATACTACTAAAAGTCCTACTCCTTATTAAGTTGAAACAGTGCAGTCTTGTGAATTGGTTAGCAAAAAGGAAGAAAATAAAACAAATATAGCATGGAGTAGACATATTGAAAAGGCATTCATAAACCAGAGGTATGGGGTTGAGGTGTGTTGGGAGAAGGATAATAAAGATATCTGAAGAGGGAATATATCTATTATTTAGGTTTTGCATGGATTGTGAAAATGAAAAACACAAGTATGTGACAGGTATGAAAACAAACCCAGCTGGAGTATGAGAGGAACAGACAGAGAGAAAAGCTAAGATTCTGCACTTGTAGTTTACAGTACCACTTTTCACTGGATAATCTTGGCAGAAGTGACAGGCATCCAGACATTGCAGGACTTTTAGAGCCTTTATTTGAAGGTCTAGTCATTCACACTTTGCTTATTAAAAAAAACCACAAAAAAAACCAAACAGGCTAAGTGCAACCAAAACCTCAAGAAACTTTTCATCCTAAAGCCATCATGACTGTTAAAAAAACCCCTCAGAAACACACCAAAATCATGAACTAACAAAACAATCAGTTCCCTCCCTGCAATCACTGCTCCTGTCATCCTGCCAAGAACTTAAGAAAATGGATGCACCATGAAAGCATGTACACAACTCTTTGTCATTACACAACTAAAGGCCAAGTGAATACCCAAGGACTGGTACATTTAGATATTTCCACATTACAGAGAGGAAAGGCCATTTGTTTTTGCACTATGATTAGCACAGGCCGCAGAATTAATCCTGCTACTGCTAATCAGCCCAGTGGGCAACATTTGACTAACACGCTGTACTTCAATTGAAATGTCCATGCTTCACTTAAATGTCCCATCACCAGTCCCCTTACACAATTTGTTTTCACACTGTGTTGTTAATTTCCTGAAAAAAAGGACATAAAGTCATAAATAACTACAGAGGACAGCTTAGATCATTGCAGGCACATTCTCTTGGACTATCTATAATCTGAATTAAATCACAATATCTTTAAAGGCTATAAAACCTTAACTTAGAAATTGAAGATCTAAGGGTAGGATCCAGTCATCTTTAAAAGAGACACCCATAAGTTATTATGCCTTGAGAAAGTTCTAGAAGTCACTATCAAAGAGCAGGGCAGTTAAAAGGAGAAGGAAAGCATACAGTATGACTTTGTGCTGGTAATTCAGGGATCTACTTTTTCCTTCTCCTGCAAACTGTAATTTAGAGGGTGCAGTAACTGAAGGCAGCTGAGGCTCTCACCACATCAGAATGAAGTTGCTCAGGTTCCTGCTTCCACTCACAAAGACTATTGAAATGGACAACCTGCTGATTTGCTAAACACTGTGAAAGCTGGTCCAGCTGACGTTCCTCTTTCTGGTACAAATGGGTTAAATACAAAGAATATTTTCACTTTATGACTGAGGAATATGCATTAAGGACACAGGAAGCTGGGAACTGCCTGGAGTGGGTGAAAAGAGTGCAATACTTAGCTCTGCAATGCCAGCACCACCATGACATGTAAGAGTGAAGTCCAACGCTCAAACTGAAAGCAAATGATGCCCACCTTTTCAAAACCATGCTTATTATCTCTGATAAGCAATCATCTCTCCAGGGAGAGGACAGACAACTCAAAGGACTTTCTTCCCTCTGAGTTCACTTTTAGCCAGACAACTTGCAAACAAACATGCCTAAGTCTCAGGGAGGTGTGTAGATGAAAGGAAACAAATTTACTGATCACAACCAGCAGCACTGAATGAACTGCAGAGAAGATCTCCCCTAAAGAAAAAAAGGAAGGCAAGAGGAAAAAAGGAAGGCAAGAGTAATCAAGATGTTGTAAAAGTTCTGGAGTCATGAGTAAACCTTCCCTTCCTCTGAGATCATGGAGACCATCCATTGCTAATATCCAAGATATTAGTATGCCCATTAAAGGTTAAATATCTGACTGGAACATAGTGGGTTTTTAGCACCTTCTCACTTCACTGAAATCCTTTCATCTCCCACAGCCTTTCTTAATTTTCTAGAATTCATAGGATAATTCCTTTAATTTAATTTTTAAAGGAATATGATATAGACAACAAAATTATTGTAGTAATATGCATAGTATATTGGAAGTTTATTATATGCTGAAATATATACACATACACAAAAGTATAAAAGTATCTTGTGTCGAAAAATGAACAATTAAGTAATAGTGTGAATGGCACATTTATTATTGCTTTATTGGTTTGTCACTTCATCAGTTTTTACCAGTTTACAAGAAAAGCATTTGCTTCCTTATAAGGCAGTTTGTCAGCTCAGGATATGGTTTAAATTATTTTCCAGTCTTTGCACCATCTTCAGTACCAAAGACTTTAAAACACACCAAGCCATTCCCTTGATAACAAATGGGCCAGAGTAGATTTTAACTCATTTTCCCACAGCTGTGTAAGAGCTCTAGTGTTAGCCAGATAAGTAATTTTTTTATATCATCCTCAAAATTGTAATGTAAATTTAATGGACTACTAAAATCCCACAATCCAATGTTAAATATGTAGCAAGATATTGTCCACTTGAATTGATTACACTAGCTCCCCAGCTCAGTGTTTTACATAAAAGGTATGTCATTCATTTCTGTAGAAATGAGATGCTGAATCACGCAGCAGCATCTGAACTTTGCTCAGGTAGAATCCTCTTTACTTTAGCCAGAATTTTCTTGTTGCTTCAGCAACATCTGACTCTTCCTGGGAACAAGAGGTCTCAGTCAAAGGCTGCCACCCTGTCTTGTGTACCTGGGATGATAACCTTCAATCAGCCTCATCCTCACCTCACTGACTCCACTAATCTATATATTATATTGTTCTAGCTCCTTCATAAAAAGCATTTCTTGCTTTTTATCTTCATTTCTTATGGTTTCACCCAAGTGCTTTCCTTATTGGTAATGTTTCTTATTTCAAATAAGAGGTTAATTCTCTCTGGTAATGACAATAAGTATGCAAACAGATTGCATTTGTCTGCTTAAAGTAAGAAAGATGTATGATGGTAAAATGGAAATGAGAAAGATAATCTCAAAATCCAGAAATAGACTTGAGTTGCTGGAAACATTTTAAGCTTAGTTTTACTATTGACTTGTGTTTACATCTCTGGTTGAGTAACTATTTCATTGCAAAAAATGAAACTTTGGCTTTGCCCTCTCTTGCAGGTAAAGGGAATGTCTGAGAGTGTATATAACACAGTCCAGCACTAGTTTGGTGGAACACAAACTTCATAACTATTGACTTAATTCTTTATTACTTAAAGGAACCTAATCGACAAAATCTTTGTGAACTGCTGGATCCCAAGCAATCTGAATTTGACTTCCAGCTTTTGTGCTGAATATTTGTGTATGACCTTTGTCAAACAATGCTCACCAAAAACTCCTGCTCTGCTACTGTTGGTCAGCTGGAGCAAAGCTCTACAATTCTTTCTACATGTGAGATCAAGGTCACTGGAATTCCTTATTTCCTACGATTTTCTGGGTGAAGGGCTTGTCTGTACTCTTGACATTTACCATGCTGTTCTGAGTAGGTAAAAACATTAGAACTCTTCAAGTTATCTGTTTATTGATGCTTTGGAGTAAAATGTGGGCTGGTTTTGATCCAGACAAATCAATCTTATGAAAAATCATAAAATCTTCTCATCTTTTAAAACAGTATGAAGAAACATTCACAAGCTAACCTTTCTCTTCCCATAACTGAACTCTTGCAATCCAGTCTGCACTGTGGTATTACCACCATGGAAGTGTGAAATCAATAACTAAACTGTCATATCCCTAAGAAAGAAAGTCCTGGATTTATATCAGGAGCAATGCAAAAGACCCTTGAAAGATCATACTAAAATGGTCTAGCAAATATCTTCAATGACCTAATAGCTGGTTGCATCCAGTGCAAAAAGCTGTGCTTGGCATGTGCTGTGGTTTTAATAATTCTGAATACTGCCTTCAGGAATAAAAATAAGAAAATACAAATTAACTACACACTCTCATCAATGAACAATTCAAGGAAGGAAAAAAAAATCTTCTTCGAGAGAATCTGTTCATTGTGGCTTTGTATCCCACATTTCTCTTGACTCTGGCTGTCACTCTGCACCGTAGTAGCCTTCCTCCCCCTCCCTCTAATACCTTTCCATGTTGTCACAGGATCAGCAGGGCAATACAAGTACAACCCACTGCTTCTCAGCCAGCAGGGCCCCCCACCCGTGTGGATCCCACACCCCTCAACAGGAGCCAAGAGTTAACCCAGTCCTGCAGCGCCAGCAGGTGGGAAGGACACTGCACAGGGAAGAGGCTCTTCGTTGCAAAGAGTCTCTCTTCAAAGCCTCTGTTCTTCCCCCAGTAGATGCAGGACATGATCCAAACCCAGGAGCCTTGCCCTGGACTATGGCTCCTGCTGCAGCCTGCTTGGCAGAGCCTGGTACAGGCTACTCAGGGCCTGATGGACACTCAGGCAGACACTCTAAGCTCTGCCTGCTGGCCCTGAGACACCACACATATCCTGTATCAGTGAGAGTGTGTGCACCTTTGCACATCTCCAGGAGCCCTGACACCTACTCTTTAATTTCCCCTGCGGTTCTGTGTTGAGTCAGCCTGGCTGGCTGCCAGGCATTCACCCAGCCTCTCTCACTCCCTCTCCTCAACAGGACAGGGGGAGAAAATGAGATGGGAAAGCTCATGGGTCAGGACAAGGACAGGGAGATTGTTAATTATCAATTACCATCACAGGCAAAACAGACTTGACTTGGGTAAAATTAATTTAATTTATTGCCAATTAAAAATCAAGTTAGAGAGGGAAAAAAAACCAAAACTAAACCCACTTTTCCATCACCAATCTTTTTTACAGGCCCAACTTCACTCCTTCATTCCTCACTCCTCTATCTCACCATTCCCCTGAGTGCAACAGGAAAAAGAGGGGACTGTGGTCAAGGTCATACCAGCTCCTCTCTGCTGCTCCTTCCTTATCATGTTCTGCTACAGTTTGGGATTCTCTCCACAGAATCCAGCCTTTCAGGAACAAAATCCTCTGCCATGGGCCCTCCACATGCTGTGGCTTCTGCCATGACCTAGCTCCTGTGTGGGTTTGTCTTCACGGCCTGCAGCTTCCCTCAGGGCACATCCACCTGCTCTGGCACAGGGTCCTCCACTGCCTCCAGTATGGATATTTGCTCCACCATGGTGCTCCATGGGCACATACTTGCTGCAGCATGGGTGGATCTCTGGAGAGATCCACCTCTTCTGCCCAGGGTTCTCTGGAGGCTGGAGCCCCTCCTTCTGCTCTCCCCTTGGAGCTGACACAGCTGTTTCGTCCCCCTTTTCCCCTCACCCCTCCTTGCCTGGGCTGAGGGGCTCAGCTGTGCCTCTCATGGACACCCATGCACTCCACCAGTACCTGGGTACACAAACCCAACAGCTCATTACTCTGCCTGTTTCTCTGGAAGGTTGAGACGAAGAGATGTATATTTCCTTTCCCACCACAAATTCATGTGGTTCAGTTTCAGCTCCTGCTCAGATGCTGGTCCAGGACCCTTGGAAAGCCCACAAAGGAAGCTAAACAAACCTGTAATATTGTGAGACAACAGAGTAGAATTTCTGTAGCCAAGAAATTAGAATATGAATGTGAAATATAAAACACTCTGCCAGCTGCCCACAGGCATTTACATCCCCATGAATGGGGAATGCCAACTTCAACACTATTGAGAATTGAGACCTTTTCCTGTGACTCCCTAGATCAGGTGTGTCTTTTCTTTAAAGCTAACTTTCTGCCTGATTTTGTTTTCAAATTTGTCAGATTTTTAAGGGGAAACATTCCATAGAAAATACAGAAACTTAAAGAATCTCAATTTCCATTATATACGTGTATATATATATATATATATATATATATATATATATATGTATATACATACACACACTTTTTTTTTGTTTCATGTGAGTTAAGAGCAACAACTTGGGCACTTTCCCATTGTAACATTTAGCAGTGCAGTCTGTATAAAAGACGTCACAAGTAAGGCAGAGCTTTGGAGGACCTTCACTCTCCCACAGCAGCATTGCAGAGGACATAACAGACAGAGGCACTTGTGCCCAGCGAGGGTGAGGAGTTAGCTCTGCTTTTTAAAATGTTTAAACTCGGGTTCACACAGGTCTGAAGATCTCCCAATAGGTCCCAACAGAACAGTAATATTTTCAGCTGGTGTGAACATTAATCTTCATGATGAACAAGGGGATAATAACCTGTCCTATTATACTCCAGGGACAGATAAACTAAAGATGGAAAATTTTTCCTGTGTCTCTCAGGCCTTATTCTGTGAATGGTTCCTCTTCTGAGTGATTTCACTGAATACCTGGGCAGTACACAGTGACTTTTTTTTTCTAACGGAGTGCAGACTAGCAGAAAGAAGTCTTGAATTTATACATTTGTTTCAAGGAAGCTAGACATATTTTTATATTGAAGGAAGTACATTATGATCTGGATGTCAATTTTCCTCTTCAGTGTAGGTTCAGTATTTATAGCAGGTAAGTTAAACATAGCCTGAGTAATTACAGAATGTATTTTATTTTTTTACACTGTCCTCTAGACCGTATAAATTTAGCCACACACTTAAAAATAAATGAAGCATGATTTCTTAAACTGGAGGCGCTTGTGAAGCTGTAAACATTTTATGTTCACATTTAATTTGCAGAAAATACTGAGCTTTAATTGTTCAGTACTTCTTCAGTTGTTTAAAGGAGAAACTCAATGGGTTCTTTAGGCAAGCTGAAGAGACCATCCCCTGCCAGTGGCAAAGTAAAAGGTAGGTGATTTAATAAGGACTAGCTTGAGCATCAGAACCATCAAAGCCTGGTTTCCAGGACAGCTCTGCTCTGAAGACCCTTCAGTCTCTACTTTTGTTGAGCTTGTGCTACTGCCTTTTTTTACTGTGGGAATACTGTAGGGGCCTTTCATATGTTATCAGGCTGACTCATTTTCTTCATATTTGTTAAGAGTTAAATTACTCTACACCCCTCTGCTCCTTCTTGAACAGCATTGGTATCAGCAAAGAGGTACAGAGTTAAATGTCAGGAAAAGCCAAAAGATTGCAGAAAACAATGAGGCTTCAGGACTACAGGCTGAAACATTTCTGTGTACAAACAGCCACATACTTTTACTTTCCAATGCTCTTAATACCTTCCTCTCCTCCCTGCCCCAATACCCATTTCTAGGTAAGGAAAAGAAAAGAAGAGGAAGAGCCACCACCGCTTCAAAAGCTTTTACCAATATTACAATTTCACTGTTTCTCTTGGCTATTCAAAGGCCATACAATATTACAAAAAGAGGGAATATGTCATGGCAAAAAAACCCTAAGCAATCCAAAACAAGTAAGGAAACATTCTTATATACACTACTTAGGTTAAATAAGCTTCTTTAAATAGGATAAAAAAAGAAACCACAGAAGTTAATTTGTTGATTTATTCACCCTCTGCTTTAAGGACCAAATCACCGCAGTTCATGAAGTTCTGAAAGTGAACTCTCTAAAGCCAGTGTTTCTTACACTCAAGAATGTAGAAAACTGCTAGAAGTTTTTATGAAACTATCTCTACAACAGCCAAAAAACCTGTCATTCTTGACAGACATCTCAATTTAGTAAGAAGAAACCATTTTGAAATGTAAAAAATTCTCTGTTATAATGTGCAGTTAAAATTTATCATACTAGCTCAAATTTCTTAATATGCTTACCAATAAACTTATATTAAGTAAACAGACTCTAATATAAACAGTTGTAACTTATGGGAGATTTCATAACACCACAGTATTCATGCGTCAAGCAAAAAGAAAAAACTCAAACCCAAGTTATTTATGAAAATCTCAAACAACAAACTGAGCTCTCAGTCCTTGAACTGCAAAAAAAATCCTTGGTGTCAAAAGATATGGCTGTTCAAGATCTCCCAGTACAATATCCACATCTGAGACTGAAGTATGACAGTCTTTTGAGGATAATGATATGTCCTTGTAGCCCGACTACTTTCCCAGCATGGGGGCAGTCACATCAGCAATAGCTGCTCTCAGGGAAGCTGTGCTCCTGCAAAGCAGAAGGGGGAGGAGAATCACATCTCCTATGAGAAAGGTACAAACAGCAAAATTGGTGGTTGCAAAGGGAACAGTACATCGCCTGTGGTAACCTCACGCTTTCTGTTTCAAATATATTTAGCCTTTGATTAAGTTGAGAGAACAGTTGCTGGCTTCCTTATTAGCTTCAGCAGTCCTGTTAATGAGCACATCCTTGATCTCTTAAATCCCTTGGACTGCCTAAATAAACAGTACTTCTCCCTGTGTTCTTCCTCTCCCCAAAGCTTGATATGGGATTTAACTTTTTTAAACAAACAAACTGAAATCATTGTGTTCTCCAGAATCCCTGCCCTGTTTGCATCTTAAAAAATTATCGTCATAGGTCCAAAACCAGCCCCAGTAGAGCATACAAGGATTACGTAAGAAAATTTCTTGGTATGCAATGCACTGTGCTCTTGCAGACACACCTATTGCATAAAATTATTTGAGGGCAAAGATAGTCAGTGTGTCTTGATGCTCACAGCTATAGTGGAACAGGAAGACACCTTACATGATATTAGGGCTTCTCTTTGGGAACTGGCAAGGTCTGCTATTCTGTATTATAAGAAATGCATTTTGCCATACCTTTACAAATAATTCAGCAGTAGGAAAGATGGATTACATACTGCATTCCTTGAAGGTAGACTTGGACCTTATGAGTTAAAAAAGTCTTCAAGGATATGTCTGAACACCCTACAGGAGAGATTTATTCCTGTTGAAAAGTATTATGAAATTCTACATTTTAGAAGTGGGAATAAACAGGAAACACTTCAGATCCATTTGTTTCTTTTGGACAGGAAAGGTTTATGAAGAAGATTACTATTAATAACTCATGAAAAATCTTTTGATGCAGCACTTGACAGAATAAGAACCTTTTCATTACACATATTTAACTTCCCCTAAAATATATCTCATTTGCATTTTTATTCTCCTTCTGTGAAGCATTAAGAAGAAAAACTCACTGCTACCAGAACTGAACAGGTTTATTCTCAGCCCTTCCTGCTATATAGATTTTGGTGATAAATCCATAAGCTTCAGTGTCCTTATGGTCCTTCAGGTCCACTGGTGAGGCACTGGAACTGGTTCCAGGGAGAAGTTATGGATGCCCCATCCTAGGAAGTGTTCCAGGCCAGGCTGGATGGTCTAGCTGAAGGGGTCCCTGCCTGTGGCTGTGAGCTGGGACTAAATGATCTTTAAGGTCCCTTCTAACCCAAACCATTCTGTGATTCTTATAAAAGCTTCACATTTCAGCTCCATGTTGGCTTTGGGATTTTCTAGTCTGCCTCTCCCCCCTATTTTGGTATTTAGTAACTTTCCTGTTCTCAAATCCTGGTAACAGACTATCCTCATTCCTAGGTTTTACATTAAGAGCCATTCCCACTACTATTCTGGATACCCAAAAGTCTTCAGAAATGAAAACAAGTAGTGTTCCATCTTGAAATTACCAACTACCAGCATGAGCAGCAAAATTATGATTGAGTCAGGAAATGAAACCAATCTATTTACTGCTGAAAAAAAGTCACATCATCAGGAATAACCTCAAGTGATAGACAAAGCCAAAATCGAGCCAAATAGAGCCCAGTATTTGCAATAATTATAACCTTTCTCTGTGGGACTTGACTTTATGTAAAAAATTACTCTCTTTTAAAGTATCTTCTAATTTTTGTTTTAGGGTACTTTGGATTTTCCTTCAGGGCCTTTTTTTCTCATATAAAGACAAACCAGAGAGGGCTTAGTAAGCTGTTTGAACACTGCACAGCTGAAGATGATACATGAACATCACTGTCTTCTCTTTTGCACTTTATAAACACAGGACTTCACTAACTTGTTTAGCCTTGCTCAACATAAAAGAAAGTAGACTGATTTGACTTTTAAAAGTACAAAGGGAAGAATGCTTGCATTCACTTGAAAGAATTAATACCCTAGACTACTGACTGATTGAACCTCTGAAGCGTAATTTAAAAATGGAAATGTTAGTAGAGTATCCCTTTATTGCCAAGGGTTTTTAGGAAGAGTTGGTTTGGATATTTTCCCTTTTCTATATTGATACTGGTGTCTTTATCAATTTAAACACACTAACATTACACCACTAAAAGGCATGTAGGTTTCAATAAAACTAATTTTTTATATCTTCACCCCATATAACCAAATGAGCTGCTTTAACTTTTTTTAAGCAGAAAAGATAATAAAGCTAAATGAAAAGTCCCAGAGCTTAGTTTTAAGACTAAATGGTATTTTAGATGGAACAGTTAAGGAAAGCACAGTTTGTAAGTCTGAGATAAAGATAATGGCTTAAATCTATCTTTATATTATGGGTATTCTTCTTGGAGCTGCAAAATTGATAAACACACTTTCAGTTCTCACTGGCACAAGATGCAACAAGCTGAGTGAGACCAGAGATGCTGTTATTGAAAGAGCATTTGATGAATATTGGGAATTGGAGGATCATTCCCAACTATACCATTAGCATGCTGGTAGACTGGACAAATCGCTTCTGTACTTCTGCTTTCCAATCTGCAAATCAAAGATAATAGCATACGCTTCTAATGCAAGATCTGTTGATCCCTAAATAAGATATATTGTAAGCTTGCCTATCATTTTGCCAGTTCAGTTGGTTTCTTGAAACAGCTTATGTTGAGAGAAAATTAAGAACAGAAAGTAGTACCAGACAGAAATAAGTTTATTTGAAGGTCTTGTAATGAAGAAAGGAAAGTACTCACATAACTACAGAATGAATAAAATAGCGATTAAAGCAGTAAAGCAAAATGTGCACACCTAATAGACCATAAACAATGTGAAAGACACACAGAGCAGCAATAAAGACAGAGTTATTAAGACATTTAAAAAGCACCACTTAGGGCCAGGAAGGAACACTGCCAGAAAAGGTGTGCATTTATATACTTGTACTTGCACATGCATGTGTGTGCATGCATACTCACAGCCATGCAGAAAGAGAAAGAGAAATACCTAACAGCCTTTAGGCTGGAAAGAAACTTCAGGAGTCAGATTCTCTTGGTGGTACTTCATTGCTTCACCCATCCAATAGAATGCAATTCACAAATGAATTAGGACTGAGAAGAGGGGAGATTAAGACTGATTCTAGCTTGCATATATAAAGGGTACTTATTTTTCTAAAATTCACTGCTGTATGTAATTATAAATACATATATAATTAAGTGACTTAGATATCACAAAATGACCGCAATGCTGCTTTCTGCATGACTTAGCTATGCAACCAAAATATGCAATGTAAATCAGAAATTAATTACCCTAAGGATTCAGAAACTATTCTGAGAGTGTTTATTTGCGAAATAAGGAAAAAACAGTCATGAATTTGGTTAATTATGCCAGAAGACAGAATTACTGCCCTTTACATTGAACAAGAAGTTCAAGAACTAACAAGGTGTTTTTTCTCCCACATTTGTATCTCAGCTGACCATCAAGTCTAGCTGCATATTTCCTTGTGGAAAAGAGATTTCTAAGGCTCTTCTCAAACTAACTACCTAAATCTAAGACAAAAATCTAAGACAACTTTTTTATGCATCCTTCTTTACAAGCAGGGGCACTGAGTGCCACCTCACCTGCATTCTCACTCAGCTGACCTCCAAAAAAGCCATTTGACATGGTATCCCTCTATTCAAAAGTTATTTGTTCAAAAGCTGTTTGGATGAGCAGGAAGAAAGAAACGGAGCAGGATAAATGTGCAGTGGTATGGAAAATAAATTCCACAAACTTAATCCCTTTGGAACAAAATATTGCCTACGTATGTTCAAATGAGCTCAAAAACCTCCATGACATAGAACTTCCTTAGAGGTGACTGATAAATCAGAGCAGAAATTTTATCCATTCAGTATTGCAGATAAATGCTAACTTATTCTCTGACTAATGGAGGGATGCCTGTTTTAAATACTTCAGCTGCTCTCACTTGAATTTCATCCAGACAAGCTACCTCACGGGATTGTGGATCCATGGTATACATTGAATGCAATTAACTTCCCAGCTTAACGTATTGCTACCCAGAAATAGCAGCAAACACAGCATGACTGTGGCATCAATTTTTTAAAGATACTAAAGAGATACTTTCCTTGTTTTGTAACTTCAACTATAAATCACAGGAAAACAAATTTGTAGTGTCTCTTTGTCTTATTCCTCTTTGACAAATGCTTTAGATAGAGCAGGGAAAAATCAAAATTGGAGACAAATGTATTTTTTCTGGCATCAGGAAGACATATTCCACCTAGTTAATACTCTCAGTTAAAAGGAAAGCTTTTATGATACTTTACAAGAAGGAAAAGAACTCTACTTTGTGACACACAAGTTTGTCCTTGAAGTCAAAAAACACAAATGCAAATGAACGACCCCTTCTTTATTCCCTTTTAACTTTCAGAACCTGAACCTCCTTTTCTTCTCAGCTGTATGTACCTGTCAGGTGACCACAGAATTCTACAGCATCTTTCTTCACTGAAAAAATTTGCTTTCTCCTCAAAGACATTAGGTCTATAGCTGGGACAGTCTGTTGTCTTACCACTTGACATTTTCTATGGCAGAATGTTACCATAAAGAAACCTAAATTAAGTGCAAATTTAGGCATCAGAAGAGCCAAGAGGTTGCATCCATAAACTGAGGGAGGCCAGCGTATTTTGTAAGAGCTCAGAATGTCTGTGACATTTGGAGACCAGACATCAAGCTACTATCTGCATTATCAGGAGATTCTGAAGAATCACCAAATCTCCTACTAAAGAATTATATCCAGTGCTTCTGAACAAAGGGAAAATTAGAAACGGAACTATTTATTTATAGACTTGTGATACAGCTTTGTCTTACATTTGCTTAAGTTTCACATTTTATCTCCCTAAGGGGAGTCAATGACTTCTTCACATTCCTTAGTCGGAGAATGCAAAGGACCACAAGTAGAAATGCATTATGCTTTATCTAGTGTGCATGAATAAGATAGCATCTTATTATGTTTTATGGAACAGGCACAGCAAACAAGAAGTAGCTAGTATTTAATGAACATGGTACTTAGTTTTAGAAAATTTATCTGTGTTACTTCTTGCATCTCTGAAAAACTCAGATTGTATTTAAAGCACATGTCTTACATGTAACAGCATACAATTTTAACTGAACTGAAATCTTAGGTTTAGCGCATTGGCATGAACACTACACAATTACTGCAATTACACTCAGGCTTGAACTTTACAAAACATCCTCGAAGATTACAATGTGGTCTCCTTTAGACAACTTAACATGGCTTTACTGTGAGAGTGATCACAGAACGCAAACTTTTACAAATAGACTACTTATTGTTTAAACACACCTTCTATAACTGTCATGCTCCCATTGCTCTTATTTTAACCACACATTGACTATTCATCATAAAACCTCTTGTAATAGCTTAAAACATTCCCTCTCAAGCAATACTTGGCATTGGAAAATGAACTCAATCCAGGAAACATTTAAGTTCTTCTTCATTGTAAGGGCATTTCTATTAAGAGGAAAGCACCTTACTTGCCAAATTCAAAACAAATCCTAGGCATAGGTGGCTCATCTGCTCCAATGGCACTCATTACCATTTCTATCCTAGCTAGATGGAAAGACACTCCTATGAGATCTTGTGATGATAAATTATAGGGGGAGAGAAAATAAACTGTTTTATAAAGAGTTTCCTGGCTTACAGCCAGACAGTAAGAGAAATGTATGGTGAAACCATGCCATCTCTGTCTATAATGATGGGGAAAAAAACCCCTGATGAACAACAGCGTTGTATTGAGATGCAGCTGCAGATTCGCATTGTGGGACAGCACTCCAAAGTGTCCCACGGGTATTTATTGTCTTTAGAAGAACAAGAAGTTTTAAAACAACTTAAGCAGAAACTGGTGAATTTTTAGTCAGCCTGAAGTGAGGAGGGAAGGAGAGAAGTGTATTGGCATTTCAATCCCTTGCTGCTTGGAGTATGGTGATCTCAGGAAGTCAGGCAATTTATCCTGCTACAATGAAAATGGGAAAAGAGGTTTACATGTCCCTTTCCATGTTGTGATATTAATTTTCTTACATGCCTCTTCTTCTCACTGTGGGTAAAGGATGCAGCAGCTGCTCCATCTCTTCACTCATACATGAAGAGCAGAAGAGAGAGGTCAGCTCTTATGAATGACTGTTCCATGAGGAGGAAAGAGCAGCAATCCCAAGAGTGCATCTGCTGCCGACTCATCACATTTGCAATTCCCAAGGAAATTAAACTGTGCATCTCAGAGACAAAACAAGCAGGCCTCTGAAATTAAACTGTGGAAGGAGAGGGGGAATGTTGCCTCCCTTGCCTTTCCAATGAAAAGGGCTGGACAACTACATATGGCTTCTTTTAAGTTTAATGCACTGGTTGCTCTTCAAAGTCTGTCTTTGATTCAGGCGGACATTTTGCAGAAGGAGGTATTGCTTACCATTTGTAATGTTGGTAGGATAAGATTTCCCCTCTCCCTTGAAAGGGGAGAGAAAGGGGATGAATATCATGGCTTAGTGTGCCAAGACTTGAAAATATATTTACATGCCAAAGTGGGACTCTTGATTTGAACACCAGCCACAACAGGCTTCTGCACTTTGGGTAGTTCATTAACAGAAATCAATACAAGCTGCCTTTTAAGAAAGTTAACACTTGTTCATCGACACACTTTGTAATTCTTTTTAGCAGAAGCATCAATGCTTACAAGGTGTGCAGTAAATTATGGCAAAACTGTGGAATATCAAGGCTACTGAAAATAGTTTCATTTCAGTGCAAACTTGAAAGATAAACCTAAATACAGTGAAAAAAAGAGTAATTACTAAGATGCAGAAAAAAAAGGATGTGTTGTCTTTACCTGGAGGCCCTTCTTCTCTATCTTTTTCTGGAGTATTTGAAGGCACTTGGTGAAATCTGTGAGGTCCTGGTCCATGGTCTCAATTAACTCACATCCCTAGTGAAGAAGCAACAAAACAGAGAGGGAGGAAAAAAGAAAAAGTCAGTAATTTTTCAATTTTGAGAACTAATGGCATCTTTGATGAAATTAACTGCAGACAACCACTCAGTCTCTGCACGGAGGTTCAGAATTAAGTAAAAGACCCTTACATAGTCCAAAGACAGCTGAACGAGTTACTATGAATCAGCAGTTTGATAGGTCCAGGAGTATATATTCAAAGCCCATTGAGTACATCTGTGAGTTTGGATAAGCATGTTTTACAATGCTGTGCTGGACGGACAAGCCCTGGGTCATCAGTAACTTTCAGGAAAATGAGTGTCCTCTCTGGTGCTGCACTTACTATGTCTCTGCTACATACACTCAAACCTGTATAAATGTGAGCGTACAAAGGTGTTCAAACATCCCACAAACAGTGCAGCTGTACTGCAGTTAATTTGCAATGATTCAACAACAATTTCCTTGCACTGGGGTATTATGGCTGAGAACATGTTAGAGAAGAGCAGGAAGTCAGAATTCCTAACTGAGAGCTAAAGCAATTTCTAAGCCTTTGATAAAAAGCTGAGTAAGGAAAAATGAAGTGTATCTACCACATAAACTCAGTATTCAAAGAGGTATAAAGAATAAAAAATACCCAATACAGCATTGTGAATTAAAATAAGAATCATACACATTGGATTTAGAAGTTCCCTCTCCTATCGCTTCAAGGTCCCCTTAAAAGCCTCCCAGCTTTGTCTTACTTGACATATTTTATGTTTCTGCTATACACAATAACAACTGATAAGAGAAAAACATTCAGAATACAGAATCCTTGTATGAGTGCCTCTGTGTATAAAGTACATTACTCTGTTACATCAGAAAAATACCCTGAACAACAAAGCCAACATAAAAGTGTTAATGTTGCCTTTACCTTGATGGTAAAAATAAAGGTACAGAAGACAAAATTTCCCAGATTAGTGAAGACATGGAGTTTTGTGAATTGCATGCAACAAAGTAACAAGCCTCCAATAGGAAGACATACACTACCACTGAAATGCTTCTCCACACAGTCAGAATGCATATAAAACTAAATAAAGTCATCAGGCAGTGGGGTATTTGGATAAAGTAGAAGAGAAAAGCAAGAAGATAATAACGGGTTTGCTATTACACTTCTCAAAAACTTCTGAAAGTAAACTGGTCAAAAGTATCAGCCTTTATGAGACCTGATATTGCTCTAAATATTTTTTCAAGTAGTAATAATAGGCTTGCCAAAATGAAGCATCGTGCAGCTGCAGCAGCATATGTAAACCTCCACTGCAGAAGTGACACTGCTTCCTCTGCAAAGCAGTGAGAGAAAAGGTAGTTGTATTCTGTACTCAGTGCTCAGCACAAAACTCTTTGAAGAGCTGTCATAACTCCACTCTTTTCTAGAAAAGGCCAAAACGTAAAATTGGCAGGAGGAGAAGTGACACAGGCCATCTGGAGCCTGTAATGAACATGTGAGTTTGGCAACACAAGCCAGAGACACCCAGGGAGTCCAGGAAAGGTATAGAGTTGTTCAGTCCCACTCAGGAAAGCTCAGTAAGAACTGAAAACTACTGAAGGGATCTTTTTTATCAAAGCCACTCTAAATGAAAAGGTGTCTCATTCACTAAGGATTGGGTGCTCTCTCACAGTCTTGGTATCAGCACTGATAGTGGGAAAAGAGACCAAGCTGTGAGAAACCGTGAACAGAAAGGACCTCAGTATTTCTCAGATAGCCTCTGAGCAGCTTGAGAACATGACAGATGAAGACTAAATCAGTGGTAGGGACAGCTACTGCTGAGTATGGGAGAAGACACAACCTCAGTTGCCAGCTCTTAAATTAGCAGTAGAGAACTCAAGCCTTTTATCTTTTGCCATGGCCATTCCTTGGCTTCACAACATTGGCAGAAGTAAGCGGTTTACAGATACCAATTTATGAATGAAAAATTTAACCCCCATTCTCCCTCAGCACTTCAAAACACTCCTTCCTGCAGTCATTAACAAGCCTGATCTTGAACAGGCAGGTTTGTCATCAGAAGGTATGCAATTCTACTTTCCACACAGGGAATATCAGTGTGTCAGGGCTGTTTTTGTTTTTATTTTTAGCTTTTTCTCCTTTTAATGATGGTCTCCAACAGCTTAAATGATAATTTATTATTTTATGCTACTACTAGAAACATTTATCTTGAGTTTAATTCTTGCCTAGCTTCTCAGGATGTTTTTTGAAAAAAAAATTATTCTAGAGGTACTGCAAGGTACTACCAAGGCAAGATAACATTAGCATGGTGATTGGAGAGTACTGAAGGTCATTCAGTTCCAGGAGAAAGCTGTGATGCACCATGCACAGACAATGTATATTCAGCCCTGCTAGTGTCTTCTGTGCAAATTCACAATAAAAGGCCTCAAACACATATCACTGGAATGAAATGTAAATATGTGAATGGGGTGTCAAATGCACAGTTCAATAAAGGCAGCTTACTGTACCTGTGAGTACTGTAAGAGGGTACTGGGCCTTTTAAGTGCTTGGAACTGTTTCTCATTGCCTGTACCTTTAATGCTTTCTACGAGTACTGCTGTAGATCATATCAAAAAATGTTGATAGAGTGCTACCAGTAAAGCCACCACTTTCTTCAAATTAAACTGTGATTTCTCATTCTCTTTCCACATTAAACAGATAACCAGTTGTAGAATTGGCAGAGATTTTAGTACTGCTCCTTTTGCCACAATGTCAAAGAGACTGGCATCATCAGACTGAACTGGGGGAGAGAACAAGCAGCAGAACTGGAATCGTCCTGTATCCTCTTTACAGTCTTGCTGAAATTAAGTCTGTGCAGTTCATGTTCACTGATGGTATAAGAGCCTCAGATAAATCTGTTGCTCCTGACATATCAAGTCCAATATTTTATGCCACAGAATTGGATGACAATTGTAATGCAATTCCTTTCAACCTTCACTGCATTATTCTGGAATGACAAAAGTCTTCAAGACAGAGCTATCCAATGCAGTCAGAGTTTAATGAAAGGACAGTATAACAATGGGAAGATAAGCAATAACACTTGTAGTTTTATAGATACCTGCTCAACTTAATAACCTTAACCTTTGGTAAGAAAGTTAAAAAGCCAAACGAATTTAACATTAGGAAAGGTTATAAAAATCAATAGCACACAGCAGGAAAGAAAACAATAGATTGCATCTGATGACGATATAGCTTTGGTGAATGATAGGATGAGGCACAGAGTATGAGGCTTTCGCTGTTCTGTCTTATTATAGCAGCTATGGGAGGCACTTTGCTAAAGAAGGAGGAGTGTGTCAGACACACATAATAGGATTATTGAACCTTATATTTCAGACAGACACTGAATGCAGACAGGCACTGAAATGTCAATCTGAACATCTCGGCATTTCTCCATTTTTAGAAATGCTACACATCACAGGACATTGTGTGTTTGCAGAAAGCAGTGTGTAGTTGCCCATTCTCCCATGTTCTTCTTAATCTTTTATTAAGAGAATGGAATGTTTTTTTTTTTTTCTTTCTGTAATCTTTCTGAGTAGGAGAATATAATTAGAACAGAATACATAAAATATCCTAATGTGTACTCTATCTCCCAGGTCTTCCATTTGAGACTATCTTCCAAAGCCTGCATCTGGCTGTGCTCAGTGGGTGCACCAGTGACGTTCAGTTCAGTCCTTTAACAATTCCTGAGCACAAAGGCTCAATTTTGAGCTATCAATCTCAAACAGATGTGCTTATGTATAGTGTTAATGGCACACATCCTCAAGAAAAAAGAGGAGAAAGGAGCCAGCCTGTAGAGCCTCTCAAAATCACAGCACTGACAAAGAAATTTTAAGAAATCTATATAAATTAAATGTTATCTCCAAACATTCTTCTTCCCTTAGACTTCACCTGCACAAACAGCAATGTACCCACTTTATCCTAATATTTCACTGAATAAGAGCTATAGATTCTCAGAACTATTTCATTTGGAAGGGACTTTTCAAAGTAATCTGGTCCAATCTCTTGCTAAGAGTACATTAGATTTGCTCAGGTTTTTCAACACCCTTTCCAGTCCAGGTTTAGCTGGAAAGGGAGTCACATCTCCCAGGATGGAGATGCCACTTCGCTGGGCAACTTCTTTCAGCACTTGACCACTCTTGTGAAATTTTCTTTCCCAGTATCAAACAGGGATCTCTTGCATTGCAAATTGTGGTTGTTGCTTCTTTTCTGATCTCAGCTTAAGGAAGAATCCCTTCTTGTTTTCTCGCTGCCCTCTCATTAGGAAGTTTAAGACAGTAAATCAAAGCAGTGATCTGCTGCTCACCTTCTCTTCTGGAGGTTTGAACAAGACAATTCACATCATCCTTTTCTCACGTCATATGTTCTAGACTTCCCTTCAATATATTTCCCTCACTTGTACTGTATTGGCATGCAGTATTTCCACCCCAGAGAGCCTGATCAGGTCATTTAAGAGCAAGGAGTCAGAGAGTTCTCAGGTCTCTCTTCCTTTTAATGTAAATTTCTCACCACAGTGAATTTAATTTTGCCTCTCTGGTATCCTCTTCAGCTCATTCAGAGAATAACCCCAACCTTCACATTCCTCATATACTAGCTGCAGCCACCTGAAAGTTTTGACCTTCCCAACATTTTCATACACAAATGTGAAGAAGACAAGCATTCACATCCTAAATTTGACTCAATGCAATTGATACTGAAAAACAACTGTAGGAAAAGGCACACATGGATTGAAGCAAAGTATTGCTCTATATACAGAAGAATGAACAGTAATGGACTGCAGGATCTGACTGTGGGTCTTGGACCAGGTCTAGCAAAGAAGATTAACCATGTGGATGCATAACCCTACAAGTTCAACAGATGACAGACATGTTCTACCACCTCATTTGTAATAGGAGGGTGGTTTTTGAGCCCAGAGCATTCAATCAGTATCAGAAAGAAAAAAAAAAAATTTAGTTGGGGAAAATCTGTTTGCAGAGATGGCAGAAAGCATCACAGTGATTATTGACCCAGTATTCTACAGCTGATCCAAAACACCTCTACCAGAATTAAAACCAAATCTAGCATGGAATGAAGATGAGGCAGGCTAGAATGTCACAGGACACTTCTGAAAACATTTAAAGATACAGGACTGTAGAGAGACCGGCAGAACAAGAACCTCTAATTTGAGCTACTTATAGCCATGAAAGTTGCATAGATTTCCTATAGGTGGTAAGTTGCTGGAGATTGAGTTAGCATGATGACACCAAACTAACATGGCTGGTTTTTCTCTATGAATTACAACCAGCAGGAAATTAGTGAATTGAAGCCTTTTGCATTTAGGGAGCAAGATGCAAGAAAGGAAGGCAAAGCAGTTAAGTTCCCTGTCTTCTTTAGGGAATTTCAAAAACTGTTGAATGAAAGTGTTGAGCAGCTTCTCCTTAACTCAGTTTAATTGTATGAATTGTCTTTTCATTTTTGAAATGGAGAACAAACCATGTATGTGCAATTGGTGAAAATTGTTTTTGACATTTAACTAGCCAAAATACTTAATTAAGTGAAATTAATTTTCTTCTAGTATTTGGACTCAAATTTAGCTGACTGCCTGGCATCAGTACAAACCTAATACTGTATAAATTGCTTGGCCCTTAGTCCTAGGGTTCATGATGCTTTCACTCATCCAATTGCACATTAAGTGACGCTGCCATTCAGACTGACTAAAATAATTTATTAACCATGTTGAAGCCTATGCTCTGAAAGTCAAATAACTGAAATTTACACTCAGGTGAAAGCCCCATTACTGAAAAGCAAACCAAGAATGTTCAGGTTTGACCATCACTTCTAACCTTATATAACATTACTTGATTTATTAAACAATTACTATCTGGTGGCAGAAACAAAATCAATAAATATATGTAAAGATATGCACAGTTCCACAATCCAGAAGCTACATGAACTTGTCAAATTTGACAAGCATTTAAAACAACAACAAAAAAAGTGCTCTCTAGTTGAAACTGACTGCAATAGCTGTAACCTCTCCTCCCATTACGTATTTGTATTTTGATGTGATCTTTTCCACAGTAAATAAAATGTTTCCTGATTTTGTTTTTAATGAGGCAGCATGTGGCTTCTGGTGGAGGATTTTTTTTGATACTGTACATTTTATTTTGAGATAATAGCAATGAAAGAGTTCATCTGCATTATTTAGGTTGCCACCGTTCAAAAGAAAAGTAAATTGTTCATGAAATAGCAATTACTTAAAATGAACAAAATATGAGTCTGTTTAGTTGGTATTTGACCAATACCAAAGAGAGCCACCGCATCTGCTTTGCCACCTATTAGATACAAAGAAGCAGAAACCCAAATGTTTCTAAATCTAAAAAAAACAATGGAAGCAATCTGCCCTCTCACTCCCCAAATTAAAAAAAGAAAAGGTAAACCAACAAACCCCACAAGCAGACAAAAAAAACCCAACCCCATGCAGTTAATGTTCCATTTGCTGGAAAAATTCCCAGTATTTATTAGTACTGGAGCAAATTCTTCTGATGTATTAATTTTGGTGAATGAAAGCAAACAAATTCTCACAGGTCAGAAAGTACAGTCATACACATCACTGCAACACCTGTATCAGAAGGCCACTAACATCTTTAAAAAATTTTAAATAACTGAGCAGAGAAGTAAGAGTGTTGCATGAGAAAGGTCTGTCAGGAGTTGCAGACTCATATTAAATCCATATCTCTCCATACCCATTTCTGGCATTTAAACAGGAGACCTATTTTTGTAGATCCCTGTGCAGACCAAACATGATATTTTTACAATCTGATGATTAAAATTGAGCACAGTACAGCAATGACAGTCACCAGCTATTTTTGGATCTTGTCTTGTCTGAAATTTCCCTTATGTGCCCTTCCTTCTGAAAAACAAAGGTTCACAGAGAGGAGTTTTAATTCATGGTCAGTCTCTCTTTGCAATCAGCACTGTGAAAAGCTTTTGTCTACCAAGATGGTTAGGCCCTTTGGATCCTAACCTAGTGATGGGTTTGATTACAGTACCTTGCTTTTCTTGGAAAATAACTTGAAAACAGTAATTGCTTCTCTGTGCATTTACATACTAAGATATAAGGTAGCTCTTAGAAGGGAAATCAGTGCTGGAATTGCACCAGTGACTGACAAAAGGGAAGACATGCCACTGATTGTAGACAGCAAGAGACACTACCCAGTTGTGTTGATGACAGTCTTTTCTGTTGACTTGTATGCACTTTGAACCAAGACAAAGAACTGTATCATTTTCAAAAATGAGGAACTACACTTAAACACATACTAAAAGTACTTAGGCACTCATAGCAATGCAAATAAGAGTCAAGCATTCTTCTGAAATAAAGCAAGAAAGAGAAAAGTTGCCTTAACCACAAATCCTGCCTGTGCTCCACAAAGCCGAAGAAATAGGGTGTGCAGTATTCCTTGCAATTCAACCATTTGAGCTGGGAGGGAGGGAAAAAGGCAATCTACATCTCAAATATTCCACACCAATTTAATTGCAGTAACCAAACAGGTTTTTGTTTTGGCTTTTGTGATATTATTGTTGTGGTTGTTTTTTGGTTTTTTTTTAATTAAAAGGGCTTCAGGTTAACAACTCTTGCTTTTTATCACATAGGATGATAGACACTCTAAAGAACTAAAGTTAATAAGCAGACACTGTATTTGAATCGACTTCAGTTTCCAGACTAATTGCCAATTCTCAAGAATATCTCAAGGTAAGAAAAACAAGGAGAAAACAGCAAGGCTTGTATTGAGGTGTTTTCAAAGATCTAGGCTGACAAATTTTAGACAATGTAAACACTATCTTTAACATGTTCCTTTGCCAGCAGCCAAGAAACCCAAGCGCACCATGACTGTGAAAAATGCATAGAAAATAGCCAAAGAGATGTTAACCCTGATGGCATAAAATTCCCTGCAAGGCATTTCTAAACATTAATCTTATTTAAATATATATGACTAGTACACCTAGTCCCTCTCTCTTGCATTTGGACAGACTTTATGCAACAGAATTTTTGCTCCTTAGCTAGTATTTCCCAACATGTTCTTAGTTTAGAGATATGTAATTGCTCTGAAAATAATTTGGATTGTGAGAGTAGAGCTGCATTTAAAATATTGATTATTGGACAGATTTCATTGAGACCAGGCTCCAAATGTGTGCTAAAGGCAAAAATAAAAGGGTATTCTTACACAAGTCTGTCTATGAGTACAAAAGGATTTCAAGATTTTGATTACTTGAAGATAGCAAATTGAAAGGAGAAATATCCTCCTATCATGGATAAAACTCCAAAAATTCTGTTATCAATAAAATTAAGTAGCTCCCTTTTTCTTTCTGGTATTGCGATATTAATAAAACCAGGAAAAATTAGTCTCAAGCCTGATCCTTCAGGAAAGAGACTGATTACTTCCCACTGCTTGTTAGTTTTCTTAGGAATTGCTGCCTGCCTTTAATTTGTGTCTTAAGTTCTAACTTGGCTAGATATGTGACTAGATAATACCCTTTTCTTTCCTTCTTATTGTTCTGTCTGACAGTTTCTAAAACCTCTCAGCTTCAGAGTAAGAGCTGTATATCACGAGGAGCAGAAGAAACTTTTTGTGGGGAAAATTTATTCATTGTCTATAATACCCCATCGTTTCAGGATCATTTAATATAAATCAAAAGGAGAATGCCAAACTATACAAATCCTCAGCACAATGCAGGTCAGCTTCTGTATTCCAAATTTTAAATTATATGCCTGTCCTCTCTTCCTCCAGTTTTTCTTTCTGGTCATATTTCTCCTTCTCAATGAAAAGAATGGTTAATTTAAACTTATGGAAATCTCTCTTGCTTTCTCTAGGCAGATTGTCTATGACAGGCAGATTATATAACATTTCCAATATGTGCTGGTGCCTGAGAGAGGCAGGAGCTTTACATTGCTGAAAACTGGATGTCTCCACACACTGCCACACCAGGTCTACATCCTGCTTACATATTTATAGCATACCTGAAACAGTAAGGCAGAATTAAGCAAATATTTGTTGTTATCCATATATATTCCATGTTAACTACAGATAGAAAATTAACACATAAAAGAGATGTTGCTTTTGGGAACTAATTGGAGGAAAGTTCCTGGCCATATCTCAACAGCTTCACGTCAGAAGCAGTAATGTTATGAAGAGTGCCAAACTCAAAGGCACATTGCTATTAATTTAGTTGTATCTTCTGTATTGAAGAGAACTTTGTAGCTCCAAGAATTAGAAAGGCTGCATAGGTTTTGCAAATGCCCAATCTTAATGTAGACCAGTGAAAACACGTTTCACAAACTCACAATAAAATTAAATTGTTCAGTATTTTAACGTCTGATATTGCAAAGCTAACAGCAATGAAAATAAATAACAATAATAATTATAATAACAACAGCAGCAACAACCACTACTCAGCTTTACAATCCTTTTCCATCAAAGATCGCCAGATTATCTAGGAGCAATGAACAGAAATAATTGACATGCTGACATTTTGACAGACATAAGGGAAAGCTGAGGAAATTAAAGCACTGCCCAGCAGAGCAGTTCTGACTTCATCACAAGCAAGTGTTCCAATGAATATGAACATATTTCCAAGTGAAATATAGGCTATTTGCTATATTTCCATATAAGTGAGGTAGATTCTTGAATAAGAATAGGTCACACATCATATTCACACAATTGCTGCATTTTCTATTTGTGGAGGATTTCAAATCTCAAGTGAAATTGCTGAACAAACATTTAGTCCTGAGTTCTGAGAGCACTCAATTACTTCCTAAATTGGACACCAGTTTTATCTTCAAGGCTGGCTCTTTCATAAGCAGAGGTTGTGGGTTTAAAAACTGAGAACACCCTGAAATTGGGCTGTATATCCTTCTACCCATCTCTCTTTTCCACATGAAATATATATGACTACTCAGGGGACTGTTCAATTAGAAATCAGAAAATCCAAGTTTATGTACTGAAAACACTTCCATTACATGTGGCATGCTTCAAGCTTTGAACAGGTGATAAATATGACATCAAATAAAATAAATAACATATATCCAACTAACTGCAATTACTTTGCAAGTAATACAGAGCTTTGCAACACAAGATTTTGCATTGGTATACCCTAGATGTCTCCTAGGGATATTCCTTTGCTCTACATAGCAACAGCGATTTCTGAATTGTCGCTTCTAGCTCTTCTTACAGATAGTTATGATCCCTGGCAAAAGCAAGTTAACACAACATAACGGGTACAAGCATTACAAAGGCCCTATATAGTTAATTTCTTGTTCTAACAGATGTCTGTCCAGAACCCCCTCCACTAACTATTCTGTGAGCACTGATCAGGCTATTTATTAAAGGGATAAATCACAGAACAACCAAATGTTCACCTCCAGAAAGCAGGGGTCTTACTCTGATGTTTATTAATGCTGTAGGGTATACCTAAAATGAATTACACTGAACTGCAATCCATATGAAAAATCAGATCCCATGATCTTCCCTTACATGACTGAAAAGAAGATTTGGCCTCCTGCATCTTCTGTTGACAAAGGGCAATGGAACCGTCAGGACATATTTATAATACAAAATGCAAGCCACTGCTGTTTTTGCAAAAAGCTGGAATGTGTTTGCAGGAACTGAATGCAGCAAAAAAGCAGTCATATTGTGCTAAAACAGAAATGCAAGTATCAAAAGGAGCTGGGTGCACACACAGGGGCAGACTGGTCTAACAGACTACCTGGAAGATGCAAGGATGCAAGACATTTCCTTGATTACTGCCTAGACAAAGCATCAGGCTCCAGAGCATCCAGCTGTGCTTTGACCTTCACATCAGCTACCCAGGCTAACATGATTGCTGAGTGAACCTGACCTAACACTCACTGCTACTGGTACTCAAGACAGTAAGGCACAATATAAAATTTCCATAATGCACTACTCTAACACATAATCAGATCTCTAGGAATCTCAGAGCTTCTCCTATTCCTCTTTCCTTAATTCTACCCATACTCTATTTTAAACTACTGCTGTTAGAAAGAAAGGAAAAAAAATGTCAAGACTTGCTGGTGCATTTTGATCAGAGACCTAAAAAAATCTTACAGCTTCAAAAAGCTATGAGAAGATGCATCAGAAGCTCAGCAAGGCTATATGTGCATATTTTGAAGGGGCAATTTTAAATCTTTGTTTTAGCTCAATCAAGTCTTCCAAACATATTATTTTCACTAAATTTTGCCTGAATGGTAAGTTTGAAGCAGATCCACATGGAGATAACAAGACATGAAGATACACAGTCCCCCAAATCCTGCAGTTTTCAGAATATTTTGCACTGTACTAACAGGGATTTGTAGACAATGGCTATGTCTCTACCACAGCCTGTGCTGGGACTGGAAACTGTAGTGGATCTAACCAAGCTTTAGTGGGCAACAGAGCTCATCTTAGGCTGTACCTGAAAGCCTCTTGTCTTCTCTGGTGGGTTTCACAGTCTAAACCAGATCTAAATCCTGCCACTGCTCCTGGGAGGCCAACTAGCTGGTTCAGAGCTGGGAAGGTTGACCTGGTTCAGGTTATGTCTGCACTGAGCAGGCACAGAACAGCCCTATGAGCACATCAATGCCACACCTTGTTCCACCACTCAAAAAGCTCTCCATGCATGGCAGCTTTAAACAAAGATGAACACTAGTGACTGCCCTTAACCCATCTTGTTAAAGATTTATGAGACACTTCTAAAGGTATGAAGACAGTTGCAAGGAAAACTATTCCTAATATTCTCCTGGGCTGGATTTGCTGTGAGAAGGCAATATATATACACTAATCAGATGATAAAATATGGAGATTAAACTAACCTTTAAGTTATCCTGTCCATACCTCTAAAGAGAGTTTTTCTCTGTTCTTTCTCAAGTATTGTGCTCAGTTTAATTAAAAGACTTTTCAAAGCCTCAGAAGTTTTACCTCTTTACAGAAAAAAATCCAACCCAAAACTACCACACCACAACTGATCTCTCTAGGTATTTTTCCTGATATTTACAAAAAAGTCTTTTTTTCAGCTATCTCCCTCTTCGCATACAGGCATTACGTAAGTATATCTCCCCAGTCCATGTGATGACTAGTTACACTTTATCTCTTTCCTAATCTTCCTTCAAAGTCATGCATTAAAATCCCTAGCATCCACACAAATTATAAAGGTAAAGCAAATACACAAGCAATACCTGCTATATAGAAAGCAGACTTTCTCTACTGACAAAAGGCATTAGAGCTGCTTTCCTTTTTGCAGGAATTCATTGTGCTTTTTCTTCCATAATGGAATGACAATCCTGTGCCTGAATTGGACCACAAAAATTATTTTTTAAGAGGCTTTGCTTTTCAAGCTCCAGATCATATTCTAAAATGCCAACAGATTACAGCACATTCAGACACTTAATAGTTTTCCCTTGTACATGCAAAAACTCACCCAATACCTTTCATTCTATATCCCATTAGTAGATGACCACACATGGCTTATGTAGACAATGCCCTGCATTTACTGCAGCCTGCAGCTTTATAATGCACATCCAGAACATTCATAAGGAAACTGTCTTGAGATCAAGGCACTGACAAAATATTCATCAAGTAAGGGATCAGTCACTTATACTGCCATGATAATCTGGTGTGACCTGGGCATGTAGTCAGTGACATTTGGGCACTAAATGGTTCCTGTCTTCTGTGGGTATTAGGCTTGATTTTGGCCTCTCTTCACCTCAGTTCTGCAAGGTCTGGTCTCTCTCCATCTCAGTCTTGCAGGTTTTGGTCTATCTTGGTCCTGCAAGTGTGCAATAAATTAATACTTTTGGCATACAATGTGAAAATAAGTGAATAATCATTCAAGAGGCAACCTATGGTACATACATGTAAAGTGGCCATTTCCTAATCAGGTATTTAATTTCTTTACCTTGACTTTTACAAAAAGAAGCTAGCCTAAAAAGGTGGCAATCGTCATCTGTTCTGCCTCCCCGTTTTAGCTATCATAGAAGCTTTTCCTTCCTTTGGAAACTCAAAAACTAAGCATCCTAGAATTACATGCTGCATCAAGTAAAAATAAAAATATCACAACAGAGGAAGTATGGAACACACTTATTTCTTCATTTGAATGAATCACATTGGAGATACACAGTGGAAATTATTTTGCAGCGGATTGAAAGCAAAAGCTGAGCTTTTTTGTTTAAAATATACTACTAAGTAAAAGAAGACAGTTACTTAATATCTTCTTGATGTGAACTTCACAAACCAGTGTTAAATTTCCAGACATTGTAAGTAGTCAGTATTTCTATTCCCTAGATACTTTAATTCTTTTCAACTCTTGTGCATGTAATACAAATGAAATTCAAATCAGCAGCTTTCAATCAGATATTTTTTTTGAATGTGGTAGTCTAACACTAAAATTGGTATCTGAATGCAGTCTAGTGGAACATAAAATACATTGTTTTTAATGGATTTGCTGGAAAAAAACTAAAACCACTGTGATCACTTCATTCAAATTATGATTTAGCAAGTAAAGATTTGGCTACATTGTTACAATGGAAGTAGAAGAGAACAATCACAGATTTAGGTAAGACTATGGTATTAAGAAAAAACTCTGTATTCAGTATGTTTTGCAAAAGACCACAGCACACCTCTTCTGACAGTAGAGCATTTTCCTTTACTCTCAGCAAGCTCAGCCAAAATTTAGCCAATATTAAACATCAGCCAGTGTTATAGTTCCAGACATTTTAATTAATGACTTATTTGTTTCTAATAATTTGGCTGAGAGTGAACAGAGCTCATTTTTAAAGGAGCCAAGATTATCATGTGTAAGAAGAAATAGAATTCCTCATTCAAGAAGAAATAGTAGGTCACCGTAAATAACATCTGCACACTTACTGTAAATCATTTTGGTGACAGAAGGTACTGCCATGCAGTCTGATTAACATTACCAATGAAGCACAGCCAATTTTGATATGTTTGTATGACAGATTGCTGTTATTAGTCAACATTAGGATGTTTGATGTAGTTGCATAGGGCTCTCAGCCCACAAAATTCCTGTTTTGTATTCTCAGAAAAGCATCTCTGTAAAAAAAAATTAAATTGACACAAGAAATGGAGATGAGGATTTTATTTCACTTGCATCCTGTAAAGTTCAACTTCTAGCCACACCTTTTGTAACTCATCCTGAAAATCAAATTCTTGTGCTGTACTCTGAGTGCCTGCCATCATCACTGGGGTCTGCAATCAGAACTCAACCAACACCTATGCTTTGCATGATGCAACATTGAACTGAGCCCTTCTCCTGCTGAGCTGGAATAACTAAGAGCAAGATCTCCCTTTGCTTCAGGAATATATTCCATTTTCTCCAAGTTTCTTAGCTAACAAAGTGCACTTTCCTTATCTACAGATCATTGTAAGGAGGGCACAGTAATTCTGGTCCCATTCTGTTACTGGTCTTATGCCAATGCTGATGTCAGGAGCAGGTTCTACTCTGGGAGACAGGAGGCATCCATGTTCTTTGAAAGACCTGCTTAGACTTGAGGGCCAACGAACTGTATTTCAAGGAATTCATCTGCTTCTTCCTGAAAACATGGAAGATTAGAAACAGTGTATATAAATAAAGAATTTGGAAGTCAATAAGCATGCAATAGCTACTTGCACTGGAAGGCATTGCTGTGCAGACTTTTCTAGGGCTGGCAAAGCAGGGGATGTAACCAAGAAAGTCCAAAGGCAGTATGAGTCCTGAACACTACAGCTGGATTTCCTACCAAGATTTGCATCATTCCACATTTATCTTCCACTTCATTTTTCATGTATCTCACCTGCTTTGAATAAATAATGAATTATTGCCTCAGAAAATTATTTTTCCATGTCACATTCCTCTCAGCAAGAGTCCTGAAAGTGTTTCCAATCACTGTACAGCCCATCTCTGAGAAGGCTGATATACTGCCTGCTTCTCTTACACAAATTCCTTTTCTTTAAAAGCCATTAACCTAATAGCTATTTAATACTGAACCCCCTATTGCCCTGGAAATCTTCAGTGTAATCTTCAGAAGTATATGATCTGAGTGGATATTCCTGCCACGACACCCAGCTCTTGCTTTTTCCTCTTCCGTTCCAAAAATTCAGTTATTTGATTTCCTGTGTTTTAACTCACTAACCACTTTCCTAGATTTCTAGCTCAGAAAAGGAAAAAAGCCAGTATATACCAAAAATTGTTAGGAAAGTAGCAACCTATGTAATTCTTCCCAATGATGGCCTTTCCCTATTCACTAGCAGCTCATTTCTGTTCTTCATAATTTAATTTCTCTGCCTAAACCCTTTGGTCAAGGGCTGCTGCACACAGGATCCAGTGGCAGTACCTCAGCCCTCCAGCCAGAACGTGGAAAAGGCTAATCCCTTTATCAACAGCTACATTCCAAAGCAAAACAAAACATCATTGCAATGACATCCATTCTCTGCCCTGGCTTCCAGCTGAAAGGTCTCCTTCCAGCCACCTTTCTAAGTATCCTATGCTGGCGCCTCTTGGCCTGACAAGCAACTGGGATAACCTGGGTTCCCACTGACAGTTTGCTCTGACTCCGACAGCAGGAGAGTCACCCATTCTCACTATTAGCTCTGAAACAAGATCATGCTTTTAACACTTGGAAGATGCCTCCAGCCTCTGGCTTGGCTTAAGAAGAGACAACTGGATTGAGTAGACTGAGCCAGATGCTGATTAGTCCGATACTGAACCTGTACATCCCAGTACAAGGAGGGGGAAAGGGAAGAACACTTATAGACACATACACTTTACCTAAGCCCTTATGCTCTCCTTTGCTAAGTTTGTCCAGTGATTGTGAAAGAACATCCATGTGTGAATTGAATCTTAAGCACTCAACGAGGCAAACAAATGGTAACTATCCAGGGAAGGCAGAGTGCTTGACCAGTCTTTGTAAACCTCTACACAAGCCATCTTGTGCTCAAAGCCAGAGCCTTTACATAGGAGTGAGGAAGAGGGGAGAGGCAGGGAATAAAGCCTATACATATGGAGCTTACAGGTACTATGACACTACAAATGATTACAAAAACATCATACATTTGACTCCTAAAGCACAGGATGCACAGTGAAATCAATAAAGCAAAAGGGATGAGGGAAACAAAGTATTCAGAAACAGATGGACATGGATCAATGAGTTAATAAATTGGTCTTGGAATGTTGGGCAAAGGTTTTTTGCAAAGCATCTGTGATAAACTGAAATGCTAGTGAGAATCTGTACTATCCCATTCCCTTTGGCTGTGCCTTATCCCTAAACTAACACCATCCCTTCCTCTGTTACTGATTTTTCTTGGGCCATCCTTCTTCTGTACCGAGATGCAAAATAGCACTAAGATTAAATCAAGCACCTGTTTTTAAGTAAGCTATTAGTAACACTCCAGGGAGGCAGGGGGTAGGGAGCATAAACACTGTCTGTTTGATTGTAGTACAACAGTAGCTTTTCTTGCTCAGTAGTACACTTACAGAGATGGCTTTTCCGGATGAAAAATTAGTCACAGCAGATTTTATTACTTCCCATACTACAGAGTGATAAAGATGACTATTGGAATAATTGCATTATGCTATAATTACAAGTAGTAACCAATTGTCAAGGGCATGGCAATGCTCTGGAAGTACACTGAATTCTAAACACTCTGTGTATTTCTCAGGCAGCTGCTAAGAGTTTTCCTTTATTGATAATTCCAAGCCTATGTCTTATCAGCATATGACAAGTGAAATCCGAGCGCACAAGCAGTGATCCCTCCATGATAGCTCTGTGGAGAATTGTTCCAGAGACCTTTGTGTCATTCTCAGGGTTGAGAGCACCCTGGGTCATGCAGCAGAGGCATTCAGGTCAATCAGGATAAAGACATCCCAAGGGACACCTCATCAGAGTGGCCTCAAAGTTGGAAAGGAAGCCTGCGCTGGCAGCAGAGCCTTGGAAGAAGAGAAGACAGGAGGAAAGACAAAGCATTGTAGTGTCTTTGACTGAATTTACCCAGAAGTACTGCAACCTGCAATTCAACCAGAAACCAGATACATTAGACAAACTTGGTTCTGGAACCTGCCTGGCAAGGAAACTTTATATTTGATTGGGTAGAAATAAAAAGAAACAAAAGGTAAAAATCAATATTTCTGTCATTATCTTTCTTATTCTCCTTACAACTCTTTAAGCAAGTCCTGTCTTAGTTAATGAAAACCAATTTCCCCTTTTTGTACTGTGTTTCTACAGTGGAGAAAAGTTAAGAACAATTATAAATAGCATTAAAATAGCAGTCACAACTACAGGCTTGTAACCCACTCCATAAGCACAAACTGGACATTTGATGTGGAAACTGCTTGATACAGAAGGACACGAGAGAGCAGATAAAAATCTGCATCTGTTTACATAAAAGATGCATCTCCACTTAATTTTGAGTACAGTCCTCTCAGGATACTTATCCAGACTAATCAGATTAACATATCTTTGGACTGTCCTGTGTGATGGATTGTCTGAATTTCTTACCTAACATTTGCATGAAATGTAGTGGCTGGTTTGTCTGAAGGTCAATCAGGGGATTTGATCTGAAATTTTCTTTGCACTTTTTGTAGTTCAAAGGCACAACTGTTTGAAGTTCTGCTGAAAAGAACACATTCACTGTAGTAGTTGCTCACCTGGATTGTTACATACAGCTAAATGAAAAGCAAGCTTCAGCTCTGTAAGTATGAAGATTCTTATTTTCCTCAAAAAATATAATGTTATGTCTTGCAATAGACATATCAGCAGTTAGGAAAATGCAGGACAAATAATTAAAAAGAAAAAATAGTGTACAGTTTAAAATTGTCAAGTTTACTGAATACACAGAAAACAACGCCTAAGACCTGAATCTATGAATCAGATATATGTTGATGTAAAATATTAGGACATATTGGTTTTTCCCTATTATTTTTAGCTTTTGCTGTGTTCTTTAGAAATCACCAAGAGAATCATAAAATGGTTTGGGTTGGAAAGGACCTTAATGACCATCAAGTTCCAACTCCTCTGCCACAGGCACTCCTCTGCCACTACAGCAGGTTGCTCAAACTCTTATCCCACATAGCCTTTAACACTTTCAGGAATGGGGCATCCACGATTTCTTCAGACAACCTACTCCAGTGCTTCACCACCTTCACAGAAAAGAATTTCTTTCCAATACCTAATCTAAACCTGCCCGCTTTAAAGCCATTTCACTTGTCCTATCAATACACGCCCTCATGAAACTCTCCCTCTGGAGAAGAACTTTTTATTTTGGACTCTCAAGAGGCTTATCTGATATGGGGGGGGGAAATCCTGGAACGGTGTTAGTGGCAACAATCAACTTAATATGCCAATACCAAGGAAGCAATGCTGCTATCAAGATTAAAATTAGGCCCATTCTTATATCATGTTTTTAAACCAGATTTAGTCTGTCAATTGTCAAATTTACCGATAAAGTCATTAAAATGAAATACAAGCTATTTCTACAACAGATGCAAATCACATCAGGTCACATTAAACTGGCTATTAAAAACATGCAGAAGAAAAATAACCCAATGATTGTAAAATCCAGTTTTGCTTCTAGACTATTTATTATTGCAGATTACACAGGTTTAAAAAGGAAGCAAACAAAACAATCACCTGTGCTGTTTGCATCTAATGATGAGAATTACAACTTGAAAACCATATGCCTGGATTCTTAATTCAGAGTCAAGCTGGTTTCATCAAGTTTACAGGAGCATCTAAACTGATCATCCAAAAAAGGAAAACAAACAATTATCTTTTAAAAGAAAATTTTTTTTCTCAGTAGGAACCCAGCATTAGCTCAACCCAGAAAACAATTTTGTTATTATTCTTAAATGACACATTTACCTTCCTGGAAAACTCTATCTAAATATGCTTCTAGTCACTTTATTAATTTTATGCATATTTTTATTCTTTTAGATGGTAAAATGGTAAATGATGCTTCTCAGTTTTTGGAGTTTTTATTAACTTTTTTTTTCAAAATCAAGCTTCTTTCAGATGGGAATTGGAATCAAAATAAAATGCCACAACCACTATTGCCCATTTTTAAAAGCAGTTAAAGGTTTCAGCTAAAATCTAGGACAGGTAGGATTCTCCTGTCTCATCAAATTTTATTCAGTGCCATCATTGGAAGCATGTCATAAGATACCTCTCACAAACTTTCTAGCATCCATTTAAAACCACTTCTGCCCCAACTACAATCTATGGATAATAGCACACATAATTTGCAGCCTGATTTTATTTTACTGGATTTAAAATGAAGACTTTTTTTTTATCTTCTCCCTCATGTTTAGCCTTTTATACATTTATTTTATCTTGATTTCATTAGGCTAAACAATACAAGCTCTTCTAGCCTTTCCTCACAAAACAGGCTGTTGAGCTCCCTGATTGTTTTAGGAGGCATTTTTTGAGCCTGCTTCAGGCTCACGTTCATGTGTTTTGGAGGTGGGTTTTCAGAGATGTATGTATGTGGTGTTCCAGGGATGACATAAAACCTACAGTGACCCTGAGAGAAATCCTGCTGCTGCCTGTGAAGCCTTCCTTCTTGAGGGGGTTACATCTTCTCCTGCTGCTGTCATCCTGTGAAATGACACATCTGCAGTGTCATTAGGACTGAATCTTCTCCCACACATGTGATTGTGAGCCTGAGCTCAATGTGGATATTGAGTCTCCCAACCCAACTTTTCTGTTCAAAGTAGGATGTTAACAGGAGGTTGAGCAGGTTTATTGTTCAGTGTATAAATGGCACTTTCTGTTAACAACACATTTTCATTTCCATGTGCTTCTTCCCGTTAGCCAGTGTGCTTTTCCCCAACGGCCCCTCTTGTCCTCTTTCCCAAAGCTTTGGGTAGGCTTTGTTTTGCCACGGAATATTATCTTTTTCTATTTTTTGTAGTTCTGTCACAAGTCAGTTTGACCTCACCTTTCTGCATTTTCTAGGTAAGTAAAGCACCCATGTGGAGCTGACAGAAGAGAGCTCTAATTCACCTGTATTTTTGCTCATCATCCATCCTCCTCTTCCATGCTCCACATTTCTTAGTTTCCTTTTGGCGTTCACATGGTTATGTTTGAAGTCTTCCTTCAAATTTACCTTCTGCTTACAAGCCAACTCCAGCTAGAAGTTCTTAAGACAAAAGGGATCAAAATTTGCCTTTTCTTTGTTTAGTGCAAAAGCACCTCTACAGATAGCCTTCTGTTTTTAATTTTGCAAGGCATTTTCCTTTTGAAATACAGTTACATAAGATTTATAAATAAACCCTCAAAACTGAAATACAGTACAGACCTCACAGACTTACTGTTCATCTCCACAGTTCACAAGTCAACTTCTGATTATTCTATCCAGAAATTACTTTGGTATCCAAATGTACCAAAAATGTTTTACTGTCTACCAGAACAATACTGAAAATATCACAGTCTCATTTCTTCAGAGACAGCATGTTGAAATATTATCTGCCATCCACCAATCAGGTACACCTGGGTTCTACCATTTAAATTGCATTTTTTCCCCTCATGCCCAAAAACATGAGTACAAATCAGCTGACCTTATTTTTAGTTCATCATAAACATACAAAGTAATTTCATATTAACATTCTTTTCTTTTTTAATAATGTAATATTTCTATTTCATCCTTGCCTGCCACTTTGCCATATCTCCATAAAGATGCAAAAATCTATCATCATAGCAATAATAATTGGCTTAGTACTTCTATTTTGCTGCCAAGTTTCTTGTACAAGAGTCAACAAAGCATTTTAGTTACTCCTTGCTGACTTCATCCAATTTCCTAGCTGGGTTACATATGTTGACCAACTACCACTCCAATCCATATATTATTGTACTTCCCTCTGTTCCATACTCCAGCTCCCAATTTGTGTCTTTATCCTTTACTAAACAAAGGAATTTTATATCCTACAGAGACATAAATACACTACAGAGACACAAATACGTTTATTTAACCACATTTTGCATTTAAAAATTAACTGATTTACTGGTTGAACTCAGGAGCTACTGTTGATCATTTCTGATCATCAAGCCCTTCTGTACTTTATCATCATCTCATAACTCACTTTTATTCATACACTGAAAGAGAAAATAACAAATTTTACATTTTTAAAATCTAAGCATTGAAGTTAAATGACTGCAAAATATTAATTATTAACGACTAATTATTAATAATGATTATTGATTTTTAATTAATAATAATGATTAATGATATTAATATTAATATTAATAATACTGGTAACAGACTCTACACTAACCCCTATCAAAAGCTTCTTTAGCTTACTCTAGATTCAAATTCAGAGCTAGTAAGGTGGCCAGTTCCATCTGCTCCCCTTAACTTCCAGCAGTTCATACTTTAAAAAGCTTTTTTATTTACTTTGCATGATTTTAAAGCAAACTGAGAAATTTTTAAAGAAAATGCCACATTATTAATTTCAGTTAGGTCTACTTTTCAAGAGAAATGTATGAATTTAATGAAATATAAAACCTGTGCTTTTATCTTTTAAATAAGGTTTGTTTTTTTAAATTTGTGATTGCAATACAAAAGGAAGTTGCTAAATATTTATTAACTGCTGAAAAGTAGGTAGATGGCACTGTATGTTTCTAAATCAGATACTCACACAAGTGTCTGACAAGCAGACTTCAACAACTGTCTTATCTGCTAACACAGCAACTGGGAGAGACCTCCTGTCTCATCACACTTGCTGCCTGCAGTCCTAGTTAACTACATCCTAAACACCCTTCCACTGAATCATCAAAGATCAAGTTGGGCTCCCTACACTCCGGCCCATAATTTGGGGTTGAAATGTCTGGGATTTCATAGCCTCATCAGCATAATTTTCAAGGATGGAAGACATTTAGAAAGCATGCCTGAGTACTGCTCCACTCATTATTACAAAAATACATTCAATGAAGGCATCGTTGAAGGTGCAATTTCAAAGGCTGTCTCTCTTGTCATGTTATAATTCAGATTTTTGTCCAACTATATATGATGCTCTTACTTTATTCATACCTCAGACAAAACTCTCAGCAAGAGGGCTCAGGAGCCATTATTTTAAATAGTGAATCACTGGAAGGAGTGAGAAAAAAAAAGATAGGAGAGTGGGATGGCCTGTAGTGAAAAGAAATAGTCCATCTATTAATAGATAACAGGACTGGAAGGTATTGGACCTTACAGTACCTGTTGTGCAACTTCTTTGAAAGTGAATTCAACTAAAAGAGAGGCAGCGTAAACACCAGTTATATAAAATGGGAACAGCTCATCTTTACAAATTTTCCCAGAATTTATCAAACGAGATCAGATTTACCCTAACCCTTCAAAACATCTTGAATTTGCCACTAAAAGTACATCACATAAGTGATAAATAGTGCTCCCTAAGAGACCTTAAAGTTTTCATACTATGTCATTCCCAAATCTAACCAGTCCACTACATTTTCCTCCTGCCTTCTCCTGAATTATCCCAAAGCATCTAGAAGCTGTCAACCCACACTTACATTTTTCACACTACAGAACCAAGTTCAAGAAGAACTTGTCAAATGCAATTATTCTCTCTCATATCACTTTCATTCTCTACCTATGAATCTGCTCAAACTTCAGGTCTGCAAGGCATTCAGACACAGCACTGACACATCAAAATGTTACTCAGGGCTATCCTGTATTCTGTACAGGAGGACACAACCACTGGAGAATCACTGACTTTCACTCTTAGTGGATTGTAATCTATTTTCCTGTACATAATCCTGAAAGCCTCACCATTTGTCATAAATCTGTCTAAAATAATTACTCCTAAATCAGCTGAAAATTTATCAATTACCTCCTTTTATTAACTCTAAGAGATAAACTGAGATCTTATAATGGCTTTTGGCCTTCTCCCTGCATATGGCTGCCTTGGGGAGGACCCATCCTGGAAATCCTGTCAAAATCAGAGAACTGGCATTGACTTGAATGGGAACAGCACTTCACACCAGGACACTGCTGCATGGCATTACACTTCTTGTGAAAGCCTGCTGCTAAGGACTACAATCAACACTTCATCACAAACTACAGCCAATTGGAACAAACCAATTATTTTTGATGAAAAGGTGTTTGGAAAGACTTTCCAGTGAAGCAAGAAGATTGTCTTGCATTTAAGGCACTTAAACTCTTAAGGTTCACAAGTAGAAGGGTGCTCTACAGAAGGGAAGAAAAGCAGAAAGAAACTGAGTCTGGCCACAATGCTATTTGCATTGCAGGGTATGTGAAAATCCATAGAAATGGTAAAATTGGAGGGGAAGGCTGTCTTTTGGCTGGACTGTTTCTAACTGTTCCTGGATGGTGGGAATGGCTCTTTGGCAGCCACAAACCATAGCCAGGGCAGTTCAATGAGGATGGCACAAAGACTGAAGTATATAGAAATTCAGGAAGCAGTCATGTGCTTGAATCCGTAACTGCCTGGGGAGAGGAGGAGTTGGCTTGTCCAAACACTCAACAAATTACAAAAAGTATTTGAAAACTTCTTCCCACCCCTGTCCAAGATCAAGCCAAACATATTTTTAAGCTGGAATATGTGTGAATTGATCCCACTGTTGTTGAGAAAAATGTCCCCTCCAACACCGTACCCTTCAGACCACACCACACTGGCTCAAGGTTCAGTGGGATCAGAGCTCTTTTGGAATCTCAATGGAGCTCTTAAGAAGGGAAAACACCTAAAGAAGTGTCAGACCTCCTCAATCCTCTCTGTTGTTTTTTCTTATGAGTGTAAGAATATAATGGAAGTTGAGCTGTGGTATTCACAGTTTCCTCCACCCATCTGGCCCACTTCTAGTCTGGGATGAGCTCAAGATATCAAGAATATAACCTTAATGAGGAAAAGATTTTGTTGAATCATTCTAGAGACCTTCCCCACATTCAGCTGTGAAAGCTGTTGGTGCCAGATCAGAAATGCAGTTCTGCAGGTATTTTAGGTATTCATGAGCGCATCTATTTTCTCCAAAAAACCGGCAAAAAATACAGGATCTAGAACATGCTCTGAGACTTGAGCGTGCTCCACTACTGTAACTGTTAATATTTCCACTAGGAAATGGATCCTAAAGTGTGAAAGGCTGCTAACTGGTTAACTGAGTTCTGGTAATGTAAACCAACAACTTCTGGTGAGTTGACAATTCCTTACTTGAAGGTATTTTATCAACTGACTGCAAAGTAAATGCTTACTGAATTAGTTGCTTCAATTGGGTTAACGATTGTTTGGACAAATTATACATTACAACAGGACCTGCTGCAGAATTTGGACAAAATAGTCTTAACACCTGTAGATTTACTGTAAATACATTAAAACTTTCACTGTAATTTGTTACATTTTTAGCTCCTTGTAGGATTTTTTATTTTACACAGATGAATCTCCCATTAAGGCTTAGTCAAGGATGGAACAAACATATTGAAAGTCCTATTTTAATTTCAAACAAAATTATTAAAAAGAATAAAACAAAAAAACCCCCACCAAAACCAACTACTCTGCACTCCTTCCTAATAAACTGAAAATCCTACTTTTAGATTAAAAAAAATATGGCATCCATGTGTGTGTGCTTATTTTATCCCAGTCACTTCACAACAGCAAAAAAGTGACAGCAGATTTAATTTGCTGATGTGTCTGGGAAATTTTTCTGCTTCTATCCAGTTCTCTTTCCTGCTCTCTGCTCCTACCTTTATTTTTCTCTCTTAAAATGCTTACCTTCTCCTAACTTTTTAAGGAGTCTCTGTTTTTATCCTCAGTTTTCATTCCCCATTTTCCTCTTCCCAACATTTCATTTTTCTCTCTTCACACATGTCGTCACATAGGGGACTGTTTTAATTTCTAATTATAACTCAAAATCTATTTCACTTATGGAACTTTTATCAAAGATCATCATAGTTTCTTCAACTGAAGGGAATTCAACAGCACACCAGAATGCAAACTAACTCAGTCTTAAAACTGGCTGGATTTCAGCTGATTTTCCTGCACATCAGCTTATCAAAGCTTCCTCCAAGACCTGTTTGCTGGACTTGGACTCTGCTGAGCACTCAAGGAAAACAGGAGAATTGAAACTGAAAAACAGAGATCCAAATGAGCTTGTCGATGACAGGGAAAACAGCAAGGGTTCAAAAGTATGTTACAGTCAGAAAAGTAAAAGAAAAAAGTACCAAGAAAGGTAAGTATGAGAAATACTCCAATTTGCAAAAAGTTCCCTGCCCAGCTGTAATTAAAGCTGCCAGAACTGGAGTTCTTTCATTCTCCTCCACCCCCGTAATGGTATTTGCCTACCACTAGTATCTTCTTTCAAAAATTACATCTTAATTAAGTTTCTTCCTGGTATATCCAAATGCAACTTTTACTATTCTGCACTGAGTGCAGCTATAAAAACAGACCTTGTATTTTGCAGGTTTTTGACCAACTCAAAATTCAATTAGTAAAAATAACTATCTGTGCTCCAGAAGACGCACTTGAATTTCCCTGTTGGACTCTGTCTCGGTTGTTCATAAATAACCTTACACTTCTATGGCTTGGTGAACAAAGGCAAGCACAAATTTGGCAGCTTTAGCTCATTCATTGTCTCACTGTCAAGCTACAAAGCATTAAACTTCTCTACTTGGACAATACATATAATTTTATATTATTTAATATATTATATTTTATTAATATTTATTGTAATATATAATACATATAATTTTCTCTCTTTTCCATTGTGCTGGTAGAACACACATATATCTGCATGAACACAAACAGAGAAAATCCAACCTTATTCCATCTGGACTGTCATCCTTGAGGTTTTGTAACTGTATTTCTGTCCATGAAGTATAAGCACTACAAGGGCAACTTTATGGAAAGTTAAGACATGCCATCCTTGGGTCATATGTCCCCGTTTATTGTGCCTTTTTAAGTTCATAGCTGTGTCAAAGAAGAAGAAGCAAAGGCTATGGTGGCCTTGGTGAATCTGCCTCTGAAGTCTGGAGGTGGGGGAGAATGATCCTGAGTAGCTCACACACACTTCTTTAAAATCAAGGGGACTCACTTCCCAACATGCTCACTACAGATCCCTCAAAGCATGCCTGAAGCATTCCTCCTCCTCCTCCTCCTCCTCCTCCTCCTCCTCCTCCTCCTCCTCCTCTTCCAGCCTACCCGCAAACCTTCCTACTTCAAAATGAGCAACAGATTGCATCTTTTCACTCTGCTTCTGAAATGAGAGCTGACTGCTCTTTGACAAGACACACAATAGAACCATTTGCATGGGCTGACAAGCTGCTTCTTAAAATACTTAAGAATTTTAACATCAGTATTTTAGAGATCTCTTTTCTTGGTTAATGATCACATTTGAGTACCGCTTTTTTGGCCAGACTTGTGCTTTGGCTGGCTTGCGAGCCTGCCACACAACAGAATCAAGCTTACAAATCCCCAGGACACTCGGGCTGAACTTGAGTTTGCAGCAACATTTGATGAGCCATGAGGTTGCGGGTTCTGCAGATTTGCTGGAGTCTATTCTAATTGGGAGTCCTTAGGCAAGGGCACTGAGCCCTGTACTCTGTGAACAATTTTCTCTTAAATTCTCTCTAAAAAAAAAGATGGATGTATAAATTACCTATAATCTGAGTCTTCAGCCTCTAGTACCATATCAAAGTTGTCTCTTTTGTGTGAAGAGGCTTAATCACAAAACAACTGTTCAATTTCTTTCTCCAGATTAAGCTGTCATTGTTTAAAATACCTTTTTTGTTCCTTGCACTGGAAATGAAGTTAATTCAATGCATTTCTATTTTTTAAACTTTTTTGTTATTTTCTCCATCACAAGCTGACGGATCAGAGTAATGACTTCTTTCAGAGATTAACACCAGATTAAATTTTTTAAAACTCTTGAAAGTAACTCAAATGTCTAAAGCAATATAGATTCTACCCTTTCCCTTCCTCGGGCCATAACCAATGGAAGGGAGAAATAAATCTTATAGTGCAACATAATATTAAACTGAAATTGGATGCAAGACTAAAATACCACCACCATAATTTTTGTTATATGGTGCACTGTTTTCTTGCATATTCTATTGCCAAGCAGTTGAAATTCAGCTAAAGTACTTGCAAGAAGAAAGCAAGCAACACATAACATGGAAATTGTCATTTCAAATCTAAGCAAAAGAAAGACAAACCATCTCTAATAAAAGTTTGATCTCTTAATTTCTATGTACTATCTCCAAAAGCTAAATTACAAGCTGCAAAATACTGCAAAGGAAAATAGAGCAATACTTTTTTAAGAAATGAGAATTTGGCCAAATTCAATTCTCAAGCCTCCTAGGTAAATTAGGGACTGACTTAGGCTCTAATAAACATATATATAATGACCTCAAGACTCTCAGAGTCTCAATTACTTTGATCTTAAAATCTAAGCAGGACTTAGATTTTTCTTCAGGTTCAAAAGGAGTGATGTGCAACTCAGATAGAAAGAACACACATTACTTAGAAAGATGCAGGCCTGCATAATTGAATTTGTTTTGACTTCTCTGCCCCCTCCTCCCAAATCTCATTTGCATTTAAAGACATACAGTTTTTTGTAAGCTGCCATCTTAATGAAAGCAAAAGAGTGGTCTAGAACCAGACAGAAATTGTTTGGGGATTGTTTTCTAAAGTCACAGAAAGAACAGCATAGTGGAAGCTCAGAGTCCTGAAATCCTTTGCTTTAAGAAAGATTCTTTTCAACAGGACTTTCCAGACATTTTACATATATTAATTCAGTGGGACATAAAACATCTGTACAGGCTGTAAATTTGATGGCACATGCCATATTTCACTGTCTGAGTTGTGAAATACCTATGCACCTGTACATACCTATGGGAATGCCAGTCATTAGGCACAATCATTCCAATACAAGCAGAAAGGCACTGAAAAGGTGGTTGATGTATATTTATCCACTCTTTATCACAATACAAGAATTTGGGAGACTCAAACATAACTGTTAAAAAGTAAAGCTAAAAGCCAAAAGACAGATTTTCTTAACTGCAAGCAAACTAGAGAACACATTACCAAGGGTTGCTTTTGGTCGGGTTTTTCTTCTCTTTCTTTTTGTGGATACTTGCATTCTCATCAATGTAGCATGAAGGAAAGGGAGTAGACTGATTCTGGGGAAATTAAATCAATCTATGAAACTACTATATACAAAGACATCACCTCTGATGTAGGAAATCTTTAAGCAATACATTAGAGGGTGATGAAAAGTGTATCAAAGAAGCCCCACTGCACATACTTTTGCTTTTAACAGTATTCTGTTCTGGCCCAGCTGAATGAACATTTGATCTGACCTAGTGTGACTGTCTGTCATGTTCACCTCTACAAAAGTGCCACCAAGCACAGAATCTCTTACAAATTTATGACATATCTGGAACATTGCAATATTGTTACTTTCATTTAGCATGAATACGAAATCCACATAACCAGATTCACCTAGACAAGTCACTTGGAAACACAATCTTGACAAGACCTCTGACATACTGTTCAAGAACAGAACCATTTCTGAAAGCTCCTGTTGAATAATTACATGACTAAGGCATACAGAAAGCTTCCAGTCTAAAATCCTAAATTGCATATACAGTCACATACAGTTTGAACTATTAAGAGCAGGACCATAACAGATTTGTAAATTGTTTTGGCTTGATGAATCTCTATTAATATTAAGGCACTAAGGCTCTTCCAATAAATGTACATCAGTAGAAAAACACTACAACTTGGATCTAAATCCAGGTGGCATTAGGCACCCTCAACACATCAGAAGCAGAGCCAAGGCATGGCACTTTTTATACTTGTCAAAGATGTCGTCAGCAGAATGTATTAAACAAGGGATTGCTTGGAAGCTTAAGAAGTGAATGTCAAGCAGAAGTAGCCAGCAAGACTAAATGGTTTCAGATCCACTTACACAATTCTGAGAGTTCCTTCTGAAACTTTAAAACATTCCACAAAGGAATCAGGCCCTAAAATGAACCATGTTTTTCTTAGAAAACTGTTCAGTCTAACAAGAATGTTGTAAATGAGTCAAGCATTTTAATATCTGAAGTCTCATCCTGTATCAAAAATTAGTACTAGAAAAAATGTAACATTCAGGGATAAAAGATAAATTAAAATAGTCACATAAAAACTTAATGGTTTTCTTTGTTTTAAATTATAGTAATATAACTGAGGCAAATAAATTAATGCTGTGATTTAATAAAATTATTAAAAAGTTTGGCCTTGGAAAGTAAGCAGGAAACATGGCCTAAAACATGCAGTTTATCCAGAAAGTGCAGGTGTTAGGGAGACATAAAAGCACTACATCAGTGTTACCAATATATTTTGTAAATCTAATTATAGGTGCATCATCATAGAAAAAAAATACAATACCCACACCCTACCTATTAAACCTTTTTACAGCCCTGATAACCATTAGCCCTGGAAATGAAAATAGGAAAGTGCTACAACTGCAGAACTGCCTGAAAAAATAAGCAGCTCTACAAGACTTCAAAAAGAAAAAAGAACAGGAGAAGAAGTGGATTTGTAAATAAGTTCACAGCATTTAATTACAGATCTGAAGTAGAGCCTGCTAAGTCTAGAGCAGCCTTTCAAGGCCCACGAAGTTTGCTTGGCGGGAAAGCCAAACCAGATTTTTAATAAAGAGCATAGCCTGGATTTCAAAGGACATTGGATTCAACCTTCTGCTTCTAGGCATAGGTACAGATTTGGTGTAATTTTAGATAATGTCTTTGGACTTTAGACCTCAGAAACAGAACCTTGTTTGAGGCATAACAATACAAATGGCTGCTTAAACTTCAGAGGAATGTTTAAAAGGTTTCAATAATAGAAACATTCAGCCAAAGCAAGAAAAGGATGAAACTGCAATGACAGAAATATCACCACAAATCCTCCCTGCTTTGTGCAGTGTCATTTCCAATGCACTTCAGACGGTACAGAGAAAGAATGCTAGTGCATCTATTATGGGATCACATGAACATGCATATTTATAATGAAAGTAAAACACCTCTTCTCAATTTCTACTTTAACAATGACAGAAAATGCATAGAATAACGAACACCAAATTGCTAATCTTTATCCTTAATTTATAGTGCAATATAATTTCAAAAAGAAATTTTAAACACGACATTTCATTTTCAGTTGTGTAGAAGTTTTTTCAGTTTGAACATTATTTAACTCTAAGAAATGGGGAAATAATCTCTAATATTTTAATAAATTTTAATAGAAGACTACAAGTACATCCTTGATAAGCCAATGAGGCAAAACCAAGACCACAAAAATAAAAAGCTGAATAACCTCCGACACATGCTTACTTATTCTCTCCCAAAAGGAATACTTAACTCCTCACTTACACATCCCACTCAGAAGTCTGTTACACAGTTACTTTCCAGAACAGAACTTTTGCCTTTAGATGTTGCTGCAAACTCAAGTTCAGCCCAAATGTCCTGTGGGATTTATAAGATATTGATTCTGTTGTGCAGCAGCTCATGAGCCAGCCAAAGCACGAGTCTGGCCAAAAACCAGGTACTCAAAAATGATTGTTAACCAAGGAAAGAGATCTCTAAAATCCAGATGTTACAATTTTTATGTATTTCAATACAAACAACACAGTAATATTATCTAGTGATAGTGGCTTATCTTGTCTCTGGGTGTAATCTGCATGTGGGTAAGGAAGGATGGTAGGGGAAGCAACCCTAATTGGCAACATGATGCTTCCCTAAAGTCAGTGGTGCTATACTGATCTACTCACCTGAAGTTCTCTACAGCCTGTTTTAAGCAGCCCTAATGTATTTTGAGTCATGAACATATACAGCATTTCCAAAAGACAGTGACTTTGGAAATTGTCTGGACTACAGAAGGTGCTTTAATGAACAAGATGCTTTACAAGAGAAGAAATATACACCTGTCTCAAATTTCTGTGTTTTATTACATTTTTTGCTCAAGATTTTCTTAGAAACTCACCCATATTTACCATTCAAATTTTCTGATTATGGGAATTTAAAAATGCAAAAAATTATTTTTCCTACCATGTACACCCAAACTTATAATTCCAAAGTCTATCTGCATTTTCCTCAGTCTTGTATGAAGACCCCAGGCAAGGATTCTGTAGGGCAGGTGATGCTGTTCATTACACCTTTAAAATCCTGATGAATTACTTCTTCCTATCAGCTCAGCCCTTGTGCAGATGTATTAACTGTGTGAAGTAGAATGATTCACCATCTGTTCAAAGAGATATTAACTGCACATCACCAGTAAGATGCAACTGAGCTGACAAAAAAGGATGCTATGGCCAGGAAAGTAGTCCCTGTACAAAAGGGTAATAACTACTGTCTTCTTCCACCTCCTACCTCTTCCATGTCCCTTCTCTCCATTGAATGATCACTAACTTTTGCATTCTTTGATAGGACTCACCTACCTACCTGCATGCTGTTCATTTAAGCATTAACTGCAGAATCATAGAATGTTTCAGGTTGGAAAAGACCCTAAAAAAATCAAGTTCCAAGTCCCCTGCCATGGGCAGGGACACCTCCCACTACACCAGGTTTCTCAGAGCCCCATCCAACCTGGCATGAACACTGCCAGGGTGGGGCAACCACAGCTCCTCCGGGTAACCTGTTCCAGTGTCTCACCACCCTGAGAGTAAAGAAATTCTTCCTAATATCTAATCTAAACCTACTATCAATTTGAAGCCATTCCCACTAGTCCTGTCACTATATAATCTTGTAAAAAGTTTCCATCTTTCTTTTAGGCTACCTTCAGGTACTGAAAAGTTGCAATTAAGTAATTCCAAAACCTTCTATCTTCCAGGTTGAACCACCCCAATTCTCTCAGCCTTGCCTCATCTCCTGATCCCTTCACCCCACTAATCATCTTGGAGTCCTTCTCTGGGCTCACTCCAGCAGGTCCATCTTGGGGACCCCAGAGCTGATGCAGCCCTGCAGGTGGGGTCTCAGCAGAGCAGAGCAGAGGGGCAGAATCCCCTCCCTGGCCCTGCTGCCCACACTGCTCTGGATGCAGCCCAGGACACGTTTGTCTCTCTGGGCTGGGAGTGCCCATGGCTGGGTCATGTCCAGCCTCCCAAACACCAGCACCCCCAGGTCCTTCTCCCCAGGCCTGCTCTCCATCCGTTCATCCCCCAGCCTGTGTCAGTACTGGGGGTTGTCCATGTCCATGCCAAACAGAGTAGTGCATTTTGCAGTTTCCCCTTTTACAGACTCACAGAATCACACAAGAAGCTGAGTCAGAAGGGAACTGCAAGGACCTGTAAGTCCAACTCCCAACACATCATCATCCCCAAGAGTCACACCAAGTACCCAAGACTGTTGCCCAAATACTTATTGAATTAATTTATTCACAGATCATGAATTTTCAGTCTGCAGTGAATAGTATTAATCCGAATTTTTAATTTTTATTTTATTTTCATTTCCCAAGCTTTAATTGAAAGATTCCTGAGATTTTTCTCGAGTGGTTCTCCTAGAGATGAACAACCATCACACGTTTCTCCTTTCTAAAAAATGAGGTAGAATATGGAAATAAAACCCCACAGTGCCCAGAGTGAGACTAAAATCCTGCTCTACCTACTCATCCAGCCCTTCCCTCACAGTTTGAAACCTTTTGTTCTAACCATTTAATCCCAAGTCCAACAGGGAAGATTTTAAGCAAATTTTATTTTTATACATGAATTAGCAGCAGACTAAGTCAACTACCTCAGAAGGATTAAACACTTACTCCTCTTGCAAGAGCAGCCTGCTGCAAAGGTAAGCTGGTCTGTCAAGGCAAACTCTGAATTTGCCTGCTGTCCAAGGTGCCAGGGTAAAAAACTGCGCTCATCACAAAAGTCTAAACAAGTAGGCAGGTGAAGTGTTAAATACCAAAGAGTCAGGTAAAGGCAGAACTTTGAGCCCTAAGACCTGAGAAAAAGTGAGTTTACATTTTTGCTGCTCACTGCAAATAAATTAACGCAGGCAGCAATTTATCCAATAACTCATTAAGGAGGGCACTCCACCAAGTGTGGCAAAATTTGTTGACTGTAATTCAATGCTTCGGTGGCTGAGAAAAGAGACAGATTTCTCCATCTGCAGCTTTCCTCTAAAAAGGTAAAGTTATATCATACAAATAGCACATCGAGAAGCTATAGAAAGTATGTAGGTACCCACCAGGTGGGAATCATGGTAAGTTAATCTTTATTTCTCTGTATCTCACCATGCAAAAGAAGTCACAGATTTTTCAGGAAGTTTCATCCTAGTTTCTAGGTGCTGTAATCTCTAGCAACATACAATCTATTTCATCACCTGATACTATGAAAACTCACCTTGTGCAGGATTCGGGCAGTACCACACGTCCTATGTTTGTTTTAAGCATTAGTACAGTGCCACAAAGCACAACTTCTGAGCTTCTCAGGTGTTTACAACTGAAGCCTCAAAGGAAGCAATGGAGCCAGAATCACTTTGTGACCTACGGCAGCACTAATGGCTTGGATCTTACATGCTCTATCACACAAAAACTCAAAGGAATTTAATTTACCTTGGCCTTGTAGTACTCCATGACTTCAGGCTGAATGGAATCAAAATCACCACTGATGTAATCAGGCAAGAAGCTGAAACGAAAGCAGAAAGCAGTGAAATGAAAAATTAATCCATCTTACTATATCTAATGTTTATTTTCTCAAGAATACTAAGGGGTACAAGCATTAATCTTCTAAAAGGAATATGAGATTCTTAAAAGAATGTTAAAACAAGTTGATGTGAGGTGATATAAAATAAGGTAACAAACAAAATGTAAAACTGGTAAATCTACTGTCCCTTTGCTGAGGGAGTTGCACATATCTTAGATGCTTATATATCTCTTCAGGTTGGAAAGACTTGCATTTGCCTGGTCCTAGAAAGACAACTTTCAAATATCTTTCAAATGTATCATTCAGTCAGCAAAGTGTTTGAAATAGCATATCTGAGTGCTGTACATCAAGCCTCAGAGGATATCATTTGTCAGAAGATGATGATGATGATGCTTCTTGGACAGCTGGTATGCCATAAATGTTTCAAGGATCTGTATTTTAGTTGTTAGTGATGTCATCTCTTTTATACTCTTCTTGATTATTAAAAATACTCCCAAAATACGGAAGCCAAATGCTCAGTGATTTTTAACTCACATGAACTTAATTTCAATTCCTAACCATCATTTGTACAGTAATACTACTGCACAGCACATGGAAATAATTTTGTGATATTTATCTCATCTTGCTACATGTTGCTTTTTATTTGCAGAATGCTTAAAAATATTTATTGTATAAATTTGTATCAAATTCATAATGAAACATCCACTGTGTTATAGCAAGTTTGTTTTTTTTTTTAAATTCACAATGCTCCCCAAAACACTCAACACAGCTTTCCATCTTGAACAGTTTCTTGAGTTTTAAGAAATAGCTGACAAGTGAGTGTTTCCACTGTTTCAACAGATTAGGCTGCACTGAGGTTTGAAAGTAAAGCTGTGATTTTAGTTTAGTCCACAGCTACCATACTTTACAATGGGGATGAGAGTTCATCAGCAAATTAGTTTCCAGCTTAAACTGTGTTACAAGGAATTGAGCAGAGTATATCAGGACATATTTTCTCTGCCACATGATTTTTGAAGAATGCTGCAGGGTCTAGAAACTCCTCATACCAGAAAAACTGAAAAAAATCTCATGTTCTGTGTCTGTGCAAAGATTTCAAAAGAAAATGCATCGTAACTGGCTACGATTTTCTTTGAAAACTGAAAGCTGTTCCAGTAGAAGCTGGTAAGTACAATTGCTAAGAGTTAAGTCATGTGCAACTATGGCATTTCAAATTCCCTACTCTCTAGTATTACTAAGGTTGTTATAAAAGGATATATTCTAAAAATAATCCCTCCAGAAGTGATGGTCCCACATTCACTGCAGTGAGAAAGGCAGTCGCTGCTGCACTGGGTTTGACTGAGGACACAGGGATCAAGTAGGAGAAATGCAAATGCTTCAGTGCTCTGTCTCATATGTCTCCATCAGTACAGTTCAAAACTGAACAGAAAATTAGGTTTGCTCCTTCATTGTAAATACTGATATTTTCAAGGTACAAAAAATACCACATTTTCAAAAGTTAAAATTTAAATAGCTGGTTTTTACCTTCCCATGAGTTTCCTAATGAAATATTTCCTGAATACAAGCCTAAAAACCTGCAGGTATTCTCTTTCAATTAGTTATTTTATAATTACTTTTAATGGCTCTGTTTCAATCAGGAAGAAATAAACTCACTCTAGGCATTTCAGTGGTGGCCCTGAATGCAAGCCCTGGAGGTGTTCCAGCAGGTTGGGCAGGAAGAACAGCAGCCCGTTGTCATGGAAAGCCAGCTTGGTATGACATAGATATCCACTGTGATGAAAAAGTTGTTTATCTTACTGAAATGCCATATATAAATCCAAAAGTGTCTTTCTTTTTCTTTTTTTTATCCTCTACAGCAGCTACAAATTGCAGAGCTTTTAAATAATCAACTATTTCTCCTGAATGTTTCAAGAGCCATAAGTGGGAGAAGAATTAGCCAAAAAAAATGTGTCTTCTAAGAATCAAGTGCTGCTTCACAGCTTTTGTTCTCATCCAAAGTAAAACAATTTCCAATCAAAAAGCTATTTTGATTATGAGTATTTCCAAGCAGAAGGAACAGGCATTTCAGTTGCACCACCCATGGGCTCTGCTGGGGCTCCTGGCTGTGCTTCCTGAACACATCTCTTCTGCCAGGATGCTCTGTGTCCATTTTCCACATACCCTCTTCTAAATCATTCACTTGGAGCAACCACAAAACTAGAAGTCACTAAAGGGAATAAGGAATTGTGGCTGGGTCTTCAAAATTTTGAGGTGTCTAGGCTTCCCATTAATGATGATGAAATGAATTCCTGCTTCTTTTCACCTTCCCTTTTAGAAACACCGGAAACAATGAAAGTTCAGAAAGTCATGCCTGATGAATTAAAAAAAAATTACTAAATCTCAACTTCACTGTCTGCCCCACAGACATGAAATATCTGCTTTCTCTTCAGAGGGAGGATGGCTGCTCTTTGTAGCTCATTGACTATGCAACCTACAAAAGTGAGGCAACATTCAGTATCGAGTCAAAGGCTGCATTTTTGAGTTATGTGGAACAAATTGCCTGATCAATGTGAGCAGATCTGAGTCAAGGCTCTTTCCAATTAACACAAGTGAACAAAGTTCATTGTGTGAAGAACTCTCCTTGACTGACTAACCTCAGAGACAAGCAATGATATAGAAATAGGGGGAATAATTGAGAGGTATATGGAAAAAAACCTTCATACTAAAGTAACTCAAGAATTTTTTGTAATAATTGGGTTTGACTTGTCTGCCTTCATATAGTTCTGTGTATGTATATTCATATAGCTTTGTACAGTTTTGTATTTACTCCTGAATACAGACTCTAGTGCAGCAGAACAGGCCCAGGGGAATCACACATCCAGCTTACTTCTATTTCAGTGGAAGAAATTATATCAGGAGAAAAGTAACAGGAAAGGCCTCCCTATAAAAGTTGAAACAGCTGCTCTTGTTTAAGTACAGATTAAAACCAGGTATTATATTAGTCTAACCCATGTTTTCCTGCTTTTTGAACTCAAATTCATGAATAATTCTTATTCTGATGCACAACTGTATTGAAGATGACATATTTCAGTGACATATCTGACACACATCCTTTAGTGAAGGAGTTTAACTTTTTGCCCATGATGGCAAAATATGTCTTTAATTCCTAGTGCAATTTAAAATTTTAATTTCTAAACAGCCCAGATGATACAGTCTACTGCATTTCAGAACCATATTTTATCAGTCTCATTAGCTATTAATTATCACTATGCATATAAGGTCATGACCAGCTCAGCTGGCTTGATTCTCTGCTGCTTTATATTGACATTTATCAGGAGCGAGCCAAATCCTTAATCCTAATGGGACTGAAAGTATAAAAATCATGTGATATCAGTCTAGTCTACCAAGTCTTTGGTAGAGCTGTTAAGAAGCATAACACCAGGCACTGGGCAACAAAAAAATCTTCAGAGGTTTGGGCCAACTGGAGTTTTTCTTACTCTTTTCAATCTCTTTTGGTTTTTGGGGTGTTGAGGGGTTTATTTGGTTTGGATTTAGGTGTGTATTTTTTGTTGTTGTCTGGACTTGCCTTTTTCTTCCTCATCAGGGTACTTTAGAATCATACTGCATCCATCTAAAATGAGTATGGAGCCAGGAAGGCCAGGATTACTTTCAGATAAGGACCCAAAGGCTCTTCAATACCAGACTGCTTATGTTTTATTGAACTTTATATATATATATATATATATTTTTTTTTTTTTACATAGAAAACTCATAGTTTCCATATGAAACCTTTAAAGGTTTAGCTAGCTTAGGAAGGAAAAACAACACTATTTCTCAGCAGTTTGGAGATGGATATCAACTAGATGATTTACACAAATTGGATAAAAGCTGAATGTTGACTGAAGATTTTTATGAACTCTCAGGATGCTGGGCTGGAAAGCTGGGGGAAAAAACGGAGAGATTCCAGCAAGTTGGACATAGTTTCCACTTACCCCAATAAATTTTCAATCACCAGTACCATAAAGCAGCAATTGATTCTTATCATAAACAGATTACAAAATAAATAGAAGCTATTTAAACTCCGAGGTTCTAATGCTAAACAAGCACAACTGTGCCTTTTGCCTTCAAGTAATACATCTAATAGACAGAGCAATATTGTTTTTAAATATGCAACACTAATGAACAGTGTTTTAAATTTAAAACATCAGAATATTTGCTTCTTTATTCACTCACTTTAAGAATTCAGTGTGAAGTGTTAAATATGCATTTTCACACAGTTATGAAAAAGAAAAAAAAAATCACAAAAACCCACACAAAACATCACACTGTAGCAGTTTATACTAAAAAAAAAACCCACAACCATGCTGCCTTCTTAAATAAAATGCTTGGGCATAACTGCTCAGCTCTATCATTAATTCAAAGTTACAGTTTCCTAGTACTATTGACTTTTCTTGTGATGCAGCTCCTTTAGCACATAATTGCATGCAATTAACCTTTTTTAAACAAATGTTAACATCAGAGACATGAGAATTAAAGGCATGAGCATTATCTGCATACCCTCTGATTCCTTCAGCTACAGCACAGAAGATAATCCCATGCAGACAAACCATGTGTCCCCCAGCTGTATCATCTGAGGGCACAGAGTGCGCTCCCTATCTTTTTTCTTCACTACTAAAAATAAATTCAAAAATGGGTGTCTTTTACCCTGGACTAATAGGAAACCTATATCCCTGTGGGGGGAAAAAAAAAAAAAAAGTGAGTGACGATAAAATGCTGCAGCCTAAACATGAAGCAAAGTCAACTTTGACTTTTGTAAGCATCTAGTACTTGGGAATACAAAAGATAAAATTCTAGCACTACTTCAGGATAAGCATTAAAATCACAGTTTAACAAAAAAACCCCAACAAACAAAAATTAATGTTCTCAACTCTGTGTTTGCTAACTGCTAAGGTGCACTTTCAGCTTGCCCTCCTGACGTCTTGACAGGAAGAGTGAGTGAGGCCTGTTCTAATCAGAAAGGTGTTAAGTCTGTTTAAATCTCTCAAAAGTATCTGTTATCTGCTGTGAAGATCAAAGTGCTTTTTTAACTCTCAGAGACATGTACAGCACGAGGAGGTGCCTTTTATATATTGTCTCAGAGCAGCATATTCAGATGCTCCAAGTAGCTGCACAGAGGTGAGTTCCTGGGTAAAGGAGAAATGTCAGATAGTTATAGAGATATATTCAGAGTTAATGTCTATTCAATCTATAAATCCCTCCATTATTACCTGCAAGGTTACCACAAGAAAGGGTCACACCTGCAGCTCAGAAGCCAAACACTAAAATACTAATACAATTGATGAATTCAAACTGACCATACAAAAGAATTTTGGTTTGATTGATCTTGAACAGATGCCACAAGTGATTCCATAAGTTATTATTATCATGAAGCTTTACTAAACAGCTAAACCCCAGTCCTTAGCTCTACTTCCCAATCAAGACTCTCTTGAAGACAGTAAGCTTACTTCTTCTGACTCCATGGTTCCCATCATTGCTGTTTCAATCTCCAAAGCCTCCCTTATCACTATACAATGTAGTAGGGTGGCACTGACAATGATGTGCTAGTTCTGTATGAATTTGGAGAGAAAAAACAACATCAACAAAAAAACCCCAATTATTTCCCATACCTTCTTCAAAGGCCTTAATAAGCCCTAATGTTCATTATGCAATAGCTTACATAAAACAATTCCCCAACAGCATTTTGCACACTACAATAAATCCAGATGTGATTTAATAAGACTCAAGAAAAACCCCCCCCCCCCCAAAAAAAAAAGGGAGGAGGTACAACACTGTGAACAGAAATTTAACAAAGAAAGCAAGTATATGCACGCATCAAGCATATACAGGTAACCTAAATTCTTTGCACACTATTAGCATATCTGCATATTGCAGTCAGATAGTTATGTGGCTAAAAGTACTCGGAATATTAGGCAACCTTGAAAAACAGCCTCTTTTTTCCTTACTTTTTAAAGAGCTTAGTGTTAAAGAGAATATAAGTATTACTTCATTTTCAAACCCTACAATTTAAAGAAAAAGATAAAAGCATGTGAAGATATGAAGGCAATAATGCATTCATTTATGCTTGTCTGGTATGCAGTGTCACCTTGCAAATAATAAAAAAGTATCAAAAATAAATTGAAGAACATATTACCTTCAGCTCAAAGTGCTATGCGAAGCACACATCAGTGGGACATCTTCCACAGGGGAGAGCCAACTTTCCCCCCTTATCATTAAAAAACTGAAGAAGCTTACACCCTGCCTTGTCCCTCAGTGACGAAGATGAGTGTTAATGATAGCTACAACTGTTGCATTTTTTTTTTTAATAGTTAATATTTGAAACTTTTCTCCAATTGCAATTGATACAGTATGAAATTTAGTCATGCTCTGAGATTTAAGAACTACTCACTTGTTTGCCATGGTGCTGAACATCCTCCTGTGTTCAAGTAAGTATATGCGGTTAATGAAAAACCCAGTATGCTCAGAACAAGCAACTCCCAGGGACTGCTGCTAAGCACCTGTGGTTTTGTTTTTATTGCTCATAGACTGAAGTATTTCTTAAAATAAAGGCTAGCTGATGACAATATATGATCTTAGAGAAAATTAAAGTGAAGCTATTCAGCACAACTCAGCATTGCACAGGCTCAAGCACCATGCCTTGCTGTTGGATCCTTGGTGAAAGGAATTTTAAAAAAAGGAGCTGAGCTGTGAGTTTTCATCCTTGCATAGGGCAGCATGGCTCAGGGCAGCACATCAACTCAGTGGCAGGAAATGCTCCAGTGCCTCAGCATGAGTCATCCACAAGCACATGGTTTTGAATATTACCAAAGCATAAATACTTGTCTGGAAGTGCCAGACTTCTAGGAGTCAAGGCCAGAGGAAAGGGGGGAAAAAAGCACTGCAGCCTCTGACAGGTGAGGGTATCTGACTCACTGAGAAGATAGAGGCTGACAAGACCCCCAAACCAGTTTTCCCTCTTCATGTCAAAGCAACAGATGACAGAATTTGCTCAAAAAGTTGAGAAAAGTCAGCCATTATGTTAAAAAAATGTAAATTATTTATTAACATTTTATACTGCACATGAAGAATCAAAAGAATGTGATCTAAAATGTGGCAAACTTAGAGCAGACACAAACTACACAAACAGATTTAGAAACCAGTTTCAAATAGATGGCACTAGAAGCCAGAGCAGGCTCAGGGCTTCATGGAGTGCCACCCAAGTTAGATGTTGCTGCTACAAGGCAGCACACTTTTACAAGGCAAGATAAGCAATTCCTCCTCTTTCCCAGAAATGCTAGAAAAAGGCATATTATAATTTTCCACCTAATCAGACAGTTACTAACAATGTCAAGTGTGGCTTGAAAACTGAACTATACCATTTCAAAAGTCAGTTTGAATGACCAGCATTTAAACTCTAGGTGTCCTTTCTTTTCACACCATTAAGAACACTTAAAAGTCAAGCACAATCAAAAAAGAAGAAGTTTTGTGAAAGATGTTCACTGGGATTTCCTTGCTTCCATTACTTTACTTACTCTCACAAGAGTACCTTAAATACCTGCCCCGAGTTTAACGTCTGTTTACGTACTTGTGAAACCAGGGAAGAACATTTTTGCAGAGAAGGTTGTGCTTGAAGAAGCCCTTTGCTTCTTCAGGCCTAGAAACTGAAGTAAGTAGCTTGCAGCAGAGCTCCTCTAGAGCCAAATATTTCTATACAATGAGTCATGAGTGCAACAAGAAGAGATTTATCACCTGACTGAGCAACTTGTTCTAAGCAGACAAGAGGAAATCTGCAGGCTTTCAAAAGACCACATTATGCTTCTCCTCTTTGGGCCTGCATTTTCTTTTCTGATTTTCATGTGCACATCATTTTATAGATGGATATTCTGTTTTGAGGCCACTGAAGAGACATCTCTACACTTAGCTATAAGGAGGATGACCAGCCATGAAAAGTGAATTGTCATACAAAAATTTATTTAAAAAACACCTACACAGAAGATAAGTCTTCAGGAGAAAACCAGAACATCTGATAACAACACAATTATTGAAAGGCAAAGTTGATTCTGTACAGTTGTTGAACATGCTCCTTAGGCTCTAATTGCCTGTAGAGCGGACACTGAGCAAACCATTTTTAATTTTGGTTACGGTGTGCTTGAGTACCTCTAACATATTAATATAATTCCTTCAAGTTTCAAGCCCTTACACTGATAAGGTATATAATATTTTGCAGAGAAACAATGCATTCAGGATCCTGAAAACACCTGGACTCCACAGTGGAACAAAACATATCATTTAATGTTTTTGGGGGGTGTGAACCCACATGGCAGGGAATGGAGAAAAGACACAGAGCAGCAGACAGATGTTTGTAGTCTTTTGTCTCTGTATGGTTGAAACTGGGTAAGCCACTGGGAGGCAGAATTTTTATTAAACCTTTTGCTGCTTACCTCTGCTGCAGCCTCTTCAGAGCTGACAGAGAACTAGGATATTTCAGCAGATCATTAACATTTCAAAAGGTACCTGCACCTCTTGCCTAGCACAGCACAGCAGCATTAATTAGAGAGACAGCAGAAGATAAATGCGCATACAAAATGAGAGTTGGGGTCTATTTGATGCTGAGTAACCTCTACCAAAAAGCACCCTCCCTTTCATCAGATAAACTCAAGGGAGCATTCTCCCATTTCTACACAATTTAGGTGTACAATGGATGACTCTGTTTCATTTTCTGGAACCTGTGATTTAGAAAACAACAATGTATTGCAAAGTTTAATAGAAATTCTTTTAAGGTTTGTAACTGAAAAGATGAAAGGTAGGCTTAGAGCTCTGAAGGAATTGGTGAAAGACTGTTTAGTATACCAGTTTTTCTGTCTTCAGTGGGCTGGAGCATCACAGCTGGGTAAAGCTCCTGCAGCTGACAGAGATCCTACTCACTTTAATCCTTGTTCTGCTCTTCTGACTGTGTCACCACCTCTACAGAATCAAGGTACCATTGCCATATTTTAGTTAGCAGTCAGCAGGTTTACAGTTATGAATACACACAAGCAGTTCTCTCTTTCATTAGATTAAAAGTGTTTCAAACGACCGTTTTCATGAGCACAGCTGCAATTAAAATGTCTCTGATGAAGCTCTAATTAAAGAATAAAACCACCTTTTATAGTTACTTGACATATGGATGAAATTAAGAAACAAAATAAAGCTGGTACTCTCATGTATCAATAAATCTGCCTTCTGATCACAGCCTGATGTACTCAATTGAAATAGTTTTTCTACCAGGGTTTTATTTGTTAAACTTTTTATAAAGGATAAAGAATGATGGACTGACAAAATGTGTTCACCTAGGGCAAAATCAGCTCTCTTGACATTTGCTTCTGTAAAACATTTAAACTGCTATACCAAACAGTTAAGTTCATACCTATGCTCTGCACCTTAACAGATGCAAAAGGATGTCTAGTTGACAGTGACTCTCCAGACATAATTTTTTATTTTCAGTGCTCATTAGTGAACTAACCTACCTGTAAGGAAATACAGTAATGTAAGGAAACCTGCTGCAGTGTCACCCTGGCCACTATATGGGCTGTCTGCTTTCCTAAAAACTCCCAAGTACAAGGAAATGCTATTCTAGCTGTTAAACTTCTGCTTTAGCTTAGCTGCAGTCAGGTTCCTCCTCCTGGCAGTCAGCACAACCTCCAATACCTCCTGAAAAATAAGCCTGTTTTAGAAGTTAGCCATTACCACCCCCAACACCATGGGGAAGCTCCTGGATGACTAATCTGAAAAGAAGAGTGTAATTACACAGCCATGCTATCCAGTGTAAGGGTGGGAAATACTCCTTAAGGGAAGAAACCCTAAATTTTGCACTGGCCAAAGTACCATGTTAAAACCTGAAATCTTTCTTGCTTCTCAGAGCTTCCTTCACCACTTGAAAGCAACAACTGTCACGGAGATATTCAGATGACACCATATTTTCCCATCTTCAGCTGGAATAACTAATTGGCAGCTAGTCAAGCCAAGGTAACTTACAAAAGCCAAGAATCTGGTTTATATTAATTATTTAATAATTAACCCACAGGTGATAAATATTAAAAGGATGAAGCAGGCCATATCATTTCAGACCTTTCATACTTGTGGGGTGGCTGCTGCGGACACATGGTACTCAAAACTTCACCTTCTGCTTGTTTAGCTAATTTTACCAAGGAAATACTGATCCTCAGCTCAGCATAAAATGGCTTTCATAATCATAGGAGTCTGTGCTGGTTTTTATGTGTCATACAGAATTGGCAGTCCTAACTGAGAAGAAAGAGCTAACATCAATTCACAGAATCATTCATAGAATGATTAATGATCATCTAGTTCCAACCTCGCTTCCATGGGACGGAACACCTTCCACTACATCAGATTGCTCAAAGTCCCACCCAGACTGGTCTTGAACAATTCCAGGGATGATAAATACATCAAGGCAGCAAAATTTTGCATGAGGTCAAGGTCTGCAAGTAAACCTTCCTTCAGATCACATATTTTTACCACTGTGAGGCCTTACAGCTATCACTGCACCAGAAATCTGCATGCATGTGCTAAAATCCTCACTAGGTCCCAGTCCCTCAAACCTGCAGACATACAGCCTTGCCTGGCACACATAACCAGCATGTCTCCTCTCCAGGGAGAGGGAAGCTTTGTATCAGCTCCATATGAAGCCAGCTACATGCAATGCAGCTGGCAACACAGTTGGTGAGTCAGAACACAGAAGGAGTCCAATGCAAAACTCAAGCTCAGAAGCAAATTCATCATTACATTCAGAATTCATAGACCAGAAGAGGATGTAAAATTATTTTGTTATATTTTAATACATTCACAACAGAGCAATTTTCCACATAATCTTTGCTAAGAGAAAAATCTAAAACCAACCACCACTAACCAAACACAAACCATACACAAAACAAAAAAAAAAAAAAAAAGAAAAAAAAAAGAAAAAAGAAACCATCCTGCAAGCATGACCAAGAGAGATCTAAAGGGCACTGTGAAGGGTCTCCAAGGCTACATCGAGAACTTGGTTGACTGAAGTGTATATAAATCTGAGCTAGCTTTAAAACAGCTCAGAGACTGGTAGTAGTTATAATGGCAGTGCTTGCTGCGCTTGTTTCCAGAACATTGCCAGCTTCACATATGAGAACCTTAACTGTGTTCAAGAAAGAAATGTGTGTGATTGTCCAAACCCACCACTCATTAGTCAGACTAGGGTGCTACAATGAATTTTCAGCAGAGCAAGTAGGTTTGCGCTGCTACTGATATTAAGCTTTTAATACCCAGGCTGTGGCTGGGATCTAGCACCAAGCTCCTACTGCCTGTTACTTCAGCTGGCTGTCCTTATTAATGTTTCACCAAAGGCAAGGAAATCATATTGTGGAGGGAAGGTTTGAAGAGAACCTGTGTCACTCCTGTTTGTATCTGCAGCATTTGGTTTACTGCCACTTAAGAGCACAAATGAAAGCATGGAGATAACTAGCTACCTGACAGATATGAGATCTGGACAGGTCAATGTACAGATTTGTGCTTATCTCTAAGTGGCAATCTCGGAAAAAAAACCAAACCTGTGCACAGGATTGAGGCATTAGAAACATTACAAACATACACATGATACAGAATTCTCTGTTCTCAATCTCTCTCCTCCTCAATCCTCCTCCTTTTCCTCTTTTTGTCTATGTGGGCTAAAAGCACTCTCAGACAGAAAATACCTCATTCTTGATAGGTAAAACACATTCCAAAAAAGTCCCTGTCTTGGCCTCTGCACAAGTAATTTTCTATCAAGTAGAGTAGCTGTAAAAAAATTAATGTCAACTCTGATGCTGTTGGTGCCCTCCTTATTATAAAAAAATATAATAATACCCCCATATGAACTTCACAATTTATTATGATTAAAAAAATTATATAACCCTTAACTGCTATTCTACTAAGTTCTATTATTGTCATAAGCACTTTGACTTAATCTTTTATTAAATTTCAACACATTAATTAACTTTTCTTATAGGATGAGAACTAGATCTTAAGGACACAGATCTGCCTATAAATAATACAAGTGCACTGATGAGCTCTTGTTAAAAGCTATTTCCTTTTTATACAGTAATAGTAGTTGTTCCTTAGGGAAGACATTCAGAGGTCTAATATCCCTGCTGCCTTCTGCACCATGTGCACTACAAGAAGGGAGAGGATGCAGCATTGGAAATACTTTGGAAAAGACTGGACACAGATGAGCTGTGAATGGGACACTTTGAATTAGTGCTCTGGGAGCAGCCTGAAGACTACCACAGGTGACATGGAGTGTAACCATCATTAGAGATGTCATTCAACAGAAGATGTCATTCAACTGAATAAGTGGCCCATTCCATCAGTCTAAAATTCACTACTAGATAATTCTTTCCACACATTTTAATACCAGCAGGGCATTAATTCTCAGGTCGCTAAGTTTTTAAAAAATGAGTAAAGTTAGGAGGATTAGACCTATCTGCCTGATAATGAGGTAAGAGATACATATTTTACTGGAATGGCAGAAAAACTCACTGAGATTACTTTTGTAATTGTTCTTGGAGAAAAATGGAAAATCCTCCTGAAGATCAACAGAGAAGTTTACTTCATTGTAAGCAAAGCCAATGTCTAAATCCTGTTAAACGCCTGTTAAGTTCCAATGCAAAACAAGCCTGCACCAGCCAGCTACAGCCAGCCAGCTGGTAATAAATTGGAATTTGGACTTACATGCTGATAAAAAGACACCAAGATTTTGGACTGTTGCCACCTTCAAATTCAGCTCCATGTACCCTAGGAAGTGCAGGGCACCCGCTCTCTCTAGGTAGCAATGAACCTCAGGTGCAGTTCACACAGCAGCAGTTTTTGGGGATCCTATTAGAAGTGTTTCAGGCTATGTGGCTCCCTAATTCTGAAAAACACTACCTCTCTTACTTACATAGGTATGTTCATGATAAAGAGGGAGGTGGAGAGTATCTTTGTTCCAAGCCATTGGGTCACAGCAAGGTCCAAGGCCCAAGAAGGGCAGGCTGCAGCATTCAAGATCCAATGCAGCTTTTCCAGAGACAAAGCTGTGGAATCAAAGGGCCATTTCTTTTCAGTTGTGCTCCTGGCTGATGTTGGTGCATGGAAGAGATCCAAGGAGTCTGTAGGAGCAGTTTCCCCCATTTATTTCTTTTACTGTGGGAAAAGAACATTTTATTCTTTTCATTCTATTCTTTACATTTATTTCTTTTAATGTGGGAAAGACAGTTTGCAAGTGCAGCTTTCAGATGAGAAAATAAAGTAATTAAAATTACTTTTTAAACACAGAAGTAAGGAATTAAAGCTACAACCTACTGGTACTCATGCTTTTGGTCTCTGGATTCCTATAATATGTTTAGAGATTACAATAATTAACTCTTCAGAGATAACAGAGTGGAACAAGCCAGTGTGTGAATGTCGGACTTGGCCAGTTTTCAAAGAAGGTTGGGGAAAACAATAAAGAAAAATCTACACTTGGATTGACAACTTGTGTATGGTCCTGTGTCATGATCCGGCCCAATGCACTTGAACAGGATGAAATATTAAATCCCAGAAGCACAAGAACTAAGAGGGAAATTTTGATGAGCTCTTAAACAGGGTCATGAACATGACTGTATTTCTGCTGGCACTACTAAAAGAAGTCAAAACTTGCCACGGCTTTTCCAGTGCGAACGTGGCAAAGGAAGCGCTTCCCCCTCTGATTAAAAGTGTGATCCTACAGAATGGGGAAGGCATCATGCTCCTGATGAAAGCCCTCTTCAGCATACTGGGAATGCTATTAGAGTTCTAGAAACCCCTACTGAGGTGTATTACGATCACATATATGCATGACAGTGCTGACCACTTAATCCCCCTTCTGTCATAGGCAAGTTGGAGAATAAAAATTACACTGACACCCAAGGGTATTTTATAATAGAATACGAAATAAAACAATAAATTTGCAGATGATTTTGGCTTTGCCTCATGGTACTGCATTATGCACCAAATATTCCTGGCCTCTCATTCATTACTATTTAATTACAACAGAATATCTTTCTTTCAGACTTAATTAACCTCTGAAAGGCGTTTGTGACCTTGGGACCCTCTTGCACATTTGCAATGTGCTGTTGGAATACTGCTCTGCCTGGAAACACTTCCTTTAATGCTGAGGTTTAATGAAGTGCACAGGTTTTTACAGGGAACACACAAAATATGAGAACCCTGCATGTGGTCACTTAATGAACAAGAGCTAGAGCATGTCAATTAGAATCATAAATCAATACTAAATTAACATTAAAAGATGCCACAAGCGTATCCCCAGAGGAGAGGGTCATTACGGTAAACATGATCATGAATGCTCTTCCCGATTACTTTCACTGTGGGGCAGAGAAGAGGGAGTAATGAAATGCAGAGGGATTTGTCCATTTCATTCCTATTTGTTTAAGCCAGCAGAAGCTTAAGTATCCCACTAAGCCCAATGACACTGTAGTACAGTTCGAGCTCCTGTCTTTGTCAGAAAGTGCTGTTCAAGCTGAAACACTGTGACTCCGAACGGAAATCGGAGAGCAGTAACCTTTTCACAAGATGAGAGGCAGAACCACAGCTTGTGCAATTGCTTTCATTGCTTTGCTGCAAAGCTTTGAACGATGGATTAATGTTGGCCCCTTGGTGCCAATCAGAGCAGATTGGTGCTTGCGGAATAGGTGCTGGTCCAGTAACTCACTTGCTAGGAATGTTAACGCTTCAAAATGGATTCTTCACCATCCTGAGAATTCCTTCTGAGAGCTAAAAATCACGTCAATCCATGCATGCTTCTCATACAATTCCCTCCTGTACAAAACCACCCCAAAATCACCTTATGCAGAGTTTTCTTTTTTTTCCTACAATTGAATGCATCAGAAAGAAGAGATATTGACAACCACATCTGTCACTTCATTAATTACAACCATTTGTTGTCAAACCTCATGGATGATGTTGTAGCAAAAAAGAAAAAAAAAGAAGGCACTGGATTCTTTACTGACTCTTTTCAGGTGTCTTTTCAGGGCAGCCTGTCTTTCTCTCACTACTCAAAATACCTTCATGTGCATGATTCCAATCTGATCTGTCACCAATATTTAACACCCCTGCTGCAGCTTATAAAATTAGAAAACATCAATCCTCCCACAGATACTGCTGGAACTTGCAGAGGAAAATAACAAAGCCTTCCTTCCTTCCTTTCTTCTTTCTTGTTACAGAATAAAAGTAGCTCCACTGGAGTTATTAGTTAGGTGTATTTTCTCCTTTTCAGCTTTAGTATCACAAACATTTTCACTCCCTTCCCATCTTTTTCCTTGTGCCCTCTTTTTCTCCCTCCCAATTTTTGCCTTTTTTAGATTGTCTGTCCCTAACCTGTTTAGATCCTCCAAACACCAAGGCAAAAATCCTGCTGACAAAGAAACAGAGATATTCAGAGTTCTGTTGGTGCATAAAGGCTCTAAGATTTCAATCCCTTGTAGAGTGGCTTCACTTCTGTGCAGAGGGAATGACAACCACAAGCACTGCTCTGACCCACAGCTGGATGCCCACCACTGAACAATGTCATTAGACTTGTAACACACACCAATTGCAGAAACAATCACTCAATCAATCAAGCAAGCAATCACTCTACTACCCACTCACAAGCTTAAAAAAAAAACCCAAAAGAACAAAAGCTGACCTAAAAATCCTACTGGTCTCATACAAAATATTTTGAGCTACACCCACATACCAGTCTCTTTTTTATGCTGAAGAAATCGGGGAAGTCCAAAGGCACAGTCTTTTATCTGCTGCCATTGCTACTCCCTCTGTCATTGTTTCATACATCAAGCACTCTAAAAATATACCTTTTCTAACCTGCTGATCCTTATCAATCTTCTTCACTTGGCATCCTATTAGGTCTTTTCACACCAATGGGTTAATCCAGTCTCAAACTGCAAATCCATACCTTTTCTTTCACTTAGCTAGTCACTCTAATTTATGCAAAACATAATGAATAAGTGGAGGGGAAGAGATTATATGGGTTTTTATTCTTCTATTTGTTTATTTTTTTTTTTTTAATTTATTTGCCAGATACCTTTTACACAGAGATCAAAACACTGGAGAAAATTAAAACCAAACTGCATGCACATGTGTACTCTGTGGTACAAAACATCTTATCTACACATCCCCATTAGTCATGTGATGTCAGTACTTTCAACTCACCACTCAGCTTAATTTCAAAGAAAAGAAACTTACTCCACCTGGACTTTCTTAACCACCAGGGAAAGCCAGACAGTTTAAGAGTTAAGCACTCTGTGTAGGTGGGATATCCCTCAAGAGTTAGACCAAGAATAGACCAAGAATTATTCTTAGACAAAGAATAATTTATTGCTACAGGATTATTTTCATTCCTGATGTTATTGCTACTATACTAAATAATCTAAATATTTTGATCACTGTGTGGGCACCTCAAAGTCGCTTTACATACAGTAAGCAGTAATAATTTGTGACTATTGCCAATGCTGGAATCAGAGTAATAGACACTCAAACAATTTTTACAGAGTAAAGAGGGGATTTTTTGTTTTTATTTGGGATTTTTTTTTTAAAAAGCATGAGGGATAAAAATGGATTCCCACGTCTGGAAGATGTGGTTACTGACAAAGTAACAGTAGGAGTCTTGCTCTTGTTCCATCCATTTCACAGGCTGTTGGAACAATACCAGGTTGCTGAAAACATTAGATCCAGCTGTGGTGATTATCCTGCTTGCAATCACCATGGAGAAGTGATGCATCATATAAAACATTAGTTATAATGCAAGAATTCAGGGCAATGCATGGAGAGGGTGTAATTGCTTCAGCATCTAGTGCTTAATATCTTAGCAATTAAGTCAATAGAACATCCTGAATTTGTACAAAAGGAGATCTGGGTCCCTATTCAAAAGCACAAGCCCCATATATTTCTGTGTTGTGACAATAAATAAAAATACATAAGTAACACTAAAAAGAGAACAAAACTGACAAGCTTGCACTGAATTGCAGTTCCTCTCATTTACCAGGTTAGTTTCAAAATCCTGAAAAAAAGCCACAACATAATTTCTACAGGATTTTCATGCTGTGTGCCCACTGAGATAGTCACTGGTCAGTCTTGGTTTGTTTCTTCTCTCTCTAGAATGAAACATAACTTTTGACCACATTTGGCTGTCTTCTTTCTGAAGTATTATTTGTCTGACCTTTTTTATTTTGTAGTCAGTTTAATATTCCTTGGTACTCAGAGGAGCAAACAAGGACATTGCACCAAAGCCAATAAAAGCTGAATGTGTCTCTTCCTTAGCCCACTTAATTCCTGTGTACAGTACACACATATGCCCCTATTTGAGCCAAAAAGAATTAGTGCAGGACAGATGTATTTTTATTCTGAATGCTTCCATGTTCAGACTGTCTGGCAACATACAGGATATTTTGGCAGTATGCTAGAGTTGTTGTCCAGCCCTTTATCTACTGCTGTCTTCTCTCATTTCTCTGAAGTTCACTCTTCTAGTCGTATCCTTGCAGTGCTAATCTGTTCCTGAGGTGCTGCTATGTACACAAGTGCTTACAAAAAGATAAGAAAAATGGAAAATATTTGCAAGTAAAGGCATTGCCCACAGCACACAGAAGATGCTCATACTGTATCAGAAACCATCTTAGTGCCTTAGTGCATATTTCAGTCCAAACACTCCCTATTTCACAGCTGAGTTAATGAGTCAGAGCTGAAGGATGTGCTGATACTCATCCAGGATTCTATAGAGGCACCAAAACCAGTTTGCAAATAGCCTCTGGACTTGCTCGTGTGGAATGTCCCACACAGGTAGAAAAGCATCAAAACACAATCCCAGTGGACCTTGATGCATTTGCATTTATTTTAAGACACAGTAACCTTGGATCTAATCTACCTGCTGTATGATCAGACATTATTCTGCTCAATTATTTGGGATCAGTAGGCAAGATATTTCTGTACAGCTAATACTATTTCCATCAGTCTTTTGACTATCTTTTAACATTAATTCCTGATGTATTTTCATTTCATCTGTTACCAAAACCAGATCTTTCTTCCTCAAAAATCAGAATTCTCTACATTTCTCTGTAATTGACATTCACTACATTTTCAGGTATACTAAAACTTTTTTTTTTAAAGTCTGTATGCATGAGACAGCAATTTATCTCAATTTAATACAACTAACTCAAAGCATTACAAGATTTTTTTCCTCCACCATTTTGCACAAATGGAGCCCAGGCTGTTACCTAAATAAAGCCAGTAGTATGGTGGTTGGAGAGGAGTGTGCACACCTGTGAGTGTGACTTTTGTATGAACTATGAGTTGAAGGAGATTTGAGTTTCTTTGAATATAACTGTATCCAAGAGCAGCTTTGAAGGTACCACTGTACACACTACCTACATACTTGACCAAGTTATTTCTGGTAGCAGAACAAAACTGATTCTGTGACAGCTCAGAGTTCCAAATTTTCAACAAGGATTAACCCTCTTGTCTTAAATGACGGAATTTGCTGGCAACCTTATCTAGTCCAACTTTCAGTCAACCAGCAACTAATTGATGTGCAACCCTTCACGTGGATGGTTTTGCAACTGGTTCTGCAGGTTTTGATTTATAGTTTATCCTTGTCAGAAGAAGCACAAGGTATTCATCTCTTGGCCCTAAAAAGTAAATTTATTAAATATTCTCCGTTATCAACTGTAATAAGCAGCCTTGATCATAGCTCTAGAACACAGTTCCTTGCTCTTGATAGCATTTTCTGTGAAAACAACTGTGGCACAAAACATTTTTAAATTAAAAGATGAAAAGAGTCCATTTGTAAAATGATACCACTTTTAGAATACAATTAGATTTAAAAACAAATCCTACCAGAATAACTAGGAAAAATGTTTAAAGATTAATGGATTTATATGCTCAAGTTTTACTTTTTATCATAGTCTATGATACATAGAGTCCCCCTATTCGCAAGCTTCTGGCTTCACTATCATAAAATTTAAACAGATTTGAAGAATACAATCATCTGTTCTGAAAATGAAAGTGTCCATTTGAATGCAAATTGTTAAAAGTCAGAACTTCTGGCTTTCACATATTTATAAAAAGAGAGAAGAGTCTTCTGAAGAGAATAGGAAAGAAAACCAAGCAATAAACACCCAGAATATGTTTATGCTCCAACAATCACTAATAACTTTACTGAAAGAACATTTTAGAAACAGCAAAAACTAATCTGAATAATTTATTTATGGGTATTTTTTGTGTTCAGTCCCATTAGGCAATATACTGTGATTTGAAGTCAGCTGCAAGGGACAATACCTGCTCTTCCCCAGAATTTTCCAGGCTATGAAAAAAAGAAAACAAAAAAAGAGAATGGGTGTTATAGCACTAGTAATTCCTCCCTATATGTCTGAAGTGCAACAGTGCAGATTAGTCAACTTCAAGGTCACTTATTAACATGCATTCATTTTAAGGCATTGATAGCACATGGATTTCTGTGCTCCCTAATTGAATACTGCTCTTGGCATTCTTCTCATGTCTTAACAGAGCTTCTTTCAAATTTAAGATCATTCTTGCCATGTTCAATATAAAATCTGTACTTTACACTTTAAATGACAAGTAGTATTGTAGCAAAGACCCAGCTTGATTTGAGGCTTGTAAGAACTTTCTAGTTTTGCTTTGTGTCAAGAATAGGAAAACTCCCAGTCCCCAGACTGCTCCAAACACCTGTAGAAAGCATTGCTCCATAAAAACAAGCATTGCTGGCTTAATCCTTAATTTCTATTGATAGCAAGAGAAGCAAAGGAAACAAAGGCATACATTTCACCCTAACACTACACACAAAGCCAGCTTCTCCTGGATCCTGAGAATTACTCCTTAGGCACAACAGACCAAACCACTATAAAGTGCTGAGTACTCTTTAGCCAGCTCAGAAGTATTTTCAAAGCTGCTCGTTCCAGATGTGACACAACGCATGGATATTTTATAACTGCAAAGTCCTAACCTCAAGCATTGGGGTGGCCATAAATGATTTTTACCATGTCATAAAGGCAGAAATCACCCAGATGGCAATGACATTCCTCTACTTACAGTACACTTGGGGCAGAGATACAGCTATTTGAAGAATGAGATGAAGCAGTACAAACCCTCTGATTGAAAGACCTGGGATTAATTGAAAGTGTCCCTTTATTCTCCTTTTCTTAGCCTCCCTCCCCCCCCTTTTTTTTTTTCCCTGGAACTACTGTTCTGGACAAATTGTGACCCTTTGATTTCCTGGTTGGCAACTTAAACTTGGTTTATGGTGCTCTTACTGGGACAGAGCGAAGCATCTCACTTGTAGCCAGGAGACTTTGTTTCTATAAAGCTGAACTGTTCACCTGTTTTGTATTTGCTTATCACTCCATCTCCCCAGACTTTTGTCTTGGTCCTTCTTATCTACTCATAAGTAAGAAAAGAATCATTCCAAAAAAGCAGAGGTTCACACAATGTTTATTGATGTAACTGAAATGTGACTGAAACAGTCCTTATGACATCTTTGAATATCTTGAGGTATGCAAAAAAAGAAAGAAAATCAGTGGATTTATGCCAAAGCATGAAGATCCCTGGAGCACTCATGGAGACCCAGACTGCTTCCACCTAGGACCTACTACTCATTATTAAATACTGATCTCATGAGGAATGATACCTGGCCCTTTGATAGGCTCATCTTTTAACAAGGAAATATCAGAAACTCTGATGAGGTCATGTGAATGAGGACAACATTTTATTCTTAAGAACTATTTTCCTGCATTTTAAAGGTGCCTAACTGAGAATATGAGATGATTTTGTAATTCACTGCATTACTTTGAGCAAATTAATACAGGAACAAAATAAAAGCCTTGGTTCCCAGTTCTCCATTTTAACCTGTAGACAATACTCTCACTCTTGCTCTACACAAAACCTGATACATCTACATCAGCCTACTGTGAATCATATCCAGAGGGCTGCTTTTTCTCTACTCTTCTCCTGTAAAGAAAGCATGGTCCTGTAGTAAGGCAGTAACTTGCTTCCATTGTCTCCTGACATAAAAGAAACAAGGCATTCATACATCCATGTACACACATGTGCCTCAGGGATGAAAAGCCAGCCATTTCACTGCTTCTGTAAGGGCATGATGTAACCAAGCCTTCTTCCTATTAGAGATCTAAATTTCAGGGGTCACAACAACAGGCAGCACTGTCACCTCCCATCACTTTTAGTTATAAATATTACTATGATTCTACAATTACTATCTTGACTAGCAAAAGCAACAGAAATTCAACATGAAGAGTAATTTAGTCTCACCTCAATACTGCTATTATTTATAACACCATATGTTTTATTATTATCTGCCATTTGATTTTCAGTTTGAGGGAATGATAAAAAAAAACAAAACAATTTGCCCGTTCTCTATTATGGTTTATGTAGTAAGTACACTTAGAAGCACCTCCAAGTAAACCCTGTTGCTGGTGTCTCTCTCAAAATAATATCCACTTCTTGTGGATATGCAAAAGAATACTTCTGCCCCTCCTAAAATTCTCAAGTGAATCTGAACTAATGGTTGTGTAACTCCCAGATTTTTCCTTTATAGCATATGATGACTAAGTGAATAGAAATAACTTCTTTACTCCAGAAGAATACATACTCCTTGGTCTGGCTTATAAAGCTGTTTAATATGAAGATGAACAGAGCAGTAAAAAAATAGACCAATATTTCCAGCTCTCATAATTTCTGTAAGCATTTGATTTAGAGACCAAATAAATCTGATATTCCTAGTGATGTTACTGCCCTAATACTTTCAGGAAATCCCTTCCAATACAGGAAGCTAATTTTGGTTTAAATTAGGGACTGAAACTATGCATATTTCATGATATTCATGTCTTGCTACCTCAACTCTTCACTGTTTCTGAAACAAATCTTGACTTAACAGTGCACAGCTACTGGAATATAAATTTGGAAATGCAATTGAGTGAAAGTAATTAAACTGAACATATAAATGAAAAAAGCAAAAAATTACATGATCATGAGGAATCTTGAGAATTTCTCATCTGCACTACCTGAAGCAAACACATTATGTAATTTCAAATGGATTAATCTTTCCAAACATTGAGAGATAAATTTCTTTGGATTCTTTAAATTTGTTGGTGCCTGGCTGTTTTCTAAAAATTTTAAAATGTATCCCAGGTAAGGTATTTCCTTAAGGAGGAAACTGTAGTTAGGGAGGTTTTTTTTCTGAACACTCCTGCAGAATTTATTAGGATAAACTCAAGATTCTAATTTTGATCTTTAAACACTGCTACAGTTTTTAGGTCAGGCAAAGATGTCTGATGTAAAAGATCTCCTTTAAGCCATTTGACAAATAAAGCACTGCCTGAGCTTTCAACTTCCTTGGCTTTTGGACTGTAATCCCTTAAATCAAAGAACTCTTCACCACTAGCAGCCAAGGTGCTGGCTTTGACCTCAGAGTTTCAGAGGCTATATTTTTTTTTAAACATTACTGAAGCATATTCTCATATCAACATGAATAAAGCAAAAACTTCATGAGTACAACTGTCTCACACCCTCCTCAAATCATACAATGAATAGATTTTAAAGACAAGAAATCATCATTGTACTCTTCATGTGTAACTCTATACTCAGATAATTTCATTCAGTGTTTTCTGCATCAGTGCCCTAAATTTTGCCTGAATATAAGATGTCTTAAAAACAATACTCAGTTTAATCTGAAGAGTTCAAGCAAAGAATTCCTCTCAACTGTACATTAAGTTATGTCAATGGGTAATTACCTTCATAAGTACCCTATTTCTAATCCAATATGGAATACAGCAAAGTATGTATGAATTTCTCAGTCTAATAATCTTATTAGGGATCCACTTTTCCATGAGTAGAGGGTTATTCAGGAAAAAAGACAGCATATCTCATTTTACAGATGGGTTTTGCAAGCTGTTGTCCAGATGTTTCTTTTTTGATTGTCTTGACAATGAAGGCACTGGTTGTCAGATTAGTTAAATTCAGTGTAAGCTATAAATAGCCAATTGAAGTAGTCAAGGCATTATTACTACTCATTGCTTAGTTTTCCCATTCAAAGAAACTTTTGTTTAGCTTTCAAACTTTGATGCAAAATAAAACCCAGGAAAATGCACACAGCTTGGGAAAAAAACACAGAGATCTGTGTGCAGTTGCAGAACTACAGTCTTGTTGGGATGACAGAAACATCACTAAGTGTTGCAATGAGGGGATGCAGGATTTTTAGGAAGAACAGTATAGAAAGGCAGGGAAGAAGAGTTGCCCTTTCTTTAAGAGAGAAACTGGAGTGAACAGAGCTCTGCCTGGGGATTGATGAAGTTAGGCAAGCTAAATCTGAGGTGGAATTGCATCTTGACAGGGATTTCAAAGAGTTAATAGAGTTAAAAGTTGATTGTAAAAAGATATTTTTGACATCTGTATTTGAAACTTAGCAGCTGCATCAACTGCAAATGTCTACAATATTTGTTCTAATTTTTAAAAACTCCCATAGAGCTTCTTGAAGCTGCCTGCATTTATGGCCAGTTCAGAGAAGAGTTGTATAGTAGCAGCCACATTTTTATGCATTACCTGAGTTCTCCTCATTTATGTTTAATATGTAGAAAATGCTATCATTTTCCAGTTTTACTGACACTCTTATGTTTCATACAGTTCACAGGGAGAAACTGAAAGGGTCGTGAAAGCGATGTTCTCTGTGACTGCAGGCAAGCCAACTAGTGTCACACAGTAAGTCTGAAATACTAACCACAACTCCACAAATACAGTATTTTTCATGGCTGGTTTATTCTTCCTCTTTTAGAGATCACCGCTTCCCTCTTTAACCCGATGCTCTTAACACTGCAAAACCTGAGTACCCAATGGATTTGACACCTCTCTGGAAAACAGCATCCAAGACATAAGTACTAATGATTGGTTTTAAAGGTTCCAATGTGATGAGAGTTTTCAATGCATTTTCACCTTTGTACACCCCAAAGCCAGTGACACCCAGGTTAATCAATGTCTTGAGATTTAATCAGAAAGTGTTGAGAAACAAGTTCTGCAGTGTGATACAGATAAACAACAGCCTAATGTTGAAGTGGAAAGCAGTGCTTCACAAAGACTCAAGAAAATTCAAAACTGGATAAGCAAGGCAGACAGAATAAGGCAGGCCAAAAGGCCCATAAAGATCAGTGACTCACCTTTAATTATCAGCAAATGTTTAGCAATCAAGAATGGTTCAGCAGTAATCCTTATTTCTAAGTGGGAACTGGTGTTAACAGTCTAAGGAAAATAACCTTTCTGGACTGTAGAGTCAGAGTGAGAAAAGCACCAGCATACAGTCCTTTTTTCACTCCTGCCTTTCCAATGTCCCCAGCACTGGCAGCTCCCAAGGTCCAGCCTCTTTAAGGGAAACTTATACTACCCTTTTGGTTACTCTTTTTAGCCCTCATGGTCTAGAAGGCAATTCCAAGCTTCCAGCTGCTTTCTTTTTTCTCTGTTTCTTCAAGGAAGTCCCGACCCTGAGGTCCTCGCATGGGGCACCACTGTGTAAAATGTCTAGTGGCTTATCTGGTTCTTCTCAGGGTTGGGATTAATGAACAAGAGATGGTATTCTTGTTCGGACTCAGATGTTTATTGTTTCTTATCTATATTACAGTCTCACAGCACACCAAGATAACAGACTAAAAATGGAGCCCCAGGTCTCTCTCTACAATGCCATCTAAATGTAATCTGCCCAATTATAAAATGCCAACTAATTTATTTTTACTTTCAACCCAATAACCGAGCACCTGTGTTCTACGTTGCAGACCTTTTCAACTGATCACACAATATCACCCAAACCCATGAAGAAGGTGAAAAAGCAAGACAAGCCTATACCCTAAGACTTCCATCTTGCTACATATACACAACTATATCCCAAAACCTTAAACTCTATATTTTCTACCATGTGATATAACACACTTCTATTCAAACTACACACCCACAATCTCAATTCTATCATTCAATTTTGAAAGCCTTTCCTACGACTTCAGGTCAAATACAGTGTTCTCCTGCAGGACAGTGCCTGTCAGCACATAAAGCCTGAAATTCTCTGTGCCCAGGGTTCCAACACTCTGTGAGTGAGGCAACACTTGGAGTGTATTGAACACTGTCTTGGTGAGGATGACGAGTGAGTTGAGGGCCTATGGGTTTGGATAAAACAGACTGGTAAGGGTGATGCTGTTGTGGGTGTTGGCTACAGGTTGCCTGGGCAGGAGGAGGATGTTGATGACGCCTTCCACAGGCAGCTCGAAGCAGCCTCAAAGTCACAGGCTCTGGTTCTTGTGGTTTTAACTACCCTGAAATCTACTGGAGAAGCAATACAGAGAAGCACAAACCATCCAGGAGGTTCCTGGAAAGCCTTGATGACTACTTCCTTATGCAAGAAGTGGACTATCCCATGAGAAATGGTGTGCTGCTTTGTCTCATACTAATAAACAGAGAAGGCCTTGTTGGAGCTGTGAATGATGGGCAGAGCTTTGGCTATAGTGACCATGAGACTGTGGAGTTCAGTATGGGGAAGGAGGAAGCAGGGCAGTAAGACTGTAACCATGAACTTCAGAAGAGCTAACTTTAGCCTCTTTGGGGATCTTCTTGGATGAATCCCATGAGAATGAGACCCGCAGGAAACGGAGGTCAAAGAGAGCTGGTTGATATTCAGGGATCACTTCCTCCAGTCCCAAGAATGTTACATCTCAGTAAGAAAGAAATCAGGCCAAGGGGAAAGAAGCCTGTGGATGGTGAAGGAACTCCTGTCATTACTTAAGTGTAAGCAGGAACTACACAGGAAATTGAATCAGTGTCAGGACACTAGGAATGAATACAGAGAGGTTGTCACACTAAGTATAAGTGAGATGAAGATGGTCAAGAGCCATCTGGAATTAAAGCTGGCCAAGGCTGTCAAGGACAACAAGAAGGGCTTTTTCAACCCACTGTGATCCCTTCTAACTTTACCCATTCTGTGATTCTGTAATATGAACTTACCTCCAAAGGAAGATACCTGTACAACAGCACCATACTGCAAGCTGTTCTTTTCACAAAATATTAACACTAATTCCCATTCTAAAGGATTGTTCATAAAATTTACTGCCACTGAGAATCAAGCCCAAATTATCAAATTCTTTATTTACATCTCTCGTATATTATAATCTCTCTAAAATTAAAGGACTCCTGTTTTTTAGGTTTTGATACAACACAATTAGATATCACGGCTTTCAATAAATTGTAGTTTTAAAAGGTTAAGACAGCATTAAAAATGATTAGTATGTCAGTAGAGTCTAAGCAGACAGCTCTTTAATAACAATGGACAGGGAATTTAAAGAAAAATACTTCAGAGAAGTAAATGGATATTCTTTCCAGCAGAATGATTTCTTTAAAGACAAAAATCCAAATTATGCATGTCTCCTCTTTCTGTTTCAAAAGAACTACTTTGAAGGTAAAATACAACTACCCAAAGCAATTAAGATGAGAAGAAGAATGATAGAGGAAAAGAATTCTCCAAGGGCCAGCTATGTAAGACTGAAAGAACTATTAAGTCAAAGCATAATCATCTATTTTTCCCTGAATTATATTTATTTAATACAAACATAAAGGTGTGCAGAACAGATGAATGGGTTACTAGAGAAGGTAAAGCAAAAGCTCTCAAATGTTGTTCTTTGGAGAGCACCACCACTATCAAAGAGAACTGTTTGCTGCAAGCCAGTCTTGAATTCAGACACCTGCTTAAATTTTCCATGGCTCTGTGAGCAACTACTAGAAAAGGAGAAATCGAATGTTATAAAACTTAGTCTACAACAGTAGTGCTTCCCAGACTCCAGTCTTGGTTTTAGCAGTTGTAGAAATTTAGGTAAACAGGTGACAAAGGAAGACATTTTTACTTTAATTTTTACTTTTGGACTACAGTTACTACCCTAACTCTTGTCTTTATTCTGAAGGAGAGGAGGAAATTGAGCTTCCTCATGTCTCCATTACACACTTCCCATGAGATGAAAAGCAAACTATGAGTCAGATTTTGATATATGAATAAAACTGTTCATAAGGTGGTAAGTTCTACAAGATGCCCTTCTCATTCCTTTGCTCCAAGAGTCAGTTTATCAATTTGCTTTTATGAAACTACTTATTTATGAATTCTTCTTCAAAAAACCTGAAAATCCTAAAGACAAGCAAGAGGAATCTTTAGGAAGCTAAATCTGCACAATGTTCCATGGTTCCACTACAAAGATAAGAAATCACTTGAATGAAGCATTTTGCATCACAAACCCAGCTCAACACTTCTGGTGCAGAAATCTGGGATGTTTTAAAATTTTAAATGCCATTGCAGAAAACAATAACATATTCTTTCATTCATATTTCCTCACCCAGTGTACACATTAATAGACAGTCTCTGTACTTGCCTTTGGTCATTTATAATGCCCTAATGCTAATTGAAAAATAACTCACAAAGACTTCCTATTTTATTATCCATCTCACTTCACTAAGTAAGTAGATTTTCTCTAAGGCCTCACATGAAAAATGAAGAGGACACACTTTGTTTCAGCTCCTGGTGACAGGCATCAGATGTTCCTCTAGGAAACCTTTGATAGGGGCACAGCAAATTTTTTCAGAGGCCTAACTGATGGATGCACAAAACAAGATAAACTGAGAGCGGAGGTTTCAAGAGGAAAAAAAGATCAGTGGGCTTCAGGGTAAATGGTGTTTCAGGCTACCTGTGTTTTTATAAATTGTAGCTGGGAATAAAAATTTAAAGTAATGTGGAGAAAATATTATACTACCTGCCACAGTTCATCAAAGTACCATGCACAGAGCAAGCAGCTACTTATGTGACTGAACAGATCCTGCTCCTCCACATTTTACTTTCATTGAGAAAAGATGACTGCAGTGACTTCAAGTGTATTGCTCACATACCTTTCCTGGCTCCCTTCTGTGATGTGGTAGAGATGATTGGCACCTCCATCAGCACAAGCTCTCAGGGCAGCTGCAAGTCAAGAAAGAGAACATCAGTGCATTTGCATTATAAATAAAAACCCAGAACCAGCTGACAGTGCTGCGTAAACTTAATTGTTCATAGTGGCATAGGGAATAAGCTTGAGATATTGTATGGCTTTTAGCTTCCTGTATTTGACTGCTTTCCTGTTTCTCTAAAGAGAAATTTGAACTGTTTTTATCAGACTAGTGCCAATCTTCATCTGACTGTGCCACCATACTTCCGAATAGCTTATTTGTATCTATCTGAACCTACTGCCCAGCCAGCTTAAACTACAAGACAGGTAAGTATTAAAAACCTGAAAAGGCCCACCCTCCACCTATGGATGGATTCTCCACCTTGTCACAACTGCGAACTTGCACTGTAAACACAGCTATCTTCTCACCCAGGCAGAAAGTTCCCTATGATGCCTCTACAGCAACCTGCATAACAACTGTGAAAATAAAATAACCAAGAGTTAATCATGACAACACCCTTTTTCTCTTTTTTTCCCCCTCCTATGACACAAAAATGGTAACTTTATTACAGTTCCTATATTGTTCCACAGACTGTTTGAATCTTCTGATATAAAGTAGTTGGTTTAGGTCTTAGCTTTAAATCTTGGACTATCCTGGTACAAAACCATGATAATTTTCAGCACTTCCACCTAACATGGGGACCACAAAGGGCATGTGCCACTAATTCCAGCTGATTTAAACAAGCAGAGACATGCTGTTCTTCTGTGATCCTTTTGTTTATACAGACTTAAGTCAGAGAAAAGAGACAAGTCTAACACTATTATTACAAAATCAAACATAAATTGGTATCTTTTATTCATAAGCTTCCCTATTAATCATCATTTCACTAACACACAGCTCTTTCATGAGGTTTTTAAAACCTGATAAGCTATTAAAGATTGAAAATGACCATCTTGTCTTAGCAGTCTTTATCAGTTTTGCTCCGAGATGCACAAGTTAGATAACTATAGCACACAAGATAAAGGAAGCTGCTGCTTCCACACTAGGGCAGAGTGTTCCTTCCAGGCAAAGAGAGACTGACTGGTAACCTGAAAGAGCTGAAAGGACTACAGGGCCAGGGGGGAAAAAGAGGAGAGACAAGTAAAAAAAGGTACAAACAATCAGATCAGGCATGTTTTGCTGCAGAGAATCCAATTTTCAGCTAAAGCTGGTTTCCTTTGGTGTTTGTTTTTCAGTCAGAACCACCCCTCAGAAATGATACAAACCTGTATCTTTCCTTTTGGTGTACATTTGATGGGCAATTCACCTCTCCCCCTCTTTAGCCAGCCTTTACAAATAGGGAGAACAGCTACCACTGTAGCTGCTCTCATCTTTAAGTCATTCTTTCTTATGTGGGTGCTGAACTCTCACAGGTAGTGTTTGTAAATTAATATCTACTGTGCAGTACCATGTGACCTTGGCTGACAATTTATTTCTTTGGGGTGGGGGGGCAGGGAAGAAGGAAGCACGACAACACAAAAGCTACCAGTTCATCACAGGTAACTTTGGGTAGCTCAGCTTTTTTTTTTCTTCAGGCTGAAGCCATGAGCAGAGCAGGAGAACAAGCACTGTACTCCTCTGTATAGCTTCCAGCACAGCTTCTGCTCCTGCTCTCACTACTGCCCTCAGCCTTCTTATATGGACCATACTCTTCTCTGTCTCCTTACACCACTTCACCCGCTCCTTTTAGCCTCCACCCAAACCCATATTAACAAGCCAAGGTCAAGCAGATTTGATCCTGAGAAATCTTACTAGGTGAAGTAATTTCTAGATTATTCTAGAAGCTTGCCAGACACTTACCATGGTGATCCACTGCTCCAGACAAGTGCCTCATCCAGTCTGATGAATACAAAGTCACAAACAAGAACAACACTTTTGTCCAGCTGTGTTTGACTGGAAGATTTTAACTTCTTTCACTTGAGGTTACAGCTGAAAATGGATTGATATACTTCCTTTCACCTGGACATGTCTGTTGTGTCAGGGAGTTCAGCTCACACAGAACACAGTAAAGGCCCATTGCAAGGAGAGTGTGCAATACCTGTCCTTAAGTCAGCTATCCTGTCCACTGGCTTATTTAGCAGACAGAAGGCACCTAAGCAAGACCTAGGACCTAATGCACATGACTTGCCTAAAGGATGTTTCCCAAACATTCCCAGACAGTTACAGCTTTTTCCTTCTGAAAACAGTGAATTTTCCATCTATTCTCCCACATTAAAAAAAAAAAAAAAAACCAAAAAAAAAAAACCAAAAAAGGAGCTTATAACTTCTGCAGAAAAAAAAAGAAAAAATAATGGGATGAGATACATAAAAAGAGAATAAAATCTATTATCGATCTCAATTATTTTAACACAGCCAGAGCCTTAACTATTGTATATTCTCTCAATGGAGTTACCTCAAATGAAGCCTGGCCTAAGATACCTTCATCTGATCTTATAATTTTAAAATAACATGACCAAAACAACCAAATCAAACTAAGCAAAACAAATAAGTCTTCAATCAGTCTGGTACAAGTAAAAGCACTGAGATTCTCCCAAAGACAGGACGGTGCCTACATGACAGATCTATGACACTTCGATTTTTTTCACACGGATATGGTGCTACTATTTGATGTCTCAAATCAAAAAAGTTGCCTTATATAAATAAGAAAAAAAACAAACTTCTGTAGCATTGTAAAGTTATTTGGAGAAACAATTTATGAGGTACTGATCCTTTACCAGCAAGTCAATAACTTACACTGAAATCAAACAAAGCCCCAGTTGCATTAAGAAACTAGCAGGTAATTAACAGATTGGCTGGAGGCCAATAAATCATAATATTTCTACAGCTATGAACTAAGCTTTGCTTGACAGAAAGTAATGATATATGTTAGCTGTAAGAATTATGTATCATTACTATCTGGAAGTGTTTAAGGAGATAGTCAGCAATTCTAAACTTACAGTTTGGATGGAAAATTCTCTATGTAAAATAACAGGAACTGATTTTATACAGGGCCTTTTATATTAGAAACAAAATTGCTTTAAAAACAACAATTTAGCCAAAGTGCACCACGGCAACTGCCTAGGCAAATCCAACAGTCTCTAGGCGCTTTGCAACACCTCACATGAAACCTCGTTAATTATTTCAGCAGAAACTGAAGGACCTGAACAGGATTTGGGCTTTGTTTTGCTTGACTTGGCATCCTGAAAAGAGAAACACCTTTTTCTGAGACGTTTTCAGTTTAAACAGATAAAAAAAAGTAAATTAAAAGGTAGAAAGCAACACAGATGAAGCGCTAAGGTTCACAAATGGGTCAAAGTTAAGTTTTCTTCCAGGGTGACAAAAGTAGATGGTGGGACTTATAAAGTGAAAAATATCTTAAGCAACCAGCCAGAACAGCAAATGTTCTTACCATCTCTTCTGGCCCAAAGGGTACCATCACATTATGGCAGACCCCCCAGATTTGCTAGGTGGGCTTCACGTGGAAGTCCGCTCTTGCTCATGCATGTCAGAAGAAAACTGAGTCACTCTTATCTAAGTGCTAGAGGCAGGTAACCCTGTCTCTGTGAATTGAGATGTACTATGGAATGGTTGTCCAAGTAGCTCACTGAGCTTTGGTGGGTCAGGAGGACCAACACCTCCAGAGAAAACATTGTGATATGCAATTGGGAGCTGTAGCTTTTCCAACCACAACTGGAAGCAGAGGAGGCCTGTGCTTTTGGCACCCAGCTCAGCTGCAGAGCCCCAAGGTACTGTTTGACGCTTCTGTTATTAGAAGCGATGATGCTAAGAGGACAAGGACACAAGTGCACTGCAGACTCAGCTCAGCATGTGAATCTGCATTCCTTGGCATTACCACAAATTACCACCTTTCCAATCTGAATATTCTGTGTTAAGCTCCACTCAGAAATAGCTCCGTCTGCCAAATTACCACCTTTTCTATCTGTTAGATTCCTTTCTCATATAACTCCAGTGTCATTCAGTGAACTAGGGCATGGAGACATAATCAAAAAATCAACTGTTTTATTGCACAGGAGGGGGGAACTCAATTCCAGTGTCAATAACTGCTTCCCAAGTTATTGGGAGCAGCATGTGTTCAGTCCAGCACTGTCTGAAATGATGGTAATAGTTGATACCCCTCAGCTCCACCTATGCTAAGGAAGAGTTACATAGAGAGCATACTATCAAGCCATCCCATCTAAGAGTTTCTCACAGGCAGCATCAATGAAGAAACAAAAGCCTTTCTGAGCAATGCCCTTCCTTTTAAATGGTGCATCTTCTGCTAGTAAGGAGTGAAGTATTCCCCTTTAGTGACTGAATTTGAGGCACCAATGATAGGTCTAATTATTAATTTTTACAAAACTTATTCTAACACTACAAAAATATTTGAAACAATTTACTTTATTGTATTTATTTACCCCTTTGGCAAATACAAAAAAGTTCCTGTCCCTGTGAGACAGGATATGAACACATATCAAACAAAAAAAGGAAGGTCTTGGCTGTGAGCTAACAGAAAAGGAGCAAGTATATGATCACATTCAATAGCTCTGCAAATTCAGGTTGGGCAAAAGACTCCACAGAACAGATGCAACTCTTCCAGTCTAACATGAGTACATAAGAAGGGAATACATTTATAAACATTACCAATACCTGGGAAAGAAAAGCATAACCTTATTATTCCTATTCTATTATTCCTTCTAATTAGCATTTAAAATATATTCTTTTCCAAAACAGATCTTGAAATCAAAACATGTTTTTTGCTTAAATTCAAATTTGTGACAACTCTCTTTAAACTGTGTTGTTTAACAACCGTTTTGCCCAACACTAAACCCACTAAAAACAGCTTTAGTATAGCCCCTCTGCTCCTTTTCTAATTTTACACAACTTCTTCTAGGTATGCAATCTCTTTTCCTCATTCATTTATTGATTCAGCAGCCTGGTAACCATAATTAACCTGCCAGCAAAATCTATGCATATGAGAACTCTGCTTAATTAATGACTTGGAGTGCTGGTAGTAATACATATGTGAAATAAATGATAGATACGCAGAGAATTGCTTGGTTGGCTTGATACATAGGGCCAACACATTTTTGTCCCAGTATTTCTATAAAATAGCAGTTACCAACAACAAAATGCATAATCTGTATTTATGTGATGTCTCATTTTCTCCTTTGTCCTGCAGAAACTGCAAAAATAAATCTAACAAACCTATGGCTTTGTACAGCTGCAGATTGCTATAGATGCTAATTGCATCTCCAACTATTCCCTCCTACCCATGTGTTTCCACCTGTGTTATTGGGACTGTTTGCAACTGCTACTCCATATCAATTACAGGGCACTGCAGACATCCCTCTTCTGTCAGCTGCAGCTCTGTTTAGCAAATTGACTGCCAGTCCATAATAGTTTTCTGCGTTGTGGTTGGACACTGGTCTTGCTATGAGGCTTTTAAACTATTTAAAATAGGTCCATCCTTACATAGCAAATGAGTGGTTTGGCTACTTAAAGAAACACCATCAAAGACATTGGTGAAAGCAGGGTTTAATATGAATTTGTGAAAATAGAACATATGCTTTGATGAAAAGATTCATTCTACTGCTTACTACAAAGATGAAAGCATATAAAGAAAGATCAAATTAGAAGCAATTTGAAATTATTTACATGGAAGCTCGGAATGCTACAGGGGGTAAGTGTGCAAAGGATCCAGATGCAAAGATAAGGGTGCAAAAGGGCTTAGCAGCAGCTAGTCATTGAGTAATTAATATTTATGGAGCAATTTGATAGAGTTGCCTACAATTATAAAAATGATTAACTATAGGTTTGAGATTGTAACATTCATACTATAATCAAATCATATGCACACAGATAAAATGATGTGTACACCCCTTTGTTTTTGTGCACAGGCACCTATCATAAATTCCCCTTGAGTTCAGTGGAACGCTGACATCAAATCCCTTTGTGTTTGCCAGCAGGCAAAGGCTGCACCTCGAGGAGTGTGGAGATGGGGCAGGGTGAGGGTATCAGCCCAAGCCTCACTGTTAGCGACAGAGTATCGCACACTTGAGGGCTTGTGAGCTCTGAGGTGCCACAATCAGAGAGCTGCTACTCTAAAATTGTTTGCATATCCAAGAAAGATCCACCAGCTACCAATCTCTTATAACTAAATGATGTCTTCTAAATTAAACTGCTAAACTCTAAAGAACACAGGTACCCAGTGGTCCTGAGGCAAATGGATCAACAAAACTGGTGGTAGCTGTCTTCTCCCATATGGACCAGACTGGATCTCAGATGTAAAATAACTGTACTTTGGGTAAGCTAATTATACGTTTCTTATAAAGCTTCTTTAGTCATTCTGCTTTGAGCTGTAAACATCATAGAGATCTCAGCCAACCAGAGGCAGGATTCACTAAACAATTAAATATGAGAAGACAAGGAAGAAATTAATGTGAGAATGAATTAGGAACACTATTCTTTTTTCAGTGCATTGATTCAATATTGAGCTAAAGCCACACAGGTAACACTTCTCTTTAAAAAGTTCACACAGAAATTAAACACATGGAAAAGGAAACCATTTTTTCCCACAGACAAAAGCCACCACTGAAATTTAGCCAAAAATGTTACAGTTACCCAAACAAAATCTTAGTTTAAAAGAAAATTCTAGCAAAACTTACATCTTAATACTTAATTTGGGGAAAAAAATAAAAATAAAAGAACAGAGCAACTCTTAAACAAATATATTCGTAAGTACCAAAAAACACAAATTCAAGCAAAAAACCTTGAGTACCAATAAACATAGTAGAAGTAATGTGCAGTCAAGAGACAGAGGCAAGGGAGCAACTGGGATTTCACTAAAAGTAAGTTTCAGGACTGTCCTCAGGAGCACTTCAATGGAGAGTTCATGATGATGATTCATATTCAAGGCTGCTGGGTTTGGAGTAATCTCTTGTCAGGAGTTAGTTTTAATATTCCTACAAGCCTTACTAAAGATATGATTTTGTCTTGTCCTTTCTGTCATTCTCCCATTCTGTCAAACCCAAGAGCTCTGGTACTTGCTGAGCTGCTTTACACCCACCGCTGTAACAGGCTCCACAAGCAAAGCAGCCCAGTGCTTGGTCACAGAAAAAACCAGGAGGAGAGAGCTCAAACATAAAGTACTTGCTTCTATCATTTCCATTAAAATCTAAGTGACCTTTTCATGACAAGGCCATATGGCTTGATGCCACTGGGGGAAGAATCAGGAAGAAGTTTATTCATTTTCTCCATTTTTTATTTTTGTTTTCTCTGTTTGAAAAATGACAGCTAAAGCTATAATGTAACATTTAATCAGCTTTTCTTTTTGCCCTGAGCACACATCTATTATTACTGGGTAACAGTAAGAAAACACTGATTAGAGCACAAAAAAAAAAAAAAGGAAAAATGCACTGAAGTGCATAATATTAATCCTGACTTTTTTTCCTGACACACTCCTTGTTTTGAATGTATTTAAAGAACAACTTGTCAAATCCAAGATCCTCACAAATCAAACAAGCTGCTGAAACAAAAGCAGGGAGTCCTACCTGGGCCTTAAATCTGTATTTTCCAGAGAAGGAATACAAGCTCTCTACAGCCATATACTTGCATTGGATTGAAGTCTGGTCTGATACCAGGAATTCCCCAGAGATTCACAAGCCCTTCCTGTAGTGCCACACATCGGCTTCAGGGTTGGGTTGGATCCTGGTTTGCAGACCTTGCCTCTGTAAACCTTGATTGCTGAGGAAGGATCAACCCAGTCTCAAACACCAAACCCCCACAGACAACGCTGCTGATCCTTCATCAAAATATAATTGAAGGTGAAATAACTGCAAGAGTGTGCAGCTAGCTTTTTCTGCATTTATTATCAAGTGAAATGGAGAGGCTTCAACATTAATTTTATTTCCGAAGCTTTAAAATCATACTGTTTAATAATTGGTTGTAACTGCCATTGACTTCAAGCTTTGAATGCAACTTTTTATTTCTTCATTTCCTATTTTCCATTGCTGCAGCATTGATTTCTGACAGAAGGAAAGCAAACAGCTACAAACATGATGGAATACCACAACTGCTTGCAATTTTAATTGCCGGCCAGCACTGCTATTAGATGAACTTTAGTAACAAGCTGACTCTATTTCTATATGGAAAAAATCCTGACTAAAAAAATAATCACCTTTATTTGCATTATACATCTGCCAAAAAGAGAAAACAAAGCCGCTTTTTTTTGATCTGGCATTGCATCAGCAATAACAGACTTCATGAAGTCATTGGTCCCTACCCCAGAATGACAAGTATGTGGGGCAGGCAGGGTGGCAATATTTGGGAAAGATTGGTCAGCTGTTCTAAACCAGCAAAGAAAAAGTAATTTCCTACTGCTGCTAGCAACCAGCAATTCTGTGTTTCTCATCACAGCCAGATTAGTGCTACTGTCTCTTCTTCTTCCCCTCAACAAAATTAATTAATAATTCGAGCCAATCTGCAAATGTAAAGCAATGAGCATGATAAGTTCATATTCATGTCTATGATTAAATATTTTCAGCTAATGCACTTATGTTTCAACTTTTGCTTGCCTAAATTGGATTTGCAGTAGCCAGCAACTCATAAAAAAATTAATCATGCACTTATTTAAATTGCACAAAATATATTCATTCTCATGCTACTAAAACACACATCTTTCCTTACAGCCCAGAACAGATTTCCACACAACCATTTTATATCATAGTCTAACAAAAACTTTAGTGTGCCAAGGACATTTCAGGGCTCATAAAAGTCAGAAACTCCAATTCTGTTAAAAGACAACTAGACTGTTACAGTGAATAAATTTCTGAATGGATCAAGCATACTTTGACAGCTACTTGAAAACTTATTTAAAATATTGAAGAGAATAATCTTTGTCTAAAAGTTGCTTGGAAATAAGTACCTAAAAGAGGGACAAACAAAAAGCCAGACAAGGAAATATTAGGAACTAAGGTATAACATACTTTATTTTCTATTGTCATAATAACATAACCTATGTTCATGCTACGTACTCTTGTGTATTAGTAATTTCCTCTACTTTTAAGAGGTAAGTATTCATTATATTTTTAAGCAAAGAATTGTAACACCTTCCAGAGAAATGGCCAAAGCCTCTCCCCCTTCCCCAAACCGTTATTATTTAACTTATGACAGTTTCACTCTTGTTTCTGACTGACCCCCATAATGTTTCTGTTGTCTTAACTCCCAGATTTGGGCAGTGGTAAGCTGCAGCAGAAGTTTCTTTGAAGAAACTGGGAATGTAAAATTACAAGAAGACCTGATCTTACCTACTTTATTTCATATTTGGAAAAACTACAAGTACATATGCACTGGCACTTGCACTAATCTAAACCAGAGTAGTTTCATGGAAGCAGTGGATTGCATTGCTTTTACTCTAGCACTGGCAGTTTAATAGAGTTCCAAGGATGAAAATGAACATTGATATTAGAATGTATTGCTCCTCTTAGGAAAAGAAGAGTTTTAGCTACTTGCATCAAGACTAATCTTTATCTCCAAAATCTTCCCACATGAAATAGATCTAAAATTGAACTAATATTCTTCTTAGGAACTTCCTTTTAGCAAGTTTTTCAACACTTTAGAAAGAAGGCCAGCTAGCATCCTGATATAAAAGATCAGCTCTATGGTATAATTTTCTTAAACAAATTTTTCTTTCATTATTTCTTATTTAATAAAATAGTTGAAAAACCCCAAAGAATGCACAAAATAGGATATTTTCATTCTTAAAATAATATAGAAGGTGTGAATTAGAATTTTCAAAAGACATAATCAGCACCAACAATAATTTTAGAAAGTTTTTAGCTGTCTTGATGAAATAATATGTTAAATCATCACAAGACACAAAGAAAGCTCATTTGGACTGCCAAAATCGGCTTCAAACCAGACTAGAAGCTACATTTCTGAGTGCTAAATGGGATTTCACATCTGAATTCTCTTACATAGCACAAATGCAAAACCAATGCTGTCATCCTTGAAAAAAAATAATCAACATCTATATGGAAAGTCTGGTTATGAATGAAGATGGCATAGCAGTAATGTCCCAGCTCATAAAAGTGATGAAGAAACAAGTGCATTGATTTCTAAACCTCTCTTTATTAAGGCTATAAAAGAACTTTTAACACAAAATTTCCAAGTAAAGATATTTGTAGGAGGCAATCTAGAGCTTAGAGTACAAAACTGAGTGTATATTCTCACATGGAATAAACTACTGTGTGACAACTCTCCGCATAGCAAGGCTGCAAACAGGTAATAAATTTATAGGTCTTTGCATTAAGTAGATACAGCTCTTGTCCTCTATCTCTGGAAAAACCCTATGGAAGTTTCCTAAGCCTTCAAAAAGGGAGAAGGGCCTAGAGCAAATGGAAAAGTAGAGGCTCAGGGGATTTCACACCCCCGAGTTTGGGACTGTTTGGTGGTCTGAACTATTCAAAACCTGATTTTAGTAGCAGATTTGTCCATGTCTAGTTTCCAGTTAAAAAAGATAATCAGTACACTGTACATGACTTATCAAAATGCTACAGTTACTGCTCCAGGCCTTCAATTTCAATGTGTTACGAAGACAAACAGGCCTAAAAGTACAAAATCAAAGAACTTTTCCCTCTCATTTTGGTCAATATTTTTCCTTTTGAAGAAGAGAGACTGGACTTCAGCATATATTTAAGTCTGCAGTTTAGGAGTGAATTCATGCAAACCAGGTATGAATTCTTTGTTTTGTTTAAATTACCTCCCATCTAACTGTATTATATCCCGTTATAAATTAATGCTAATACAAAATCATTTTGCCATCATCTGAGGATAAGCCAAACCACTTAATCTTTATTGACCTCCTCTTTGGGGCCATTTTCCCCTTGTAGTTGAAACCTGTGCATTCAATGAACAAAACCTTAGTTTAGCACACCTGAGCTTATTCTGAAAGTCTGCTTTTAGAACAGGTTCCCTGTGAAACAAACAAGCAAAACCCCAAGATACAGCCTTGTTGAAATGGTAATACATTACATGTTGTATCTGCTGCTCTTTGTTCTCAAAATGGTTCAGTGAAAAAGAACCCCAAGAACAGCAGCTGTGAGCACTACTATAAAGAGTGTTCCATTTCAATGTTGCTACTTAATTGGAAATTATCACCCTATTAAATTTTCCCAAGAAATATAGCTTATAAAAATGTCCTAAGTATATCTAATATATTCTTATTTAAATCAGCCAAGTGTTGGCAAAAAAGAGTATCAATACTCTATTTAATTTACAAGCACTGTCCATGCTAAACACTTCATTATCAGGAACAGAAAATATTAGAAGACAGGATGTTCAAATGTGATTTGAATTACTGTACCAATCCCATGCTACCTTATCTGCCAGATATACCGGAGATTCCAGATTAGTACACAACATTTTCATTTACAGTAGTGTGGTCCTGCACTCAGCCTTGTTTAAATCAGTCTCACACAGACCTAGAAAGACACCTCTGGATCTTTGGTTCACAAGATGCTACGCAGGTACCATAAAGGCATCAAGCATGGTTTTGCCAATGTAGAAAAAGAATTGCATAATGCCTCACCACTTGCTTGGCACAGTCACCAGAGCTTCTAATGGATTTTGGAATTTGAAGGGGGGCTTTTACTTAAAGATGCAATGATTTCTCTGAAAGATTAAAAGGTGACCAAATTGCCGCCTTTATAAACTAAAATAATGTTAAAAAAAGGAGAACTAGAGATTCTGTTTTCTCATTTTTCTTGTTCACAGGTAAAAGTGAGTACTGTCAATACTATCAATAGTCTCCTGGCAGAGAAAAGAAGTCTCAGAAATTTGATTTTACAGCTGGCTTTCCAGTCTCAGAAACATTTGATGCTCTTTTAGCAAACCATTATCAATAGCTGTGACTAACTGAAGAAGGTTTCATTTATGTGATTAACTCCTCCTGTAGCCAACCCAACACCTTACTTCTACAGTTTAAGAGGCTTACTTGAAGGGTCATGAAGTATTATTTGCTTTAAGCCATAATTTGAGAGGTTCCTGCATGCAGCTGGTCCTCACCCCTCTCCATACTTCCCCCACTGCTGCTCCTCATCCCCACTGCCTCCTATTCCGGGATCTGCTTTATGAGCTACATAATTTGTTTACTTTACTTAAAATTTAGCAATTATGAGAGAAAAGTAAAAGGTGTAAGCAAAAGAGCATGGACCTCCTGGGGTTTTGTAGAAAAACATTCTGAAAACAAAGCAGAGAAGACAGGTTCTTATACCATAAGCAAGAATAAAAGGGGTAAGGGTCATGCTATTTCTCTCAACATGCAATAACCTCATGCGCTGTCCTGTCACACCTCCAAGGCTGAGAGCACCAAGCCAAGCTGTTCCCATGCCAGAAGCTTGTCAAAGCTCATATCATACCCTGGGCAGGTTCAGAGTGGAGGCAAACAGGCCTTGGAGAGTGTGTGTGTCCAGGGAGCTGCAGACATGGTACTGCTATCACTCTCTCCATCTGAATGGCTCCCATGCCACTGGAGAGAAGGGAATTGCACACTACTCTATCCTGGTGCAAAGATGCTTCCTCCTTCCAGCAGCAGACAAGGGTCACACCAAGTCATCACTGATGCTGCACTCCCAGCCACCAAAAAACGATGGGAAAGCCTTTGCAGGGGGAGGAGACAACCCCTGGCCCCCTTACCTCACCTGGTTTGAGAGTAAAGAATGGGGACAGGTAGGAAATCAAATGATATCTCTTTTCTTCCCAGGCATGAGGGGTGCATTTCCGCACATACAGTGAAAACAACAAGCAATGTTTAAAGAAACATTTACTCTCTAACACAACTGAATTCACCAGGCCATTCCCAGTCTCTCCTCTTCTAAAGAGGAATGACCACCCATTCAACAGTAAAATGATGCAATATGCATTTGGGAAAAACTCCCCCAAATGCATACCTAAATAAGAGAACCACCAAACCACTGATCTGTTAAAACATAAGAATACTGAAAGGCTTATATAAGAAGAAATATTTAAAACTAGCCACACAGAAAAATAAATCTAAAAACAAAACAACAACCCACAACAAAAAATTAAAGGTAACCTTTACGTTGCAGTCTGTAAGAGACATACTGCAAATTTTAATAATATTGTTTGGAACATCAGTCATTTTGCTCTTGCTGATATTCATTTTTGATAATGCAATAGTAACATCTCAGGAATGATATTAAAGTTCTACTTTGTATTAAAGTAGAATTGTATTAGCATGGTACAGTGTGTGTATCTCTGCTGGGATTACTTTCATGCTGGAAAAAACAATGTTATTTTTCTATTACTGATATAAGTTATCTATTTTGACACTGGAAAATATATTTCACTAAAATATAAACTAACAAATTCTCTCATCTAAGAGGATATCACTAAAGTTTCCCTCCTGGTGTATTTTCAATTCCTAGCCAGCAGACATTCTGCTAATTTTTTTTTGCACGACTCATTTGATTTGCAGCATACCTGTGAGCCCATATACTAGAGTTAGCATGTCCAGTTCAATTACTCTTGCTCAATCTTTGACCAAACTATTGGGAAATTTGCCTGCAGAAAAACAAAAGATTGCAGCTGACAGACTTATGTCTTTCTGAGCAAAACTCAAGCCTGGCCTCCTTTCAGGATCTCCCTCCATTCAGTCTTTCCATTAGGCTACTAGCAGCACCCTGAGAGGGTGAGTCCCAAGGCAGCTTGGAGGGAGAAAGAAATGGGAATTAGAGTTACATTTATATTCAAACATATCTATACTTTACTGACATGATTTTCCAAAGCAGTCAACCTCATCCTAACATTTGTTTCTCATTTTAAGAAACGGGATCACTGCTTTCTATTCACCTTTCACACTAATTAATCACCTTGAACATCCTCCAGCTGGCCCTAACCCTCCAATTTCTTGTCAGGGTATAGAAGAAATGAGCTCTAACAGGGATTTAAAAGGGGAAGAGAGAGGACTCACCTTATCTGATAAAATTTGCCTTCTGCTATAAGCTGCAAACAGTTCCAGATATGAATTAGGGAGATTACCAAAGCCAGGCCAGGAATCATGCCCCTCACTAATGGATCAATCCCCCTACTAATGGATCAAGACTGTGGCTAGCAAATACTGGTACTTCAGCAAAATCGAGGTTTTAGCCACATAATTACTTCAACTTACTCTAGAGGGTACATTTCCAAACACACATCCTAATTTGCTGTTGCAGAATGATGTGTAATTTACAGTGCATTCTGCACTGGTTCTGAACCCAACCAACACACTTCCACGTGCTGAAGCGACACTTCCCACCACACCTGCAGAACAGGGGAGATTCCATAAAAAGTGATTTAATTCCCAAACAGTTGGTGTGAAAAGCAGCCACAGGCAATAATTTTGGGACTGCTACATGTACACCATGTGGGTTCAAACTGCTGGCCTCAGGGGCATTTTATTTCTTTTGCAATAACACCAGAATCGGGAAGAAGATGGGGAACTTGAATGTATTCTAGAAAAGCTACTAGCAATCACCTGGGGAGCAGTAAATGACACCTTTAAGCCAAGAAGCAGCTTTCTGTGGAGCCTGTCCTTGGCAGTAGGTGTCGCTGCAAGGCAGAAGTTCAGCAATTAGTAAATTATTGGGACGCAGACAAGAACAGAAGCAGGCAAAGATGTTTTGTGGTAGACAAGAAGAACATGCACTTTCCTGACAGCTGGTAAGCTGTACACTCGTCTTTTGCTAAGCTGCAAACATAATCAAACAGCAGATTGCTAGTACACACCTGCCTAAAAAAAAAGCATGGAAACTCTTACTATTAAGGTAACAGCTTGCATAGCAGCATTCTTTATGTTTAGTTTTCCACTTACTGAGTGCTCAGCCTTCTTGACACATTAAAGAGTTTACTGCTATTCAGTACAAACAGAACTCCATGCAGCACCTAGTGTTTTAATCCTCCAAGACTAGCTGCAAACTACTGAAATCGTGCCTTTAAGTTCTTGAAGTGGGCCTTTTAAAGATGAATAATGCATAAATTCCTGTCACTCTCGTGTCCAGCCATCCCAGGTTATGGATATTTCATCTTCTAGGGAGCAGTGTTAGCTGGGTTACACCCAGCACAAAACAAGAGGCAGACACCTCTGCTCAGCTCTTGTGTCATTTCAGCCACAGGCTGATATTAGGGATCACCATTTTTCACCCTCTTCAAGTCCTTTAGGATTCTGTAATGTTTTTCTCTTCACACTGCAGAGAAATTGCAGAGGCTGATGTCTCTGTGAGATGAGAAGGCTTTTTCCAGAAGAGTTTTCAGCCTGCTGTCAAGTAGTCTCTCCCTTCTACTCTTTCATGCCTGAAATATTAGCCTTCAGTTGCCACTAACACAAAAAAAACATTTTCTGCTACTGCATTGAGCCATTTTACAAAGAAACTGCCAGCTGAATTAAGAACTACTCTTTTGCTACAAGTCTAACAAGGCAAGAGAAGTATTTAAATAATGACAAGGCAAGAAAAATACTAATAGTCCAGAGATTCCTAGAATTAACTACAGTGCCATGATTTACTTTGAAAAGAGGGCTGTTGCTGCTAAGAACAGATCCTACAAGGTTCTGACTTCTTCAAATGGCTTTAAGCCAGAGATATAAAAGTCAGTACTCTTATAGCCACTACCAAAATCTAGTACTAAAGGTGCTAACTTAGTTTTAAAAGAACACTTAGAAAGCAGATATACACTATAGTAAGCAAAGGTTGTGCAGAGACCTGAAATGGGCACTGGGGCAAATCCTGAATGTGCTGAGTACCTGCGCTGTCAACCTGGCAGAAGGTGCAGATCAGCAGAACTGCTGAGCAAACTGAGCCAGGAGGGGTTTCCAGCCATTGCCTGGAAGAAAATAACTCAAAATTAAAATAAAAATAAATTAGAATTAAAATAAAAGTAAAATAGCTTTTCATCAAGGAATGCCCTTAAAGCTGCATGTAGAGCATACTTGGCGGGTTTTTTTGGTTTTGTTTCTTTAACAAACTGAAACCACTTCTGCATCAAAGGTTTTATGCTGTCCTCTCTGAGGCACACTCAGTTTTCCTGCAGGGAGAAGTATAAGAACTTGGAGTGTGAAAACACGAGTTAGTCCTCCTCCAATGAGGCATTGAGGTACTATTTCACACTGCCACCAAAGCTGATACCACCATGCCATGGTGGTAGCTAGTGACACTAAAAGAAAACAGACTGCGGGGCATCAGGCAATCAAAGTAATCTTTTACTATATCTTTTACTCTTCTTTCTTCTCTCTTCTCTCTCTCCGACCCCCACCCCACCACTTTAATATGAACAGGAGCTTGGCCTAAGACTTTTTGTGCTTACACTGACTGGCACGTGAACCCTCTCCAGGCACTACCTTAATAAAAGCAAGACCGACAAAGCAGAGAAAAAATGGGTAACATAATATCTACAAACACACAATACCCACTGGAAGCAACCTATAGGTTGCTAATGACAATCCCTAATGCAGCAGTACTTTCTTACTTATGTCTGTACAATATCTAATAAAAGAGAACCTCTGGGAAAGAAACTCATCATCTCCTTCTGTTCCTCTGCACAAGCAAGACCTCTTGTTTACCAGTTCAGCAAAGATCTGAGCTGTGACCAGAAAAAAAGGTGCCAAAATTATTTACTGCACTGTGAACTGTACCCAGAGTGTGAGTACCCAGCGAGGCAGGAGATGATGGGCTCATGGCTCTACTCCTGCAATAGTTTTCACCAGCATTACCTGGTCTGCGACCCAAGGAAGGTGTGCAGGGGTGGGTGCAGGCAAAGCAGGCACAGCAGAGCCCTGCAGACAGCGCTCAGGCATGGGGAATGGGACACTTGACTGCTATATCCATCTTAGCAGGCAGAGGTGAAGCCCAAACTCTGAAAATGCAGCCTGAACCAGGGGAGACACAACAGAAGCTTATATATACCTGCACTGTGAAGCAGCTTTACAGGGGGAAAGAAAACCCTGTAGACTGCAGTCAGGGAAGAATAGGGTTGTGAAAGGTTTTAGTTCCATAAAGCATAACATCAAGGTAATGATTACAGTCCAAACAGTCACCAATTTTATTTAAAAATTGAATTTTTAATGTCTTCCTTTTTTATTTTTTTAAAGATGAAAGAACTGCATGGCCTGTTAAATTTTGATTTTCTTTGGGCTTAAGAAATGGTCATCTGTATACATAACAGGCACATACTGCTTGCAATATTTCTCTGACAGACAAGGTTCAGGGAAATCTGTTGCAAAAACATACTTAGTAGTAGAATCAAAAACATTTTTAAACTGAATACTTCTGTTTTAAAAGGCATGACTTTTAGAGAAGTGTTTGTGGTAATGTATGGAAATGTAATCACAATGTAAGAAAAAAAGGAGAGTGTAATGTGTATGATGAGAAAGAAAGGATCACTGCTCTAAATGTTCAATATGCTCAGTACACTGTTGCTTGAAGTATTAAAGAATATTAAATTTCCACCTGGGTTTTTATTGACTATTTCATGGCAACATTAAACCAGTCTTTTTAGTAGTTTTGTCATTTAAAAATATTTTTCTTCTCCCCTTTTGTATAGTAGCATGGACTGTTTTAGAAACAGTCAGTTTTATGCAATCAAAGAGCAAAACAAACCCAAAAGCGAAATGAGACTTTGTTACTGTAATTGCCATATCAGAAATGTGCCTCAAGGGTGGCCAAGGGACCTTTAATGTTCTTGTGACATGGTTGATAGCTTGACCCATGTCCTGACCTGATTGGAGCTCCATAATAAAGTGAGCAGTGCTGTGCTAAATGTTATTCTCCTATAAGTTCGCTGTGTGAAGTTTCCAAGGTGTCCTACTGCTAGAACAGAGAAGTTTCAGCTTCAGCTCATGCGAATCCATACAGCTACAGCTACTTAAAATACCACTGCCGAGAGGCACATGTGCACTGTTTGCTCATACTGCACATCTTCAGCTCTCATTTTTAAGCCATCTGTTTATTGCACCAAAGTCCAAATGATTTTAACAAAGACAGAATGTTCAAACCAACAGTGAAAAGACAGCTGAAAAGTCCATAAATATGTATCTCAAATTTATCTGCCTAACCTGAAAAGACACGTTAATAAAATTTAGAAGGACAAATAAGGTACAAGAGGCTACAGACACATAATTTTTTTTCCCCACAAAATCATCTTAAAATATCCATTAAAACAAATCGTTCATTTCAACTCTATTTATGGGTATACATCATCTCTATCAGAAAGCTGCTATGCCCCTCACGATATGAACATCTGAGCATGTGTGGCCTTTAGTAACATCCATGGTACCTTTCTTTAGTGAGTTTTTAATGTTTTTTATGTTCAGTTGAGATCAGTTGCTTCAGCTGTGCCTTCTGCACACATTCACTAGTCTTCTCAGCAAGCATATACTCCTTTTACTCAATATTAATATAAATCAAATGCTTTTCTCATTTAAGTGTTAAATTTGGTGCCATAACTTGGCTACATAAATGCCAGAAGTCAAGAAGCACCAGAAATCACTGCTTCAGAACAAGCATTTTTCTTGCTATATTTGAGATACTACAAACTGAGCAATTTCTTTTTAGTCTTTAAGGTGCATTACAAATGATACTGCACCTCAGGTTCAGGAGAGTTGGATAAGCAAAACACTTTAAAAACAAGCAAATTATTACTAAATTGAAAGTGATTGGGAAATAAAATTGTATGTGCTATGAATTTTCTCACAGAAACTCTCCTTTGCTTTTCAAGTTAAAACTGAGCAATGAAAAACAGACTGAAGGATACATTCTATATCTTCTGAATGCAAAACTAAACAGTAATATCTGGGAAACAGCCAGAATCAAAATTCAACCAAAATTCTCGGTTTCTTCTGATAAGCTAAGCTATGGAGTTTGTTATTTGAATCAAGTGGTGGGATGTGATTGGATAAAGGAGGAAAGGAATTAATCCAATTCCACCAACTCTTCATTCAACACAAGTATTTTGCAAGCCTCAAATTACCCATGTGTGAACTCTATAGTACTTCTAGTTTTCACAGGGATGCCCCCAATCTCCCTTTCCACTTTATAATATTCAGCTCACCTTGAAGACAAGAGAGCTTGTCAAGCTACTATTAATACAGAAGGAAATGTTTAAATCTCACTCCTACTAATCAGATCTGAATAAATAAAAAGGCACCATTTAATCATTAACCTGAAACAAGAATGACGGTAATACAGGCACAGAGGAAGTCTAAGTAAATAATTTTATTTTTGTTTGGGTTTATTTTACCCACCCCCAACTTAAGGGGGACCATTAAAACCCACTTTAATCTACCATTTGAGAGTTATGTGTAATCCCAAATATATGAAAATAAATTCTTTATTCCACCTCTTCCTCCTCCATGCTCTTTGCTTTTATGGTGGTTGTAACTTTGCTACTCATAAAGAGTGACAGAGAATGCAGTCCAAATGCAGCAAAGTCAGCATTAACTAATAAAAGGGAATCTCATCACAGAAGGGAAAGTTATCAGCAAGCTTAAAACCCATCTAAAATTAACACACAAATCCACTTCCCAGCAGTCCTGCAGTACACTCAAAGCCAATTCCCTCAAGGATTGCTCAGCTTAGAAAAGGGGATAAGGGAAAAAGTGAGGAGAAATAAGTAAGGTGAGTGTCTCTGTGCATACATTTATGTACATAATTTATTATTAGCATAGTCACTGAGCAAGCAAATTCCTATGGGTTTAAATATAAAGCTTTAGCATGTTACTTCTTGTGAGTTTTAAATGTAGAGTTTCAACCTCAGCTTCCAAGTCGTTAATATAAGCATCTCAAGTAAGAAAATAAAAAATACATATATTAAGAACTAGATCAATGAGAACTTTAGTAAAGACCCATTCCAAAAGAAACAGGATAATCCAGAAAAGTTTAGCAGTCAAAAATTAATTTCCAAGTGAACGAAAATGGAAATTATTTTCTTAGCTCATGTAGATATAGCTGCATGCTTTACTGTCCTCTCTACTGGAACCTTCTACTATAATTCTGATACTCACTTCTTTGGGAGGGTAAGTCTTGACTCTACTAGAATCTTTAGGAAATATGCTAAATAAACAAAAAAAAACCAAAACAAAACTGAACAAAAAATACACAAAGCCAAGTTCTGCACTTTTTATTTATACATGTACATACAAATGAATTCTATGCTTATTAACATTGTATATACATATGCATTACTAAGTTAAAATATTTTTAGCATTCTTTCTAACAAGAGAAAATCCTTTCTATATTTATGTAAGCTACTTATGGAAGCAGAGACAGTTATTTATTGTCAATACAGTATCTTTTTCAACAGAAAATGTTATTTCAGAAATATTTTGATTAATCTTCTAGGTATATGGATCTTGATATTAACTGAGGTAAAATTCAAGGTAATCGATTATGCTAAACTATTTGAAGAGCACTGGTATAGCAATATTTATTTATGAAGCAGCAAAACAAGGAAAACAAAGCTCTCAAGTGAAAGATCTGCTTTTTCAACAGTGCTCCTGACAATTATTTTTGAATCATACATATTCAGTAGGGTGGTTAAACTCACCAGTGTGACACCAATCCACAAGAAAGGCTGGAAGAAGGATCCAGGAAACTGCCATCCTGTCAGGGAAGGCTATGGAACAGATTATCTTGAGTGTGAGCACATGGCACTTACAAGGTCAAACAGATCTTGGATCAGACCCAGCCAGCACAGGTTTAGGAAAGACACATCTTGCCTGAGCAGCCCCATCTCCTCACCAGGTGACCTGCCTGGTGGATGAAGGGAAGGATGTGGTTGCTGTCTAACTAGACATCAGGAAACTTTTTTAATATCTTTACCAATGATCTGGATGAGGGGGTTTAGGATTAAATCATAGATGACACCAAGTCAAACTGCTGGAGGGTAGGAAGCCTCTGCAGAGGGATTTGGATGAGCTGGACTGATGGGCCAAGACCAGCAGTATGAGGTTCAATATAGCCAAGGGCCAGGACACACACTTTGACCACAACAACCCCAGGCAGTGCTAAAAGGCTACTGCACACAGTGGCTGGAAACCTGGCTCTTGGGGAAGGACCTTGGGGTGTGGATCAACAGCAGCTGAACACGATCCAGTGTGTGCCCAGGTGGCCAAGCAGGCCAGTGGTATCCTGGCCTGTAACAGCAATAGTGTGGCCAGCAGGACCAGGCTAGTGATTGTCCCCTGTACTTGGCACTGGTGAGGTCGCATTTCAAATCCTGTGTTCAGTTTTGGGCCCCTCACTACAAGAAAGATATTGAGGTGCTGGAGCATGTCCAGAGAAAGGCAACAAAGCTGGTGAAGGGTCTGGGGAGTAAGTCTTATTAGGAGTAGCTGAGGGAGATGAAGTGGTTTAGCCTGGAGAAGAGAAAGCTTAGTGGAGACCTCATTACTCTCTGAAGCTACCTGAAAGCAGGTAGTAGCCAGGTGGGGGTCAGTCTCTTCTCCCAGGTAACAGGTGGCAGGATGAGAGGACATAACTCTCAAGTTGTGCTGGGGAAGGTTCAGGCTGGACATCAGGAACAACTTCTTTGTGGAAAGGGTTGTTAAACATTGGAATGGACTGCTCAGGCAGGTGGTGAGGTCAACACCTGGAGCTGTTCAAGAAACAACTGGAAGCAGCACTTCCTGCCATGGTCTAATTGATGAAGTGAGGATTGGTAGAAGGTAAAAGGTTAGACTCAATGATCTCAGAGGTCTTTTCCAACTTAAATGATTCTGTGATTCTGCTTATTAAAAGTTATTAAAAAATACTTTAAGCCATCAATACAAAAAGTTTCCCACACAGAGCAGTCACGATCAGTGGTTTCCCTACAACAGACATTTCCTCATGATGCAAGGGAGCAGAACTGGCTTAAAGGTGCACACCTCCAAAGGGTTCATTTTCAAGTAAAGCATTAACAAACTGCCACCACCACAAAGTCAAATTCAGGTCAGATCTTGAAAATCATTCACATTAGTACCATGTGCACACGTGCAGAGCCTCACGGAATCCTCCTTGGGATGATGTGGGTGGAGACCTCTGCTGTGGTCTGTAACTAACACATTGCCCAGAGCACACCGGCACAGAGGCCAAGTACTCAACACATGTTCCCGGATGAGGGCACAAAACACTCCAGTACCTAAGCAACCACCATCATTTCACACTTCGCCATACACATCAAACAAATGCCATCTTTAATTAAGGTCATGCTGGAGAAGCAACTCCAAGTCATTTTCATGCTCTCTAGCAAGCTTAGATGAACTATGCTCTCCATATGTGATTTGGAAGCAAGGGACAAGAATAAAAAAAGATCATCTATTATTAAGTTCAATAAAAACACATGAATGAGCATAGCTTCCAGAGCTGACTTAAAAACAAGTAATTTTTATGAGCTATAATGCCTGTTTAGGAAACTTGTTGTTGTTGTTAGAAAAAATAAATATTTATAACTACAACTCCAAAGCAAACCCTGTTAAGCTGAAACTTTCCCCATCCAGTGCAGTAGGATATTCTTACTGGGTGCCAGGGGAAAACAAAGCACAGTTAAGTCCCAAACATTGCTCACTCTTTCCTAGCTCTGCTGCCACAGCCACACAGTTAATATTTGGCTGCTGGTACTCTCTGATGGAGATGTGGTCATGCATCTTTTCCATTCCTTTCCTACTTCCCCCACCACATCATTCATTTCTGTGTCATGAACGTTTTGTTTGTTTGTATGAGCACAGAGCAAGTGAACTGAACCCACGTCGTCAATTAAACCAAAGTCAATTTGGAGAGAAATACAGAAGGTTAATTAACTGCTAATGATTTTGGCATTTATTTAGGTTAGTCCCTAAACTTAATTTATTGATGTGACAGTATATCAATGTGCCACTATTTATAAAAGACACTTGAAAAGCAAAAGGGTTGGTCATGCAACACTGAGGGCTGCACACTAAAAAAATGTACAGGTGTAATAAAAACTGTTTTAAAGTAGCACTCTCAGATTACAAACACTGAATTTCACACCTGAAACAACATATCGGAGGAGACTTGCTCTGAGAACCAGCTAAGCCTAACACAGCCACAGAATATTCTTCTCTGCTAGCCAAGTATAAGCAGTTGAGTTCCTAAATACAGCTTTAGAAATTTTGTGTCAGGCTGCCACTTCCAAAGCCCTCTCAGAGGTCATTTCATGGCATACCCTGATGCACTGTTTTTTTCATAGTTGCTGGTAGCACTGAAAATCAGGGACATGCAAAATCAATAGATTTGAATGAAAACTGCTCTTTCTATGAGTACAATATAAGCTATGGCACAGACAGTACAACCCAGAAAATTTACTTCAAGTTAACTTTCATGTAAGAAATTAAGCCAACTGTGACAACGGCATGAGAGGATAAACAAATATATGATTCTTTACCACTTTCAGTCACGGGTCAATCTTTTAGTCTGAAGTACTGCAGCACAGTCAGGTCAGGCTTCTCAGAAGCGCAAGTACAGATCACAGCATGAGTCAAGGAAAGCATTTCTTGTTGCTGAGGTGGGAAGGGAAAACAGCATGACTTGGATGAAAACCTGAAAGTTGGCTTTGCGTAGCATGTAGGATTTTAAAAAAAAGAGCAAAATTAAATCCAAAACTAAGTAAAACTAAGTTTATTCCACAAAGGAATACAGGAACTTTCTTACCAGACTTAATTTACCTTCTATCCACACAGGTCAAAGCTGAGATAAACAGGTAACACGCTGGTGCTCAACACAACATGGGGAGAAGAAATCACACTGCCATTCATTTATGCACCAAAATCTTAATTAAGCTTCTAAACAAGAGTCTTTTGAGATTCCAGCTTAAAATGCTGGAAGGCACATGTGAACGTGTCCTGTAATAAGGGTCGTGCAGAAAGAGTACAGGAGATATGCAACCTCAGGTAGAAACATTTGTCTGACTGCAGCCCTTTTCTCACTCTAAGACCAATATTGCAACTCCACATTGTAAATTCTAAAGGATCGACTCAATTATGAATACTGTAGTCAGGATATTCAAAGCAAACTAAAAAAATACTTTGGTGCATTTTAGCAGGCAATCTGCAGTGCAAATGCAGAAAGGGTAAGAGAGACTGAGATAGCAATCAGCATTTATTGCAGTAATCCAGTGGACTGAATAAAAGATAATTAAGTTAGTAGTGAACTTTCACCCAATCTGTTTGTCACTAACAGGCTGCAAACAAAACAAAGGTAAATGGAAGATGATGATAGGAAATCATTCTGTAAAGTACTTCAAGAATAGCCCCTATTGGTGCAGAACATATTCAAAGAAGTGTGGTTGCTCATCAAATGCCTTGAATCAAAGGGTAAATATGATTAATAAAAGTTGTTGTTATTAGGAAGAAGACCTCAGAGAAGAGGAGTTTTGCTTTGTGGAAAACAATTAAATTTGTAGCCAGGCCAAGAACCCCTGCGGGAAACCTACAAATGAGCAGAGCGACACTGGGAGAATCGGTGCATATGAGCTTGGAACACTGATCATGTGATTAACACACGGATAGCAGGAATATACACATTTCTATCAAAGCCTTCCTAGACAGACTATACCTATTTAAAAAGTACCTGAACACAAAGAATAACAAGCTTGCTTTTGCAGCATGTGGATGAAACTTTGAGTGCTGAGCTACAGTCCACCACTCTTTGACAGTTGTATTGCCTGTGTGACAAGTAATTTCACACCTTGACCTTTTATCGTCCTTCCAATTCAGAGTCCTTAAGTGACTATCCTAAGTAATAATAACAAATTAATGTTATTTAATATGCGCTGTTATGCAGCAATAATTACCCCTGAAACATGACACATACACAAAAAACTTTAATATATACCACGCCATAAACAAGTTTTTATTGGCCGGAAACTTGTGAAGGATTAGCGCTGCACCAAATGCAGCACAGGGACTGAACAGATTCCAGTTCTCATTTCATTCTGTGGTATCCCAAGGCAACTGTCAGGAGAGATTCAGATGCTTCTCTCACACTTATGGTTTCTACCTGTCAGCCACTGCAGCTTCAGTGTTGCTCCTGTGTTAGAGTGACACCACGCTACATGTAGCACCAACTGTGCTGCCACAGTCACACATTCTCCCAGCTGCTAAGAAAGCAGTGGTGGCTGCTTAAACCAAAGTGTTAGGTCATCCTGAAAATAAGGTGCACACCTGCTTACTTCTGTCTTCATTGTGAGAGGCAGAGTCACTGAGGGATCATTGCAATATTCAGTCTCATCATCCCTTAACTCCCTCAGAAACAGATGGATGATGCATCTTGTGGTGCTCTGCATAGAGAATTTGTGAGTTTGCTTGTCAGGTGAATGCAGGATTTTGTCTGAGTCAATCAGGAATAGATGTCACATATTACCATTCTCACATCACCTGAATGACAAATGACTGCAAAACTTTACTTCTCATCCTCCTATGGTGTCCCTGAACCCATAGCTACCCAAACCAACTTCTGGCTGTGCTGTGACACTTTTCTTCACATCTAATACAGGACACAGATGTGAGTGAAACAGAGCTACAAACCCAGAGAACAGCAACTGCTGTCTCGTTCCCTTCTGGAAATGGAGGCATGTGGAAGAAAAGACAAAGAAAAAAAGAGAAAAGGTTGCTTTCATGATTCCTATCCCCTCCTCTGCCAGCTGTCTCTGGTTAATTCTCTCCCTAAGAGAAATCCCTGAAGTTTTCACACTGGCCTTTTACATGCTGTTTTAACGTGGTTTAACTTAGCCTCTCAATACACCCCTGAGTGTTCCCAAGTTTCATGACATGTTGTAATAGTAGACAATAACATGTCTGAAAAGAAACCATGGTATAGAAAAGGTGAAAGTGCTTTGCTTGCAGCTTTCAGACATTATTTGATATTTTTTATTGATTCAGCCATGCAGAGCTCTGAGCTGCTATCAGACAGCAGCAACCACTCAAGGCCAACACCATAGAAATGGAAAATGTAGAAGCTTGAAGATCGTTTTTCCATTTTGAAAATCCTTCATTTCAAAACTCCATCCTCCTATTTGCAACAAGCTTATTTTGAAAACCAAAAGCCAGTTTTCACTTGCTGCTCCTGCCTCTTTTCTCCTTTTGATCACTGCACAGCAATAGCATTCCAGATCCATAGTCTTCAAATGAGTAAAGCTGATGCTTGTTTCTCCTCAGACCTACAGCAATAGTCAAATTGCTTTCTATCTTCCCTTTAAAGACAAATGAACAAAAACTCCCTAAAAATACTCCAAAGCAAAACTCTCACAAATCTTGGGGAGATAAATTATAAGAAGTTTGATTTGTCTCCCTCACTACAATGCATACTGCTTTCACTACTACTAAAACTACCTCCTTGCAAAATGATGAAAAGTGTATGAAGAAGGCTGTGGCAGAAATATGCACCCTACTTTTGAAGTTCAGTCAGCTGAGAAAAAACTGGCAGCCAAGCTTCAGAGGTAAGTGATATGGCTTTTGTCGTTACACTCACCTAGCCACCGTGCATATTATTTTCACTTTAAGAACTTATATCTCAAATGTTTAAGGAAGAAAAAAAATGAAAGGCCAGTAAATTTATCCTTAGCTGTAATTGAAACTTCAGACATGGTCAGGCAGCCAGCTCCACAGCAGCTGAAGCTCTCCTGGAGGGAGGAAATCAGACACTTGAAACTGCCTCAGCAACTAATATCTTTACATCACACAGCAATAAGAATGAAAACACATCATCCCCAAGGTATATCCTTTGACAGCATATAACTGACATATACTACCACTTGCTACAAATTAGTCATATAATACTTCTGTGCCCTCTGGACTTCTGATCCCAGTACCTTTAACAGATCCGTGACAGAAACGGAGAGCAGGAACCAGGACTCATCAGACTCCTCTCAGTGTTGCAGAACAGACATGAAGAAAAAGGAGAAGCCTGCAAAGATGTGTGACACTACAGCTCAAGAAGGTTTATTAATTGCAAAGCTATGCTGGCTCTGCAAGAGAGCATCACACACACCTACAGTCTTCCCACCACAGCAAAAGGTTTGATCAATCAGCAGTCAGCTCTGCCAGTCTATTTTAAAAAGTAGTATTATAGCATACAGATAGTCACCACAACTACCTCGTGATTTATTAGAAATTGCTACTGATTAAGATTTACTAGGATTTCTGTGGGTCCTTGAGAAGTAGCTTGAAATAGCACAGAAAGCTTTGAAAGCATGTATCCCTTTTCTTATACATGATAATAGCAAAAAGAACATGCACAGAAAGTTTCAGGTGGGGGCTAAGATTGGTAAAGAAGCAGAAACAAACATAGACTGATTATAGAAAAGACTGAGACTCTGCTCTCCAATGAAGCTCTCTTTCTCAAAACTGGCTGCTTATAATAATCTCTTAATGCTAATGAAACATTCCCCTTGCCCCTATATTAATTTTTTAAAATGCTACTCAACCCAAAGTTTGCTATTAACAATTTATTGCTAGGTACTAATCTTCCCTAATCAACACCAGCAGACACCTCCAGTTTCCTGAGTGAAAGCACATACTTGGAGGTTAAAGCTGGGGCTTTTCTGTCTCAATTGTTAGAGCACTTAGTATCCTCTGATCCTTTTGAAGATATCATCCACCTAAATTATTGATCGAAACACTGGCAGTTTTTTCATTCTCCTACTCTTCATATATCAAATGAAAGCAGCCTAATGGTATGTTGCAGATTTTGTTTTCTTACTTTTTATGAAAGACAGGGTGGCTTTTCTTGGCAAGAGATTTTAACCTGAGTTGCTGAATAAATCACAGAATGGTTGGAGTTGAGACAGACCTTAAAGATCTTCTAGGTCCAACCCCCATGCCATGAGCAGGTACACCTTTCACTAGATCCGGTATCTCAAAGTCCTATCCAACCTGGCTTTGAGCACTTCCGGTGAAGAGGCACCCACAACTTCTTCGGACAAACTGTTCCAGTGCTAAATCACCCTCCAAGTAAAATGTTTCTTCCTAATATCTAATCTAAACCTGCCCTCTTTCATTTAAAACCATTGCCACTTGTCCAGTACCTATCTGCCTTTATAAAAAGTCCCTCTCCCTCTTTTTTTTTACACCCCCGTAAAGTACTGGAAGGCTGCAATGAGGTCTCCCTGAGGCCTTTTCTTCTCCATGCTGAATGACATGAATTTTAAGCCAGGGGAAAGGAGAAGACCAAGAAGACAGAGCTGGCATCCAGAGCTGAAAAAGTTCTTGCAGAGAAACTGGGTAGTTAGTCCTCTTATTGCTCAAAAGTGAGGAACAAGATACTACATTAGCACTTTTTATACCATGTCCCTTTACACCATGTCCAGACAGAAAAATGGGGTTATATGGTAACAAACATATATAAAAGCATGAAGAAAGTATTCTCCATGGGACTTGCACCTCTGGCATATGCTTCACTATCTTTAGTTCTTTCAGCTGCAGAAATTCAGGGACAGATACATAGGGGAGTAGCTGTGAAAATGAGCTAGCACTCAAACTTTCATAGCAGGTCCCATCGTTCAAAGATTCTCAGTAGCAGGGAAAGAAAATAAATAAATTGAATAAAAAGCTCCCAACAGGTAATACATGCTTTTACACCCAAAGGCAGTGGTCATGCTTGAAGTGTGTCCTGACCCAGCATGACAAGTGAGCATGTTTGCTCCCCAAATAGATTTTTCTCTTCAATAGGGGCACATGACAGCCAGTAAGCCAACTAACGCAGAAGCTGATAACTTAGGAACAACATATATGTGAACTGGATAAAACAAGACAAGATGCCAACAAGATATTCAGCTGTTACACTTAACTACTGATATCTACAAATGTCAATTATATACATATTCAAGCTCATACTAACACCACAGCATTTCGAGCTCTCAAGGCACCTTGTGGTGGAAGGTCTGTGGATGCTTAACAAGACAAATGCAGCCTGTTTGCTCCGGCTGCTCTAAATACACAGTGAATTTCCCCAGGTCCTCATTTTAATCTCAGACTTGGTTTTTTTTTCCTGCAGACAGCCATCTGCTCCTATCATTAGCATGTTTCTCTGCATCTAAGGACAGGAAGCCTTTAAGATACAAGTTTTTCCAGACTTTTCCAGAAGCATGGAAGTGCTTCTTCCATGTTTGCCCCTGTCTTTGTCCTCAAGGATAGAAAGTGTTGATGAGAAGAGTGCAAGGTGCTGTGGGTACTAGCAGGAACATGCAAGTTCTGCTTTAGCCTTGAGTACAAGAAAAACATCCAATTCCTCAAAGACAGCAATTTTTTGTGCATTGGAGATGGCTCAGAGACAGTTTTCATAACTTTCCTGATTTCACTGCTCATGTTTTCTACCCTTTACCCCATCTCTTTTTCTCCGATAATTTTATACACCCATTTTGATAGTCCCTCAAAAGATATTAAAGCAGAAAGCAAGTTTTAGGTTTCCTCAATATCATATACCCGGTTTGATCTTAGAAATAATCGGAGATTTTACACCATGTTACATATCCAGTGCCAACATCTGTATACACAGAGCCCTGCTTCTTGTCAACCAGCCTCCACATTGGCAACACTTGTACCCAAAAGATAAATGGCAAAGTCAACACCAAAAACTGAGTATCTCCCTGCATATCCCTGGCATTAGGCCAAAGAGCAATTATTCCAGTATGTTCCCACATTTCAAACCTATGTACAGTTTCAAGTAAGAAATTGCCAGTCATCATCACTCTTATGGAACTGAAGGTTCCATTGGAATCCATTCTTCATTGAAAACACTTGATATATTGGTTACTGTGTATGTAAAAAACATAAAACTTCTCTGAAATACATCTCAGCTAAAGCACAATCCCCCCACCCCTACCAAAGCCAAATACTTTGTTCTTTGCATGTTCTGAAATGTCTTTTCAGCAGTGCCAAATCTGAACTCTCCTCACATCAGAAATTCCTAGAACACTACCAGTTGGAGACAAGCAGGAATATGCCTTTTTGTTGCTCACTCTGCACGTATTTCTGATACCACTGAATGCTTATGACCAAATTTTGTTTAACACTATCATGCAACCACAAAAGACCCCTAAAATTCCTCTGAGACAATTATGGAAAATATAAGTAAATGCAAGACAGTTTAGAGTTAAAGCATTCAAGCAATCAGAATTACAGAATCTAGATCTAATACTTGAAATAAATATTAACAAAGAAATGCACTGTCTTAGTCCTAATATAAATGTTTGCTTTAATTGTGCCATGCTATTTAGACTATTTATATTTATATGTTATAATTAAAATTTAGTGCTTGGCATAAACTAGGAGGTTTGAATTGATTACTCCTTATATCACCGCACATATTTTATTACATAACTGGCTAAGATTTACTTACTTATGTAGTATCTAGCTGAAAACCTGGGTACTTCCTCTAGAAGAGAAAGGCTATAATTTTTGTTTGCTTTTGTCAGCTAGCTATACTATATGGTATTCCCATGGATGCTCATATTTCCTGATGTTACTATTTTTAATGCCATTCATAAACTGAGATCATGTGGATGCCATCAGTAAAGAATCAGGTCACCAGTTCAGTCTGGCCATATACTCAGGTTGGAAGCGGGATGAAGATGTCTGTAATCTTCTGCTTCTATTATTACAATGAGAACCTGCACAGTTGCCTTCTGTCACATGAGAAACATTTATAATATTCTCACTCCTTCTCTTCTATGTTGCATTTCTGGCAGAATTGACTATTTGAGCTAATACCACATCTGGGAGCCAGAATTTGTTTTATCCAAGTTCCATTAAACTTGCTTCCTACACAAATCAGATTGACTGAATCACTCATTACATTTATATTAGATCTCATACTCACTTATTCAGCATTGGCTTTTTATATAGCTAACTGAAATTTAGTCCCTTTGTACAGCCATTATGATGTTCCCATGAAGATTACAGCATAAGTGGAAGCAATAGGGTATTAGCACACTCTACAACTCACTCCATCAATTTATGTACTGAATATGAATTTGGAAACTCCCATGAACTTTAATGTGTACTATGTACACAAACATCTACTGTCCTGACAAGTTATTTAGCCTCCTTAAATTGCAAAGGCATAAATCATCTGCTTCAGCCACAGAAAACCCAGAGAACTCAGAATTACTGAAATAAGTGGAATTTGTATTTCCTATGCAATTTTACACAGATGGCCCACAGAAGTTATGATAGATACAACCAGCTAGAAATGGTGAGCTTCGTGCATGGTCAGTAGACTGACTGTAGCCCCACTTTTGGCAAAAAATATGATTAATTTATGCACAAATGCACATTTTTATATTGTGCATATTAAGCATTCATTTCTGAGGTCTAGGTTGTGGGTTTGTTTTTTTTTTTTTAGGAACACTAAGAGCCCTCTATACTCAATAATATTAGTGAAGAACTATTAAGATGCTTTGTGCTGCTACCAAGAAACCAAATGAATTAAGGTCAAAAAACCAAAGATGATGCTCTGCTAGCCGTTTCAATTACTAGAATAAGCAGAAAGAACCAGAATGAGTCATTCCTTCAGTAACACATTTTGGCACATTTAGTAGATATACAACAACTTCCTTTCCCCCCCATTTATCTCCTTCAATCCCTATATTTATTTCAAAAGAGTTTATTCATTGCAGATTAGGTTTTGACATTCTTGTGAGTCTCGGTCAATTCAGTGATAATGCTGATAACATACATTCTGTATTCACTTACATATATAAAATGTACATAAGCTAAACCAAGATAATTGAAAAGTAGTTGTATTTTCACAAACACCCTACTCACTGCTCTAACATCTCTTCTACATTTCCAGAGAAGAGGAGCATTTGATTGATTTATACCTCACTTTCAAATCCTCTTGTCACCAGGCAAAATGCTGTAGATGAGTCTTAGTGCAAGAAAAAGAAAAATCTTGACTAGAAGTTCTTCTATGGTTTTGAGTCTGAAAGTTGTGATAATATCTTCATAACTCTGATAAAATTAATTACTATACTGCAAAGTTGCAATTTTGCAGATATTATTCAGTGAATCTGAAAAACACCTTCCGCAACACCTACATCTACTAACATGTTTCTTTCTTAACACCACACTATAAGCAGGTGTTTTCCTCCAATGGTTCAGTAATATTTCTAGTACTCAGCGGGACATACCACCTTTTTGAGAACTAACAGGCTAAAATGATGCTCTTTTAGTAATGATATTAGCTGTTCAATGCCAAGGTCCAGCCTCATTGCTGCTCGGTTTACACCACTCTGTCAGGAAAAGGTGGACATATTAAAGGGATTATTCTCTTCTTAGTCTTAAAGAAGAAAAATTCCCTCAGGAGTGACAGCCTTATTACTGCACACATACAGGTGCATGATAGCTGCTGGTGAAGCACAGCTTTGCCAGCCCCATGAGAATCAAGAATTCTTTAGAGGTTAAATTTCCAGCTGTAGCTACTTGCAACAGACTCTCGACAGGGGAGTAAAATCTATTTTAATTTTAAGTGGAGAAGACTCAGAATGGAGACTGAAGGAGGAGAAGGAAAGATAAGAGCTCCTTCTGGGTTTGGCTGCCAGCAAGGTCAGAGCAAAGAGAGGTACACAACATCAGCAATGCAAAACACTCAACTCCAGAAGCCACTTCCCTCGCTGATCTGCACTTGAGTCTTCAAAAATCATCCCAGGTAACATCTTCTCATTCACTGCCTGGTTTGAGACTTACAGCTTGAAAGGATGGCATTTTAGAAGCAGAGTGAATTAGAAAAAAATTATTTTTTGCTATGTCTTAGTTTTGTTACGTGTGATTTTATATATTAAGAACACACAAAGCCTTTTTCATTCAAAGCAACAACATCAGGAAATCCAGGCAAAGTACCATTCCCCCTTGCTCCATAGCTCTGAGGGGTCCAAGTGAGCACAACCAGTCACTCTTCTGAGTGTAGCACATTGTCTGACACACTCATACAGCTTCTGCCAAATTCAGCCACTGAATGAAAGTGCTAGAACACATTTAAAATAATAAAGTACGGTCAAAGTGAGCCAAGAGGGGAAATAAAATTTTCATGTGAGACATTCCAGTGGGCAATAGCAAATTTAAGGGCCTGTCCATCAAATGACCACCAAAGGAGCAATTCTCTACTATGCATAGAATCATATTAAGTTGACTATTTTTTATATCTACTGGCAATTAATAAATCTTCAGATAGCACACAAGCATTTTTCTCTTGCACAGTCAAACCCCTAATGAACTGTGCAATCTCTTTGGATTTCCCCCCCAAAAAATTTAACCCGCAGAAACACAAAAGAAAGAGACAGAGACCAATCACATCCCACATTTTCTACTATGCTAGTAGTTCACTACTAGTAGAAATTAAAACAAAGCACTTCCAGATTTCACCTGAACGAAAAAAAATTATTTTATTAAAAAAAGAAAAAAGGGAAAACCCAACTCTCCTCCTACGAAGGGCATACTCGGTTTTAGTTAAACTACAGAAGCACAACAGTACATGCCATATCAGGGTATTTCCTTAGCTAGGACTGGCACCAGCCCTCCATTCTCTGTGCCCTAACTTCAGTTTTCACTTTTCTTCACAGAATTAGAAAGAAAAGGAGTAAGTAATCAGGGATACATACCATCAGTTTGGTTTTGTTTTGTTTGTTTTGCTTTTTTTTTTTTTTTCACTACAAGGTTTAGTTTTGCTAAGGAAGGCTTTTGTAGAATGGAGAAAAATCAATCCGATAATGTACAGTAATACACAACAATATCTAAAAGCCTATATTATTGTACTCAATTATATTATTGTCTCCTAACCTCCATTAAGATCTCCTGGTACGGGTTTTAATTATTCCCAGCAACAATTAATGAGATCAGAGACAAAAAAAACCCTAAAAGATAGATAAGTCTTCTTTTAGATTAGAAAGGTTTTAAAAGGGAGCTTTCTACTTCATCTCAGGAAAAGAGAGCTCTTCCTTCTTTTTCTTCTAAAGAGAACATGCACATAATTGTTATGGGTTTTTGTTGCCATTGGTCAGGTTACACAAAACTTCATTACAATACTTCACTCTCTCTATCCACTTGCACTTAGTACACATTGATTTTCATCCCATCTTTTTAAAGGAGGGTCAGCCATCACAGCTGTGTTTTATTTATTTTATCAATACTGGTGTGAACATGTATCACATTTGAGAAAAGCAATAAAGGATGGGCTGTCTGCTAACTGTTACAGAGGAGAGTGAGGAAGGAAAATGGCAACCATGCAATGCTGGTAGTTCTCTTGAGGCATAAAATTTCTAAAATCTCTTTTATGTAGCTGACAATGTGTTTTGTACAAGATGGGTCTTCTGGTGTCCAGTTGAAAACTTATGCTGTAATTTCAGTGAGACACTAGGTGAGAAACTAGTGTTAACACCACCCTCTCTTTCTTTCAACTAGCTACCTATATTCACAAGGCCTAGTGCACCTTATTATTTTGATACTTCTATCCTTCTCTCAACATAAATATAAATTTATCAATCAATTCAAAACTTGTTTAGAAAGAAAAATAGCATAATTACATATTTCTTACATGATGTAAATTTACATGGACATAGAAGGAAGAGGCTATTCTATTAATTCTCAGCAGTTAACAGTAGCTGGCAAAAAGAACTTCAACATCATCCCCACACACAGGTACAGTGCAGCTTGGCTGGTCTAGTCTTGTGGACTGGTCACCTGGACTAGTCTTGTGGAGCAACAGAATTGTTTATGTGAAAGGATGACTGTGGTATGGTCAAGGGCAGGTTGTAGATCATGCTCTGCACTGAGCTATGGCCAGATCAATCCAATGTTTTACTCTTCACCGTAACTGCAATGTTCCTGGACAGACAACTTTGTGGGGAACTCTTATTTAATTTTCTTTAACAGACATATATCAGGCAGTGTTATCCAGTATTCAAAAAATATCCATGTTGCCAGACTTCCTTCTCATTTTGCACTGGCATTCACTAACAATGAACAATTAAGGAAAAAGTGCTGTATCTGTAAATAAACAAGCTAGGTTCCTTTACAGCCTGCTCATTTGTTTGATTTCAGTTATCATTAGCCTGTCCCAGACTGCAAATTTTATTTGACATTATGAAGAATCTTTTAATGTATTGCCTAGTGGCTTTTCACAGCTTAAATTTATTTTTGGCATTAAGCAACCACTAGTCAAAATACAAGTATCTAAATTATTAACATTTCCAGGTTGGAGAAACTTAACGTCATTTAAAGGGGAATATCTTGCAATTCTTGTCTTAGTTGTGGGTTTTAGATATTTTATTATTTGTTGATTATTTAAATATATATAATATATAATATGTAGAAATTTTCCATGGCTATAAGTTGCTTAGTAATGGAAATGACCTGGCCCAAGGAAGAAGCACTTTAGAAAGCTTTTCAACAAAAGAATATTCCACAAGTGGATATAAGGGTTGCTAGTGTATGGAAAGTCTAATGCTACCCTGCCCCAATATGGACATAAGAGAAAAAATAAATGAAAACTGTACATTTCTATCCATTGAAATACATAATTTTTAAAATCTGGGTACCTCAAGCACCACTGACTTAGTAAGCAGATAAATTATTTAAAGTTAGAAATTTTCTAGGTAATTACTGAACTCATTATATGTGTATTTGTGGACAAGAGTTTGCACTATCCATTTTGCCAAAATATTTTTTACAAATGCAGGAATATGAAGTGCTATATTAAGTATTTGCACAAGTTCTGACCTGCCAGTGTTCCAACTCAGAAGCTGCTGAAGTCACCCAAGCACCTGCCAAAATTGCAGGACTGGTGCAACAGGGAACTGAAGTGTAAATTTGATCACAGCACTCACAGCACTCTTTGCGTATGATTAGCCTTTACCCCAACAAGCCTGTCTTTCATAATCACCAACACCTTGTTCTTGTGTAAAATGACCATCATCTATCAGCATCAGACAAACTCATTTAATATTTTACTGAGTTAATCCAAGTGCATAAATAATCTACACACACTTCCCTCATCATGGAGGTAAGGCAGATGCAAATTTGTGAATAATTATGGTTGCATAAATTATGGTTGCATATACTGCAACAAGATAACCATAAAAGCCCAATTAGTTCATTCATGATTTCCCTGTGGGAAATCTGTTCATTTTTGGAGGAAAGATTGTGCTTCTTTATAGAGGGTGTAAGCATTATTTTAAAGTGGGCATTAAAACTCACACCCATTGTAATAAATACCCTTTACAGTGACATCATGACTGAGAAGCTACTAGCTAGTTGAAAAGCTGACTACGTTCCTAAGAAGTCCATTTAAACATGAATCCCATCTTCTTTTCCAGTTATCAATTAAGATGCAAGGATCTGACCTTAAGCAGAAGTCACAGCCATCTCTGGTGTAAGCATCCACTGACAACTCAAGCATGATACCAATTTGTGAGTAAATTCTTGGTGAGTGAATGCAAGATTCTCCAGGGAAAAGCCTGAAACATCCAGGTATTAACTATTTATGAAGCATAATGTGAATGAAAGGGTGGCCCTGTGTGAGGAAGAGCTGTATTGTCAGAAGCCAGGCTGAGGGCACACAGGGGATGTAAAAAATGGATGCTCTTGGCAAGACTCTATGTGTCAAATGGAAGACAAGCAGAAAAAAAACCACAAACCCTGGTCTTACAAGTATCAAGAAGAATAAAGGCTCAAATACACATGCTGACCCTGATTCATCCTGCCTAATTGATCCTAAAAATCTCTGCACAGCAATGAGAAGGACAAGGTAGGAGACTCCCCAACAGGGTGAGCTGGGTCAGCATGTTAGTGTCAGCACTCTCAGTCACCTTTCTGGAGGTGTCTCTGCCTCTCCCTTCACCAGGAAAGACCCCTGGACAGATAATGCAGATGCTTCAAATCAAATGGTGTTAAAAAGTGGTATTTTCAAGAACAGATCAGTGCTTCTGTAGCAGTAATGTCCTTTGTGATTGCCATCATCACAAATGATCCTACTGCAACATAGAAGGGATAGTTCAGTAATACCAGTAGAGGATTACAGTGATTAAAACAGCAAATTGGAAAAGACAAAAGGAATCACACTTGTGTTTAGTCTTGCTATGGTGTTACAAAGCTGGATCAGCTATGAAAAAAAAAAAATTCCAAAAAACAGAATAAGGTTGTTTCCACTCAATTTATTTTCTGGAGGGTGTAAGCATTACCTTGAAGCTGAAACTAAAACTTACACTCATTTTAATATATACCCTTCACAATGACATAGTGACTGAGAAGCTACTAGCTTCAGTTAAAAAGCTGACATTCATAGCAGAGCCATTTTATCCTACATGTTCTAAAGCACCGTTTCCCAAAGTTGTTTTCTTTTCCATACCAAAGGCTCTTCCACCCCGCACCATAAATTTGCTTCACATGAAAACACTAAACTAGGTACTTAATGTACTACTTCTCCCACAATCTCACCTGAGAAGGGATGGTAAGAATGACAAAAATGCAGCATTAGAACCAGCAGAACAAATGAGTTTAAGGATCACAACCTCCCTGTAAGTCAGTTCAACTTACCAACCAAAGAATCAAAAAGCTCCTGCTCAAAGACATTCCCCTAAGACTGGAGGCCTTTCTTTCTCACACAGTAGCTGACACTGGATTCTTCCTTTATTCTTTGGACATGCATATTTTCTACTAAAGTGCATTTCTTAACCCAGCTGCTCAGGAATAAAGTAAACCACTTTGTGTGTCCTCCCTTTCCCCAGAAGTATGTCACCAGTTCCTGCTACAGAACTCTCCTGTTACCTGAGGAAACCAGCTAACGTAAACCCTCTTAAAGAGGTAATTTATCCTGCTGCAGACCCAAATCCTATTGATGTCCCACGTCATGAACTTGTGCTGGGAGCAGAATAGGAGACCCAAAAGGCCCCTTTGAGCACACAGGGCCCATTTTGATAGAACAGAGCAGATTTCATTCTGGTTTAAGCCATTATCTCAGACTTACTTGTCTCAATAAAAGCACAAAGTTCTAGCACAGCCTCTGTCCTCCTGCTTTCCAGGGAGATGATGTTTCCCTACTATTTAAAATTCTTCATCCAGCTATCCTTTCATTACTACTTTTAGACTATGTTCTGTAATTATGTTAGGTGCTTGTTTATTCAAAACACCCACCATCTCTCTAAGCCTCCCTTTGTAACAAGCTGCCAGCTTGTCTCTCTGTTCAGCTGATTCCCATTATCTGGCCTACCCGTCATCTGAATATATTTAGTCTCACCCAAGTAGTTTTGATTATCAAGATTTTACTATGGTCTAATTAGTGACATTTTTATTACTAATTTGTCACTCAGACACTTTCAGTCGCATTAAAAATTCCTGCCAGCTTCTCTGAAATTGCTGTGTGCCTGCAGTCTTTTTCTTTTCACACAAGATCAGCGAAGCATTTTTATTTTGCTAGATCTTTGGAGGACTTTTAAAGAAATACTTAGGAAAATAATTTTAAGCTGAAGGAGACTTTTGAGCCCCACAAAGAGGATGCACAGCCCAAGGAAGTAGTATGTGGTATTTCACCTCTCACATAAAAGTTAGAATATCAACAAGGACATAAAAACCACTTGACACCTTTATATCCTTCTCATTTTATTTCTAAAGGTATGAAAGTGGGTGAATCATGACAGAGTGACACTTCCTCACATACAACCTATCAGTCAGCAGCAACTCTGTGGTACTTCCCAAGGTTTTTCCACATATGTGGCTGGCTGTGCCATGTGAGTCTCTGAGGAGCTGCAACAGTATGCCAAAACAAGCAGGAGAGGTGAGGCTGGACTTGGTGAAAGGCTGCCAAACACTACCTGAAACTCAGTCCTGCACATCAATAGAGACATTGGAACAAAACACTGCATTTTGTATCTATGTCTTGAGCTCTTGTAGTGTGTCTGTCCTTCCAACGGAATGGAAGATGAGGTTTACACCCATGCATTCTACAACACGTTGCTCAGGCTGACCAAATTCAGGCCTAACACTGCCTTCATCAGGTTCTGATGTTTTCAACCACTAGATTTAAATCCAAGTTGTAAGCCTTCCAGAACAGCAAACACTGGTGAAGGGAGACAATTTCTGGAGACATGGTATTTAAAATTACTAACTCAACATTACACTTGTTTTAAACAAAATCTGTCCTGGGATTTAGAATGCAGCCACATATTGCTTGCAAAGGATTAATAAACAATGGCAGTATGAATCTTATCAAACAAAGTGCTTGTGCCTTTAACTGTTAATTACATAGATAGATCCTATTATAAATAGTTCTGAAGCAATCCATTAACCAGATGGCTTTTAGCAAATCAGAATTTATTACTCTTTCATGAGCTCCTTATAAAAACGTAACTTTCAGATAAAGAATGGGAAACAGCTGAAGCAGTTGACCATATCTGTTTTCCACTATAGCATCTTTGAAGGTAGAGTGAGGGAGGGAAGAAATAGAGTGTCTTGTTAATGCTGTATAGACAGCTCATCCTATTGAAAACTTCTCCCTTCTTCTCCTAAGGAAGGATAGCTCACACAAGGCTTCACTGCACTGGAGAGTGATGAGGTCTATTAGCAAGGGCAGTGAAGGCAGCTGAGATATTCACTCGTTTCTGAAACTGTGGCTGAAGTCAAAGAAACAACTACTTTTGACATGAGTAGGAATAGTACTTCTGTCTCAAGTGCCTATGGCTGCACATAAAAGTGAACGCCGTAAAATATCTGAATAAATACCTTGGTACCATACATTAGTTTATCAATTACTCCCTCATTAATCTACTAAAAAGAATTAAAATTCTGAATTACAAAAATGTAATTTATTTTCAGCCTAAGCCATAAGCATTTGTTTACATTTCTAAAGTTGTTATATTAGAGATTTAGACAAGGTACATTCAGAGGCTATCCATGGCACTGGAGCATAGGAGAGGGTTAACTTTCAAACGTGTCAATAAAATCCATTTCACAAGTCTTACAGCCTAAATAATATCAGTGGGCAATGAACTGGAATTCACACTCATTTGGAACTTTAATAGATTAAACTCCAACAGAAAGTTGGCAGATAAAAAAAGAGTTGAGATTGAAAAACGGCTCCTAACATTCAGGATTCATTTTACTGCATTCCTCCAAAGAATTCTTATCCAAGGGAAGTGTTACTTGGGAAGGTGTTGCAGTTTGGGGTTTGTCTGGGTGAGCATTTTTATGGAAACCTGAGATTCTACCATTATGCAAATTAGTGATTTATGCTCCTACACAAGCTGACATCCAGAATGTTACACCAACTCATCATCCACAGCCCATCATACTTTAAGGAGATAGGCACCAAGCCAAGATTTAATGAAGTCATAGAAAAGCTCACCAATGGTTACAAGACTTGCAGTCTTTTACCAACAAAGCCTCAAAGAAGATTTATCCACCTCTATTTTCTAAACATAAATAACTCGTACGAAAAAGAAGACTACCACATAGCTATACACAACTTTCACAACTGATGAAAGCTTTTGGCTTCTTGCCTTATCACACTCAAACATGCTACATAAGTCTTGAAACCATAAACTCTGATAATCATCACTACTTCAACAGATTCCAACAACCAGCATGCACAAAAAGAAGACTCATGATATATGGATACTCACATCTTAGCATGACAGGATCTTTTCCCAATTTTCATTTCTAAATCAGGAAAAGAAAGTCTGGGGACCTCAATTAGATAAACATGTATTTTTAACATTATTTGAGTAGGATTTTCCAAAGAATTGAAGGCAATGGAACTTGCCAATTTTAAATGGCATAACTCTCCAGGCTACTTTGAAAAAGTATTCCTTATTCTTATTTATGTTGGATATATTGCAACTTCAGCATTTCTCTTGGAATACCCAAATGTCATATATTCTCCATGAAAACACGGTGTGTCGAACTTCACATTCAGTTTCTCCCTCAGCTGCTTCTAGCATGGATTCAGAATGCCTTTTCTAAACAAGAAATGTGCTATGTTTCTTGTAATGCTGTGCTACAGCATTACCAACAGACAGAAACAACATCCTGAGAAACATGGCTTTAATACAAGTAAATTAATTGTTGGTTTTCAGTCCCTAGTGAACACGGTGGCAATTTCTTTATTTTAGCACTATATTCCAAACGCTGAGTGAACTGGAAGATACCGCAGAAACACATAATCACAGGATTGGTTGCTCAGAACATGTATGTTTCAAACTTGAACGTGGTGCCACTTGCTCCTTTCCACTGCTTCTGTCAGTATCTGGAAACATTTGACACTTCAGAAATATTACAGGCAGGGTATGTACTTGCAGTATGATTTGAAACACAATTCTGATTCTGGTGATGAATCCCAAACAGAAAATGAGGTATGACATGAGAACCAGAAACATCTCTAGACAGATTTAGAATAATCTCTGAAGTGACCTATAGAAACATATGGCTAAACAATCACTCCTCCATGTTCAGAGAGAGGAGTTCTTCCACAGAGAAGCCAAGACTCAGTGCCCTCATGCAAATCTGTGTCCCACTTTCACATTCTACTTCTTCTAGATTCCCCAGGGCAAGACCAAACTGATTGCAGAAAAAAAAAAAAATCACTGTACTCCCAAGGGAGCAAGCAGACTCAAAAGATTTTTGACCTCTTCACATGGAGGGATTTCCTAAAAGTTAAAAAAAGTTCAAAATTCTTCTGTATCAGATGGGCTTTGACTCTAATGAGAGCATTATTTCTTACCATTCTCTGATCCAAAAGACTTCAGCATGAAATTATCAAATCTATTGATACCCAGGATCTACTAGGGTCTAAAAATTACTTCTACCTCCCATCTGAATGTCTACAGTGGCTTTGCCCTCTCAGTAAGAAAAAACCAACACCCTCGCAAGTTCCTCTTTTCAAGGTTCAACAACTGTGTCTAAGAATGAAGGAAAACACATCATTAGGCCCCCTTCAGACCACTATACTAATTCATGGGAAACAGTGATATTCTTCTTTTATAACACAATGCTAGAAAAAGCATCACAAACAAACTATGAGTAAGAAGGTTAATAGGCTTTAAGCACACCTAAACCATTCCGAACAAAATCTTTTACAGCTTCTTTTTAGCAGCACATTCAGTTTATAGGCAATGATTGCGCCATTCTTCTGGACCTGGGAAGGAGCTGGATACTTCTTTACTGCAAACATAACATATAAAATGTAAATTTGTTGCCCTGAAGTGTCTTCAAGATCCTTTTGCCCAACCTTTTATGGCTAGTAAAATGGATTATCAACTAGAACATCCTGCAGTACCTTCATAAAGGAGTGGCCTAGACAGTTTGATGCTACTGCACCAGCAAGGACAAAGGTTCTGTGTGCAGTTATTCATGCCACTATAAGCAGTCCCAGTGGGATAAGATAGCACACTCACAAAAGAAAAAAGGCCACACACACACACACACACAAAAGCCAAACAAAAAACCTCAAAGCCCTCACAAAAAATTCCCCTCCCCAAAACCCTGCTAAGACTTACTGCAGACTTCAACAACATTTCATATCTACATCTAAAATATCTATAATATCTTTATCTAAATTTAATATCTAAATGAGAACAGCAGAAGCATGCCCTTGAAATATAAAAGAAAACTGTTTTTGTAAAGATTATTATGCTAATAACACTAGAGCCTACCTATTGTCCCACACATTTTTAAAAAGGACACTGCATATGTATATTCAAATTACCAGAGATGAACAGTGGGTCACAAACAAAACTTAAAATGTTGAACTGTGTCAGCCAAATTCATAGTGCATTTATTATTTCTACCCTTTCTTATGCATTTTGGCATAGTCAGTCCTGCTGCCAAAGCATTTCTAGAAGGTGAATATAAAAGATGTGAAGCACTATAATCACTGAATGATATATGAGTGATGCATTAACACTCACTCAGTTCTATAGATCTAAAGAAAAAGCAATAAAATTAAATGCATGATTTAGAAGTAATCTTAAACACTTAACTGATCCTAAATTCACCAAGGAAAGCAGACTTCACAAATCACTGCTAAGAGCATTAGCAATCTCCCTCCCAGACAAAAGGTCAGCTCTGGATGCCTTGTTAATATGTATCTGGGTTTTACAAAGTCCTAATGAGAATGTTGCTCTCTGACAAAGGTGCATAGGCCTCCAGAAAAGGAGGTGGTCAAGGAAAACAACAACCACAGCATGTTCAGAATTAGATGATAGCTTTGCAGTCTCCAGGGTCTTACCCTTATTGTCCCTCTCCTGTCACTAAACAGAGAAAGAAAGTTTGATGTGGCTAATGGGAAAGACTTGAGAGTAGAAGACAACACTGAGATTAAATAGAGCAGACTAACTATAGACTCCCACAGAATTTATTTGCCTCTTTTTTTCTGCACTACACTGGCCAAGGAAACAGAAGAAAAAACAACCTGACATCTGGGCTACTATTCAGGCCTCCACACCTCCTCAATTATAGGTACCTAGCAGATATATCTAAATTTCTATGGTGATCCAGGAGACAACTTAGATCTCTGTCCATTGACTGAGAAAAATACTGGCATCAACCTAGGAAACTTCAGCTAAATATCCCAGGTTGAAAGAGATGTAACTGGAGAACCCAGTGCACTACTACTTAAGCAACTTTAAGTCCTGTCATTGTGAGATTTAGTAGACATTTACTATGCCTCATGCACCCTCTTACACTTTCTCATCTCCTTCAGGAAGCAACGGGAAAGACAGACTCACAAAAACAAATGCAAAAAAAAAAGGAAACTGACTTTTGCCAAACAGTTGTTAAGATCACAGCTATTAGTAATATAACATCATTAAGGACAATGTATAGACAAATTGGAAGAACCAATCTACTTCCTTAATATGTTAATATTCTCAGGAATTAAAATTATCTACAATCCCTCTTGTTCTGACTTTTCTTTTTCCCCCTAAAAAGGATAGATTATACAGTAATTCTCTGTGTACTTGGGCATATTGCTTACGCTTCTCTCTCTGTCCACGTCTTTTGTCACTTTCTGTCCCCACCATAATTTCTAAAACAGTTACTCAACTTCAGAACACAAATCAAAAAGCACAGTCCCTGAATATCTGAACAAGCCAGGAAGTGAACCAAAACAGATAGTACTGTGAGATATTCAGAGGGTTCAACTTGCTCAAAGTTCTTTGTAAGACTACTACTGCCAACAGAAGCTTCTGATGGTCTAAAGCCTTTCCTGCAATGTAAATACACCTTTTGATACCATAGGACAGCCTCACATATATTTGTCAAAATGATTATACAACTCAGTTAAACAGAGTTGACACATGATCTATGTCATGCTAAGGGAAATTCATTTGACAATGAACAAATGTTGTGACTTCTTGAGCACATTTTGCTGATATTAATCACTTTCTCTGGAAATCTCATCAGCAATCATGTTCCAGATCTGTAATTACTGCACATATTTTTATCAATGAAAATATCTAAGTCTGAATAGCCACAGAGGCTCCTTCAAATGCAGCATCCATCACAGCGAACATAATTTTTCACATTTACTTCAAACTGGGATAGGAAGAAAATAACTGTAAAAAATTAGAGAGAAATAATTTCTACGGGACTTTAATGATACAGATTTACCTAGGAAATTCTTCTGGCTGCTGAAATTCTTCAAATTTGGAAGTTTTTAGAGAATGAGAAACAATACTGCACTGGTGCTTTGTAAAGGTTTATTCATAGTCATGCTCTGTGCAAGGAATAAGGGACTTAATATTTATCCTCCTAGGAATAGAAGGTGTAATTCTCATTCCCTTTATCTTGGATTAGCTGTCAAGACAGTAAGTGGACTGTTCAAACATTCAGTGTTTTCAGTCGTTTTAAATCAAGATGAAACATAGGCCAAGCCGTTAAGACGTGACTCATGACTTCATGTCTCAGCAGCTCAGTGCTCAGCTGCTCTCACAGTCCTGGATGGGTAGAAGGGAAAGCTAGGAAACCAGAGTCTGTTTGTAAGATGTCAATTTAGGCATCCAAAACCAAGACATAACAAAAGTATTTTACTTCTGGTATGATTTGGGCCAGACACTGCACTTACATCACTTTTGCTTTGTACCTCAAAGGGCTTCAAAATCCAATGGACCCACCTTAATCCTGGACTAAAACATGAGCTGTGTTGTTTTGTTGAGCCATGTATTTTCCAGGCTAGATAACTTACTCATAATTCTTTGTAAAAATCTGAAGTTTATTAGTAATGTGCAGAATTAGCATATCCCCAAGTTAATTTTAAGTCATTGTGACAGCATGTAACAAAATTGTGTTCTTTCTTAGGACACTTATGTTGCCAAATAGGTCAGTCTAAGTGCAATCTCAGCCTTTCCAATTCTTGCACTTCAAAATGTTTGGGGCCTTTTCAAACACTGGCAGTGTCAAATTAGCCCCTCTTTCTCTTTTCCCCCTCAAAAGAAACACATTTCAAGTGCGCTGTTCTGTTACTATCCAGTTTGACCTGACAATCAACTACTCATAGCTTGCTATGCCTCACAGACACCAAGCTAATGCTATGGACAACTATGGCCAACTGGAAGCTAGGGCCTAAAGCTAAGGGTTTGTTGTAGGTAACATCAAGAGGCTTGAAAGACAAGTGCATGTTCAGACAAGGAAAAACTTAGTTACCTGCTTAATGACTTACACTGCCAGAAACAGAACTCCCAATGAGACAGACCTTGGGCTCTAAACATAAGCAGCAAGGGTTTGAAGGAGCTGGGGTTTTTCAAAAGAAAATCCAGCAGAGTGATACTCATACTCCAAAGTACCAAATTATTTCAGTGCTAATGCAGCTGACATTGAACCAACATTGAATCTTGTGGTTACACCTTATCCAGGACATCCAAGTTAACATTAAGCTTTATTTCAGTGAAAATAGAGGGAGGCCCTCTTTAAAGAAAAAATTTTATGGAGGTCTGAACCAAATTAATTCAAAGTAACTGATGGAATAATGATATCAACAGCTTCTCCATCAGGCTATGCTAGTTATAAACTTCCAACATAGGAAGTTGATAATAAAAGTTATAGGTTAAAAAGTTATAGGTTGTCCCCATTATTTCTGAGGTCAGTGGAATTTTCCCCAATGACAAACCTATGACAATGTTTTGTTTCTGTTCCAATATGATTTACTGTAGATGAAAGCAAAGACAGGCTGATATACATCACCATTGTCTCCTCAGAGTATTAGATAAATAATTGTTAACTTGCAAGAAAAAAAGGTGTTAATAGCCACAATACTTGTCTCACTTCTGTGTGCTACATTTTTGGCTAACATCTAACCAATTACACATTAAAGAAAAATAATCCTACTATGCTGTTTTCTAAATGTAAATGCACAGACTATTTTAGTAACACATTTATATAATGCTGAAATTTAACAAAAGAGCCTACTGTACAAAAGAGAAAAGACAATGAGCAGAGCAGGAAAGTTAACTATTTTCTGACTTACATGAATTTACAGTTCATTTTTAATACTTGATAATATGGGTGAGCACAAGACAGCATATAAACCACTCAAATGAGAAAACCAGCAATCCAACATCCATATTCTCAAACTACTGGTGTCTCTAGGCATGGAACACAGTGAAAGATGCACACTCAATCAGTCAAGTAGCTAATAAGTACTAGTCTCAACATACTACAGAAGAGTTAAACCGTTCACTAGCTAAGTTACACATAACTGCAATTATGGTAATAAAGTAATAAAAACTTGTAAAATTCTGGAAATACAACAAGACTCAGGCAAATTGAAAAGACAAAATCCACTTTTAAAAAGCACTCACTATTTGAAATCACCACTGGATCTAGGTCAGCCACTTGTACCACTGTGGGCTTCTTGGGACTTCTTTTTCTTTTGTTTTCCTTTTATTTATTTATTTACTTATATTTCCTTATTATTAAAAAAAAAGGTTTGTCTGCCCTAAGGCAACCCTGCAGTAAGAGATAAAGGACAACTGTAAAACAATGGTTTGATCCTAAGGCCATCACAGCCAGTGAGAAGACCCTGACACAGGCAACCCTGGATAACATCTGTATTTTACAAGACCTGACACTTCACCCTGGTAATGGATTCATGCTAAGCTCTAGCTATGAAAATAATACTTTTGCCCTGTAGTAACTCCCAGAGAAACTATGTTTTTAAATGCTTTTCACTGTATAGCTTGAGGCAGTGAAAATCCAAGGGTTCCTTTTATGGGATTAAAAACCTGCTCTTTTCTGTCACAGGTCTTACTTATGCTAACCTCATGCATTCACCTCTGCTCCTTGAGTTCATTCCCAGGACCACTGCTCTTCTTGAATCACTAACAAAATGAACCATGAATCATCTTTTTTTTTTCTATTGTCTTATGCTTCTTTTTCTGCTTGGAGTGCTCCAAAGCACTATCCTGACAATATTTTCCAAAGCTCCTTCTTTCAACAGTCCTCTGGGAGACATCATGGTAACCAGATATATAGCATGATGCTATCAAAGGCTTCTATACAGCAAATCTTGTGACAATAGAACTCCCCTAATGGGATTTGCATCTTGGCTTCATAGAAAAAGCACTGTAATAACCTCCCATTTTTTCCTTGTGCTGTAATCATCTGTTATGCCTCTGACTAGTACTTCAAAGTAATTCTCTATTGTTCTGTTACTCTGAACTTCAGCTCAGCAGGGTTTGGTTTTTCAAAGCATCACAGAGGGGAATCTTAATTACTCTTTTTTTTTTTTTTCATTTTTCAAACAAAATCTCAAATCCATAAAACAAACAAAAAATTATTTTAGGTCTCAGAATTTCTTGCTGCTGGATTTGCAGAGAACTGAAATCAACAACAAAACACATTCAGCCTGCTATGTCTCAGAATTTATCTAGAGACCCTCATTCTGTCACAGCACCTACTATGGTGAGGGAACTTGAACCACCCAAAAGGCCTAGAATAGTTTGCCAATAACTATCTAAATTTTCACAAAAATCACTGAGAGCTACCTTTTAAATTGTCCACACACCTAGACTACATCTCTCAGGAGTCCAAATTCCAAACCAGAAAGGTACTAACATATACATATATATATATGACATATATATATATATATATATGTCATAAACTGAATAATTTTATCATATTTCTGGAGTTTTAAGCTTGATTTTCTAAAGATAAATGCCATCTTCTAGTTCACCACTGAAAATCTGGTTGATATCAAGCAGATATCAACAGTCATAGGCAAAATGTAGTCTACAAAAGCTCTCTTCCTGAAATCCCTTCTCATGCAAACTACTGCATGTCCTAAGATCTAGATCCTACTTCACACCTTGAGTTCTGCATCCATTTTTGTCTTGTCTCATTTCCAAAAAGACATTGAGGTGCTGGAGCATGTCCAGAGAAAGGCTACAATGGTTGTGAAGGGTCTGGAACAAAAATCCTATGAGGAGCAGCTGAGGGAGCTGGGGTTATTTAACCTGTAGAAGAGGAGGCTCAGCGGTGAGACCTTATCACTCTGTACAACTGCCTGAAAGTAGGTTGTACCCAGGTGGAGGTCAGCCTGTTCTCCCAGGTAACAAGTCACAAGATAAGAGGATGTAACCTCAAACTGCTCTGAGGAAGGTTCAGGCTGGACATCAGAAGGAATCCTTCACAGAAAGGGTGGATAAATACAGGAATGGGCTGTCCAGGGAAGTGGTAAATTCACAGTCCCTGGAGATGTTCAAGAAATGACTGGATGTGGCACATAGTGTCATGTGGTGATCAATCAAAGGCTGGACTTGATCATGGAGGTCTTTTCCGAATGATTCTGTGGTTCATTCCCAAGCTTAAAGCATGGTGCTAGCCAGCCCTAGAGAGTGCCAGATTTTCTTATTCCTAATGTATATCATAGATTTCCTACCCTTAGGAACACTTGAAATAACTTCTCTCAGACTCCTGTAGTTGAAGGACCTAACTTGAATGCAATTCAACAGGCACTTCACCATAACAAAATGTTGTTTAAATCTAAATTAAGTGGCACACAACATCAAATTTAAGTTATTAAAAACAAACTAGAAATTATATTCATGTTTTGATTCAAATGTGGAAAAATGAACTTCATATTGATGTTTTAGGAGTCTAATAGAATAGAGTCCCTGTTCTCAGTGAAGAACAGAGTAGTTTAGCTGAGGCCAGCAGTAAGAATTACTGCTAGTCTCAGTGCCTGCTGGAAAGTGCAATAAAGCATACAAGTCCATGCGACATCCCAATCACCATTTTTACGAACATTTTCCTATTTATTAATAGTAGCTGCTCTGAATTCCCTCAAGTTTTATGCCAACTGCCAATTCTGGGTCCAGTACAAATTTGAGATATATTACAAGTAAGTTCAGCTAGAAATGAAAATAAAAGGTGAGAAAAAAAGCTCACCATATGCCAACAAGGCAAACTCGTTGATGACAGGTAAAAGGGCAAGTGAATGGCTGCACATACTAATAATTCTGGAAGTGTAGATGAGTTCAACCCCTAAAGACTAAAGGAAAAGGTATCAATCATAAAGAAGGAAAAAAATAGCATCAGGGAAAGTCAGGTTATTTCCCCTCTTCTTATGAAAGTACAATATCCTTTCTTCTGCTCTGAGACATTAAAACTGTTCCAACTGATCTATTACCTTCCCCTCTGAACATCTGAACTGATAACTGAACTTTGTATTGCCACTTGTATCTTATTTTCCTCTATAATAGCTCTTGGACCTCAACTGAAGACATTCAAAATATCAATCACCAATTACATTGCAGATAAAATCACAAGGAACATAAAATGTATGGAAGCATGTGGCATTCAGATGACTTGGAAATCGGTCATACAAATATTTTTTTTTTCTGATTTGATTATTTAGTGAGGAGAGAGATTTTGTAATGCACAGTCACCTCTAGGTGCTAACCAACCATTCATTATCAGCATTTTCATCAAAGAGTAGGCTGGCCTTGACAGGAAAGTTGCCTGACATTCAATATAAGAATGCAACAGCTGCTTTGATTGCTGCAATATGGGTATTCATAGAGATGGAAAATTGCAAAAAACTCAGCTTATGGATAAGCCATCACAATATAAATAGTCTAAGAAAATACCGTTTACATGAAGACAATTTAACACATTTTGGATTTGACTTAATAACTGCTGCCATAGAAGAATGCTTTCTCAGTACATAGATCCCCTCCATAATATAGAGCTGGAGTCTCCAGGGTGAGCAACATTCCTCTTTCTGGAGCTACTCCATCTTCATGATCTTCAAGGTGTCATAGAACACCCATATATTATGCAGATGAAGTGGATGGTCATGTTGTCTGTAGAGCAGCATAAGAAGACAGAACTAGAACCCAAGTTCCTTCACTGGAAAGACTGGCCCATGGAAGAGTCTATTTAGGGATGTGCACATGAAGGATAGACATCTTTTCAGCCTGGTTTCATAGATGTCTCCTTTCTATTAACTTGTCCAACATTAAACACAGATCCCACAAGTCAGGATTCAGTCAGCCCATTCCAAAGGCATGTTGGTTGGTATTATTCTAATACATTGGCTAAGGACATTTGGTAGTATCAATGGCTACTATTTAAAGTTATTCAACATGTTTTGTTTGATTAATAGCTTTCATGGAAAGTGTGTATTTGTGGAAAGAAATCACAATCTTTTTGAGGAAGGCACAGTGGCCAGCGTATCACAACCATTATGAGAACTAAAAACACCCATGGACACATTGTCCTACTATAAAGCACAACTTCATATTTCACTCTGACTTTTAAAATAATAATCTTATTTTCCAGAGCATAGTTCCTTGTTCTTTACAGCTGTCAACATTTGTTCTTTACAAATTGTCAACATTTAAGAGTGGAAAGTACTCTGTGATGTACAGCCACTCAACGTCCTATCATGAAATAGGGACATAAGGAAATTCTGGATCATTTAAGTAACTTGTAGGTATAATGTTTTCAAAAACAAGAAACCATTTTCAGATCCTGAACTTAAGACAATTTTCACTGAGGTAATTTCTCAGCACTGCAATAATTCTGCCTCTTCCCTAGGGAGATATCAAAAAATCAGAACACTTACAATCACTAGACATAGCTGAAATTCTTGGCATAAGTAAATAATTGCATTTCTGATTAAAGAGATTTTAAAAAGCAGAATCAAAATCATAGGAACTTTCATTTGCTTCCCAGAAAGCCCATTCTTTTTTCAGCCACTAAAACCTGGGTTTCTGTACTTTTCAAACTTAACATAAAGACAGCTTCAGACTTTCAACTCACAGTCAACTCTGTGAAAGATATATTTACATTTGAAATCACTTGAGAAGTAGCCCCAGACACTAATTCAAACTGGATTTTTTTCAAAATCATATTTTTTTTTTTTTTATTAAACAGGATTCAAACCAGGAGCTGGAAACTTTACATAAGCAGGAATTTCGGATGCATGAAAGTGTTGTTAAGGAAAGGCCTACTGGATCCAGTCTTCCTTATAGAAAATTCACAGACAGAAAAATGTGCAGCTCTGAGAAAAGCAGGGCACTCACTCTTCTGACATATTTTCCACACTACCTTCTATTCCCCTTTATTGACCTATTCTCTTTAATTTCTCCTGCCATTTGGTTTTTCCCCTTCTCATTACCTGCAACCCAATAAATCCTTCAGGCAACAAACAGTGTTTTCTGCCATATTAGTCTTCATCCTGCTTTTGCAAACTATCCCTTCTCCAACATTTCATCCATCCTGCTTTTAGAACAGCACTAATGTATGTACTACATCAAGTGAACAAATTCTAGACTGATTCATTACAGTAATGATATATAATATAATCATACAATACAGTGATGATACATAATAGACTAAAATCATATAGTCCTTAGCTTGTACTGCTTCACTACTGTCACTTATCCAGCTTGTGTGGCAAGAATGGGAAAATAAGTCTCTTGGAAGTGATGAAATCTGATTTCAATGTCCTTCACAAAGCACAAGGAAAGAAGTTAATGAAAACTTGTACTGACTGAAATAGTTCTTTTGAAAGTATGTCAGTAAAAATAGATTTCATAAATGTGTGTAATAAGACACAGGTTAATTAGCTGCAACCACTTCTTCTTGAGGTCAAGAGGAGTTACACCTGGGATGATTTTAGCCTAGAATAGCCACTTATTGATGGTTTTTTGTTGTTTTTTTTTTTAAAACTTAGGACATTTCGCCACCAATGGTGTCACATTTCACACTACTTTTTATTTGACACTAAACTGACAGGGCTAATGAAAGTAGTTACTTTGATAAGACAAAATCTACTTGAAAATAACACATCTCAGCATTCTGTACTGAGCACAACAACCCAAGATTCCTGCAACTCAGAGAAGTGGGACAGTATTTTATCTGATTTTTCCTTTGCATTTCTCTCTCCCTTTCCACCCGAGTTTGTGTAGCTGGCAATAGTCTATGGATTAACAGCCCTATTATTTACTTCTTATTTCTCCTTTATGATATCTCAAGCATATACAGCTGGTCATCAAGCACTGTTCCTACAGATGACTCCTTCAGAATTTCTTTCAGTTCACACACCAGCCCCCCCGGGTTCTCCTAGTCATGTAACAGTTTCTGTGCTAGCACTCCTCCAGAAGCAGGATCCAGAAAACTGCTGACAACTAAAGTAGTCCACTAGCACTGTAAGCCAGGCATTACCAAAACTGTGTCCTGGATTCACTAAAGTTTGCTGAAGCTAAGATGTTTGAATAAAAACATTTCATGTTTACCATTAATAACTACATAACATACAATAACTACCTCCTTCTGTTATTTTACTTAGATAGAAAAGATCCACCTATTTCTTAAAGTAATCTACCAGGAAAAGTCTTAGTAGATTAATTAAGACTTCTTCTCCTCCCACAAACTCTTTGGAAAACTATTTAAAGCAGCAGTGATCACGTTCAACACATGCTCAGAGAACAGGAACCCACTGAGGTAGCTTTGTATAAGAGAGTCTTTGGCCTACTTGATTTTCTTCAGCTTCTTATTTCAACCCTTTACAGAAGCACTACAGTTTAAAGGCTCATTAGTGTTACAATAAGAAGCCCCAAGGCTTCTATGCCCCAAGGTTTGACAAAAAAAAAAAAAAAAATAGTCTGATCAACAAAATACAGCACAAAAGCAACCCTTGCAAGGTACTATAAGACACTAAATACTGCCGTTCAGAAATTGTGCATGTCTGGTTTACTGTCTCTTTTTTTAACCCCAATCCTGAAAACAGGAAAGGTGGGACAAAAAAATAAGATGAAATGTTTCACCTTGTTTCTTTCTCTAATATAAACCAGGTGTTTCAGTGTATCTTTTTAATTGAAAAAATATGTAGAATCGCATCTATAAAATAACTGGACAGCCCTTCCACTGAGCACTTGTTACTTTCTTGCTGATTATGCAAATGAAAGTGAGTCTATTTGGGGTACAGCACTTACTCAGAAGCTTTGAATAATCTTGTACAGCTCTCTTCCTTCTTTTATCACTCCTCTGGCTATATGGGTACCTAATTTGGGTTTACTGGAATTAAGTGCTATGAATACATCCTGCTCACTTCATCCCTTATTTCAATTCCTCTTAACTGTACAGCTACCCCCTGCCAGTCCTTATGCCTATGGTGCAACCAAATAGCTCTATCAGCTCCAGTCAGTTAAGAGGAATCTCTCTGCAAGGTTCCCATCCTGGGAATAAGTTAGAGACAGTTCCTGTGGCTTTTCAGAAAGCTTCTGAAGGGCTATGTTCCTGCATGGAGGAATTAATAGCTCCAAGCTTGTAAAGATTTACATATCTCCACAAAATGTCAGTAAATCTGAAGCTATCATACTAGAGATGATGATTAGCACTGTGCATATTTAATGAAGGGGTAGTGAAATCTGATTTGCATATTTCTAACGAGCACGTAAATTCCCCACCACTTTCACAACTCAATATCTACACAGTTCATTTTATTTTGATTAAATTTAACACATTTCACTGATGACCTTTAAAGAAATGCTCACTTCCAAACTCTTAAATGCACCATTGATCTGCTACACTTTGTCAGCAAAACAATGATCATTCCTAAGAAGCCTCTGAAAACCTACAGTCTTACACAGATCAGTGCACAAAGTTCCCACTGACGTGTGCAACGCAGGGATGAAGAATTTGCATAATCAGCTCATTTGCTGCATTCAGCAACAAGGGACATACTCTGCCAATTCATACCCTCACCAGAAGGTTGCTCCAGTAAAGAGGAAACTGCAACCCTGCAGTTCAACAGATATGAAGTACACTAGCTGGGTGACAGCTAAGAAAATAAGCAAATGAAGATATATATAAGTTATTATTACCTCTGCTCCAGAGACAATGAAAATGACCTTTGTTGAAAGGCTGGTTCAGAATCAGAAGGCAAAACTTCAGGTTCCCTGTAAGATAAATATTGGTTCTCATTAGCAAGAATATGGATTTTCTTTTCTGTCCATTTTTAAAAATTTTATTTTTGCCAGATTAATTTTAGTCCAACCACATCAGAGTAACTCCACTAATTTCCTTGCTTCTCAGGTTTTACCACTGTCAGATTGAGAAACTGTCAAAACTTCGTAAGATACGTTTTACTCGGTAGGGTTTTGCTAAATGTTTAATTTATGAGTGACTTTTACTTACTGAAGGCCATCCTCAACAGGACCCCACATCTATACAGCTCTCTCATTTAATCTCCCACTTGCTACTGCTGCCTGGATGCAGCAATTACTAATATGAGCTTCACCCTGGTCTCTGCTAATGGGGAAGGCTGGAGGAGACTATATAAAAGATGTCTCTAACCTAAATCCAATATTCCACCCTCCTGAAGGATGCAGAACTCTTGCTGCCATCAGTGGCTTCTGTGCCTGTGTTTTCATATCATGTAGAAGCTCTAATATTGGTAGATACTTTAAAAATAAAGAATTAAACACCATGACCCAGGAGCTTAAAATCAAAAGCTACTAAAAGCAAAAGTGTACTTTAGCCTGAGTTATCTAGGTGATACTGCAGACTAAAAATCTCAGTGGATTTACCAGCCCAACTTGACTGAGCTCATAAAGCCTCCTCCTGCCCCTGCAAAACGTGCACGGTGAAGGTCGATAGTAAACCTACTGTTAGAAAAGCCTTAAAAGCATAAAAGGATGTATGATATGACACACTTTGAATTCAAAGAATAAATAGGTAAATCTTTGACAGCTGCCTGCAGTGGGATTTGCATTATTTCACTTCCTAATTATCTTGCCAATCATATAGGAATACAAGTTTCCCCTGGAGCTTGATATCCTTAGGCAATCAAGTTAATGAATATCATGTGGTCATATGAAGCCACTGTAACTGAAAAAAGAAAACCTCTGTCACTACAAAGTTTTTTGAGAAGATCTAGAATAGCAAGAAGCAGCAGGCTACAGTAGAAGCCTGTGGCTTAAGCCATATCATGTTATCAAGGAAAATACAGCTGGGCAAAGTGCTGAAGTTGAGAGAACATTTAGGGATGGGAGTTGGGAGGGGCAATTTTTAAAATAACTAATTAAATGCATGATTAGGAGAATTAAATTTAGCACATTGGGATACCACTATTCAGCATCTTCTGCACCTTTCCTTTTGAGTGATTTAGGGTTTCCCTCCCCACTGACCCATTTGATGCCTCAGTTTTCTAAAACAGAAGCAACTGGATTGTCTTTCTTCATAAGTATATAGAGAAACAAAAATGAAGACCTAGATGGTTTTTACTCCAGTAAAAAGTCATGATTATATAGCTATCTTCTGCCTGGTGCTTTCAAATATCTTCCCTCAAGTCTCCTCCTTCCATCTTTGCTAACATTGTCTTCACTTCCATTTAATTCATCTATATATAGGGGAATACATTTTCATACTGAAAAAAGGGAGTGGTGGAAAGACCAAGTAAACAAAGGAAAGCAAGAAAAAGTTTTTTCTTTGTGTAGTCTGAAGAGTTTTGCCTTGTCCTTGAACTTTAAGAGAAAGGTAGAAAACAATACATTCAAACTAAGTGCCAATTTCCAGCTGCCTCACAAAATGGGACCTCAGCAGCAGATCTTCTAATGATTGTTAAGTGAGAAAGGCTGCCAACTCCTTTTATTAAACATAATCATCTAGTGATGCCCTCCACTGAAAAGAGCCAGCAAATATCACAGATTCTGTTACTGGTACAATAATACAAGCAGACATGCGTGCTGTAAGCATATTCTTGCTAGTGAATCACAAAAGGCATTTCTGTGCCTGTTTTAAACCCTCAAGCCATTTCGACATATTAAAACATCAGGAGTACTCTTATTATACATATTAGGGTCCGTTTTTGAAGTCAAGACCTGGCTGTAGGCATCCACACTGAAATTTCAGAGGCTGATTTTCAGAGGTGACACTTCCAAGGGCTTCCAGTGAGCCTCATAAGAGGTGCTGGGTCTTACATGTTCAGTTGCTGCAAAGAAGCCAAGAAGTAGATACCCACAGCACACACAGCTAGGAGACGGGGGGTTTATGTGTTTAGGGTTGTTTGGGTTTTTTAAAGTCCAGTTATGGGTTGAAAAAGTAGAGAAATGGAAATTATTGTTTCACCTGCTTTTAGAGAAGTGAACACTCCAGTAATTTCAAACCAGTCATTTCATACAATTAAGGCATGATAAAATGCTATGATTAATGCTGCCAAAATGAGCCTAAATGTCAATATTTTAATGGTGCCTGCTGAGTTAATATAAAGCTGCACACAAGGCTCAGTCCTCAGTAGATGTAAAACAGTAATAAAATTGGGCTGTAATAATTTACAACCATTGCCCTAAAAACTATTAATAAATTGGGACATCTGATGGCAAAGACCACGTCAACAGACAGAATACGCAACATTCATCACTCTGAGAAAAACTGATGAGAGCTCACTGTGCCTCTGCTCTGAGCACTCTACTGGCTATTCATTTGAAAACAAATCTACTTCAAGGCCATTTATCTTTAAAAGCCCTTATCAAATTAGGAAGCATCTATCTCCTGGACTATCTGCCCACCTATTTTTCACAAAGATAATTAGCACCCTGACCCAACCATTACTGACATTGTGCTCTGTTTGAACTAATGGGAAAGAGGTTTCTGAAAGCAAGAAATCAGCAGCAATAGCCCCAGATATGGATGTCTCCACTGAAGAAACTTTTGTGAGCCGTTTGCTAAAGGCAGAACAAGTTTCTCTCTTGCATAGTTTCTTCCATTTTTAGTATAATTTTCTCTTTCACTGTGTACTTTTGCAGCTCTTGCAGGCTGAGAAAATTCAACCATCTGCAGCAAAAGCAGAAAAGAATAAATTGCTCTCTACAAAACCTCCAGCTTATTCTTGATATTTACATCAACACAGAGAAAAAATGGAGTCAAGTCCCACAGTCAAAGTCCTCCTGTAGAAGAATTAGCCATGTAGAAGGTCTATGATGTACAAGCCTACAGGAAAGGAGGATGACTATAGGAAATTTTTACTTGCATTTAAGGAACCTAATTCTTCCCCCGTCTTGTTTCTCTACTTGCTGCTTATAAACCTTGCAGACATAACTTACTCTCTAAGCATGAACATGTGCACAACCATGTGAACAGGCAGTTATATAAAAAATATAGTTATAAGATCTTCTAGCAGACTTGGAAAATTCCTAGTCTTTGAATACAGCTGGATCACTTTTATTCCTGTTGGAAAGCTTTCCTAAGTTATAACTCAATCAATCAATCAATCAATCAAACAATGCCTACAAGTTTCTACACTGGCACCATCAATTCATGCTTCCTGAAAAATATTTTTTTTTCTTCTTTCCACAATTATTTAGCTGAACTTTTTGATGAAACTTCTCATGGTTGCTTTTAAAAGAACTTTTGATAAAAGAGTTGTGAACATCCCTGATAGCCTATGCACTGCCTATGCAATGACTTTTTACCACATTGTAACTCACTCAGAACAATTCCAATATATTTTAGAGTACAGATTTGCTATTCTGAAAGCCTTCTTGGCTTCTCCCTGTCATATTATATTCCTCTAGCTATTTTATAAATATTTATAATATCATTATGCATTTTTTATTGATTTCCCTTTGCCATGTGCCAGTCTTCAGGCTGTATGTCTGTCACAAAGCATATGTAAAAGGCACATATATTTTTAAAGACAACCTTTTCTCTGGTAGCCAATAAAATAATATATGCCACTTTGCTTCCTTTCAGTGTTAGAATCATATCACTAGGAATTTTTCTGCATACTGTGAGGATCTTGTATTGAATTTTCTGAGGCAGGGAAAAAACTTTCAATGCTTCAAAACAAGAAGGCCTTTGGGAAAGATCACTGCTATTCCCAGACTTTCTGACATGATGCAAGTGGTAATACACAACGGGGGGGACATGCTGTGCTAAGATAAAGGCATGCCTCAAGGTGCTGACAAAGTATGACTTCAAATTCATAGTTTCAGCCACAGAAAATGGCTTCAACTAAACAATTAATGTTTTGGGTTTATTTTTTTGGTATTTGCGTTTTACTGTTTGCCTGAAGAGGAGCCATTCTTTTTGTTTTCAGTGATATATCAAACATCAACAAAGAAGCAGGTTCAGTTCAGAGGAAGAAGTAGGAAGGAAACAGGTAGTACAGGGGCAGAGCTGCAAGCTGGAAGCTGGTTATAAGTTTCCAGAAAATTTCTGTATGGATAGAAACATATCTACGTACCCAAGAAACTAACCAAGATCCATTGAAAAAACACTGCAGTTACACAGATTCCTGATCATATAGGTGGATGTCCAAATATACAACAGCTTCTGAGAGAAAACACTCTGAATTATCTCACTGAAAATTTCTTCCTGCTCATGTTTCTGCTCTCACATCAGTCTATAGATACACCATGATATATATATAAATATTCCATGACAGCAAAACCAAACAAAAACTCAAACCAAAACAAACAAAAAACCCACAAAAACCCCAAACAAAACCCCCCAACAAAACAATACCCCAAACAAAACCCATTAAAAAAAAAAAAGAACTTTGGTTTCCAGTGCCATAATTTACTCAGAAAATTCCTACCCCTCAGATTAATTTTAAATGAACAGTCACTGCCTACTTAAATGTCAGAGTCTGTAGGAAGGGACAAGGCTGTGTTTTTCACAATTTCAAAACTGACAGATAAGACAGAACAGCAACAGGCTGAGCCAGCTCTTTGGGCAGTTGAAGTTTCTTCAGCTGCACAAGAATTAACATCAAAATTGTGATTCTACGAATTCCACATAAGTTAGATTTACTGTAAATCTATAATAATAAACCTGAAAGAAAGCAGTTCATGAAAACCAGCAAACATAAGAAAACCACAATGACAATTGATCTGGCTATTGCTACAGATCACCAGAGCAAGATTACTGTGGCAACTTGGGGTTTTCAAACTAAAACAAAGGAGTTTGGGGGATCAGCGTCAAATCTACACCATTTTTCTGCTGAGTATTCACCTGTCTCCAAGTGTTAAATCCAAAATTGATACTTTTTGTATTGAAATGGGCCGTTTCACTCAGGGCTTTTTTCAAGAGCTACCGTCCATTTCCCAAACATACTCAAATGGAACAGTCTCTCCTTGAAGAATTAACTAAATGACTAATTAGATATGAAACTAAGGGGGAATGGGTCTGTCAGACTAAGGAACAGTCCCCATTTCCTGAAAGGGTTTCTTCATTATGGCTATTTCCTTTTTGTTTTTTTAGACATTGAAACACTCCATCTGTAGTTTCCTACCTGCTACACACACACTATTCCTAATTAACTTGCTGATACAGCACTTCTTGAAAGCTGACTTCTGATTCACAAGAACAAGACTCTGATTTTATCAATTAATGTCTTTAGCAGCTCACTATGAGCACTATGTAGATCTATCTTAGCAAGTAGCATGGCAGAATAAAGTCAGTCTGTAAAGCAAAACTGTTGGTGCTGAAGGTATGATATTCACATTACACATGCTTTGGAAGAAAGAGAGAGAGGAAGGCTATTTCAGGTTAAATCTAGTCTGGTTTTGTAGACCCATTAGCAATAGGAGTGTGTTATGTGCACTCCTGCAGCACATTTTTCTCCAAAAGGAAATTAATTTACATATTCCAAAACCACCTTGCAATGTAAAGCAAACCATAGCAAGTAGGCAGGATCATGAAAATTGCTTCAAAATTATATTCTCAATCCAAAGCAAAATGCTAATGCAAATATGCCAATAGGCACATGGCTTTTGACTTTTGAATTTTTATTTATATTTCCTAAACAATGCCTTTACCAATTATGCCACGAGATCAGTTTAATTTATATGACACTTTTGTAATTTTATACTGATCAAAATTTGGCTCTGAACCTTTGGTTTTTATACTTAAGAGACAATCTGATGTTTTTTTCTATCATATAGGGAAGGTATGAGGGGGACTTAAAACTTATAGCATTATAAATTCCTGAAAAAGCACTTAACATCAAATCCTAAGATGCTACTTTCTAAGGTTATCTTTCAGGCTAAAAGCTCCCTTTGAACAGAACAAATAGTGCACCTTATACAAAAACACTCCTCATTCTGCTGTTCTCTTTCTTGAACCCAGACTTCCCCCAACAGTGCTTCCTTTCATTGGGAAACCCAGTGCTCTGTTGTGATACCAAGGAATATAAAAAAGGATCATTTCATAAGATCATTATGCAGACCAAATCAACACTCTAAAATATAAACATTTCACATTTTAAAAGTTTCACAACCCCTGAAGAACTACTACTCTGAAAAAGGAAAAACTTCAAGTCAGTAAAATCTACTTCCTCCATCTGTGCTCTTGCTGAAAAGGTAGTTGTCAGCTTTAATTCAGAGAAACAGTTAAGCTTAGACTATTGTATTAATTATAGCCACTGCTTATAAAACATTGTGTAGCTGCTTTTTTCACACTGAATCCCAAGTCACCAAACAAGCCATTTAATTTTCCTCATAACAGTGACAACTCCAAATATAAACCAGCACAAATTATTCAAAAGGATCTCAGACCTTACAAACATGCTCTCAAACTTATTGAATGAATAAATCAAATATGCATACCCAACTGATTCTCGTGAAAGGCACTGTTATCCCCTGCCAATGCATTTTAGTGTTAATTTTTTCATGTAAATTCTAATGATTTTTAATATTTTGCAGCTCTTAATTCTCCAGGCAAATTCCAGCAAGAAGAGTAGGATGAAAAAGAGATTTGTGCAAACAGTCTTATTGAAAAGCTGCAATGTGTTACCCTCTGGAGAACCCTCCACAAGAATTTATGTGGATGAATTCAAACCAGCTAATTTCTCACAATAAGTTACAAACATAGCCATACACATGGGATAATCTACCCACATCATCAACCACTGTGCCTAGAAGGGTGCCATGCCTTGCAATGAAAGTTGTCAATTAATGCTGATGCTTCTCTGGAGAATGTGAGAGCTTCATTTCTGATCTCAGTGCGTGATGGGACACTTCTTTTCATAGTAAATCCTACAGTCTATAGCTGCATTTCTGAGTGCTTGGGACTTCTGCCCTTTATGTGTCAAACATCTCAGTCTGGTCAAGCAGAATAAGGTCACACAATTCCCACTGGTGAATCTTCAGTTTTAGATAACTTGTCCAGCATCACAAAGAAACTTCATGGCAGGATATAGCTCTCTAGGGAAGCACAGAACTCAACTGAATCATGAGAACTGACTATTTAAATAGAAATCATAACCACACTTCTTACTATTATATACATGGAAATGATGATTGTGTCCCATTACCAACTTTCATTTGAAAATAAACACAACGGAGTAACCAGTCACTTTGGGGGGGCAGCAATGTACATAAACCATAAAACAAGCTCTTTGAGACACATACTGCCAGATGTACCATTTGCCACTGCAAGGCCTTTGGCTTGATTTACCTCACACCTTTGCTGCTTGTCTCGAGAGATGTGGCCAGACCATCCCCATCATCCTGCACTTTGTGCAAATTGGACTTTCATTTGCACCCAAGCACAGCAAAGGTCAGAATTAACTGGAAGCAGCAGTGGTTTGTTTAGCTGAGATGCTGTTGCCTGTTCACTTACACTCTTACAGTTTTCAAGATTGAACTCAAATTGTCCAACAATCCAAAAAAGAGAGATTTCTGATATAGGCACAGACAACTAGTGGTCTACAATATTAATCAGATATGTTTTATCCTGTGGAATGGAAAAAATAGCCAAATGAGGCTGAAGTGATGAATAGGAAGTGAAATAGCAGGAGGAGAGACAATTTTGTGGAGAATGGGAAGACTAGTCCCCAAGGCTGCAGAATCTGACACAAGTTTCACTTTTAAGGTAAACTTTAAAAGTGCATCAATTTCACTGCAACTACATAACAAAAAAAAAATACTAAATGCTTTACTTCATTATTCACAGGCAAGTCATCATCTGAAACAGTACTCATTATACATTTTCTAAGTTAGATACCACCTGGAAGACCTTAAGAGACAGGAATGAGACATACAGGCTTGCTATAAAAATATTGATAGCGTTTTGGTAAAATTTACTTTAGTGTTTAAAACTTCTAGGCACAGAGCATTAGATTAGAGCTTAAATCTGCATCAAAGTGAAAATAAAAGCAAATCTTGAAAAAAACTGAACGACTATTACTATTCAAGGAAATTCCAACCTAAAAAGAAAATCAAAGATAGGTGCTCACTTTCTCACTGTGTAATAGCCAGGTCTAATATAATACCCTCCATGCATTTTAAAAACACAATATCAACACCATCTGAATACATCACACTAACAATACTTGTTATCTGGGATGTCTCTATTTCCAAGGAGACAACCAGGCATACGAGCTCCCCTGGCTGTCGATATCATCGGCCCAATCTGCACAGAGCAAGGGCAAGGTGACTTCAAGGAATCACAAGGCAGGGCAGGGAGATGTCAGCAGTCTCACTAGGCAAATAGGTACGAAGCACAACCCCCTCAGCAAACATTCAGCTCAACAAACAGTACAGTGCCACTTCTACGGTCAACAGATACATTTGGATATTTTCTACAGGATTAACAAATTGTAATATGTATTTAATGATTCACATATTGGAGGACTGACCAAAGAGTAAGAACCATGGGAACACAGAAGTGCCTGACTGCACAGCATTTAAAACTACTGCTTGCTGCTGCCAAGCACTCCACTGACACTTCAGTTCCTGGCACTAACATCTCCTATTGCACATAAAAGTCTGAATTCTATTTGCACCGAGATGCACCTTAAGAGGCTGACAGAACTTCATGCCTCCTTTGATGTCAAAACACCATCCCTATCCACCAACGAGACATTTCTCTACTGATCTCGTTTGAAGCACATGTTTCAAGTAGTTGTTTTTGGAGCATACCTATTAGATCCTGCTTCACGATGTCAGCTATCTTGTTTTTAAAAACTGGGAAGGAGCTATAACTTTTATCAGCATGGATAAAATTAGTGAGTGCCCTCAGGAGGCTGATGAACCATGTTCAGGTTCCCTCTCTATCAGAGAGAATTCACATCCAAATTCAGTCAAGACAATGCTCTCCTCCCCAGACATGACATTATTCTTGGGGAAGTAGATTCTTCCCTCCCTGCTAAAAAATTAAATATATTGATGGAATTGTTTTCATAAAACAGTTAAACAGGAGTAGCCTGTCAAAGTCTGATTCTGCAGTCCACTGACCTGAACAGTTTGTACTACAACTTATTTAAACATCTCTTTCGTACTCAGAATACATTTTCCATTTACTTCACCACAGTATTACAGGATTATATCCACTGTTGCCTCCTTCCTAATGTGACATGCTTTCAGAGAAAAGTGTAACCTCTGGTTTTGAAGGATAATTTTCAGGCAAGAGTGTTTTTCTAATTATCTTCAAAAGACTTGGCACCAGCAGTAATAAAAGGAGAGAATAACTTCCTGCAACACAGCATAAAATGTCCAAATCCATCAGAGCAGGATTTTAGATGCTTCGTTCTTCCCACTTCTCATGGTGTTCCCACTGCCAAACTCAGCTTGATTCCTCCTTAGTACATTTACGCTGATGGATTGTACTCTCTGTATACAATTTCTCCCTCTGCCCTGTATATACAGTCCCACTACCATGGTCAGGACAAATGCACCATCATTAAAAGTCCTGTGCGCTGAATAGCCCAGGGGCAAAACTCCAGTATAATGTTGTGAGGGCACACAGTAACATCCCATTTTCAGAAAGAGGAAAATAGGCATTATGTGACCGTAGGAAGATCACACTCCTATTCAGCAAATGAATCAATACCAAAAAATACCAGTTCCTTTCCACTTCTCAGCTTTTTCTTGTAAGACACATTACAAATCACAGATGGCTTCTGGCCAAACTCCAGTGTGGGCAATTACAGGCTTTTCTCTTCCTACCTCTGTTCAGCCATCCCAATGAAATACAGTATCTTATAGTGTCCTGAACTCATGTGTACTAATTAAGCACTTTTTTAAAGGCACAAAGCATTCAACCAGGCTATGATAGACTGTGGAGATGGTTGGATTTCATGTTTACTAAGTTCACTGAGTTTAAAGAAGTTGAGCAAATTGTGACCTCTGTAACATGAATTACTTACTCCTCAGATATAATGGATGAGACTGATGTGTAAACTCCAACTGACTGCCAGGATTTCAGCTCATATGCTTTCATGAAAATCCATGCTAAGACAATTGGTTGTACAAGACCTCAAACCCCTTTGGGCTGCGTGCCAGAGAGGACGTTTGTGCCCATACCACCTTTTCAGTCTTGCTATTTTCCCAAAGCAGATTCCTCTGTACTTTGATGGCAATGGATCTGATGCAAGGTCCAGAGTGCCACCCAGAAGGTTCAGAAAGGCAAAGAGGACTTTCCAGGTGGTCATAACAACAGCCCACACAAGCAGTGGTGGCAGTGGAAGGGTGTTTGGGCCTCTGGAGTAAGATTCTGGCAAAGCATGATGAGGAGGGGAACCTTTTCTTACATTACAAAGAGTTTAACTCTTAGGAAGGAAGGACAATGACTTTAATTTCCCAACCTTCATGAACAATTCAGTCCTAAAATTATGTCTTCTGATTTCATGAGCTGCATTTTATTATTTCTAGAGGTTTTTTAGGTTTTTTACCTGGTGAAGGCAGCTCAGTTTTGCTGCCTGTTTTAGGACATTCTGTAACTTTACATCCACTACTAGCTTATTTTTTTAACAAAACACTTTTAAGACCTACCTGTATATATTTTATAAATAGATAAATCTACACTTGGAGAAAACAAGGTAAAATAAACAAAAAGAAATATAAAAACCACAAAGGCTATGAAAATTGCATTACATTATCAGTCAGGTAAGGAATTTTTATGTAACCTGGATGAAGTTCCTCTTCACATTTTATTCCATAATACGTCATTGTGTTGCATCTGGCAGAAAAATAAGACCTAAAATCAAAGTTCTGTGGACTGAATAGCTACAATAAGCTTACTTAAATCAGGAAGTGACCGACACCTGGAATAAAACTAGGGGGTGATAAAGAAACAGAGAACACTACCAGAATATTTATGATTCCTTCACAGGTATAAAATAATTACCCAATGTTGAAATTTTTGTAATGAGAGCTGATCATTGTTCATATAACTTTTAAACAAGATTGGAAAAGCCATTTGCAAGTAAATGGTGTGATAGCATTACTGGGATCACTGTAGTCTGGCAGAACAAGACACCATATCCAGCAAAGGTCAGCTCACAAAAAAGAAGGTCTTGCCTGTAAATAGACTACACACTCAAGCACACCCTCCAAATCACTATGACAAACTGTTCCCATAAGATACCTGTCACATCAGTAAAGTTTGGTAGGTTTAGTCACTACACAAAGTCTATGATAATGACTTTTATTGTAAGTCACTTGTGCTTTATTGTCCCTTGTTTTGACATGCTGCACATGATGTATAATTAAGGAGAACTGTTACTTTCTTCTTTTTCTCACAAAACAGTAAAGCCTGTAAACAAACACAAGCTCTGGGACCATTAAGAGAGGCTCTTGTTTGCAGACTGTCTTTCTGACCAACCACCTCAATTTCAATGCTAAAACTGTCAAGCTTAATTAAGAGTTATGGGGCATAACCATTTCAAAACCATAAATCTATACAACAGAAAAGTATGATGACTGTCTTAGTGAACATCTCTTTTTCAATAAGCAGTATCTCTTACCAAGACCTAATTTAAGTTCCTTATACACAACATTGTATTGTTTTACTTCTCCTGAAGTGAATATAAAGACCATCATAAAGTAATTTCATCCTGAAGTAATCTGGTTTATTTGACTATTTAAAGTGGACCTCAAAACATATTCTAGTGCTTACACTGCTAGTCCGTCCAAATCCACCACAGCTCTGTGTGATCCTCCAAAATGTTTGCAGAGAACTCTTTCTCTCCAGCTTCTTTTAATGTCTTTTTTTAAAAGTTTCTTTGACTTTTGAGTGTGCACAGCTGTTCACACATCCTCACAACTTCAAGCAGAATGATACAAAGAAAGAGGTATCAACACCTCACCATTTAAGACTGCCCTTTAAAAACATCCTTAGCATTCAGCACACCCAGGGTGAGACACCAGTGACATAGTCCAAAAAATCCAGCAAAACAGCACTGTAGGGCAGGCTTAGATTTAAACCTTAAAGCTACATTATCCATTCCAGAAGAACGACACGTTTATTTCCATTTTAACAGTACTTAGGCCTTTTACCATAACCTCTGCAAAATCAGTGTTCTAGGGAGCACCCAACACAGACAGAAAACCTAGTGCAACCTGAGCCATATGGGTACTTTCAGCCAGAAATGAAAATTTAACAGACAACTGATTACTGTGCTTCAAAGGCTTGAGCCTCACAGTACTGGACAGATTTTAAAATCATTTGAATGTTGCCATTTGCACTGTGAATATAGTCCCACATACAGTCTCACCATTAGCTTTCATATATTTAAGGTGATTTTCTGGACTTTGCAGCAAAGGAATTACCCTTAAAAATGCAAATCCTAAATATTTAAACCTCTAAGGGTGATTGAAACAGTATCACGTTTATTACTATTTCTTAATCTAATGACTTTGGTCATATGATTGCATGAGGAAATCCTTGGCTTTCCCCACCTGCTTCATGGACTAACAGATGAATTCAATTTATAGAACTGATAATCATATAATAGTCAGTCTAGAGGCACTCTCTTAAAATAAAAGTTTTTAAGGAAACTTAAATGATTTCTATCCTGATGAGTACTATTTCATGTGTTAAACAACATTTGGGTTAAGATATAGAGGAAATAATGCTGAATATCTAAAAGAATAATGTATGCAGATTAAACATAACTGTAAAGGACTCTTATCAGCTATTTATCAGATCCAGAGAAGCACAGAAAATACACCCTGGTTAGTGCATTTGGGAAGAAGATACTTAGAAAAGGAGCTACACTTCTCTCCTCTTCATTACCCTATCTGGAAAATGTGGTTAATAATAATACTGCTTTGAACTTAAATTTCCATTTGTAGATTTGAAATCACTTTATAAAGGTGCATAAGCATTATTATTCTCATTTCACAGTTGGCCTCACTAAGTACAGAGATTTGTAGCAATTTGTATGAGAAGCAGCATCCTCTAGTGAATAAGTTAAGACTCTGAAATTATGTCCCCAGGGTTTTCTTCCCAGCTAAATTGTAAACTTCAGACTACACCAAAATCCACTGTGGCAAAACCAGACAGTCCATCTGAAATTGAAGGTTTTCTGGATGGGAATAGGAACACAAGCCAGAAATATATAACATAGATATAAAGAATTTCTGCTTTACATTGATCTAGTCGCTTTAAATTAACTTTCTGGAACCCTGGGGAGATGGTCATCACAGAGGTCATCTGAGTGTTCAAACACAAAAAAAAATGCAAAGTAGTGGAATGGCATCTTTTCAGAAGACAAAAGGAAATAATAAGGTACGTAGCAGTGGACAGCCTGGAATTTGATCAGGAGAACTCCTTAACCACCAGCATCACAATCTTCTCCTCTCTTGTTGACGAAAGGTCTTTCATCCTGATTTCTGGTAATAACATTTCTCTTACTCAACTCCTACTCTGAACAACTGCTCCTGCACATGGCAACAACCTTACCTATGGGTTTTAAATTTTGTCATGAAAAACACTTCTCTGTGGTAAGGATTCAAGAAAATATTGAGTACATCTCTGTTAAAGGAAATAATTTTAGTATATTTTATTCTCAAATATCAGTTGGTCACTTAGGTTAAACTTTAACCAACATTTCAAATTTCACACTAAAGGCTAAAAATGAGGAAGCAGTATGGTATTTTTCCTTTTTAGAATTATGGGAATGATAAAAATCAGGCTAAAAAGCTAAAAGGTAGAAAGAAGTATTTTCAAGGTTTCAAGGTTAAAAGTATTATCTATTCTTCAAAAAGCTGCTTCATTTCAGAGCCAGGTCAATAAAGTCAAAAGAATCTCTCTACATCAACTTTTTTTCCCCAAATATCACTTGGCCAAGAAAGAATACCAACACAGTTAGGAGATTAAGCCAAAAACATGTCTGGAGGCTTTTAATTTAAAATAAACAGAGGCCTTAAGTATTTGCAAAACTGATATTTAAAAAAAAAATTACAAGAGTTGTCACTCAAATCAATCTGTAATAGCTTGCACACCTGTGCAACTTGTAAGGACAATTAATTTTGGACACACAGGAGAAAAACAAAATAAAAGTGAGCTGTTAAAACAAATAAATAAAAATGTTAAATGTTTTTAATGAGATAATAGCTTACTAACTTTTATACAGAGTATGAGTATAATATAGATAGGTTAAATTACTTCTCCACTCGTAATATGTCAGACAAAAACCAAAAGATACCAAACTGGGGTTATAGTAAATCCTGATTTTGCTACAGATGTTGACATCCCTGAAAAATTTTGTAATTCATAATTCACAAACAAGTGGTCAAAATTACTATTAAATAATTTAAATTTAATAACAGAATAACTTTTCTTCCATTCTTCTACACTTCTCGTAATCACAGAAAAGCCTGTTCAAATTAGTCAGGAAAAACCCAGCTGCATCAGTTTTCTCTTCTGTTCCAGTTTTGCATCAAGGCATAAATCCATGATGGATTCATGTTAATTTATTCGCAGGGCAACACCTGGTATGCTGTTTTTGGAAACTTTAACAGTTTGCTTACACGTTTACCTCTCTAACACTCCTTGACTACAACCACAGTTGGTCAAACAACAACACGTGAATGTGCGTTGATGATGGTGGCAGGCAGAGAAAAACCTTTGGGCGATACGCAGAAAACCAAAGACGTTTAGTTTGACCACCAGATCTCTGGATCAGTTCTGATCAGGATTCAGCACAGTGAGTGACTCTTCAAAGAAGATGACCTCAGTGATAGCCCATTTCTCTCCCCTGCCAGGGCATTACAGGGAGTGCTCACCTGGGAGTGTCTCCTCTACACAGGACTCAGGGAAGATGGTGCAGGGGAGCCTTCTGCCACTCTGCAGAAAAAATATCACCAGAGAAGAGAAGCAGCAGAAATTGTGATCTGCTCTTTTTGTGTACTTCTGTGTTAAGAACTTTTAACTCCACTATAACTGTACTACAACCAAGTCAAGGTTCCTGTCAGCATGATATACTGGGAATACACATTCCCTCCAGCTGAACAGCTCTCAGGCTTCTAATGTTACCTCCCACTGCCTCCCTAAAGCCACAACAAAGATCACTATTGACTAATATGACAACACCTAACAAGGGTAGAGCTGATAAACTGTAAGTTTGAACCTGTCTACAATGCTCGTATGCCTCCAGCAGATGCTTCATCTGTCTGATGTTGAAACAGGAGGTAGCATTACAACTAAATGTAGATGCAGATGAGGAAAATATATCAAATGTAAGTTTTTATTTTAGAAAGCATATTCAAAGAGAACCTCTAAATATGGGTAAAATGAAATAAAAGAAGCATGAAGACCAGTCCCTCCAGGACTGGGTTGATTTTCTAGTTTTGCGTGTGAATAAAAATAAATCTTTAATCAATATTCGTAATTTCTGCACAAATTTCTCCACAAAAAGGACAAAGTTAGAGGAAGCAGAAGTTAAAGGAGGAAAATAAAGCAAGCTGAAAGCATAAAAATAAACATGCACGTACACACGTGTTCACACCCCCCACACATCCAGCAAGGCCTACTTTGCCATATGGGATTAATGCTCCGTATTTAGCTAATGGATTAAGCACCAATATTTTTTTAAAAAAAGAGATGAATATTACTTTTCCAATAAAAATAAGTAAAGGATTTAAAATAGGAAAGCCTTTTTAATGAAAAACAAATGGCATTTAAAACTTAATAGCCTTTAGGTCTGATAAAAAAGTCAAAGCCTTTATTTAAAGAAATTAAAGTTTCTTCAATAATCACAGGCACTGCAATGCACAAAAGGCACCACTTGCAATGCAGTGAGTCCTACTTATGGCAGTCTGGCTATGGCAAATGATAGGATACTAATGGAAGAAAAAACATATGCCTAGAAGCAAGATGAAAAATGGTCTAAATCAGATGAGGGGCCATTAACTTTTTCTTTTAAGAACACTTGTAAAAAACATTAGCAAGTGTAAACACTCTTAATTCTAGTGATGACAAGTCAAATCAAACAGATCTTCAGGGACCCTAACAAAAAAAAAAATGTGTTAAAAAATTTAGGGCAATTTTCCAAGATTAAGCTCACATTGAGCTGGCACATGGCATTTGCTGGTGCTGATACTGACACTGCTTTCAGGGGCACCACCAGTGTGATTTGTGGGGACTTAGGAAGCACTGAGGCATACCCAAGCTGGCAGTCATGACTGGTGAAGGAGTCTCATAATCAGACAAGTATACTGGCACAATCATGTGTTGTTAAACCTGAATTTAATGGACACAATCCTCATCCCAGGGATTGCCACAGTGTTCAAATAACTTGCTAAGTTTGAGCCTTCTGGAAAGCTCCTAAACCCACAGCTTTAAGTTCTCTGTTGATTTTCTAAAGGGCCACCATTTCGGTCCATGTGCCAAGTAAGAAAGTCTGTGCCACTAACGTTGCTTCATCTTCATGACATTTTCCTAACCCACAGTAAAAGAACAGGATATTTTAACTATTAGGAGAAAAACTATCGAAATAAATACTAGATATGAAGTGTGGCCACATGTGTTTCACTTTCAAAAAGGCAAAATCAAGTAAAAGCTTCATGTTATGTTGCAGTCCCTCTTCCAGCTTTTCTTTCTCCCTGGTATGCTAACTTTTAGGTTTATCCTATCTCAAGATTCCCTCCTGCATGCAGTCTTACTACCTTAAGCTTATTAAAATAATCAGTACCTACAAGACCATTCATGCACTACACTTGCTTTCAATAGCTGCATTTGAAGGGCTTAAGAACCACCAAAAGCCAGATAACACACAGGTTTTTTTTGCAGTCTCCCTTAGTATTAGTGTTTTAAAAATGTATTAAATTCTTATGTCTTATATATTCTAAGATAATGCCTCGCCTTACTTCCTTTTTTGCTATAATGATGATCAGATAAAACTGGTGAGCAACACTACATTTTTTTTTTCATTTTCCAGAGAGAAGATAATGGTTTAGATGGATGTGCCCTATCAACTGCAGTATGCAATTTAATGAGGAAAGTTTCACACCTGTAGTTTTAAAATCAATGAAGTTTCAATGGTGAAAAAACAAAACAGCAGAGTGCAGATGAAGGTTTACTTCTCTCGATTCCTTAGAAAGCTAAAATCACCACCATATATAACACAATAAAACTACATATGGTGCTTGCCCTGCAAAAATCTTGCTGAGGCGTTTTGGTTTGTTTTGGGTTTGTGTTTGTTTTTTTTTAAAATAAATGTAAACCTGTACTTCTCAAAGCATTTTGAAATTCAAATGATGATTCAACGGACTGCAAAGTATACCTCTATAGACACACAAATGAATATTTTCTTCTAATTACCTTATTTCTCTGATGTGGAATGTGAAAAAAAAAAAAAATCACGTAACTTCAGCATTAAAATAAGAGATTAAAATGCCTCATTTGGCACCAAGTGCTATCATCATAAAAGAAATGAGGGAACCTGAAATGTGTTTCTACCTTTTGAATATCCAGCTCAAATCTAAAAGCCATGAATTTCAAAATAATTTGGATCTGAACTGAGTAACCATCCAAACATTCTTGAGTGACAACACAAAAATTGCTTATAACGTGTTCTGACCTCCAAAAATTGAAAAACACTAGCACTCTAGTGGAAACTTAATGCTAGGCAGCTACCTAGAAGAGTGTTTACAAGGTCACCAGTGAGCCAAGCAGCCAGCCTGCTGCAGTGCTTGCACAATGAATTAGGCTGGATCAGTTAAATAAATACAAGATAAAAGGTGCTGATTTTCCAGATGAGCAGGGTTAGGGTATTTTTTGTGTATGGCAGTGTATCACTTCATCTGCTCTGCATCTTCAAATCAAACCCCACCAAACAAGACCAGAATTACCCACTAAATTAACTAAATGCACAATGGCACTGACACCACCTGGCTGCGATGGCTGTTTCCACATAAGGAACAGTTTTTACCTGAGCTGGACACCTGCACCTGGCTTTCGGGTACCCTGAATGACAGCCGAGCTGCATAAATTGACATCTTGGGTGCACAGCATCCTCCCCGTGGTGCCAGCTCAGACCCAGCTGCTACACAATTACACTCCTGTGCGCATTCTACTCTCTGGCCCCACCAACCACGGTGACCACGGACAGGGACAGATGTAAACTGCCTCTCGGCCAACATCGCCCCTTAACACATGGAAACGGCACTTCAGCAGCATTTATTCTACATGGTTCATGTTCTGTCCTTCCAAATGCCACGGTCTTACTTCTACATCTAGGCCTACCCATTACACAGTACTTCCTCTCGACATGGGAAGAGACTATGAGGCAGTAACAGGAAATTCTAATAATTAGAACTTACCAACAGTAAGAGTCTTGAGAACTGTGGCTATAGCATGGTGATTGATTTCGCAAGTTGCTGTCCTAAAAGATTGCTGGATCTACAAAGCATTTTCTTAAACCTTTTTTTCTGAAGTTCCCTATACAAAGACCTGTTCATACTTCTGTCAAGCTCACAGAAGTTTATTGCGTTCACCATACCAAAGTTTTCCTTTTGCTATGCAGATTACAAGAAGAGAAATTATAATAATATCTTTGTTTGAGAGAGGAAGTGCAAAACCTACCCCTTGACCCACCTCCCATCCTCCTCCTAAACCCCCTTCCAAATATGTACACTTCCAAATCTTTGTGGAGTTTGGTGTAGAGAATGCAGCAACTATTGATGAGGGTTCTGAGCAGAAATTTGGTTTTCAGGTAACCCAGTTCGCTGCCTGGAACAAATGCAATCTCCAGCTATGCACAGAAACAAGAGACTGCTGTCAATTCTACAAAATTAACACCAGATGTGCCTCCCCCCTCAACCCCCTCCCCCTATACCTTAGGAAATTTTAGATGAAATTCCCTGTTTTTTTATTAGAGGCTTTTGTATCCTGTCTATCAAAATATTATGGACATACTGTATACATAAAAACAGCCCAGATGGAGAGACAATAAACCAGCACATACTTACTAGCCTCTGGTTCTACATGCACAAAGCACGCAGATAAAAAAAAAAAAAATAAAGATAAAATAAAGATATTGACACATGTTAAATAATGTTCTTTAAAACTGGCAGAAGTACTGTGGGCTTATACAGAGCCAGACTTGACAGAGGGAGATAACTGTGACTTGTTGAGCTTTTCAGTGAGTGCAGAAGCAGCATTCGTTTTTAACCTGAACTCTCCATCACACATACGTTTAATTTGTCTGATATTCCAGTGGAAATGTGATTTGATGTCTTTTGAAAACAACACTTCAGTATGACTTTAAATTATTCCCCATGGGGGACCATTTTACTGCAACGTGCTTTGTTTATTAGCTCTGCTGCTTCCAGCAAGCTGCTTGATAGATGCCAAAGATGAAGATGAGCTCTGTAATGCACATTTTTGGATGACTGAAGACAAAATTCTCTGCTTCTTGGCATAGTTTTCCAAATGATCATGATTCTTAAAGCATTCGTTACTATGTAGTAAGCCAATCTATATTTCTGTCAAATCCCCTTATTTACAATTTATGGAGAATAAAGATTAGAAAGGAGATACTTCAGTGAGCAAAACAACACACACAAGGAACACTTTCTAATTTTTATTCTCCCCAGTGACCTTGTTATCCCTGTCCTTAAATGACAGAGGGATCATTAACAAGTCACACATTTGCAAGCAGGAATGGTGATTGTACAATGAAGTACATGGATATAAAAAATAAAAGCATTCCAAGATTATAGGAAAGACTGTTTTGGCTGTTAGTTTATTTTTATTCTTTCATTGCACATTCATTTTGTATTATTACTGGTTTTAAAGTAACAGCTAAAAGCTCCAGTGAAGATCAGAGTTTCACTTCTGTGCCCAAGAACATAAGAACAGGCGCTCTGGATTTGAAGAGCTGATCACTAATTAGATCCAGCTGCCAAAAGGAAAGAGAAGGGCTGATCAAGTCACTGAAACAAAGTTCCACTTGCCATGTACTTTGAATCATGCTAGCAACATAGACAAGCATGAAACAAAAAGTAATTACCTCAACATTAAAAAAAACTCTGAGAGACCTTATCAGGACAACTCGTCATACTTCTCAAGCAGCTGGTCAGGCGCATAGAAAAGACAAACAAGAAAAAAAGCTATAGTAATCATCTGAACAGTGCATGTTAATCCTGCTGTTTCTAACCAAATGCCTCTAACCTCTAAACATCATGACTCAGCTATATCCATAACTACTGTCAGTGGTCACCATTCTCAGGCTGAACTGTTCTTTTTGACATAGAACCTTTTATTTGTGCTTTGTTTATCTCAGCAAGGGAATACTAAGCTTTGTGATGGGACCAAAATTCAAATTTTCAGAAAAAATAATTTTTTAAAATTATATGATGATTACAGATCTACTCAATAAAACTTTACAAAAAGGAAATTTTTTCTGCCACTTGGCCCTCCACTGAGAGTTCTAACTAAAACCAGTCAGCTTTTACAATTTTTCTTACTGTTTTAAGATGTATTAAAGGTCATGACTATCCTGGCTTGATTCAGGCATGCCAGTTGTACCAGATGAACCTCAGATGGTCAGCTCTAGTCCACATCAGAGCTTACAATTATTTGCCATTTCAGTTACGTGAAACTTGGCAAATGCGTAACTTGTCAATGACAAAGGCACAGACCACGAAGCTACTCTGCAAAGAGCTGCTAAGAAACATCATTCACTTATATGCCTGATCTGCTCCTCTGGCAAGCACACAAATACTGGCAGAAGCTTTACACAGCACCTCCCAAGTATTTTTGAGGGAAAATCAGGTGGAGAAGTCCAACCTACTGCTAACTAACCTGTAGAGAAATAATCTCAAAAGAGTTGCCTAACAGCCAGAATCAAAAGAGAAGCATTTGTGATCTAGTTATCCCTAGGATCACTTCCATTTTCATTCAGAGTTATGACTGCAGCAAGAACCACCTTTTTCGCACAATACAGGTCAATGCAGCTACACAAACATCCAGATTCAGCAGTATCATCAATTTACTGAATTGGCACCTGAAGCCCTGGTAACAAAATTATTTATTTTTCACTATAATACATGTACTGTACACTTGTGTACTACATCCCAAACCAATGCAAGACTTTCAAGCCTGATTTTAAAAACAAAATACTGACTTTATTTTACTTTCAGTCCATTCCTTACTTGCTCATAAACCACCTGTATTTATAAGCAAAGGTTGAATCCACTTACCCTTCCTCATCACACATATCTTAAAAATAGAACTACTATGACAAGCATAATGTGATTTCACACCCCACTTCAGGCAGCCAATTCTGTCATATCCAATTCCCAGTCCACTGTGGTCCTTCTCATTCCCTACAGTCCTCAAGCATCCCTCTTCTATAAATCCTGGGATGTATTACACATCTGACATCAGCCTGGTCTCTCATCAGCAACAGGCTCTTTTGAGAATCAAGGGTGACTTGAAAACTTTCTCAGTCATTTTCACTTACATAAAAACTGTGGTAAAATGAGATGCTGTTACTTTGAAGCAATGCTTGCAATCAAGATTTGTCTCAGATTCTGCACTATGAATGATTTGCAAGAAAAAGTGTTTTCTTACTTAAAGCTACTCATAACTCACCATTAACAGATTCTGTAAATGTTTATTTACAATTATTTTCCATATGATTTTATTTCAAATTAGAATTCATGCATTATTAACTGACTAAATACAGACTCATCTGCTTATTTGCACGAGAAAGGTTTCTCCTGTGTTTCCATTGATTATGTTCCCCTTCCTCAGATTCTTCACTTTTCACAAGTTTTTCCTATAGCAAAGTAGAACTGGACACAGAAGGAATTCATGTACCCAAAAATATGCCATGTAACCCTACAGGAACACATGACCCAGGAAAGTTTTGAAAACAAGCAAGAGAAAATGACTATTGCTTTTTGAGAAAAAAAACCACAAACAAATGAAAACAAAACCCCCAGGTTCCCCCCCAAACAACAACAACCACCAAAATGAAAAAAATAAAGGAGAAAAAAAAAGCATGAGTAAGGAAGAAATGTTCGGAACCAAACTACTGAGGCTCATTTGCGAGATTCAAGCAGCAGCCTTAAGGAACTCTATGATGCTTGAAATCTGGTGTTTGTCTTGTTTATCCTATAAAACACAATCCTTATCAATTTCTAGCAATCCTAGGCCAGCCAAGATGCTGAAGTGCTTTCATAATTCTCACATTATGCACAAATGTGGGCAACAGGTAAGGATAAACCTTGCTTAATGCCACCACCTGCGTTAAGCCCCAGGACAGTGTGAAGCCTCCCAGCACCTCCAGCAGGGAGCACCTTTGGCTAAACTAAAAGCTATGCACAACACATATCTTGGAAAATATAACAATGCAAAAGGAAACAGAGCACAACATTAACCAGAAGCAACAAACGGGTCTAAACCACTGTAACCACAGTAAACTCAAGTGCACATATTAGTGTTTTCCCCTAAAATTACTTTATTCCACATTACTTGACAATTGATAATGTGGTGCAACATTATCAAAATGCAACAACCTGTTCTCAAAAGGAGAAAACAGAGGCAGAGAGGTAGCCCAGGCAAGGAAGAACACTCCAAGCATGAAAAAGGATTAGACAGATGTAAAAATGTTCAGTGATGTGGGTGAGTCCCTAGGAAGCCAATGGAACATGAGTTCAATCAGAAAAGGTCACAAAGACACTGACAAGAAAGTTGAGTTTGATGCAAGGTGAAGGCACTTAGAAGTTTCAGGATGGAATATGGCACCAGCTGGGAGGGAGGGAACTCTTTTAACATCCACACACTGCCCTTCACACAGACACTCCATCTTGGTATCCTTTTGCTAGACCGAAAATGCTCTCTATAACCAAAGTTCTACAAACTTCTCTCACAAAGATAAACTAATACAGCTCTGAGTGTTCCTACATCTTGGAGGATGCTTCATTTCTCACTGCTCTTGTCAATTAGTGTACACCATAACTAGACATGGTATTTAGTACTAGAAGGCAAAAGCAGAGGTAGCAGAACATTCCCTTGCACAGAAACAGGCTCTGCCACTGAAATTTGTGAATTCATATTCACTAGAACCATTGTTTCCCACTGCAAAATTTTCCCTCTCTGAATTAATTTTGTTTATAACATTTACACTGGATTGTATTTTAATCACTTAACCCTGTCTTTGTGCAGTTCACTCAGAGATCCAGATGCCATTGTACACCATACTCTTCCTTTTCATTGCTATTTCCCATTCCATCAATCTTTGTGTCTACAATCATTCCTAGAGATGATTTTGCATTTTCTTTCATTGCAGACAAAATATGACGAGGCATAAAACCCTGCTAGATTTCTCAGGCATATACTTCATATACAGGTATATTTTGAGATCTGTCACACAGTAACTCTGTAACCTACACAGATACATCATGCTTATTTTGTGCCATACCAGTTTCTAAATCAAAAGTGCCTTGACACGTCTTGCAAAACTGTACAAACATCACATGGCTTCTCTAGATGTTCTGTCCTATTCTGTAAATGTTCTATCCAGTTCACTTGGAAGTACCTTAGTCCAGAACATCTAGTGAATTTTCTCAAAAGCATTTAATTGTAGATTTAAGGCTGTAACTATTTTCAAGGTATGTTTTGGTTTTTATCAATCTACAACCTTGCACAGTTTTGATTTGCCTTAGAGAGGCAAATATATCTATTTACATATATACTTTCAGATCTGAGTTAGTAAGACTGTAAAAATGCCCCAGAAGTATGTCCAAAGATGTATAAATTGGACTACTAATACCGATAATATATCTGAAGTAGATAGTTCAACAGAATTCTTATCTGCTTTCTCTACCACAAAATAGACAGAAGAAAAAAGGTTGAAAGCAAGGAATTACAAAAAGGATGTGGAGGCTCCTTTTACTTTTTGGTTGTAAAAATTATTTCATCTGAAAGATTTTTTTTTATGTCAAACAACAAAAAGCTTTACTGTGATCCGCATTACCAAGGATCCACAAGTTTTCTACAGAAGCAATTGTCCTTTTCACCAGAGGAACAATAACCCAGGTTAGTTATTTTCAAATTCTGTCTGTAAACAATATTTGCCAGAACTATATACAGAATCTTCTGGGTGCCCAATGCAGCACCAAAGGCAATTGGCACACAATTGAAACACAGGATATATCAGGATATCTGAAATACATTTGCACTGTGAGGGGACTGAGCACTGGCACAGTTGCCCAGGGAAGTGGCTGAGTAGCCCTCCTTGGAGATACTCCAAAGATGTCTGGATATAGTCCTGAGCCCTTGGCTATAGGTGGCCACCCTTGAGCAGCAGGGCTGGACCATGGGACATCCAGTGATCCTTCTTAGGCTAAACCCTTCTGGATTCTGTGATGCAAATTTCATATCTACACCAAAAAATAACATACTATCAAAACTTAAAATGCAAAGAGTAATTTATCTTCTAGTTAGAAACGTATTTGCAACAACAGTGGATGGGGTTTTATAAGAGACTGACAGCGTAAATTGGAGTATACGACTAAGGAGTGGTGTTGTTGCACTGCTTTATTCTGGTTGAACATCTGTTCTGTAGTTTGTGTATTTTGTTTGATTTCCAAACAGAATGTAGAATGAAGAGAGTTTAAAAGATTGTTCTGAAGAACAGTATGAACAGAGTCATGGTCAGTGCATGAGGAAATATTACAATCACAGAATAACAGCAATCCCATGGGCTACCAGCAAAGTATAATTTGGATCTCAGGATTTCACAGTTACTTCCCATAGCAAAGAATCCTTTAGCTTTGTGTTATATGCCATCAGTTTGGCAATATTTTGAAATCAGTCTCAAAAGAATTTAAGTTTATTGACTGCACTAAGTTAAGCAGAGAATTCTATACATCTCTTCTAAGGAGACAATGAGTCCAGAGTTATATAAATTCAAAAATTAATACAAGAATATTGTAAAGGAAGCTCATGGGGATTCTTTTAGTTTATTTCAAAAGGTTGGCAACATTTCCTTAGTTTTTAGTTTTAAGCAAACACTACCAGGCTGAACAGGTCAAAGAAGGTTGAATGGAGTAATTGAGTAGTTTAAGAACATGAGCACTTTGTTCTTGCTGATAAATTAGACAGCTGCTCTGAATTACATTTCATGCTGTTTTCACACAACATCTAATTTCCTCCTGCTAGTTCTAAAGCTACTTGGAACTGTATGCAATTAACTCCACCACCTTTCCTTTATCCTTCAAAAAAGCATAAATTTTGTTGGCTTACAGTTCTCTACATATTTTCCTTTCTCCTATAATATCATAAAAAAATATACATTTGTAATAGATGAATTAGCAGAATAATGCAAGTTCTACAATGACTAAGATATATGACCAATTAATTGTAAAAGAGTGCATATTCTTGTATTACAGTATACTCATGTAACTGCAAGCTCTAACAAACTGGAGCTTTTTTCCTGTTTCCAATATATTTTGAACAACTCAAAGTACTTTTTTCCCCTGGATTTGGAAATAGTACAAAAAGCTAATTTTTTTGTTTCCTGAATACCATTTACACTTTGTCACCAACCTACTTTCAATTATGCAAATTTCCATATAAGTGGATCCAAAATGAAGCACAGTTCTTTTACTGGAAAAAAAAAAAAAAGGAAAAAGTAATTGTGATAAAAAACATTTACAAAAAATAAGGTTGCACAAAACCAGTTTTATACAAAGATACAAACAAAACATGCTTTTAGGAAGAAGTATCTCTTTGACATGCTAAGAATAATATGTAGCAGAGAGGATCTATAGTAGCTATAAATATTTTTTACTGAATGCCTTGATGTCCAGGTCCTGGAAAAGGAAAAGCAGCTTTTGCACAGAAAAACAGTTAAGGCACACACTTAATTTTAAACACAGGCTTAAGTTCTCCCTCCTTGCCCAAGCATGAGTGGGACAGGTACATGAGCTGCACAGCTACATTGAAAAGAATAGGTCATATTTGCTTCTTTTGAAAGACACCACCAAAAATTTGAAGTCAGAAGTCAGCTGTAATCCTTTCAATTCAACAAACTAAGCTTAATTGTTGGGTATTTTAAAAAATTGCATTAAAAATTTTATTCAAATTGTAAATACATTCACTGACTATAAAGCCTTGCACTTACACATACTTCTCACCTACAGGAGTGTAAACCAGCATTAACAGTAAGCTTGTTTAACATGTTCTGTGAAGTTGTTAATTCTCTTATGGTGGTGTTTTTTAATGATGACAAAAATATGTATGATTTTGGATGATAAGTTGGCAATAAAATTCTCATAACAAATAAAAGTTATGAATTTCTGTTATTCTTGCAGTTAATATGAAGCTAAAATAATGCATTACATTGGAATTTAAAGTTTATTGTGACTTTCCTCTAGCAAAAGACATTGTAGGCAAATGATAAACCAGTTTCAAACAGACTAGATTCTGAAGGGTCAAACAGATACTCCTATTACAAATGCAAATTGCTTTTTTTCCTGCTCTTCTTACTGATCCATTCAAGTATTTTTTTTTTTTTAATTTGCTTCAATAAATTTTTGATACTAAAAAAATAAAAACAAGGAAGAAGAAAAAGAACCTCATTTTAAATTTTCCAAGGTTATTAAGAAGTATAATATTGAGTTAAGAGCACTTACACCAATTCATTCACCACATCCTCACATTTCAACCAACTTTTCCAGGAACTAGTAGCATTTGAGTAACATTTGTTCACAGCAGTTCTGAGTCACATCAGTATGTAGATTTTTGTTTTCTTCTTACTTGCTCAAAATGCAAAAAAATAATTTATTTATTAAGTTGGGGAAAAAAAATTAGCCTCAAAGAAACAGCCAAGTATCCAGATAAAGTAATTGGGAATTGTCTTCCCTTAAGTCAGACTAAATTTTGACCTTAAGCATAAGCATTTTCTCCCAGTGAAAGTACTTAGCAACTTAATTTTATGGTAGGATGAGTGTCACAGTTTGTTTTACTATCTTCCCAGAGATATCTAGTTTCATATGACAGTTCTCAGACTAAACACCATTGATGTGCAAGTATTTTTGATAAAGCCATCCATAGACTTTGGCAAAAAACCAAGTAGTGTATTCCTAAAGTGTTAATTAAAAAAAAACCAAACAAACAAAAACCCCACAAAAAAAAAAAAAAAAACCAAACCAAAAAAAAAAACCCCAAACCAAAACACCCCCCAAAAAACCCACAACCAGACTTTACATCTACTCTGTTGAAGTGATTGTGTGAATACTGTTGACTCAATATAAGACAAAATTACTTATCTTAAGCCTTCTATGTATTTATTTAAATTGATTTATTTTAATCCACAGCACCGAGTAATATTCCAGATGAAGTCACCATGAGGTAGTCATGCAACAAATATGGCAAAAGACTCCACTTTTAATATCACATATCTGTGATTTATTGATCCCTCACAAAATCTGATGGAGGACAGGAGACTTTTAATTAAAAGAAGTGATTAAATGCAAATCCTTCCCAAGCCTTTCATGAAAATCTTGCTTCAGACTGTGATTTGAAGAGCCATAGCAAAGCTGAGTCAGTATGCTTAGAAAGAAAAGGTGTACTCCTAATAAGATGAGTTGCATTGAGGTAAGATGCTATTGAAGATAAAGGCAATTTCTAGTTCTCAGTAGGAAACAGCTGACAAAACTAGCACTGAAGAATACTTTTTTGCTTTTGCAAAATTAGCAAAACTGCTATTCTTATGTCTTTCAGAAAATTTTAGTGGATTTTAAATTACTCTGGCATGTCCCTTTGTTTTATTCACTCTAATGACAAAGAATTGAATCTTGTTTAAGTGGAGCTGTTTCCATGACTGTAGCAGGGGAAAGTGTAATAGAAACAGATGACAGTGAATATTGCTTCTTACTTCAAGGTGATACCTTGGCACTGCAGAGAGTCCTTCTGTTACAGAAGGCTCAGCTTAGTCAGTTAAATATATCACTGATGTGACCTCCTTCATTTCAGGGAATGAGCTGAAAATGTCTTTTCTGATTAAATTCCATTTTTTCATATGTGAACCAACACAGAAAGAATTTACTTCTTAAAACAGCCAACAAACATGTTGGGATCTATAACTTTCTTAATTAACTTTTCATATGTATCTTCTTCCTCCTTGATTTTCTCCGGAAATTTTACTGTAAACATATTTTTATATATCTTTAAATTTTTCTCTTTCAATTTTATTTATATAGCAATTGACATAAAACATTAAAGTAAAAAAATACAATCCCAGAAACAAATTTCTTAATGTAAAAGCTCAAGCATGAAAAAAAAAGCCTCCAAAACCAGAGAATTAAGGTAGAAGGAATCTTAAGAAATTTTTCAATAAGTCTGCTTCATCAAAGACAGACACAAATACATCTAATGTGAAGAGGGCAGAAAGCATACAAATAGTAAACTGACTGAAACAAAAGCAACATTCAGAATTTGTATGAAGGAGAAGACCTTACTATCTACGCTGGGATGAGGAAGGAGACTTTAATGTGTATGCAATTACATGGAAAATATGAAAACAGAAAGACTGGTTTCACAGAAAAGAATCACAGAATATGGTGAGTTGGAAGGGACCCACAAGGATCATAGAGTCCAACTCCTGGCCCTGCATGGGACTATCCCCAAGAGTCACACCATGTGCCCAAGAGAATTGTCAAAATGGTTCTTGAATTATGTCAGGCTTGGTGCTGTGACCACTTCCCTGGGGAGCCTCTTCAGTGCCCAGCTGCTCTCTGGGGGATGAACTTTTCTCTAATATTCAACCTAAACCTCCCCTGACACAATTTCAGGTCATTGCCTTGGGGCCTGTCACTGATCACACAGAGAACAGATCAGTACCTGCCCCTCCCTCTTCCTCTCACAAAGAAGTTGTAACTGCAATGAGGTCTCCTCTTGGTCTCCTCCAGGCTGAACAGACCAAGTGAAATCAGACCCTCGTCATCTGGCTTCCCTTCAAGGCCCATCACCCTCTTTGTTGTTCTCCTTTGGATGCTCTCTAATAGTTTAATATATTTCTTATATTGCTGTGACCAAGACTGAAGTGTTTTGGAGAGGAAAATTTGGATAAAAGTCAAACCCCAAATTAGTACAAATCCATAGGGTTTATATCACTCAGAAGCACATAGCAGATACCCATTTGCAAACCACTTTGGATCAAGATGTGCAGATACAAAACAAAGGTTCAGGAACCACAGCTCAGAAAAAACAGGAAAATGTCTGTCACCTTATCAGTACCCAGGCTAGGTAGAGCAAAATCAGAGGTATATTTAAAGCTTCACATGTGCTCAGATGCCTCCCAGGCAGCAGGCAGGCTCCTGTGAGGCTCCTGACTAAGGCAAAGGTTAAGACATGTGTCAGTAAGTACTGTGCAATCCTCCGTGTGGGTCTCTCGGAGCTCTTCTGTAGGGTATAAATAAATAAACCACCCTTGTAAAATAATGACTGGATTACTCATCTACGTATTATTCAAGAGTCTCACTTCTCTTGTTCTGGCAGGAGTTTTGACCTTTAATCTCAGACTACTCTTCCTGCTAAAATATTTTATATGATTACACTCCATTTTCACCTAAAAATTCTCCACTACCTCTAGCTAATGCTCACTTCATTGGGTATAATGAAATACACAACATTTTTTTTGGTAAAAATTTCAGTAACCCAGTAGGAAGAACTCTGGCAAAGTACAATGTGTTGTTACTGTTGTTGTGCAATTATTAGCAATAACTGCATTCTAAAGTAATTCTGAAATAAGAAGTTACTCAACTGGCATTTAGATTGAGTGAGATAATACTACATTTTAAGATCTCTTCTGGTTTTCATACAATTTACAACACAGTAGGTTCACAGATTTCTATTGAATAAGTCTTGATTTACATAGTTAGAAAAAATTTGCATTTGTCTGGCTGAAAATCACCTTGTGAGAACTTCATCAGTTGCACAACTAATAGTGCATTATCATAAAGGAGACTTAAAAGAATCTACCAATGATGTCTGCAGTTATTTTTTGAAATACAGCATAATCAAGTGAAGAACTCAAGCATGTTTTTGGTGAATATGAATTCACTGTAGAAAATCCCATCAGAATAAGTGTTTTGAGAGGCGTTTTAATATTTTTCTTTACTAGTTTTCAGGAGAAGGAATATGCCATAAAATCTGGAACCATCATAAAGCTGTGCAGGGTTCTAACATTAACTTTTAAACAGAAAAAAGGGACTAGAAGAAGAAGGCTAAATAGGACAAGAAGCTGGCTAAAAAGCAAATTATACTGATTTTTTCCAAAAGGAAATGTACTAAATTGAAGAAAAGGTTAGTAGGATAGATTCTCAAGGATCAGTGCTACCACTAATCTTAATATTTTAATAACTGCAGCATAAGACAAAGTTTACTAGTGATTAGGTCAGAAGACATCATTAACACAAAGACATGGGTATCTTATGGAATTTAATGCATGGACTTGTAGCATGAAATAAAAATAGGATGAAACTTAATAGCACCAAAAGTACAAGAAATGCATTTCTGGGGTCTAATAAAAAAAACATGCTATGCCCTAGGAGCTGAGGAACTGCCAAAGAACAAGAAGTATGTAAGTATGCCAACCAGTCACAAGATCACTACAAGTCACACAAAGACAACCAGGTGGTATAAATGATAAATACAATCCAATGTTGCATTCAGCACACAGAGAACAGCAAACATTTAGTGTCAAAGATACAAAACCTCCTATGGAAGATTCCATGCTGAAAAATGTTCACACATGAATGAACTGGTATACGTTGCCCATAAAAAGGGAAATTAGAAGACAGTTCCTTGTTATCAAACAATGGCCTTTTGTAGTATCAGCTAAATAGGAGAGAGTAAAGGACAAAATCCACCTGCTGTTACATAAAAATGAAGAGCTAGTTGAAAGCTAGGAAAGGATTACATTGTGTGGGATGAAATTTGTCAGCCATTAGATGACCCAGCCAACCTTTTTCATTCTTCTTACCTCTACTTTCTAGTTTATCAAGTCATTGTAAAAGTTGCACTCACCACATATCCAGGGAAATACATTATTTAAAACCTTCATTAGTAGTATTTTTGTTTCCAAAACAGATGGCATTTGCAAAGTAAAAAATTGCCTGATCCATATCTAGTATAATATTATATAATTTAACACTGGAAAAATAATACAGTAATTCTTTTTTCTCCCACTTGAGAATATATGTACTATGGTGAGAAATACTGGGGGAATTTGAATCCAAAGCAAACAGTCAATCTGGAAAATGTCCCGTGTTCCAGCTCTGCAGACTGAACTCTGTGAGGTGCTAGACTTCAATAATCCATCTACTTTCCGACACAAGGTCAAGAGATTTTCCAAAATTGAGAGCAAAAGAGCAACCATTTATTAACTATATATAGTGTCAGTCCCTCTACAGAGACACAAAACAAAATCTGATTTTGTTTCTTTCTTAAGACCCAATATTGCATTCCATGGTTCAGGTGAACACTTCATGAGCTGTCATTTCTGGGAGTTCTGAACAATAATTAAACCAAAGAGGACATGATGTTCTGTCATGAATTCTCTTGAGATCTGCACTCAATACAGCTTTTTCCATAGTTAATGCACAGTGTTGACACATAGTTATGAGTATATTTACTTGGTTTTTACTGGAAGATTGGTAATCAAACAAGTTTTTATCACTCCGCTCTGCTGGGAAATTTGAATTACAAACCGTAATGCTCCATGGCTCAAAATAAGCTTGTTATTTTTTAACATGTCTATAACTAATTACTTTTTCTTTTTTTTAATACAAGTAGAATTTTCTGTTTTGCAGCTAGTTTATTTATTTTCTTCTGGGTTCAGGTACTAAAGTAGGCACTCTGTAAATATACTGAACTCCTGAAAGTTAAATTCCTACACGACACACTACAAGCCAGATTTACTTTGTCTCTCCACAGCTTTCACCTCTCAAGTGATAAAAAAATACCCAGAACTATTCAGTCATCGAGTTTTGGTTAGTTTGGGGTTTGTTAGATTTTTTTCATAAGGAAGAGAAGAAACTAATCACTTTCCTGTATTATTTCCCTCAGCACTTTGCCATAATCACCATCAATATAATTATATTGCATTTCCATGCAAGGAACTCAAGCGCTTTACAAAGCATCAAAGTGAAAAAGGTCTTCTGTCCTTTAGCTTGCTGTAAGATGTGCTTTAGTTCCACAAGGAATACTTAACATCTGAAATGAGGTCAATATGAAATACTGTGCTAGTCAAAAGCCCTTTAAAATCTCAAATACTGTGTATTTACAAACGACAGGAAAGAAAAAAAAAAGGTAGCAGTGATTCAGTTCTAGTAACAGAGAAAAGTAGTGCATTTCATTGCATTGAAAATTATTCTGATAGGCTTTTATTAATATAATAAAATTATGGAATATCCACATGGAAGGGACATGACAAGGACACTCCAACTCCCAACCCTGCATAGGACAGCCCCAGGAGTAACACCATGTGCCTGAGGGCATTTTCCAAATGCTTCTTGACTTCTGTCATGCTTGGTGGTGTGACTTCCCTGGGGAGCCTGTTCCAGTGCCCAGCCACCCTCCAGAGGAGGCAAACCTTTTTCTACTATCCAGCCTAAACCTCCCCTGACACAACTCCAGTTCCTTCGCTCAGGTCCTGTCACTGGTCACCAGAGAGAAGAGATCAGTCTCTGCCCCTCCTCTCTTGCCCCTTCCTCTTTGTGAGGAAGCTGTAGACTGTTACTCTTCCACTTAAGCTTATACCTTTAGTTTGTTATAAATTAAATACAAGGTAATGAAAAAAAAATACTTGGGAAGTATACAGAAATTGTATATGCATGAAACAACATTTATTGTTATTCAGCATCCAGTACTTAATGAACTGAGCCAAAGGCTGCATCCAGGCTTTTAACAGCAACTGCTATTTATTTCTACATAAATTTCTTTAATCCCTCTGAAAATCTTAATACTTTTAATTGTCCCTGTATCTGGGGCTGTGAGCTTGTACAATTTAATTGCAATCTGCACAAAAATTAGTTATTTTGCTACAAACATGGAACATATTTGATATTATACTCTGAGCTTTGGCATTAAAAAAAAACAAGCAACAAAAACAACAAAACCCCCACAAACAGAAAATACTTGTTTGTGGTTTTTATTATGATTTTATAGGCTTCTACTATATTTTCTCTGTCTTTTCCAAGCTGAAGTCCTAATCCATTTAGTCTCTTTGCATGGAAACACTCCACACCACTCATCATTACCCATTCCCTTTTTTTTTTTAAATCTAGCTGTACCAAATTGCCTCTGTTTGCCCTATACAGTCAATTTGGTCTGCTCTGATCCAGCTTTCATCTAACCCTGTGGCAAACAAAACATTTATCAAGTTCAATGATGTAAAGTCAAACTCCTAACTATATTTATGCTGCAATTCCTGTATTTGAAGTACTTTAACTACTGATTACATACCTTAAAAGAAAGGTAGGAAATACAGAACTAGTGCTAGCACGAGCAGGCACAACAATAGCAAAATTAATGAGAAAATATGAAGACATATCAGGTGAGAATCTGTCACTAGATACATCTTAATTAGAAAAAAATAGCTTAATTATACAGTTTGGAAGAATCACTTCCATTTTACGATTCCCCATAATGTTTTTACAATGCTCTATAATCTTCTGTACACCAGGATTGTTAGCAAACACAGGAAAATTAATATAAAAAGTATGTCTATTTAAATTACCTTATATTGTTCTGCCTTTCTTTTTGAGGAAGAGGTATAAACTACTGCTTAGATTTTATGTAAGAGTTGTATTATTTATCAAAGTAGTCTTTCCTTGACTGTCACGATTTTGCTGTCTTACAAAGAAATACAAGTAGACATTAAATTTAAAGAACATTGAAATGAAAATATTTCTGTAAGAAGCACATTTATTTTATCATGTAGACTGATAATATCTGAGTTTACGGAAGAAAAAAACATGCAGCAGGATACAGCAAACTGGGACAATTTTTGAGACAACATCTTCATCTTTTTGTCTCAGAATAAATACTCATTAGTAAAACTGTTCACAGGAAAGATGAGGTTTGATAAACACATTTGTTTTCAAAATCTCTGAAGCTGTTCAAATATCCTAACTCATTATTCTCCAAGTGAGATATTTCACTGAACAAGAAAGTTCTCTTAAAACATGAATTTGAACAATCACATTTGAAATAAAATAAATTAAAAAAAAAAAAAAAGACCATTTAAATAAAAATGCTTTTGTTGATCTTAACTATAATTTAGGAATGTCTTTGAGAATTCAAGTTCTTGTTCCAATTTAAGACAAAGACATCTTTTAAAGGTTTTCCTATTTTTTCCCAGGACAAAGTAATCTCTCAACTCCAGATGTACAGTAAAGGCACACAGGCGTTTATCTAACCTCACTCTTCTGTAAATAGTGAGCACAGCAGCTTCCTTTTAGGTGTGGGACAGGGTTGATCTTCTAGAACTCCACAGGAGTAGGCAATCTGTCCCTTTGGATCTACTGGGTGATAGGGAATCACCATTTTTTGGAGGTTTGTTTGGTCTATTTCCTCTAAAAAATGCTACCTCTTGTATTTTAGCCACAGAGTTCCACAAAGTACATTTTTAATAGATTTTTTTTGTTTTTATTTCACCTGCATCTGTGACACATATATAATAAGCACTGCACTAATAACTTGACTTTTCAGTGCTCTGTCCCTCCCAAAATAAATTGCAACAAAGAGCTTAAAGTACAGTGAAAAAACATCTTAATAACATAACAGATCTAGATCCTGTGCAGAAGCACTGCACCTTCCAACAAGGTGACCACCTCCACAGATGGCCTTGGTGGCACTAAAACGACTGGAATGTGAAAGCCAAGGCGTGTATCACAATCTACAAGGTGTATTGCACACACACACACACAGAGAAGGAAACAATATTCCCATTAAAGATTTTAAAAGATGGCCAAAGCTGATGAAGCAGTCTATCACAACTTCATTCTATTTCTGCCATGCAATTTCAATGAAAGGAGGGAAATATTAAAGAGTATTTTAAAAGCTACACTATACCTGCTTACAGCACCTGTTTCCAGTCTACACAGACTAATTCTTTCTGATGAATGTAACTAACAGAGAACGGCAATAAAATACTCACTAAGGGCAACAATCACTACACTCACCACTTCTCCTGTAAAACCTCCAATCACATCTGTTGTTTGCACACACCAGAACTTTATTGACAATTTTAATTTGAATTTAGAAAACAGCATTCAGTTATTGCACAGCAGTTGGGGTTTTTTGGCTTTTTGTTAGGTTGTTGCTTGGGGTTTTTTTTTAAAGACCTATGTAACTGCTAAGCTCTTTCACCAACAGGGAATTACCCAGGTTTTTTAATAAAAATGTCTGGAAAAAACCATGAACTAGTGATATTAAATTTTATCAACAGGCTTCTCAGCTTAATTCTTACAGACAAGAAACCAATATAACAATAAAAATGTTAATTGAGAAAGTTTTTGGAAAGATGCTGCAGACAATACAACTACATGCACAGGAAATTAATTCTGTAGGTGATGTGTAAAAGATGGGTTATAAAGTTAACGAGATATTACTTAAGGCAAGGGAAACAATTAGACTATTAACAAAGAAGATAAAGTGACATTTTGCCATCAAATATAATGAAACTAATTAAAAGTGAAATGAAAATTTAGATATGAATATGAAAATAAAATTGAACAAGATAAAAGGCCTGAAGAGTTCACAGGCTCAAAATCCAAACAAATATGTCCAAAACCACAGCATCTATAAAGAATCTGAACAGAGTTTATCATTTTTGCACATGCTAAAAATCTGAAAGATCCATCCTCCTTCAAGGCATGGATTGGTCCGCTATTTTTTAAGACTAGAAAGAAATTTTATAGGCATCAGAAACAAAACTAAAAGGCTTGGGTGTAATTGCAAACCGAGTGAGTTGAGAGCTTACTGAAAAAGCGGTAAGCTGTGCAGGTAATCATTCTGAAGAATCTGTAATGCTTAAAGGGAAGATTCTTCTCCAAGGAATGTTGCAGGCACATGCAACAATGGAGCAAGTGAAATCCATAGCTATTAGCTTTTATTGTTTCACAAAATACTTTTCTGACACTACAGAAGCATGACAGATGCCAAGTCCAATTCTGCTTACACCACTAGTTTAATTCACATAACCTGATGAAACAACAGGGGATTTAGACTTATCAAGACATTTTATGCAATAAGCAATCTTTCTTTGCCATCAGCAGGTGGGATTGCATACAAACACTTCAGTCCCCTTGGTTCAGAAGGGCTTTTGAAGCAGAGAATTGAATGGTTCCAAGACTCTGGTTAACAATGCCAACATGTTCCTCAAGCAATCACCCTTTCATGAGTCTGTCTCCATTTTTTATTTTGCTTGCCAAGTATTTCCTTGTTATTTCTTTACTGCTTACTCACTTACAGAACTCTGAAAGCCCTCTGATCACCCCTCTCCTCCCACTGTTTTGAATGATCCCACTACTAGCATCATTATCAGATGATGATGCTGTCCTTGCCCTCTGTTGCTGGCTCCTCTCTGTCAGTACTGACATCTTGTTAATGTCTTGTTCATGGATGTCCTGCAATAATTTCAGCCTAAAAGACCTATAAGCAACACTTGAATTTTCAATGCTTCTTGTTAAACCATCCCACTTTTGTGAAAAGTTCACTATATATATTATCCTTAAAAATCCCTCAGATTTACCAGGTGCCACAATTCCACAGGCACAGACTGGCAGTTAAGGGTTTGCATGCCATATTTACTAAGCATGACCACACACATCTCAACTTCCCTTAGTGCTTTGCTTTGCTCTTTTTTCATAATTTGTACTACAAATATCCTCTCTGTTGTCTTGGAACTAGTATGTGAATTCTTTTTAATAAGAACTAGTCTACATATTACTTTCCCCTAGCCTAGAGGCCTCATCTTTCAGGATGTACTTCAATGCAAACACAGGTCTAAATTCCTTTTTACATACCACTTGCTATTCTCTCTTAATAATGCATCCCTCATGCCCAGAAAAATATGAAATAAAAAAAACTGCTTAGAAAAAAACGAGATAATATGGAATACCTTTGGAAAATTTCCAGAAATAAGGAGAGTGACAATAAGGAAAGGAATAGCAGACCATCCTAAAAGAAATGTTCCCTAGCTGCAGAACATTCAAGAAGTCTAAGAAGATAATAAGACCCTCTCCTGTTATCTAGAAACATCCCTTGTTAATTTAGCCTTTCAAGAACTTGGGACATTGTCAGCATACCATCAAGCAAACCTGTAATGTTGCATAAAATATAATTGCTTAATAATGACTTGTTGAACAGTGTGTTCTCAAGAGAAAAAGAATAAGCATTTTCCCAGTAATTACCTTTTTAATTCCAATTAGCCAGCCTATATACTTACTCTGCATGTTACAATGACCAGGTCTGCAAAGAGTAAAGTCTCAGCCCTCAGAAATGTGACAGTTATTTTACTAATCTGAAACACATGCATTCACATACAAATCACTACCAAACCGTAGTGGCAGAAGCACAATGTACAGAGGAATCTCCAGACCATCTGGTGCTACAAGCACTGACCACATGTTTGCTGAATCACACACACTTCTCTGAGAATTGCAAGGCACAGAACTTAGTTCCATGGGCCTCTGGGTCTCTAGAAAGTGAGACACCAAAAGCAGGGAGTCAGTTGCTCAAATCTTAAGTTTTCTAGTGACAAGCCATGTATGTGAACAGTTACCAAAATTGCAGTCTATTATTCAAATCGGGGCCAAAATTAGACTTTTTACGATTTTTCTTCTGATTTCAAAGATATGAATGCTAGCATTGGAAAATTAAAGACTTGCCTCTCGCCTATCTAGTCCTAGTAAGGGACTGTCTCCAAGAAAATGCTGAATAGATACCTGGAAGATATGATTTTCAACTAACTGAATTATATTTGTATAAAAATCTGCATGGATACTCTTGTTTCAGCTCCCACTAGTTTTACTTTAGTTGGGTTTGAGGTTTTTTTGGGTTTTTTTTAGTTCTTTTGCTTAGGGACATATTTAAGATGAATGGAGGAAGGCTGCTTTCACGAAACAAAATACAGTCCATAAAGGGATTTGTAAAAGTTTACTCACCCAGTGGGGCTCATGCCTTTTAATAAACTTTCTCATGTGAACAATATGAAACTGCCACTTCTCTCCAAATTCCCCAAACAAATTTAAAAGCAAGGTGCATTCTTTCCTTTCCAGCACAATCAGAGACTCTACTGACTGAGTGATGCCACTTCTAGGCAACACCATTTTTATTCCTACTATGCTCTTAAGTTTCCCTTGGGAATCCCTTACTTATTTCTAGCAAACTACAGGAGCACACAGCTAGAATTTTAGAAATATTTCTGAAGAACCCACACAGAGAGAAAAAATTTGAATGACAGTACATATTTCATGATGACCTGGCAATGCCACAGTAACACACTTACCAAGAAAGTGAATACAGGTGTGTACAATAGGTGCACCCTAAGGTAATTAAGTAGGAAAGATCCTTTTACATACAGTCATGGTTGAAAACAGTGCATTTCATACTTCTAAAAGGATTTGATAAAATCATAGCTGTAGAATAAAAAAGTAGGTTAGACAAGGCACTGGAGGGATTATCAAGTTTCCAACAAATGAAATAGATCTTTGTGATTTAGTTAAATCCTATAGACCACTGGGAGGTAAAAAAACAACCATTTTCATTGAATGGTCTGCATTAGTTAAGTTATATGTGGACACATCAGCCAAGCAAGCACTGGAGTAGCAGTGTCTTCTTTCAAGTTCTTTGACTTTGTTTTCAAGAAAAATCAAATGCCATCTATCACAGGGGACAGAATTAAAGACATAAGACAGAAAGGTGACATTAAGCAGGCTGTATGCTCACTGGACCCCATTCACAATCTCAAAAGAAGCTGGATGCATTTGGTAAAAAACGATTGACATTTATGTTTTTCTCAGTAGACCTAATTAGGTCTGACATACATCCATTCACACTCAAATAGGCACAGAAACCTTCAAGGTTATTTTCCAATTATTTCCACCTACAGTGCCTCATTCTGAAAGGACTGGGAATCTGAACCTTCAAAAGAGGCTACAGGTGCTGTTCCTGCATCCCAGGAAAAAAAGTACTTATTATTTAAAACTCATGACTTTCAAAAAAGGATTTCTAATCTCAGCATCTTTGATCCTCTTTTTGCTTGTGATTGACAGAATTCTTTATCACACAAATAGTATAAGTACTGCTCTAATATTATAAAAGCATTTTAAATGCCCAAAAAGTCAGGTCTGTTCATAACACTATTATTAATGTAGTAACATAAATATCCACTTAAACAGCATAAAAGGTGATAAAGGATAGTAAAGTAAATTTTCACACATGAAAGAATCAGATAAAACAGCTTCCCCAAAGAGGTTATGAAATATTAAAGTTAAGATAAAGGTCAATTGAAAAGACACATCACATTTAGCACTGTGTCATGGGCTCATGGTAGAATCCCCAAACCAAATGAATCTCTTCTCTTTGCTTTTCTTAAAAAAGCAGAGCTTGCTCTGGATTTATATAAATGTTGTCATGAAATGCCAGAGGCCCATCAGTAGTCAGCTGCATTTCTACAACGGTCAGATTACCTCTGAAAGGACTGAATTCTTAATTTAGCTCCTAAATACCATAACATTCTGAGTGATCTTTCCTAAAAATACTTTTTCCTGTGATTTTGTCACAGATTTTGTAATCTGCTGTATTATGAACTGAAAACAGCAGTCAAATCAACAATGTGATGAATAGATTATCTCAGAAAAAGAAGCCAAAAAAAACTCTTGGTAGGACCTGTATATTTATTTTATACCGCATCTGTTCAACTGTATTTGCTTTGTTTCTGATGATGGCATTCAAACTGCCAGAAACAGAGGCTATAATCTAAGGAACAGCAATGACATCCTTTCTGCAAGGATTCAAGGAATGTTCTTTAGGTTCTAAGCAATCAGTATTAACTTGAAACCCACAATTGACATGAACATCGAAAGAAAGAAAAAAAGTGCCTTTACTACTGTCTAAGCATCAGAACTTTTCAACACAGTACTTCAGAAAGTCTAATTTCCTCCAATTTGTTGATGAGGAAATAAGGCAAAAGAAGGTTAAAAGCTTTCCCAATATCATGCAGCATAGGACTTGGGAAAGTAACCTGTGAACCTTCAGGTTCATGATAACTGGAAATTAAAAAACTGACAAAATGCAACCGTTTGTGCAGAACACTAAAGCCTTTTCCAGGGACAATTGCATAAAAGTGGAATAATCAGCAATATTAACATTTAAGGCTAAAAATAAATGTCATGGCTATGAAGAAAAAAATAACTTTGTACTTAATAGCTGAGAAACAGTGTACTCCAGTGAACATCTGTAGTGTCAGAACAAACCCTACATAATACATACAAAATGTTGTAAAGCACTAGGATGTCAAAGACTAAAATGAATTATCAGATTTGTAGAACAACAGATACTGTTTAAGCTATCTTTTGAATTTCTATATACATCTAATGATCTGCAAAATACCTCTTTGGTACCTCTGCTATTTTAGCTGCTCTTTTTTGGCTGTCAATGCTGTACAAGCTGTGCCTCTACTCAGGTTCAGGCTCAGCTCAGACAGGAGGCTGCTCTCTGCAAAATGAAACTTTAAAGCATTCAAGGCAGGAATAGCACTTTGTCATCTACCTCCTCTACCAAAGATGTCCTGTGAGGACTTGAGGGTGTGAAAAAAATACAGCAATAATACATTTAAAGTTCACCCTTCTAGTTAAACCTAAACTTCAGAAGTATTAGGTGCATATAAATGCCTTAATAGAGACTTTTCTGTATTACATTCAAAGAAGCTCACTGTGTCTGCCTCTGTAACATAGCCTAGGTATCTTATACTGTTCCCCACCATCTTATTCTGGAATTCTGACATCATGATTTCAGGATTTGGTGCCAATGTGAACATATTTCAATCCTTAAACACATTCCATTCATGTTTCACTCTCACATAAGATTGGTAACTTGCTTCTAAACTGTAAGGAAGCCCATAGGAAGCATGAATGATGTCAGGAATAATCAGGAAAACTAGTTTGATGCCCCTAAAGAACAAAACGTCATCCTTGTCCTGTCAGGCAGGCTGTTGTCTTTTCTTAATAAAAAGAATGGCTTTTGGCATCTATCCAAATCATCATATCATTAGAGATTACTTAGATTTATTCCTGCATCTTGCTTCATTTCTTTCCTCAGTTTTATAACATTACCTTCTGTGCCATCTAAGATCACAGCCTACTGCGAGAGAGTAGCAGAAAAAATAGCAGTACACTAACCCTATTTCCTTCCCTAGGGAAATCAACTATGTGTTTTGCTACTCCAGACTATTCAGCAACTTAGGATGTAACAGCCCAGGAAATAGTCTTCCCCAGCCTCCTGCTCTCCCTTTGTGATCTCTAAGCATTTCATTTCTATGAAGCAGTTGTTATGAATTACTAAGCACTGTCATTTCACACACCTATCCAGGGCTACCAAAACAAATTAAAGACAGAGGGTTAAGCATAAATCACAATATAAGCAAAGCCCATGTCTCTTGATGTGAGGTATTGATGAAAACATTTCAGTGTCATACCCTTCCTCTAACTGCTGCAGGTTAGTAGCTCAAACTTTATGTATATAGCAACTAAAAACTGCAACTAACAAAAAGAAAAAACCCTCCAAAACCCCCAGCTGTACAGTAAGAATATAGCTTGTTTCAAAGCCCCAGTTTGTGTGCCAAGAATATGTTGTGGAGCCAGTGGTTTGTTGCACACCACCCCTCAAATGCTGACATGTTTTGACAACGCTGCCACAAATTCTGATTTTTAAAGCTGAAGAGAGAGTAGATGTTCACCTCAGCCATCTGCCAATGCAGCAGATGAACACAATGCAGACATTCCTTAACTGATGTACCTCAACTCAACAGAAATCCTGTGATTTGAGACACACTTTCTCACTGGAGATAATGACTATAGAAATTACAGTGGCAGCAGAATTTTTCTCTAGAGTGATATGCATGAAAACTAAATATGTTAACTCTTTCACTATAAAGTAGATTAAATTATAGAAAAACTCTTTGCAGATGCATTCTCTTGCCAATTTTTTCCCTCAAAATCCTTTTGAAAAAAAATAAATTAGCAGCTATTATCTGGAAGAATCTTTCTTTTTGAAAATTTATAGTCCCTTTTGCTTTTCCAAGAGAAAGCATATTCCTAGAAAATTTATCATAGTGTATAGAAGACACTTGTGTTTCTCATCAGTATGAAAGATCATCTGTAAAAACTAATAGAATACAAGAATTTGTAAATGTTCAGGGTTTTTTTCAAGGTAATCCCTCTGAAACCTCCAAAAATTCAAGTGCCAATTATCAGCAGTATGGAAACAGATCAAATGAAATCAGGGAGGCAGATTTCACCACCTGGAAAACTCATAGCAATTGCTACACAGTTTTCACTCCTTATTTCAGAACTTATAGGGCTTCACTCCTCATACCTCTTTTCACATGCTTGTGAACCTTTGACATCTTCTGTGATTTAGCTAAAAATAAATATTATTGCTGTACTGCAGAAGAAAGTATCATTCATTTACAGTATGAAAACTATAGACCACAAGAACAAATCCTGTTGGTCTGATTACCTGAGTGAGAATGTGTGCAGAAATGGCCTGTCCTCCCTTCAGAGACCAATATGCACACAGGAAACTGCCTCTGACTCTACAGATATGATTCTTAAATTCCCATCTCAATCTTCTACAGTTTTGTACACTGAAGTTTTGTACATTTGGTCTATTCTTCTGCCCCTAAGTAGAATCAGTTCTCTGATCTGATTCTACTTCATTCTTCTTCATGTACCCTTGAGAAAGGAAAGGCTCCTAGCAACAGGGACTACATCTTCTCAAATAATGTATTCCAGTGCTTCCTCCTGCTGCTTACATGTTTTTCCCCAAATATCTAACTCAAGCCATCTTTGCTATAGTTGAAATTCATTTCTTACCCAACTGCAATATAATTGGTGCATATTTCCAAGGTCTGTTATGTATGCTCTTGGGGAAACTATGAATAGGACAATTCTGTACAGATACACTGTGAGCTGCAAAGGTTCTTCCACTGAATAGAACAGCAGGATCTCCTTCCTAAATTCCCCTCTTTTCATGGCTCTTTCTATCAAGAAAAGTAACAAAATTCCTTTTACCTAGTATTTGTATCATAAGATGTGCATTTTTCATATGTATTTGCCACTTGGGGAAAAGAAGAAAAGCAAAGACTAAACAGCAAAGGATAAGATTACAAAACTATAAGTTTATAAACTCTCACGAAATATTACTATCTCTTCCTATGTATTAACTTTAGATTTCCTCTCTACTGTTCTAATTTATATTACATGCACTGTATAACTACACTGGTTTAGAGTTCAGCCCCTTTGTTAATACTCTGAGGCCTTACATTTATTCAGTTCCAGTTCTCTTCTCAAAGGAAAATGGCTATTTATTTCAGCAAATGTATTCAAGAAATGTAAATCTGGACAAGAAACAGAATAGTTGTGCATAATGTAATATAAGTTTAGCATAACTATTCGTTTCACTGTCTAAATTCAAGCTTTTTTTTTCTCCTTGTGGGATTCACAATTATAATATTTATAGATAAATAAAAGTAGATTCTAGGGAAATAATTTCAAAGCTTTTGATAGCTCAAGGTAACCAACAGTAAATTCAGCACAGTGTAGTAAAATCTTACTGCAGTAACTTCTTCTTGCTACCTAGGAACAATAACAAAATACTACAGGGTTTTTGGGTGTTTTAGTTGATTTTTTTTTTTCAATTTTAAAACCACAACTTTCTCAAGACATAGGGAAGAGTACCGCCCTCTAAATTTCTGAATCATATCACAAGAGTTCTGAATCTGCTCCTTATTCTCCAACTCCTCCTTTGTTTCACATGACTAGACACTTAATACTCCATGCTGCAGGATATATCCATCCCCAGATCCTTTCTTTCCTCACAAGTCTGTCCATTCTACTTAAAGAGAAAGGAAAAGAAGTCTCTCCTTTGGCAGGCCAAGCGTTTCAAATTTATAGACTAAGGGGCCAGAAAGGACTGCTGTGACAATCTAGTTTAGCCTTTTATATAAAGGATAGCCTGAAAGTCATTTGTGTTTCAAGCTGAGTTGCCACTGACTTAGGCAGATTCCACATCAGTGTTTCACTAGGTAAAAATATTCACTGTATATATAAATATAATGGTTGGCTATTCTTCCCAGTGTTAAAGATCAGTACCTGATTCGGTTATGAATTCATCTGGCTCCTATGTCCAACCTCTGCGTCTCCCTTTGTCTAAATAAATACCTTTCTCTGCCTGACAAAATACAGCTACAGCAATAGCAGTGCAAATAACAGGTTACAGGATGTGTTACCTAAGGAGCATTCCTCCTCAAGTGCACCCCTTCGACAGCTCTAACACCACCTTACTGGAGCTGGCTGACACAAAGCTTTTGGCAACAAGTATGCTATCAAACATGTGTTGTGACCCCCTTGGAAGCACCTCCTATCCCAGACCATATGGCCATCGCCACTGAGTGGTATTGCAAGGCCACAACTCAGCTCTCCTCACTCCCTGGCCTCTCTGGGGACGCCAGACACTGAGGGATAATTTCATACACACTTCACACTTCATCAGCAGGGAAGACAGCCCGCTGCGGTGAAAGGAGACATGCAGAGCACGTCCATGTTACAACACACTCTGTCCATGTTGCTGTCAGAAAACCCTGCTCATGGAGTACATGTTGTATACGCTAACGGAAGGGATTTCTTTTTTTTTTGTCTAGCACTGCTGTTGCTCCTCCCAAGTAGCAACTGCTTTCTGTGTAACTGGGCGTACACTGGCTTTGTCAACACAACTACAGCAGCTGTGGGTGTGAGGAGAAACAAAGAAAAGACAAACATGGTCACAGAAACATAGCAAAAACATTACGCAGCAGGTCAAACTTCCTACTGACTTAAAGAGCTTTGCTGGCACAAAAATTTAACTTATGATCTTATGACAGGATAGCAGACTAAGAGAAAGTACGAAATTCTTCCACAGGGTCAAGTGACAAAACCTGTTACTATGAATCAGGTAAATACAGCAGCAGCATTACTACTGACCATAAGTACATAAGAACAGCAGTGCAAACAGAGGCACAGGGAACCAAGAGATTGTGTTTCCAACCAAAAAACCTACCAACAAGTCAGTTCAAGGAAGAACATCTGATATCAGGGAGTTTATTTCCCACAGCTACAAAATGACCATTTAAGTCCTCTGTTCATAGTTACCAAAGTCATTAGAAAGGCTCAAAGCCTGTGCATGGACAGTACTAAATGTCACTCCCACAGTGGATTCTGTGCAAAGAAAGCAGAGCTAACAGGAAAGCACTCTTGATAACAGCAGGAACACATGAGCACCTCAAGAAGACAGAATTGAAGATAACACAAATCTACAGTGGAAGTTACGTCATAAAATCATAGAACGGTTGAGGTTGGAAGGACCGTAAAGATCACCTAGTTCCAACCCCCATGAAATGGGCAGGGATACTTTCCACGAGACCAGGTTACTCAGAGTCCCATCCAACCTTAGCCCTGAGCACTTCCAGGGATGGGGCATCCACAACTTCTCTGGGCATCTTATTCCAGTCAAGAGTTTTCTCCTCAAACCCAATCTAAACTTAACCTCTTTCACCTTAAACCCATTCCCCCTTGCCCTATTACATGTCCTTGGCAAAAGTCCCTCACCAGCTCTCTTGTAGGGTCCCCTTGAAGTACTGGAAGCCTTAGAGGTTGCTCTAAGGTCCGCCCAGAGCCTTCTCTGCTCCAGGCTGAACAATCCCAGCTCTCTCAGCCTGTTTTCATAGAGAAGGTATTCCAACCCCTTGATCATCTTTGTGGCCCTCCAGCAGATCCATGTCCTTATTCTGGGCTCACCAGAGCTGGAGGTCTCATGACAGTAGAGTCAACAGATCAGTTGTACCTTTCAAGAACACTGCTGTGCCAAGTCCAGAAAGCCAAACATTACCTTGCTCTTAACAAAAGTTTCCTCAGTATTGTCCCCTTTTCTTCTTCTGTTCTGTGGTTTGTTTTTTTTTTTTTTAAGAATAAATCAAGCTCTTCTTTAGGAAACTTGAAAGGAAAAGTTTCCATTTGTAGCAGGAAATGGCAATATGGAGACAAACGCTTTCACATCAGAGCTTAATCACTTCCACTGTGCTCAAGTTGACTCATTATGAAATTAGGTGATCACACATTGCCCAAAAGCTATTTTTGTTGCATACACAAAGCTAAGACACTGCACTTCTGGCAGTACAAATGTCCAAGCAGTGGATCTTTAGCTGCTTGACTCTCAAGTTGCCCTCTAACATGTCTTCTCTTTTGGATTCACAGTACAGCAAAACACTGCTTAGATTCTTATTAAACATATCTGTAAACTGAACAGGGAAACAGCTCCATATGAGGACACAGGCTATATGCACAAGGCTGTGCTTTACCCACTACAGCTTGCAGAACACTAATTTCCTGAAATGAAAGTGTTGCCTGACTCAAAGTGTCTGCATTAGAGACTGTCGGTTACACTTAGAGCAGACAGAGATCTTGATGCCTTGTAAGCATTACTGATATGCAGGTTAAACTCGCTGGTATAAAGCCCACTTCAGCCTCCAGCATTTCCCCATACATAACTCTCATCAAGAGTGTAAAGTCTCAAAATGGAGCACCTAGAGAAAGATGCTGTTTCCACAGCTGCTCTGTGACACGTCAACTCCAGGAACATTTTGAGTGATTTAAGTCACATCACCTGCTGAACAAATGCCCAGGTGCAGTTTCAAACAAACAGCCTTTTAACTCATCCTGAAAAACTAGACCTTTAGCCTTAGCTCTGGTCTATGGGTCAGCACTTCGCTTGCCACACTTAAAATTAGCTTTAAGTATAAAAGCAAATAAAACTCACACACAGATTTCATTGACACACCAGCGCCCTTCTGCTACAAAATCTGAATCACAGAATTGTTAAGGTTGGAATGGACCTCTGGAGATCATTTAGGCCAACCCTCCTGCCAAGGGAGGGTCACCTAGAGCAAGTTACACAGGAACTCATCCAGGTGCATTTTGAATATCTCCAGAGGGGAGACTCCACAACCTCTCTGGGCAACCTGTTCGAGATTTCTGTTACCCTTAATGTAAAGAAGTTCTTATGTCGAGCTGGTACTACTTGTGTTTTTGTTTATGGTCATTGCTCTTTGTTCTGTCGCTGGGGGCCACTGTCTGGCATCATTCTCTTGGCACCCACCTTTGAGATATTTATATCCATTAATAAGATACCCCCTTAGTTTCTTCTCCAGAAGAAACAGGCCCAGCTCTCACAGTCTCTTCTCCTAAGAGACATTCCAGACCCCTGATCATCTTTCACTGGACAAGTAGTCCCATGTTTTTCTTGTACTGTGGATCCCAGAACTGGACACAGCACTCCAGATGTGGCATCACTGGGGCTGAGTAGAGGGGCAGGATCAGGTCCTCCCTTGACCTGCTGGGCACATTCTTCCTGCTGCACCCCACAATACCATTGGCTCTCCTGGCCACAGGGGCACTGCTGGCTCATAGTCAACCTGCCATCCACCAAGACTCCCAGGGCCTTCTCAGCAGAGCTGCTCTCTAGCAGGTCAGCTCCCAACCCATACTGGTGACTGAGTTCCCTTCTTTCATGTGTGCTTATACAGAATACATAATTGTGAATTGTGTCTGTGGGGAAAAAAGAGAAAAAAAGAGAAAGAATGCCTTTCGTGACACACTTTGCTGTGTCTGCACCAAGCAAGTCCACAGACACCCTTACTAACACTCCTGGAAGTCAAAGCTTTTCTAGTCGAATCCCCAGTGCTTTGTAACATCAACATATTTTCCTTCTGCAGTAAAGCCAGCTTCCTTCTGTCAGACACGCAGACAGTTTTTAGCACCAAAAACACTGAACTATTGTTGTAATGCAAAAAATTTGGTCAAAAACTGTGCATATAAATACTTCTTAACTACTCACTTACTGCTGTGTTACCCAGTATCAGTGTTGACCAGTTAATTTGGGGTAAAGGATAGGCCAGAAAAAAAGAGCTACAGTAAGAGAAAACAAGGAATAAAACCAAATAGAACCCATACCACCAGTCACAACTATAGAATAAATAAATAGTGAGGGTACAGGTTCTGCTCCTACTGAATTCACTGGCCAGCTTCCCATTTATTTCAATTGGCCTGATAAGCACATGCATCCCTCCAGCTCCTGTCCTGCCAGAGAGGAAGCCTGGCAGACAATCCATCAACATAAGCTACAAAGAATCAGCACTAACACTGTGAAAATTCAACTGCCATTCAAAATAAAATTCAAAGCTAGGAAATTACAGGAAAAGCCTTCCAGCAGCTTAAACTGCTATTGGATATACAGCAATAGATTGAATTTAAAACAATCCAAAAGCTACTAAGTGTGCTCTCTATGTAGAATTTAACTAACAGAAGGTTCCTGTAAAACTTTGAATTCTCAATTCTCTTTTTAATTTTGCAAAGGCAGTACTACACAAACACTGTTAATCATATTCCTCATGTTTAAGGTCAGAGCTGAATGAAATGGAGAACCTATTTCCATAAACTCACATCTAATTCACCACAGCCATATTTTATAGAAAAATGCAAGGCAAAAAAAATCTGAAGAACTGGTTATATTTCAGTGTGGTCAGCTATACTCTGGTAGAAGGGACAACTGATAGTTCTTTTCCATCTTGAAATTATTTGGCTGTAGATCAGATTAATTCACCTTGCTGGACACACTGCAAATTCCCCTCTCTGTGTATAAACCAGAGATAGGAAATGTTCCATGATGTACCAAAAAGCAGTTGTATACACCTGAGTTCTCTCCTGTTGACTTACTACATTTTGTACTGGATAAAATCTACTACTGGGTTGTTGGTATTTTTGTTTGTGGGTTGGTTCTGTGGTTTGTTGGTTTATTTGCTAATCTGGGGGTTTTGTTTAATTTGAGGGCAGAGGGAGAGAAGCATCCCCCCTCCTTTTATCCACATTTTTCAATAATGGTACTCTGAGACTGGCATGGTTATTTTTATGTCACACAGAATAAAAAATGGTTACATTTCTAACTAGTAATTTCCCTGGACAAAGTTGACAGCATTGTTCTTAAAGGTCCTAGCCCCTGATCTTACATCCAAACCTACAACTCATTAGAAGTGAAAGCTGATGAGAATTGACTATTGAAAAGAAGCTATTAACCCTTCAACTTGTTTTCAGGTGGCTTCTTTACCTGGTTTTTTTTTTAGTTTGCTTTTTTTAAGATTCTTGATTTTAGATTTCACTCTTGATTCTGCTGTTTTCTACAAAGATTAAGCTTTGATAAAAATCTCAAGATGTTCAAACCTAAAGCAAAGACACACGGATGACTGGGATTTGTTATTTTGGATCTTGAAAAATCTGAAATCTACCTGTGTGTGTTTTTTCCTGTGTAAATAAAGTGCTTCATTTCTATGCTTCATATTCAATTTCTCCATAAATCAGACTTAGACGAGCTTTGTAAACAGGAAAAAAAAACCAAACAAAGCCTCTTCTGTTTTCTACTTCCAGAAACTAAAACTAGATGCATACACACAGATTTGAGATACAACACTATGTTAAAGGTGCTGTGAAACTGCTATAGTGTTTTAAGGGCTGATCAGAGACATGCAAGTGAATACAGCACAAGAGAAACGAAAGTTGAAAGTCCACTCTTCTCCTTGACTTCCTGGACCTTTTAAAGATTAATATTTTGCTTTTTAAACACTAATAAGTTTAAATGGTTTTCAGTACTCCTGCACACATTTAATTGGATACAAGCAACATGAACATTTGATGACTGGAACAAGTATACTTCCCACCTCCTTATCTCTTTAAATCACAGGAAAAAAAAAAAAAAAAAAAAAAAAAAAAAAAGAAAAAAGCTATAAAAAAAACCAAACCAAAAAAGACTACAGGAGATCAGCTAGTGTATTTCCTAGCTTTAAGCCTCAGCTGATGGAAAATAACAAGACCTTCCAAAAGGACTTTAATTTATCCAGGTGCTTTAGTATCTGGGCAAGCAGTAATGAATGTGAGTTTTTGTCTCAGAAATTCCAGTAACATCATTATTGATCTTATACTCGATAGGGTCTTGAAGATTTTTTTGTTAGTTTGGGGTTCTTTTTGTTAGGCTGCTTATTTCTGGGGGTTTTGGAGGTGGATTTTGTTTTAGTTTTTTGTGTGTTCTTTTCTTGTGTGTTTTTTTTTCTTTTTGTGCTTTTTGAGATGACCTTAGACCCATTTGCCATCATATTCTCACTCAAAATGCCCTATTAGTGACTGCAAGATATGAACCTGTCAGTGCACTGACACTTGTAAGTGCACCTGTGAGTAATCTATACAATAATACTTACAAAGCAAATGCTGACCCAGCACAGCAGATTAGCAAGCAGCAGGGTCTGAGTAGCTGAATATTAACAGCTACTTCAAAAACAAACTAATGAGTTTCAGGTAACTAGACTAGATGAATAGTCCTGCTACTTAAATGAAATGAAGAACAGGAGCAGGCCAGCAACATTCACAGAAAAAAAAAGCATTTTGAAAGTACTTCAGTTAAAAACACAGAAAAATGTAACAGCCCTATGGAAGTGCTTCCTAATTTTATTATGGAATGCCAGTAGTAGTCTTAAAAGAACTGACACCCCTGCTAGCACTTTTTCAGTTTAGGTGAATTCAGTAACAGCTTTTGAATGACCTGATTCACTTGAAAACTTCACTAGTCTGACCCAACACCTGTGGCACAAATCCTGAAAATTTGCAGAACTATCCAAATAGTTCAGGATTCCACACCTTTTCCATACACCTTTAATATTCAAGAACTAACAGAGAGTATCAGGTTGATTTTCTAAGCCTATGACTGTCTTGATTTCTGTCACAGAGCTTTGTGAATTAGATGGCAAGATAATGCATCACAGATACCATGCAGAGCTCTAGTAAAGGGACATTTAAACAGCCATTGGCACATGTACCGGGCTGGAGGTCATTCACTGAATAGCAAACATGTGACTGTTTCACAAAATAATTTTGAATCCTTAGTGTCAGATAAAAGGGAGCATTAAGGAAGAAGTTCAAGCCCCAGGCATTTAAAAGGAATATGGTGATACAATCCTTTCAGAGGCAGCTCCTTTACAGCCAGTAACATTTTCAGGAGAATACACAGAGTAAAGCAAGAGACAATCAAGCTTGCAGAATGATGGAAGAGCATTCAAAGCATGTTGCTGCTTCCTCTTGTTCTCTTTGCTTTAAATTCAATGCAGAATTTTATAGTCCCTTAGCACACAGAGATAACTATATATTTTCTCCATAATTCTGAAGCAATCTTTGGTCCCACTTGTTGTGGATCTGTCTCTCAGGGCATATAGATGACCTTGCTTCAGTGAGATAAAGACAGCACACCCACTTCTGAGCAAACCAAGTCTTAACCACCAGTTCCAAACACAGTGTAGTTCAGGACTGCATTTGACTTGGAGCATGGAGAAGTGGGGACAAGAAAACCAGCTCTCACTGGTAGCACAGGCTCTGCCACTCAGAGCAAGCTCAGCTCCAACATACCCTCTGCAAGGCACAGAAGAGAGCAGAGGGATAAATAAGATTTGCTGTTTCTTTGCAGTCCCTCCACCTCTACAAGGCAAGACACTCATATTGGGAGCTGTTGGATTATAAACTGAGCAAGACAGCCTCCTTCTGCATCACTCCACTTGATATAACCAATATTGAGCAGCATTTTAAGGACTGTGCAAGGCAAGGGACCATTAATCACATCTGGAAATGAGAAAGAATCCAGGCCATGCTATGGCAGGCAATGTAAAGCATTCCCTGTGAGAAAACACAGCCTAGGAAACTGGCACTCTTCCCTTCTCATAATCTCAAGTGGTATTCAGGGGCAACCTTATTAGAGGATGCTACAGTACTTCCACTGTAAAGCAGTCACAAAGCACAGCACACTCAGCTCCCAAAGTTCACGGTATTAAAATAATAAATTAGAAACACTTGTCTCTCTGCAGAAGTGCCTGCAGCACAGTCTGGGACAAGCAGCAGGAGGCAATGACAGTGCAAGAAAAGGATATAAACAGCAGGAGGGAAATGGCGAGTGTATCAAAGGATGCTCCAGAATAAACAAAGCTACTCTTCTCATTAATTCATAGGCTATAGTGTGACATCATTATGAGCCTTCTACAAGAGCCTTGCCTGTGAAGCTTCTGCCTGACTCTTTCACACAACACACAGGTTTCTGTGGTGGAGCCTTCTGAGAGCCTTTTTAAAGGTTTCACTCCATAAGGAAATGAAAATATATTTGTTTCAGTGTGCAAGACATTAATTTAGATTTAATCCCACTTTAAATTCTGTCTTGTTATTCTGAACTACATTAAGCAAATCAAGACGGTTCTAAAGTCCACAGCACGGTGTTCTGACTGTAGCATGGTGATTTTCAACTGTGCTCCAGCTGTTTGACTGAATAATGTTCAAAGGTCCTGAGCATACTAGTTACCACAGTAGTTCTCAAATATCTACTACTTGAACATCAATCAGGTGAGATAGAGAGAGAGATGTCAGATCTAAGGACTTGCTCTAACTACACTGACTAAAATTACCAAGGCATACATGGCCCTGAAGTTCCAGCTCAGGTATCTAATATTATAATGTTCTAAAACCTGGGGGTGTTTTACTCTATCCTGTATCAAAAAAAGCACAATTTCTGAACAACTTCAAAAAGAGAAACAAACTAATTAATTGTTACATATACAATTACAAAACAATTATTACACATTGTTACACATGATATTTATTTCTAGTATTAGAAGGAAAGGGACAAGGTCCATAGTGGCCTCAAAAGGGTTTAATTTGTAAGCTCATGTTAAACTTCTAAGAAGTGCCATGTTCTTCATTGATTAGCTTTATACTATTTGGACACTTAAATTCCTATCCCAATGAAACAAACAGATGGAGGAACTACTGGTAGGTATTTTCTCCAGAAGAAATTGGGAGGCTCATTTTAGCTATCCAATTTTGAAAACCTTATTTCTGAATTCCCCAAATGGGACACCAGAACTTAAACGGTGGAACTGCCATATAAATCTGCTCAGCCTTGAATACTTTGAGCAGGCTAGTTCAATTGGTAATGCTGGTAATGAATATCTGTAATGATGACAAGGATCCTGATGAATACAGGATCACAGGCACAGCCCGTATAACTAACTACTATACTAGAAGGCTGTGGGTCATGAGGAAACTGAACAAACATCTGCAATCTTTGAATCCAACCAGACATAGCCAAAGAAAAAGACAACTCCTGGAAACTGATGTATCCCTATATGGTAGCTCTACCATCGTACAATCAAAGGCAACTATCTCGTAATAAAACAGCAATGCCAGTACTTGACAGGGATAAATTTATAGAATCATAAAAAGTTAAGGGGTTGGAATGGACCTTAAAGATTATATAGTTCCAATCTACCCTGTCTTGGATAAGGACACCATCCACTAAACCAGATTGCTCAAGGCCTTATCCAACTTGGCCTTGAAAAGTGTCAGGGCTGGGGCACCGACAGCCTCTCTAAGCAACCTGTTCCAGTGTCTCACCACTCTCACAGTAAAGAATTTCTTCCTAATACCTATAACCTAAATTTCCCCTCTTTGAATCTGAGCCCATTACTCCTTGTCCCATCACTTGTCCTATTCTCTGGATGGAGAATTCCTCTCTGGCTTCCCTGTAGGCCCCCTTCAGATATGGGGCACTTGCTATGAAGTCTCCACATAACCTCACAGAAACCTCTTCTCCAGCCTAAACAGCCCAATTTTCTTAGCTGGTCCTCGCAGGGCAGGTGCTTCAATCCTCTTATCAACTTCTTAAGGTAGCTTTTTGTTTGGCCTTATTACCTACTCAGTAATCACTTATTGTATACAAGAGGACATCATGTCACAATGAATCAAAGTTGTCCACTAAAATCTCACCTACATGCTCATTCCCTCTTTCCACCCAAAGCAACAGTGTGTCTCAAAGTCCACAGGCACACAGCGTCAAATACACATTTCTGGCAGGAATATCTTGATTGCAGCTTTACCTGTTAGTAGTTTTGACCATACCCTGAAGAAGTTTTTAAGAATCAGAGCAAAGCATGACTTGAAAAATGTATCACAGTGGAATGGATTTAAACATGCTTTTAAACTGCTAGCTGTAAAAATGTATTGAATGTTAAAAGTGTGCATTCTGTTAAACTCTGCCCTTCCTATTACAGATCTTACTAGTAAATAAATAACAACATTTACCTCAATGCAGCAGCTGGTGTCTGTGCCAGAATAGAGAAAAGAGCAGTGTCAGTTAGAATTCAGCTGCTATGCCAAAATGATTTTTATGCAGCTTTAAAGTCACGTTAGAGAAAGATAAAAATATTTACTGTTTATAATGGTATCACTGAACAACAAATTGGACCCTACTGAATCAGACACTGCAAACACAGAGTGTGGAAGAAGTGCCTATTCCAAACTGCGTACAAGCCACTTGGATGGGTCTGTGTTTATTACAGGTGCTCCATCCTTTAAACACATAATAAAGTTAATGATGTATATTAATAAAGCTCAGCTCTCAGATCTCAAAAATAAAATCAAAACCACAATACTGTTGGATAGCTTGGGAATACCAAAGAAAACCCTGAATACAAACCTCAAAGCTTTGTTGTGCAGAACTGAAGGGCAAGGCAGGGTGCAAGGGTGGCTCTAGGGCAAAGCACACGGGCAGGAGGCGGGAGCCAAAGGCACACAAAGGGGGATGGATGCCAAGCCCGGGGACCCCTCGCCCCAGGGCGCAGGTAGGAGATGCGGGACAGACTGGAGTCACCGGAGCGCTCTGCCCGGCCAAGCCGAGAAAACGGCGGCAGCAAACGGAAAGTACCGACTGAACCCCCAGGGGTCGGGGTTTAAATGCCAGTTTTGAACTCCAGAGGGAGTTAACACGGTACCTAACGCTGCACTGAGCCCAAACCTCAGCCTAAGCGGGACAGACACACGGCGGCGGCTCCGCAGCGGGGCTCGGCGGGGCTGCGGGAGGCAGGGCCGGGGCGGGAGGCGCGGCCGCCCCCCTCCCCGCGCTGCCGGCGCGGCTGGGGCGGGCGGTACCGTACCGGCGGGCAGGAGGCATTCCAGCGGCGTGAACGCGCGCTCCATGGCCCCGCGGGACGGGCAGGCACACGCTAAAGGCACGGAGAGCCGGGCGGGACCGGCGGCGGGGGGGCAGGCGGGGAACAGCCGTGCCCCTTCCTGGGCTCCCCGAGGAACGCCTGCAGCCACACGGCCGCGCCGGCGGCTGCGCCCGCCCTTGCAGGCGATAGGCGGCCGCGCCGGGAGACGTGGCGGCGGCGATGGCTGGGTACCTTCGGCCGCTCGTCCTCCTACATCCCGGGACCGGGACCGGGACCGGGACGTGCGTGGGACGGGGGTGGCAGGACAAGCCGAGGGAATCGATGGCCGCCGCAATCCGTTGCTCGGCGGTGGATTCAGCGGCGGGGGGGGAAAGACGGGGCACGTTGATTGGCAGCGGCGGAGGCCTATGGGGCCTGCGCTGAGGGGCGGGGTAAGGGGCGGCCCCGCCCCCGGCAGCGCCTGTGCGCGCGCCGAGGCGGGAGAGCGGAAGGGAAAGGGAAAGGGAAAGGGAAAGGGAAAGGGAAAGGGAAAGGGAAAGGGAAAGGGAAAGGGAAAGGGAAAGGGAAAGGGAAAGGGAAAGGGAAAGGGAAAGGGAAAGGGACGAGGATGTGGGCAGGAGCACAAGGGAGGGGACCGGGAGCGAGCGAAGGGGTACCCGGCCTCTCCGGGCACCTGAGCAGCGCCGCTCTCGGTACAGCGATGCTCGGGGAGGCCGGGAAGGGCCGACTCGCGGCGGGCACCTGCGGCGCTGTACCGAGCGCCTCGCTCAGGGTGAAAGTCCTCGAATCGCTTAGAGCCCATCGAAGCCGGAGAGAAATAAAAACTCTGCCCTGAGTGCTCATGCTCTCGGATGCCGCCTGTGTGCCGGCGCCCTTGGGATGCAGGGAAAGCCGTGCGGAGGGCTGGCAGCATGATGCTCTGCTGTCCCCGCCGGTGCCGCCTGTGCCCTTCCAGCTCGCCCAGAATGGTGCCGCATTCATAGGTGCAGCTTAAGTTTCAGTTAATATCATTCCAATAACATCACAAAGCTTGTTAAATATATCGTTTACCCTCGTTCACAACTCTTAACTGGGGTGTTAATCATCTTCAGGCATAAAATGGATAACACTGCGAAATTTAACTTTGCTCTAGGAGCATAGGGGGGCAAGTTTTTACCCCTCAAATGTGTCAGTAATGTGTTTCCACCTCCTGGACCGTCCTTCGTCCCTGCAGGTGCCTGTCTCCATCCGCTCCATCAGGGGCAGGCCGGGCAGCGCCTCGCACCGGGAGTTCCCAGCGCCGTTCCCGTCTCCTCGCTGCACGGAGCTGTCCCGGCTCTCCCGGGAGCTCGGAGGGAGCGCAGCGGCGCGGGGCCCCGCAGCAGAGGGCAGCAGAGGAGCGCCGCTCCCTCCCTCCATGTCTTCCTCATCCCCTTCTTCCCTCCGTCCAGTCCGTCCATCGGTCCGTCCGTCCGTCCTCCCACCCCAGCAGCGCTGCTCGGAGCGGCCGGCAGGCTCCGCGGAGCCCCACACGGAGCTGCGGTGCCGCTGTTCGGGCGTGCCCTGCACCGCGGGCTGGGACGAGACGGCAGGACAAGATCTCCTGCTAGAGGCGTTCGGAGAAAGCGTGAGCGAGGTCCATGGTCTAGGTGCTCGCAGGGGTATTTTTCAACCTCATAATTATATGATTGTCTGTCAGTGAGGGTTTCCGGTCAAATCGGAGGGAAATGGGACCAGCGTGTCAGCCCACTCCTCAGTCTGCCTTGTTAGTCTGAGATTGATGCTCAGATCAACATGATTTAAGTGACTTCAGTGGTGGGCTAGTCTGGGCCACACTTTTAGGACAAGGAGGAGTGGCACCACACTGAAAGAAGGCAGGTTTAGATTAGATATTATGAAGATACCCTTTACGGTCAGCGTGGTGAGGCACTGGAACAGGTTGGCCAGAGAAATTGTGGATGCTCCAACCCTGGGAGTGTTCAAGGCCAGGCTGGATGGGGTTCTGAGCAGCCTGGTCTAGTAGAAGTTTCCCTGCCCATGAAAGGGGAATTGAAATGATCCAGATGACCTTGAACATCCATTTCAACCCATACCATTCTGGGATTCTGTGGTTACCGCATTGATTGTAGGTACGAACTTTGGTTTTAATGCTGCAAGCACCAAACCTTTGCTTTGGACCTTTCAGATAAGCTGCCCTGCCACCTATAAGAGACTGCATTTTATAATCAATTTTGATCCACAAAGACTGATAGAATTTTATAAGTACTGGAAGCATTCATGCCTTAGTGATGAGAAAAATGCGAGATTATTGGGGAACAAGGAAAATATATTAAAGACATCAAAAGATTACTGTTTACTCTATAGAAATAGAAAGTGGTTTGTTACACTTTTGTGCCATTTAAAATTTTATTTCCTCTCCATTGAGAACTTGAATTTCAAAGGCTCCTAGGATGTTGGTTACCATCTCGGTGTCCTTCAAGCAGGTTAAAAACAACCAGCATTAGGAAGAAGCAGCTTGCTGTCTTTTCCAAGAATGGAGATCATGTGGGGACTACCATGCAGCTGGCCAATGCTCTCCTCCTCTTAATTATATTCTCTTCCACTCTTGTCTTTTCACTCTGTTTCCTTTCAGTTTTGACAGGCACTTTCCAATTGCCTGGTAATATTATTAAACCTTCTCCACGATAGCTTATTTTTCTTCAGTATCTTTCAGTGTCTCTGTCTTTATTTTTTTTAAATTTGCTCTTGAGGAGGTACCATCTGCTACAAATAGTTGCTGATAAGCAGGCTCTTATGCATGAGAAGAGTCGTACTTGCTCAGAGGGAAGGTCCAATTCAGTCAGGGCCCTGTTCCTGGTAGTGCTCATTTACAAGTCTTTCTGTTCCTGTTCTCCTGTTCCCCCATTAACTTTTATATTTTTTTTTATTTTTTTATTTTTTTTATTTTTAACTGTGCATGCAACAATTTCTCTCTATTCCCTTCGTGTCTCAGAAGACACTTTTTCCACCTCTGTCACATCTCGGCTTCCAGGAAATCCTTTACCAGCCACGGCTGCAAAAAAGTAATTGTACCTCTCTCTCTGCTAATCTTAGTAATACATGATTCATCACAATAGCATTGCAAAGAGAAATCAGTCTTGAGAGATCAGGCTGGTACTGGTATGCTTTAAATCCTTCCAAGATGAGCTAGGGTCTGCAAGCTAAGGCAAACTGCCAGCCCACTACACAATTAGGCAAAGGGCAAACAAGGCAGACACTCCTTTCCCTGGACTCAGTTATTCGTTTACTGCTCTTTCCTTCAGATACAAATCTCTCATCCGCTGTATAAAGTTTATTTTTAGAATCAGCTCCACAGGAATAACTTTAGTAGAGGCTATAATGCACTGATTTTGAAGGCAGAACCTGACAGGTATTTAATACTGTTTATCAGAGCCTAACAAAGGTAGTAGAGTAGAGGAAGTGTAGAGAGCAAAATTAATAACTCCAGGCAGACTGGCACATTGTCTTAAGGATAGTCCCTTAAGAGCACTGAGAAGTCAGGAAGCTGATTTGCTTTTTCAAAAAATAAGCACTTTCAACTCTTTTTTGCACTTTACATCTGTGCTAGAACATCCATTGAATTTTCCTGTGAAAGGCTACCATTTAATAAACTTAGTGATTTTTTTTCTTGTCACACATGAGAAATTTCTCAGTAAATATTACACCTGTTTTTCCATGTAGCATATAGATTCAGCAATACTTTTTTCCTCTAGCTGGATCTCAAACCAAACCTTTTGCCCTGTTCTTTTCCTCTGGTTGTACATGTCTACATTACTTTGCATGATTTGCAGAACAGCGTACAGAGAGGCTATTCAAAAAAGACATCCCTGGAGCACTGATATTGTGCTTTGATTACTACTGTCTCCTCTGATTAGCTAAAAGGAGGGCAAGTGACCTCAACCCCAAGTGAGAAAATAAACAGGCAAGCAGATGTAGTTCCTGAGTGACAGATGGGGCTGTCTGACAGAGAAAGTTTCACAATGACAGTCAGGAAAGGTTGTGGTAGTGTTCAAACCTTTTATACCTCCTCTGGTAACTAAGCAGCCAGTCATGCCTCTCACCTGAGATATTTTCCATGAAGTTTGTACAGGCTTGGTGACTGGACTGCCCAGGGAGAAACTGCAATTTATATATATTACTATATACATTTATGTATATAAAAGCTTATTCTTAGCAGACTCCATAAAGCTTTCTCTTCTGTGGAATGCAGTTATGACATTACTGGCACTGCTCTTCAGCACTGCTAAAACTGATCAGGTGGGAAGGGTTGAAGGGTGATTAGGAGGACAGCAGCTTATATTTACTCATAACATCTCCTGGGACTTAGCGAGGAAAGAAAAGGGAAGTCATATTGCTAGGGGATTTACACAACAGGGCTAAAGCCTGCAGTGTTTGCTGTTCTTCCTTAGGATGATCAATCTCTCTATCCTGGTATGGATACACTGCTGAGGCTAACTTGTAGTAGCATTAGTTGTTTTTAGAATTTCTTTGCCTTCTTTCAGATAGACTAATCTAATTGAGACTGAAAGATTTAGAGGTATTTGGAGACTTTGTCCAGCAAAATGATAGGACTTGTCTCTAGCATTCACAGCATAATGCCTCTCTCCCACATGAAAGTCAAATAGATCTGGTAATGCCAGACATCATCATTTAATGCTTTATTTTTAGCCCCCTCTCTTCTTCCATTTCTCACCAAAATGAGAGTCATATCTCTGTGCTTGACTGAAAGTACTTTAGGTTCTGTTCAAGGGCTATGGCAGATTTCACTAATTGGCATTCTGAAGCCTTTTGATTGGAAAGTATGTAGAATCAAAACTACCCAGGTACCTCCAGAAGTCCCTCTTGGTGATGTCTAAAACAAGCTGCTTGTAAAGCAGGGGGGCATATGTTCCTCCAGCTACTCTAATTTTATTGCTAAGACAGAACAGTCTGTACAAGGCTAGCAATCAGGATTCATGAAACATGTAAGTATTAAGAATATATTCTCCTTCTCCCCACAGCTTAGCTTTATACTAAGGGGAATCCAGAGTTAAAACTATCAAGATGGGATGGTTCATTCTGGTACCTATTCTAGCATTTATGCAGAATAATAAGGTTGAGAATGTTTAGCTAACTCAGCTGTCTGGTTGTCTGTACATCCCTAAGAGCTTGATAATTCAAAAAACACAGGCATCAGTAGATAAATGGGATGCTTTATTATAGACATTATATCCTTGCAGTTATCCTGTGCCAACAATTTAAGTCCTCACAACCTTCTCAAAACTCAAACACCAATTTGAAAGGTACAGTCATTGAGAGAAAAAAAAAAAGAAAAAAAAAAGACTGCAAACACAGACAGAATCTGACACATATTCTCATTAAGTCCAGGTCCTGTAACAGTTAATAGAGCCAACTTCTCATTCATTTCAAGTCCTGAAGAGATTATGGAACTGTACAAAAATATCATGTTAAGTGCAATCTGTTTCTGAAATGGTATAGAGCAGGCTGGAGATAAAACATAAGAATTATTTTAGGCCACAGAGTAAAGCAGAAGAAAATAGTGAAATAATCCTGTGGTTCACCGGGCAGGACACTGCATTTTGAAGACTTAGGATTTAATCCACTCTCTACTACTGGCATGTGTAGACAGAACCAAACCATATGGATCCATAGCCTCTAGTGTATATAATGGCTTAGGAATTAACTTAGCTTCAAAGAGATCTAGCTCATAGCATTCTATGCCTTTGTTGCCTCATCTATAGAATGGCAACAATAAGGTATACCCATACTTTTAAATCAACCTAAGATCAACAGCCAAATACAAATTAATTTGTATTACTAATGAATAAACAGATGGCATTGTTTAAGAATCAATTCTATACAAAATGAGAAGATTTATTATGATCATCAACAATATTCTGTCCTGAAGATGGATGAAAGATAAACTTTGGACAGAGGATTGTGTCTTGAAGTGATAACTTTTAGAAATAACATTTGCATCAAATCAGCTGCTATCATGACAGTATGCACAGCAGTAAGCAGTGTTTGTGCAGGTTAATACCTGTGATTATATTCTTGACTTCATGAGGTCACCAGACTGGATTCTTGAGATGACAGGCAAGCGGTTTTACTAACCTGGCAAGGAATTCCTGGGAGGCCTTGGCTAAGGTGACCTGGCAGCACAAGAAGAGTTAAGTAGGAAAAAATCCAATGGTTTGCTGCACTCTATTCCGTCTGGAAAAAATTGTCTTATTTTGGCTGATGTGTACAGGAGCTCTTAGTCCTGTCCTCTCAGCGTGCGACAGCCAACGTGGAGAACCCAGTCCACAGTTTCAGGACCTTGTCTCTAGCACAGCCTAATTTCTCTTGTAGGTGCATTCCACAGCACTAAAAAATGCTTCTTGATGTCTTTATCTTGAGTCTTGTTAACTCTTCTATTTCTAAAAACAACTCTCTTGGTAGGTGACCCAAGCATTTGGGCAGCATTTGGGAAATGAATATTGTGTGTTTGGACTGGGTGTGGGGTGTGATTAATACTGCCCTGGGGAGCTGACCATGTCCAGTGCATTCAGAGTGATAGAAAGCAAGTTGCAGTAGCTCCACACAGTGGTCTAACAGGTTCTCATCCCTGTCCCATGGGAATGAAGCAGTCTTGTATAAGTGTGAAGAGCAGCATTTATCATTAGGCATTTGAGCATGCAGAGAAGTCAAAATCAAGGTGACCCTAAGGCTGTGGAGATCAGAAGGTGAATAGTGGCTCAGAATAAAAACAGGGCAAGTTCCTGCTCACTAATCATTGCTGTCACTTCTGCCTTGTCTGGCTTGTTTGGCCAAGGACTGTATGGGATTCTCCATGGTGGTGATTTGCTGGGGTGATGGGAAGTGAGGCCATTGATAATTGGCATTTACAGCTGTATTGACCTCTCCACCTTACTGTTCTAAGTCATCAAAGTAGGAAAAGAAATGTTGAGTCCTGGAAGGACCTAAATCTGTCAGGGCTAGTGTTATTGTGAGGGGGAACCACTTAGAGGGATCTCTAGAATGGAAATGATGGGAGGCACCCAGCTGCTTCAATGTCTTTGTTACCTTCCATAAAAGTGGCAGCACTGTCTGACAAGCTGTTTAAAAGGCAGTAATAGAGAAAAGATAATGGCTGCAATTCTGTCCCACAGTCTGAACAAAGCTGCCTTAGCCTGCCCTTTCCTCACAGGCTAAATCTTTTACGACTTGCTTGCTAATTCTCTCATTGGGTCCCAGGTGGACAGAAAAGGACATCCTGCTGGGACAGAGGGCAGCCCTCAGATATACCTACTGGAGTTCTTTTGTGAGGAAAACAAGCTCTTCTCTCATTTGCACAACCTTTCTCAACTAGTGCATGCCTTTCTGGAGATGCCTGCTATTAACTCTTCTTTAATTGAGAGGAAAAAAAAAATCCTGAGACACAGTATGGAAGAATGAGAGACCCATAGCAGAAGGGCATTACACAAGGCTCAGTTTGTCATTTATTCACATGTTTTAGATGCTGCTGCTCGTGGACATGCATGCAAGTATGCACATAGATAAATACGATGCATCTTCTTTTAGTTTTGTTGCTTAAGTTAGCTGTAGGCTGACATATGATAGAGCTCAGGTTTAAATCTTCCAAGTAAAACACTTTGAAAGCAAACCTATTAAGGTTAATAGAATGAACTTAAAATGCCCGTGGTTAAGAAGGAGGGGGGAGTGAGGCACTCAGTAAATTGTTCACCAAATAGCCTGTCAGCTCTTAGTCTGCAGCTGAAGGCCTGCCTATGGATCATTCTATTATCTTTAATAAGCTTAATTTTAAAGTGGTATGCACATCAAATATAAAATATCTGTCAGTTTTGTTGTCTGTGATCCTGGATCTATCTTAAATGTATTAATAAAGAATATATACAGTCTAAGAAGGTGCAAAAACATTATATATACAATGCTCACCTAAAAATGCTTAAAATTAAAAAAAAATAAAAAAATAAAATATTTCTGTTCTTTAAGTTACTCCATGCATAAAAAACAGTATAGTATGTACAGATGTACAAAGGAATTTCTGGAAAATGTGTTTAAAGTAGAACAAATGTACCAAGTCAGTCGTTGGGGAGTTTTATACCACTCCATGATAGCCATTTACTTAAGGCTTAAGCTCAGATTTTCCAAGCCCCTAATATAAATTAGAACCCTAGGAGATTTTTGCTGTACTTGATTACATTCTTCCCTTGGGAACTTTGTCACCTTAGGAAATTAATCCAAGTATTTTAAGACATTTTAAGACAAACTACCACTTGCAGCTGGGCTGCATCATGAGTTTGATGAAACATGCAGCACATTTTTACTCCTGTCCAACCCCTGCTTTTCCTAGCCTCCCCTTTAACAAATTGTGCTCAGTATGCCACAATATCAATCACATTTGCTTGACACCATTTCACAGAATCATAGAATAGTTTGTGTCCGAAGGGACTCCAAAGATCATCTAGTTCCAAGCTCCCTGCCATTTCAGATGCATTAACTCCAATGTCCATTGCTGAAGCAGCTCCTGCCCAAACAGTTCCAAGCTGTGTCCTGGCTGCTGCTGTAGGAATATTCTGAGTCTTATCAGGCACATTGCTAAGAGGTTTCTCACCATGAAATCCAAACATCAATGAGGAAGATGTTTCAAACTGAGATTCAATATGTATCAGCCCAGTCATGGGGATATAATCACTAAAGATCACTAAAGCAACATTATTATTCACATTCCAAGGCTCAGCCTATGAACCATAAAGGACAGACAGAAGGTTGACAGCACAGCTGGGAAAAGGAAGACATGGGTAAAGTTACTAGCACATAGCTCAAGGGTGTTCTGTCCCTCCATGAAGTCAGAAGGGAAGACCAAGCCTAACAGCAAACTATGGCAGCTTGCAACTGCATCAGTACCTAAGGATAATGTAATTCCAATGAACTTACTTGTAGGTTGATGTCAGCAGATGCTCATTTGTAAACTAAAGTTTATCACATCGTCCTTGTGAGAATGTGATGTGTACTTTTGCCTGGTTTATACTGGATTATTAATTTTACCTGTGAAATCTGTTATCTAGACTGGGATAAATTGACAAACATAACCAAGATCTTAAATATGCATATTTTGGAACACCAAATTGTACTGACTTAATTATCATTGTGTTATGCTACCTGACACTTTTATTTAAACTAGAGCAAGTTTTCATTTAAGAAATTCTTTCAGCTCAATGCTTCAAAGTATTTAAGCTTTTAAAGGCTTAAAATTAATACTTTACCTGAGCATAACTATGGATTAGGATCTCTATACTTTCTGTATTTTCTTTATTATTCTTTCCTCTCACTTTAATATTTGTTTCCTCATGCCTTTCTTTTTCTCCTAGCTGCTCCCTAAGTTTTCCTTCCCTTCTGTTGAGTTCTAACCTTGTCTTCCCATGGGCCCTCCTACCTGAAATAATGGAGCAGAGTAACTTTAGCAAAGCTGATTAATATTATTTCCTGCCTTGGCAAGAAGTGGAGAAGGGAATACGCTTGCAAATATCACCTACTTAAGATGCTAAGCCAAAGAAATCTGTGTTACACTTGAGGCTATACACTGCAAATGGTGTATCCCAAGAAAAGCTGAAGTTCTTTGTGGGGAGGAGGAAATTGCTGACTCTCAATGAAATTCTTTCCTAAAGATATTTAATCTGGGATATGACTCCTGGCTCAGCTCAATATCATTTTAATGCAGGCTACAATTATAAAAGGTGCAGTTCTTTGATTTCTGTCCCCTTGCACCCCATTTCTCTCATGTAGTTATACTCAGTTTTTTATTTTTGGGCAAAAATGTTCCTCACTATGAAGTGAGGAATGACCTTATACTTCTTTAAGGAGTAAGTTGAGGGGCTGTTAAATTATTCACAAATTGTTGCAGGCTGTGAATTATGTTTTTGTTTTTGCCAGATGCATCATTAGAGAAACTGATTTCAAAATGTAGATTTGCATGCCATAAGTATAGGAATTGGTTGCACAAGAATATTTTATAAAGAAAGAGAGAAGCCTGGTAGGCCAGTTTTAATTAGAGGTGAATTTTACTCCAACAGTCACGCTTTAAGATTTAAGACTGAAACAAAACAAAAAAGCCCTCAGTTCAGAAGAAACTAGAAAGTAAAGATCTAGCATTCTCACTATGGAATATATTTTACTACAATACTGTAATGTAAAATATTTACTTTGACCATGGCATGGCAGATGTGAGGAAGAAGTTAATATAGCAAGTACTGTAAATAACACATACACTACCAAAAGGCGGAAAAAAGGCCATAATAAGTCATACATTCTCCAGTGCCTATGGTAATTTAAAAGCATCCTATATACTGGAATACAAGCTTGCCATCAGAGCGTAATATGTTGCCTCAATAGCAAATCAAATGAAGGGAATCATGCAGAAACATTTTAAGAGTCTCTGTTGTTATTCAGAAACCCTATTCTTAAAACACAAGACCAAGAAACAACCTCAGTGCTATTTTTTGATAGGTTAAAATGATGCTTTAGTGTTCTGCAAAGGAAAAGATAATTTTCAAAGTTTCAGAAAGTAAGTAAAGAAGATCTGTACACATGAAATCATGAGGAAAATTAAGAAAAAGAGAATTTGGTAATCCTTAGGAATTTCTGAATTTACAGCTGAATTTTCATCAATATTGAGAGAGAAACAGATTTTGTCCAGTTGATGAAGAAAAGAACATGATGAAGAAAAGAAAATTGAGGCACACATGTTGAGGATACCAGACAATCCTCCTAGACCAGCTCACTTTCTGAGCTTTGTAGTATGGAAAAATAGATTTATTATTTACAATCATTACAATTTTAGTATTTCAGCTAAGTAAGGGAGAATGATATTTGGCGTTGAAGGGCAGAGATCTAGTAAACGAAAGCTTTGACAAGGTATGTCAAAGAAAGGGACAGACCAATTTATCCTTGAGTAATGACATGGTTAATGTCTTGCTTCTGCTAATCAGAGAGTGAAGCACTAAGCTTTGTTTTGCTTCAGCTTGTTAGAATCAGAACAAGGGGCAAATCCAACTATGTTAGTTCAGCAAAATACCATGCATCAAATTTACTTTTCTTGGGTTTTTTTTTTTTAGTATCAAAATCTTCTTATGAGCAAAGTTTTACACATTGCCTAGTGAGCTAAGAATTAATTTTTACTCCAGTTACTGTTTTAGCAGTCCAGTAATCCACAATGATGTCATAATACAGAAAAACTTAACAGATGGCACATTTACATTTTATGTACAAAATGGACTAATACCAATCCTGTTTGTTTACTGTTTAGGTCTACCTCTGAGTCCTAAGCTTGACTGTTTCTGTCTCCCTCATTTCACAGTGATGGTGGGGAGTCACATCCTACAATATATACATACAATAAGTAACATTCTGAAGTCCTTGCTGGGAAGACCTTAAAAGTGGGATTTTGTTCCTGTTCAGCCTTGGACCTTCTTGGGACTATTTTTGTTCATTTTCTCATCCCAATCTTATTCTTCATCAGCTCCCAGCCAAGGTTTTAAAGTTGCACAACAGGGTCACTTAAGCAAAGGGCTGATGTTGTGTACACAGGGACAAGGGGGTCTGTCAGTCCTTCGCTGTCCATGGGTTCACAGCAGAAGCCCATCAACTTAGGTGGCTGCTGGCAAGCATTAAACCAGCTACAACAAGCCTAGGCTAATGCAAACCCAGTTAATTCCTGAGACCTATGTGTCAGGCTGACATAAAGATGTAGCCTTTTATTAGTGATTACAAAAAGCCATATTCCGTGTCCTAAAAGCACCCAAATAATTCTTACTGGGCTACAATTTATGCCATATATAATTGATTAATTTATAAATCAGCCAGTATGAAGATAAGACAGCCTTTAAAGACTGGCTGTTTGGAGCTGTTCCCCAAGGTGATATCATAATGGCTGTCATTCACATTATCTCTGCAGTGCAGCGGGTGGGATGCTCAGGAAATCTGTCTCTTGTTACAACTGACTTTGATTTAAAAACAAAGAAAGTAGCTCATAATGTGCTTTTTTTCCCCTTTCCTTTCTGTTGCAAACACAGCTCCTCTTCAGTAACTTCATCTAAAACTCCTGTAGAGGGATGGACATAACAAATACAATGAACTAACTTGAAAAATGAACAATAGTAGTAAGAAGTAAAGTGTAAATTTAATGAAGTAGGAAATCTGGATTCATTAGTTCCAGGGTTCACAAGACTGTTTAATGTGTAGTATCTCAGGCTGGATAAAAGTTGCCCAGAGCCTTTCCTAGAATGGTTACAAAAATTAAGATCCTCAGTATGATTGAAAATCCCCTTCCTCTGATGATGGATCTCAGAGGGCTGCAGTGTATAAAATCCAGCAAGTAAAGAACTTTGTTATAATAGGGCATCAGTAACTCTTGTACTGGATTACTATGTAATAAATGTGATGCTTGTTTCACTAAACTCTTTTGGTAGTTAAAAAGAAGTCATACCTCCAAATTAGTCCACCTCAACCAACAAAAATGGATACAATAGCTGCCAATCCAACGGAACTGCAGCCCTTCACAAAGACCTCAAATTTCATCGTGCTCATTTCCTACGTTCTAGCTGATAGCATGTTATTACTTTTCCTTTTGCATGCCTGATTGAGAAGAAAATTCAGGACGTATGCAAAGCAGTGGCATTAACAGTACCATCTAGCAGGAACTCTACCGGCACTGCAGGACCATGAAACATTTCTTTGCCTATCTAATGGAAGTTTCAAGACCACTTCTGAGCATTAATGCCTTCAGATAAAGTGAATGGGCAGGTTAGAAAGATAAAGAGGCAACTAACCACAAAACAAAATAAAATTGATCGAAGCAGTTCATATCCTTGCTCAGTTTTTCACGCTTTAACCTCTGCCTTTGAAATGAGATGACCAGGACATGATCAGTGGACAGATCTCCCACATAGTCCAGGAACAGAGATGTTTGAATCATATAGAGAAAAGGCTGGAAAATACTGTTTAATCCTCCTGAGCAGAAAAAAAAAAAAAAAAAAGAAAAAGTAAAAAAGTGAAGTCAAGAGACAGAAGACCGTTTGTGTTTTAAAAATGCATACACTAGGAAGTCTGATCTGGCTATTGCTTCTGAAATATCAGTATTAGAACATCTTTTTCCCCCTCCACTCTCTATCCCATCCATTCACTTCAGATCTTTTCAGAATCAGAAGCTATACTACTATCAAAATCTACAAAACACCATGTGTTGCTCTTGCCCTCTTCTTGGCTTACAGCCAGCACTGATTATTTTGGACAAAGCCCTTCATACCACCATTGCTCCTGAGAGAATAAATGACAATCACTGTTCATTTGTCTCCTACTATTAAGCTTTGTAAATTGGACCATTGCAGCATTCAAATGAAAACAAATTTTTCCAGTTCCCACTTAATCATTTCCACAGCAACTTCTCATCAGCAAGTTGTATTCACATGGTTATGAAAAGTGGGCTTAAATTTATTAATTTTATTAGTGTTTACTTAAAAATGCTAATGCCATTGCCGAAGACCATCAGAAAGGAATTAATTCTCTTCCCAATATATTTTAAAACCTGTTTCTATAGTAAGCAGATGATAAACCATAGTGACTATTTAAAACAAGCTCAATTTAGTCAACCCTAAATTTACAGCAGCAACAAACCAGAATTTGACCCCTTAAGCCTGTGCTCAAAGTTTGATTCAGAAGAGGATCTGAGTAATGCAATAACACTGAAGCTGCCTACGAGGGTACTCAGCTGGAGGCTCAGCTTCTTGTCTGTATTCCAATGAATTGATCAGTTGTTAAGTGACTTAGACAAGATTCTCATAGCTTAGAAAAGAAAAAAAAAAAAAGAGAAGGAAACATCTGTTAAAGTTTCTACAGAGAATAACTTTCGGTATAACAATCTATACAGTATAAGTAAGGAACTTGTCAGTTCTTTGTTTTGTCTCTGTAAATCTTTTGTGCCTGGTCTTCATGCTTAATTTTATATCACCTCTTTTGTTAGCAACCACCAAGCCTCCCTTCTGCTCACCAAGGAGGAGGACAATCAAATAAGCAGTTTCAAAAAGAGCTTTCTGTATGTATTTCCATGAGCCAATTCCTTTTTTTTCCTTAGAAAAAGGAAACTTGGAACTTCCTTACCCAGTATTTTCAAAACCTAGGGAAATTCTGATACAATAAAAGGCAGGACAATGGGCATGTCTGGAAAAGTGAATCCTTTTGAGAGAAATTCAGACTAGTGCTTGAAAAGGAAGGAAGTCAATAAAGTGCTGTGTAAATCTGCAAAGGAAAAAAGTCAGAAAGTAGTAGTAGAAAGTGGAAGATTTAAAATAACAGGAAGGCCCTCAGAACAGCATTATGAGTCAGAGTTCTTGGTTACCATGAGAATAGTGGTAGTGAGAAAATATAAGGCAATTTGGTATTTGTTTAAAACTGTCAAATCTCCTCATCCATATCAATCTAAAGTCCCAAGTCCTCAGTCAACTACCTCTCTTTGAAATGCATCTTCCTTGTCTAGAACAGTGAACACTGAAACTTGTGCTAAGATCTTGAATGAAAAATCTTTCAAACCAGTGAATGCTCTAGATGCAAAAGACTCTAATACCTTGTAAAAATCAATAAATCACCTATATACTATTGTATTTACCACTAAAAGAAAGAGACATATGGAACAACATACAGAGTTACTTTGCTATTTGATATTAGTTTAAAAAAAATTTTTAAAAAATATCCAAAGTAATAAATCAACAAATTAAATCTAAAACAGGTAAAAGTTAGTTTAAATGCATGCAGAATAGAGTTATTGGATCTGAAAGTCTCTGCTTACGAGGAATAATAATGCATTTTACGAAAGGGACAGTAGAACTGCCTAAGAGCAGTCAGAATTCCTCATGTGTATGTTATCAAAGAGCTGGTGCCTCAACATGTATTTTCGCTATGATTTTCTGTAGTTCTCGTCCCTTATTTAGAATGAGGCACTCCCTTGTAGTCCTGAAACACTCTCAGCATCTCAGTTGTAAGTGCACATCTAAGCAGAGTGTCAATTCTGTTGCAGAGCATAAATGGAGATAGGTGCAAATGGTGAATTATGGTTTGCTAAATAAGCAATGCCTAAATGCTCTCTAAGATGAAGACCTCCCCATGCTTCAGAAAATAATCTACTTTAACCACTTCTATTGCTACAGGAAACTGAAAAGTAAATTAATACAATGCTACTACTTCAAAAGATGGAAATGCTCTGATGGATTGAGTTGGATATTAACAATTACAACACCAGAGCTCTTTTATTCATATATCTCACTTAAAGCCATATTTCTCACCTAAAGCCACATAACAATTCTGGGTGAAGACTCCTACCCCTGACTGCAAACAATTAAGACCAAACTGTAAAAAATTAAGATCAACCACAACAAAATAACAGACCTCCCACTCCTGCCCAAAAACTTTCAAACACAAAAAAAGGCAAAACCCAACCAAAACCAAACCAAAGGACATCCCAAGAATTTAAGAAAGCTTAATTAACACTTTGGAGTATCAAATTTGAAGGTGTTACATTCTGTAAGGATTTGTTATGTTCTGATTAGTCTACGGAGAAATGAGGTCTTTAATTATGTTAGTGGTGATGTTCCATGCTGCTTATATGTGAACATTATTTCCTCAAACTCTACCCTTCAAACCTACTTGAGATTTTAAATCTGTGCAGGTTGAATAACAGATCTTTGTTATAAGGTGCTATCAAAAGATTTATGCTTTAATACACTTCCAGGCATTTTTCTTCTAAACTGTTCTCAATAACATTTTTGCAGTATATTTCCTGAGAGAATTTATTTTATTCCAAGGTGGGAGCACACAATGTGCCAGCTAACATCACAAGTAGAAAATTTTGCTTCAGCCAGCAATCTGAAATGAGGCAGTCTAAAGGTACATGGGGTTTGCACAGTGAAGAGTAGGAAGTTGCCTTATGAGAGCTCTTTACTACTTTTTCATACAAATAAAGGTGGCTGTGTAGAAAAACTTACGCTAGAAAAGCCAGTTTTCCTCCTGTCATGCATCAGTAAAGAGATTTTTGGAAACCAAACAAACCATAGACTCAGAGCATATTATGAGAGACACCTTTATAATGAGTGAGTAGCAGCTATAATCATTAGTGCTGTCTTCCTACCTTTGAAATTTGTTCTTTGTTCCTCACAGCAGAGACAAGAGAGTTCATGAAATCTTCACCAGTCTACAAAAGCTTGCCCATTAAAGCCGACATGGAAATATTATGAAGAGAGGAACAGTTATCATAATGACAGATGGACTGTACATAATAGATAGCAATTACTTCTTCAAGGGTAATTAGAAAAGTTGTTGGAAAATAATCAGGCCCTTATTGGCCAACCAGGAAGATAGAAGACAGCTGTACAAATACCAATATTCATCATGAAGTGCAGCCAAAAATGAGAACTGGGGATGAACTGGGCATCCTGGAAAAAGATGTCTAAATGCATCATTACTTCCTGATGAAAGTACTCAAAGGTGGTCACAAGAGTATTTGGAAAAGGATAGTCAGAGGGAAACTGGCTATTTCAGTGGCTGGCTATTGATGTGGATATGCCAAGGGGTCTTACTGGGTTTTTTCCTGGGCTCTTTCAGTGTTTGTCCAAGTACCAAGAATGATGAAATGGAGAGTAAGTTTGTTACATTGTCTGATGAGCTCAAGGTGCATGTAAACGCAAGACACTAAGAGATTGGGACCAGAATTACAAAAAAAAACCTGAGGCAATTACATGACAAGAAATATATGATACAGTTTTCTAGGAACAGTCAATTTCACCCATAAGGCTGCACCTTATGTGCTTAACCATGGGGAAAAATGGGTATTAAAGTAGATTTTAAAGATGTGAATCAACAGTGGTCTCCTATTACAAGTAAGAAGACATGCAAATGAAAGTGCTGCCTGTCAGCATAGGGACATATTTTCAGATCACTCAGAAACTGAGATAGGTGCTCTTGAGTGAAGGTTTTTGGGCAGTTTTGAGCACGTTTGTTAATAAAGATGGAAAACAGCTGGGCATAACAGAAGCCTAGGAAATATATCTGGACAAGAGGGGGTTGTAAAGACAAGAGAAAAGGATTAACATATAGAGTTAACACCATAACTGCTCAAATATGTAGCAGGCAGTAGAATAGTGGAGAAGCACGTCCTGTTTCTCCTTCTCCACAATGAATAGGACATGAATGAAGTTAAACTACAGCAAGTAAGATTTATAGTAGCTGTTAGGAGAACAAAGAGTGATGGTTAAACAGCATAATATGCTTCCAGGCAAGACTGGGGGTCCTACATCAGCAGGAGTTTTTAAGAACAGGTTATCTCACTGAGAAGGGTTTATGTACAACTAATACAGCCTTGGGAGGTGACAGCTTTTATTTTCCTTGATTCTATCCTTCTTATGTGCGCACACATACCATGCATCCTATGCATATTCATGTTTGAAAAACTAATTAACTTCATCAAATTTGATCAAACTCATTTGATCACAGTTCTCCTCTGCTCTTTCAAATCTTCCTGTACCCTGCTCACTTTCCATATCTCTTGGAACCTGTCGTGTTTTCAGCTTCATCTTCTTCATTTGCTACTCCCCTTTTCCTTTCTTAAAAACTGTCATTTTTCTCCTCTGAAAATGCCAGCTACCAGGAAATTGCACAAAAAATTAGAGGCTGATAATTTTTGACCTGGAAGACTGCGGAGTAGGAACATAGGATGGATGCATTTGTCCCATTTGTTCTATTCTTCAAGTCGCATTTTTTAATGTTCAGTAATGTTTTTAAAAGTAATTTCCAACTGTGTATTCCTCTTCTTTTCTGTTCTTTAACAGTCAGAACAACTTCACTGCCCATCACTTCATGACAAGTCTGATCAGAGGCTGCTGCACCCCCACCTGGCAGCTCTCCTGCCAAACTAAACCCTTTTGGTTGCTCCACTTCTCTGTGCCTCTGCTGTAGCTTTGATCGTCTTAGGCTCCTGCTACAGTCAAGAGAAACACAGAGGCATTTCCAGAGGACAAGTAAGCCTAGCTGTGGCTCAGATCTGCCCTCTGGAAATACCTCTCTCCCCTGACTACAGAGGGCTTAAATTGTGAACTTGCCTCTGGGAAGTACCATACCCTGAAGAAAAATACACCGAATTGCCCTCAGAAACCTTTTTTCTTTCACAACATAAAGTTTTCCCTGGAGGGCAGGGACAGCCTCATGATGCCAGTTAGTTGGCACAAGCTAGGTACAGCAGGGAGAAGGGAGACATTTAGATTTCTAGGAAACACCTAGCCATATTTACAGAGCTCCTACAAATAACATATATACTGAAAAGAGTATAGCCCCTTAATGAAGGCCTTCTAATCAGAAATTTGTCCTCACAGGTGAAAAGGCCCTGATATGGGAACTCGAGAGCTGTTGACAGAAAACATTGCCTGGAAAATTGCAGAAGTTAAATGGGGCTACAAGGCTTTGAAGCATGGAGCCCTGGGAAAAGCCCACAGCGATGCAAAATATTTGGTATCTTCTCAGTAGAGAGCAAACACTTAATGAAATGGGAGTATTTAATAGCCCAATAGACAGATAAATAAGACAGGAAGTTATAGATTACACAGGTTTCTGGTCACATGATTGATCATGAGAGCACACCTCATCTGGATAAGGATATTACTTGAATCCCTTTGTTTATGTCTTTGTAATTTACAGTGTCTGCATTATAAAACAGGATTCTCAACAACACATACTACCAAGATTTTTTATTTTTTTTTTTTAGCAGAGCTGTATCAAACAAAAAATTGCAACTGTCATTTTTTTCTCTCGACAAGAAGATGATCCTTTAGTTATTTAGATTCTTTTTGCTTGATGATTGAGTTAAAAAGTTTAGCTTTTTGGATGAAAAACATATATGTAAAGCTAGAATTTCTCATTGTTGCCATGTTTCTGAATGACACTTTTCATACCCAAACAATAAATAATTCTTGGGACTCTTTTTTTCTCTCTATTTGAAGGAAAACTGAAAGCACATTCAGCATATTTTCATTTCTCATGAAGCACCACATGTTCAATCTACACTGGTATGAAAATTTTCTGACAATTTTTGACGTGCTATTGCGCTAGCATTTGTGGTGACTGCAAAATAAGCATGGTGGTGGGTTTTTATGACTATCATCTTTACTACTCTTAAGAGTAATTGTGGAAATAGGCTAATTTCAAATGACAGCAGCCCGAATTATCTGATTGTGTCAAAACTGCAATGTCTATGCAAACATATGACTATAACCAATAAAGTTGAGGCAGGAATTATTTAGTTGAACGGGAGCTTTGAAGTTTTATTTAAAAATTCTCTTTGAAATCACCTATAAAAATGAAATCTAATTTTTGAGTCATAAAGTTTTCATGTCATCAATGAAAATTAGGTTGGCACAAAAAGACTTACAAATTAAACTATCAATAATTTTGACAGCTAGAAAAATGTAAGCTGATCTTTCTTCAAAAGAAATCTAAACCACTCTAATCTCCTCATCTTGTTTTAACTATTGTTTCTGATCTGGTCATCAATTTTCCTCTGAAGATGTTTGCCTTGATGAGTAATTTTTTTCATGACAAATAACATAAATAAATACATTTTAGAGCCAAGCCCAAGTTCCAACATCTGGCAATGATTACGTTTTATGTCCAGAAAGTAAAGCTCTCATGCCATTGAGCATGACAGATGACACATTGTCTTTTCAAATATAACTGGCCAGCAGAGGAGAATCTGCCCTGCTTTCCCACACAGTTATGTGCTTGCTAGGGATAATTGGCTCCATGAACTGACAGCCTAGCAGCAGAGTTAATTTTTTTATTTTGTGTGTTTTTTCTTGTCATTTACTGCAGTTTTTTTTCTACATCTAATTGCCCACAGAAATGGGCTTTCATCAGAAAACACCCCAGCATCCCAAATTTTTGGAACTAAAAACAAAAACAATCCAGAAGAAAAAAATGCTTTGCAACCCACATCATTATCCCTAAAAGTTATTAAGAACTACTATACACCTAAAACTCAGATTTTCAAAGTGATTGTTGATGCCTACTGGTCATCACATCAGATTGTCTCACTTTCTATCCAGCAGAGAATTCCTACTACCCAAAAACTGCTGCGAGTTCTTAGGAAGTTTTGTGTTGGCATTTTGATATACTGTGCTTTGAAAACTGAGTCTATGACAGACAGAGAGAGAGAGAGAGAGAGAGATAATTGAGTATTTTATTCACATGACACAAATATATAAACACAGTTACTTATGTACCAAGATACAAAAAAAGAAAGGTGGGCTGCTGATTTAATTTGAACAGAGCTGGTTTTGTGCTCTCTGATGGCTCGAGCTAAAAATACAACGTTTACTTAAGAGCTAAAAATACAAGGTTTACACACTGTTTTCAACACTCAGGTTCATGGGCAATTTTTTTCTTGTTTTATGATCTGCATTCATTCATGTATTTTGCAACAGTTTTAATGCCAGTAATTACCTGGATCTTTGCATTTTGTAGCTGTCTTGTTCTTCCTGGGAACTGAAAAGAACACGGATATGATTAGAAATACTCATCTCTTACATGTCAGTAGATCCTCTTCAGCTGTAGCATTCTCCAAATGGGCAAACACAGAATTCATGAATTGTGTATTGATATAAATTATTGAAGTCACAAATGATTACAGTTGTACCATCCTATGCTGCAATATTAATAAATGGCATAGCAAGTGCAATGAGAATGTGCATTTCTCCAGCAAGTTCTCTGCTAAGGCAAGGCCAATAAACTGTTCTTCCCTTTTCTATCTGCATTTTTGTTGATACTCTTTCCAAATTCTAATTAAGATGCATCATACCTGAACAGAACAGCTCTAAAGTAAAATGCATGGTTTGACAACACCCACTTCAGGTTGCTCCTGTTTGAAGTGCTACCCAGGTTGTGCTTTGTTGTCTTTCAGATACTCTTGATGATCACCAATCCCTGCCTGCTCTTTGCATTAACAAACACATGGACATGTACCTCACAACCCTTTGGAGAATCTTGGGAGAAAGGCAAATGCCTGAATGGAATTTGCTGATGGTTATTCCTCCAGGGCTGGATCTCCTGGCGATAGCAATAGTAGGCCAGCAGGACAGTACTGTTGGAATTGTGCCACAGATAAGGTTGGCAAGTCCTTAATTGCCCACACTTGAAAACCCGGCCAAGTTCTTGTGGAGTTTGTGGAGTTAGTTGTGCTTTTATATTATAGAGTCAGGACTATATATATAATAATTTATTAATAATATATATTATAAATATATAATTAATTATTATTAAAGATTATTTATTTTTGCTATGCCCAAAATAAATGGGAAGCTTAAAGCACATATATGCCATGAGATGCTCATGCTGTATGTACAGGATGAGCAGGAGAGCATACTACAAACATTTTAGCTTCACAGTGTTTCTTTCATAATTCATGCTGCCTGGGGACACTGGAAATGTCAAGATGCAGTTGTTTAGTTGGCCAGTGGCTAGTGGAGTCCATGTGGCTACATGAGTTGTTCTCTGAAGTCCTACTAACCACAGAAGAATGATAAAAATAGCTGAAAGTGAAGAAGAATAAATGAGATGTGTAAAAAAAATTAAAGGCAAAAGGGATGAAAATGTACTATAAATATAATAATGACAAACCTAGAAAATTCACTCTCTACTGCTGTGTGTAGCTTGCCTATGTGTGCGTCCATTCAAGGTAACTGATGCACTAAAGGTAGTCCAAAGAACAGCCCCCTTTGCCCCCCACAAACTCACACTGTGAACCAAGAGAAATGGGTTCAAGATGCTCAGCATCAACTCTTCTATCCCACACATCTAATTGCATACACCTGTTGAAAATATAACTTTTGATAACTTTAAAAAATAACTTTTGTTGAACTGACATTTTTTTGAAAACACCATTCTGTGGTGGCGTGCTCAATGCAAATAGAGTTTCCTTCCAGACAACAATTTGGATATAAAATACTTTTCCAGAATGTGATATGTATTTTTTCTACCCTGTGTGGCTGGTCAAGATCAACATTGTACTCATAGCTCCTCTGACCATATCCTCTTTATAAATCCATTACCAGTCAGTTAATGGAGATTCAACTTTTGGATTCCATGTCTTTTAAATGCATTTTGTCTGAGAATTTAAGCCCTTCAAGTCTGGCATGTCAAATTCTGCATCTGTATTCCTTGTGTGTATCTGAGCACTGACAGATCTCCAGAAGAAACATCACATGGTCCAGTTACTCCAGACCTTTAAAGTCAGAGCAGAACTGCTGAGAAGAAGAGAAAGTAATCACACCACTTATCTTCAAACCCAGATTTAGATGCCCTCCATAGGCAATGGAGAAAAGTAGATATTCTCTAAAGACCAATTTTGCTCAACTAAATTAGGCTCCTTTTCTGAATTACCCTCCAGAGAAATATTTGCTTTCCACTGACAACGGAGGAAGTCCAGGGAAAGCAGCTGGCAATGTAAAATCAGCACAATGATGTTGTGTGTCAGGGTTAAAGCCAGAACTATACACAGGACCACTGAAAAGTGACACATACATAGATGCCATCCTCTCCCTTTATTGCCCTGTGTCTATCATAATGTGTCTTTCTTTCCCTAAGCATCTCAAACCATCATACCTCTCCTCATTTCATTTGAGAATCCCCCTCTTTTTCTCTCCTCCCCCTCATCATCCTTTGTGTGATTGATGGGGGAGATTCACTGAAAGTCACTGTCTGACCACTTATCTCACCTTGCTCAAATTTGTTCAGCATGAAACTCTCAAGCACTAGCTCTTTCACTGAAAATAAGGATGCAGCACAATGGTTACACTTCCAGCTGGAAAAAAAGGCTTCAAGCGTATTTTTTACTCTCTGAAAAAAGCCCACCTTGAACTAAATTTATCAGCAAACCTGTAGTGAATTTTCTCAGTTGTTCTCATTGAAAAATCAGAGGGACAAAACAAAAGCCTCTAAATTCTTTTCTACTAAAATGAACCTCTGATAATTTATTTAATGTGTGGCTTTTTTTGCTTTGCTGGAAAGCCTGAAAATTTGGCTTCACAGCCAGCCTGAAATAATTTGCACTGATATGGTTCACAGGTCTAGCAAGCCACCAGTAAAAAACATTAATCAATTTTCCATTCAAAACTGAGGCAGATATATAATAGGGCTTACAAAAAAATCTGATTTGTAAAACAGTAAAATATAGACAAAATATCATAAATACCCACCTGGATGAATAACAATCAGAGAGAACTCTCATGTCTTGATGTGTTAGAACCACAATCTGTTAGATTCTAGTCTCAATACAAAAAGACAACTTTGCAGAGAAGTCAAAACTCAGGTTTAATAACAGTCTCTCATGAAAAATGAAGAATAATTTTGAAATTATTTCACTGCTTCTTTGCCATTAGTAGAAAGGGATGTCAAATATTACACAACAGAAGTGATAAAAATCCCAAGAGTTTAAGGGCAAATTATTTCAGTGTGCTTTGTAGTGAGGACATTCAGCCACTCTAGAAAACTGGCAAGGCTGGTTCAGCTTTTTGTTTTAATCTCTAAAAATAAATAAACAGCATAAATTGACCTATGGAGAAGTTAATTTAATTGTATTTACAGCACTTGAGCATTCCCACATGCAACCTACTGATTAACTTAAGATGCTGTTGACCCTTTCATCCTGCAGTCCAGGTGTGCCCACATCTACTTGTGGTTCTGCAGGGACAAACTGCATGGTGAAATCAGAACAAAGACCCCAATGCTGAGCACAGAAATCTTACAGAAATTGGCATCCAAGAAATGCTACTTTCTTGAGTTCCTGTGGATATAGGTCATTACACAGCTCATTAAAATCTGTTTCTAATAGAAAGTTACAAGTGTAAATTCTGAACAGTAAAATTTAGGTAAAATATGTGTATCATTCTAGTTTCCTTGTGAAGTTTTTAAAAGTTGCTTCAGTACCAGATCTGGAAAATTTCTGGTGATGTTCAATAAACTCCTTTAATTTTATCCTTCCTTACACAAAGTAAAATTTAGAACGAAATTCATTCTACATTTCTGCAGGGTTATAGCAGAGATAAATTTGGCCAATATGTATTCATTGCTCTGCTAAACACATTACAGTAGTTTTCTTGTGATATTGCAGGGAAGAGCCAAAAATAACTTGTTTTTCCAGTGTCCTCATCTACTTTTACAACAAATATAGTTGGTGAATGTAAATTAATGGTTATTACAGCATCTGCTCTGCATTTCACTTATTTTTATAGTGAAAGGCTGACTAGACTTTTTATTTTGATATTGCAATAGTAACACACCTGCTGGAGCCCGCTATATTGCTACTCTAGGGAAAGATGGTTAATTGCATTTTCTGTCTATTAAAAATAGAGGGATTTAGATTTAGTATTGTTTTCCATAAGGTTTTTTAAACATCTTGTCAAAGCTTTCCAAAGAAGTAACTCAGACCTTCTTACTGCCCACCAAGAAAAGCTCTGCCATAACAAACTTATTGGAGAATAAGTACCATCTAATTAACATATTTTCTATGTAGAATAGTAAACATTCCAACAATTACAGTTAAAACAATAGCGTTAGTTATAACTTTCCTATATGTACTAAAATGACACTTCAGAGGAGGACTAGAGCAGTGACCAAGGCAGTGTGAACTGTAAAACTTAAATCTAGCTCACCAACTAGAAGGCAATTTTACAGAGGTAAAACTGCAGGCTGTAACTACTGGCAAAATCAGAGGAAGGGTCCATTTTTCTTCATTTCAGCAAAGAATAAAAAAAAATTAGAGGGCAAAAAGTTAAACTTACTGTTCTTTTATGAGCAGAATTTTTTTGCACGTACTCAGTATAAGAGCAGGTACTAAGAATGCTGTTGACTTGCTGGTGTGTGAGTGGCTAGTAGGTTGGCAAGAGAGAACACTATTAGTTAGAACTGACGGTGATCTAAAAGAAAAGTACCTGGTATTTTTCTCTCCTACAATGGAAGAGACTGAGGAAAAAAAACCCAAAAACCCAAACCAAATAAACAGAAGAAAGAAAGGCAAAAGGGAAGATAATAGAGTTGAAGTTTTAGTCTTTGTTTACCTTAGCAGTAGGCAATTTCTGTGGATGACACCGAAGGATCTGGTTAATGTGCCTTTAGCAACCACCCTAAAGAATAAGAAACAGGTGTTGATGACATGAGAGTCCTGGAGGGACTATGGAAAATGAAAAGCAGCAGTGATCAGGCACCCACACTAGGAACAGCTGTTTGATGAGGACCATAAAAAAAAAACAAAACAAAACCAAAACCAAACCAAACCACAAAAAAAAAAAATAAAAAAATAAAACCAAAACAAACAAAAAATAACTCAACCAAGAAAACTCCCCAACCTGGAGTAGGGGGAAGACTAAGAAATAAAAGAGCAAAATAAAGTCAAAATATGGAAATAAGGAGAAAAAACCAGACAGCTTTTATTACAATTATCAGTGGAGCCTTTACGAAACTCACAGTACTAACTGTAACAGCTTTGCACCATTTTCCCAGGTTCCTGGGACTCCCTCTTCTTGCACAGACTGCAGCAGTGGGTCCCTGTTCCAGCACGCCTCCTACCACCCGGTGTGAATTAGGAGCCTCATTTTACTGCCTCCACCTAGACAAGATGAAAGGTGTTTATGTTCCTTGTGTAGGAGACTGTTTTGAAATCCAAATTGAACTGCATAAAATTGACTTCTGTACAGTTTGAGGCAAGTGTTTCCTTCTACTCAAGTAATTGCATCGTGTAATCTATCTCAAAGTAACAGACCCACCAAGCATCTTGGGTACTTTGGACTAAATCGTGGGGAATAAAAATAACCAAACAGAAGCACATTACAATCTTCTTCAGCATCTGAAGCATACAATTTGCATTCCAGTATCTTTTAATGGCTGTGTCCTGTAGTGTTTACCTGTATAATGTGTTATTTGCATTTATTCCTCCTATTGTTAATGCTAGCATGAGACATAATTCATTTTGTCAAAGTGTATGGAATTACATGGATATAAAGAGAAAGTAAATAGAGATGAAGAATTGAGTAAGAAAGTTTTTTGGTTTTTTTTCACAGTGAAACTAATATAAAACTAGCTTAGGTCCATTCTTATTCATATTCAGGCACAATTCCCTCTTTAAATAAACCCACCCCAGAAGCAAGACTATATCTTAAACTGTAAGTATTTCAGGTTGGCACTGTGGTATTTGTACAGTACCAGAATAATATAACTGCTGTTTTGAACACTTCTGTGGTAGGGACAAATCCTATGAGTAAAAATAGTGAAATAGAAAGAAGAATAAACTGCATATGGATGAGAGGGAAAGAAGAAAAAGTAATGAGCATACAAGTCAGGCAACTAACAAGAAGGTTGAGGGCTCTTCAGGGATAGGAATGGTAAATGGCATCTTACTGTTTGTCTATAATATCTTAGTGTAATACAAAGGCAAGTGCAAGATCTCTTAAGAGGCCTGAGGGTGTTACAGTAATGCAAATAAGAACAGCTTCTAGTTCAAGGCTCTAACCATTAATGATGATTTTTTTTGGTAAATAAGCCTCTAACAGTAGGTGTTATATTAAAATAGCTGTCCCACAAAATTGCAATTAAAAAAAAAAAAGCTTTATCAGCAGAGGTGAAGACATTTTCAGATGCTTATAGTAGAACTGGATTATAAAACACAGAGTAAAGAAATATGAAAGGAAAAAATCCAGATTGATTCTTCCTGAAAGGCAACTTACTGCGTTATAAAATATCTGAGCAATGACCAGAATAAGGCACAATGAATGTTTGGTGACAAGGCATTTTGCATAATAAAACAGTAATCACCAGGAACTATTTTGCAAAGGCTTCTTCTTCACCAGTCCTGAGTAGCCAACTTATTTTATCAATGCTGAATGCTTTGGGCTCTTTTACAGGGCCACCAGCATGTTCCTGATATCACTGTCCAAAGCAAAACCAGCAATTTCAGAGAAACAATCTCCAAGGACAATGACCATTTGCTTATTGAGGTGATGAGGATGGATTAAAACATCTTCTCAAATGCTGTAGTTCCAAGAAAGTTGATCTACTGAGAAGTAACCGTGAAAATTGCAGTTGGAAAAGAATATGTGATGCTATGAAAGAGGCTAAGATACAGGAGTTGGAAATAAATGCAGTGTTCTGGCTCTCCTGGGGACTTCCAGCTACTGCTTTGCTTTGTTTCTATTCAGACATCTGTTAAATGGCTATAATTTTTCTCACATACTTCACAGTAATGTTTAATTACTTGCTTAAAAAGTGACCACGGATTGTAAGGTGCATTGTGCTAGAAAAGCACATTCTGTAACTGAAAACTTAGTCTATGGCTCTCCTGAGTTATCTTCTATCCAGGACTTGCATTTCATTTACAAAAAGCTGTATTTTTATGATCAGTACCTGGAAGATGGAAAATATTTTAGTGTTTTAAGAAAATTAAGATTTCTGCTCTGTTAAGCTACATGGGAGTTGTAGCTTATCAGGAATATTCCACCCATGAAGAATTGCACTGAATCACCAAGAGGTGACACCTCATAGGAGATCCATTGGACTGGACTGAAAGTTTGTTTCAAAGGAAAGGCAGACCTTGGGGAGCATCCACTTAAATTTCCAGAAAAAATGTTGGGTTTACCTTGTTCCTTCAAGGTAAAAAGGAAAGATCTTACGCAGCACAGACCACACATATTAACAAACCAGTTTTTCCTGCGCGTGTGCTACGTGTCAAATGTATATATGTATATATGGGCAATTGTGACAAAAAACCAAAACAATTCAGACAGTTACTTACATTAGATATAACAATAATTAATACATCATGTAAGGAATAACTATGTCAGCATATTTCTGCTGCTGAACTTCAGACTGGCAGCCTTGTACCTTAGAGTGATATCTTTGAAATAACTACCTCTGCAAGCTCCAGCAGGAGTCATCCTTCTAGAGACATAATCCTTATTTTAGGAAGTAAGAAATTATCAGTTACAAAAGAGAAGTCTAATTGGTTCAACTGGTAAAGCAGTTAACAACTTTTCTCTGGTACAGCAGGAACACAGTAATAATTGAAATTCTGCTAAAGTCAAGTTCTACTTTTTTTTCAGAAGTAGCTGAGCTGTGGTAGCCCTTTCTCCACCTACCTTGACTGAGTGTGATGTAACATATGGCAAACAAACAGGAATGGATTTACCCTGCTTTTAGTTTCATTCAGGTTCTCTTTTCCCACTGCCCCTCCTGGGACATGCAGCTGAGAAGCTTAGTTTTCCTAAATCCCACTTTCTGACAATATCAACACTTCAGTCTTAAACTTTATGTGCGCCAAAAGTGATGTGATGTTCAGACTTCTCAAGCACTCAGGAATCCTACTGATTTTAAACAAACTGAGCAAAGAAAAGCAACAAATAAAAATCAGTCTACTTGTTTAGTGCTTGGTTAATTCTTTAAATATGTATCTGCGGACCACCAGATTGGGCTGTTTGGCCTAAATAGCTTAAGACACGCTAAGATGAGCAGTTAAACTGCCAAGGAGGCTGCTAAACTACAGCAAACACCAGAAAAAAACCCCTAACCATATGCTCAGGGTGCTTTGCTGGGGAGAGAGAGAGGCTCTGTTGTGCAGGCTGAGGCTGTGATCAAACGTAGTACACCTGAAGTGTTTCTCCATACCAAAGTTTAATCAGGAGATCCCAGTACAGCCTGAGCCCATTAACTCCAGAAAAGCATGAAGTGTGAAGATACTGCTGCAAAAAGAGGTGATTGCTGTTTTGAAATGCATAAACAGTAGCATTACCCAGTGAGGAATCAAGGGAGCAATAGAAGTGCTATTTTACATCAACTCTGAGAGGCCAGGTCTGCATTTGTACACACCACTCTGGTGCTGCCATTACCTTTGTTTCTGTTATGCCAAGATTTATTTTGTAAGTCAAGTTGGTGCTGGTGGAAAAGGACTGGCTTCGACCCAAAATATGAAATAAATCAGAAAGAAACCAATGAGAGCAACTAAAGCGATAAAAGACTGAAGAAATATGTTCAGTGCAGACTGCTAGGAGAACCAAGTGTGCATTGTATAGAGACAGCAATTTGATAGTATGAATGTACCTGGAAAAGATTAATTGTGAGTGCAGTTTATTCTCAGTGATGAACATGGATATGAGGAAAGAAAAACTTCAACTAGTTTCTCAATATCAGAGAGAGTAAATCCCTGTTTTCTATAGATTCATGGATAACTGTTCATGTGGACACACTGTTAGTACAAAATCACATAATTATCTCATTTCTCCTCCTCAGTCTCCTCTCACCACAAAGTTTGAAGGGACTTTATATTTATAAGAGGTCTACCCATCCAAAAAAGTGCATCTGAAATTAGCAAATATTTTAAAAACTCTAGGTGTAAAGTGAAAAATTACAAGGAATCAGCTTACTAAACACGATATCAACAGTAAAAGTATATTAATAAATAGCAGATTTTTTTCAGTGATAAATCAGTCCTTTATTAACTAGCTAAATTATGTCAAGGGAGGAAATGAATAATGGATTCTGGCATCTTTTATGTCATCCTTGTATTATTACGGGAAGAATACCTAAGAACAGAAGTCAAATGGTCCTGTCAACTCTGTTTACTTCTAACTCTTGATCTCTTATGCTTGGCAAGACACTTTTTGAGGATGGTAAATTTTGAAGGTCCACAACCTTGAAATTGCAAGACCTGAGCTGTTCACAGCATCTAACTTTGAAAGGGAAAGTGCAAAACATAAAGGCATACTGACTGAATTTTGAAAATATATTGGCGGCATAAAGCACAGGGTCTTAATGTCACCATGTATCAAAAGCCACCAAGCAAGACTTAAGAAAGTCAAAGGACAACAGTTCTTTTTCTTTTTGAGAAAACAGTTTTGTAACACCAGCCACTTTATAGAAGTACATTGAAGAAATACATCAGTTGTCAGTGACATTTTCCATGGGAAATAGTCATAAATAGATATTTCAACTTCAATAGGAAAGCCCTTTTTTTGGATGTTTTAACTTATTATATGAGGTCCAGAATAACAGGTCCACCCATCTTTAAAATCAAGGAAGTTATCAATGCTGTGGTTTAAGCAATACCTAAAAATGCAGTAACTTTATAATGAAACTGAAATGCATACCAGTCTCCATGTAGATAAACAATTGCATTCAGGAAGTTACTCCTGATATCTGTATATTTGTTGCTTGGCCATACATACAGACAACACCAAGCTGATTTGCTGGAGGGCAGGAAGGCTCTACAGAGGGATCTGGACAGGCTTGATCAGAGGGCTGAAGGCAATGGTATGAGGTTCAACAAGGTGAATTTCCAGATCCTCACTTGGATCACAACAACCCCAGGCAGCAGGATAAGCTGGGGGAAGAGTGTTGGGAAGCTGCCCAGCAGGAAAGAACCTGGGGCTGCTGGTTGACAGTGACTCAACATGAGCCAGTGTGTGCCCAGGTGGCCAAGAAAGCCAAGGGCATTCTGGCCTGTAACAGCAATAGTGTGGCCAGCAGGAGCAGGGAAGTGATCATTCCGCTGTACTTGGCACTGGTGAGGCCACAACTTTAGTTTCTCAGGTTCTGGGCCTCTCACTACAGGAAGGACATTGAGGTGCTAGAGTGCATCCAGAGAAGGGCAACAGAGCTTGTGAAGGGTTTGGAATATAAGTCCTCAGACAAGAGGCTGAAGATGAGAGCTGGGAGCTCCCAGTAGCTGGGGCTGTTCAGCCTGGACAGAAGGAGGCTCAGGGGAGCTCTTATCTCTCTTTACAACTGCCTGAACGGATGTTGTAGGAAGCTGGGGCTTGGTCTCTTCTCACTGGCAACCAGTGATAGAACAAGGGAAAATGCCCTTAATTTGCACCAAGGGAGGTTCAGATTGGATATTTTGAAAAATTTCTTCATTGAAAGAGTGGTTAAACTTTAGAAGTGGTAGAGTCACCATACCTGGAACTCTTCAAAAACAAGTAGATGTGTCACCTGGTGATATGGCTTAGTGGTATTTGGTCAGAGGTTTGGATTCAGTGATCTTAAAAGTCTTTTCAAAACTTAATTATTTTATGAGTTTCTTCTGTGTATTGAGTTATGATGAATTATGGCTCATATGAGTTTCCTCAAGGTGTTTTCCCTGTCTCAGTCCATGTTAGCCAGACTGCATGTCAGCCCGGGGAATCTTCTCATTTTCTCATTCTTTGTGCTCTGTGCATGTTTCTTTAGTGTAGAAGAGTTAATGGGTTTCCACTTTGTGCCAGGCTGCATGTGTAAGCAGAGAATAAAAAAGAAGTCACATAAACATTAAGCCGAATGCAGTGTAGAGCACTATCCAAATGTACTCTGTGTTAAAATGGCTGTAGGAGTGTTTCAGGAGGGGTGTTATTTTCCAATTACTTTTCATCCCTTGTGAGTTTATTTTTAGTATCTCCTTTACTTGTAAAAAGAAATGGAAGAAGGCACTCACCTGGAACTTCACAGGCAGTCATTCATAAGGTAGACCCTGAACAAAAGCAATGCTGATGAACTGCAAGCTGGTCAGCTCTTTGAATGCAGACAGATGAACATCAGGTGTTGTTATCTGCCAAATGAATGTCAAATTTGACACACTTTATCAGTTTTTTTTTCTTTTGGTCAGTTTCTGGCACATTGTCTGGTTTTAACAGCATGTGTTCCATCAGATTAACATGGTGCGGGTGCTGGATCTAAGCAAAGTGTTAGAGAGCTGGTGGTCACGTACTGTTCATTGGCACACACAGATTTTACAGCACTGTATTTACTATAAATGCAGTCCTTCAAATCATCTTTGTTATGCTTCCTGGATCCAGTCTCTTAAATTCTACTGCTAGTCTCCCTTGTGCAAAACCAGTCCTTTACAAATGTGATGACATATCTAAAAAGTTTGGAAGCACAGTCCAGCTCCTCTCCTGCCTAGATTTTGCAGACCCAAAAGACTTAAACCTGACATTCCAAATACTTCTTATATATATCCATTGTATGTGTCTGTATATATTACTTTAATTTACAGGAAAAATATAGCAATGTTTTTTTTTTGTTGGGAGGAAGGATGGTTATTGGACAAAGAGGATGGATTTTTTTTTTTATTTTATTTATTTTATTTTTTAATAAGCATATCCTAAAAGACATTTTAGTAACTGATGACTGTTTTCAAACATTGTGAACATTTACCAGACCCAATATGGCACAATAAAAAAATCACTGTAGTTTCTCTGTGATCAAGTTCAGGGATTTGCAAACCTTTACAAGGCAGAACTACTATCCTAAAACATTTATTGTGGGCTCCTATGCACTTCTTTTATCATGTTTTTCATTAAAAGTGCAACATAGCCAATGCAAATGATAGACTATTATTTAATAACCACTGGGTTTATCACTTGTGATAAAAGCATTTCACTTGGTTACATTCACCTCACCTTTGGGAATAAGAGGAAGGGGAAAAGCAGAGCTTCATAATTAGCATAAATGATCAACAAAACTTTTTTGTTTGAATACAAAATATACAAAGCATTAAACTTAACTGGATGCTAAAGAGCAATTAGGGATTGTTTGACAAACTGAGAGGAATTTTAAAGTGAAAGCCCCTGGGAAAGAAATTGCAAAACCATAAAGAGGCCTTGATTTAGCTAAGTGTAGCTGTGGCCTTGTTTTATCTGGCCAACAAACTGCTTTCTTAATATCAGAGAATGTCTTGGGAAACTACAGGAATATTAGAAGGAAAAGCATACGGCCAGGAGTGAATTAGATAAAACCAAAAACCTGATGGTTTTATCCAAAGGAATGACAAACAATTCAAATCTAGGACCCTGCAAGGGCACCTTTATTTTTTCAAATCATTCTTCAGGTATTGTCTTCTTTTGACAGTAGTAGTACTGCAGTAGTTGTGATATGTTAATGTATAATGAAGTCAAGGCTGGAAGGAAAAGGCTGAGAAATAATGGGTAGACAAACTTTCAGACACAAATACTCTTTCTCCAAGTCTGAAACCAAAGCAGAAAACTTCAAAGTCAAATTCAAACTAAAAAAAACCAGCTCCTCTGAATTTTACTCAGATTATGTCTTTCAGATTAGGATACTGCCTATAAAGCAGAGAGAGACAGGCGTAAGATTGTCTCTGCAGGACAGAAACAGGAAGATATTTTTTTATTGAGCACAGGCAAGGCCTCAGGAATAGGGAAAGTTATAAAATGCCATATAACTAGTATCACTAATGAATAGATGTTTTTAATGTCTAATAGAGTAAGGAGTTTTTGATTTGTGTGTCTCATTGGGAGGTATTTTGCATAGTGTATTTTTGAGCACTTATTTTAGCAAATGATAAAAAGATGTGCAATAAAAGAGATATATTCTGAATACGATGACAGTTCATTTCTGCAGGAAAAAAACCCTTATCTTCACCTCTGTAATATTGTTTCCACCCCTTATAGAGAAAAGAAAGGACATACTCCAGGTAGCAGAAAAATTGTGTTACCAGCAAAAATATGCAAATTAGAGACAGAATACAGACATGTATATTACCAAATTTAAGACTTTAATTTAACTCCAGCTATAGTTGTTGAGGCAGCTACTTGTCCCACATTGCCAAGCAGCTAAAGAACAAAGAGTGAAGAAGAGAGCTTGGCACTCAGTTTCAGACCCTACATCTAAATCAGCAGCCAGTGATGCCTCTTTTTGTGTCCATTAGAAGTGAATTTCACACAATCCAAATATTTTCAGGGGAGATTCTAATGGGCTTTATTGTAAGTAGTCCAAATAAATAAAGATTAGAGTTTACTAAACCAGTTTTTAAAGAACTTTACAGGAAGACATTAGGCAGACCCAGGTAATTATTTTAAATCCTCCATTCTCCTGACATAGCTGTCTGTGGCCATAAATTAAAAGACAAAAAGAGTTAGTTAAATTTATTAAGTGGATAACTCTTCCTTATTATGATAAATGCAAACTATATTTAATTGACAGTCACCTGAGGACAATATACTTAGGACAGATGTCATGGAAGCATAGCAAAAGATAAAACATAAACTCAAGGCATTTCATTTAGTGTCCAAGGAAAAATGATTGAACACCTTCAAAGTTGCCACTGAGAGCTATAGATTTATTTGAGATATTTGGAACTTTTTGATCAAATGAAGATTCAAAGCCTTCCCAACTCTGCTGTATTTATGGAATTACTACACGAAAGGATTTACTGGTTTGGAGGCGGAGATCAATAACAGTTTGTGAAAAGCTCAAGTTAGAAACATCTTGAACTAAGACAAGCGTTCAATATAGAGTTCATCGCTATAGACTTTAAATTGTCCAGTATAAAAAGAGGGACTGATGTTTGACCTTCATCAGTTCCTCTGTGAGGAGGGAAAAAAAGGTATATTTACGGGAAAAAAGGATGAAAAAAGGCCCAAAAATTGAAGTGGGAGATTAGGCACACCAGTTAAAGGTGATTGATGGGCATTTCCAAGCAGGCCTTGGCAAGGCAACACAAGGCCTGATGCTCATTTATAAATAATTTGTTACTGTTTGACTGCATTAGCCTTTCTCCAGAGTCTAGGATTCTTTGTCAGACAGCAAAAAAATGTTGCATGCTTTGGGTACTAGCTAAATCATTAACCTATCTGTAGGTGCAAATTTTGAACAAAATTAAGGATTTAGGCAAATGAAAAGGCTGCTAAGGGCTCTTGACCTTTCTTTGTCTGTTCTTATGAGAGAAGCCTCCCTTATGGGAGTTTTATGCAGTAATTTCTGTGAGGCCAGAATTTCACCCAGTCTTTGGTGAAAGTAATGCAAGCTTAACTGGGTATCACCAACTGGTACCTCAGTGTTAAGAGTTTTTTTAGTGAAGAGCCTCTATGTCCAAAAGCAAAATAAAAATTTAAAAGAAAACCTGTAGAAAGTGACAATTCAACATCAGGTGAATTAGATTGGATGGGCCAGGAGCTTGTTACAGGCGTGAGATTTAAGGACAGTGATTTACATCCAATACCTATCCAGTGGCAAATCATGTTCTTCTGGGAGTGGTTCCCAATCCATCACAGTTCCTCAGCATTTTCCATATCTTATCTCTCTCCACCAAGAACCAGGTTCATTACTGAGCATAGAGCAATATTCTGGAGTCACAGGTCATCAGTGTTTCCTCCTTCCTTTTCTTTTATAGGAGGAAAAGAGCAATTCTCATAGATGGGCAGTGTGTTACTGATGCAACCCCAGTGAGGATAAGGGATCCCACAGACAAATAAAAAAGGCAAAGTTTACAGTTTTGAAGAGGTAAAAGAGCTTGCTTTGGACATGATGTTGGATGTTTCCTTAACACAGACAGTAAAGTGACTGTGGAGGTGAGGTGGACCCACTTGAGATTACATCAACAGGGACTGTGGCAGCAAGAGCTCAGACTAATGCCTGTTGTCCAGTTCAAACATGGACATGGACAAGCCACTAAAACTTGGAATTAACAAAAAAAGAAGGACAGGAAAAGATGTATCTTAGCTTTACATGATACAGATAGACCTGTGAAACTTTCTCCTCTAATATGTGTTTGACTTCTCCCCTCCATGAAATCAAGCCCACATCAATTATTTCACTATCTTGTCTGATTTTAAACTATTAGCTTTTGGAGTTAGAGCTGTAACCCCTAAAGAGAATAAACTGAAGGAGAGACTTAAGAACACCTAAATGATTCAGGAATCTCAGGCTTACTGGACTTGAATGAGATTTAAGAGACTCGAAAAGCAATTTAGCACTGTGGGAAAATGTTGTGTACAGTGCTTAATCCACTGAATTCTAATTCCTACAAAAATTCAAAGTACAGTATGACAAAAAAAATAGCAAATCAAGACCTAGGTAATGAGTTATCTAAGGAAAAATCTGAACACATTAAAATGGGGCTTGACCAAAATTATAATTATTGTGATTTTTTTCATTTGCTCATTTTCTTCACTACAGCACAGAAGCAAATTTCCAACACAGATTAAAACCGTCCTGAATACTTAGTCTCAGAAAGTAAACTTTTCCTTTCTTAGATATGTGTTTTAGAGTTATTTTCATACTTCTTTTGAGTAGTCATAAAGCAGCTGCATGAATAGGAAGTTACCTTCCTCCTTTTGGAAAACTGTCAGAAAATGGAAGATTAAAATCACAGTCATGAGAGGATAAACTTTCCTGAAGTGTGGGTGGTTTGTTGGTGAGATGCCCCTCTACCAAAGACTGATGCTTTCTTCAGGGTGATGTGAGAGCAGGCCTGGAAAGAAGAAAGCAGGGGAAAGAGAGCAATTGAAAGTAGGAGCAGAGAGAGAAGATAAAGTAGGAAAAAAACCCCAAAAACAACAGTACAAAATTCTGGCACAAAAGGGTTCTAATAACACCAAAGAATTTTGCTTCCTTTTACTAAGACTTTTTTCCCCCCTTCTTCTTTTTCTTTAAAATAACACAGATGAGATATTTCCGAGCAGTCAAAAGTGCAAAGGTTAATGAAGTATCTCATTAATCTTTCATAGTTGTAGCATGCCCTTGTGACCCTTGGATCCATAGTATAACAGAAGTATTCGGATTATGATTCAGAAGAGCCAAAAATAAGATCAAAATCCAGTAAATAAAACCCCAGCATGCCTCAGAATACCAGGTGTAGAGTGCCATACCCTCCCATGGCTGGGAGGGTACCTGGCTTCTGGGAATATGCTATACCAGCTGTTAGGCTGTATGGCTCAACACAGCAGGCAAGCACTTCATCTCTTCCCTTTCTGCTTTATTTGCCATTGTATTTTTGATTCAGTAGTGGTGAAACACTTGGTAGACACTACCACAAGTACAGAGGGGGAGGACAAGGTGCAGGACAGGCAGGGTGGTCTGCCATGCAAATTTCTGAAGTGCATCAGAGTGCATCCTTGGGAACAAAATGAGAGTAACTGCATATTGCTAAAAAGAGACAGAGGGAGCCAGGTAGCTTTTGGACGAAGGAAAGCACTCATGATCAAGCTGGAGGCAGAAATCATTGAAAAGGCAGCACAGCCTGCCTTCTTCCCTTGTTAAGAAATGCCAACCTGCAGAGGTTCCTTAGGCACAGGGGGACGCTGACCCCTGCACCACCTTGTGACAGCTAATGGGAAGGCTTACAGGGCAGCCAGGTGCTCTGGGGAAAGAGAACTATAGCCAGTGGGGTGTGACTTTTTGGTGGTCACTGTTTTGCTGTCTAAGTGATATTCTGTCTAGTTTTCTTTCTATTTTTTTTTTCCTTTAATCTGTTTTGCTACTGGAACAAAACAGTTCATCCAGGCCACTTCAGATGCCTGATAGGTGATACAGATCCTGCTATCCTTCTTGAAAGATTAATCCAATCGACAATCTTATCATTCTACCCACAGGCTTATGTGCATTTTCACTCTGAAGGGTGTAAAATTGGCTTGCTATCTCTGTCAGAAAGAGCAGTACAAGCAAATAATAGCAGGTCACTCCTTCTGTTTATTTGTATCACACTGTTTGGTACAGATTATGACATCCATTGTTAGGTGCCATCCAAACATAGCATGAGAAATAGCACCTCTCCTTGCTGTTTGTCAAAAGTGTGTGATCAGAGAAGAGGATTTAATAGAAAAAGGCTGAAGCATAGAGTATGGATGTTTACAAATACAGTGCAGCTCTGAGGATACACAAGCCTGGAAGATACTCAGCTTGTCAATTAGGGGGTTAAGTAGCCTAAATAGAGTGCTGTGTGAATAGCAGCCCTCTTCTTGGTGCCTAACTAGCTTGGGAGTATTTCCACAGCATTGCAAGTTACCCGGTAAGCATAGCTAAAGCTGGTTTAAAAAGCTTCTGAAGGAATTCTGTAGCATACCTGGGACTTGATCCTGAGTCTCGTGTCTCTCAGCTTTGCACAGACCACTGGTCGTCTCATTTAGCTCTTCCCTCCCTGCCTCCCTCCCTCCCTGCCTCCCACAACTCATATTTAGAAAGCAGTGAAGAATAACAATTTGTGTCTAGCACAGCCTGGACCCTCCCTCAGAGACATCTCTGGTGTGAGAGAGTTCTTGGTCTGTGCCTAGTGAAGACAAAGCAGCCAAGGGTGACTAACAGAATGCAAACTACAACTCTTAATATCATGCAAGCAACTGAAACAACCTAATGTGAATATTAAGAACTGATTCACATATATAAAAAATACCCAACAATATAAAGCAAAGCTTGATTTTAAGCTAAAAGTAAAACTGAATAAATTAATATTTAAAATTTATAGTACTTCAGATAAAAATATGACAGCCCTTATAATTAAATGGAACACCAGCTTCAGAAGAGAAAAAAAAACCCCAAAACCCCAAAAAACATCCTGGCTAGATATGAAATTACTTGCCTGTAATGTTTCATTTGTACTGATAGTAAAGCCTTTGGTATGGAGAATGTTTCTTTATTCACAGGTGTAAATAGGATTGCAAGCTGCTAGATCAAATCCCCAGTCACTACACCAACAGAACATCCAACAGCAAATTTCCCACAAATGCAACCACCCAAAAGCAAATAACTCCACCCCAAAATGTATACACCCTGCCAAACCTAAGCCATCCTGACGTAATTAAAAAACATGGCAATCAGATGTCACTGTTGATCATCTTCCAAGTCCACTCTCATGACCTGGCATTACCTTACTTGCTTGTTAAGATAGAGAAGAAAGGAGAGGAGAAGCAGAGAGCGAGAGCAAGAGGGAGAGGGAGAGGGAGAGGGAGAGGGAGAGGGAGAGGGAGAGGGAGAGGGAGAGGGAGAGGGAGAGGGAGAGGGAGAGGGAGAGGGAGAGGGAGGGGGAGAGGGAGAGGGAGAGGGAGGGGGAGGGGCAGGGGGAGGGGGAGGGGGATAGGGAGAGGGAGAAAGAAGAGAGTTATGGTATGTTATATCCAGCATTCTGCATGACAAGGTTTGACCCAGGTCTGAGGGCTCCATCCTGGAGAGCAGCTCTCTGCAGTGCAGGTCCCAGGCCCCCAGGAGACAGGGGCAGGGCTCAGGCACGGACTGAAGGTCCCAGGCTGACCTGGGACACATCTCCTGGGCCCTTGACAGGAGGTGGTGGGGCTGGGGGTCCCAGGGGAGGCCAGTCCCAGCCACTGAGGCCTGTGAGCACCCCCAGGACCTTGTCAGGACTACACTTCAGTGCTCATGTGCTCTTCTTCAGACACTGGTGGTTGGACACTTTGGAGACCACCTCCCCTCCTTAGGAATCTGTAGGGAACAGTGAGGTCAGCCCCCAACTTCCTCCTCTCCAAACCAGACAAGGCCAGAGCCCATAGCCACTCCTCAGAGGACATTCCCGCCAGCCCCTTCCCTTGCTTTGGTGCTCTTTTCTGGATGTATTCAAGTACCTTCACATCCATCTTAAATTGAACTGCACACAGTACTCAAGGCTGCACCAATGCTAAATACAGCAGGATCATTGCCTCTTTTGGCAAGCTGGTGATGCTGTGTTTGATGCACTCCAAGATGGCTTTTGCCCTCCTGGCTGCCAGCACCCACAGATCCCTTTCTGCAGGGCTGTTCTCCAGCCACTCCTCTCCCAGTTTAGACTCAAGACTGGTGTTACTCCATCCCAGGCGCAGAATCCAGCATTTCATGCCACTGGTGATTGCCCAATGCTCCAATGTATCCAATGTATGCAAGGACTCCTGTCCCCTGAGACAGCCACCTCCCAGTTTGGTTTTCTCTGCAGACTTCCTGGCTGTGCATTCAGCTCCTGTATCCAGGTCATTGATACAAATATTGAACAGAACTGGCCCTAGAATTGCACCCTGAGGAACACTGGGGTCACTGGTCACCAGCCAGATGTAGCCCCATGCACCAAAACCCAATAAGCTCTGCCCTTCAGCCAGTTCTTCACCCTTTGCACCATGTACCTGCTCATCTCAGCTGGACAGCTTGGCCAGAAGGATGCTGGGAGGGACACTGTCACCTTTCAATCAAATTGGGTTTTACATACAGATATGTGCAGGAATTATTGCCTTCTCCCCTCTCTGTTCAGCTTGCTCACGTCACAGTATTGTCTCTGCATTTATTACTTCTCATCTACAGTCTGAAACCAGTTGGCTGGGGCACAACTAATTACCACTGGGGATCAAGCACTAACCTCAAGAGCCTCTAAATAATAACAGCCATAGAAAGGCTAATAATGGTAATAATAATGTGTTGTTGTGGGGCAAAACATCTTCATCATTTCCTATCATGTTTGCAACATTTACTTGGAGTCATTCAAGTCTTGGAGACTTGGAGTCTTAGAGGCTTCAGTATAGCATATGTTCCTGCCACATTTCTGCATGCTCAAAGGCTGGTGAATACATAAAAATGGACTTTGCACCAGAGACCAGTTGAAAAATCATTTGGGACTTCAGAAGACTTCCTAATGAAAAACCCATGTAATTCACTGAAGGCAATTTTAAAAATTATATCACATCAGAGCTGCAATAGAGCCACATCATTTGGTGGTAAGACGAGACACACACAGCAGCATATTTAGCCCTCCGAGGTAATAGGCAGTAACCCATTTTATCAGGAAAAGCAGAAGGTGATGCCACATTCAGAAAAAAAGGCCTTAATTTATAAGTTAAATAATTCTACACATTCTAAAAAGAGAAAAATAAAACAGTAGAAAAAGACAGGAATAAAATAAAAACTGTGTATTCTGCTGTGAACTCAACTTAGATATTTCAGGTTCACTACAAAACATTCAAGTCATACATTTCTAAGAGATAATAGCTTCTGAATTTGTTAAAAAGCACTTATTACTCCAGGTTTATAAGAAAGTTCTTTCAATTTAAACACTTTTGAGACTAATGGAGCTAATTTGACTTTGTCCTAAAATCTTCTAGCTGGTTTAATTCAATGTATTCATCATTCATATAAAAGTCTCTGAAGAAAAGTCTTTGCCAATAAATGGTTTTCAGAGATTTACAGCTTCAGCATTTAGGAAAACTAGACATTACCAAAAGTTACCCAAATCTATCCCCATGCATACTGTTGTGTAGGTGTTTTAAAACTTGCATAGATCTAAAACTGGTTAGAAAAACGAAATATTCTGGATTTGGGTTGCTTTTTATATCAGCTTCATAATTTTCCTGGTTTCAAGGAAATGTACACATGTGCTTTATTTGGTATCACATAATTAATTCACTGTAGTTCTGTAAGTTGAGCAATGCATCTGGGCTGAATAAATTGAGCATGAATCAAGAAACATGTCTTCTGTCTCTTTTATCAGGAAGCCTTTCAAGTAAGCTGTCATCCTATCATGTAATAAATGAACAAATTCCTTGACATTTAACATTGTCCTGATCATAGTAGTTGCACAATGGAGGGTTAGATGACACAACAAGGATTTATATGGCTTATCATCTAAATAGCTAGATTAGATGCATCTGAGAACAACTTGCTATCCCATTCCTATTTGTCATTACAACTTCATTTGTTATTGCATGACAACCTCTTCACACATACAGCTTGGTGCAAGCATAATGCCCTCATATTCCTTTTTCTTTATGCTGCATTTTGTTTATTTTTATGTTTATTTGAACCCTCTTCAATTTCAGGCAATTGTAAAAAAACTGACTGATCTTGCTCATGTTTACTTTCTCACTGCTGATCTTTCCTTTGAGACTCAGGGTTTGTTTCCTTATTTGTAGAGTATTTTTACCCTGTCTGGTATCATACCTTAACCCGTGGTCTGACAGATGAACCGTATCTGACATTTTCCACAAGCAGGATTGGTAAAGTACCAGCAGAGACCCTGGAAGAATGAGATCAATGACTTGACATGGTGTTGTGGTTTAACCCCAGCCAAGGCCCACATCTGCTTGGTCACTCCCGTACCAGTGGGCTCGGGAAGAGAAATAGAAGGGGAAAAGCTAGAAAACTCATGGGTTGAGATAAAGACAGTTTAATAGGGAAAGCGAAAGCTAAGTACAGAAGCAGAGAAAAGCAAGGAATTAATTCGCTGCTTCCCATCAGCAGCAGGTGTTCAGCCGTCTCCAGGAGAGCAAGGCCCCATCACACGTAATGGTTACTTGGAAAAAAAACCATCTTCAGTCCAAACATCCCTTCCTCCATCTTCCCCCCACTTTATTTACTGAGAATGATGTCATGTCAGTGTGGTCAGTTTGGCTCACCTGTCCTGGCTGTGTCTCTTTGCAATCTCCCATGCACCCCCAGCTTCCTGGACAGTGTGGCAGTACAAAAAGCAGAAAAGGCCTTGGCTCTGTGCAAGCCCTGCTCAGCAATAAAAAGATCTCTAAATTATCAACCCTGTGCTCAGCACAGATCAGAAACACAGTCCCATATCAGCCACTGTGAAGAAAATTAACTCCACCCCAAGCAAAACCAGCACACATGGACCTGACATATTTTTTTCTCAGTAGTACAAGACCCAGAGTGATGTAATTTCATCTATTTCAAGCAACTTTTCTGAGGTGCCAGATGGAAACATAGTAATGAGAGACACTGATACTAATAATGCTGTTTCAGAAGTAATAAAGATCATTGAGGTGACTGACATTGCTCCTTTGAGCTTTATGTTAAAACACTCTTAGCTCATTCTGTCCAGCTGCAGTTTCTGCAAGGCAGAAGAGCATCACTTTATCTTAACACTGCTCTTAAAATAGGAACTGGGAACTACATGCTTCTTCAGAATGTAGAAACTGTCAATATAAATTAATTTTATGGTCCTATCTGAGTTTCTGTGGAGAGGTTCAGTGCTTGCAGATGTAATTTTAGCCTGGGAAATAGGATGCCTGGGAAATAGGACACCTGGGAAATAGGATGCTTTTGTGCATGTGGCTTGTGTGGACTTGTCTATCTGTTAATCTTTCCTCCCTCACCCCCTGAGGGACTTTTGCCATTGGTGGGTTTCTAGATGATCTGATAGCAAAGCACGTCCTCCAGCACCCCGTACCACATCCTCAGCAGGTCTGGGAAAAATCAAAGGCTGGGTGTAGGAGACAGACCCAGATTAGAACTCCACTGATGAGCAGATTGCATCACAAACATGATGCTCCGTCAGAGCAGTCTCCATCCTTGCTGGTTTTCAAGATCCAGCAAGAAGAAGCTCTGAATGAACTGGTCTGATGGCACAATTAACTTGGTTGGAGTAGGAATTTGGAATAGAGACCTCCTGGGATCCCTTAAAACCTGGGTTGTCCTATGACCTCAACAGTAGTTGAGGATGCTGATGATACTTCATACCAGCTAGCAAGGGGACAGATTGTTAAAGAACTTTAATAAAAGTCTAACACTATTATTCTTATTCTTATTCTTATTCTTATTCTTATTCTTATTCTTATTCTTATTCTTATTCTTATTCTTATTGTTGTTGTTGTTGTTGTTGTTGTTGTTGTTGTTGTTGTTGATATTGATATTGTTATTGATATTATTGTTATTATTATTATGGTGGTGGTGAAGGTATACAAATGGAGGATGCAAATCCAGAGGAAACCAGACTTCATTAGTGTTGATGTCCTCCCCAAAATGCTTTTATTTTATATTTCCATGGGCAAAGTTGCCTTAATCTCTTTCAGGATTTTAAAAACCAGGGTGCATCAACAGTAAAGCTTGCAAATTATGAGGAAAATGAGCTAATTTACCGTTTCTACTTTTATGCAGAGAGTGACATAAACCTAGCAATAACCTGGAATTTTATTTGATAAACTTTTTTCTTAAATATTTCAAAGAAACTTGACTTGCAATGGTACACAATCTGAAATTAGTTCCCTGACAGTCCCTCATGGTATCAGTTTCACTTGGGAAAAACTAATTAAATGTGAGTTCTCTTTGATGCAGGAAATAAATGTGTTATAATCGCTCACCCTGCAGGCAGCCCCCATGCTTAATTATACACGCCATATGCCTGGCATGACCAGAATCCATTCGCTCTTCCATGGGTGAGCAGTAGCGAGCAGGCCTGACACCAAACTGAAACCAAAAGGGAGCTGGTGATGAAGAACTCTTGGGTCCACGTTCCATTTTTAATGATGTTTAGGCACTGATTATCAGCCAAAATATGTAGGAGGAGCAAAGTTGAGAATATGGTCACCAGAGGCAGTTTCTGTATGCAGTGTAGATAGACTCTGCAGCACTTTCTCACTGAGCAGAGAAAGGAACTTGGCTGACATTTTAAATCCCTAACAGAAAACTTCATCTGGGATCCTTAGATGGACCACAGATTCGAGGCAAAGTCAGTAAGGCTGCTCTCCTCTATGCTTAATTTGAAACATGCCACACAGCCAACAGCATGCAATTCATCTGCTTTAGAAGGACAAAGGGCTGAGTCAACTCCACTAATTGCTTCCTCACTGCTCCTCCTTAGGTTATTACGTGATAAGCTGATATCTGCTTACTGTGATTCAGCTTTAAACAAATCTTGAAACTGCTTCTTACAATAAAATATATGTATCTGCCATTGAATGTAACTGATCTATGAGAACAATTTGAAAATTGCAGAGTCACTTCAGGTGCAAACATAAATAGTGGATAATTATTTTTTTTCCTCATTTTTTTCTTTATTTGTAAATCCTTGATATGGCCTTTGCTAATGCTGCATCTATCCTTTTTACTACCCACTTGATGTGTGAGTAAACACAGCATTGACTTAAGCAATAAATTACTCCTAATCCCCTATTAAGAAACCAACTAGGCCAATAAAAAATGGATCCAACTACTTCTTCAGTCACAGCCAGTTTTTAACTATTTTCACACCATCGTAGTCAGATTTAGATAATGCCCATTTCCAGTCAGCCTGCTAGAGCCCTGCTTAGTGGATTATACCTTTTTTCAATCCAGAAAGCTGGCATGGAGTTTTTTGGGCTGTAACATGCAAATGTCTGAAAAAATCCCTTTAAGAAAAGGGCAGAGACAACAGCTCAAAGGTCAGCACCTTAGGTCATTAAAACAGAGAAGGAGAAATGCTGACTTTAGAGTCAAGGGCTTGGTTCTGTTAATAACTATCCCAGAGTTACTAGGCTGTACAAAGAATTGCTGGCAGTAGATTTAGAATCCTGTGTTTTGTGCAGACAACAATTACAAAGAAATGCCTCTTCCATTTAAAGCCACAGAGAAGAGAGAGGGGGAAGAGTCCAGTCCTTCCCCCCTCAGGAATCAGGTGGAGGGAAGAAAGTCCAGAAAAGGTACAAGGTGCAATACTATACAATTATTTTCAAGGTACAATAAATGCCCAACAGCAAGGGTCAGGGTAGTATTTTGCTCATCACGTTCATTGTTTCATTTATTCTCCTGCCTGCTACTTCAGCCTACCTGTTAATCTCCTCTCTCCTCCCCCATGCACCACTGGCATGCACTGGCTTGCCACTTGCACTTCCCTTTCCTCCATATGGCCGTGCCAGTCATGGCCCAATGCCTGTGACACCCCATCCTATTCATGGCCTCTGGCATTGCTTCCATCTCATTTTCTGTCATCTCTTACTCTATCTCCTGTTTCAATTCTGCCTACCCTTGCTGGACTCACCCCCACACCACGATCACTGCCTTCTCTCTTTCTGTCCTCTATTCCTGTTCATCATTTCTTCATTGTCTCTTGCAGCCTCATCACCTCACTTGCTGCTTACCCTACAGTCTCATCAGTCCTTGCCTTTCCCTACTTCTCCTGGTGTGTGTTTACCTAATTCCCTTCAGTGCCTCTGTTTTCCACCACGTGTTGCTACTGTAATTCGCTACTTGTTCTGGCCAGCCCTATTTGCTACCTGTTTGCTCTCCTCCTCCTCCTCCTCTTCTCCCAGCAGCCATGTTTGCTCTCTACACATGCTATTTTTGTTTACTCTTCCACTTACTGCTTGCTTTTGCTCCCCAAATGACCAGGACCTTTCTCAAATCACCTTGCTTATTGCTGTTTGCCATCCTGCCTGTTCTTGCAGCTTCATTTTGTCTCCACCTGTCTGGAGCTGCCTTGTTTGCAGACAGCTCTCACAACCTCTCCATTTCCCATCTGCTGACCATGCTTGTTCACTCGCTGCCTGTCACCATTCACCTTCATCACCAAACTTCTCCTCCATTTACTTCTTCTGATGCTTGGAAAGACTACCTAGAACAGAGGCTAGACAGTTAAAGGATGAAGGTAGATATTTATTGAAAGGACTTCAAAGGGAACACCTTGGGCAGTGCAGGAGTCTCACAGAGAGTTTTGGACAACACAAGACAGACAACCGTCATGAGTTTTTCGGACAGATATGAGTTTGGTCTACTTGCATTTCAGAGGTTAATTGTCCAATTACAGCTTCAGGTAACAAAGACACGTACTCCAAGTTTGCCTCCCCTAATTCACAGTTGTTTACATTTTTCAGGGCCTGAGACAGTAAGGTGTCCTTGAGTGCCAGGCCTAGAGAGAAATTGTTTTGTCTGAATAAAATGGGGGAACAGTAGCTGACAGGCTTTGGAGTTTTAGAGTTATACACTAAAGTAGTACTAATCTGAAAAGTATAAAAGGTAAAACTTAAGGTATCACTTCCTCCTGCCACTCTGTGACCCCCCACACATCCCACCTCTCTTCACTGACTCATTTCCATGCCACTGGCATGTACTCCTGCCCATAGTCAACTTTATATAAAAAAAATAGTCAACTTTACACAGAACAAGCCCCTTTTCTTGCTTGCCTTCACCATTTTCCTTAGCTACAGGCTCTCACTGCCTGTCTTGCCAGCTTGTTCTTGCCACTGTTTTGCTTGCTGCTTGATTCCTGTGCTTGTACATGTCCTTCCTACAGCTTTTGAAAGCGACATTTCTGGATTGAACTCTCAACCTTTTCTTTCTGTATATCACCATTTCCTTACTCTGCTTCTTCCTGTCCTCATCACATCATTTCAATACCTGACTTGCTGACAGTGGTCAGTTTTCATGTTGGCCCATCTCTGTGCAGAAGTGTGTCTGATGCCTCCTGCTGTTGCCAGCCCCCTGCCTCTGCTTGCACCTCATTCGCACCCTGCCCTCAGTGTGTCCTCTCCAGCCTTGATCTGCTGCATACCTTCCTCCTCAGCTCGTTACCCCAAATGCTGCCTGCTTTCTCCTTTATGTCCAGAAGCTGCATCTGCTGTCCATTTACTCATCTTCCTTGTTCTTTCTCACTTGTTACGCTGCTTTTCCCCCTCCTCTTACCAGCCTGTCAGACATGCACCCTTCCCACTGCTGCACGGCCTGAAGCTTTGCTCTTGTCATATCTCTAGAACTTTCTGCTTGTGGTTGCTACTTCATTTCCTAGCAAGCCTCCTCATTCTCCTTACCAACTGCTCTCAAAACTCCCCTTGCCTGCAAGGTTGCAGCTGTAATGCAGCTGGCCTTTTACCACTTCCCATAGCTGTTTCTGCTCCCACTCCTTAGCTGCCTGCCTTCAGTGCCTTTCTAGGCAGCAGTACTCAATTCCATGGTGGACTGACCCCAGCCAGCAGCAAAACTCCCACGCAGCTTCTTGCTTATTCCTATCCCAGTAGGACAGAGAAGAGTACAAGAAGAATGAAAGCTAGAAAATTTGAGATAAGGACAGTTTAGCACAGTTAATAAATGAAGTTAACAAGCAAAGACAGTTTAATAAGCAAGAGAAAGAAGTGGGGGGGGGGGGGGAGAAAACAATGCAAAAACAATCACCACCTCCCACATGCTGACTGATGCCCAGCCAACCTCTAAACAATAGTTACCCTTCCGTCTCTCCCGTTTTGTTGCTGAGCATGATGTCGTGTTGTATGGATATATCTTCATCCAGCTATGCCAACTATCCTGACTGTGTTCTCCATCTTTCCCACACCATTGGAGTGTAAGGAACGGAGGAAGGCTAGTTGGGAAACAGATAAAACCTTGATGCTGTGCAAACACTGCTCAGCAACAGCAAAAACACTGGTGCGTTACCAACACTGGTTTAGTCACAGATCCAAAACTTAGTATCATACGGACTGAGAAATATGGAGAAATGAACTGTATCCCATCCAATTTCCTGTCAAAACAGCTGACATTAATCTGTGTTTTTATATTACTGCTTGTTGTACTACTGTTGCTGCTCTTTCCTCCCCTTGCATCCTGTCCTTGCCCTTTCCTCACTATCCTCCTTGCCACCACCACCTCCCTTACCCAATGCCCACCCTTTCCCCACAGTTACCTGCCCTTTACCACCCACCCCTCAACTGCAGTGCTCCACTGCTGTCCCTTTTACCACCAGTGCTTCTCTCATCTTTGCTTTTTACTGCATCTTCTCACTAAGGGGGAGGAATCTTTTATATACATATTATTCTCCAGGCTTTGCTTCTTCCTTCACACTATCCTTCACCACCTTGTTTCCCACCTTTTCTCACTGCTTTCCTTTTAGACACCAGGCTGAGTGTGTCCCCATCACTCCCTTTTGCCCTTTCCCTCTTCTTCTTTATATTGATTTGTTTTTTATCTGGCTTTATCTGCTCATAAACTTGGCCTGTTACAGGGTTATTCAGCCCATTAGCCTTGCTGCCAGGGTTTCTGTCACTTCAGACTCCTCCTTCTCACCCCCCTTGCTAATCCCTTCTCAAGATACTCACCACCCCCTGCACCTCCTTCCTCCTCACAGTCACTGCTGCCCTATTCCCCACCACTACCCTTATTCCATACTTCCAAAGGAAAATTCCTGCCAGTCCACAACCTGGTCACTCACATCTGTGTCACCATCCCCTCCCTCACTGCTAGAGGTCATCACAGCCTGGTACTGCTGCCTTCTCAGCCCCTGGCCACTGCTATTTCAGTCCATGGCAGGATCCCTACCCTGCCATCCATTGTAGCACTTCATCCATAATACACAATTTCCAGAAGTACCCATATGATTTATTTTCTCAAATTCTTCATTTTGAAAAACAGAATCTCTGGCTCTTAACAGTTTAGGTTTTATTGCAGATCGATGAAGACTGAACTACTAAATGCCCCGTGTCTGAATTTTCAAAGCTGTTCAAGCATGCACAAAACAGCCTCAGGGAACCAGCTTAATTTTCAACCATATGTGGGACACTTAAGTTGGCTTTTGAAATTTCTCTAGGCTGGTCTTGTAAAAGGCCTAAATACATGTGAAAATTTGGCCAAAGATTTCCTTTAAGACAGAGGAAAGAAGGGGAGAATATTCTGAGTTTCTAAACTGCTTGCATGCTTTTTAAAAATGTACTGGCCTTTTAACCTTAAAATAACTTAATTATCAAATTTAAGAGTTAATTACAGTACAGCACCTTTCAGGGAACCTTTCAGGAGAAACGTCATATAAAGGCTAAGTGTTAAGAATGGAAATGTGAAGATTTTTTAAAGCATTCAGGTCATTGCTCTCTCCAATGCACACTGTTAAGATGGGCTAAGCTCAAAAGAAATTTTGAACAAAATATATCTAGGGGGTAGATTATAGAGGGTTACACTTAAAACCTATGGTACCTGAATAGATCTGTTATTTATTAATGTGTACACAGAAAATAAAAGAAAAAATAAAATTAGAGGCTGAGACAGAGTGAACTAGAATTGTTTGAGTGAGCTACATATCTGAAATGTAACGTTTTGAGGTATTTCTTGTGCAAAGGAACAAGCACTTCACATTAAATGTACCTGCTTGTAGCATTTTACCTACAAAAGCTTAATATCCCCTTTTCCACATGGTGTATTTCTCCAAGGGAGAAAAAGAGGAACCAGCCATATTGTAAACATCCAGGCTTGGAGCAGTTGAGTAAGCAGTACCTTATTTTGAAAAGGAATAAATGGAGAGAGGTTGGAAAAAGGCCAGTGGACTATCAGTGAAACATATACAACCTTCCTGGTGACAATATTGGGACTAGGTAAGGCTTTTCTTGAGAAATTATGCAGGTTCACAACCTGCCCTTCATACTGAAGGGCTCAGAGAAATATTAATGAGACAAAGTCTGCAGAGATACAAGAATTTCCTCCTGAAAGTATCAAACTATAGTTGCTTTATTAACATCCTCTGTGGTGGGTTGACCTTGGTTGGATGCCAGGTGCCCACCAAGCTGCTCTCTCACTCCCCTCCTCAGTAGGACAGGGGCAACAGAAAATAAAAAAAACAAAAACAAAAACAAACCAAATAAAAACCCCCTTGTGGGTTGTAGGTCAGGATAAAGACAGTTTCATAAAGCAAAAGTAAAGGTCATTTGTAGAAGAAAAGGAAAACAAAATATTTATCCTCTATTTCCCATCAGCAGGGATGTCCAGTTATTTCCTGGCTTCAGGGTTTCAGTACACTTAGTGTCTCATACTGCTCTGTGAAACAAACGTAGTAAAAAATGGCCCTTCCCCATTCTCTTAGCTTTTACTGCTGAACAATAAAATGTGGAATATCCCTTTGATTAGTTTTGGTCAGCTGTCCTGCCTATGTCCCCTCCCAAGATTTCGTCCATCTCTGGCTGTGTGGTGTGTGGGGAAGATCATTGGGGAGACAGTGCTGATGTGTGTACTCGGCTCAGCAGCAGCCAAAACGCTGGGGAGTTATCAGCTCCCAGCTACCGGTGCAAAACACAGCCCTGTGAGGGATGCTGTGGGGAAAGTGAGCTCCAGCTCAGTCAGATCAGATGGATATCTCCTCTCAATGGGACCACACTGTAAAAGAACAGTGATTCTAAAAGACAAAAACTCTAAGCTCTTTCTCATCCATAGAGTACATAACCACAGTGAGATAATCTTACACAGGTATGAACAGACCCAAATAATTCTCATTCAGATGTGTTCATTAAAATCCATCTGGTGGATTTAGCTTAAGTTTCTCTACAGCAAATAGTGTAATTCAAGGATGACTAGCTTGAGACTCAATAGGCAGAGCTGGATTGCCCTTTGGATGTTCTGCTGCATCCTTCAAAAGGTAGTACTTGTACTTCTACTTCTCAACTTTATTTGCTACACTCTCATAAGGAAGACTTAATAATAGAAGGCAAAAAACCTGAGAGGACAAACTCCTCCAGTAATCAGCAAACCAAAAACAATTGCAGCTCTTCCTCCAGCTAGTTCTACTTAGGGACTGTCATTACCTCTGTCTCTCCTGGCGGCTAAGCTATTACAGAAATATAATGATCTGCAAATGAGGAGGAAAAGTGTGAAAAAGGAGAAAAAAATGCAAAAACCCGTATTTAGCAGAATCTTGCTTTGACTATTAACACACCACTCATATTTTGTCAAATTCCAATGCAGTGGCCTTGTCTCTTCACAGTACCTGAAACAGCCCCAAATTAATTAATTGTCTCTCCCATTCTAGATTAAATAATTGAGCATACTTTTTCAACAAACCTAATTTTGCTGGGTTATGCAGCTTATTTTTTATCCTGGCTTGATCAGAAATCCTGCATCCAAATAAGCCCCAGTTTTAACCTAATCCAAATAAGCACAGTTTTAACCTAAATCGGAAAATGCTGGTGCTTTTTATATTGACCTTTTCTCCAAATTTAAATATGCAGTAATTAACATAAATTGAAATAATTTACAGAACCAGCTGTAAATGAGAGGGTACTTTGCAAACAGGGTTTGTATTTAGCCTTTATATACAGCCTGTTAATGAGTAGGGCTCCAGAAGTGTGCACAGAACCGAAAATGGATCAACTGTGCCATAAAAATAATAGGTCGTTGCCCCAGGTGGCTGATTCTTGGAAGGATTATGAGGGTGCAACAAATGCAATCAGAATTACCGAGCCACTAAATTATTATGCAGTTTCGAAAACTCAGCATACATTAGTATAGTTTATGTGGTGTTATAAGGGCTTTTTATACAGCACAGGCATGGTCCCCTCAGTAAGAAGCATGTTATTCTGAAGATCAAAATGCTTGCAGGCCAATTAGAAAGAATACTTTTTGATGTAATATTAGCACCATCTTTATTTTCTCCTTTAAACCTGTAACAGCAGAAAAGATTTCAAGAAATACCACAAATGCTGTATTAAAAATAAGCAAATCTCTGTTTCCCCTTCTGCTATTAAGTTCTCACTACTTGCACTTAAGATTTCTTTTTAATGGAATAAAAATAAAAACAACCTGATGCTCATCCAGCCATCTGGCATAAAAAAAAATAAACTGCAGTTAGAAAGGTCATAGAAACTTTGGAGCTTGAGCACATATTATTCAGAAAATAAAATATGTAGAAAAATTAAAAGCATCTATGTAACACAAAATTCTTCCAAACTGCATACCAAGATCTAAGATTTCATTTGCTACAAAAAGCATAGACTACTCCCCTACACCACCACTATACTGCTGGATTTAACCTGGCTATGGCTCTCAAGGTATTTTTTTCTGTTGAAGTAGCAGCACAGACAAGACTTGGGCTCAAACCCTGAACGATTTCTCTTATGTCTGTAAATGTAAGAAAACTTTTTTCCTGCATATTTAATTCTCATAATATGTAATAACATGTTATTAATGATCTTATTTATTAACACAAACAACATATTATTTCAACCATTTAGTTACTATGTAAAGTAACATTCAAAGGTAGAAAGTATCCTAACAACTTAGTAATCCTAAAAAAATGGGTTTCAGTTCAGACACTAAAGAACCAGATAGAAACCCCTACTAAAAACAATTTAGTAAACTATATATTTATTTAATAAGTATATAATTTTGTCTGTGTGCCTTTTTGTGAAATATAATTTGCACTCTGCTCATCTTTAGAATCATCTGCCCTCCAGTGTAAAGACATTTTCAGTGTTTAAAGATCTTTAATGTCCTTTAGGAAAAGATAAATCCCCAAGTCTCCTTCACTCCTTGTCATGGACTACAAAGTGGGCACTTATTATTGATCAAATCCAGCCATATGAAAAAGATCTAAGCCCTAAACCCCATTTAACATGAGTTTTTAGAGCTTTGGTTCCCTCAAACAGAAACAGTTGTCCTGATCTACTGTGCAGGCTTTGTTTTATAGAGTTGAGAAAAAGCCAAATGTCAGTTGATTAAATTCAGTGATGCTGTTGGAATTAAATCTGTTTATATCAGTGTAAAGGTGTATCTCAGGAGTCTGACCTTTTACAAGAGAAAGTTGATCCTTAAAATACCGCAGATTTGTATTAGAAAAAAGAAAAAAAAATATTTTAAGAAGCCGTTTGGCTCTTAATAGGTTTTGCATCTGACATTTCAGTATTCTGTATTCTAAATATAGGTTCCTGGAAAGAACATAATATTTCTGATATGAATAATTGTCCCAGTAATTGGAACTACCAGTAATCCTATGCTTTCAGGAAACAGCAACGATCTGCTGAAGCCCGTTTCCATTTCATGGTATCTCTCTTATTGCACCTCATCTGGCTCCTGATTTGTAAACCACAGCCTTCACCCCACAGAATAAAATCTATCAGTGCAAGAAGCAAAAAAAAAAAAAAAAAAAAAAAAAAAAGGAAAAGGAAAAGAAAGAGTGTGATTTCTATTAAAAATGTCAGATGAAACAAAATATTTGTTGTTTTGCTTGACACTTTCAGGGAAAAATCTTTGGTTTGAACTAGATGAGATTCTTGATTCCTCCTTTTGCCTCACTTATTTTTTCCAATGAAAGAAAATGTAATCGAAGCAAGAATTCACATTTTTACCTTTTACAAAGAAACCCCTTCTGAGGGAGTTTACTTCTCCTTTACCTCCAGTAATAGAGAACTACTTATTTTTACACAGATGGAAAAATTCCATGCCAAAGCTGTGCTAGTTGTGAAAATCTCAATCTTGACCAAAATGATGAAATATTTTAAAAAAGTTTGTTCAGTTTAGATCAAAGCTTAATGACTTTAACTCACAGAATTGCATGTGCTGATAGCTTCTGTTGCACTTAGTTCCTCTTTCAGTTTGAAACATAAAAACATTTCCTTTTTTCCCTAATAATTCAGTTTGCTGCTTCTGTACATTTGATGCACATTTTGATATGTTGTTATGCTTCTCTCTGATTATCCAGAAATAAGACTGATTCTAAACTAATTCTAATTTTAGAAGTTTATATCTTTTCCTATTAATCTAATTTCTCTACCACTTCATATTTTTTGAAGCTAGAAATTTAAAAGCGGTGACAGGAATTGTTGTAGTATTCTTTTCTTTCTAGAAGGTACAAATCCTTTAGATTTCCTAATTAAGAAAAGCTGTTGGAATGGTAAATTTAGCATTAACAACAAATACAATACCTTAAGGCTAAGCCTCCAATATTCCACCTATTTTAGCACAAGGAAAGTTTGATGTCATGTAGTTAAGTCAGCTATCCATTACTATTGTTTAAAGCCTGAAAATCCAATTACAGTCTTCGTTGGTGTAATTAGTGACACTTTGGTATTTTTTTGGCAGGGCTTTAAAAAGTCCAGTAAAGAATCTATTGTCATCAGTCTCATACAGAAATAAGATGGTCACCTTAAAAATGGGACACAGACAAGGCAGAGATGTTTAATGGTTTCTTTGCCTCTGCCTTCAACACCAATGATGGGCTAAGGAGGTCCAAGTGCCCTGAGCTTGCCTATGAGAACGATCGACTCCCAGTCCACCCTGAACTTATGCAGGATCAGCTGCTCCAGCTGAATCCAGGCTACAAGCCTGTCAGGCCTGATAGGATACATCCAAAAATACTCAAAGAGCTGTCTGGTGTCATTGCAAGGCCTCCCTCAATGATTTTTAAACAGTTTTGGGAATCTGGAGAAGTTCCAGTTGGCTGGAAGCTGGTTAATGTTGTCCCAGTTCTCATGGGAATGATAAGTTTGGAAATATGGTCCTGTCAGTCTCACTTCAGCGACTGGTAAAGTTATGGAGAAGATTATTCTGGAAGGTATTGAAAAACACCTGAAGAACAATGTCATTGGTCACAGCCAGCATGGCTTCATGGGAGGAAAGTCCTGCTTGTCAAATTTTCTTTTATTAAAATGTGACCCACCTGACTGATCAACCGAAGCCAGTTGATGTAATCTTTTTGGATTTCAGTAAAGCTTTCAATATCATCTCTCACAGGATCCTTCTGGACAAAAATATCCAACATACAACTGGATAAACACATTATGCAGTGGGTCAGCAACTGTCTCACAGGTTGGGCACAAAGGGTTACAGTGAATGGGGTCACATCAGATTGGTTACCTGTCACTAGGGGGGTTCAGTAGGGCTCTGCACTTGGCCCTCTGCTCTTCAGCATCTTCATAAATGGCTTGGGTCTCAAAGGTACACTAAGTAAGTTTGCAGATGATACAACATTGGGAGAAGCTGTTAACTCCCTTGAAGGCAGACAGGCCCTGAAGAGAGAGCTCGACAAATCAGAGGACTGGGCAAGCAGAAAAAATACGAAGTTTAGCAAGGTCAGGTACTGGATTCTGCATCTGCGATTGGGCAGCTCTGGATGTATGGACAGGCTGGGAAACAGGACACAGAAGGGACCTGGGGTTCTGGTCCATGACAAGTTGAACATGAGTCAGCAATACCCTGGCAGCCAGGAGGACTAAGTGTGTCCTGGGGTGCATCAGGCACAGCATCACCAGCTGGGCAAGGGAGGGGATTGTCCTGCTCTGCTCTGCTCTGCTCTGCTCTGGGGAGGCCTCATCTTGAGGGATCTGCTGGGAGCAGTTTTGTGTGCCACAATATAAGAAGAATATAAAGCTATTAAAGAGCACCCAAAGGAGGACAACAAAGATGGTGAAGAGCCTTGAGGGGAAGCCATAAAAGGAACGGCTGAAGTCACTTGTCCTGCTCAGTCTGGAGAAGAGAACCGTGAGGGGAGACCTTATCGCGGTCTACAACTTCCTTGTGAGAAGAAGGGGCAAACACTGATCTCTTCTCTCTGGTGACCAGTGACAGGCTTCAGGGCAATGGCCTGAAGTTTTGTTAGCAGAGGTTTGGATATAAGGAAAAGGTTCTTCCCCCTGAGGGTGGTCAGGCACTGGAACAGGCTCTCCAGGGAATTGGTCACAGCACCAAGCCTGACACAGTTCAAGAGGAATTTGGACAGTACTCTTGGAAACATAGTGTGACTCTTGGGGCTAATCTGTGCAGGGCAGGGAGCTGGGCCCAATGATCCCTGTGAGCTCCTTCCGGCTTAGGATGTTCTATGATTCTGTCTGTCTTTATTTTGTTCTTCCTTTTTTGTACTCTACCAGGCCAAGTGAACTGGAGACAATACACAAAGTAAGAAAAGCTGTGTGGAATAGAGTCCCATCTCACATATTAACAGGTCTTTGCTCAGTTCTCAGCTGAGACTACTAACATCAACTAAATTTTAAAGTGAAGGACACTTAGGATAGTCTAGTCCAATCTTCTGTCGAATCACAGACTGTAGACACTGGCCTGATAATTCCTATGACAAACCTACATCACTTCCTTGCACTGAGATATTCTTGTTGAATATTCCAGGTAGCACCTCTAGCTACAGAAAATGACCCAGCAAGAAGAACAGGAAGTTAAACAATATTTACTTTACCATTTTTCTGTCTCTTATCATCATTGTATCTCATCCTTTTTGAAACTACTGATAGTGTTCTCAAAAATACTTTTAAAATTGGGAATTACTATTTCTAAAATGGGCAATAGAGTTAGAGGATAGATTAAGTGATTTTTCTTAAGGTCAGAGTATTTATGAATAAACCACAAAATGAGCTGAAGTTTTCCACAATCTGTCTTGACACACAATGTTACTTCTCAGAAAAAATACAAAGCAGATTTTTTTCTGTGCTCTAAGGTCAGGCAGAATGAATATAATTCAAAATAGCTCAAAACAGTAAAAATAGCCACTCAACATAGTCAAAGTCCTCTCATGAGTTATGATGACAAAACAAGTACCCTGTGAGCAGCATAGGCAAACTCCATTCATCATCGATAACAGGTTATCTGGATCTTCCACCCTTATGACACAGGCTGGCTCATTTTTAGTAACAAACCACACATTAATCTTCATTCCTTTAGGCAGTGTATATTTTAATATTTCTTAAAGGGAAATCTGACAATAAGAGGCCCAGCTATACATACATTTATATCTATATACAACAACTGATTGGAAACTAGAATCCTCAATCTTACAATTGAACAATTTTTTTTAAATTTTCAGCTGGGGCTTCTTGCATGATTTCTGGATCACCACCCTTTCATGAACTGCAACCTTTTTTGTGAGACAGGGCTTAATATATATATATGCATATACACACACACATACATACATATATATATACATATGTATGCACACAATAGCTAAAAAGCATTTTGTTTTTCAGCAGTGAAACACTGCATAACATAATTGCAGTCTTAGAATAATAATGTCATAAAAGTTACAATTATGCAAGCAAGCACATGTGATTTAGTGTGGGTTCAGGGTTTTCAAAATTCATCCATTCCAAACATACATTTTTCTGTCAATGAAATGGTATTGCAATGGCAAACAGTGCCAGTGGTGTTTTGCATCCATCTTGAAGACTTCAGCTGTGAGTTTGAAAACAAACCAATGGATCAGATGCTGTCACTTCCACAGGTTTTTCAAAGGCCTTCCTTTCTCTAAAATTTTAGCAAACTTCCTGAAAGTTTTATTCAAACTTAAGTATTTTCAGTCTCCATTTGAGACTGCCTCCTCTAATGTAATTGCATTTTTTTATATAAATGGCAGTTTCACATTTTAAAATATGATTTTATTCACTCTGTATTTGGAGGTGATATGACACAATAGGTATAGAAATCCTAAAAGACAGATTTAATAGATCTAGGATCCCTTATCACATCCCTTTTTAGTTCTTATTTGACAAATGTCTTTTGGATGAGCTCTCCTGAGGAGATAAGCCAGAATCTTTTTATCAGTTCCATTGCCCTTTTCATAAAGGTTCTTCTAGCTAATTTTCTTTACTATGTGCTTTTTTTCCTCCCAACAGTTTATTAAGCCTTTGCTTTACATTAATAAGCATTCTGTATAACTTTGGATTTCAGGTAGTCTAAAGAGCTTCCTTTTTTCATTTCAAGAGAAGCATTTTTGTTTAACTTATTAGGTATATCAAGCAAAACTTTTCAAATTATTTAATTGACCATATCACACAAGGCAAATTTTTAGTGACTTTTCTTTTAATGAGGGAACACTTTATGTGCTTTCTCAATCTCTGGGACATCTCAGGAAAGGCCATGAAATGTTCATGTTATCTTCTTGTAACTTCCAGGGATTTATTTTAACTCAGTTAATGCTGCTATGCAATGTGCCATTTCTGACATGCCTGCTTATCACATTTGATTTGGGAATTCCCATTAATGCATTGTTTGTTCCCTGCTATATATGTCTGCTGGGTGCAGGTGCCCAGGTTCTGGCTGGCAGCTGCAGGGGTGACCATGAAAAGAAGGAATGAGCTGCCTCATGCTGAACACATCTGGATCCAGCATCCCAGAGCTGAGACTGGGTGAGGGAAGGGTGAAGGGAGGAAGAGTAGTGTTTTAGTGCTTGTTACTGTTTCACAATACCCAGATATTATATCTATTTTATATGGCAATAAAATTAAATTTCCACAAGCCAAATCTTCCTCACTGATGAGGGGTGAGTGAACTAGCAGCTGATGGCAGGGAAAACACCTTAGTCAAAGTCCTCCCCCCACTTCTCCCATGCTGTTGAATATTTTTCCCCAGAAAGAGGGACTATCATTATGTCAGAGGCAGCAGAAGACCTGGGAGATGGTTAAAGATGGCTCTAACCCACAGCATGTGTTTGGGAAGTTGCTTTCCATAACTAATTGGTACAAAGTTAATTTGCAACATGAAAACTTGCAGAACCCCTGGACCATGATTCTGCTCCTCTGCTGCCATGACGCTTCCTGGGATATCTGTTTATTTGGGAAGGCTGTTTTTAACCACCACAACACACTCCCTTCACCCTCCACGTTCTCTGACCTTTATAAGGTGCAGACTTGGCATTCTATGCTCCATGCTCCATCTGGCTCTCTGGAGATACCTAAGGCCCCGTCTCCCCTTGCTACTGACATACCTCCTATCTGCACTTGAAGATCCTTTTTAAAACACTGCCCATTCCACTCTGAAGATAGATATTTCTTACCCTGCAGACATGGCTGTGTCTCTGCTTTCCAAGAAAGGAAGTCTCCCTCAGACATACACACATGCTCACTTTCATTGCTGTGTAGAGATATATATATATATATATAAAGTCCTTTCTGTTTCAGCTGTCTCCAGTTTTCAGCTCAGCTAAAATAAAAATCAAGAGAGAGCTAATTGCACTTAGCAGTATAGTTTTGAAGCAACTTTGTAAGCATATTAATTACAGAGCTGGGCTGGCTGAAGGAAGTAGGCTGGGATAGTCTCAGGAAACGTGAACAGCATCCTTGTAAAAATTTACATAAATATTACAAAATTGGAGGCATCACTGTTTATCCCTGAAGGGAAAAAGAGAAAATTCATGCCTCCATCCAAACTGAGTTCTTCACTTTTTCTACAGAGTTTTATTTTTTAAGTTTTTTTTTCATTAGTTTTGACTGTGTACACAAAACACAGGAAAAAAGATAGGAACTAATTAGAACAATTTGAACTGCTTGAGAAAGAACCAAGAAGCAAACACTCAAAGGGGTACCTGAACTGTCTGTTAAAGAACTATTCATAACATAACTCTCCTCACAGGATCTTCCACCTACCATATGCCTTTAACCACCTCCCACCCTAACAAAAAGGAAGAAATACTTTTTTTAAATTTTTATATTTATTTTTAATATTTATTTTTCTTACTATAAATCCAAGGAATCCCCAGATTTTTTTTTTCCATTTCCCAGTAAATACATGTACAATAACTTTTAATATTTCTCTATTAAAAAATTAAGCCTACTTGATTTTAACAAAAATAGAAAAATTATTTATTTTTCTCTCTTACCCTAAAAAAATTATAGACATGGCATTATTCTACATTTAAACATATTTTTTTTAGAAATCCTACATTTAAACATATTTTTTTCCTTCATCATTCACTGCCTATCTATAATTCAAAATAAACCTGGAAAAAAAAAAATTCAACAAGCCTGAGCACATGAGTGCTCCTTTTCAAAATCTGGCTTCTTTATATAAGAATGATATGCTGGACACACAGATTAATTGTTGTCGTTATTTAGATTATCTATGCAGTCCACACATTAAATTACTTCACAAGAATTTTAATTTGCGGGTTTTTTTTAGGAGGGTTTATTTTTGTAAATGAAAGTCTTGCAAGACTTCAAAGAACAAAGGATATGCAGATTTTTTTCATTCTGACTTATTTGAGAGAATACAAGTATTCTTTTCCAAGGGGCATCAGAGAACTTCATCATGAGGATTGCTGTGGTCCCAGTTAAAGAGAGCTCATTAAATCATGGCTTAGAGACCAGATAATAGGGGAGTGTAAATGACTGAACTTCACAGATTTAGTCTGCCCTGTATGGAAATTCAACTTCTGTACTTCTTGCAGTTTTTCTTCCCAGAATAAAGTGGATTCATTATTAATCTGAAGGAGCTCCTGGGGCAGTTTCTTTACCAGTCTTGGTATCTTGATCAAGAATTTAGATAAAATACACCAAGGACTTTATGACCAAAACAGCGTTCTCTGGGCTATTTGTATCCTATCAAAAATTGTAATTTAAAGAAGTATTTCATCAAAGAAAGCTGCTCTTTTTTAGAGGCACTTAAACTACTAGTTCCACTAGAGATAAAATTGCAGTTTTTCTTTAATAAATGCTGTCTTATATCAGGCTCACAAACAACAGTCTCAGCTTCAGGTTAATTAGCCACATGAGCAACCTTGTACCTGTTTGAATAACTGGGTCAAAAACTGGCTTTTCATTTGTAAGCACTCTTAAGTTGTTAATTTCAAATACACGTAAGAAGTTAACACCTAATCCAACAAAAACATCCAGGTGAATCTTATTTGGCAAATTAGGGTCACATATTCTGGTCTCAAAGAGCACTAAATATCCTTTTGCAGGTTGTGGTCATTCAATATTAGAAATTCTTAAAGACACACCTGAAATTTTGACTACACTGTGTTGTCATGCCTAGCACTGGGCTATGCAAGGCAGTGTGCTACGACTAAGGGAAGGGGTGGCCTTGTTTTGTACACAGATTTTTCCTGCAGGTAGTTACTCAGGTATTTATCCAGGTACTACCATTCCCCTACATTTTTTTTTTTAATTATCAAAAGTATTATTTCCCTCAATAGCAAGGCACAGACAGGACTTGTTTAGTATGAATCACTTATTTCTGAAGCACCTGGAGCTAGCACTCAGTTCTATAACACTACAAACATGACACCTCAAGCAAATAAACTCTATGCCTACATTTTCTTTTCAGTAGGTTACATTAGTAGTAGAAGGTTATTAATACTAGATGAAATAAAAAAGAACAATCATTGAATCAACCCATAAATATACTGCAGTAGTTCTCATTTACATTCACCACCTTCTACATCAGCAGTGAAAAGTCATCTTACGGTAGGCAGCTCCTGATCACTAGCTTGTATTCTGTCAAGCAGCTTGTAATTAGAGAATAATCTCATAAAGCCATTCACATGCCTTAGAAGGCTTTGCAGCTACAATAAATTCCAGAAGTCAGTCTGGCTTTAGGAAAGCATCTTTGCATGACAGAGGAGACCTCTGCTTACGTGTCCCATCACTCACCACATCAAGAATGTTACAGAAGTATAACATCTGAAATTGAACTTGAATTTTAAAAGTTTAAATAACCCACAAGAATGTGATGAAAAACTTCTCCAGACAATAGAATGCAAAAGAAAAGACTGAAGAGAAAACCCAAACCAGTGGAGAGAATTTGCAGGAGAGCTTGTTGAGCACAATTTAATAAATACAATGAAGAAACTCAGACATTTTGACAGCTTTCAACAAACATACAAACAGCATTCGTAATTAGCCTACAGTCACAACTACTTTGACATCTGGATTAATTAGGACTTCATCAGGACTCCCTTCTGGCTTAGGGCAGATTTCAAAGGAATATGACACATATATATGTTGTCTCTGAAATACATAACTCAGGTGGCAGGCTGGCTATATGTGACATCAGCTGCACAAAAATGAGCACTAAAGAAACTGCATGAGAACTTCTATGGATCTGAAAAAAAAAGATTAGGCAAGTACTAATACCAATTCAACACTGCCTTATTTTGGACACAGAAGTCAAGACCTGGATCCCCAAAGCAGTCCTCTATTTTGATTTAATCTCATCAAAAATTGGTGTTATGAGCTGAGAAAATAGATGCTTATATGGCTTCAGAAATATTTTCAGCCTGTGCCCTGAATGCGGTGACTTTTAGAGTCTTAATTCTCAATTTTTCTCTACAACAAAAAGCTCATTTACTTATTTCTATGAAAACCCAGGTTCTCAGTGAGCTGATATTTTAATATTGATGTTAAATGTCATGACACTCAGAGTTTATGTGAAAGTTGGCAACTCTGCACACTGTAGTGGTGCATGGAGTTGTGCGTAAGCATGTACATATTAATTGAAGATTTGGGCTGTAGTTGCAGGCATCCTGGTGTAGAGGAAAGGTTATAGTTCTATGCGTTCATGCTTTCATTAGAATTCAGGGACGCTGTAGCTTGCACTTTATTTGCTTGGAAATAAACCCAGAAATATCTCATTTTAGTCTTGTCAAGAAATTCATGCTGATGTCACAAGCAGATCTTTTTAAGGTTATCATTTAGCAGAGTAACACCAACATAAGATAGAGAAACATTTAATATCCTTACATTCTTTGTTTATTATTTTCCTAAGGAAAAAAAAATGTACTTTGAATTCTCAGCATGAGAGTTATATTTCACAGTTTATTGTTTTCTATGTGTAAAATTGTGTAAGCTTATATTAAAAAAATAAAATACATGTAAACGTTTCAAGATCAAAAGGTTAAGCTATCTCTTACTGTGGTTTTAACATCACTGTTTTTATGTTTCTTGTCCCTGATTGCCAAACTGAAAGTTGTCAGAACCCTTTAAACTCTCAAAACACCTCCTCTGACACCATATTCCCCAAGTGAAAAGCTTATATCAAATTGTGGCACAAGCTCTGAGGAGAAAATGTATTTACCATTTACACTAAATACGATTATTATGAGTCATGATGTAGAATGCATTAATCCCAGTGCCTCCTGGATGTCACGGCTCTCTATCTCACACAATACCGTATCTCTCATCCCAAAGATCTGACCTTTTTAAAAGTGACTCCCTTGTCATCATTTTCTGTAGAAGAGATGGGTGCTTACATGGCAGCTTAAGGCCTTTCTGAACCATCACTGCCAAGTTTAGCTTAAAAAAATTAATTAATAAATTATTTTTTGCACATCTCCTCAAGGAGTTTATGCTGCTTCTGAGCTTCCAATGACCGTGTCATTTAAAAGGAAAAATGAGGTGAGGTCCAGCTTAGCTTCTCTTACCAAGAAAAAACAGCAGATTCCAGTCTTTCAGTGGTGTGTGACAGCAGAAGGATATTAAGGAGTTAATTTTTAAAGGACTAGATCTTGAAACAAATCATCAGCCTGGGAATTTTCTGAAGAAGTTACTGCAGCCAGGTCACTCATCTATTTTTTTGACCTTTAACAGTAAACATTGTCTCTCCATGTTGATTTGGAATCCATAGGAACCAGCAGGTAGAGAAAAGAAGTGAGAGTTGCAAGTTTAGCAACAAGAGGCATAAGACACCTGGACCTCTGGGTGATGGCCTAAAAGGATAATGAATAAAATCTGAGGAGATTACACCAAATTCCTCTGCTCATTAGGGCTGCTGGTGAAATCACATGGGTCTCTGGATTTCCAGCAGGCAAAATGCAGGGCTGCCAGCTGATCAGACAGTGCAGAAAAATGGTCAAAGCTGATCACTTTGGACATCAGCACTGAGTCCAGCAGCTGACACTGAGAAGGCTGTTGGGATGTTTTCTGAGGGAGAGACCGACGCAGGGATCCTTGCTAGGAATAACCGAGTCACCTTAGATAAGATATTGCTAAGGTAAACATGACCTTGATATGGCTTGTCAAAGAGCTAGCAAGTAGGGTCTTACTTATTCATGCACTTTCAATCCAGTCATTACATTACCACATGTAGGCACATGTGCACACAAAAATACATAGGGATACACATGCATCCACTGCATCTTCTAAGACCTTAGCTCTTGCTTGGTCACAAAGATATAATTTATTGTTAACAGATATTTAAAACCCACTGAAGGGGAAAAGAAATCTAAGGAATCAGAGAGACAGAACCCTCTTACAGATTTCACTCAATTATGAACAGGGTTTAAGATTTAAGTGAAACATATTTCATGCCCTCAGAGATCATTCTGGAGATGAAACCCTTTGAATCCATGCTATTGAAACAGAAGCTTGCCTTCCCTCCAAGAATTATGAATTGCTGTGTCTGTTTGAGTCTAATTGAGCCAAATGGTAGACATATGCCGCTCAAGTGAATTTTTTTCCCAGTATTCAAGTTAAAATTACCACAAGTTTATTCTTTAAGAAAAAAAAAAAAATCTAAAAAATGACATTAGTATTTGGCAGCAGCTAGGAAAGCAAAGCAACATGAAAAATCCATCTGACCAACCAAAAAACCACCCCAGAAACAAAAGAGAAACCAACACCCCCAGAAAAAAACAACCCTCCCCACAAACCCTAATCCCATTATCAAGATACTAACATTTTTTAGAATCAAGCTATTTCAAAATTCAAACTACGGGTTAAACTATTTTACCTCTGCACATTTTTTATTATAAACATATAAAACTATAGAACAGAAATGAAACCCAGAGTTTATGAAACCTAGGCACTTGGCACAGAAAATTCTCATTAACTGTAAAGATACCACTTCAGTCCTAAAGTTTAGTCTCAATTTCTTTTTCATTTTGGCTTTTTTTTTTTTTTTTTTTTTAAATAAGACTTCGAGGATGGGTGCTAGAAACAGTGAACAAAACTGTGACTCAAACAGGGCTGTTGCCCACTGAATTCCTGGAAGCACAGTGACATGGACATTGTATGCCTACACATGTTTTATACATAATCTTCAAGCCCAGCACAGCTGGCTGTGGCATTTAGAGGTTGCCAGAACAAAAGCCAGGCCAATACATTTTACCTACAAGCTTCTGAAAGTCTCAGCACTATCTGTTTCTGTAGCTGTACCTGTAGCTGCCGAGCAAACATGTCCTGAACGCTTGTGCCAACAGTGGGTTCAGTAACAGCTTGTATTTGCATCCTCTGGCTCTGCCCTGTCCCTTATATCACAGAAACGTTGGGGTAGGAGGGCACTTGCAAGGGAAACCCAGTTAGCCTTGTCATATCCTAGCCAGACCCCTCTACTGGATGACCTTAACATCGTCAGGTTTTGGGAAGCAAGAACTCTAGCAATACGTTTCCACTTTCTGGTTCTAGTGCTGCTACAATTTCAGAATTTCTCATCTGGGAGGGAGATGAGCTAGATACCAAATGAGAAGGTGCTGTGTCAACCCTCAAATCCAACTCCCCCTGATTAATTCAGGGATCATGCAATTTAATCCCTTTCAATATGTTTCATTGTGGTCTAGCCCATTTCATAAGTGATTAGATTTCTTTCTTATCCTTCTCTGAACCTATGTTGTGAGAAGGAACTTAACTAGTGCAATTGTGGTAATGACAATATCCTGTGGCTAGAGGAAGCTGACATGTGGCAGACTATATTGGTATGAAGGAAAAAATAAAGGAGGAGAATGATAGAACAGTCGTATACCATCCCTCATGTACCTGCAGAAAACCTGCTCTCTCCATTTTGTTGGTTTTTTGATGGTTGCTTAGTGTCCTAGGAGCATGCATTTCCAATTTAACTAGGGCACAACAGATTGGCAAGAGAGGTTCTAGATGCTCCATCCCTGAAATATTCAAGGTCAGCTTGGACAGAGCTCTGAGAAATCTGATGTCACATGACAGGGGGATGACCTGGACTAGATGACCTTGGACTAGATGACCTTTAAAGGTCCTTTCCAATACAAACCATTCTATGATCCTATGACAGAAGGGAGTTCAATATATTTTTTCATTTGAAGAAGTTGCACATTTTTCACCAACACGGAAAAGAAATAATTGATCAATATTTCAATTACATTGATGCCAAGCAGCAACTCTCACAATATTTAGGATATATTCTTAAGTGGAACAAAGCCTTTTCACAGGAGTGCTGTAGCGTTCCTAACAACCAGATGTATATCTGTCAATTAAAATCTTTAGTGACATAGCCTACAGAAATTTATCAAAGTATATGCTACAACTGCTTAAAGAATACTTTTCCCTTACTAGATATGGAAGGATTTTGAAAGAAAAGCTAATACAACAGAGAACAACTTTTATATAAATAATAAGTGTAAACTTAAAAAAAAAAATCCTTTTAATAGACTTTTCCAGAAAAATGGGTCTTTCCACTTTGGCCATTTGCATACAATCTGTACATAAGACACATCTGCAGAGAAATTGTATGGGAAGGAACAAAATCAGGATATCAAATCTTTAGTTCAATATGCAAACATCAAAATAGTTTGGTTTGCCATTTCCAGAACAGTTTCCCTATTTCCTCTGGAGGCAAAATAGAATCTTATTGGCTATTTAAGCTCAGTGTTTAAGATTAAATATGATAATGAATGTTGCTGATGGATATTATAGGAAAACTATTTCCCCAGCAATGTGTGCTTAAAAATGGGACACAAACAAAAACACAAACAGAAATAGCCAAAAGAAGCAATCAAATGCAGAGAAAAATATATTTTGTATTATTCAATATACATGCACTGGAAATCCCAGGAGACAGAGAAGAACAAATAAGACCAGTGAAAATGCTCAAGTTAAATGAAAAGGTGCAGAAGCAGGCTCAGACTGCAAACCACTACAGACTCAAAAACGCAGTATGAAAGAATCAAGACAGCAGGAGATTTTGCTTGGCTTCAGGCACTGTAAAAAAACACAGATAGATTAATTCTTTCCTTCATAAAGAACCAAGGAAAAAGCATGTACCAGGTGAAAAATAACCAACCAAAATCAGGTAAGGAGTGCTTATAGGGCCCCTAAAAAGCAAATAACGAAGTTGACAGAAAAATGATGTATTCAAGTAAATAAAGCTGATAGTTCCTAGCAAGGAACCATTGAGTTATAGAATGGTTTGAGTTGGAAAGGGCATTAAAGATCAGCTAGTTCCAACACCCTGCTGTGGACAGAGATACCTTCCATGAGTCCAAGGCCCCCCCCAACCTAGCCTCGAACACTAGAACACTACCAGGAACAGACACAGAAAGAGTGAAGAATTCTTGTGTGAAGAATTTCTTCCTACTATCTAATCAAAATAAAATTTTAGTTTAAAGCAATTACCCCTTGACCTAACACTACAGGCCTTGGTAATAAGTTCCTCTCTGTTTCTGATGACATCAGCTGTCCTGTATGTTATGACCTGCCCTTGAAGGGGACAATGACTAAAGTCCTTGTTAACTGACCCCTTGGGGCTGATTACAGTGAAATGACACTGAATGACGGATGTTCCTTAAGATATATATATATATATACATTAGATATATATATAGATATATAGCTATATATATATATATGTAAGATTTAATTTAGAACAATTTGGTTGCAATGGAAAGGAGGCATGTAGCCATTTTGGTTATTATTATTATCTATAGTAATATATAGCAATATAAAAGCATAAAAATAACACTTAAGAAAATGTATAAGGAAAAGAAAGAGGAAAAAAAGGATAAGAATAGAAAGATATCATCATCTGTTGATCCAGCAACAAGATTTGATTGTTGAAATTTTGCTGTTTGGTCAAAGTAATGGTCACAGTCTTGCTCCATGGCAGGGAGGGGAAGCCATGAAACACAAAGTTCAATGGGTTAATACACGTTTAGGTTTAGGTGGAATGCCCAAGCACCTTCCCTGTGGTGGGACTTTTACACTGTCTTTTGAAGCACTGTGGATCTGTTGCAACATCATGGATCACATGCGGTCCTCTGGTGGAAAGCCTGAGAAATGAGTCTGGGGTCACTTTGGGCATCTTTGATGAGTCAATTATGCTCCATCAGAAAGGATGGATACCCTCAGGCCAATGTGTGAATGTGAAAGCTGTGTGTGAATGTGACCTTCCTGGGGTGGGGGAGAGTTTTACAGCTAAGCCAATTGTGTAAGGAAGGACCTTGACATGATGAAAAGCACTATCCCACCTTACAGGATCTGCTTTTTATTGTATTTCTCCCTTATCTGCCTCAAAACCCAGTTTGTAAGCTCCAGTGCTAGGGATGCACCTCCTCTGCACCTGGGCTGTGACCTTGCATGTCAGCAAAGCACCTGCTGCTTTTGCAAATAGCTGTTTGAGTCATTAACATTCCAGTTTCTCACACTTCATCCATCAGTGTTGGAGCTCCATCCTAGAAGGCCAACAAATTTGTTGAGCATGACTTGCCCTTAGTGAAGCCATGTTGGCTGTCACAAAAAATTTCTTTGCTTTCAATATGTCTTAGCATACATTCCAGGAGGATCTCCTCCATGACCTTGTGAGTCACAGAGGAGAAAGTGCTTGGCCTGTAGTTCACTTGGTCTTCCTTTTTTTCTCTTCTTAAAACGGAGGTTATGTTTCCCCTTTTCCAGTCAATAGGAACTTCACCAGACTGCCACAACTTCTCAAATAGGATGGATAGTAGTTTAGGACTTCATCTGCCAGTTCCCAGGACCCACAGATGCATCTCATCAGGTCCTATAGTTTTGCACCTTAGATATTTTGAAAGGTTTTCTACAGTTTCTTAGATCTTCTCAGATCTGATCTTCTACAGTAGATGGTTCTTCATTCTTTCAGCTCCTTCCTCTGCCTTCTGCATCTAGGGCAGTGTGGCTAGAGTATTTGCTGGTGAAGACAGGGACAAAAAAGTCACTGAGTACCTCAAGCTACCCTTATCCTGGAAAACCAGGTCTCTTGTTTCCCTGCAGACAGGCCCCTCATTTCCCTAGCATTCTTTTTATCAGCAACATACATCTAGAAGCTTTTCTTTTTACCCTTAACCTCCTGGGGCAGGTTTAATTCTATCAAATCTTTAACTTTCCTAACACAATCTCTGGCTGTTTGGACAACTTCTCTGTATTCCTCCCAGGCTGTCCTGGCTTGCACCACTCTGTAAGCCTCCTTTCTGTTTGAGCTTGTTCAGAAGCTCCTTATTCATCCAAGCAGACCTCCTGACATTTTTACCTGACTTCCTTTTCCTTGGTATGCATTGCTCCTGAGCTCAGAGGAGATGATCCTTGAATATCAACCAGTTTTCTTTGGCTCTTCTGCCCTAAAGTGCTCTATTCCATGGTATTTTATCAAGAAAATCCCTGAAGAGCCAAAGCCTGCACTTCTGAAGGCTGGGGCAGAGAGCTTGTTGTGTGCCCTCCTTGATGACCTAAGCACCTCAAATTCCATCATTTCACAGTCACTGCAGAAAAGGCTGCCTTGGAGGACTACATTCCCCACCAGCCCTTTGTTGTTAAGAATAAAGTCCAGCAGAGTACCCTTCCTTGTTGTCTCCTCTCTCACCTGGAGAAGGAATTTATGATCAACACCTCCCAGGAATCTTCTGGATTGCTTATGCCCTGCCAACAGATATTTGGGTGGCTAAAGTCCCCCATGAGGACCCGGGCTTGTGAATGTGTCTGCTCCTATCTGACCATAGAGGGCCTCATGCACTCTGTCTTCCTTGTTGTGAGTCACCTGTCCCTGCCTTCCCTTTAATTCTGACAGATAAACTCGGTCAGCTCCTCATCCAGCCCCTGGCAGAGGTCCAGCTGCTCACTTACATGGAGGGCACAACCTCTTCTCGCCTCTCCTGCCAAATATGGCAGAAATGCAGACACAAACTTGGATTCATTCCAAACATGGAAAGAACAACCTTACAAAATTAGCAGAAAGACATGGGAGAGATGATGTTATAGGGAAATAGTCTGTCCAGTCCAGTATTTCTCTGCATAATAAAAAATAAATACATGTCCATTTAATGCAAGAAGGAAACGGCATCTTTGTCATGAAATTAGAAATGTACTTGCAGATTTTCCAATGAAAAAAAATCCTAGCTTACCCCACATTATAAAGGAAGTTAAACTATCAGCTCTCATGTTCAGAATACTTTCTTCCTACTTTCCGGGATAGAGCACCTGAGCTCAAAATATTCTACCAAGTGATGCAATGCTGGCTCACCTTATTGTCCAAGGAGAAAGGCTGTTAGGTGACATGAAGGAAGTGTTGTTCCATTGCTATGAAAAGAAAATCTCTAGAGATGTTCTCAAGAGGCTGAAACTGCATCTAATTGGAGTAGAAGATGAGTAAGAGGCTGCTATTATGTAAAATAAGTGTTCAGGAGACTGTCACATGTTTCATTACAGCGAGAAGAAAAAAATAGAAACAAATAATTAAAGTTACACACGAAATTTCAGCTTTAGCTTCCCTTCCCAATGCAGTGGGCATCTAATTCATGTCATCTTATCTTTATAACCACTCCACTGCTATCTTTTCATCTCCAGTTCCCAGTATCTTCATGTCTCTGCCCTAGTACCCCTATGCACCCCACCTACTTCCACCACAATCCTGTAAGCTGAGCTCACACCTCCTCTATATCTCCTCCTCCTTGGGGCCAAAGGGTGGAAAGCATGGGAGAGGTGACATCTTAACCCACGATGCCAAAAGCTTCTTCCACCTCACCTCCCCACCCCCACCAGGGCTCAGATAACTGGACCACACTTTGTCACACAAGACTGGATAGTTTGAACCATGTCGTGGTTTTAAACCAGTAACTAAAAAAATTACTTATTTCTTGCTGTGAGATATGGATTAGAACAAGAGCAAAACAGGCTTAAAACTTAAAAGGAATAAAGACAGTTTATTAACAAACTACAAGATTAAGAACACCAGAATAAACTTCCAGAAAACCCTTTTTATCCCCTACTACCCACCATTCCCTTGTTCACATGACAACAGAGACAAAAACTTTGGAACTTTGGTGGTTAAAACAGTCCCACTTCTTGCTACAGTCTTTTCACCAGTCTCTGTAGAGAAACAGAAGTCTCTTTCTGTTAATCTATGGAGTGTCTCACAAGAAAACTATTTCTGTTATTGTTTTCTATTTCCCTGATGTCAGCTGCCCAAAAATCCTGTCATCAGAGCTCACTCCTCCCATCTCACATCACTCTGAGGTGTGTTATGGGCCATGAGCCTAGGGATGTCATTTTAAGGATGAGTTATTCAAAGGCAAGTCTTCTTCATCTCTCTCTGTGAGCTCCACTGGAAAACAGTTTTCTCATTGCCCCCCCAAGGCTTCAAATTTTCACTTCACTGTTCCAGCACTTCACTGTATCACAATTACTCTACTTTTTACTCAAAATCCACACTTTGAACACTCCATTCCTCCCTATATACTCTATCATGAATTAAAGGAGTTTTTTCAGGACCTTATTGTCCATCTCCATAGCTTTAACACAAAATATTTCAGCTTATAAAGCATCTCCTTATTCTTTACCTTTTCTGAAGCTTCTTTACTGTCTTTGATAGTTTTATAAAGTCTCTTTACATGTTGATCACTCTCTTTTTCTCTCTCTGGATAAAAGGATTAATCTGCAAGTCTCATCTGGGTAATGAAAAGGTTAAAATCTTGCCCAGGCTTGTAGATGGTTCTGTGATCTCTGCCGGAGCAGGAGCTGGAGCTGTCTGCGATGGAAGATTCTTCATGGCTGCTCTGGAGAGTGTGGTCACTGTCTCAGCCCGCCGCAGGTCCAGAGCTTTTTTTTCCTTTCTTTACTCGGCAGTCTCTGGTGAATTCAGTCACAGCAAAAACTGCAGCCGAGCCAGGGACCGGCCTGGCCTGGCCAGAGACCAGGGCAAGCCCCGCAGGCCCCATCTCCCGGCCGGGAGCCGCTGGGCCCAGCCCAGACCCTGCACGGGCCGCATGGGCTGGGCAGGGAACGGGAGGCCAGCCGGAGCTCTGTTACCTTTCACAGCCAGGAAACAAAGAGAACAAGAGAGCTCTGGCTTTACATCTTAAGGAGGTGTTTACAAGTTGACTTCACTTTTTAATGGTTAAAACTGCTGTCAATTCTTAGAAATGACTGATAATTGGTCAGGAGGAAAGACTCCCATCAGCCACCAGCAGTTTCAACTTCCTTAGCTCCCAAAGCCATCTTAAAGGTAAAGCCACTCCATGACAAACCAGTGTGATCACAAAGGTAAATATTACCAAATAGGCCAGGGTGTAAGGAATGCTCATCATATCTGGAGAAATCTGGTGCCCTGACCAAAAAGCTTTTTTGCTCATGCTCAGACGCTTTTGACATGGCTGAAAGAGGGTTGTTTTTTTTTTTTTTTTTAAATAAAGAAAACATTTGCAGGTAATGATTCACCACCTCAAGTGCTGGCACAAAAACATGGGGCTTAGTGGATTGAGAGAAGGAAAGAACACTGCTGGTGGTTCTTAAAAATATTTTCATATTTATTCTTTCAAGTGATCTAAACATATTTCCCCCTAATCATCATCTTATAAATAACTGTGCCGTGTTGGTCTGAAGCTTTCACAAGAAATTGCTGCATAGAAGCAGCTGGAGATGCATGCACAGCACGGAAAACTCTATCCTGAGGAGTTTAGAGTTGATAAAATCCTCCAAACATCAAAAGCAAGGTTATGGGAGACAAATCAGGTTGTTCTAAGGGTTACTTAAGTCTAGACTGTGCCACCCACAGCCACACAGATTATACAGGATACCCACAACATGCTCTCTCAGAGTCTGACTGATGCTTTCCCATTCTGTTATTCTCTAAAACAGAATTAAAATTCAGTCAGGCTGAAAGGAGCTTTTTACTCTGTGTATGAGGGGAAATAACAATAACTGTGCAATTCATAAAAACCTTCTAGCGTGTATATACACATGCATGCCTCCACTGATAAATCCAAAAAATAGGTAAACATAGAGGAGGCATTAAGTTGTCTTTTCCTGGAGGGAGAGAAATCTGCATGACAAGTTTATTGAAGCATTTTGCAGAAATCCGGGATACTGTTCAAAACACACAGCAAGTTCTTATTAAAGGCTGCAGTTCACCATAAACAGCAATTTTGGATGACAATGTTGTGCATTCGTCATCAAACATTGCTGTTTGCAAATAGCAAGAGGATTCCATCTGCTGTTATTTTTTACAATTATATAAATAAGAATATTTAAGCAGATAGACATTTTATATATAAAAATGTATCAGCTTGAGGCATGTAAGCCAGAAAATAAACTTAAGATGAAATAGAAATTTACCCTAGAAAATATAGCATTTTAAAGTGAAATTTAAGGAAAAGAATATATTATGTTCTGAATAAAGTAAATTCTGATAACAAATTTAGCATACTTGTCACTTTCTAATAAAGAGAGGAAAAATGTTCTATGGAAATGCTTTGAAGCACAACATGAAAGCATCTGCTTTCCAAAGGCTTTGCCAAAAAACAGAGCATCCAAACCCATAGTAGATTTGAATAAGCTGTCACTGTGCTACAGAGGAGTTTTAGTTCAACTGTTCCACTATACTCTCTTGTATAGAATAGAATCTGGCCCTGACATACTGGAAAGAGGAGAGAGGGAAATAGTCCATGGGAAATAATCTGGAGCAGATGACTCCCAATGGAAGAGGACACAGATTTCCAGCACAACCCCTTTAAAGTATCCTTGTGATATTTCAGGATCAGCATTATTTCTTCTCTTTGCTGAAGCTGAGAAATCCCCTTCACAATTTCCCAGTCTCTCTGACTCTGAGAAAAAAGCATTTTCTGACCTGCTACTTCACTTACTCTCTAATATTAAGGCTTGACAATAAAAGTAGTGTAGCACTTCAGGCCAGGATCCGTGGAAATCAAGTATTGTTCATGGACTATTTTCTTGCAAACATCAGTCAATAGATAATTAGCATGTACATATTGGCAATAAAAGTTTCATTTGACACAGAGAAGTAAGTTTGTCTTAATTTTCTGCTGTGGAGTATTGGGTACTCAAATGCTGTCTGAGTGATGATTCAGCATTTTGAGTGGTGCTGTGAAAATAATTTGGAGACAGTCAATCCTTTCATAGCTTCTATTTCTCAAGAAACTACTGCACAGATTCCTCAGTTTTACCCAAATTCTCTCCCATGAACAGAATGCAAAATTATAATTAAAACAAAGCACAGTCTGCTTGGACAAAACAGGTTCACCTACTCCCAAAAGCACAACTTATGCAAAGGCTTTGTGAAAAAAAAAATACTTTCAAGTCAGTGAATACACATGCTTTGTGATTCTGTGCTCTGGGGCCTGCCTTACAGCAGCAGTTCATCCTTTAAGCATGAGAGTGATTACAAAGTTTCTTGCTATGGTAGCATCGGTTTGCCAATTAACTGCATCTAGCTGTTTCAGTAGAAATGTACTGCCAAAATGTTCAGAAGATGTCTTGATTTAGCTTAAGGCTGTGTTTCTTGCTTCAGAGAAGACTTCCAAATCTGTAATTTTCACTACAATTAATAAAATATCAGCTTCCATACACATACAAAAAAGTAAGGACTCGTGTTGTATGTTACTCTATTAGTTCCTAAGCTATGTCCATTCTCCAGACTTTTATATCTTCTTCAGGTGATAGTGATATTCTTACCTTACTGGAAGAGTATCCCATCAGCTGAATAATACAGTGTATTTATAGTGCAGCATTTGCCGTGAAACTTGCCCTCTGCTACACTTTTTGCATTGTCAGAAAAGTCACAGTGTGGTTTCCCCCTGAGAAAGCTACAGCTGGAAATGAGGTTATTACTAAGGACTCTCCTATTCCCCCACTGATAGTACAGGGCAAGAAATACTACAGAATTAAGGCCCTGAGACAAGCTGCTCCCCTAATAACAGGAGGATTGCTGGCTACCTTCAAATTTTAAATCTGTCTCTGTGTTTACATAAAATTCTATGTTTCCCTGCCTTATCAGAAGCATCAACTGACATATTCCACTTTTTATTTCTAATTTTAGATGAGATCTGGAGGGAATAAGAATTGAGCAAGTCAACTCCTCTACAGTCTTACAGTTTCAAAAAATTAATAAAAAAAAGTTCCAGATAGAAGACTTACCGTTAACTGCACCTTTTTCATGCCTTTGCCTAAGCAGTATTTTTCTCTAAAATATATTCTAAAGTGCTTGACTCAATCTGACTTTAAAAGGTTTAAAGCAGTTTTTAAAGGTTAAAGCTGTACTATAAGCATTACTAGGGAGTGGCTCCCAGAGCCACTAAGGCTTTTAACTGGAACTGTTCCTCAAGGTTTGATTTCTATACAGTCAAGACATTATTCTTTCTCTTGATAGGTAAAAGATGCTATCATCAAGACACTGCTTTTCTTAGCAGAGAAATCACAATACCAAGCTTGGGACAGTGTATTATAAGTTGCAATCAATTTCCTTTTATCAAAGAGCATATAAGAATGACTTCCAAAACTACTTTTCAGTTCTAGCATGGCAACACAGAATGGAAATTCTTTTAAAAGACCTTTCATCCAATTTCAAGTTGCATATCAAGTAATTAGACAGAAGTTAAGTGTATTTCTTTTGATGGTGCTTCAAAATTTGATATTCAGGATGATATTTCAAGATAATTTTACCTAGAACAGACCAATAGGTAACATACAACATCCTTATTTTGTAAGCCAGGTTGTTTTCCTTTACAGATGCACTGGTAACCCAGGAACTTCTGTCCAATATAGCAAAGGTGCCCAGGTTTGGTTTTTTTTTCACCCAGGCAAAACCATTGACTGAAGCTACAATTTGTCCTGCTTTTTTTTTCTTCTTCTTTTTTTTTTATTTTTTTTTTTTTTTCCCAATGGATACTTCCATAGTGGTACATGCTGTGCTTACAAAAATGAGCACCATAGTACACCAAAAAATGTAGGGAAACGTAGTCTCAGTCAACACCATCGTTTTACTGAAGGAGACACAATTCAGGTCCACACAATAAACATGCTTAGAAAGTCAATATTACAGGTACCTGAATGGCAGGTATTTGTGGAGGTCTTGGAGTCCAGCAGCAGGAACACAACTTCTTCAAAAGAATATTTGTGATCTTAGGGAAACAAAAAATTTGCTCATGAACATACTAGATCCTAGTTCTAGAGAAATGAACTGTGATCAGTAAATAGGAAAAATTAGGTAAAATATATGACTTTTTTTTTTTTTTGTACTAAAATTTGCATTAAATTTTAATTTTGATATTTTTCTTAAACCTTCAAGTATCTTTTATTCCTGAAAAAAAATGTTCCTTATCAGCTTTTCTTCATGCAGGAAAAAAAAAAGGAGAAAACTGAATACATACTAGAAATCTCCCAGAAAAGAAATTCTGAAGTTATAGTATGCATACAGCTAGATTACCACAAAAAGATTAGGTCAGTTGGTTAGAGCGTGGTGCTAATAATGCCAAGGTTGTTGGTTCAATCCCATTTGCTACAGAGTTGGACTTGATGATCCTTGTGGGTCCTTTCCAAATCAGAATACTCTCATTCTGTGAAACCTTCATCCTAAAGAGCTCTGAACCGAGCACACGGAGAGAAAAGGAGCATTTCTTAAATCCCCTCTTTCCCCACTACCTGTTTTTTTTTGTACACTGCTGGAATATCACAGTACCCCATCATGAGCTGTTTGGCGTTCTTGCTCCTTCCCGCAAAGTTTTCCCCCTGTATCCATCACCTGGGTCATTCTGCATGCTAAATCACACTGTCTTCTACTTCCACGTCTGCTCTCAGCAGAGATTTTACTGACATGGAAACTATCATCAGTGGCCCATCTCAGGGATTAAGGAGATGAAGACTAAAGACTACACATAAAAGCTATACTGCCCTTGACAATATAAATTGACCATGTGGAGTAATATGTTGCATTTGTTCACTCACATGTTAGTGTCAGTAAACTCATCATGTTTTTAATGTATTTCCCAGAATTTAGCTTAAAACCAGCAAACCAGCAAAGGCTCAAATCCTTAAAATACTTTTCTATTTTTCTCCCAATAATCTCAATGGAAAAGCATTTGTAAGCCAAAAAAACAAGCCTCCAGCTCTTTTTTTAACTTCCTGAAAGCTGGAGGTTTTTGCTGCTAGCTTTGGGATTAAAGAACTGATTAGAAGTTTTTACCACTAAAAATATCAATATGTCTTATCCTCCAAAATTTCCCCGCTGAGGTACTGAGCAAGTTTGTCAAAATTCACTCCTTCACTGTTCTTTGCAAGGTACAAAGCTGCAATTCCAGAGCAATTCTACTCAACGAGGCCAGAAGGGGCTTCATTGCTAAAAGCACTCATCAGATTCATTAATAATTATGTCCTTTCTGAGGAAAAAATAAAAGAAGTTTTCATTGCTGCAGCAATTGCATCTTGCATGACTTGTGGGCAGAGTTTTTCTGTGTTTTTACTCACAGCTATCACAGTATGATTGAAATTGCAGCGTAGGTATCGCCTACATGCTGCCTCTTCCTTGACTGTCTAACCTGTGTCTTGTTTCTTGATTTCTTTGGATTTTTTGGCACATTACATGATCACACATCAATTCTTTGTTCCTTATTTACTTTAACTTTCAGAGGGTAACACAAGCTACACCAGATCCCACGGAAACATTTTCCCACACCATACCACCCTACTTCCAGCTGAGGTCTGCCCTGGTGATGCCCTAACAAAACATTCTAGATCCATACCGAGGCACTTGAAATGGAGAAAGAAGTTGGACAAAGTTGTCTCAAAGGACCATTTCCTTTTCATAAGGAGCTTGAGAAGAGTGGAAAGTCAACAGGGAATAGGAACAAGAGTAGTAGTAGTAATTGGAGCGGGCATAGGAAAGTGAACAAAAGGTAGACAGGAGAGACGTTGAGCTGAACCTTCTGTGGGGAAGGGACTGTCTCCCTTTATAACATGTTTGTACAGCACTTGCCATGGAGGTGATCAATCTGGTGCTCTGCAGGTGCTATTAAGTATGCAGTGTACATCCCTCACTGCCAGTTCATAGGTGTGATGAGGTCTTGCTTCAATGCCCTTCCACAGCTTTGGCAGTTCAGATTGAGATGTTCTTTTTCTTCAGTGTTGACAAAGTTCAAACAGAAAAAGACAAGAAAAACACAGCTAGAGAGGGAAGAAGGAAAATGTACAAACATCTTAAGTGGCACATTTAGCACAAGATGTTGTTTATTGTGTCTATTTGGCTGAGGGGTGAAGAGAATGGAAGACTAATCTGTTCTGTAGTTTTTGGTTAAGTTATTGGCTTAGATGCTATGATTTTGATGACACAGTTATTTCGAGTGAAGGTGATTTTCAGATTGTAATGAGTATTCCAACCAGTGCTATGGTATCTGAGTGAAGCCACTCATTCCAAATAATGTGTGCTTACCCCCGCTCATCTGATCCGCTATTAATGCTAAACCATAATCTCCCTATCAAAAAAAAAAAAAAAAAAAAGCAGAGGAGAAAAAAACATGAGAAAGAAAGAAAGAATGGCATTGACATGGCATGATGATAGGCCTATCTTGAAAAGAAAGGTACCTGTTAATTAGGCAGGCATAGGTGAAATATGGTAGGATGTCATTGATTCCTGACAGAGAGAAGACGAGCCCAAAAGACTTCAAAATATGATAAGCTCATTTTCTTCTGCACATATAATGTCTGAATAATTTTTAGCTTGGGGATAGATGTCAGAGAAATGCCTCTGAAGTCCAGGGAGAAACCACATTGGGTTTCTGATTTGGGCAAATTTGCTGCCCTTGCTGCAAGGTACTGTCCACCTTCGCTGGGAGGTATTTGCTGTTCACCTAATGATCTTAAAAGTTATTCTTTCCACTGAGAGTTTAATGGGTTTATTTTCTTCAGATCAGATTGAACAAATGTGACTGACAGAGACACTGAGAGCATGCACACCTGTATAGAACCTATTTGTTCTGCTCTTCCTTCCTTTTCTAACATCAGTCATTCTTTTTGATCAACAGCATAAAATGCCAAAAAAGATTTTTTCCATATTGTATTTTTTCAGTTGAAAAAAAAATCAAAATGATTGCTGTAGCAATGAGAAATATGTGGTCTTATTTGCAACTGAGGCTTGATTTTCTCTACACAATGGCAAAAATCAACCTTTAATTTAATTTTCTGCTCATGATTTTATGAAATCTGCTGCCAGCAAGTCCAAGGAATCTTAGACAAGTTACTTTGAAGACTTGTTACTACAGGGATCAAGAAAATAAGAGCAAAGATATTTTCACTTTTTTCTAGGCTATCACTGCCCTACATCAAATTTTATCTTTCTTTTACCCCATATTTCACATTTGTTTTCTATTTCTGTAAATAAACCATCTTTAAAATACAAGCCTGTGTTTGAAAGTTTTTATTTTATCTACTCTCATCTCTATTTTCTTATTTTCTGGCTGAATCACAAAGCAATTAAATAATTTTATTCACAAGTCAAATGTAAATGCAAAATCAATCTGGTTTTTAGACTTAAGGTTTAGGAGTATCAAAGTAGAAACCGTGGTGAGGAACAAGCTAATGAGGAAAATAAAAATTACCATAAATGCAGTAAAAATGAATGGAAATAATTTTAACCATAGTCATGGTTAATGACTTGAATAGTACCTTCTTGAACTCAAACTTCCCATCTAACAACTTGACACCTTCAAAATACCAACAGACTTCAGTGACATCAATATTTACCTTTTTCTACTCATCACCTGCAGAGCTAAAGAAATCAAGAGGTATCACAAAATGAGCTTTCAATCCAAGGCATTAAAATCCAAGCCCACAAATAGAGGGTGATAAGAGGTCCTTTCAGGCCAACCCCTAGACATAGAATATTGCTTTCTGTGGGGTTTAGAGCAGTTCAGGCTTTCTGAGGCCTCCCTTAGGTTGCATAAGTGAAGGATTTATGTCCATGTCATCCATTTAGAAACCTCTCAGGGGCATCAAAAGATGTGGGATTAAGAGAGATGTTTCAATATAGGGTTTATATGCAAAATGGTGAAAAAGACATAGCACAGTGTATATATACATAATAAAACCTACTTAAACAACAAACATGCAAACTTGAAAAAAAGCATACCTCATGGCAGGAAGAAAGTAGGAGACAAGAGGAAAAAATATAAGGAAGACTAATGCCCTTAGACACTCAATATAGAAAAGATATTGTCCTCATATACATTCTTATTTATCTTCACCCTCCTGCAGTTGGTGTATTACCTCCTTACACAGAGCAGTTTCTTTCTGTCATGGAGGCAATTCATTCCTATCCTGTCAGGCTCACTTTTTCTTTCCCAGTGTCTCAAGACACTAGTTGTTGTCAAAGCAGTAACAAAAAGAACCCAAGAGGTTTTTTTTGCTGACACTTCCCGAAGTGTAGAATCATCACATCAGATATATACTTGGGGTTAGAAAGACCAGCTTCTGTTATATGACCTCATCCAACCAGAGCTATCTCTAAATCCTTGTCTGAAAAATGTTTATGATACCCAACCCGCCAGGAGAGATGCTGTTTGTTCTCCCAAGCCCAGCTAACTTGTTTTCGATTATCTCCTTATTAAAGAAAAAGATTGTGCTTCATAAAGCAGTCCTAGATGTTGTGGAATTACGGCTTGAAACATAGAAATTGGAACAACTCATTTTTATTTCAATATTGCTATCCTATGCCTTATGAGTCATTGTAATGATTCCCTGTTGCTTTCTGTACTGTGCTTAAACAAGTTAGGCATTTTCAAAGCTCTTAACTAAAGTCGCAGTGGAATTAAAAACACTTCTGCAGAAAAACACAAAACAAAGCTAAAGAAGACCCTTAGCTGGCCTGTACTAACCTCTCTTATAGCAAATTTTGGAGCCATTTGGTTCTGGAACGATGCAGAACTGTAGCAGCATTTCTGGCGGAATAATCTTGCATTATTACATTGGTCCACTTGTGTCTTTCCTTTTTAAAACATATTTACACCTTTGTTACTAAGGCACACAATTCAAGGTTGCAATCCTGACAAAAATTGTGTGGGTGAACCATTCCATGGACCAATGGAGACAGTAAGTCCCAATTTCCAAGATTTGTGTGAAGGAAGGATTTGTGTGAATTAAACAAACAAACAAAAAAACCTCCAAAATCACCACACATTGTTTCCATCTACCCTTTTTCAACTATTTATTGCTTCTGCAGTGTTTTTTTCCTTGCATCAAACACTGATCCTCCATACATGGGGAAAGTATCATTGGATACAAAAGGTATTTTCCCCCCCTTCAAATAAAAGCAAATTTAAATGTAGTGAGCTCAAGAGTGTGTCATATTGTGTTTGGATTTTTTTAAAAACCAAAATAAGGAAAAAAGGTAAATTTGAGACATTACTCTCATGAGTGGATATTCATAAGTGAATATCTGCAGTGAAATTTGCTTTTGAAAACAGAACACCAGGGATCAAATCAAACCACCATAACTGAAACCAAGCTGATTTTGATTTTCTGTTTAAAAAAACCCAAACTGCACACATACACTTTGTAATTTGCAAATACAATTCACTGCAGCTGTAGAATAAATCAATCTGAAAATACATATATCCATAAATAATACTTGTTTAATATTACCAGTGACAGATCTTGACAGCTCAGAAGACCTAAAAACTTAGAGCTAAGGCAAATTCCAGCAGTTTCAATATTTGAAATTTACTCAGTTTCATTCAACAACTTCTTTCTAATAGCATTTGGTATTGTGTGCCCACAATCTCTCACTAGTTTTATGCATTTATATGTACATAGAAATATGTACAAACTAACGTTTTTTAATACCTAAATTGTAAAACAAACATTATTTGTGTAAGATATCTACCCAGAATAAAAAAGATAAATACTCCACAGTCCATGAATTACCTCACTAAAGCTAGTTAACAACATTTTGAGGCACAAATGGACATAGGTTTATTTAGTTTGCCATATACTGCCCAGAACAGCTGCAAACGTGTGCCTTTTTATGGGAGTTCAGGATTCCATGTGGTTCAAACACCTGGCATCTGCTTTTTACAGTTGGTATTGTTCAGGCCATACTTCCTGGCACATCCCCCATTTCAAGTTGCCAAGAGGGTGGTGGAAGAACAAGAAAACCTAGAACCATGTATTTTTTAAAGCAATACAAAGGATTGACCTTGGGTATTCCATCACACAGTGGGGTTTTGTCACATTTTACCTACTAGCCAGCTTTCCTCCTTTAAATCTGCTTTATTATGATCTAGTCAGAGTTGAAAATTGAACAATAAAGAGCCTGTATGCACTTGTTTTATTGTACCAATATTAATGTATGTTTTCATATATTGATATCAAAAAATAAAAATGTTTTCCAGCAAGCTGTTTGTATACAGAGAGAAAGAATTCTTCACTTTACAAAGAGGACTGCTTTAAGGCATTGAATACTTATGTGAGAATTCCTCTATTCTATATCCATATCAAATCTGCAGGAAAGGTAATAATTGCAACCAGGTTTATTTGAATCTGTGTTCCAGCTAGAGAGCTGCACAGGAAGAACCATGCAGCTACCAAATGCATTCGTGTGCCACACAGTCCATGGCACAGATGCTTGCAGGGGAGAGGCCAGAGCATTCACTGCAAATGCACCACAAGCTGTGTGACCACACTGAAGCAGAACACAACATTTCCATGGTTTGTTTAATGTAGAGCTTTTTGTTTAATGAAGGCTAATTTTTCAAGTCTTCTCTGTGTTTCACAGCATCCCCTTCTTGAAAACTCTCTGTGTCGTGTGTGTATCAGCTTCTGAGACAAGGCAATGCAAAGATTTCAGTCTGAGTTTCTTTGCAGACATCACATCTACTGACTGATCTGCTGACTATACTACATGTCTGATTCTCCTCTGCTTTTCACCTTCACCAGCCCTCAATTGCAGCATGGCTTAGTCGTACTTCTGGGATTACAAACTACACTCCAGATGTTGTACTCCTTTCTTTTCCAAGGGCATCCATTTGTTATCCATCATATTTTCCACTCAGTAAATAATTTAGATGGAATTATTGAATGACTTTTCAAAACACTATTCTGAATATCACTCAATGGCATTACTCACACAAAGTCTTATAAAACTAAAACATTTCCATTCTGAAGATTAAATTTGATTTGTGAGCTGTGCATTGCAAAACTGAGCCACTTTTAAGAAAGTCAGGTTGATGAGATGTCTCAATTTGACTTGAATCTGAAACCTGTTCTAGGAAAAGGAGTTCAAAGTACTTTGCCACAACCTGAAAGGTCATGTTTTTCTGTCAGTGGTTAAAGTTTCATATTAGTACCCTACTAAAATGGTCTTAAGAATTTTAAGAAAGGTTGAATTATTCGAAAAAAATCTCTTGAAGATAGCTGCAAATAGATTAGATGATTAGGCATTTAAGATCAAACACAAATTTTTGCTTATTGTGGCTGTCTCATCCATTATCTCCTCCAGACAGGAAAGGATGCAATAAATAGCCTTCTCGACAATGTATCCCTGATATCTTTAACCAGTCTTACTGTATTGGGTTTGCATGGCAAGGTTTCGGTAGCAGGGAGGTTACAGGGACATTTTTTTGTAAAAAGCTGCCTAAAACTTCCCCCTATGTCCAGTAGAGCCAGTGCCAGATGGTTCCAAGAGGGACTTGCCACAGACCATCAGCAGCAGTGGCAGCACTTCTGGCTGAAATACTTAAGAAGGGGAAAAATTTACTGTGCAAGGGCACTTGCAGCTAGAGAAGAGAGGAGTGAGAAGAGGTAAGAGAGACAGCCCTGTGGACAGCAAGGTCAGTGAGGAAAGAGGGGCAGAAAGTGCTCCATGTGCCCGAGCATAGATCATCCTGCAGCCTGTGGTGAAGATGACGGAGAGCCAGGCAGCTCACAGAGGTCTACAATAGAGCAGAGATCCACCTGCAGCCCATGAAGGAACCCCCTGAGGAGCAGATGAACGTCTGAAGGAGGCTGTGACCCCATGGAAAGCCTGTGCTAGATCAGGTTTGACCCGTGTGAGACCCACGCTAAAGAAATCCTAAGGAACTGCACCACATGGAAGGGACCCACACTGGAGAAATTTGTGAGAACTGTAGCCTGTGGGAAGGACTCACACTGGAGAAGTTTGTGGAGAACTGTCTCCTGTGAGAGGGAGCCTACACTGGAGCAAGGAAAGACTGTGAGGAGAAGGGGGTGACACAGACCATAACCTCCAGTTCTTGTCCCCCTGAGATGCTTGGGAGAGGGAGTAGATAGAGAAATTGGGAGTGAAGATGAAAACAGGAGGAAGGGGGAGGTGGGGGAAGGTATTTTTCGATTTGTTTTTATTTTCTCATTACACTACTTTGATTTGACTGGCAATAAATTAATTTAATCAAGTCTGTTTTGCCCACAGCAGCAATTGCCTAGTGATTTATCCCTGTCCTTATCTTGAGCCAAGAGATTTTTGTCTTATTTTCTCTCCCCTGGCCAGCTGAAAAGGGAGAGTGATAGAGGGGTTTGGTGGGCACCTGGCACCCAGCTGATATCAGACACACCACACTCAAAAGATCCTCTTACCTATAGTCTATTTGCTAAAATGGAGGTTTGTTCAGTGATGAGGTTTCCCAGAATGACATTAACAGTTCTCCAAAACGAATTTGATTGCAATGACTATTCTGGACTCTCAGATTCACACAATTAGCCCAGAAGCCACATCTGCTCATGAACTGGAGACCACAAGAAGTAATTCCCACAAGAACAAAGCAAAATAGAAGAAAGAAAATGGGCTTTTACTTTCCTGATAGTCAAGCTATCCTGCTGTACAACATCTGAAACCCTCTGTGTTTCCCTGCCCTAGTCTTTCTGTGCACAAGAAGAAAATTTAGAATCATTAGTAAGAAGAGAGGTGCTGACTCAGGACTTGAAGGCCTGCCAACAACTACCTGAATTAAACATCTTCAGTAATCAGGTGGAAGTGCTTCAAACTATTTTTACTCTTGTTTCATTGAAATTGAAACTTTAAATTTTGTTTCTCCATCCTATTAGTCAACATATTCTTGTGTGTGCTTTTAGAAATTTCACTTCCACAAAGTTGCTTTCAATAAAGTGTCATTGGGTTAAAAACATTATTTACTGTACAATCTGATCTTCAGTTTGGGTTAAGGCTTTGGAATAGGTCTTTTGCTAACTGTGACAGGAACAGGAATTTTACCTGTATCATCTTGCTTCCCTTGGCAAAGAATTAAAACTTGATACTGTGAGAAAATTAAAAGCAATAAATTCAATTTGATCACTGCATTGTTCTATCTTTATCTACCTTAATAGCATTATAATAAATTAGATGAATATAACACTCAATCAACTTTTTATTTGAAAAATCTCTAGATGTACATGAAACTGGTTTACTGTGCCAAATCCTAACATGGGTCATGAACTCTGAAGGTGTTTGTGTGTAACACCAGGCAAGAGTCCTGCAGGCTACTTGGCTCTGCTTCCAAAAGAATATCCAAATCCTCACACTGGGGAATTTTTCTATAAGGGAACACATTTCCCACCGGTCCTTATTAGTGTCAGTTGACAAAAGGTTTGCTAGAGAACATAGGTTTTCTGCTCATCCCTCAAGAAGCAGAGCTCAGGAGCGTGATGCTTTTAGGTAAGGAGAAAACAACAGAGCTCTGGCCTGAAAAGCAGACATCTGCAACTGCCAGTAGGGCATAGCAGTCTCAGTCAACTGATTAAAAAGAAAAATAGCACTGGATGGAAACCCCCCCAAGCTCTTTCTTCATTGTAATGCAACACATTTTGCAGGTGCATCTAAACAGTTTAGTTACACCAAATTTTGAGTAACTCCATCGGAGTTTAGGGCCTGTAATGCTTTGGGCTCACTAGACACCTGTTTGTCAGCCATGCAGTCTGTTCCCTGCACCACAGAGGTCTAGGTGTAGGGCAGCTGTAGTCAGCAAGCACATAAAGGGCTGGCACCCTAGGGGATACAGCTTCAATATGTTGCTTTCCTTAAGGAAATTGATGGCCAAGCAGTGGGATTGCTGTTGGTACCACAGGGTTCACGGCTCTGATGCAAATGCAAGTATGTGTACAGGCATTGTAAGTTGAAATCAGTATAAATAAGGCTCAGACACATCTATAAACATGTTATTAATAGGACAGCCTGGTATTATATTCACTTTGAAACAGCCCATTCTAAAAAAAGAATCAAGCCTATCTACAGAATAAAATTGGAAAAACAAAACTAAACAGAGGTATCAACTGAAAACATTGGAAGACCTTTATCCCGCTGTGTTGTTTTCTTACATGAAAGTTTTCCAGATACCACAGTCTGCCTTTTAGGAGTTTATAGTTTATTTCCAGGAAAGCAATATGCTTGTTTTCAATGTCAATCGTTGAAGCAGTTTGGGCTGAGCATGTCTTTTTACTGTTGGCTTTGCATTTCTAATCTGGCATTTAAAAAAAATAAAAAGGTATTATTTATATTAAAGGATAGTGTAGCTCCCTATTAGTGAGGCTGTTGGAAGAGGACTAATGGAGCTATTCATGTTTAACAAAATAGCCATCCAGCTCTTCTTTGATGGAAGGGTGATTACATATGACTTCTGTCTGAGCAGCTTCAAAACTCTTTCATACTGTAAGTGCAAGAAAAATTCATTATTTGAATTTTATCTAATGAACAAAAAAATCTCGTCCAGTTAACTGTGAAAGTATGGAAGAGAATGTGGAATAAAATTGGAGTAAACCCTCCAAAGAAGTGTTTCATAAAGGTCTCATGAAGTCACCCTTTATCCAACTGTCTTGATCAAATTGTTTCTCACTAATTTTTCTTGTGTTCCCTCAGTTGTGCTGCAGCTAGAATGAAATAGATTAAAATCGGAGATTAAAGAGAGCTCCAAACGAGGTATAAATTTTCAAAAATTGTGCTGCATATACTCAGCAGGTACCAAGAGGAGGAGGGAAGAAGTCAACAATTTGTATAAACAAAAGGCACATAAGAAAATCATCATGCTGAAATAATTGCAAACTAACAGCAGGCTAGAGTAAAACATCCATATTGCCAGAGCTAATTTATTTCTTTTAGCATTACCTTTATAATCCTTCACCAAGAAGAAATCTTTACACCTTTTTTTTTTTAAAGCATAACAAATATGCATTATAATCAGTTGGCTTAGATTAGTTTTTTCTTTTTTTTTAGACATAGATTTTCTCTCCCCAGATCTTCAACTGTGACTGCAATGAGTTTCTTCAGAGAAAGAGAGATATTACAAGAGAAAGAGAGAGATTACAAAAAAGCGTTTGCGATCTTCCATTATTAAGCCATAAAAAAAAAAGAAAAGGAAAAAGGCAAAATAAAAACCCTTGGAGAAAGCTGTTCCCCGAGCTGATGGAAGAAGTGTCAAGGTTTGTAAAACTTAATGTATACTTAACAGATAATGTCATGCACTGAGGGGGACAAGAAGCAATTTGGGGAAAGAAAGAATCAACACCAAAAGTCTCAAGGGGAATCAGACAAGACAGGCTACTAATAATCAGTCTTAAAATGTCCACAGATTAATTCAAGGGTGTAAATCTTTGTGAAGAATGAAAATATTGTGAAGAATAGGGGTAGGTATCTTGTGAAAGTCTGGTCATTAGCAAACATGGCCTCAAGTGAACTGGCCAGATTTTTAGGACAATGTCTCCACAACATGAGGAGTGGTCCATCCATCTGATGAGAAAAAGTAGAAAACATAGGAGGAGACTGGTTTTGTCAAGCAGGGATTGAGCTCCAGCACAAACTAACCATATACAGGAGCTGGAACTAAAGCAGGAAGCAAAGAAATATAGAGGAATCTCCTGGCCATGCTGGGGTAGTATTAGAAAAGCCAGAGCTCAGTTGCAATTGGAATCAATGAGGATTGAGCAAGGGCAAGAAGAGGCCCTTCTACCTCTGTCCTAATGGCAGAATAAACAAAAACAGGGACCTCTTGCTCAATGAGCAGGTGATTTTGTGACAGCAGATATAAAGTGAAGTATTCAATCCCTTCTCTTTGTATCAGTCCACAACTGAATCTCCCAGGACTCTGCCTAGAGAGAGGGTTCAAGAAAGGGAGGTAAAACAGTGAAAATTGAACAAGTCTGGAATCTCTTTCAGAAATTCTTGATCCATATGTGCTTTCCAGTACCAGAAAGACAAACTGAGGAAAGAGCTGACTGCAAAGACAGTCTAGTCCAGAAGCTGACATGCCTTGTGGACAGAAGCTGAGGAAGTGAGACAGACATTTCTGGGGAAACCTGAAAGCAGCCTCCTCCTGCTTGCAGGGGGATTAAGATGGGAGACCCAAGATCTCTACAGAGGTGTACTGTGGGACACCAGGATACAATGATGCTGAATTGAAACAGAGGAGGTTTTATCTACAGAAAAGGGAAAAAGAAAATAAAAATTAAAAAAAAAAAAATCACTGAAAGGTTGCAGAAGGTTGCCACATGCTGCACAGTCTTCCTTGGGGGTTTTCAAGACCTAGCTGTACCAAAAGAGAAAGTCAGTCTGAAATCAGCACTGACCATGGCTTAGAGTGGGAAGCTGGATAGGATGGCCTTCCAGTGCCCCTGCCAAGCTGATTTTTGTTATTTTTAAGACTTGGTCCTAAACACAGAAAAAATATAAAGAAATGTCTACCCTATCACTAAACTTACAACTTTTGTGTACTAACAACTAATATAGTTTGAGTGGTAGATAATTGATTTTATATGGATATTTAGGCCCATAAATACATGATTTGATATTCAGAAGTAAGTTGTTTTTGAAGTTCTGGGCATTGCATAATATAAGTAACCAGAATTAAGCATTTTACAGTCAGCATAATACATTTATATAATATTTTATTATAGTTATGGGGAATACTTTATATATCTTCCTATATTTACATAAAACTTAACTCAAAGGTTTGCTGTGAAATCAGTAACTGATCACCCTAATAGTGGTGTAAAACTGGTAAAGACTAGAACAGTGAACAAATAGAGCTTATTTCTACCTTCTCTTTTAAGATTTCATCAAGCATACTGGCACTTGAATTTCACAAGATGCCCAAGGCTTTAGGAGCTCTGAGTCTCATTTTAAACCCTTGGGTTTGAAGACATTGATCCAAATTTATTGACATACCCAGGCAGATCACAGTGTCTCTTTTCCAACCACATAATGAAAATAACTGTGTGAATAAATATTTTAAAAATTTTATCCTGGAGATTCAGGCCCGTGTGAGCACATCCTCATTTTTAAGAAATAAAGAGAAAAATGAACTCATTGACAAGTGAAAAACAAGAATTTTTAGACAAACATTGGAAGAAAACAAATGTCAACATGTTAACACTGCTATTGGGTTTACTGAGGTTTAAACTTCTTAAGGTCTCACTGAAATTATAATTTGCTAACCATGACTAAAACATGTTAAAAATCCAGGAGGAACATGTTTGCCAAGCACAACTGCACAGTGGCAAAAAAACCTTGATAAAGGTAAATAAATAGAGCAACAGAGTATGAATCAAAGACAATCTGAATACTTGTAATTATGAAGGGTTTAAGGCAGTGATGGACGAGGGACTGCATACTTTATTATGACTGTAGCTACCTACCACAAAGAAGATCAAGGAGACGAGGATGTATGTTTAGATGGGAGCAGCATGAGGGAACCAAAGCAGACAGCAGGGAAGAAGGGCCAGTTTATGTTAAGGATAAACAACATGTAGGGCCCTATTTCTACTGTTGCTGATGCCCTTTGGAAGAGATGAAGTGTTATCTAACAACTTTCCGTCCTACAGAACTGAAGGTCTGACCAAAGTCACTAATCTCAGTTGTAGACATTGACCTTCGATGTACAAAGGCTAACTACAGCTTTGGGATTCAGTTTGCCACAGAAGTTCAGTCCCACAGGCAGAGGTGGAAGAAGGCTGTTTCCTGAAATCTACCTTAACACAGATTTCTGTAGTGAGTGGAAAGCATTGCATTGCAAGTGGGAAGGTGTGCATGTCAGAGTATCATTCCATAGCTCCCCCTTTTTTTTTTCCTTTAGGAGCAATTTGTCTCCTGTAGATTTGAGTATCTTCCAGCCCTGCATCACACATTTTCAACAAGTTGAAGAACACTACCTGGTGCTCAGAATTACAAGTAGTTTCATGAAAAGATGGAAACTTTCAACATACATATTTGCATTGATCTCCAAGACAATAAAGCATTTTTATTTAAAAATTTTTTTTTTTTTAAAAGAGAAACACTCTAACTTCACTGAGCTTAAAAATCTGAATATTCCCAAACTAAAAGGACAATTTTACTACATGTGCATTTTTTAAACTGTAAGGCTATAAACTGGAAAGCACTATGCATAACATTGTAAAAACTACCAGGATGTTTAGGAGCCTAAGGCAAATTCACTTTGCCATAAATTTATTGTAAATTAGTATGTGAACTCACAGTGCACCAAATTTCCATGTAGCTAGATATAGCAAACATTAAGAAGAAGGAAACTTATAAGATAGACAGTCTCCAGTTTTTACTATTTTTCTTGAATAAAGCCCTCTGTATTGGAATGCCTTGACACATACATAGGAGGGAAATAAACCAGAGGGGGACTGTGCTGAAAAGAAAACAGATTGTGAAGGAGGACACTGGAATTCAGAAAAAAGGGATTATGGGGGAAAACATGTGAGAGAAAGTACAAATTAGACTCAGCACAAGAAGCAGAAGGATGTGAAGGTACAGAGAAATACAAAAGATTAATAACACTAATAGTCAGGGAAGAATAAATACAACAGCAAATACAAAAATCTATGCTAGAGTGCAAAGGAAAATTCAGATAAAGCATGTCTGCAAATTTTCAAATACAAACCAGTAAATCCAGCATGCCCAGCTATAAAGCTGTGTATTTTCAAGTTATGTATATAGCTTCCTAAATTTCATTAAGATGAGCTGAGCTGAATGTATTTTTATGGATCCCACTATAGACACAGGAGCCCAGACCACATTTCCTCAGATGCACTGTGGTCCTCTCTCAAGGAGCCATGCAGGTCTTTTGGAACTTTGGCATATCAGACAGGGCAGAGAGTATATCCCAGCTCAAATGAGACCACAGCAATGCAGCCCGCCACAGGTTATCATCACAGTGCCTTAGTACAAATATCTGGCTTCAACCTGATTCACTGGCATGTTCAAATCAAAGCTTTTCATGACACTGAAAGGTTGTGTTTGAATTATCATCCCAACACAGGAAGAAAAATAAATATCTGAAAAATTCCCCTGGGCAGACATTCATTTCCCATTAGCTCCTAGGGACCAAACCACTTGCCAGCCTGAATGCAAACATACTCTCACACCCACGCTACCATCACTGATTGTTTATTCCCCAATTCTGATAACACTTGCTCTCCTTTCACCTCCCTGGATTTTTTCCTCTTTTTTTGACTCCTCAGTCTGACACACACCCTGTTCCTCACCTTGTTTTATTTAATCCTCTTTTAATTCCTTCATGTTCTTCCCTATCCTGTTGATTCTCCTTGTCTCTTGGGTCCCAGGTGAGCAGCCTCTTCAAGGTACAAAGCCCACAGTTATTTCACTTGTGGGCGGATGGTGCCAGCCTTGGCATAAAAAAATGATTTGGAAAAATATGTATTTGTAACTCCTGAACTGGATTTATTATATCACACAAAGAATAAGTGTGTCAAGTGTTTTGCCAGGGGTTACTGCCTGTCTAAGGTTTAATATAGGTTCTAGGATTTATATAGTTTTAAAAAGTTCACTTCTCTAGTGTACAAATTGTACCTTTTCTTCATCAAACTAGTAGAAACAAATTCAGCACTATTCCTGGTACTTGAGTATACATATATACACACACAAACAATCCCCTAAATCTGGAAGTACAGTTGTAAAAGTAAGGGAGGTATATATTTAGAAGGCTTTATTGATCCCATCTGCTTGGTGAACACAGAGCACCTGCCAATAACTGGACTCCTAAAATCTTGTCCCAGCATAAAACTTTGAGGGCAAGCTTTTCTGTCATCGTTTTTAACAGGACATCTTTTTTAGATTCCTCAGTGCTCAGTGTATTGCAATTGCTTTTCCACATGCAGCTGAGAGTGAACAATTCTGTGCCATGAGGGGAATAAATGGATGCAAGATCTCAGTGAATGGAAAGTTCTGTCCAAATTTTTCCTTTGATAAGGGACCTCCTGGACCAAAACGCTGCCATTACTTACACACAGACTGCATAGTGCTGCTGGCTAAACAAGTTGAAAATCAGTGAAGGGGATCTGAATTCAAACAAATTGAAGAATGTAATTTGTAACAGAATATATGTACACTTGATAATGGCTTCAAGTGCTAAAATACCAAAATATACTGGAATTAAGAAATGCAGTTCTGTGTTTCTTTGCTACCTTTTTTTTTTTCTTGTATAAATCTGAAGCAGAAGACAAATTATGATATCTTGGAAGGAAAACAGCCTCCAGCTTTCTAGTTGGCTAAGAAATTTCATGCCAGTAAGCATAAACATATTCCAGGTGGCTTTCACTGTGTTGCTCTTGTCTAATGGGAGACCAGTGCATTCACCTCAGTGACACCTTCAGTTGCAAGCAAGCACCAGACCAAACCTTCCTGTCGTTGTGTTCAGATCAGCAGATGCTCAGGAGGGATGTGGCTGTTTTCAGCCCAGTGCTAAGAAGGTCTGTGTGTTTCACTACATACCAGGCTCTTGCAGACAAAGCACCTACTAGTCGTGGAGGTCTCTGCATCAAGACTGATGGTGCAGGGCTTTTTTGTTATTTAGTTAATCAGAACAACACTGCACTGAAGAGCAGCACCTCTAGAATAAGACTTGATAGGACTTTATAATCTCCTTGATTATAAAGCTATCTCAGGTTGCTGTCTCCTTGCTTAGTCATCTCCACTCAGTCTTGTGCCTTTATTCAGACAGGGTATATGCTTTAACCTTATGAGAATAAGCCATCAATCAGGCAGCTGTGGAAAAGGCAGCCACCACCAGAAGCATCTCCTAGCACTCAGGAAAATGCAATAGAAAGACTTTATAGAATATAGAGTTTGGGTCTGCTGCACTGGAGAGGGTGAGAAGGAATAAAAACATCTACTAGGGATACAGATATTCAATTCTGTAGAAGAGAATGAGGAGTATCTACACCAGAGCTACTTGAAAGCAGAAGTTAGTACTGGCAAGAAAACAAATGGCTTTGAGCTAGTTTTATTTGTGAATGAAGTCTCTAATGATGTAGAGCAGTGACACTCTTGTACAGTGTCTAACCAGTAGAGTATGTACAGGCAAGAGTAAAATCAACTATAAAATGGAGCTTCACATAAGAAGGAAAATAATTTATCTTCTGCCATTCAGTGCCTCAGAAATTTCACTGCGGCTGCTTTTCTAAGTCTTCCAAAGTTCATCAGTTGGTCTTCCCTGCTTCCAAATTCTCTCATTGACCACCTCCTTCCACCACAATCCAGCAAGCCCCTCTTTATATCCCCTCATTCTTCAATCCAACCCTGCTGACTTCAGCTCAGCTGCATTGATGAGCTGGCATCTGCTTGCAGTGCTCTGTTTTGATGAGAGAGCTGTTCAATCTCCCCAAACTCTGGCATTTGCTGATGATAAAAGGAGTGCCAGTTCAGGTTTTTGGCAAAATCCTCTGTTCCAAAATAAACTTCCTTTATTCATGGTATGCTGCAGTGTTTGAGGAAATCCCATAAATATGCTGACTTACTCCATTACAAAAAACATCTTTCTGAGCAAACGTCTGCAATTTGTTTAAATTAACTGAACCCTGGATGCTAAGTTTTTTTTAATTTCTGGTTCATTTATCTGTAAATTTCCCTCTCTACACACAAAGCTGACAAAATTATTTTTGTCTTTACCCTTGTTTGCTTCCCTTTCCCGTCTTTCTTCTATAACACTTTTCCCTGAAACAAATATTTCTCATCTGCTCTCTTTTTCCTCTCTCTCCCACTTGTTCCAGTTTTTAGGATGCCTCTTACCTGCTTCCACCTCTTGATTTCCCTGTTTAATATGTCATTCTCTTCTGGCTTACATGTATCACTTCCCGTAGCACACAGCGAGTATGATTAAAGAACTCATTTTTAGTTCCTGCCTACTTGTCTCTCCTGTGACTCTGCTGATCTCACGATTACTTTGTATGACCTTGTTCACTGTTTTTATGAAATACACACTTTATAATCCCTTCCCCAATTCCAGGTTAGGCTCTCTGAAGTCTGCCCTCTGTTTCTTGAACTTCACTGAAACAGTCTTTGGCAAGGACTTCCATCAAACCTAAGATGCAGGAATATAATCTTTCTTATTCCATACTTTATCAACACTTTCAATGCCAACTATTTCTTTTCTTGAAGTTGTTTGTTGGGTTTTTTTAAATATTGGCTTCTACATTAGCAAGATAAACAACTAATGGAACATTTCCTTTGGAAAATGGATTAAAATTCACTTGGATTTCCTTAAACAACTATTAAAGGCCCCATCTCCTTTGCCAGCTACACAACTAATACTTGGGTGTGCTCCTGTGGAGCCTACCTGCATCCTGGAGAGAATATTGGTCTAAAAGGAGAAATAAAATAGGGCTGGTCTTTGCTTGTATTCTGATCTTTCAGAAAACCAGGGGATTGATTCATAATATTTTTCCCTATTTATGAATTCTCCAAGCAGTATGAGGAATTCTCTTATCCATACCTCATTAAAAGTATTCTCAAATTGCTCCAGTAAATAAACTTGGTCTTGTAAATACTTTCAGCCTACTCTATTAAAATACAAGATGCAATACAAGATGCAACCTTCTAAATTAACTTGTAGAACTAGCATAACTTTTAAAGCACAATGTGCAGCTGGTTGCAATACGCATTTTCTGTTACATAAATTGTATTAAGCTTTCAAACAGGATCCAAGAATAATACCTTTTAATTTACAAAACCCACCAAATACAAACCATTACAAGCAGACTCTTAATTCCAGTATGCAGTTATTAATATTTGTATGAATACACAAGGACTTAAAATGCTGAGATTTTCATAAACATGTGCACAAATAAGTCTGGTTTTGAACAAACTGTAGAAAAATATTCATTGGCTGCTCAAACCCACTACTTGGGCCAAAAAATATTTTATTTTTTGTATTATAGAACTCCAGATGTCAAATGATTAGGAAAAATTACATTTTCTGTAATATAAAACAATACAATATGCTGGTAGAACACTTAGCACAGCAGGGTTGCCATCTCTTGTGGTCTGTGAGCACTGCCCTAGGAATCGTGATTAACAAATTGGAGTTCAACTGCAGAACTCATGTTTCTGCTTTTTGTTTAGCATGCCATGGATTCAAACAGGAGGAAGATGCACATTAATCACTGGTATATGACAACACACTATTTGCCTGAACTAAAAGAGAGGTAGAAGGATCATATTTAAACTCATTTATATTTGTGACAATTTTAAAATTGAATCAGGAGCAACCTTACTACAATTTTGATGGGAACAGTTTTGCAGCAATTTTCTTTACTTGTAGAATTATAAACATTTTTTCCCATTCTAGGGAAAAAAAAAATCCATATTACCAAAATTTTTATCAAGTTCTCTATCAAACTTTAGCACAATTTTTCAAACATTTTTTTCCCATTCTAGGGAAAAAAAAAATCCATATTACCAAAATTTTTATCAAGTTCTCTATCAAACTTTAGCACAATTTTTCAAAGTTATTTAGACTGAAAATAACTTTCAAGTGCCATCTAATCTCACTTAATGCTCAAAGTAAGGCTGACTTCAGAGTCAAGTGAGGCTACCAGGGCCTTAAGAGCCCAGTCAACTCTTAAGAGTTCCAAAGCCTCTCCAGATGACTTGTCCCAGTGTTTGATCACTGTCATAGTAAAAGTTTTGCTTTATAACCATATGATTTTCTTTGCAGAAGTTTGCAACAACAACTAACCATTGCCCTTTCAATTTCTTATGCACCTCAGAGAAGACCCTGTCTTCCATCGTCTCTAACAAGACTCCTACAGGTAACAGAAGACCCCTTAAATGCCTTCTCTTCTCCAGGATAAATAGTTCCAGGGCCTTTGGTCTTCTCAGCATGTGACATCTTCCAGCCCCTTCACTGTCCTGGCAGCTGTCCACTGGACTGGCTCCACTTTATTAGTCTCTACTGGTGGGAAGAGGCAAAACCAGGCATTGTATTTTCAACACTCAAGTGCTAGAGAATAGGGATCAGTCCCTTCCCTCAACCCAGCAGTTACATCCTGGCCAACACAGCCTCCTACACGGTCAACTTTGACTGCCACAAGACTATGCAGCAAATTCTCCAGATTCATCTGGAGATGTACCATTGTACATACAGATTTATTGCCTCCCAGTCAGGTGGCTTTACTAGACTTACAAGGTTTCTGCCAATCCAAATCCCCTACGCTTTTGATGCCCCCTTGGGTGGCAGCCCTCTACAAGTTTCATGAGAGTACATTTAGCCCTGCTATCCATTAATCATTTGAGACATTTTTGTATTTAGCATTATTATGCTGCATTATAACTTTGTACAGAAGTAAGAAAAAAACCTATTTTTCCATACCTAAGAAACCTGGTTCTGTTATTAATCATCTTGACAAAGCTATTAAGGATGTTTCTAATATTACCAAAAATCAGCATTCTTTGACAAAATTGTTCTGACAGAAAAACATCATCTCTTTTTTGGATTAACACTTACACATAATAGTCTAAGTCCTATTTTCAGCAAGATTTGGGATTTTGAGATGAGTACCTGTGAGGAACCTGATAGGTTGGAGGAAAATGAAGATGGTGAAGAGCCGTGAGGGGAAGCTGTATGACAGCTGGCTGAGGTCACTTGGTCTGTTCAGCCTGCAGGAGACTGAGGGGAGACCTCACTGCAGTTACAACTTCTTTGTGAGGGGAAAAGCAAGGGCAGGCACTGATCTCTGCTCTGTGGTGACCAGTGGCCTTGAGGCCTGAAGTTTGTCAGGGGAGGTTTAGGTTGGCTATTAGATAAAAGTTCTTTCCCCAGAGGGTGGGTAGGCACTGAACAGGCTCCCCAGGGCAGTGGCCACAGCACCAAGCATGACAGAGTGCAAGATGCGGCTGGACAATGATCTCAAGCACATCGTGTGACCCTTGGGGTGTTCTGTGCAGGGCTAAGGTTTGGACTCAATCCTTGTGGGTCCTTCCCAACTCAGGATATTCTGTGATTCTGTATCACAAGGACAGCTGCAAAACCTGAAAAAATTCTGAAGAATCTCTGATTGCGGAACTAGTGCTTATGTTTCCCATGTAAGAATTGCACATTCCTCTTCCCCACTCTGCCAGTAGGAACAGCATTACAGATCCTCTAAAATTCTTGAAATAGGACAGAGAAAAACAAGCTTTAAAGTATCATCCTAAAGAGGACAAGCCCCTCTACAAAATGCATAATAATCTGTTCCATGTTTGTCAAGGTTTTGAAAGTGATCTTCTTTCATAACTTTATTCCATGAAAAAACACAGAAGATAAGCCTGATTTTTATAGGCTTATTAAGTTCAAGCAACCATCTTCCATTTTATATGGAAACTGCAAATGAATGAGAGATTTCTGATTTTCTGATTTTAAAGCATTCATAATACAGGTATGACCTAGATGAAATAAGCTTTCCCTCGTGGTAAATTCAGTGGGATTTAACATGTGCTGATCTCAGAAGTACCATTACTTTCCCATAAAAGAGCTCCAGCTAAACATGTGGTGAAGTAGCTAATCTGGGGTCTATACTGATTCTCATAGCTGTTAAAGGAATTGTGTTATTAAATGTAAATTGATTTCTCTATTCAGTTTGACAGATACAGAAAGTAATTGGTATTATCTATTTTTTCAAGCTTCCATACTCTCCGATAGAGTACTACCATTCCCTCTAAAGCCCTTCATATGTTACAAAGGCAGGAAAGGGCCCCCAGAAGATCATCTGTTTATATCAGCCTTGTAGAGAACAGAGCTTTTTGATGAGAAAGGTGGGAAATGCATCAGCACTTTATTATAGCAGGGGTTATGATAAAGAACTTTCTTTCAAGCAGCATTCTATAAAATGCCTGACAAATTCAATAGTTACTAACTTCTGTTACAAGGGTAAATGGCAGCATGTTTCTTTCTGGTTAAAACTGTAAAATAAGGAAACCAAACATCCAAATTGCCAGGCAATGCTCAACTAAAACAAAGGACTTTTCTCATATATTTTCACTTGACAGATCATAAAAGAGAAAATTGGTCCACTAAAAAGTGATAGTAGAGAATTGGCAAGAAAGGTGAAGATGGCAGATTTGTTAAACAGTTATTTTGCTCCAAACTTACCAGAGGACAAAGGGGACAGAACTTTGTTTTCTCTTTACAGGACTTACTCCAGAGAACTGGAAAACAGGAAACCCACAATTGCTATTGAACAAAAAAAGCCTCAAAGTGTATTATGGCAAACAAATTACAGCCTTGTTAGCATAGTTAAGGAAAAAGGGGGACAGGTGAAGAAATGATATGAAGGACATTTAATGAAGACTTTCATGTGAATAATTTGATTCTAAATATCCATTGTGGACCCTTAGGAGTCCTGCTTAAACTAACTTGCTTTCATTCTTAAGAGATAATATTGCTGCAGCAGGAGTGTGTTTCATACACTTACATTTTCAAAGAGTAATAAGATTCCACACTGAAGATAATTGAATAAGGCAGAAAGTTATGGTACACAGGTTAAAATAATAGCTTTAGGATAGAAAATTAGCTCAAAAATAGGAAACAATGAAGAGGTAGTAAGAGGTGTGAAGGAAAAGAGTTTACTAGTGAGGTACCTCAGAGGTCAGGTAGCTTTTAAGTAATGCATGCGAATGATTTAGATAAGAGGAAACCTCACCTTTTCTGTGCCTGCTGCAGTTATTTTATCCACAGGGACTGGGCAAGAACAGAATACACAATGGTGACCCAGGATATACAGAGAAGAGGTGAAGGTTGGTCTTAGTTTGTTGACAAAATAAAAATAGTAAATGCCACACAACCTTGGTTATACAAGGGTATGCAAGGATATCAGGTGTTTTCAGACAACTGGGAGTGCAGCTAATGGGAGAGCTGAGACAGCCTGCTTGCAAGCCTTCAATTAACAGAAGCCAAGTCAAGTACTGTGGTAGTTACTCAAGTCAAGATTTGTTGTAACTGTGCTACAAGATAACACTCGTCAGTTTTCTCATCAATAGATGGACATGAGTACAAATTCATACATAAATTAAACATAAATACAAAACATACATTCAGTACAGTATCATGGTCCTCAAAACCTGTGCTAAGGTTTTGAGAGGGAAAGAAGGGAGAGAAAAGATGATGAGCTGCAAATGGAGCCCCTAGGAGCTCATGTGCTCCCTATACAAAATGTACTTGCAGCAGAGATGAGGTTAGAACAAGGCTGAGCTACCCAGCCTTTCCCAGCTTTATAATGTTGGTCTTCAGGAGACTCCTGACTGTATTTTTCTTAGCAGAACATTCTTTACTTTCCTGTAGAAGCTAATTCAGGAACAGAAGCCTTGGAAAAACATGGGGAAAAAAGCCCAGTAATCTAACAAAACCCACGTCAAAATCTATAGTCAGTATGGTGGGAGGTGGGAAGTATGATAAGGGAGGAGATGCTGCTGCTCTCTTTTAAGGCTTTTATTGGAACCTTCTGGTGTGACAGGAGCTCCAGACTGAATTTTTGAGGCTAAAGTCCTGCAGGAATAATTAGCTCTTAAATTTCTGTTGACTTACTGGTCAACAGTGCCACCCTACATTGACATATCATGGGCAGCTTGAATTCTTCTCCAAAAACAGAGGTTCAGGATGAATTCACTCCCCTTGTGAAGGCAAAGCAGATTTGAAGCAACATCAGTTTAATCAGAGAGGAGATGAAGCAGGCTGTGCAGACTCACATAGCTGTTATTCATACTGAGAAATGAACAGAGAGGCATTCAGCCCAGAAAAATGCTGGATGCCTTCCTGTCATGCTTTAGGAATGTTGTTCCCCAATTTAGTGTTCCCATTGAAACACTCTAAACCACATGCTGGTCACTCCCTGCTTCCTCTCCTCCTCCCCTACTCAGCAGGCTGGAGAGAACTGGAAGCACAAAAGGTAAAGATCACAGGTTGAGATAACATCAATTTACCAGAAACAGCAATGGAATAAGAAAACAAACAGTAACAGCAACAATATTAATAACAGAGTGTACAAGAGAAGCAAACAATTCACATGTGAACGCTCACCATGTGGAAAACCAGGAATACATGAATCACAGCCATGATGCCCTGACCAAGAAGAGACCCTTTCCCCTGTCCCTGGAAGATGATATGAGGAATTATAGGATAACCTCCAGGTCCTAGCCATGCCCCTTCCTGCCCACAGCAAAAATTAACCCTGTCCTAGCTGAAACCAGGACATTTCTATATTAACTTGCTAATTTAAAGAAGCCTGAGGATTTCTCTAGGCAAGGCACAGAAAAATCTGAACTCTGCTTATGCCCTTTTTTCAGAGTTTTAAAACTGGGAGGAAGCATCTCAGCAATTTAGATTGGACACTTTCAGAAGGTCAAGGATTCCAACCCTGCACCAAAACCCGCAGAAGCAAGAGAAAACACTTCAGCATGTATATAACGCTGAACGAGCTGTGGAAGCAGGTACCTTGCTGTGGAGGCCGGAGGCTTGGCTAACAACATAATCACGCTCCCCTGAAGAGAAAGCCAATATGCTGCATGTTGCCACACTCCCCCAAAGGAGAAACCCTAGCTAATAGCCTCAGTTGTGGCAAGCAAAAAGGAATCACCCTCCCCATCATGCCTTGCAGCCATGCAAATTTTGTGTACCCCATGCAGGTTCAATGTATCCCATTGGTCCTTCCCCTTTGCTCCACCCCTGAGGCCTCACTTGAGTGGTCCTGCTCTTTCTATATAAACCCCTGCTACCTCTGGCTCCCTGGGTCTCTCCAAGGAGGAAGTTGAGTAAAGACTCCTGAGGAGCTCCATTTGGAGGCTGTGTTTCTTTTCTTCTGGGTCCCCTGAGAAGCTGGAATCACTCAACAGCCCTTGTTGGGGCTCAGAGCTGAGACCACTTTTGGTAGGACAGGGCACTGTCTGTTTGGGAGTGCCTGTGCACCTGAGTGTCCTCCCAAGGGTGCTTCTCCAGGAAGGTTGTTGCATTGGACCACCTCCCAGACTGTACCACTTTACAGCTGGAATTTTAATAAGGTTGTTACAGAAGAGAGATGACATACAATGATTTATTAGACAAGCATTCATGCCCTCAGTTTCCTCCCTCACCAATGAGGATATTTAAAATCCATTTAGTTTGCTAACTAGTGTTAGATCTGAAGTGTCTTTACACTTCCATTCAGAATTACCCAGACTACATATTAAAGTACTTATCCAACAAAGAGACACCCACTGGCTTCCATGGAAGGTTGGTCTGGGTAAGGACAATAATTTTCATCAGAATATGAACCTTTGCATAAACTAGCTAAAAAACATTTTATTCAGTGTCATACTTCAGTAGATTTATGTAATTGGCTTAATAATAGTATTATATATATATATATAATCTATTTCCCAGTGTGAGAAATAATATTCTTATCTCTTACTTAGCAATGCTGAAAGGCCACAGAGTACTTTTTTTTCTGAGAAGAGCCATAAGAATATAGTCTTCATGCTTAGTCTGTTCTCCAAGGGAAACAGTGATCTACCTCCTAGATTTTGATAATTTTTGATGACTTTGGTGACAGGTTCCTTGGTTTAATAAGAGCAAGTAGCATTTCCTATTTTCAAACATTGTGGATTCAAACTAATGTTCAATCTAATTAAAAATATTTTTTTTATCCTCCAAACCTGTTCTAATCAATTGTCAGGAGTTTAAAATAGTTACTATGCTTAGACAAAGTTTTGAAAGGAGTGATATGTCAAAGTGACAGAAAAAGAAGCAGTTTCATAGCACCATCGGATTAAGGAAGTTAAACAAAAATATATTAACATGACTATTTCTACCGTATCTTCTTAAGTTAGAAATAGCTGAGTGGAGAGAAAATGCCTTCTCCAAAATAGAGAATAATTAAAGATAAGAATTAGAACACTTTTCCCTCAAGGCATGTGTCATTAAAATTACAAATAAACAAGGATAGTTGAATATTTTTTTCTGAGGTTTGCAGAGAATTTCAAACACAAAGGAGTGGCAGTAACTCATTGGCACTACTATCTTCTGCTGCTGGATAGTCTTATTAATGGATACATGTATGAGTCAAAGAAACATGGGTGTGTGGTAAGCTCATGGCATGTACTTGGAGGCAAGTTTGAATTGCAGATATTTTCCATGGAAAGATTAAAATTTGTACAAAAGAAATATGAACATGAGTATGAATATGAGCAGAGTGTATGTATTTACAAGTACCCGAAGTAAGAGCATGACAAAAGTTAAAAGAATAGTCTGTTTGGGGAAAGAGAAGCCAGTTCTCGAGATACTGCCCTCAGGAGTAAGACTGATGATTTCTAGTTAACATGAAGACCAGAAGATCTGTACTCTGGTAAGGCCACAGCAGAGATGTGTCATCAGCAGGAGATCCTGCATCACAATAGCAGGACAGCAACAAGGCTGCAGGGCCTCTTATGCCATTCCTTTTCCTGGTAAACCCTCATGAACAGACATATTCCTACCGGATGGGAAAAAATGTTCCTACCAGACAAGGGAAAAACAGGGAAGATTTCTCCTCATTGGTCAAGATTCCTGAAGGTGCAAGCAGATGGGATCCTTAAAGAAAAGATCATCCTCTAAAAACTGCTGCCTCGTAAAAAATAGGAAATCTTGGTTCAAATATCAAGAACTAAAATATCTTGGTTTTGTATCAAGAACCACAACAATAAGTTTTGACTGAAGAGTAGGCATCCCTTGTCCTCTCTGTAACATTAATTATGTTGACTATAACATTTACAAATTTCACGTACAACAACATAAATCAACGGAGTCTGAGAATATGAATTGGCAAAATCCATTCACTCACAGATTTTGTAAGCCAGTATTATATCTTGCCTCAGAGAGAGTTCTGAAGAAACTTCTTCACCGAATCTAGTTACACCTGGGAACAGGTTTACCTGATAAATGGAGTCTCCTTCACTGAAAATATTTAGGACACAACCTGATGGGGTTCTGGGTTAAAGACTCTAAGACCTTGCTTTTAAGAGAGTGCTTAATTGCACAATATCTGTAAATGTGCTCTAGTCTTGACTTGACTATGTTTCAGTAATCATTCATATGATCTCATTTTGGCTTTTATTACAATTTATTATAAGTTTCCGTGTGTATTTAGATTATTTTAGCCAGATGCTGTGGACATCATATTGGATAAAATACCTGGAATTAGGTAAAAAAATGAAATATGAATGGCGTTGGAGATGGGAGTTTTTGTGAAGCATCAGATAATGCTGAAGAACATACTTTTGTTCTGGAAAATGCAGTTCTATTGACATAAAAAGAAATTTTTTTTAGTTTAGGCCTAGTTTAGTTTAGTTTAGTTTAACTCTTCTGAGTTAGATTCATATGAGAATGTTCTGATGTCATGTCATGGACCCGTAACCAGTGGACTCACAAATCTGACACAGAAAAAATCCATACAGACTCTTAATCTGTGCAGAAGGCTCCTATGAATTTCAGTGTATCTTATGCAATGTTTTTCCTGAGCATGGAAAGAATGAAGACAAAAAAGATGAGAGAACTGATAACAAAGCTTTCCCAGGAGTATGATCAGGTGGTCAGTGTGTCACAAAAGTTAAAAACAGTGCAAGGGTGGAATTCCCCTCTGTGCTAAATGGAAGCAGCCAAGAGAAGCAGTAGAGTCATCAATGTAAAGGTACAGTGATTCAGATACAGAAAACCAAGATTCCCTGGGCCCATTGTTATTCTCAGAAATGAACTTGTTTCTGTTTATTTTCTCTTTACTATACTTTCCTATTACTGCCTAAAAATATGTATTTCTAAAACACAACCAATTGAAAAGCTCCTAGGGATAGGAAGTCTAGGTACAAAGTTTGTGAATGCCAATTTTCCACATGAATCATATTTAAAAATGACTTTGGAGAAGATTGCACACTTCTCAAAAGCAATAACTATCACCCCATGCTATGTTCTGTAAACAGCACGAGTGACATTATATATAATTATGCCTGTCAGGAAATTCTAGGCAAACCCACTCTACCAGAGCCTTTCAGACAGAAGTTGCAACAGCTTCACTGCAATGTGCATTGGCCAAAGCTCTTAAAGATTTGAGTTCTAATTACATAAGAGTGACATGGGCATAAATCTCATTTTCTCCAGTGCATGCCAGCAAGGGGACTAGAACTGCCTACCAGATATGAAGAGATTAACCACTGTCATGTTCATCACCTCTCTAGTAAGAAGCTGTTATATTGTGATGGATGACTGTTCAAGAGTCATCCCAAAGGCTGTTTGTAATCAAGAACCTGGCAAAAAAACCCCAAAACAGTTTTACACAGAGCTGTACCAGAGCTGATCCATTATCAAGTTGAATAACTGAGGGAAAAAGCCATCACACAGACTATGTTAAGTTACTTCTGCAAACTCCCTCTGCTCTGCACCTATGTAAGGCATGAGGCAGCCTCTCGTGCAACTTGTAGGTGCCAATCTCTGCCAAGGGAGCTTTGAGTGTAGCAGCAGGCAGGTACATATATATATATATATATATATATATATATATAGGGCACTGTACGTAGTGCAGGTTCTAGCAGGTGTGTGATGACTTTCATGCACTCACAGGTCACACTGCCATCGCAGGTGCTGAAAACACTCAGCACAGCTGTATTACTCACATCACAATAGGGCTGCTGTTTGCATCGACTTCCAGAAACAATCTGGCCACTAGTGCTGGCAGTTTTGCCTCCTGCTCCTTTGAGCATTAAAGATTAGTTTGCAAGGGAACATAAAAAGAGGCATGGGCAAGTTCAGATGAAGTGTGTTCAAAGCTGTGAATAAATCTGTCAACACAGCATAGTGCTGCACTCTGTAGAGATACCTGCACTAACTCTGAAGCAATGTCATGCTATTGTAGCCCTACTCGTATGGAGAAATACTTCCAGCTTGAAATGCTGTCCAAGATATAACTAGAAAGCACTTTAACACTATCCCAGGTTTGTCTTCAATCATTCTTAGCTCACTCTTGCAGTGCAGAAGACTAATCTTGTTACCCTGCAGAATCTGGGCTTTAAAATAAGATGCTACAATGAAATAAGAAATCGAAACAGGTCAAAACTGCAATACTTCAACATGACTAAAGCATATTGCAAACACTTCACAGAGAAAATACAGCAAACTACATAAGCTATAACTGATCAAAGCAGAATGGGGCTCTCACTTTTTTGGGTCCTCAATTAGAAATCACCTATTTTACACATTCAAAAACGTATTTACTAGAACACCAGAATTAGGTTTCAAATTTTCGTGCTAGAAAGGAACCTGTCATTTAAGCTAGTCTGTACTTTTTCTTCAGCTACAAGTATCTCCTTGAACACAGGAAAATTAGGTGCAATCCTTTCTGCTGTTCATTCACACCATTCAAAAGAAAATCTGCATGAGGGGGTATAAATCCAGTTAATCAGATTTTTATTTTTTTTTCTCAGAAATAGCACCAGCAGAGGTTTCAATATTCGAGACAAAGCAATTAAGCAAGACATTCTAGAATGGAGGATCTGCCATAGCATGCTTTATATCTAATTGTTTCTCCAATAACTGTTCTTACACACTAATTGCCAATCTCTAGCTATTTTATTTTAGTGTCATCTTACAGCAATATAATGTCTGACCTCCTCTATTTCCATTACAAATTTATAAGTACAATGCATAAATAAGAATAAATAGGTCCAAAATACCTTCCTTTTACTGTTTTACAATGGTCTGGGTTTAAATTTAGCTTAGTAGGTATTGAAGTTACTCAGGCTGTCTTTGGGTACTGTGAACAGCAGCTCTAGCTACTGAAACTTATTTTTAAATACTTTCACCTGCATACATATGGATTCTGTACTTTATGAGTAGTCAAAAACAGTAAGGCTTTAACTGTTTCTGCCTGGGACAGTGCAAAATATCTGATCAACTTCATGACTATTAGACTACCTTTATTGTTTGCCATTGCTCAGGTTTGACCACAGAATAGGTTTCGTTCTGTGGCAACTGAAACTAATGCTATTGAATACTTAGGAAGGTTACAGAAGAATTTCTAGGGAGCTTATCCAAGTTTATTTATTTTCTTTTAAACCAAGATGATACAATTTGTGGGTACAGGTAGGCCCAGAAATAAAGTAGTGAATGGGATGTCGAGTAGAGAAAAGGACAAGTCAGAGCCATTTCTCCAATCCCATCTGCCCTGCCTAGAACCTGTGGTAGAGCCTCATACTCCACTGGACTTCAACATGTTTGATAATTCTGTTGGGCACACAAAGTTTCACAGTCCTTTTTAACAGAAGCAAACCCTTCATGTACTCCTGGAAAGTTTGCAAGTCCTGCATGGCTTCATGCTGAATAAGTGAACTGTACATGGACTCCTGCAGGAGTTACTGCACAAAATCCACACTGTGTTTTTCACTCTTATAAGGAAACACAGGAGATTTGTGCCTTAATATTTTCATACTGAGAGCGTTGGACCACTCAAAAATCCCATTCAAGGTAAAGATAAGGTTAACCAGAGGTTTATAGCATAATATTGCTTAATAGTAAAAAATATGCCTCTTTCAAAATCTGCTGTCCATTAAGGTATAACAGAAAACCCAAAGCTACTTTGTAGCAGCTGCAGCAGATTAGGAAAGCCATATAAATACTTATGAAAGTCATTATTAACCACACTACAATTCACTGTTCAGTGTCAATTCCTCTCTAGATTAAAACAACCCCCAAAAAAACCCAAAAGAGGCAGTTACAAGCTGATCCAGGAGCTGAGTCTTCCCTTCTTTCTAGAACCTGACCTAATCACAGTGGCAAGAAGTTGCTCCTTCCTTACTGATCCTGAAAATGTCTAGCTCCTATATCAGCCTATGTAAGAAAGTAAAATTATGTCTTATACTCTGAGTGACCTAAAGCAAAGTGTTGGGGCTGCAGGCCTAAAGAGTCATCTTTGTTTCAAACAGCCACAGATGTGCAGATGAAATTTCAGTTAGACAGATATTTTATAAACATCATAATCTTTCGCTAAATTAAGCTATTAATTTTAAAAAAAAAGAGAAAACATGTTAATGAAGTGTCATAAAGGCATAGGAAACAAGGTAAGATACTGGGGGTTAACTCCAGTGGGCAGCTAAGCACCACACCCCTCTAACCTCATTCCCTTCCTCACACCCAGTGGGACAGCAGAAGAAAATGAAGAGTAAGAGAAAACTTGTGGTTCTAGATTAGAATGGCTTAACGAGCAAATGAGACATGAACGAACAAAGCAACTACATAAGATGTGACAGTACTCACTCACCTCCTCCCATGGAGGGACTAATGCTCACTCAGACCATGAGCAAAAATTCCCTAACCTGCCCTCTTCTCAGTTTTACAGCTGGGCATGATGTGACACAACATGATGAAGCTTTCTGGTCAGTTTGGGACATCTGCCTAGTTTTGTGCCCTCCCAGCCTCTTGCTCACTCCCAATCTTTTCACTGGGCAGGGTGGGAACATGGCACTCAGAAGAAGAGAAAGCCTTGATGCTATTCGAACACTGTTCAGCAATACTTAGAACTGTGTTATCGGTGCCACTTGAGACGACAGCAGCTAAAAAAGCTATAATTCACAGCCCTGCCTCTCACTTCTGCATTAACTTGCTCCCCACCAGAAAGGGGCAAGGTTTTGTGCTTGTTAGTTTGGATTTTTTTCTCCTTTCTACCCTCCCTTTTAGGAACTGAAAAGTTTTCAGCCAAAGTGCTTTAATCAGTGGAAAAAGCCATGTGCATGTCTCAGCATGGAGCCTGCCCTACCCTGAAACTACCATTTTATGTAAAGATATTTTGTACAAAAGCATCAAAGAGATCAATGCATGGAAGTGTAAGACCACTGTCAGATCTTGAAGCCAGCACTGATGGCAACCAACCATGTGATGATAATGGATTTGAGAATTACTGACTCCTAATCATCCCCTGCAAGTGTGTTATGCTACGTCCTACATGTACAAATTTGTGCTTTTCCTGCATAGTCTGATGCTCAGGTAAGATTGAGTGAAATTTTATGAAGTATGGTGTTTTATAGGCTGCAAATTCTTTATCCTCCTGTATTTATTTGATTTACTTTTGAGAAAAATTATTCTAGGTGCTTTAAGCCAGTTTTATTTTCCTCCAAATACCCATATAATATCTGATGTATTTCACCAGATGCACATATGCAACTGTTATTTCCAGTGTTCCAAGGTCTACAATTTGATATCAAGCCTGCTTCTCTGAGCAGCCCCAAGCTTTGCCTGCTCTTAGAGAATGATTTCACTTTGTGCTAGTGCTCAGTATAGTCTTTCAAAGAGATAGCACCTGAAACCAGACATGTATGTTTCATGTGAGCAGAGGAGGGGAAGACATTGCGGGAAACTCCTGGTCAGTCTGAAGCCCTGATGAAATGCTCCCCTTTATCCCAGGACAGTACAGGCTATCAAGATCCTGAAAACTTTAACTTGCTTTCAAAGTCAAGGTAGGTAAGAGCTGTCTCAACTGATCCTAATCTTGCTCCTGCTTTGAAGCCTGTCTTTCTCCAATCAGCCATGCATCAGTGGCAGAAATATGCCACTTCACTTGGCAATAGGGAACTATTGATTGATTGCTGTACAAACTGTGCTGATTTACATGATTTTACCATAGAGACTAAAGGTAATTTATTTTAGGTGGCTGGGAGGACATGAGATACTTATAACATGCTCTGAAGTTTGCTTTACCTGTCTTCAAAAGAGATTGAAATAATTTCATTTACATAGTTATTTTAAAATTGGGTCTCGGTTAGTTAAATCTCTCATTCTGACAAATTGCCAAGTGATTTCTGAAAATAGGTCATTTTGAAGACATACTGTTCTTTCAGTCCACTCCCTACAATGCCTTTTTCTAAACCAGAGATTCATATTTGCTACATTATCATAAGAAAAATAAAAAAGGTCATTAAGCAAAATCAATTTCTTTAAGGAACATCTTTAAAAATGTATGAAATGTACTTTACTGTCATTGGCTTTCAATTAAAACTGACTAAAGTCTACAAAGGCTATGTTTACAAATGTGACAAATTCAAGTGAGAAGGGCAAGTGAGATTAACCAAAATTCATAATAATTCTGACTGGATGCTGCCTTGCTTAATATTTTCCTGCTGTGTTCTTTTTGAACTTTCCATTATGCTTAATAAGATTTGTTTGGGATTTAGGATTAAAGGATTTATGGGCATTCTTACAGAGATCACCTGAATTTAGTGGTAGATCCAAGACATAAAACTAATCTCTGGAAGTGCATCAGGTTATGCCACATTTTAGAATGTTGTCTCATGGAGCTTGTTTTCCAATTGTACTCAAACCTAAGCATTCAAACCTAGAAACTGGAAAGGTGTCCTTCAAAAGATGAATGAAATTTGATGATATGGACATACATATAGTCATAATTTTGCCCTAAAAACTCCACTACACCAATAAAAGAGTCTAATCTTGTCAAAATTGGAGACATTAAATGACAAAGGGCTGAGTGCCAGGTGGAATGCAATAAATGGCAGCAAGACAGCAGCTGACAAGAAAGGCAGCTCCAAGGAAGAGAGAGGACAGTGACTGTGCCCAGAAAGAACCTGCTTTCGGACATCTTGAGCTGTCTCTGTTTTTTTAACAAGTCTGGAGTCAGGAAAATTTTATTAGCTTTTAATGGGTCCCCTGGAAACAAGTGTAAGGACAGATGAACACCAAGACCTGTAGAATTGCAGATGCCTGTCTCACCTCAGACACAGGGAATCGAATGAAGCAAAATTACCAAAACCCTCAAGGAGAAGATAAGAAAAATGGAAATATGGAATTTATTGAGTGCCAGCTGCAGTGAAAGGTGCTACTGTTGGGATCAGTCTGTAAGCATGACAGTACCCTTCAACATCATGTGCCCAGTGCTGTTCTCCAGAGTCATCACAGTCCCGTGATGGAATATGACAAGACATCTCACATGTATTTAAGCTTAATAGCTGTAATGCTGGTGACAACAGAGCAGCATTCTGACAACACAAATTGCCACAGTCATCATTACACTCATCATAGTCTTATGTTTAATGACAACCGAGTTCCTGCATATTGTGTGGGAGTTCAGCAAATAATTTACCTTATATTTATATGGAATACTTTTCCTCCTCTGTGATGTAGGCAAAGAAATCAGGGAAAGGACCCTGAACTGCTTAAGTCAGAGTCACAAAGCAGTACTGAAATTTCCCTTGTTGCTCTATTAAGTGCAGGCTGCTGTGGTTCCTCAAATCAGAGGGCAAAAGAGTGAAGAGCTAGCACCAAGAGGGCTCTGCATGGGGCAGAAAATACTTCAGCAGCTGGAAGTTCAGCAGCACCTGAACTCCCAGGGGAGGAATATTTCCAGAAAATCTACCCCTTTCTCACTTTTTCCCATGCTAGAGGGAAATCCAGGCCAGTGATGCAGCATCACAGGCTGTTCATCCAGACACACTTGCAAGGGGCAGGTGTGACAAGCTGTTTGGGAAATACACCTGCAGAAAACCACGCACAACTCCAGGCTCCCATTTTTTTTCCAAACCCTGCATAATCTGGAGTCACTCCACTAATAAGTATAAAACTTTCCACTACAGTCTGAGTCATACTGCTCACACTTGCCCCCACCTTCCCAGAGTTACAGCAGCTGAAAGGAAGGGCAGCTTTTAAACCATGGTGAGATGACTTTGAATATTGGCACACCATGCATTTTCTGAAAGACTGGCTCTGCTCTTGCACTCCTGTTTATTGAGATTATATGGCACTATTTAATTTTAAGAGCAACTGCAAGTTTCTTGTTTTCATTCAGTGCTCTCATACTTTAAGCCTTTATATGAACCTTAGGATGAAAGCATTTTCTTTTTAAAAGAGCCAGGCTTTGTACCACGTGGTCACCAAGGCTAATACAAAAGTTACCTCCCCCAGCCTTATGTGCATTTACTATTAGGTGACAGGCCTCCCTGTCCAAAGCAGTATTCTCTCACACAATGTGTTCTGTGAAGCATAGAAAGTGGCCAGGTATTGAAGTGCAAAGCTGCAGTTTTTGTCCTTGGAAGCCCAGCACAGCTGTATGGGCACAATTCGCAACTTCCATCTTCAGACTAGTACAGCTTTCTCTGTTTCCATATGAAGAGGTATATCTGTGGCACACAGGCACACTGCTTGTGGTGGGCTGACCACGCTGGCAAAGCTGGCCACTGCAGGTTCACACCTCAATAAAAGCCCAGAGACAATACTGCCTACAGTGTAACTCCAGAGTACCTGCAGAAGACCCAGACAGTAAGATAGAGCAGTAGAAAATAGATTCAGCTGTATGTACACGTACAGCATAGCTGTAAGGACTGAATTTCCCCAGTCTGATTTGAATAGAAACCACAGGGCCCATGGGCAGGTATAGGTTGTGGTCCCATGTGAGCCTGGTAAGGGCAGCTAAGGTTTATTAGAGCTTTCAGGGGCCTGCCAACAGATTTGCTGAGAATTTTCTTTCTGGAGAATCTGGCAATAAATACCAGAAAGAGTCTAAACACATAGGCTGTAACACAAGGTTGCCTTGAGAAATCTAGCAATGGCAATGCTCTTAGGGTCTTGCTCCCTGCAGGCAGGTCCTTTCTGCAGGGCTCATTTCAGTCCACTCATAGCTTTCTGAGTTGCTGCAAACACTGTGTAAAACCACTTGGCTCAAAGCTCCTCTGAGATGAGGCTGCTTACTCCCCTTTTTACCCAGCAATCCTGTGCTCTTCCAAGCTCTTTGCTCTTTATCTCACTGTACCCCGCTGACCCTTCTGCTCCAATAGATTATTTTTATTATGACTTGCTCCTTAGGTACACATATTTGTCCCCTTCCCTCTACCTTTTTCTCTGACACTATAGGAAACCATACCTGTAAACACTTTCCACCTGCATTTCCGTGAAGGTCTGACTGGGTCACCTTGTTTGGCTTTTTCTGCTTTGCTTTATGGAGGGATTCTGCTCTTTCGTCTCTACAAAATCTTAAATCATCTTTTTTTTTGTCTTTTTTCTGTGTCATTCAGGAAAGCTGGGCTCACGTGTCATTTCTAATAGTTCTGTCCCAGCTGTCTCTATGTGGATTGAGACTCCCTAGGCTTTGGCTAAATGCTATACTTACAGAAAAAGAAATGTTCCCAGGCCTTACTTCCCTGTGGGAAAATGGCACAGCCTGTAGTCCATCACATACAGCAGGCACAGTGACAGGGTGCCTGCCCCCTACTTACTGTTTTACTGTTTACAGTTTCACTGCCAAAGGTTAATGAACACATTGTTCCAGGTCTAGAAAATACATGACTCCTTCAGCAGTTTCAGCCCTTTCTCCCTTAAGCAATTTCCACAGGAATTCTGAAACCAGTATCCTCTTGACAGGTGCTATCCTCTTTCATTTTCCTTTGCCTAAATCTTGGACCATGATACTCAGACATTATTTCAGACTGTATGGCAAGGCTTTCTTCACTAGGCTATAAACTTCAAAGTCCTCTAAAAAGTGGTGTCATCAAATCTTTGAGATTTTTCTCTGCAGTAGATAATAGGTAATTCTCCTTTTCCTGTTCCTTAGCACTGCACATCAGCCGAAACTTTTCACTGGCATTAAATAAAAAGATATTGATAAATTATTTTCTTTAATATTTTGGAATATAAATTGAATAAATATACATCTCAGTATTGAAGACCCTTGAAAGAAGTCTCCTTAACAGGATTTCAATCAATATTTTAGGGATGCACACCAAAGTCCAACATATGAAGACACCAAACTGCTGAGTTCAGCTTAATCCAGCCAAGAGTCTGGTATGACTGGGTACATACAAAACAAATTATTAGGAACCTAAATAGCTACTTCTCTAAATAGGTGGCTGCTTGTGATGATGTTAGCTTAATGTAACAGGTTACTGCCTTCTTCAGCTGGAAATTGTTTCCTCAACAGAAAGTAGCTGATGATTACTATGGTCTTCTATTCTGCAGACTAATCAAGTTCACTTGAAAACTTTTCAGGGTTTATTGCACATTGTAATAGAAAAGGAGCTGTTGTTGTGCCTCAGCTGGAAGGAAGTAACTTCCATTACGTGTGTAATAAATTGTATATGTACTTTTGTCTGAGGGGTCAGGGAAATGGACAGTCATATGATTAGTTAAATAAAGTGGTGTGAATTGTTTGCTTTAGGACTGGGAAACTTAAATTCTACTGGTCTTGAATGTTATGCATCAAAGCATTTTTCTTTTGGCTCTGGATCTTGCTCATAGTCCAAATTTCAGAATCTCACTGGGGAAACGAGGCAGGTTTGAAAGATGTAAGAATTTTCAGTCCTCTCATTGCATTGTGTTATGCAGAAAATGCATTTTATTGCAGAAGGTATTAATGTGACTGTTACTTTACTGTTAAAGCTGCTATTAAGCCTGAACAGAGAAGGACACTATGTATGTTTTATTTATTCTTACAGGGATTGGTTTCCTTCATAAACGTGTATGCCTTATGTATACTAAAATGTAAGTCACTTAATTTCGTGAGTCATCTTCACCTTCATCCCTCCTGAAACTTCTCATTTAGAGGCACATTAAATGCCAAAGAACTGAGCTCTCTTGCTTCAGTACTCTCTAAGAGTGGTGTATGAATCTGAAGGCATATCTAATGATCACATGTAAGGAGTGACAAGTAAACTCACACACATTTTTAGACAATTAGAAGCCAGGAAATATAGTTAGACAGCAGTGAGTGGGAGGTAATAGATTCCAAGCTGGTTTGTTCAGTCCCAGCAGCACACTGCCCATAACCATAGTACTCCCAAATGAATGTTTTGAGCACAAGCTGAACTTATGTCCATATGGAAGACATTGGAACAGCACATAGAAATGTCACAAAAGTGACTGTACAATAGAAATATTCTGGAAGAACTGGCTCAAGACAGTAGAATAATATAAAAGCTCCAATTTTTTGCCATAGACACAAATCTTAAAGACAAATCAACTTTTATTACATCAAAGAAATGAGGATGTACTGAAAACATTCTGTAAAGGAAAAGAGGGACAGTTAAGGCCACCCATTCTGGAAGACTAGCCCAGAGCCAACAGATAATATTTCTAAATTGATGGTAGTGCCACAAAAATGTGTTCAACAGTTACATTTGCATCTCAGAAGTCTGCAGGTTCTTTTCTAGACTTCCTGACATGTCTTCCATGGTAAGATGTTGCAATTTACAAATTATCCCACGTCCTTTACATCTGTGACTGTGCCATATTCCAGCTGCTTTGAGCATGTCTGCTCAGTACACAACCCAGTGTGATCCACATGATGGATCTCAAATCCTACAGATCCCCAGTCTCCCCTCTGGGCTTGCTGTGTAGTTGGATTGCTATTCACTATTTCCAGTCAGCTACATACAGCATGAATTGTGAGTATCCCCCTCCACCTGCTATTCAGGCACACCTCTCCAATCCTGTCTGTGTTGTTTCTGTGACTGAAGTGCATGGAATTGGGGGCTCTTTTTCTACTTGGCACAACTATTGTCCAGAAGCAGAACTGATGCCTCACAAAGCCAGCACTGTTCATGGGCCTGCTATCAATGACACCTCACCTGCAGAGGTGAGGGCACTATCTCAGCCAGAGCTCTCTCACTGCCCATGGAAGCAAAGCCATAATTCAAACCTGACAGGATGGGTGGACATGCAACGCATGGGAGTAAAACAACACTGTGTACACAAAAGAGACATGTAGGTTAAGCAACACAAAGAACCCAAACGTAATTAAAACTAGTTTGGGGGCTGAACCATGTCTTCCCTGAATCATTCCATGAATGACATTTCTGGTCATCCATTTTGCTTCATTTTTTTCTCTCCTCCTGCCAGCAAAATGCTGCCAGTTGCAGCATCAAAGCTGATAATCTTAAGTGTTCACCTTTTTCCAGGACTGGTTGTTGTGTCTTCCTTTACTTTTCCAGGGAACTACCAAAGTTGGCTGGAAAGCTCTGCATGCCTACGGCAGTAACCACTAGTGCCATTCCTTCATTAGTGTCTGATTCTGGAGCCCTTGATTGTGGAAACAGTGCTTTGAAGTCTAGGGCCAGCAACAGATGGGATCAGCCAGCACCTCCAAGGGTTGAGGGCCATAGGCTACTGGGGGCTGTGCAGAGGAATCACTGTTGTAATTCTCCTGAGGTTTTCACCACTGCTACAGGGAGAGCAAGCATCCTTCAGTGAGCAGTGTTAGAGCCGTCTGCTTGGCGTGAGCTGACAGAACTGGATCACAAAGCTTGCTACAGACACAGACAGCCCAGATATCACAGATACTGTTCATGCATCTTTTGTCTTGGAATCCTCCTTTCAAACTTAACTATTAAGTGACCAGCTTATCTAAATAGCTGTGTCATACAGGTCTATTTATTGCTGCTCTGGTGGTCTTCACATTGTTGATAATTAGATTCACTTAACAAATACAGAATTAATGAAACACCAAGAAAAAATTATTTTTTTGTGTTAGGGAAGGACAAAAGGGGTATTAATTTCACAGAAATATTGTTAAATCCTAGCTATAGTTCCTTGAACCTCTTTCTCTTCATATTTAAACTTTATAGCATGGTACAAGGTACAGAGTTTCTTTTCATATTCCAAGTTTACAGCTGAACAAATACATATTAATATAGGAGCTGTAATGTATTCTGAGTTAAGCTGTCGTAAAATCTAGGGCTTTTCACATCATCACTTTTGAAGGTCAGTGCCACAGAGAAGAAGAAGCATCTGTACTGGATCACCATGAACGTTTGTAATACATTGCAATAAATACTGCAATATATTTCATTTTTATACGTTTTTGATGAAGAGGCAAAAGTGCATCTTCAACAGTAGCTTTTCAAAAATTGCTCATCTGTTTGGAATGGCTGTAAAAGAGATTGAAGCTAAACATTATTCATAGATACATTACAACTCCTCACTGAGACCAGAGCTGAAATGAGAAGAGTTTTCCAATGATATTTCATTTGGAATATCGATTTTTCTGAGCTTGTCCCACAAAGCTATTGCATGAGTATTCCAGGCAAGTATAAGAAGATGTAGATTATCGTAGCTGACTTTCTTTCCTAAGTTTGTTTTTCTTCTCCCAACTGGGTTGTAAACATTTTGCTTATATTGGGCTTTAATTCTCCTAGAACGCCTAACAAAGTGGGTGAAGACTGCTACTTTGCAGAAATTTTTTGAAATTAAGCCTATCCTTTGCTTTTCAGAGAGTGCCTGATCAACTCAGAAGAGGTGTGTAGGACACTTTTGCCCCTCACTTTTGCTCAACAATGAAAAGTAAGTTTTTTTGCTGTGAAATATTTGCCAACAAATTAAGTTGCTGGGTGCAGATACCTGGAAAAGTCCAACCCATAGGTTATAAGCATGGCAATAGACTACTCCATCTGGGAAAATTTAGTCTGTCGAGAAATCTGACCCTGATTTTTTATTTGCAGCAGATTCTGTAATACTTAAGCTACAGAATTTACTTTAAGGTTGCCTGAGGACTGGATTGTCTCTGAAACTCCCTTATGGTCTTGTCAAATGATCTCATCAGGTCACCAGGAGGCACAGTGAGAAAGGAGCAAGGCAACTGTACTGCATTTACTTCTTATGACAGTTTAACCTTGAGGAACTGAAGTCAGCCTTATTCCTGACAGGGTAGTGAGCTCCTGGAGTAATGGAATGTCCTGCTTTTTATCTGTGTTCCCATGTGCCTGAGAGCTGCTGGTAAAAAAGACAACTGCAGGTTTTCAGCAGTTTCTAAAATGAAAAAGTCCATGGGAAAGAGAAGATGAAAGAGAAGTGAGTTCAAGTTAGGGTTCTGTCTGCGGGGCAGAAGGACACAGAGGGCAGTGTGAGCACCAGCAGGCTCCATGGACATCTCCTACATGCTCCACCTTGGTGCAGCTCAGTGTACACTGCCAACAGGGAACTAGGGCATTCCCTGCTGGCTGTGCCACCCACTTCTCTGCTGCCTTGCAAGGGCTTACACAAAGTTGTCATTTTCAGCTTGGCCTGTGGATTGCCTTCCTTGAGGGCATTCATCCTCTCCTGATGCAGGCTATCAGCATATAATGTTTCAACCAGGTAGCAAATATGCTTTATAGGGGACCTCTCCCTCACAGCAGCTCCAAGCCTGATGCAAAAGACTGAATGTAATTGTCCTTTTTATTTTTGGATGACAGACCAGAGTGGGTTGAGTCCTTAAAAGAAGCACTGTTTTCCCATTCCATAATGACTTATTTATTTCACTATACATTGGATTCTGCAAGAACAACCTATTAACAACAGAATATCAACATATTACACATGTTCCAGAAGAAAATGCATTAACAGTAACATAAAGTAGTTACTATTTTATGAGCTCACAATCCTGTGTGATCCTTTATTAAAATGTGGCAGGTTAAACAGTGGATATTATATTTGGATCTTCCTTAGATGAATAAAATGAAAATGTCAAAAATGCTGGGTTTTATAGTTCTGTGAAGTACTGAAGTGTTTTTTAAAACATTTCACATTATGATGTAAAAACTACACACACACACACCAACCAACCAACCAACCAACGAATCAACTAAAAATTTCTAATAAAACTTGGAAGTTCTACCTTTTTTGCTCCACATTTTAGGGTTGTCTAAACTGAAAGAATCTTATACCATGAATTGAAAGATAGAGACCAAGATCTGCAAGTTTCTCGAATTTGGGGTGGCTGTATCACTATTAGAACTCCTGGATGGTATTAAAGAAAAAATAATCCCTTGGAAAAATGCTTTTGTGAAAAAACTTGTGGAATATGGGACTTTTAGCTAACTTCTTTGTCACAAACTAATTGATGCAGGATGTGCTTGCTTACTAAAACAGCCTGCAAAAGAGTGGCAAAATAACCAACTGACCCCAAACTTACATTTTGCAGCTATCATATTATTTGTAGTAATTACAACAAAGGTTTTTGAGCCTTGCTCCTTTTATTCTTTAAAGGTTTTGGATAAACAAATTAATATTTTGCCTCCGGCTTTTACACAAAAACTTTGAAAGACATAGGCTTGAGCCCATGTAAAAAGTGAAAAATCATTTGGATAGATTAAAAACATGAAAAGTTTTTCATTCCATAGATAATTTTCATTTTTAGGAAAAAAACCCAAAAAACTCAAAAAATCCAGAAGGGTAAATAAAAATAAATAAATAATAAAAGAAATCCAACTCTGAGATAACTACTCCAACTGAAGAAATGCCTAAATTACCATTTAGTTTTGAGAACCTGTGAAGAGCAATTTTTTCTGTTTTTTTTTTTTTATTACATTTTTGCTTGAAAATGCATAGAAAGAGTAGGCATAAATGGAGACAATAAGCAGATAAATATTGAGCAGATTTATTTGGAAGTTTGTATCTTCTCCCACTGATGGCAGCAATAAAGCTTTCAGCGGTGTAAAACTCTCAAGAAACATTCCCTGAAACTATGGCCAAATGGGTCTATTTTTCACTCAAAATGTGTACCATGTAGGGGCCATAAACTGCCACGGGGTCACATTTAACAGGGGAACCGAGCTAAATAAAATAAGAACCAAGCAGGTAACTTAGTCTCCAGCCTTCCCCACCTCCCCACCATAATATTAATCTTAGTGATTTGAAAACTGAGTTGGTTTTGCTTTATAAATAAATAAATCACTTGCTTTGACACTTGGTGAATTTAGCTGGAGGCAAAATGAGATCTTTTGAATACTGTTTGTTCTTGCGCTGTTTCTGTCAGAAGCCCAAAATCTAGGAATAATGGAGCTTAAGAGAGACACTTTCTTCTGAGATCTATAAGGAATAAAGGGGTAGAGCATATATCAATTTCAAAACACCAAAGAAAACATCCAAACCCATGCAAATGGTAGGTGTAAAGTGGGAGCTTTTATTCTGTTAATGTCTGTTGACATATTTTCATTGTTGTTGCACATCTTCTGGAGGGACTTGCCACTCATGCCACTAAGGTTTGTTTTCTATTTCATTTTTTCCATGGAGTGACCTAATTAGTCATGACTAATGACTTTTGAATTACATTTATTAATGCTTTTCACTTATTTCTGTTGCTGTGTGTGTTCAGACAGAGGAAACAGAATACCCTCAGATTTTGTGTTTGTTTTTTTCCTCCTTTCACCTTGACAGCCTTAGTATTGAGAAAATAACTAGTTTTTTTCAAGACCAAGAAAAAGGTTTCTGCAGTACCTTAAGAAATTATATTCGATACATCATTTATCCAGTTTTACTGAACGTATTTTCAAAGCGCATGGTGCAAAATTAATGCAACATTTCAATGCAAGATTTAGGAAAACATAAAACTCTGGAGTCAGAATTTCAACATTACTGCATATCTGTTAGGACTGTTATTATTTAATTAAGATGACCTGCTTCAAAGTGGCTAATTCTAGTACTGGACTTTTTATTCTGAAAAGCCTGGCTAACACTTAAGTTCTCCTACAGCTAAAACATAATTATCTGAAATGATTGAAAAGAATGAAACCCTTGTTCTCTTTTAAAGAACTAAAATGATCCTGTCCTTCCATATTGCTCCAAAAATAAACAACAAAAAAACCAAAACTGCAAAACATAGAAAACTCAAGAAACTTAGTTTCCTAATAATGGAGATTGTTTTTATAATATCATGTGCTCCTCATCTAAATATGTTTACTGTAATGATTACATGGCACCAGCATGAATATCAACACATACTGAATGCTGATGTTTCTGCAGTGTCGTTAGTTAAGGAGACCTTAAAATGTACTAGGAGAAGTGCAGCCATTTTTTTTGCTTTTCCTACTCAATATTTTAATTTCATTTTCACATCATCCTGATGATTTTTCTTAGATGGAGCTCTCAATAAAGGTTGTAATTACCTTTCAGGAGAATTCAAGAACTACTGACAGGCCCAAAAGAATGATTGTTGCAGCAATGTGGATGGAGAACAGAAAGAAGGCAGATCATGGCAGGTAGAGATGGTATTTCTCTTTGTAAAGATACTGGCTTTCAGTAGACAACTGAAATATGTTAGATCCAATTTTCCTGAGTTACAGTAAGGCATTCAAGGGAACTCCTGAAGTAAAGAAATTGGGAATTAGGAAACTGTTTATAGGATGGGTTAGAAAGTTAAGGGGAGATGAGTGACAGTGTGATAAGTAAGGAACTTTCACAGTAGAGGGGATCTGTTAGGAGAACATTTCAGGTTTCAGAAAAAGCTGTGGTCAGCTTTTCTTTAATGACCTTTATGAAAGAAAAATACTTCTAACTCTGAAATGTAATGAAATGTGCATATGTTGCAGACCTGGATGATATCACCAGGAAGTATAAAGGGATGCAGAGACAGTTTGGAAAAACAAGAGACACTAATCTGATGTGGCCACTAAAGAAACAGCTAATATTTACCATACAAAGCCATTTTAGCAAAGATGGATGGGATGAATTCTTCCTTACAAAACCCTGTTAACACAGTTTATCTAGAATTCAAAACACAACTATAATCACAAAGGTTCAAGAGAGATGAATTCAGTGTGGCTAATAGAATGGCAGGGCAAATAAAGAAACCATGCTGCAGAGTCAGAACAGAGGTGTCTGCCTTGCTGAGGGAACAAGAATTTGCACTGAAAGAGAATATACTTTGAGTTGAAACATAGTTTGTTTCAAATGGATATACATTGCCTTTTTTTCATCCAGGGTGGAGGAACTTATTCTCTGAAAGTGCATCTTAAAAATTATCAAAAAAAAAATCATCAACTCCTCCCTATGATTTTGTGAAGCACAATCTTTCTGCCTGGTAAATACTTTCAGTAAGGCTGGTCTGCAAACCCCATTTTACTGAGTCCATTTGTGTTCACAGTGCAGAATAACCTCATACTGACTTACAGCAAGCAGAATGCATTAGAAAAATACTCATAAAGAAATATTTCATATGCTCCTTAATCAATGTTTTCTTTTCCAAATCCAAGCAAATGTCACTTCATTGCAACTTGCTATCCAACACGTTGTGACACAAATTCTCATTAAATGATTCCTTATTGCAGTACTAATTCCTTGAAGTCTTCATTTATTTAATCCCTAACCTTAGAAAGAGCAAGGTTTCTTTTTAATGAACACCATATCTTTCTGATTCCTTAAATTTCTTAGTTATCTGTACTGAAATTTATTTTTCCACTGTTAGAATAAGCTAACACTCTGTCAGCATATATCTAATAAAATTTTTAACATAAATTGCTGCAAAATTCACCCAGTAATATATCCAAAAATCAGAACCATTTTTCATCTCTCACTTTAGTAAAGTTTGTATATTTAATGGTGTGTCTATTTATATATATTTTCAAGTATAACAGTATAGAGAAAACAGGGCTATTTTCCTTGAAGAAATACTTTCTGCATCCCCTGTCCCTAGCTTCTCTCTTCCATTGTATATGTGCACTTTTCCCTCCTTCTCATTTCTTGCCTTTAATCCATGAGGCTGTAGACACTTTGCATAAAGAGTCAGGAATAGTCTTCCTGATGTTTCATGTACCCACAATACATTGAAAAAAAAAAATAAATTCTTCTTTTGTGTCTGCAAGAGCCAGGCTTCTGAAGCTGTCTCAAAGAGGTACCAAATTACAGTGATGCATAGCAAACATTCCCTGAAATTAATTACAGATTGAAGGAAGTGAAGAGAGAAATGTAGAAGTCATAAAATCCACAGAATACTTTCTAAAGAATCAATAGAATAAATGCACCTGCTTGTGAGACAACTCAATGCATCATCTTGCCTTCTGAAAATACGCAAAACCGTTTTCATTCCCCAGTCTTGAATTTCCTTAACGAGTTAACAAGGAGTTCTGTTAAATGAGATTCTATTACACAAGCTAAAGAACTAAACAAGATTTGTTTTTAAGTGATTCACTATCCATCATCTTACTATTCAAAATTCAGCTTTAGAAAATCATAGGCAACATCTCTCAAAAAGGAAAATTCTCAGTTCCTGTCATGCTTCTCATTACTGCTTCTAATGTGGTTTGCAGTCTGTCACCCACATGTAACACAGGCACGCACAAAGGCTGACTGCTGAATTATCCATTCCTTTTGCTCAGTCTAGTCACTCACAGCATCTATTCCCAAAATGTGGAGGAAGATCAAATGGCCTCTGGTGGGCTTAGTTTTAGATCATCTGGATCTGCAACCCATAGTAGCCCATTTTAAACAACTGCAGAATTGCACGGAACACTATCCCAAACTGCTAAACAAAAGATTCTTATTCCTGTGGGAAAGACAGCACATCCTAGTGGAGACTTTAGAAAATACATCTTAATGTATTACATCACAGAGTCATGCAACACTTCTAAAGAAAGTTGTGTTGTGGCAGAAGGTACTGAATTAGTTCTTATATGACTTCAAGTTATTACGTGCTTTTTGTATGACCACAACAAGTGATTTACCTCTATGCACTTTTTGAAAACAGGAATAAAACCAAGTTTTCTGAGAGTCACTTTTTGTCTCTCTTTCCTGGAGTGTGAGCTGGTAGGATATGAATTGCACCCTTTGAGTATACATGGAGCGGTACATGGCAAGAATTTTCTGCACTGTGCCATCTGAATAAAATAGCTGATAACATTCAATGAACTCTGATGTTTTCTGAGTACCCTTGCTACTTGGAAAAGTCTCCTGTTACATTCTAATTTCTAAACAGTAGCATGATCCCACTCATTCTAACACTTGAAACCACTCCTGGAGAAGATGTGCAAGATCAAAGCTTATGAAAACAGTATATCCAAGCCCACATGCACTTAGAGTCATACTTTGGGTTAGAAAGGACCTTAAAATCCTCCCTTTCTGGGGCAAGGTCACTCTGAAGTGACACCTACCATGTAAACCCCTTTCCTGACATGTGCTTCATAACCTCTCCTTTAGCTTTTCTAGCCATAGAGTCTTCCCAGAACTGTTTAACAGGGTGCTTATTCCATTGTTTCATTTTCTGTAGGCTCAGCCATTGATGCCATTGACAGCATGACACTGGGATGTGTGGTTGCAGATTGCCCCAAATATCAATATTCCTTTTTTCTTCTCAAAGGATATGTTCAAAGCTGCATTCAAGATAAATTCTGTATTAACTGCTTCTTCTCGATGCTCATGTAGAAGAGATTCTTTGACAACCATCTGCTGCAAGAAGTCCTTTTGTATCCTTCCTCTGGTCTCCTGAAAGTACTTCTAGAAGTCTTCTCATCTTAGCTCTGCAACTATTGCAGAATTGTGCCTTCTTTTACCAAATTCTCTGCTTCTGTTTCTACACTTATATTTTATATTATATTTTCAGAATTTACCTCTTACTCCTTTAGTTTCTTCCTGAAGAGAAGGAATTGTCTCCAACCCCTCCTGCATATAGGTTGTCCCACAGATGTACAGGCTGCATGATGGTTTCCATTCCCCAAGTAGACTTTGTTTCATTTTTGTCTTTTTCTAACTTACTTCTAAGTTAAAAGGTTATACAATCAAAATGTCTAGCTCTAAGTTTTCTGTCAAATCCTGTTTCAGTTGGTGACAGATCAAATTTAAAGGATGTTGCCCTGAAATTCAGAAATGCTAAATTGGAATCTGATTTTTTTCAGCTTTTTAAAGCATTCTCCTGTCATTTTCTACAGCAGTATCCTTAACACAATTGAGCTTGAACACCCTGGACTTGAAGTAAAATACTATTATCTTAGTCTTCAGAAAACCATTTAATCTCATAAGCACTGAGTGTGATCTTTTAACTATCATAACAATATTTAATATGTCAAATTTAGTAAGCACTAAAATTTGACATGCAAAAGCCCTGGTTTTCTACTGATTCTATTTCTAGATGAAAAAAAAAATTGTTCAGAAGCTCGTTACTCTTATTTCATCAAAAGTACCTTTTGATGCAACTTGGTTTCCTTTTTTTTAACCTTCTTTCACACATATATATACTGGGAATTCTCTTGATCTCTTCTTCAAACATTCACTATTTTAACACAACCAACTTTGCTCCAAAGCTTTTGTTGCTGCTAACACACAAGATTGTGAACTAGGGTTTATTTTATAAATTATAGAGGTTACACTACTATTTAAGATGATGTTCCAGTTCTCACATATAATTCTTTGAATAAATTTCACACAGAGACCTTTCACTTGTTGTCCAAAACTGCATCATTAGCTTAATTTTAGATGCATTCAGTCATCCTCTGTTGACTTTTCTAGATGGGTTTGCTTCTTCCAAATATAGTTTATCTAAACACCAGACACTGCTTAAATCTGATTCTTTTCTTTATCCTGCATAATTTTTCGTCCTGTTTCTTTTGAGGAAATTCCAATTAATTATTTAGACTTTTCTTTGAGTGTTTGATCTTGTTCCATTTCTGTATGCTCATAGGAGTTTTAAGACTTACTTATCCAATGCATTAATATTTCTTGTTCTCTTCCCTCAAAACATATGGCCTGTCTTGGTTGCCTTCCTCAGCCTGCCAAATCTGCATTTTTTTTTTTTTATGTACAAAAAATTCTTTTTCAGAATCCTTTTCTCATTTTGGGACTCCTGATTACTGTTAAAATTGGATCTGAAACTGGAAATTGCTCAAGATTTCCGGTCTTAGATGTTTGACATCTGTATTAAACGTATTGGTATACATAAAATCTTTTTGTTTTTTCTTGGTTTCCTGTGTCAGGTATCTTCAGAATTTCTTTCTTTTTTTTTTTTTTTTCCCTTTCGTAGGATGGTATTTGCTCTCTCTCTCCTTAGAACACTTCAATACTTGCTCAGCTCCTGCTGTCCTACTCAAGTCATCCACTGTCTTACAGGGCAGCCTCTATTGATCTGGCCCACTTGACCTCTTAGAGTCAGAATAGAAGAATTTGGCACTTAGGACAATACACTAGCTGCCAGATTTCTTTCAATGTTAATAAACCACAGTAATACAAAATTTCAAACTGAATTTTAACAGACATTTACAGTTCGTTCTGTAAACTGCCATTTTAGCATGCTGCTTTTAAACTGCGTAACTAAAATATTTAATAAAAGTAAAAAGGTAGTTATTTGGGAAAAGCTATTACTTATTGTGATGCCTAAACAAGGTTATTGCATTTAAAACATTAAATACTTGTCACCAAATTTTAAATACCTTTTAAATACATGGAGACTTGTAAAGAGCTCATATATATCAATGTCTGCATTTTCACAGGTCTATGAAATACTAAATTGAGATAAAAGCTTCCACTTATGACCAGGATTAGCAATTGCAATCAAAAGAAGAAAATCACAGAGTTAATAAAAACCAAACTGATAGAATTGGCACAAAGGATTGCAAAAACAAGTGTATTTTCTGGAACACAATTTCTAGAAACTTTCTCTCATATTTTCAAACTATTTCTAGTTAAAACCTTTGCCTTCAGTCTCCTGCAGCCCGAACTTGAATGACTAGAAAATAACACAGGTCAGATTGTCAGTTGTGTATTCTATTCATGTAAAATTTTGAGTACATACCAAGGTGCTATACACAGCTGGAGTCCCTGTTTGAAAGAACCAAATGACAGTTTTTTTAAGGAGTTTAGCAGGAGAATAAAATGTCAGAGTCCTCACATTACTTGTTTCCTCCCTGCTTGAGAGGTCTCTCTTCTTTGCACCTCCTCCTATTTTAAATTTCAGCTTTGAACAGAATCTGGATCACAGTCTGTGAATTGTGTCAAGTCTTTTGTCTTGCTTTTCAAGGTGAATCAAGCTTCATCCAAATTGCTTACTGAAACAATCTAGACTTGTCTATTAATCTGCTTCAAATGCATGGCCTGGAAATAGCTCTGAGGAAAGAGATCTATTAATAGTATCGATCCTCATTTGGCTTTTCATATCATGGGTATTTTCCCCAGATGGGTACTACTTGCTCTACAGGTTCTGTTAGCTCAAAATCCCACATACCAGCATCAGACTTTGGGATTTAGGTGCCACAACATTTGCATTTTGTGATTCAGATACATCCCTCATTCTAACAAAATCTGTTTGGATTTAAGTCTTTCTCTTATTCTATAAAATCTCCATTAAAACAATAATGAATGTCAATTTTTCATTCTGCTTGTCCCCTTGGAGATCCCTCCAGGGATTACTCCATTTTACCCAACCTACTAATTCCTCCTAAAATACCCCAACCAATTAAAATATTTTGGATTACATTTCTTTTACCACTCAATATTTCTAAAGGGTACAAGACAAATTTCATTTAATTTTGGATCATATTAAGAGTCTGTATATTGTAATTTACATGAAGATAAGGCACAGTTTCTTCTGTCCAAGTTAGAGGGGCTATTAATGGTGAGAAGCACTTTTTAGAGGAAGCAATGGCCTGGCCCCTAGACTTTGGATTTTAGCAGTTATTGAAATCTTCCTTTTTCTCCATCTACCTCATCAAATATTGACTAAACATTTCACATTTTATATTTTACTTATTTGTTTTCTTTTCTAGTTCTTGCTTGTAAAAAGCAGCACGTAGGACCTAAGACTGTCCCTTCTTGGAGCAAAAAGAATGATGACACTTGCTGAAGAGGATACAAACCTTGATTTCTTGCTAGTCGTCCAAGTATCAGTCTGATCAAGGAGCTCAGAGGAGGTGTATCTTTCACCCTATGTTACTACATGTAGTTTTCAATAAACTACTAGGAATACACAATTCACAAGAAACAAATGGACTTCTTTATTCTGATCATTGTATGCATAATTCTTCTTTTTATTTATGATAATAAAAAAGTTAATATATAGTAAACAGAATTCTCATTATTTCTACCAAATTTCCTTTCTCCTCCCCCCATGGGAAAGGGGTAATTTTCTATGTGATTTAAATCACAGCAGAAGTTCAGATTACTGATTTTTGCATACATTTTGACCCTGATGTGTAAGTTTCACACTTTGAACTGCAAGGGATAGAGCATTTGTCAAACAGAAATCTAACTTTTTTTTTACTACTTCACAATGCAAAAAGTGATGAAGTACTACAGTTTAATTTTACATTGCCACCATGATGTACATGTAGAAATAAAATAATATAGATGAAACTGATTTTATGTTTTAGAAATTTACCACCGATTAAAAAACTCTAGTAAATGTTTATATGTCCATTCTGTTATTTCCCTTATAAAGCTTACACTTTAATGCATTAACAGCATGCAAAGAAAACAGCTCAGCTTTGTAAAAATACATTTTATAAAATAATACAACTTGACATTGTCTTTTTAAGAAGAGATCTTTGTAGGCATTTTGTGCATGAATGTCTTCCATTATTTGAGGCATGTCATTCCCACTGCAATGTTACAATAACCTTTGGTTTGCTGTTCTTACCTCCTGCTGTAGCAAGCTGGCTTTTTGGGGCCTTTCTTATTGTTAGTAGAAGAGCATACAAGCAATACAGATGTCTGCAGGAAAGCAGGAATAAAAACTCTGAAGGTACATGTTCTAGTTTGAAATTTGTAATTCATACATAATTTTAAAATCGTTCTTGTGAAGAATTATTGTCCTGGTTATGGTCCGGTTAATTTTTTCATAATAGCCATGAGGAACCATGGCCAGGACCCTGATGCTGCTCTTTAGCACCTCTTATCATTACCAGAGGCAGGGGAAAGAGACTATCTTCTCCCTGGAGAAGGGGTTTCTTCAGGTCAAGAAAACATGGCTGACTGAACAGTCTGGCATTTGTTTACTGGGGGGCTTTCTGTGTAATTAATTTCTTCTTACACCCTCTATTAATATTTTTGCTGTTTTCAGTAAATTGTTCTTAACTCGAGATATTTCCCTTCTAGGCCTCCAGTTGGAGGGTGTGGAGGGGAAGGGGCAGGATGGTGTTCGGTGAGAACACTGAATTGTAGAACACTGTTCCTAAACCACAAGAACAATGTAAATCCATACACAAATATTTTCTTTTACACAAAAGCCAAAGATTTACTCAGCTCTGACAGATATCCAGCAACACCATCAGTGCCACCTTTTCCTTAACTGGGTCTCAGAAGGGACAGATTATTTTCTCCTAGAAAAATACCTAACAACTTTCTCCAAGAGCAGTTACCACTCAAAATGTGCTTATTCAGAAAGTCCAATCTTAAAAATCATGTTTTTATGGATGTGCCATGTTTTTATGCCTAGTATCTACCAACATTTAAATACTGCTCTTGACTGTAACCTTGCATTTCCTACACAGATGTTTTTCCTGTTCTTCCTGGTGACTTTAGGTAGAACAAAATTGTCTTTTTTGAGAAGAGTTGAATTGTGAAGCTCCCTATCTGGGTAAAACTCCAGGGAGAACACTGTCTTGCGCATTCATCTAGTTTATCCTGGATGTTTTTCACTTTCCATATGGGTGTGGTCTGGAGTGGAAAGGGTTGTGACACAATGGACTCTTTCTTAATGAGTCTTTCATAGAATCCTTAAGGTTGGAAAAGACCTCTAAGAAAACTGAGTCCCACTCTTGATCATCAAGTCCAATTCACATCCAACCTGCACATGTACTCACCATAGCCATTCACCAAAGATTTCAAGATCCTACTGCTGGACTGGGTTGCCACACAACAAAAAGGCTGTCAACCAATTAAATAGAAATACTATGGACATATTAAGAGGAAATAGCTTGGAAACATCAAGCTCTCCATTTCCCCATCAGCCTCCTCAGATGATGACAACCTTCGCCAATATACTCACAGGTACATTTGTACTCATAGTACATAGGTACTTCAAAGAGAAAATAAAAAAAAAATGATTCTCTTCCTTGCACTTCCGCAGGCAATTTGGAAAGGAGAACAAAAAATTCACACTTTGTGTCTAAAAGTAGGAAAGTAATTCATAGAAACAGCTGTCCGGGGAGCCTAGGAACATCCCCAAGGGACTGGTTTTCAATGCACTCTCCTAAATGCAGAAGGAAAAGGAAAATAAAAAATAAAAAGAGGAGGTAAATATACAGCATGCACTTCATTTTACAAAGTGCTAGCAAAGAAAGTCAAAGAAGATGGTTTGATCAATGAGGCTAAGAGTAGGTGGAGATAGTGAGAATCAGAGGCGGCAGGAGCCTTAAAGAGCCAAGAGGGGCAGTTCCATTTGTAGCATCTGTAACAGAGACACTTTCTAACAACATGAGTGCCTGCTCTGACCTTACACTGTGGCAGGGCAGAGCATTGTCAATGTTAAAGTTTTCTGTATTTCATATGCTTTCCTTAAAACCACAGATTATGAACAATTTGGGATAGAAACAGTCTCTGAAAGGAGATTTGTCTCTCAGTGTACAGTTATAATATACAGCATATAAACTATTATCTGATCACATATTTTTGACATATAAGCCACTTATTTGTGCAATAAGTTTTATTCTGACTAATTTAATAATCTGATTTTGGCTATTTTAATCATTTGATTGCACCAAGGAAAACATTGCTCCAAGTGATATCTGATGTATTTTATATTAGTCCCAATAGGATACTTTGCAGTTCACAGAGCAAATACACATACCCACACTGTGTCATAAACAGCTGGCTTCTGTCACTTAACCAAACCAACTTCATTGACTCCTGTGAAGACAATGGAATCAAGCCAAATTTATACATACACGAATATAAAAATATAAATACATGTATCTACACACTCTAGATATTTATTTTTTGAAACAAAATCCAAATCTACTTGGACTCTTTGTCTTAGTTTTTTAAACTGTAAAGAAGAGAGAAATCTGATATCATCTACATTTTATAGCACAGTGCAAATGTTTGCTGGAGTATAAAAGTGTGTGGTAAGGGACATTAAAATATGGGACTACTATCATTGAAAAACAAGTGCTAAGTTAAAGGGCAATAAATAGGACATTAGGTCCATTACTGCAGGCATTTTTGATACAGTAATATCTACTGGAATTACTTGCATTGTTAATAAAATAGATGATATTTTGGTAACAGCGTGCAAAAGTGGGAACATGAACAATTTCTTTCTGAATGATTATTCCACATCTTTTACTCTCCAGGATTTCAGATGAGTGTGTAAACAGACAACATGGCAGAGAAAACTTTGTCTGCAGAACTGGAGACAAGGGATCACAGAGACTCTGAAATAATCATTACAAAATGAAATCAGGCCTCAGGATACAACAGGTGCAGCTGGAGGGCAGGTGGAAAGGAAAGGGGGGAAAAAAACAATGAGGCAGAAAGAGAAAGAAGGAACAACAGAACCCTAACACCTTTTGCAAAAGAAATGGTGAACTTTCAGGTGTGCAGAAAATTCTTCACTTCAGATGTCTGCTGGGAAATGCAAACCTTGATGATAGCACAGTAGCCATTAGCGGTTTTGAAAAGTGCATCCAAGATTATAACGAATTTTAAAATGTATGAGAGGTGACATATAGAAACTAAGGGTCAAGCCTGTCTGCCACTTCTGAGCAGGAAAAAAATTATTCTTAATATAGCATGAAGCTGGCTGAAGATTTTCTATACGAATCTTGTGGTTTTGACAGCACAATGGCATATATATATATCCTTTACCACCCTCATTTCAAAAGGAGTGAGAGAAACAAACCCAAACGCTAGATCCTAGCCTTTGGGCTTGCCAGCATCACAGGTGGAGCAGAGAGAAAGCTTCTATTAGTGAAGAAAGCACAAAGTTTCAGCTAACTGAACTTAAACAATTTTTTACCAGCAACCTGTGGCTATAATACTATGCATGGATCACAACTTATATTTTCATTTGTCTATCTGCAAAAGATTGATGAGAGCTGTCATCTGTAAGGAAGAAAAATTGTTCAGCTTCTGGATAAGTGTACAGCAAATCTTAAGATTTCCTGAGAAATTTATCATTTTTCTCACCATTTAAAGTCATATATTTAATCCAAGAAACGGGCCACAGAAGATGTTAAAATCTCAAGCTGTAGGATAAGAAAAATAAATGGCAATTTGTTTAATGACACAGAACAATTGAAAATTGCATATTTGATTTTTTTTGAAGATAAAAGTACACAATAGTTAAGAAATATTTTTAAAATATACTTAGACCTACACAGAGCTTAGAAAAGCAACTTTAAGACTGAGTTCAAGCTACAGCTAACATAAATTCAGTGACAAAACAGAGGAAGAGCTACCTTGTTTTTGCAGAAGCCACAAAATTTACTGTCTCTCACCCAGAAGTGTCAACACAGACATCTCTCATTCCCCATCTCCCTGTTGTCACCATCCCTGGGGAGCCTACAAACCGAGAAGGCAAAGGTCTGGGATGTCTCTTCCTTGCAGTGAGGCATGTTGTCACCAGCATCTGACAGGCCTGTGGGTGGTTATCAGAAATTGGAAGGGAAACCCCCAGCACAGAGGGAGATTCTGTGTCCCTAGGCTGGAGGGTGAGTAGCACTCAGCAAAGCTGTGCAGGGCCAAATGGGGTCTTTCAGTGATGCTGTTAAGAAAGGCAGACGGTGCTATGACCCAACATGTGCAACTGGCTGGTGCTCTGCGTCTGCAGGGGATGTGGGCATCTCACAGCTGCCTTTCACCCATCTTCAGTGTAAACACCTCTGAATTCACAGTCACGTGGGAATTCTGGAGGGAGTAACCAATGGAAAATAACAGGCACCTTCAACAGTAAAATTACTTCTTGAAGTGGTTTATATTTATTAATGTACACCGCTTTTCCGGTTTTCTGGGGTCTTTACAACTCATCCTATGACATGAAAAGCAAAATAAACATCCCTTTCTTCTTGACTTGAACAATATTTCAGTTCTGTGTTTTATTCTCAGTAAATAGCTGCTTAATCCAATCAGCCCTGGATGATTAAATCCATCTCAATAGGGCAAAAATTTTTACAGACTTAAAAATAGCCTTTCCCTGACACTCACAGGCACAGTGTAAACTGTCTTAGGATATTCCATTTTCAGGAAGGTTATTCAGCATCAGATGAATCTGTTATTAACCTATTGCTGTTTGCTATGTAGAAACTTATATGTTTTTACCAGTTATGTCTCTATTATATCTATATGCAAAGATCCAATTTTTCAAATTAAATTTGTGACTTTTAATAATAAGTTAAAAATAGTATGGCTTTATATTTTTCACATGCTAAAATGTGAGAACTGGCTGCACTGGAATGAGGCTCTGAAAAGCAATCTGGTCTTTATATATATACATATATGTGTGTGTGTGTGTCTGATGTCAGGGACATGAGGCATCTTTTTTTTCTTTTAAGAATTGTGAAATAGCATTTATAAGCAACAGGGATTGCATGATGTTGTGAAATTACTTTTATTAGTTGAAATATTAGAAACTGTAACCAATATAGCTATGTCAGAATCTGCAATCTTCTGCTGTCTCCAAACTGAAATCTTAAACAGAGACACTGACCTTCACAGGCCCTGGACAGAAAGCTCAGAGGTTCAGCTTACATGTCACAGAGAAAATAGCACAGGGCAAAAATGAGGTTTTAACAACTGCTACAAAGGAGAGAACAAACTTCAAGGGTGGAATTTAGTGCTCTGAGGCCAGGTCGCTGGTAGGTTTCTTGACCAGAGAACCATAGAACAAATCATAGAATGGTATGGGTTGGATGGATCCCTAAAGATTATCTCACTCCTACCTCACTGCCATGGGCAGGGACACCTCACACCAGACCAGGTTGATCAGGGCCCCTTTCAGCCTGGCCTTGAACACTTTCAGGGATGGGGCACTCACAGCTTCTCTGGGCAACCTATTCCAGGATCTCACCACACTCACAGTAAAGGATTTCTTCCTAATATCCAGTCTAAGTCTACTCTCTCAGTTTCAAGCTGTTCTCCCTTGTCCTATCACTGTATGCCCTCATAAAACTCTCCATCTCCCACTCTCTTGTAGCTTCCTTAAGGTACTGCAAGGCTGCTCTAAAGTCTCTGTGGAGCCTTCTCTTCTCCAGGCTGAACAGCCCCAGCTCTCTCAGCCTGTGCTCATACCAGAGGTGCTGCAGCCCTCTGAGCATCTCCATGGCCCTACCCATTCACCACCCAGCCTGTGTCTGTGCTTGTGCAGACCTTCCACTCGACCTTGTTGAACTTCATGAGGTTCGCATGAGCTTACCTCAGGAGCCTGTCAAGGGCCACAAAAGGCACAACAAAACAACAAAGGGTAGCTGACAAAATGCTTTCAACAGCGGCTCTTCAGATTAGTCTTTTAATGAGAAGCGTAGATGGCAACTCATTCATTTCTTGTCAGAATGAGGGAGCTTCTGCAATTGCTCCTAATTGCTTCCAGCAGTAAATGTCTAGTACAGTATTGCAAAGCACAGAAAATCTGGGATTTTAAAGAATTTTAGAAGAATTATTCTCCTACTTAAAATGAAAGGAGCTGTAACATTATAGATATAAGGTGGGTTTTTTAATTAAAAAAATTAAAACCATCAAACAATAGTCAGCAGGGCAAAACATTATCTACATGTCTTGAGATTTTTGTTCTTATGCTTATGATAGAGCAGCAAGTCCTAAAAGATGATAATTACTAATAAAAGTAATTTCACAACATCATGCAATCCCTGTTGCTTATAAATGCTATTTCACAATTCTTAAAAGAAAAAAAGATGCTTCATGTCCCTGACATCAGATACACACACACACGTATATATATAAAGACCAGATTGCTTTTCAGAGCCTCATTCCAGTGCAGCCAGTTCTCACATTTTCACTCTTTTTTCCTCCTTGCTCAGACAAAGCTGCCATTTAACATTAATGATCTGAAATGTTCTGTTGCCTTTGCAGTGAATATTTCCCTTTAATAGCTCCTTGCTTGCCTCTGATAAATCACAAAGCTAGCATTTTTGCCTATCTATGTTCATAGTTATAGACCTCAAAAACAAGTGAGAGCAGAGCTGGACAACTCATGTAGGGCAGTCACAAGGACCACCATTTGTTGCTAATGGGAATGGGCAAATAATTACTTGACATAATTGCCAATTCACAATTCAAAGGGACAACAATGAAATCAACTGGAAAGGAGTGTCTATGAGAGTGTCTTCTACTAAATGGATTGTTTATAGGAGACTTTAAATTATTGTAGTGTCATTTATTTTCCTTCTGACTAACTGGAAATTACCATTGCTTGAAGATCATTATTGTATGAGAGTACATAATTTTGTGATGAAGCTGTGTTTTAGAAAAATGACAATTTGATTGAGTTGAGCAATTCTGTCTTAGAAATCTGACTGCTTAAAATACCTCTTCAAAAATACAGTATTTCATAAGAGAACAATAGTTTTTTGATACATTGAAATGCAACACTTGAATTAAACTGATCCAAAATGCCCTTTTATTTGTTCAAAATGCCTAAACTTCTCAACAAATATTCCAATTTTTAGTCAGTACTTACTGTGACAGAACAGCAATTACATGCATTACCTGACCCATGTCAACAGAAGACATTAGCATGTCCTAAAGTCAGGTTTGTTACTGTTATTCAGACTCTAGCTTACTTCTTAAGGACAAACCAGAGTAATCTTACTGCAAGTACACAAAGGTGATTTTGCTTGACAAAATGCAAGTCATCTTGCTGCAATCACAACGAGCCTGTGTTTGACTGTTTTCCTTTTAAAATACATTCATGGTGATATATTAAATGTTTGGACATGTGAAAGATACAAGACAAATGTGACAGTACTTTTAGGCAACTTTAAACACATTAGTTCAAAGCCCCATGAATATTTTGTTTTCATATGCTTGTTTGAAAATCACTCCTTTTGTTATACCAAAACAGAATTCTTCTCCCTATTTGCAATTTCTTTAGGATAGGAAGCTTGATCTCAAGTGGGGCTCCAGACTATTTTTACAAATAAATTTATATTGTTGAAAAATATTAAATAGCTAACTAGAGACAGGCTAGTTTTAAAAGCCATGTGTATGTAGAGCACTGATTTACGGGTGTCATCTACTGTATTCTATCTTTCAAATCAACTTTGTCACCTCCTCTAAATTTACACTACAAATTCATACTATTACCCACTTTGCTGAAGCAGTTAGCCAATACATCCTGGCAAGTCATTCCTCTTAAGATGAAAAATAGAAGTCAGGTATATCATTTGGTGTAATCTTGTTTATTTGCAGAAAATAAGCACAAAGTGCAGGTTCCTTGAGAAGAGTAGGATAAACAAACAGCAGGCAGCTCAGTGTCTCAGATAAACCTACATCTGCTGCTCAGTCAAGCTTCATGGTTCAAGGAGTCTCGTTCCCTGTGTCCCCTAAAGATTTTTCATGTTTCCTTCCTGGATGCTCCCCTCCTCCAGCATCAAAATGTCCTTGGTCTGTAAAGCCCTCAGTTCATTGCAGTTAGCTTTGAGAGAAGCAGCTGCTACTTAAAATTCCTCGGTGTATTATTCTCTCCTTTATTTTAAGAAAATGTTCAAAAACCAGAACGCATCGTCTTCCTTTTTCTGGCTTGTAGGGGAAAGGGAATGTCTTTTTAAATCTCTGCCAATGGCATCTATTGATATTTTTGTAGTAGTGTTTCTACTATGGTGGGCTTGGCTTTGCTCCACAGTTCTCTTCACAGCCTTTTTCACTGCCTGTTGTTTTATTTGTAGTTCCTAGTTTGAAAATTACTTGAAATTAAGGACTAGATGGGATAGACATCTGCTCTGTGTGATCTTTATTTTAATGGATTAGCATTACTTCCTATGCACTATTAACTACAGCAGCCAACCTATTAAAAAAACACCAAAACTTACTTACAGGAGAAGCAGAAAACAAAACTTGAAAGGCTGGTGAAACAATTAATCAAACAAACAAACAAAAAAAAAAAACTCAAAAAGCCCAAAACAATGAAACACTAAAGCAATCAAAAAACCCCCACGTAAAACCCACTAAACCAAGAAAACACCCCATCTACCTAATCCAAATGACCTACACAAGTTCTATTAATTCAAAGCATAAATTTTATCAACCGGAGTCAGAAATTATGGCTAAAAAAAAGCTTCAGATATGAAATTTTCATAAAAAACAGAAAAAGTGAGAACACAAGATGAAGAGGCAGGCATGAGATGTGGAATGTAACCAAATCAGAGCTGCAGATAATTGAACTCTAGTGCAAAGATGGGCACAAAGCTAGAGTACACTCACAAGAATACAGAACAAGGAGTAAGATAATTTAAAAAAGGAAGTCTGGTGAAGAAGTGAGAAAAAATATGTGGTAGCAGTAAAAGTGGACAAGGGAATGAAAATTTCAGAAACCAATGGAAGATGTATTCATGAGCTGCAAGACTAAAAGCAGCAGAAGCACAAAACTCTTTGCTGGATTAGTAGAAGTATCTATGACTATTGATATGAACAAACTCATGAAACCAGATAACAAAATATTGAAAAACAGGTGAGAAAGTAAAGAAAGCATAGTCAAGAGGAAACAAAATGATAAAAGAAATTGATGGATTTGATTAATTGTGGGAGATAAGACATCCCTCATCTTCTCTAGACTGAAATGCAATACACTTGTTTACTGTGAGAAACAAGGGCACAGCATGGCTCCTATTGTAGATTTTTTTGAGGAAAAAAAAGAGAAACCATGTATGAATTTCTCTAAATGGTGCTTGTATGCCTGATGCCTGCAGCAGTTCCTCTCAGACTTATAGTGAATACATAAAATGTTATAAAAAAAGCAGAAAATTGAATATATCAATACTATTTATAATAACATGTCTCCTGATTAGACAGATTGTTCCACTATTTCTTGTTATTATTTTACATAGTCTATGGCAGTGTTATTACTACTTTTCATCATCAGGGATTTAAATAATCAGGGAAAGGAATATAGTTAAAAGTCAAGGAAGTATTTACACAACTGGAAGTCTGAAACCTTCTGCAAGTTTTTTTACAGAATCAGTTTAGATATGATTTTGAATACATAAATATCAATTTTCACAGGAAACACATACCCTGTATAGACACAGAGGCTCTCAGACAAGCGCCAGTCTGTTGAAACTTGAATTCCATTTTCTAGAAATATATTTTTCATCTCAAAGAAAAATAAACATGTAGTAATAATTAAATAATTTCCTTCTCTTTTCATGACATTTTTATAAAAGAAAATTTTATCTTTTAATGCAAGAGATGAAGATGTCCTATTACTGGCCAAATTACATCCTCTGACTCTTCACAAATTACAGAGGGCACTTTTTGTTTTTATCCCATAGACTACTCACAAGTCTGACAGAGCCAAAATGAAACAAAACAAACAAAAGCAAACTAACAAATAGACAGACAAAGAAATAAAACCAACAGCAACAACAAAAGATCAAGAAAAGGAGCTCTGTCCTTACCAGAACTAATTCCAGTTGCTGAATGACTAAACATGAGAAGTGATCTCAGTTGGAGAGAGCTAATGAAATTAAGGAAGGGGAGCACAGGTGCTTTTAAGTAGAAGAAAATTCTTCAGGTGTGTAGCCCAAAGATAACATTAAATTTTGTTTCCAAAAAAAGAACATTCCCAGACTGTGAATAGCTCTTAGGTGTAGAGAGACGCCTGGAGGAAATAAAAATGTTTTGTTTTAAAGTCCTTTCCTGATGAGAAGCATTTACCCTCAGCAATTAAGAAACAGCAGTAGAGACCTATTGCTGTAGTATCTTTGGGTGGTTTTATAACACACCCTGCAGAAAGGCCTTGATATGTTAAAATACTGAGATGTGCAGTAACAGCAGTATGGCATCACTATTGCAGCTATAGAATAAAACCTTTAAGACTCTTCTCTTTTAATTTTGAATTCACATATCTGGGTACATTGTTTTGAAACCATTCATGCTGGCAAACTAAAGGGATGCTCTCTTCCTTAAGAAAGCAGTAGGACAAAGTGGGCTGGGCTTTAGGTGAGACTGGATGAGACCCAACCTCATATCAGTGGGTCACAGACCAGGCTCTGCAGAGATCTACTGTTCAAACAGCCTGCCAAAGAAGAAAAAGCAGTAAAAAAATTCCTACCTGACTTGGCACTGAAAGCATACAAAAGGGAGAAGAAAACAGATGAGTGACCCAAGTGAGATGTGTCACACACTTGCTTTGTCACATTTTTTCTCTTCTGTACCAGGAAATGTAAAAATTAACAGTAGTCTGCTGGAAACCAGGCCCAGCATTCCCATGATTAGAGTCTAATGAATTCAGGTCTTAATTTGCATTGAAAAATGTTGCTGGTTTACTTAAATGAATAGAAGTGAGCAGGCACAGTCTCTCAGTTTGCACTCACTGAGCCAATGCTTGGCTGTGCAAGAAGTTCCTTCCCCCAGCTGTGAGGAATCGCCCTGCAGTGAGGCTCTACAGGCAGAGCATGTGCCTGCCTCGTCATTCTCAGTGCACTTTCCTGCAAAACCACACAAATTGGCAGCTTAGGCTTCACTGTGGTTTGCAGGACCTGAACAACAAGCACACATTCCCTCCTGCTGGCTCTACTTTTGAGACAGTCATAGTGGAAAAAAGAAAGACAGGCACTGGGGATGGAGAAAAATCCTCATCCTCAGCAACATAAGTAACTGATGGAAAGTCAGATCCTGGCAAACTGTGGGTTTTTCTTCCACAAAGCCCAGGGAAAAGAGAAAAAAAGAACACAATCTTATGCTTACTTGGCTAGGGGTAGCTTCACTTGTAGTCTCTTAGATGAGAAAACATCAGAAGCTTTCCTTGGCTTGCAAAAAGCTATTAGCCTTTTCCTGGCAGCTGCCACCTCGGGGGTAGAGGAAAGCTCACGCCTTTTGTATGTGGCAGGCTCCAGCTCCAAACACTTTAAAGCTTTCAAAGTCCCTGAAACTGAAGTGCAACAGTGCTATGACAGAAGCAACAGAAAAAAATGAGGTGGCAAATTTTTAGATCTACCTTCTTTTTATTCTACAAGGCAGGAAAACCAAAAAACCTTCAGAAACCTAAAACCTACTGTTCCCTATCAAACACTGTTCTCAGGCAGCAGGCAAAATGTTATCTGAAGCACTCAAAGGAAATCTGTTCGAAAGAGCTTCAACCTCCTAGTGAAAAAAAACCAACCTGGCATTGCATGAAATGTCATTTATTTCTTGCTTTATTTTTTGCACAAATCTCAGAACACATTTGATTCTTGTCATAAGCTGGATATCCTGGATCTCTGTAAATGCTGGAAAGTGTGTTTACACCCAAATTTCTTATGTTCCTCAGCATGCTTTCCTGTGCCATGTTTTTTATGCTGACTTGTCTACAAGTCTTTCTTCATTATTTTGATAAGGAGTGATTACTTAAAGCTTAACAGGGTAGTTTTGCATTTTTTATAGCTCCATGTCACCTGAGTTCATGTATATTTATTTGAAAAAAGCAAGTAAAAAAAAATTAGTAAAGTAGTGTGTGCAGCCAGTTGCAGGAAATCTGCAAGACTAACAAAATAGTGAAAGAAGATATTTTCAGTCTAAAATTCCAACCTAAATCATGGTGTGCTGCAAGTAATCAAGCTCCAGTTTATCTTAATATAAAGCTTTCTGTGTCTGGGATGTAAAATTAAATTACCACTTTCCTTCCCAGCAAGAAACAACTGTCTTTGAAGTATCTGACTACAGATCAGGTTTTGTAGCCATTACATTCCCTTTCTTCCTGTTTCTTTTCCGCCAGATGAAATCAAGTGATGTCTTACATCAGTGGCAGTAGTAGCTTTACCTATTTCTAAATTTAGAAATGTATTCTGGATGGGATGGGCTCTTGCACTTCAGCAAGATTTACTAATAAAGATGACTACTCTGAATAATCTGGTTCTATCTGCAAAGGATAAAACGAAGCTTTCTCTTGCTCAGTCTCCATAGATAACTGATCTTAAAATAAATAGATTGATCTTTAAGGAAGCTTATTCTCAAGAAGTCAGCATCCTCTGTTATGTACCACAGCTTATGTAGGTCCCCTGGCGACCATTCCATCTTGCTGGCACAGGTGTACAGCTCTGCTTCCTACCCCTGTTCCACTGATGAGTTTTTCCACACAATATTCCTCACTGGAATTGGTGGTTGAGTCCTTTGTGTGAGAAGGCTTCACACACAAAACTTTTGGGCTGAAGTTCTAGGTACATTGGACTACTACGCTGTACAAGTTATTCAGTAACATCATCAGCAAATAGATTCTGTCAGACAGTGTTGAACATATCTTTTTCCACCTGCCTTTGTTTTATTACCTGAAAATGTGGTAAAATCAGACTGTTGATCTTTTGAAGCTTGGAAAATTAAGGGAATTCTGTGGCTGTAGGGATTTTCCCCATGGTGGCATGGCCATAGGAAATTTAGGTGGCTAAGAAGAATGTTAGTGCTGTGCCATGATGGGAATACTTTGACCACAGTCCTAGAAGCGACTTTGAGTTCATCCTTCTGTGCAAAGCCTGCCATCAGACATAAAGCCCTCTGGCTTTCTGGTCTGAGTCTAGATGGTTTACTGGTGAGAATATGTGGCAGCTCAGGGAGGGGTGAAAGTCCAAAAGTAGGTTTATATTTGGCAGCTGGAGTTATTCTGTCAGGGAAAAGACACAACCTTAGTCTTTCACATACTGAACTTCTAGATACGAAACAGACTTCTGAGCTTTGCTTTCCTCATTACAAAGGTATAAATTTCTTGGTCCTTTGGCTACTGTACAGCAAGAAGACAGTCACAGTATACTAAACAGATAAAGGATCTGAAACAGTGGTTTTTTTCAGATTTTCAGATCAGCTTTCTAGGTTTCTCCCAATTCTACTCTGCAGTTTCTGAATGTTCTCAGAAATACCCCCAAGAAAAGTACCTGATAACGGCATATTACTTTTATGTTGATTTATGGTTTTGCTGTGCATTTTTTTTTCCTTCAAAGAAGTATCACTTTGCTTCCTGACATTCAGTCCTGTGCTTCTGAACATCAAAAGTTGTACTTCAGCTTTCCAGCTTCTTTAGCTGAAAATAAAAGTGGAAGGTGACTGAGCAGTCAGGGGCAGTAACAAAACTCTGCTTTCTCCTCTGGCTATGTTTTATTTCTCTGTGATTTTTGTATCCCTTCTTGTTTCTTCGTGCGGTATTCTTTCTGCATCTGAAAAATTAGGAGGAAATTGTGGTTGCTTACTGTCATCCCCAGGTTCTTAGTGGTAAGTCTCAAATATGGAACACACCAGCTCTGCTAGAGGTGTGTGATCAAAGCCTCTTTTCTACTGCCATTAGTTTCAGGTGACTTTTCCCCTCTCAGTTTTCTCTCTGCTTCTGGCCCAGATACAGAGAGGGGTGCACACAGAGCAGGACTAATCACTCTGTCTTTTTCTAGCTGTGATGCAGAAAGAGATCTCCTCAGTAAGAAATCTTTAGATTGTCTGTACTTCATTTGGAATAACAGAATAAAAAGAAAATCAAATGCTGAGAAGAGTGAGAACTTCTAATATGAAGTACCCCTGACCCCAAAAACTTTCTACAAAAGCTGTTGATACAAGAAGTCTACTTGATGTGGTGGTGGCAAAGACTAAAAATTTTCCAAAAATAAAAAAGTTGAAAAACTTCCACAGGATCCAAGAAACACAATGGCAAAACCAAATAATTCTTTTCACTTTATGCTATCAGTTGCCGTGCTTGGAGCTGTAACGCAAGACTGAATAGATTCTGTTTTTAAGGTTTTTAATCATCCGGAAATTACTGTAGGATTTCTACCACAGGGTACTTCTGTGTTTAGCTCACTGTCAGAAAGTCCTGGTCACCTGAACGTTGCAGCTTTCATATGAACCTGTCAGGCTAAGGAAGGCAGAGAGCTACCAGCAGCTGCTGCTAGGCAAAGAAAGACCTTGAGTGCCTGAGAGGTTAATAGGTGTGCTAAGCACCATGAAAAGCATTTTAGCCTAGTACAGAGTAGGATAGGTGAAACGACAGGAACATTACACAGAGCTTTGGAGCGGGATGAACAGAAGCTGAGCCACAGGATCCATGGATTGCTGGGGCTGGGGCTGCAATGCAGCAATTTTGCTTTTGAGTTTTGTCTGTCAGGAAGAAACAAAGTGAAAAACCACTAGTGGGAAACCCAGAAAAACAAGGAGAAAATTCAAGGTGCACTGGTACAATGGTGCTCAAAGTGAGACAGAAAACTGAGCCAGCTTGGAGTGCTGGAAAAATAGACTTCCTCTTATTTATTTTTATTGTATTAAGGGAAGCAAAATTTGTATGCATTCCTTAAAAAGAAGGATTGCATTCAAGCAATACTTGACTACATCATGAGTTTCTATTTCTAACAGAGGGAAGTCAGCAAGACTCTGCATATGGGCTAATCATTCATGCTAATGTGTTTGGGGTGGATTAATGAAGAGTGTGCTCCTTGAGTTCTTGCTGTTATATTGTGTTATATTGTGTTTTCCACCTTTTTTGACTTATAAAAGTTTCCACACTGATACTTAGCATTGACCCTAGTATTGTTAATTAAGACTAGCAATAATATGTCTGCTTTGATTAGAGTTTGCAGACCCCTAGAGCAATCCACAGACTTTCTAAACATCTGTGATTGGGAGATAAATATAAACAAGGTATGCTTGTGACCAACTGCTCTCAAATATCTTTCTATGTCTATTTCAATAACACTTATTAAAAATCTCTTACCTCATAAACAGTGTCAGAGGTAACTTGACATGCTATTTACATTTTTTGATATGCATGTTTGTGTTTTAGCACAGCAATATTTAAGAATTTTATTCCATTACAGAAATTTCTTAAGCAACTCTTGCCTGGCTCATCAGAACATGTGTGAAGAAAACTCCACATGTCTTGGGGAACTTGACATCACTGCATCACCCTGAAAGCAAAGGCAACAAAAGTTAATGATATTTATCTCCTGCTTTCACAGAGAAATATCACAGAAGACTGCAGAGATTACATATTCAGGGACAATTTCACCCATCACTGAATGAAATTCATTCACCTCTGTATCATATCTATGCTTTGCAATGCTCCCATTATGTGCATTAATGGACCAATAAAACCTTTCCTGGTATGCTTTAACACTACAGAATATTTCTTCCTATGGTAGGTACCGAGTGAAATGGTTCATCTTGCTATATTTTTTTTAGCTGTTTCAAATGTTTATTTTTATTTTTGGCACATTTCAGTGTAAGTTGCTCAGGCAGATATCTCCGCTTGTGAGCATCATGAAGATAACAGCTTAGTTCGTTCATTCTATAAAATCGTCGGTTCACTAACTGCTGTGCATCCTGATGATCATAAAGCACATAATTTCTTACAAAGTATCTCTCAGACCATTTAAAAAGTAACACTGAGATTACTCTATAGCACATAGATTTGAACTTTATTTGGTATACCATTTCTTTAATCATTCCCTTGACCGAGAGAGATTTAAACATTTAGTTGTCTATGCAGAAAAGTGGGAAATCATATTCACCTGACCCAGTTCTTAAGACAAATGTTTTTTATTTAAGTTTAAGCAGATGAACAATTTTTGTTTAAGCCAAAAAATCCACTCATGCCTAATTTCCAGCATGGGTTTGAAAAGCTTTGAATGGGACTATAATCTTCAGAGACTTTGTTCAATGTCAGCATCCCTGTCTGGTCTTGGATTATAAAGCAACTAGAGATTAGCTCTTTCTGCTGAAGTTGGTTTCTGCTCCACTTACAGACTGAGGAACACTTTTACTGGTGAGGAATTAATAGAAATCAGTAAGGTCAAGTGGTAGTCAACCTTGAAACTCTCAAACTGTAATTTTGAAAGATTTCCAGGCTCAGTGAGAAAACACGAACCATTGCAGACTTTCAAGGGTGCAAGGGTAAATGTTCTTGAGACAAAAGCTTCTGTATGACAAAGGCTGGAAATATAAGCATAGTCTCCTTCATAACTTTTAATGTCTCCTAAAAGTATGTTTTGAACATATTGAGAAAATCTAAGAGGAATCCCTTTGCTTCCAATTTATGTCTTGTCAGTGTTTAAGATAGCCAGTAGTGGGCTATAGTCGAGGAGAACTACAAGTTCTCAGTGTCTGGAAGGCTTCAGTTCAGGACACTTCACAGAATGCTCTGAGGTGGAAGGGACCCACAAAGATTATTGAATCCAGCTCTTAAGAGCACGGCTCATATGAGAATCAAATCCACAACCTTGGCATTATTAGCTCTGTGCTCTAACCAACTCAGCTAATCTCATAGGACCTATACTTGGCATGAGCTGGACGCTGCTAGGCTATGAACTAAGGCAGATTTTACAAATGTTACTTGATCCTCTCTTTGACTTGGTCTTATGCATGCTCATCTTCTCTGAGGTTGCTGGCTCATGGTACAACATGGCCTTTCCTGTGCTCAGCCATTCCTTTGCTTTGTCACTCTCAGATCTAATTTGCATTTCTTTAACTTTAAGGCTCCTCTGTCCCTTTAAAGGTCCATTATTAACTGAATCATAGATTTCCATGATCCTTTTGCTTTGTATTCCTCTCTTTGACATGTCTTGGATCTCCCTTTCTTGCCCCAGTGAATTCAATTTACCCTTTTAATTACAAAATTTAATACACTGTCCCTTAGTTCCCCTCACTAGTGCCTTCACAAAACAATGTCTAATTTAAAGCAGCATAGATTTATGATCTGATAACCTGTTAATTTCCTGATTGTTTTCTGAAATACTGTCACCTGGAAGGAAGATATGGATCATTCACAATGATATGTGTTTATCTGGGAAAACAATGCAGCATTCAGTTAATTGTGCCAGCTTGTTTTCCAGAACATTCTGTAAAACCATGTGACCAGAACTAGGTAGGAGAAAGCAGCCCTGATTCTTCCTTTCAACTATTCTCAGCCACCCCCCACCTCTCAGTTTTCTAACCTTTGTCCTCGTAATTTCTACGTTGTAGCACAGTATTCTAGAGATGAGACAGCTCTGGTCTGAAAGGGTCTCCTCCTGCCCAAAGCAGAGACAGCGCAGAGATCAGACTAAGTTTCCCAGGGCTCTTTTCAGATGACTCTTGTAAATCTGTAAGGATGGAGACTATTCAGTGCCTTTTGGATCACATTCCAGAGCTTAATTTTCTTGATAACAGCTTGTTTTCTGTACCATCTTCAGGGCATGTTATCAGGACCTTGGTGTACTTTTCTACCATGTATTCCCTTTAGATTTATGCACTGCCCTTACTGTGTCAGCTGAGGGATATATTCTAAGCCATGCCCACCCTCTGTTAATACTGCAATCAAAGTCAAAACCAGTGGGATTGAAGCTCTATCTATTGTACAGAAAGGAAACATACTCTGGACCTGAACCAGCTTCTGCTGTTACTCAGACAGGTACCCAAAATATGTCTCAATTTGCTCCACATAATTTGTGAGCTTGATGTAGAAGTGCTTTTGCTCCTTTTTCATTTAAAAATAATAAACCCCAAAATTTTAAAGCTGCAAAAATGCAATTTTTGAAAGATATATTTTTCTACATCTAGTGATGGAAAAAAATATTTCTAAGCTTCAGCCACCAGTAATTTAATTAAATATTAATTATCTTTTATTATTTCAGCTGTAGCAGAGAACTGGACAAAAGAGGTAGCATCTTAGAGTCATGAGACACATCAACATTTCCTAGGGAACACTTTGATAGAAATAGAAAGAAAAAGAAAACATCATGTTAATAATGATGAGGATGACCTTAACGTTTAGGATGCTAAGGCTATATTAGTCCTTACTTCCTTCTGTGGAGTAATATTTAGTTCAGTGATCATTTGAATTTGCAAATAGAAATGGAATAGCAGGACAATGTAAGATGGATTGAGGACAGAATTTTTTTAAGAGGTCATGTTTTAACATTTTCAGCTGTGTTCAACAACTGGCTACTGGAGTTATCTCCCTGAATTTTAACTAGTATCTGTATAATGTACTATTGTATCAAAGTGATGAAGAAGCATTTTCAGTTAATGTCTCACTGGAGCTGTGTAGCCTCACAGTACTCAAATTTATTTCAGTCTGACTGTAGAAAGGCAAATTCATCAGAACATAACTTCAAAAGGATTTTCTAAAATAGAGAAGCCAGATTTTATCACTTCCAGTTACTGTAAGCAGCATCTTGAGTGAAGGTGACAGGAAATGGTGATGTAGTCCAGTTATATTTACTAATTGTTTTTCTGATTTCTGGCATTATTCTTCACATTTCTCTCTCTTCTGTCAAGCTTTAATAATAAATTATTTTGAGGCATTTACTGGCATCCAACTTCATGTCTTTCTGTGTCACTCTCTTGTTGTTACAGTAATGCATTGTGTGTCTAAATTACAAGGTTAGATAGTAGTGGCTCAGAATCTCTTTTAACCACCAATAGTAGGTCTATCAGAGTAGCTTCTGAAGATGTTTTATTGACAAAAAGTGGCATTTTAACAGCTGCTTATCTTATTGACCCATGCCCCTCTTTTGTCCACAGAGCTCAGTAGAAGTCTCTTTTGCATGTTGTTGTTATAGTGAATTTTTGAATTATTAAATAAATAACCAACCTAAAATATTCCAGTGAAGTGCCTGCATTTTCATTCTAATCAAAAATCCTATTGCAACTTGTCAAACAAATCTTTGTCTCTTATGCTCTAGCACATCTATCTCATCTGGCATTGCTTCTGATTCTATGAGGTTTCAGGTACTCTTAAAACTTTCTTGATTTGGTGTGAATTGATTGTTTTATTGGTACTTGAGACTGCAGTCTTTTCTTTTTTCCTTTGGTGGGATTCATCTCAAACCCTGGAACAAAATCCAGCAATGCCTCTCCCCTTAAAGACTGCAACATCAACTTACAAGGTCAAATGCATTATTTTTAGAAAATGTGCATGACAGCTGGTTATTGGCTCAGAAAATTTTTCTCCCCTTAGAAGACAAATGCTACAGAGGAAGATGGGCACAAACTGTGTACAAAATTGAGGCAGTTTTCCACATGCCCCTTGCTGAGTCTTAGTGAGGCTCCAGAATGGCACTGTACCTCCCACTTCCCCTTGGCAGCACCCTGAGGCTGAGCACAAAGAGTAGGGAGGGGAGTGAATTCCCGTGGTCCCTGTGGTATATGGACACAGAACCAAACCCTGGCCAGCCCAGCTCCTTCTCCATGTGCCTCACCACAGCATCAACCTCGCCTGTTGTTAATAACCTCGTTATTCCTGGTGTGTCTCTTTAGCCTTGTCCTGAAGACCTACTGTGAGAGTGACTCCAAAAGTTCTCCACGGAATCTTACCCATTAGAACTTCCTTTCTGGGGTGTTACATAAATCTCCCTTACAGCAGGGTAGACATTACTATTTTTCCCATTTATTACAGGAGGTGAAGTCCACATGCAATCAGTCCACGGAGGAAGATGAGATAATCTAATGACAAGTCCTCTCAAGGTATATCCAAATGGCTGCAAATATATCCATCAGCTATGTGCCCAGAGAAAGTCTCTGCTGCTTTGTGCTCAGTCTCTTCCTATTTTGTAGGGGAGAATGATGTTCATCTATTTTCTCAAGGCTTCACAATCCCTGGGTAACAGATCCAAAACATTAAATCTGTATTTAGGAGATGGACTCTAAAAAATGTCAGCACATGGGATGAATAGTTTCTGTATAAAGAATAAAAGACTGACAGTATACTGAGCTTTTAAATAAAAACGCAAATAAACAAAAAACAAGCATAAAAACCAAATTAAAAAAATATGTAATTTTTTGTTCCTACAGCTGGAATCAGCCATATTTTAGGTGTCCCAGAAAGCAGCTTTCTGCATTTTGTGGAATCTATCTCATTCATTTCCAAACTTGAAGCTGCATTCCTGTGTGTATACATAAATGCAGTTGTATGTAAAAAGCTTGGAAAAATCCTTTTTCCTTCCTTCTTCACAAGAAGAAAATTTGCATCAAAAGTATTCAAAAAGTGAATCTGACAAGTGCAGTATGTAAAGCTAGGAACCCTTTTACTCACACTCTATTTCATCCTTAAAGAATGAAGCATCACACTAGAGAAGCTTTATGGGAAGCAGTTTTAAGCTGGCACTGATGTTTTACTATCTGGAAATCAATTTCAACCTTGGACAGTGGAGCTTCCAATATTAGTGTCTGCTGTTGATAGAGATAACTAGAAGAGACTGAAAGGACTGGTGCAAGTGGTTAATTTCAGCTTTTGCCATGATGCCCAACATCAGTGGGGTGGTATTTTGTGTGCACAAAGTCCTAGGAAGACTGGCATCATGTTGATTACCTTTTGTGAGGAGGTAAGCCCCTTCCAGCCCAAAATGAATGAGCAACTGGTTCACCAGTCTCGTTTATATATATGTATATATATATGTGTGTGTGTGTACATATTTAAAGATTAAGTCTTGCAGCTTGCTGAGAATGCATGGAGTTGGACAAGTTTATTACTGTGGATTCATAGGCACAAGCTGAGTAGTTGGAATTTTTACATTTGCTCAACAATTCTGCTAAATCCACTTTATTCCCTAAAGCACATAGCGTTTATTCTGTTTTTTCAGCAAAGTACAACTATTGATTATGAGATAGCATGTACACAAAAATCCTGCAACAAAACAAAAAAACCTACAATAAAACAAAAAGGCTGTCAGTTTAAGTTTACCAGAGGTTCAGTATCTGGAATTTTTGAGCCTTCATTAGTCGAACTCCACACACAGAGGTTAATTCAACTTAATCCCATTGACTGACAGAGTGCTAAATGGATTTAAGTTGCAGTTCCATTACGTGCTTTCTTCTGTGGTGAATCCAGTGTAGGAAATCTCTGAACTCACACCTGTGTCTTCCATGGAAACAACTTCTCCCCATTTTTGAACTGCATTTCTCTGTTCCTTCACCTAAATGACAACTGCTGGGGGAGACCAGAGGATCACTGGGTTAGGAATCACCCTGGGAATTGCAGCTTTTACTCTATTTGCATCATGGCACTGATGCCTCAATGTGAAGCCTCGGTCTCCAAGCACTGCAAAATCCCACCTGCAAGGATCATGAAATGCAGCTCTGGGCCTTTCAGACCTCCTCATGGCAGTTTCATCAGGTGGAATGGGGGAAATGCAACCCTTTAAAGGTTACATGATAGTGTCAATAAAACCCTTTCAGAGTGCAGTTGATTAGACAGCTGCCACCATCCCACAGTTTGCTTTTTTGAATAGCCTAGTCCTGGTCTCCCCTCTGTGGATCCACCAAGACACTTCTTGCTTGCCCTGCCCTGTCCTTGATCCCCAGATCCCACCTGTAGACACCAGCACCGCTCCTGTCTTTGCCCTGACAGTTTTCTGTCTGCACAGCAAACCGATGCAGCCAGCCAGCCTGGCAGGCTCACTCACTTCTTCTCCTCTGCTGGCCTGGATCTCTGCCACATCAGTGATTATTCCCTGAGCCTGTGTCTGCATGGATGTTTGCCAGGGAAACACGGCTGGCTAGGGCATTTTTTTGTCAAGAGCTGCTTCCCTGCCCCAGTGCCATGACTGTTGTGCTTGTCCTGCTGTTTGCTGGGCATTACAAGGAACCATGACAACAGGGGATCTAGAGACAGAAATCTCCTGTTTTAGCCAGAGTACTTCACCACTGTAACTTCTCACATAGTCCTGCAAACAGCTGAACCATGGGGCAGAAATTGCTGAAGCCACCTAACACAGAGTTGTCACAGGAGCCTCAAACTGATGCAGAACAGTAGGCAGTGGTAAATTTTTTTTCCTTAAATTTTTGTTTTGGTCTTTGTATTATGCCATCTCATTTTGGAAAATTTACTTTTACTGAGAGATAGGAAGGATTAGTCTTCAACCTACTTGGGAAAAGCCAAACCTTTTAATAAAGGTGTGATAATAGGCAAACAACTTCCTCTTTGAGTTTTCTAGGCCTGTTATTATCTATGATGTATAGGTTAATGATCTGTTAAATCATAGTGACTCTTATTCTTGCTTACTGAATGCCTTAAGTGTTTATCAACCTAATAGCTTTTTTTCTCATCCTGTCAGATTTTGAGAGTTCAGCCCTCACCTTTGACTATTTGGCTATAAGTACAACTAACTTCAATGTGAGGCTCACAGAAAAGGAGGAAAGATATGGAATTTAGAAGGAGAAATGATGTTCTTCCTCTTCTCTCTCCCGCAAACATCTTTCCCGAGACATAACACAAACCAAAATTGGCAGAATGGAGAAGATTATGTCCCTAACAGCATTTATCATGACATAGTATTCTGTCCATCGTGAATCACAGAGGAATTGTCGCCAAATAATATACAATTAGTCATTAATATTACAGGATATGTTGTCAGGGCTTATTCATTCTTGGAGGTTAGGAAAACAACAGGCTGGTCATCAGAGAATGAAAAAATGGTTCCCTGACACCTTTTTCCTCATTCCACATCTCCCCTCCCACCTGCTCTCATTTCTTCTCTCTGATTGCTCTCATGTCCTTTTTGATGAAGTATTAATAATAGCAAGTGTGCTAACCTACTTTTCTTTAAACTGTTAAAGCCATAGAGCACCACCACAGTGCCAGGCAGCAGCTGCTGGTCAGGCAATGGGTTACAGCAGAACTAAAAGCAGTGCACTCACAAATTTTCTTTGGTTCTGCTTTGCTCTTTTCATTTGTGTTCAGGAACAAAGAAAACAGAGTAGGAACAGGGAAGAGGAGAAGAGTTTGTTCAGAGAGAGCAGAAAAGAGAATCCAGTTGAAAACAGTGCCACAAATTGGTCTAACCTGGCTCTGCTTTATGTTTCATGTGAATTATTCTGAGTGTTTCTGAGCACCTCTGAGGTTGTTGAGATGCGGCAGAAATGGAAAGAAATGGAAGTCCAAACTCCACCCCCAGTGAATGAACATAAAATGAAACCTACAGCTCCAAGCTTGTATGATTTACACTTGATGGTGTGGGTTATTATTTTATAGTTACACCAGTTGTTTTCCCCATTTTGGAATGTCCTTTAGGAAGAATATAGTAGTAGAGATAGCAAGCTGCAATGTTGTATTTTTATGCTAATGACGAGCAATCTTTCTTGTTTCCTTAAAATCAAGAAAATACCTGTACTCTATTTAGTGAAATTTGCTCATTTTAAATGGCAAAATAAATTGTTGTGTATCTTTTCAGCATGCTGTAACAAGACAGATATGTTTAGGAGTATTAAAAATACATTCAAAAGAAATAATTTAACTAAAAGGAAGCATTTCATACTGCTTTTAAATATGTGGGCTCAACCAGGGAAGTTTTGGAATGAAACATCACAACACTTGTCAGAGTATTTGTTTGCTAAATCACTGCCCTCAGTCTGCATTTTATGACAATGTAAGGTATTTACATATAATTTTAGATGTGAGGTACCCAGCTAAGTCTCAAACATGAACACATGAGGAGGCTATTTTCTAGATGATACTTACCTTCCAGTTTTGAAAAAAATGTCCAAAAAAAAGACAAGCTGTCAGGTCTATTTTGAGACTCTGGGTTTTTTTCCTTTTTTTCTTTGTATAAACAGCCTACACTTAAAATAGCCTTTCTGGGGAAAACCCAACCAATCAAGCAAAAATCCCACCAACCTTTGTCGTAATTAAAAAGTTTAGAAGTAATACTTATTCTGCTCTCTAGAATCAAAGAAACAGCTCCACAGGTAGACAGAGCATCCACTGAGTTTACTTTCCATTTTGTGTACAGCAGAAAGACTTGATCTGTTATTAAACCCAGCTGAAGGCATGTGCTTTACTCCACACAATCCTTCACTGTCTTTCCTCTATTGTGATTGCTGTGAGATAGGTTCTAAGACATTAGTCAAAAGCAATGTTTACTCAAGAAAAGGTCCAGGAAATACCTAATCTCTCTTAAAATCATTTTGAGAACTCATTTGTTTAGCCCAGGAATCTTTTGTCAGATGTCAATAAGAGGCACACTTGAATCAGATTACACAAAAGGACTTTCTCTCAATAAAATTAAGGTTTGAACCCCTTTCTGGTACGTTATTTCTGCCTTGCAGTTCCTCGAATTTTAAATCCACTTTTGGTCACTTTTGGAGATGTTGTTCCCTTGGTACAGTTCAAGAAGTCCTTGAGAGTGGGAGTTCACTGCTGTCTTTTTTTTATTTTGAAAACAAGAAAGCCACATTTAAAAACCACATGAAAATTGGGAAAATCTATTTATGTACGAGAATCTTAAGAATACAGGGTGGGCTCCTGGAGTTTAACCACTGCAAAGCCATGGCTAAACACCATCCACTTAAGATAGGAGCATTTTTTTAGGACACCAAGTACAGTGGAAAATAGAGCACGGTGCAGAGCTCTTAACAGAGACTTGTATGTGACAGCACCATGTAGACAAAATTGTTTGGTCTTTAGCACCTCTCTAATCGGCTTGATTGCTCTGTAGCAGCTTGGGAGCAGCTGTTCCTGCTTCTATTTCTGCAGGTTATACACACTTCAATACCTGAGCTACTCTGCACTGAGAGGGATAGACTGTGCCTTAAGTCTCCCTGCAAAGGCAGGCCCTCCTTCCGTGTCTGGTTAGCTCATTTGTGAAGAAATGTTTTGTCAGGTCCTATGTTGATGCTGAGCTAGTTGGCTTTGTACTGGGATATCAGCTCTGCTCCTGCTGTCTTATAGGAACTAGAGTCACCATCTGTCACATCTCTGTACAGTGAACTGTGAGCTGCTAACAGCCTGGGTGACACTGACTGCAAAGTTCACAGCACTGCTATCTCAGTGATCAGGCACCTTTGGGGACCTCTGTCTACACAGGCATGATTTGAATATTTCCTAGGACAGTGTTTGCTCTCTGAAGAGTCAATCCACAATGCTATACTGATCTGGAGTTTGATACTAAGTCTTATTTGTTACTCATAATCTTCAAGTAATTTGCTCCATGGCATATCCTGCACTTGTCCTCAGACATCCTTTGGAGTTCTGTACCAACAGTTCTTTCTCATCTTTAAAATTCCAAAACAAGTCTTACTCCCAGCGATGAAACCTAGCTGGTAGAACTCGTGGTTGAAACAATATTGTCACCCTGATAAATAAAGCTGACCAAAGATGCTTACTTTCCATCTTCAGATGGCTATGGTGGCAGAAAATTCTCTCTCGTTGACTCCTCTGACCTTGGCTTTATATCATTATCTTGAAGCCAATCAAGGTATGATTTTTCATACCTCTACTTGCCAGTCACACAGAAGAAATCTATCCTATCCAGAAAGGAAGACTGGTTTTCAGGTTCCATGATTCAAACAAAGGCCAAACAAGAACAGGAAAGATTGGATAGACTCATTTTATATCCTTTTTCTGAAGAAAACATTTCTTTTGGCTACTGTCCTGAGAACTGTCAAAGTGATTGCTGCAGGAGTGCACCTTATGAGTTTATGATCTACTTCTCTTCAAGCGGAAATACTGTATGCACTCCTTTGAAAAGGTTTGGGAATTGGTATTTTGACAGAGAACCTCAAAAAAGCACTATGTCATGAAACATAGTGCAAAATAAAAACAATATACTAGTTAATGGTTCTTTTATTTTACATTTTCTTCCTTTCTCAAGAAGCAATGTAGTCTCAAAGTAGCTTATGTATAAATCTCTTTAAAAAATCCCTGTTTGATATCACTCCATTTCCTCTCCTCTGCCTTTCTCTCTTTGCTTCCTGCACTCCTTTATGGGGTTTAGCGAGTGAGATGTGAGTTACATTGACAGAACAAACATGATAAATTCCTGCTGCCCTATGAAATTTGTTCAGTCGAGTTCCTCTGCTGCTGAGAATCTTAATGCTGTTCTCAGGCAGAGTTTTCAATCCATCAGGTACTGTACAGCTGCATATGTGCACCACAGCAGGAAGATTTATGGGTTCCTATTTTTAGGATTTCATGTTTTGGCACCTCCATGCTGTTCATTTGCCCAAACTATATTCTGCTAATTAAACCTTAAGACCTAAATTGTAATGTACTTAGGAATGTTCAGCCAAAGAAGCAACGTGATTGCCTGAACATTTCTCGATTGCATCCATTTATACATGAAATCATTTTCTTGTGAAGATACTTCAATGCCATATTTGTCATTTTGAAAGGAAAACTTACATTGCTTTTTACAAATATTTCAATGCACAGTTATGCTATTTCTTTTTATTTCAGCATATTTAATAAATTAATACACTTCATTCCATGGTAGAATAGTTTGTAGTTTGAAAAACCCTGGTTAAGAACTTTTTAAAAAGACACACCCTCTAAGGGATCTTTCTCTGCAGAGGTTAACAGCTGAAAGTTAAAGGAAAAAGGCAGAATCAGTTTTATGCTGAAGTGGCATTGGAAGCCACTGGAAAATGTTGTATCTGTAAGCTAAACCCCAATTTGGTTATGCTAGCACTCATTTCACATTCTGGCACATCCTATCTTTCAAAATTAGCCTTGTTTAGCAGTCTGTCTTAAAACAACACCTCAACTTTTAACTCTTTTTCCAGCCCTAGGAAAGAGTGTACCTACCTTAACATTGTACAAGAAAATTACTTAGCAGACAGCTCATGCAGTCTCATTTTACTGAGAAGTTCTCAGTTATTTAGTACATGTTGATTAATAATATAACATAAAATTGATTCTCTTACACAGATGACCACCACTTTTCTTGACTGAGAGTGTTAAGAATGAAAATTAAATTCTCTAAATTTTAGAAGCATATACATTAGATGGGGCTATTAAAAAGTTAGGATTTAAAGGTCAAGGAGTAGACCAGCCCTACATGCTGAAACAGGAGCTATTGGGGAAGAAGACCAGCCTGGCTGAACAGGGAACTCTCACAGGAACTTGGGGGAAAAAGAGGGTTTATGACTTTTGGAAGAAGGGGCAGGCAACTCAAGAAGTGTATAAAGATGTCACTAGATCATGTAGAAAGAAAATAAGAAAGGTGGAAGTTAAACTAAAACTCAATCTGGCCACTGCTGTGGAAGAAAATAAAATAAATTTTATAAATATGTTAACCACGAAAGGAGGGCCAAGGAAAATCTCCATCTTTCTTGGAAACACAGGGGAATGTAGTCACCAAGAATAAGGAAAAGGCTGAGATATTTAATACCTCTTAGGCTGAGAGGACATAGCCTCAAGTTGTGCCAGAGAAGGCTGAGGATGGACATCAGGAATAACTTTTTCATGGAAAGGGTTGTTAAACATTGGAATGAACTGCTCAGGCAGGTGGTGAGGACAGCACCCTTGGCGGTGTTCAGGAGGCAACAGAACTTGGCACGTAGTGCCATCATCTAATTGACAAAGTGATGATCAAAGGTTGAATTCAATGATCTCAGAGGTCTTTTCCAACCAAAATGATTCTGTGATTCTTTGATTCTGATTTTTTATTTTTTTAATGGGATAGGAACTTTAGGGCTCATGAAAAACAAAAATGAGAAACAGAGGAGAAATCCTTGATGCAGAAGATGAAAAATGCTGTTACGGAGACATCAGTTAAATGACAAGAAACGCATCCATCCCAAATCAAGAAACCTGTGATGCACTGAGTTTAGAACTAACAGAAGACTAAGTTAAATTTCTGATCTTACTAGGGTTATGCAGTTTGAATGAAGAAATAAAATAGAACAGAAAATCCTTTTCAGAAACAAGTCTTACTTTCAGGCACTGAAATGAGAGGAAGGTATGAGAAAGGCTAAACTGAAGAGGTCTAAAAAGGTACCTTTGGGGCATTTTAATACAGAAATCACTGCAGACTGAACCTGCCCTCTCCAGTTATCACACCGAGAAACCTGCACGTGAATCTTCGTCCTTCTCCATTGAGTGGGAAAATAACTACCGCTGTAGCCCTGTCTCCTTTGCTTATGGGAAATATAGAAGGTACTTGTTTCATCTTTGCTTTGAAAGAAAAGTAGCATTAGAGACTAGAAAAACTCAATGGCGTGAAAAAGGGAAGTAGTTGTAAAGAATCATGGAAACATTATCTGGCTAAGTGAACTAGAATTACCACCAAAACTGCTGTCTTTATTTCTGCTTCACTGCCAAGCTCTGCAACTAGATCCCTTATCACACTCCTTTGTGGCCTCCCACATAAAAAAAATATAAAGAAAATTCATTGCAGAAGATGTGCCCTTCCCTCCAGTCCTGAGAAATTTAGGTAAAAATTATACACTGCATCTTTGGGCTTTACTACCTTCCCTAGAATTCCCAGGGCTGCCACAGCCCAAGGGTAGTGATACCAGTGTGAATTCATAGATCTATTTAACTAACAAGGTAAAACTGTCATGAAAGACTACTCTGAATCCAGCTTTTCTGCCTGGTTTTGGAACAGCTCTTTCTGAATAGAAAGAGGGAGATGTAGCCCTCAGCAAGGGCATTCTTGTGGCTCTTTTAATTTGCCTGACTCCCCACTGTGGTTTTAAGGTGTTGCATTTGGACAATTGTATTGTGCATTTCTCACTCTAAGGTTGTTTTCTACTTTCAGAAGCAGAGACAATACCACTTTTTAAAAGTAAACTATTTTTTCAACCTGCTTAGTAGGAAGTGGTTACTTTTCCTTTCTGGAGGGAAATTTTCAAGCACTGGGAGCTGGGGAGCTGAAGGAACTCTGAGACCAGGTTATGCAATGGTACTATGCTCTGCATAAAGATGACCCACTAACTTCAGTTTGGGAACAGCAGTGGGAAACTGGGTTAAAAAGTCTATTTCCCTTCAGCAAAATGCAACAGTTTCTCTGTCTCAAAGAGCTGAAGCCATGTATCTTGATATTAGACAGTGAAAATTCTAGATAGATGGTGAATATTTCTAGCATTGTCAGCTCATTTTTACATGTGCTACCTACAGAAGTGGATTTTTTTAACACAGAATTTTAGATTCGTTTATCCTATTGTTTCCTTCTGACCTTAAAAATGTGTAAAACCATTGGACTGAACTGATATTTTTCAGGAAAAAAGGCATCTAAGCAACATCTGTTCCACAGTCCTGTCTAGCAGTAGACTGTTCCTTTCTAAATACAGAAGTTCAGAGTGTCACTGGAGTAGATGATATCCACTTATGAGCTGTATTAGAATAACTAGGAAACTCTTATTGAAATATAGCATGGATATTTTAGCAAAACTACGTACTCATGAGTGAGAATATTTCTGGCAATATAACCTGTGGACAGGAAATCTGCAGAGCTGTCATTCTATCCTTGGAGATCACTAATCAAGGTTGGCAGAAGGGGCCAGAGTATAAAGAATACACTTCCTAAGAGTCCCTCAGCTAGAATGTAGACAGGATTTTTTTGTGCTCTTAGCTTCCTCTCATCTTGAGGTGTCAGGAGGACGGTTGTTATTAGCTATAGAACACTTTCTGTGAGTTTGGTTTGTTGGTGCTTTCTCTTTTCTGGCATTCTATCAATGACACATAACGTCTCCAGTGGCCCAGGCAACTCCTTTAATCATTATTATATTCCAGAATATATGCACCCTGTGCATAAAATGTCAACAATTATTTAAGCACAATATTCTGCACTGTACAAAGAAAACACTGACTACATGCAGGAGATGAGCAAATCGTCACACTCTCTTTGAAATATTGTATTAAATAACCTTACAATGCCTTATTTCTATTCAAAGTCACACTGGTTGCTTCAGGGCATAATTGGTTGGTTCATTCTTCAGCGCTGCCAGTTATTTTTCAAAATCATAAAACTGACTTTATCTCTGTAGTCTCAGTAATGTGCAGGTACTGAGGGGATTATGCTTTGTGAGCGTTCTCACATTAATGCTGTAGACACTGAAACTTTCACTAAATCAGGGGATGTCTTGTTTGTTCTGGGGAGATCACAGTTTGGAGGAAGTTTGTACTATGACAGTTTTCACATCTCTTGGAAAACCAGGGGATGTTTCTGTGAACTCATTAAATACATATTAATATCTTTGATAACTGTATCTGACTATTTTCATTGAAGTGGAGCAAATATTTGCATTATTGCTGTTAACTACATATGGCTGCTTGACACCATTAACTGAACAGAGAAAAGAAGTAAAAACATGAAGTTCAAGCTGATGTGAGTTTTTTTCTTCAAAAAGAAATAGTAACTATTTGTTTTATTTGCACACATGTATATATAGAATGTAATGTGATAACCATGGACAACATGTCCTGTTAGAGGCTGCTATTAAAAGACACATTTTTCAGACTGCTCCATGATACATATATGCCTACTTTAACTCTTTCATAATTTTTTAATAATTTTTAATGCATTTCACATGCTAAAATAAATTTAGATGTGAGTTAAAGATGCAGAAATTTTATCAGACATATTAAAATAAATCTGAAATTTTAAATGCATTTTAAACCAAATGAAAAAAAAAAAGCTAGCTGCATTCTTTTTAACATTATTTGCTGCTTTTATTGAACAAAGGTTTGTGGCTTTGTTCTTTCAAAATTATTTCTCCAACATCCTTCAAACATGGCAAATATTGCTGTTAAACAAAGGATCCCTGTAGTGTGAACAGCAGTTATCGCTGTGTAATTCAAAACACATGCCTTTTTAGATCACTAAAACAATTAAAGCAGGGTAAATACTGGGGACAAATGCACATGAATGTGTATTTCTATTAAAGAGAAAAATTTAATTTTGACTGCATTGCTGCTTCTCATGCTTGCATAGCTATATCCTGAGATTTAAAATCCTTTATGTTGCAGATAGTTGCAGTAAATGACACTTTAATCTCCCAAGACACCCCCTGACCTCTAATTTCAGTCATCCCAGAACCCTGAGATGAAGTTTATCATGACAAATTCATGAATGAGCTTTTCATTGGTTAAAATGTTTCATTAATTATCACAGAATCACAGAAACACAGAATCACTAGGTTGGAATAGACCTAGTTATGTCTGTATATAATAGCTGAACAGAGGCTTGATGGAGAAATTCTAAAATGCAGTTTTGGAACCTTGTAGGAAATGCAAACATGAGACGAGCCCTCATGGACTTTGGGAAGGAGGGCAGAAGAACTTAGGGAAAAAGGTGTATTTTCACCATTGCAATGCAACACAAGCACACACACCCTGCAGGCTGGTGCTAGTGAAGCCCTGAAGTCTGGTGACAGAAACCACAGCTTGCTCAGCCTGTCTTGGTACCTCTGTTCTGGGAATTGATAGCAGACAACCCAGAAGACTACTCCAGAGATTCCTAATAGTATCTATTCTCTCTTTTGCTATTTATACAAGAATTAAGACCATTTCTCCATTTTATGAGAATAAATTATTTCCTAAGAAAATGTCCTCAGCTTGACTTTGAAGAAAAACCTAAATCTTTAAATGATCACAAATAGATAATTAGAAAATGTGTGTGAAATTATCAAACACACATATTAATTTGCACATCTGAATGCTCAGAAGTCAAAATGGGGCAATTATTTTATAATATTTTTGAATCAGAGATTTCAGAAGAGGACTTTTCTCCCAAAGTGGTTTTATTTTATGAATACTTGCAACATTCTTCAAAAATTCCAAATACTTTTTTATGGCAGGAGAGCCTTAAAAACAGAGGGTCTTCAACATGGAAAGCTATAGACCAGTGTAAGTCATAACAAGAAGGAATACACCTTGGTAGGGTCTGCCAGATGCTGGTGGCTAGAGCAGACTGCATCTCATTAAGTTTAGTGTATGGTTCCTGAAGTAATTATTTAGCAAAGTAAAAATCTGTGGTCCCTACAAGCAATGCAAAGACAACATAATTGTAGGAGATCTGACAGTACTGTAGCAAAGACACCTTGATGAATATATTTAAGAATGTGGATTTGAAGAGTTATGATACAAGTGATGGTACAAGAATTGAAATTAGTGTTTTGTGGCTTCCCTACAGAGTCTTTGTCTTCTAAGAGTCTCTGTCATCTTCTTTGTATCGAAATGAGTGCTTATTTTTTAAAAATCACATATATACCAATAAATAAATTTCAGTTAATTGTTTTGGTGCCACCTGATTTGTCCCACAAAATCCAAAATATGCTCCCAGTTGAACTAGTGGGCTTTGTGAATCAAATTTCACTAGTGGGCTGTGATGGGTTGTGACTGAGGAAGTCACAGCATCACAGCTACCAAAAGTTGATGAACCACTTAAGGCTACTTGATGACATTAACTTTGATTCCTGGCAAAGCAAGTTAATCTCCCTGTTAGGGAGAGCCTGTTGCCCAGTTAGCTAGTAATGTATCTATAAGCCATGAAAATAGTGTATCAAGATTTCAATACCGTTGGTAAGCATTATGGATGAGGAAATAACTCTTGTAAGACATGTCAGAAAGTGATTTGCTCTCAGTAATGCAGAGAGATTACAGTGTACAAAGAAATAATGTGCTTTGAAACTTCAGTGCAAAAGACAAGTTTTCTTGAGGGAAAGAGGTTCATATCCTTGTGAATTAAATTCAATTTGGCACCAGCAGAGCAGTTGGGAGGGAAATTCAGTGCATGTCATACAGAACTGCAGAGTTTATTTTTGCCCTGTGAAAGGGCAAAAATATCATGTTATGATAAAAAATTTTGGTGTGTGTGACTGGACTGGGTGTGACAAGGGAATAGAAAATGGTACAACTATTTCTTCTACCTGTTGTACTCCCGTCTGGTTAAGCTGTGTGTATGAAAAGTAGCTGTGCTATCTGATGCACCTGAGAGCTGAAGAATCCATCAGCATCCATGACACAAATGCCACAAAATGTTCCAGTAGGAAACCCAGATCTTGTCTGTCTGTCTGTCCACTCAAGGTCAAATGGTGTGTGCTTGTAATAGGAGTCTTGATACTCCTTGGAAACTGTTGCTGGTGCACATGTTTAATCCCACTGTAGAAGTTTAATACTGGGGCATTGAAGATTTACAGCACAGCACAAAGTGAAAGTTGGTCTGAGAACTTTGTTTGGAAAGGAATGCTTTTGCGTTCTCTTGCTGTATTTCAGATTAGCTGCCAAAGAGTACTACTAGAGCTCCATGAATTTTCATGTTGTCTCCACTTCTCAGGGAGCCTTAAATCTACTTGCAGCTTTCTCTCTATCAAAATATCAACATGGCAGAGAGCTTTCTTTATCCATGAAAGAGCACAGTCATTAATGAACTTGAACCACTGTAAAGCAAGTTATTTCTCAACAGTAGTGAGTGCAGTTTCTTTGGGCATGATAATAATGGAATATATATATGCTAAATCTCACCTGAGGATAAGGTGATTATTATTGGAAAATCATCATTGTTTTATTTTAAGTAGGAAATTAAAAAAAAACAATAATGGGCAGAGTCCGGAAGCAGACTACATGGGAGATTGCACCTGATGTAGTGCAAATCAGGACCAGATAAAGGTGGGTGATATATTTTAGCAAATTTTTTTTTCCTTCCATAGGAGGCAGATATAACTTTAATGACCTATTTTATAAATCTGATTTCTTTCTTCTTAAATTCTTCTGAAATTGCCTTAAAATTAATTCTAGAAGTAGTTCATTATTTATTGAATTATTAATGATGTTTGGATTATTTTTCTTTTCAGACAAACTCAGAAGGAATGCAAAGTTTACTGCTACTAAATTAAAGAAATATCCATAAACAGTTTAGGTATTCACATATCAGACTAGTAGAAAGTTACAACTGTTGTGATGACAAGGAAAACAAGAAGGAAAATGGCAGACCAGATAAGTAGGATACTGAACGCATCACCGAATCACAGAATGGGAAAGAAAGGAAAATCAGGAAAACTCTTCAGCTTCTAATGGATGGCTGTAGGAATTGGCTGGCTGTAAAAAAGTTGAGATAATGATAAAAGTGAATGCACAACAAAGTTTTAAACTGTTAAGATCTGTTATATGGTTAATCAGTTCAGCCTAAAAATGTACCTGAATAGAGCCCTTCTAGTCCCCTCTTCCAGCTGCAAGCAAGAAAATATAAAGCAGACTTCAAAATATGTATGAAGCCCATTTAGATGTGTATGTGTATAATTTTTGCCATTCATCCCTGATGATCATTTATTGCTGGAAACTGGATTTTGAAAGACCAATACATTTTGACAATTTACTGGGACCAGAGCGTTCTTAAAACCTGGCCCACAATCTCCCCTCTTGGTCAAACTGGGTACCAAAATACTTTCAACATTATATATGTTCCTAATTGTTTACTTATAGACAAAAATAGGATCAGTTTAAAGTTTTGAGTTAAGACTAATAACCTCATATTTGTTATGAGCTATTCACAAGAGTTTATCCCTACACTATGGAAGAGTATAATTCACACAATGTAAGCAGCCCTCAAAAAAGGTCAGCTCTTTAGTTCTTGAAAGGGCTTTGTTTTTGTCTTTAAATTGAAAAAAAAAAAGTACAGAAAAAAACCTCTTGGGTGAAATTTAATTAAAGGTGATGTGTAGACAAGTGCAAATATATCTTCTGAGATTAAAATTTCTGCATCTCTGCACAGGACAGGTACCCAGTGCCATATTTAAAATGCAGATTATTAAGTCTTTCATTAGGCATTCAATTTGGTATCCAATTTGAAGTCAGTACAACTTCTGCAATTAACTGTAATGAACTGGGTTTGGATCTTAGTTTTGTTGGTTTAAGCAAAATCAAATATGAATCCTACTCTTTATCTGTGTTAAATGTTCTCCTTGGATGGAGCTGAAGCTGGAAGTGCAATTGTCTGGAAATCCCCTAACATTCAGTTCAATGCACCTGGGATGTTTAAGTTTCTTGTTATTGTGGCTGGCTTTTGGAAAGGGATATTGTCTTCTGAATCCTTCTCTGTATTTTTTCCAGAGAAGAATATTTTCATTTCTGATGGGGAAAATGAGAGAAAAGAAGGAAAGTGACTCACCCAGCATCTAACTGCAACCTCTGCAGTGCTTAAAGCTTTAAGAATTTTAAATCCTTAGAGTGGTGCAGGATGCAGACCAGCGCTTCTCCACAAGCCCTGTGAGCAGGCTGGCTACAAGGCAGCTGTGTCACCTGAGGCACAGGTCCTGAGGGGTTGTCCCCAGGAAGCAGCTGGCCCAGAACACGAGGATGCTGCTCTGCAGACATGCTCTGTCCCTGCTGCTGAGGAAAGCTTGCTGCAGCTTGTGGAGCTGCCTGGAGAGCCCTGCTGCAGGGTGCAGCGGGAGCACCAGCTCTTGCTGAGCTGCTGCTTACAGCTCCTCTGGCAGCTGCTCAGGCAGCTGAGCTGTTTGACACTGTCAGACACCGATGCTTCAGAAATGGAGGCAGGATGTGACATCTCCTGCCCAGCTTTATGTGCACTCTCTGAGGTTGGAGTAGTTTTAGTCCCATCCTGCTGCAGTTAAAGCAATTTCATCTGGGTGCTGGCTTATCCTCACACAGATGCCTTGAAGGCAAAGTGCAGTGTGATTCAAGTCACAAACATTTCAGTCTGAGCTGGGTATGAACTGGGGGCAAGAGCAGTGTGACCACATAGGAATGTTAAAATTGCCCCTCTCTAATGCAGAATCATTTTTGAGGAATTAAGCACACACAGAGGGACAACAATGTGCAAAGATCTTCTGCAAATTACTCCCAAATTAAGACTGTAGTTAACAAAATTAGGAATACAAATAAAAAAGATGTTATTCTCCCCAAACTCTCATACTAAGTGTTCTTTTATAGTGCTTTAATACTTAGGAATGAAATAAAAATAAAGATGATTAGTTTACAAAAGTGTTAGGCTCAGCAGTGACATTACGACTAGTAATTACAAACTGCCTTTGCTTGTTGACTGTCCTGACATCATCAGTTGTGTTTAAATAGATAAGAATTAGCAATCCCACACTAAACAGAACAGTAAATAGCAGAACTGTCTTCTGAGATTTAGCACCAAGCCACAGACTGTTAATGGGAGAACGGAAGCTGTGAGAGGGAGTGAGTCCTGTTCCAACTGCTAATTAATCCGATATATAAATCCTCAAAGAGAGATCAACAAAACAAGGCTCTTGTTTTTGTGGAAGGTGCTTTTATAACAGCAGAAGAGAAAATAATAATAATAATTAGCCAGTTGACTTGGAAAGCTTTATGTGGAAAGTACACAGTGTTATGTGCAAATATGTTGCCAAATGGAGAGCTTTCTTTATTTATTGGAGTGTTTGGAGCAACAAACTAGAGACTTTGCATATTAGATTGCAATTTGCATATTTACTTAATGCTTTTCCTTTTTTCCTACTGCTTACCCTCCCTTCCCTCAGAAACTAACCTACAGCAGAGCAGCCACATTTCTCATAGCCAGTTTGGTCTGCTGACATCAATGGATTTGCACCACAGATGAATGTGGCTGTTTGTGCCTCAGCCTGGCAATCATGGCAGCTGTTAGGCTTGACCGTGAACTCAAGAATCCCATCATCTGTCACTGAGCTTGTCTTCCCAACAGTGTTTTTGTCAAAATAGTTATGCTGGGAGAGGAACACTGTGGTATGCACAGCAGGTCTCAGCCTTCTGCCCAGATCTAGCAGAAAGGTACAAAACTTTCTCTTGCATTTTCTTGTTAGTGGGTCCTATTATCCCAGACAGGAAAGGGAAGAAACTGAGCAGACAAAATACCCTCACCAGAAAGAAGGCTGCATCAAAACACAGTTTTAGATTTGTTTGAGGGAGGACATTTCATGGCTTCATTATAACAATGAATGAAGGTCTTATGCAGAACAACACAGAGTGAATTTAATCACGGTGTATGTGTGTGTCTATCTGTTGCCTGTGTGTGTCTATGATCATTGTAGCTTCCACATGTTTAGTTTATTTTCTTTGTGGTACTGATTTCAATTTTCCCCCATTGTCTTCCCAGAATTTGTTCTGTACTGCTTCATCCAGTACTATCAGTTAAGAAGAAATGTCAGAGGACAGCCTGTTAAAATGCTGTGTATTGTGGCTTATGCACTCAAACACAGAGATATGAACAGAACAAGGAAAAAGGGCACTAAAGCACTGTCTCTTCCCTCGATTCACAGTGATCTCATAGCCCATCCTATGTCCTGTAACAGGATTTTAAAGACATGCAACACATTGCTAAGGATTACACACTCAAAAATTTGTAATTGGAACAAACACCTCTCTTCTACATGATCATAATTTTATTTTTCCTGACTGCTCTGATGTAATTCAACTAGAGATATAATCCAAAGAGGATATTTTAACCTACTATCCGGGAAAATTTAACAATGTAATAGAAAAATTTGCTTGTATGGACAAGGAGAACGTGCTTGATCAGAAGAATGTCATTTGGAGCCTTTAATGCATCTACATGGTTGTAACAGTGAATGATGAGCAAGCCCAGTGTTACAAATATCATTGGTTTCTAACCCTGTTAACAGTCTGCTTCATAGTGAATTTTAATATGGGACTGAGTGAACAGGGTTTTTTTTTTGAATGCTGTTCTTTTAAGTCCATGTTTTACCTGAAGTTTTTGCTGCTAAGTGCAAAAAAATATATGTTTGACAAAATGTACCTGTTCCACCTGAAGTTACTGAGGAAGTAACTGCTTAAATCTTGTATCTCTTGTGGCTTTAACAGAAGCTTTATGTTGCCTAGAAATAAGTTCCAACTCCTCATTTCTATCAGAAATTATTGAATTCTTACCTTTTTGAAAATGGGACAATACAAACCTACCCAAGGCAATACAACAATATGAGCTGGTGCAGGTAGACATCAGATCCTGGCTGCATGTGAAGCTGCCCCACCATTAAGTTTGACCACACAAACTCATGCCTCAAAGAGCTCCCAAACAAAATGAGAGAGCAATCTCTAAGGAAACAGAATATGGAATTCACACTCAGTTTAAGGCATGAAAAATGTATTTTTTCTTATATTTTGCCTTCCTTGTAGTCTGCTCAGATCTTCTGGTGGTGTCTTATAGGCAAAAAACCAGGACAGCACAGCTCCTCTGCATATCAAATTTATACCACCGCATTCCAGACAAGATAATCTTCTGTCGTGAAGCAGTTTTTATGCTATGCTGATTCATGAGCAGAGTTAAAGAAAGGGCTGCATCAGTGGACATGCCTGGGTTTGCAACACACATTTTACCTCCTTGTGTTTTATAACACCGTCACACGTAATTGAGACCTTTATAAATTCTTCTACAAGAAGAATTTTCTAGTACTTCTTGCAGTACTAGAAAAAGAAACATTACAAGGCACCCAGAAGTGTGCATGATAAAAGCCTGGGATCTATCTCCTAGCACAGAACAGTCCATCTCACTACATTTTAAATGTGCATGTTTCCAGCACTGAAAACTCTATCTGTCAGCAGCAGTCACTGCCTTTCACTTAACAGAGAGCCACATCTACCCATAGAAAGTAGATGTCAAACATAATAAAAACTTGTAAAGATCAACAAACTCTAAAAAATAAAAAATAATAAAAAAAAAACATTGTAGTTATTTTTTTTTCAAAGAACATATTGTAATTAATTTCTTTAGTTTGAAGACTATTCAGATCATTGCATGTGTATTCTGTGAATTCTGCATATCAGCTTAAATTCTAGTCTTCATTTTATTCAGCACCTAAAATTTCAGTGTTAGAGGGTGAACAGGTGTGATAAGACCAGCTAGTATCACAGCAGCTATTCTCTCATGAAGTTAGTGAATTGCGTAATTTTAAAATGTGATTTTAAAAAATGATAAATGGCAGATTTAAGCTGTAGCTCATGGGATGATTATCTGTTTGTAACCTGTAACAGTCATGCTTACAGATAGGGTTAGGAATAGGGAATGCTGCCACAGTTTCCCCTTTTCTCCATGAGTTACTGTTTTTCCCCAGCACTCTGATGTGTTTGTGTCTGACTGCACACTGGTCACACTGCCTCCCCACTCAGAACATGTGTTCAGAATGTGTGTAGGGAGCTAAGAGGACGGAAATCTATCACCTCTATATTAGTCTGTGTGACACCCATTTTCTTGATTCTGCCAGTATTAGAAACACTTTCCACTGGAGCTTAAAGGAAAAACTTCCATCTCTTCCAGTCCTCCAGGTCCTGGCCCAGAAACTTGAATAAAGCACTTATAGTGAACTCTTCCCACTCCTTTGCTGTTTCCTGCCTCTCTTTTCTTATAAACATCTTCTGTCAGACACATAAATCTTCTCCCAGCTTATTTGGGCAGTTCCTTGGAGGCTCACTATAGAAAGAAACAACTCAGTCATTCCTTCAGCTCTTCTGAGCCTCCCTTTTGTGTTACTTGCAGCCTTCCAGTTTATTCAAGGGCTACAAAGCAAGGACTGAGCTGAAGCTGAGAAAGAATGCTACTTCTCTGTCAAGATTTTAGAAGCTGAACAGCATTGAGTATGTGTTCTCCTAATCATTTAACTGGAATACATGGAATGTCTCATGAACTGAGATGGTTTTTAAAGCAGAACTAAGCACATGCTCCAAATTCCTTTTTCCCTTTTCTTGTTTTATTTTTTTTTTTTTAAGAAAATAACAAGGAACAATGAAATTGTGTTGGTCAGGTGAAGAAGGATTTCTTGGAATTTCATTTTCTCATGACTTGAGATTAGAAGTGTACAGGGAAATCGAAAGTAAACAACCTGAATTCAGAAACAACTCTTTGTTTTTTAGGCAAATATGGCAAAAAAACTGGGGAAAAAATTACTTGTGCAATATATAAATTAATTTCATTGTTATCTACTGGCCCTTTTACTGCTTTCTGTTTCTTCTAGAAACAGATTTTAGAGCCTTTCTGCAAAGGAGGAAACAAATTTTCTTCAAAGAACATCCAGGTTCTTAGATATAGCATAATGCTAATGACATGGTTTGGTGAGCTCATATTACAGACAGACCGACCAAAGGACATATAGATTTTGCAAACATTTACGTGGGTGGTACTCAGAAGAGCACCCATACATGAAGGAAGATATGGTGCTTCTTTTTGGTTTTGTCTTATATGAGGGAAAGTAATATCGTAATGACATAATGATAGTGAAATTGTCTGGGCAGCAAGTTGCAAAACAGGAAAAGAAAGATGAAAACTCTTTTCCTTCTTTATGCCATTATAGGTGTGCTAGGAGAATGTATTCTCCTGAGAGGCATATTTAGGTTGTTTCACAGTGCAACCGACCCACATTCAACCAGACTGATGCCAAAAGGCACAGTTCTCTTGTCTTGTTTCTCCCCAGGCATGTACTACTGCCTCTTTCCTTGAGACATATCTGGACATCACGTGGTTGGAGGGTGACCTCAAAAGATCATTGATCTTCTGAGTAAATGAATAATTTCTTATGGCAGGCTCATTCTTTGTTGGATTAATTATCTGACCCCATTTATCCAATGAGAGTTTGACTGTCAGAGCCAATGGAAAAAGTAAGGAGCTTGAGTGGGACTACACCTTCTGTGATCTATAATTAGACCAGACTATAAATAGACCCATTACATCCAGTGTGAAATCTCAGAAGAAAGGGAACTGCAGGGAAGGATGGGTGATTTACAGGATAACTCCCCAGGGCTTTATCTGGGCTGGTGGGGCTGGAGCTGCTTCTCATCCTGCAGTTCCAAATACTTGTGCTACCTGTGCTACCAGCTGAGGCTGGAAGCAAAATCAAAGCAACACCAGGCGATTTTGGGGACAAGAGGCAAGAGGTGCATGCTGTTGATTTCTAAAGAAGAAAAGGAAGGTGTAAATGCAAAGGACAGATTAATAGGCTTAAACCACATCAATTATCTGTATGTTTTATTCTGTTTGGAAAGAATTTCTGTTAATACCAAACAGGGAAGAAAAATGTTTATAATATGGCACAGATTTCTGAGTAGAATAATTACGCTCATTGGAGTTGAGATAAAAGCTCATCCTAGAGTAAGGCAAAGAAGTATGTGTGTGTGGCTGTAGGGAAAAAAATAAGAAGAACATAAGACTCTAGTTTTCCTTGAAAAGCAGTGATGCTTTTAAATGTTTCTTGCATCCCAGAGAACTGCTATAGCTCTAATGTTGGGGACCATTTCTAGAACAATTGGTGAAATATGGACTGGCTGGAAGAAGTTTATAGCAACACAACCATCTCAGAACACAAGATCTGAGACAGCTTGTACTGAGTCCTGTGATGTTTGACAGTCACAAAACGTGAATGAAGCAGGCTAGGCAAAATCCTTACCAGAGAACAGGTTTGTGAAACAGTGTTAATCAACATTTAAGATAGTATGTAATTCTCTGTTTCCCTGCCTTTTGTGTGCTTTTCTTCTTCTAAGAAAATATTGTTTGAGTCAAGTCATTGATGTTTTTAAAGGAGGAAAATTATTCTGCGGAGCATAACAAAGTTTAGCTTAATTTCCCAACTACCAGGCTGGAATAAGAATAGATGGTTAAGAAGCATCTCCTGCTGCTACCAGCTAAGTCCTGACAAAACATGTTACAGAAGTAAACCTGAATTGATACATTATATACATTATTCCTGCTTCTATGTTTCGAATAAACTCAAATTAAAAAACATCCCAAAAAACCAAATGAACAAAACCACCAAAACTAAACTAAAACAAAACCAAAATAAAAAACTGCTTGACTCTATTGAAGTATAACATGTTCTTGGACACCTCTAATCAGCAAATAACTTAATGCAACAGTGATATACTTTGGATCAATGCAGCCTGTTGAGTTTTCAAAAAAACTTTAATATTTTACTAGAAGTATGAGTTTAATAGAAATGTTTCTATTAAAAGGAGAGCAAGAAAAAACAGAGACTTCATTCCACTGGTATATGTGCCTGCCAGCTTGTTCTATTGAATTTCCTGTGCTTTATAATCATATTTTAGGCAGTGGTAATTGAGAAGGAAAGAAGTGCAATATTTTTCTTTGACACTTTCTTGTAGCCCTTTTATTTTACTAAATTAACTCTTTACCACTGTGTGAAGAGACTAACCAGACAGTTGTTCAAATATTGTTCTCTTTTTAAAAATAATAAATCAGCTTTAGCATCTACTTTGGATTCAAAGGGAAGCCATCAGGAAAAAGAAACAACCAACAAAAAACAAAACAAAAAAATAACCATAAAGACCTCACCTACATTTTTCTAGCCCACCTCAGCCTGGGCAGATTTTGCTCCCTCTGTGGAATAGGCCAGGTGGAGATACATGTCTTTTATTTACAAATATTTTTTATGTCATTTTCTAAACCCTATCAATGTGGGGCTGAAAGACAGTCCCCAAGCACTCTGTTTCCACTAGTACTTGTTTGATGGAGTCACAGTAGATTTCACATCGATAGGTACTTTTAAGGAGAAATAAAGGGCGGTTTAGACAAGCCCAAGGGTCACATTATGCAAATGCTATGTGTTCATTAACCTTTCACATAGCTGAAAACATTTGTTACCTGGTTACCTATTACCCTTTTTCTTTCCTCCCTGTCCCAAAACTTGCAACCACTCTGACACTTCTCATCAAAGATTTAATTTTAGGGAGCTGCTGCCATTGGCCCTCTGATCATTAAGTTTTTATTACCTTCAGAATATATAGCATGATACATTTCCTGGTAGACTGCTAAGTAATGCTTTCAATAATTAAAAATCCATAAATAATTAAACCACAACATTATATTTGTCAACATAAATGAACAAACTACATCCTGTGAGCGGCATTCTGAACAGATACAAGCTGAAAACATGCAGTGATCTATTCAATAGCTGTATTTAGGAATAAATCTTCCTCTCTTAAAACAGATTTATATTCATTTATCCAAATAATAGGGAATGCAGTGACTCTCAGAAGATATCATTGCCATCAATAAAAATTAATTTGTATTTGTATTACAACTGAAAGCAAAGAAACCCATGTGAGACTAAGGCCCCACAGGGATTAGCACTTTGTGAATAAAACATCAGAGGGTGGACAACTTTTCTTGAAGAGTCTGAATGCGGGATAAATAACATCCATGAAGTTTTGCAGAAAATGCAGAGTTGAAAGGCATTGAGCAACTTATGACCTTTCAAAATAAACTCACATGAAACTTGTGATTTTGGGAATTCATGTAATATATTTTTGACATCTTTCTCTGTGTGGATCAGCCCACTGAGAGAGAGATTAAATAGGATCTAACAAAAATAAAATTAAATCATAGCAATAACATCTGGCTATAATTAAGACATTTCTCTTTTTTAAGGAGATTTTTTTCTTCTTGGTCTTCATTTTATGTACATTCTGACTTTAGGCTTTTATTTCCTTTGAGAGCCAAAGTGATTTTTGGATTGTTCAGTAAAAGGCAGTAATATGTCACTGCTCTGAAATTCTGCATTCTCTTTCACATCTCTAATGCCTTTCACTTACCCTGCATTAAAAATGCAAACACTTTTTTCTGCACTGACTTTATGAAAGGTATAAAAAAGACTAAAAATTTTGCTGTTGATAGGATTTTGCTTAGGGGTTGGTTTGCACCTCAAAAGTAAATATTATATACACAGAATACTATATTATATTATTTTCATATTATAACTTAATGAAGGACACTGTGGACATCCTTGGAAGAAAATGTTCCCAGTCAAATGATATATTGTGTTAAACATCACCAAAAGCCCACGGTCAGACCTGGAGCTTGCAGGTTTCATGTTCATATTGTCCTGAAGGCTTTTCTTCAGTTATCTCAACTTAATGGTCAAGGCTCCCAAAAAATAAGGATTTAAGTGAATTATCTCATGCCACACACCGCAGTTAGGAGAGGCAATAATGTAGGAATTACTAATTTCTCCACTTTTCAGCATAAGATAAAGCTACTTTGCAACTGAATGCCCCATGTCAGTCCTCTGCATGAAAGAATGAATGAATATAAACAAATTCTCGAGCATTTGCTTTTGCTAGTGGTAACAAAGAAGTAAGTTACATTTTGGAAGTGCTAGTCTTCTTTATTATCAGCTCTCAGTAGGAGCTTCAGTTATGCTTGTTTGTCACTAACAAAATTCTGCTTGAAGGAAAAATTCACAATAGATAATGCATTTGTTGCATTTTTTCAGTTTCCCTACTTCTGGGCTTTAAAAATAGTAGTTTTAAAAAAAGTCTCAAAAGAAGCTTCCTGACTTAAAAACACTTAACTTGAAGTACATGATCAATCTCTATGACTTCAATAGGACTACTCAGGTGTTTATGAAAAACACATATGAGTGTTACGAGATTACTGGAGAGTCTTTTGAACTTCAAATGCCAAAATAAAAATAATAATTTTTCACTAACATTTGAGTTTAAAAATAACTTTTAAAGCATATTACATCTGGCAAAGCTTTAATGCACAAATTATCATAGATATTGAATATGTTTGTGCATTTTTTTAATACAAAACTGGGGTTCATTTGGGAATAAATTAATATTTATTGAAATATTGTTCCCCTCAGATTTCCAATACAAATCTCTTCAGAACTATTATTGTAGAATTGGCAAGAAATGTCATGTGTGGATACAGGAACAAATGATGGTCAAATCCTTTTTTTAATATCTAGCACAAGGCCACTTTTTAAGGGTCATATTGTTTCTGTTTGCCATGTCCATTAAGTTGATTTTCCTCTCAAGTCCATAAGAGTAAGGCAGTCAGTTAGAGTCTAATGAAAATCCATGAACAGTGATGTATAATGAAGTAAACAAGGAAAAGAGCCCATTGTTTTCATTATGATTATGAAATAAAACTTTATACTTCTCCATTCAGTGTTTCATCAGATGACCTGGAAGATTATTATCTTTTATTTTTAATTGCCCTCATTTCCTCCCCACTTCAGTAAATTAAACCAGGTGGCAATTTGACCTGCAATATCTGATGTATTTTCAGTCAAAAATATACTGCTGCAGGTGAAGTAGGAATACTCCACCTGCCACATTCCTGCTTGCTTTGTGAAGGGGAATAGAAATCAGACAAAACATTAGTTGTTCCTCTAATTCAGTTTAAATCACACACTGTGTTTTTTTGTCGTTAGGGAAAGACATGGAACTTGGTTTCCTTTTTCTGAAGCACAAGTAGAGGAGGTCATTATCTTATTTAAAGCTATAGAAAGACTTTATCTAATCATGCTTTGCTTGATCTGCAGTTTTCAGGTTTTTTCTCATTAGGAGCTGGAGTAATTCCTCATAAACCTTAAGGAAGTTTCCTGAAAGTTTCCTTGAGTTTTTAAAATATAAATATGTTGATATGCCTTATGTTCTGAAGCATTAAGTTTTGAGGAAGGGGAGAAAAAAGATTACATGCGTTTTTTGACACCACACTGTCGTGAGTGGTTTATGTCACTTAAAAAATTATCATGAGAAACATTAGTGAAAGAAGATTTAACAAAAAATTTGAAAAAAACATGACAAATTTTGATGGCCAAGTTCACTCTACAGCTTACTGCATGAACAGAACATTGTATTGGGTTTGCATGGCCAGATTTTGGTAGAGAGGATGCTTCAGGGGTGAGTTCTGGGAAAGTCTGCTGGAAGCTTCCCCCATGTCTGACATAGCCAATGCCAGCTGGGTCCAGGAAGGATCAGCTGCTGGACTAGCTAATCAAGAATGATGTTAGGTGCACAGTAGAAATACCAATGAGATATTTTCAACAAGTCAAAACAAAACCCCAAGCTTTACTGGCAACTTCAGAATATCAGAGAATGCTGGCAAAAGCTTAGAGCAGCATTTAATCAGCATAAAACACTTCACAAAACATTAACTTAGACCATTAGACTTCACAAACTACAAGTCCATCCAGTTTTAGGTTACTCAAAACTCCAAGAAGGAATTAGAAGAAGAAAGAAAAAAAAGACAGAAAAGATATAGAACAGAAGAATTATAGCTATAAATCCTGGTTCCAATGTTCAGCTAGTTCAAAGTTCCAAGAGGAGGTAGGGGCAAGACCTGCTTGCCTTGTGTCCTGGGTTAAGTACCCTTTGGCTTTCCTGGGCCATTTCCCCAGGTGGGGCTTCTGCTCATTTGGCCTCTTTGGGGCTAGAGTGGGGCTCCAGGGGTGGGTGTGGAGAATTGCCTCCATTACACCACAAACTGGTGCCCACTGTGGGGATGGGGTACAGGCCCAGAGGAATGGGTGTGTGGAGCAGGGCATTGTCTCATCAGAGAAAGGTCCAAACCTCCCCACTTTCCCCACACATGTGCCCAAAATCTTTCAGCCAGCAGTCCCTCCAGTCTATCACAGAGGGTAAAGTTTTTTTAAGATTTTACTTTTCATTATCCTGCTCTGATTTTGTTAGTTATAAATTAGATTAATATCCTCAATACTAGTCTGTTTTGCCCATGTCAGTGTTTGATGACTGGTCTCTCCCAGACCTTATCTTAATCCATGAACTCGTCATTATATTTTCTCTCTCCTGTCCAATTGGAGACAGGAGAGATAGAGTGGCTTTGGTGAGAACCTGACCTCCAGCCAGGGTCAAACCACTACAAACATATAAAGGAAAATCAAAATAGAATCAATTTAGAATGATTTACAGGAGGTCAGAATGAAAACAACAATGATAGAAAAGGGTAAGGGTGAAAAGGGATAAGAGAGACCCTTCTGTTGATCACAAGGTTCAGTGGACCCTTTTGTCAAACAGACTTAGACTTGACAATTTTTGTCTAAGGGATTTAGCAACTTTTAAACAATCAACTAATTTAACATTTTTAAAGTGATTCAATAGAATTTACTACAATTAAAATGGTGACAATTATATGTCTGACATGGAAATATTTATGCTATGTTTGCTATAGACAATTCAAATAAATTCACACACACTGGCACACAGACAAAAATAGGTGTGCACAAAGGAAAGGTTGTGAAAAATTCCCCTCAAGTGTCAGTGAAATGCTCATGTGGACTGCCTTGGTATTCACAGTGGGTGAGGGTTGAGCCTTGGGGAGTAGGGATATCAGCCCAGGCCTTGTCAGCTTTTGGTGATGGTCCTTTGAGTATCATAAACTTGAGAGTTTGTGAGCTCTGGGATGAGTCCTGCTAAGAGGGAGTTGTTGGCGCATCTCTCCATATTCCAGAAGAGCTCAAAGGGCCTTAGGACTGTTTGCAGAATCATGATATGTTTGACTTTAATCACCTGTAAAATTTCCATCCTCGGGTTGGTTACTGGAGTTGCCAAAACACAAGCATCAGCCCATGCTGCTGTGAGAAGACACAAGGTTCTCGATATTCTGCACATAAGGAAGGTAAAAATTTCCCTGCAGATGTTTGACTTCAAAAGACCTGAAAAACTTGTGTGCTGCAGGGATGCTGAATAACACAGGTATGTGGGCCAACTGTCTCAAGACTTATCCAAGTCTGTCATACCCCAAAGTGTTATAGCTGTAAGCTTGTCCACATTCTATATGCTGTAACCTCTCCAATTTACAGCCTGGATTTTGTCAGTCTTGCAAAATGACTGAAATGACAGTAGTACAAACTGAGCAGGAATACTCATTCAGGAAGAATTTTGCTTTCTTCCACTGTGTCAGCTTACAAAGCAGATTTAACAGCTGGGGCTACACGTGAGGTACATTGGCAGACTGGGATCCATTAGTCTAAACCCTCTAGAATATTTATTTCCAACATCTGGAAAGTAATATGATTGTGCTGCAGGCAGCTAAGTTTCCTATGCTGTCAACACATGAAGCTGTATCTGAGCTTGCTGGTAGAAGTCATTGGAAATCCAAGACAGGGCTTTCCTGTGTTGTTTCAGAAGAGAATGTGAGCTGTGAATGGCCAGACAGAATTTGAAAGAATTTGATAGAAAGTACAAATAGAAAGTCAACCTTTGAAAATGTAACTGTCCCTAAACACTTGGGAAAAATATAATTTAAACCCCATTTTCTGCAGTTTCAGTTTTAGCTATTGAGCATTAACTTTTGTATTAATATGATATGTCTGCCTTTGCCTTCCCTCTTCCACACTTCTTGTTCCTGGGTTACAGACACTTCACATTTTGGATGTAGAGATTTGCACAGACACTCCCTTTTGTCAAAATTGTAGTCGAATTAGATGAACTTTTCTTGAGTTACAGATCTTAGAAATAGGTTGTGAAAAGCATCTATCTTTTTGTGTCAGTTCTATGAAATAACATGCCTTAAAAGTTTGCTTCTTTCAGGAGAGTAACTCTGAAAAGCCATGATTTTTAGGAAAAATCACACTGACAGGCTTTCAGGTCTAGCAATTGAAGGTTCTTTTCCCTATGAAGAATGGCAATAAATGCTTTTTAAGTTGTAAAGGAGATGAACCTTGATTCTGGGTGCACCAAAAGCACCAAGGAAACCTTAATCCTTTACTTTTTGGACACAAAAAAGAAAATTTCCAGGTCCTTTATAGTGTCCTCCTAAATATATATTTTGGACATTATGGTCATTTAGACATACCAGTTTTCCTCATGCTTCAAAACTGAACAAGAAAAGCTTTAGTTTGTTTATATAAAAAAAAACAGCTCTGAATATTACATGAGACTCTCAAGTCTACTTTGCATTATACATAATTTTATTCTTGGGCCCTTTGCTAAACTAAACTGGCATAATTCTTCTAATCTGTGGATAGTGATAGATTTGCATCAATTTGTTACTTTTGAGAACTAAGCTCCTGCAGTCAGTCACCATACATTTTGGGATAGAATAGCTTCAGATCCACCTAGAAGACCACAGCCAGCCTATTCCTTCCTGTCCTGTACATTGTCCAGAAAAGGACTATATTAGACCTGAAACTCCTTGTTTTGAAAAGAAATTAAAGGCTGGCATAGCAGTAGAATTTAAAATAGCTATTAACATTTTGCCCTTATTTATGATGGCAGTAACTTCAAATTTTGAGGCAAGCTGACATATAAGCAATAATTCAGACCTATTCCCTTTGAGCAGCTCTGGGTGTGGTTTAGGTGGATTTCTCTATCTTTTTTTAATTTTTTAAATTTTTTAAAATATTTATTTATTTTTGTTTATTTTTTATTTCAAAACAAGAACTGAAGTGTCCGAACAGGAAGACATTTGTGAAATAACTCATAGCAAAATGTCAGATCTATTCCTTTGCTGAACTTTCATAGCCTTATGAGAACAAATCTTCACTGGAAGATTTTTACGTGATAGGTGAATGGATTATGTAAGAGAGACAAGCGTACATTCTCATATCTGGATCAAAATGAGTGTTGAATCTCATTTCCAAGTTTCAATACTTACATTTGAATGAGGATCTGACAGTGGAGAAAATCACTGTTTTGTTAAATTTTGGAGGAAATTGAATGTAAAACAACCTCTTGTGTAAACTTTCTACAGAAAATAAATTTACTGACTTCAGAAGGTCCAAATAACAGGTGTAGCACTAGATGTCAAATTCTGCTAAGTATCTATTGCAGTCTTTATAGCAGTCACTCTGATTTAGATTAGCAGAGTATGTCTCATGGATTTGCTGCTTTGTAATAATATTTTCATTTTCCTACAGGAGACTCTTGCCTTTGAGATAATTTACAACCTTATAGACATATTTGCCCATCATTTTAGATAACAAAAACCTGGGGATCTCACTATTGCTAACTCTTTCTATCTTCACCAGACAAGATAATTTTGAATTATACACAAGAGCCAGATTCTTATCTCATCTGTGCCACGGGAGTTACCTGATACCTTCTGGTATCAATAGCATTATAGTATTATTTAGAACTTCCTTAGCTTTCAGAGCCCTCTAGAGTCCATCTGTCATGGAAAATCCATCCTAAATTCCTTCAAAAAGATACCAGGTTAAAGGTTTATCCATGCTATGGCTCATATATATTTTTAGATTTAAAATGCCAGTATCTTTTCATAGGATGACACTGAGACATTCTACAGTAGAGCCTGAAGAAAACTTCTAGGTTTGGTGATTTCAGTGTAAATCATGACATAAATATGTCTACACTTACTTTTTAGTAAATAAGTCAGATGAACTAGATGACTTTATAGTAAATACACAGGAAGCATCAGACCAAGCAGAGAAGCTGTGTTCATAAGTCACCCAGACTGATGGCATTCACCCGGGAGCTCTTAGGGAACTCATATGTGAAATTACAGAACTGCTGACCAAAGCATGCAAACTTCTTCAGACGCTGTCTGTGATGGAGGCCTGGCTGACTGCCAGCAGCACTCCTGTAGCCACAAAGGTTCTAGAGGGTACCCTGAAAACTGCAGGCTGGCTAGGCTGACCACTGCTGGTGAGATGGGAGCGTCTGCATTGAGGAGTGATTTCTCTTCTTCCAGAAGTGAACAAAGTCTTTAGGGAAAAAGAGGCAGCAGGGCTTGTGAAAAACGCAGTCTGGGCTCACTGATATGTTTGAGTTTTGTGGAAGTGTCAACAGGACATAGAGAGAAGTGATCAACTGCATTGTGCACTGGAGTTTTAAAAAAGCTTCTGGCAAGTTGCCATGCTAGGTTCTGGAGGAGCTATAAGAGAGATTTTGATGTGAAATGCTAGATGTACATGTGTACATGGAGGATGTGCCCAAGTCAAGGGATTCTTCCAACACATGGATTTTATATGGCTTCATACAGCATTTTCCAGCTTATGTCCGCATAACCATGAAATTAGCTTTCATGGTTATGTGGACACATTTCATCTCCTGTTAGTCAGACTGCCTAAAAATCACCTGCTAAAAATAAACTGGACATGTTATAAACACCATTACAGGGTCCTGACTGTATCATCCATCTTTTACGTGCCTCAATGAGCCTGTACCCTCTCTCTCTGTATCGCTTCTTTTCCCTTCCCGGGTATGACACAGCTGTATGACCTTACACCAGTCTGACATGAAAACAGCAAAGCTGTAAAAAAGAGCTTTGAGGAGCCCTCATGGAGAGTGACCCATTTAAGTGAGGAGCTTCATCTGCCTCTCTTGGTGTGACCCTCAGCTACCCACTTGCCTGGCAGAGCAGGCTGCTTGTGCTGCTCCCTGGCAAGCCACCCTTGCCTTGACCAGTCGCTGCATTTACCTACAGAGTGTGGAGTGGGAATTTGTGACTGACATCAATAGAAATGTGCTCTCTTTGTTCTTGTGGGTCCTTACAGAACCACATTTTAAAGCAGATCACCATTTACTTACTTTTCTCCATATTTCAGTTAGGTTAAAAGCAATGCACTTAAAAGACTGTAGGCTGTATGAATTTCCTCAGAATAAGACAGAGCGAAACCCTGCAGCTAGAGATTCCAGCTTTGTCTATGCTTTGAAGTGGAGGAAGTATCCAGATGGGACTACGTGTAGCTGTGCATCCTTAGGGCTCTTTTCTCCCATTGACATTCATCAGAACAGCCAGTAGCTACAGTTCCCATTCACAGTCAGATATGCCTGTGCCCCTGGAACTTCAATATATGGACAGATTTCTCCTGACCATGTGTCATTATGTGGGTAACAGAAGGAAAACAAGGACTGTATCTGAAACCTAGTAATGCAACAGGCTGACAACAAGTAAAGAACTGCAATTATCACTGCATGATTTTGAAAATAATAAGGAATAAATAGTATTTTTTCTATCGCTAGGCTGAATCGAGTGCTTTTTAGTAGTCTGTCTGGAGGAAATATCAAATGACATTGTCCTGAAAAAGAACAAGAGGAGTGCAGACCTAAGGTCCCTTTCTGTCAAGCTTGAAAAAAGCTTTTTTTTTTTTTTTTTTTTTTGCCAGTGAATACTGAGAACAATATGAACAAAGAGAATATCACTTACAGGATGGTGTCAAACTGCATCAAGCAAAATAACCTGAAGGAATACCTTCATGTTATACTATCATGTTCCAACATGTGCTACCTCATGCATATAGAAACAGAGGGTTTACTTTTCTTCACAGGGAGAGGAAAAAACTCCACCACTCAAAGCCCTTTTTGCTGCAGGTTTCATTACTGGGGAGTATTTTGAAAAGGAGAAACTTCATATAAATATACTATGACTGCAGTTAAAAGAAAGAATTTGAAGACAGAAAATATGGGGTAATTGATTTCTTTAGGATCTTTAAAATTAAATGCACATGCATGGAACCAGATCTGACCTGAAATACCAGTGTTAATTAAGAACAATTAAGTGTTAAGAACAGTTCTTTGAAAATCCCCTAGACTTATGGTAACTTCATGGCTCAGATCATACTATACCTGAGTATAAGCATGAGTAGAAAAGTAGGAAAAAAACATTAACGCTTCTTATTTTGTATCTGAAAAGACCTTGTAGGAAAGCAACATCTACAAAAAGGAGGAACACCTCTTTCATGAGTTATAGATGCAAGGTGACTTGTAGAATCCTATCCTCACACCTGTGAGCTGTGCAGCACAACCCTGGAGAGAGGTGTGGTCATACAGAAATGAATGTTCATCAGGAGTTTCTGGGTGCAGAAGGGAACACATGTACATGTACATTTCTGTACATGCAGCCCTGCATTTCAACAGTCAATGCAGGAGATTGGTTAGGGCACCTATATTTGTGTATTTACAACTCATGGCGTGAGGATGCTCAAACATTTTTTAATACAACTCACAGATACAGTTCCTTGTACATATTCGTTACACGAGATATATCTGACTTTCTTTCAGTTACATTCTTGCTGTAATATCCACTTCCAGTGACAGATGAATACCGAATTTTTCTTTGACATAGAAGCAGCCATACGATTTTTAAAGAACTCGTAGCAGAAACAAAATCAACAACTTGAAAAACAGTTAGCTTATGTTACTTTGTCATCATGATGGTGTTTCCTACTCTGTTCTCGCTTCCATACCCAACCATTTGTAAAACTTACTAATTTAATTATTTTTACATTTAGATTATTAGAGATCTGGGATGAAGAAATAACTTTTATTGTTTTTCTTGACGGCATTTAGCTCAGTGGGATCTAATGTGGAGTAGAACTGCAAGATACTGCAGTAAAAAAAAAAATAAAGTATAAATAATTGTAAACTTAAAGGAGACCTGTTAACACTTTCATTTCCAAAACCACTTCAAATGTCTCACTACAACAAAAAGGTAGGGGTGCTTAATCCATCATGCTGTAGAGAGATTTATGAACTTGAGATTTCTTAAAATAATTCTTTTGGGCACCAGAGCTCATAAATTGCAGACATGCAGCCTAATCTCCCCATCTGCTTATATTCTCTAAATATATATATGTATACTTTTATATATATATATATATATATATATATATATATAAATATAAATATTCTCTTGATCTGCTTTTACCTTAAAAAGTGGTGAATTTAGACCATTCCTTTGCAGTATCTTCTAAATAGTAGGAAAACTCTCCTGATATACATTTGGCCCAAATTTTGCCCTTCCTTAATTTAATCTTTCCTGTTTCTAAACCCTTGAGTGCCTCCATATATCTCTTCTTGATAGCTGTCATTCTTCTCCAGATGAATTATTAGGTGGCATTGTTTCATTCTCTCTTATGAGATTTTTTTTATCCTTATACCTCTAAGAAGATTTCTTTCACCACCTTTCTGCAATCACCTGTACTGCTACTCCTTCCATATTAACATTATCTGAAAAGAGAAAAAAAATCATATTTTTTTTTTCCCTCTGAAGAACATTGCTAAGGCAGGCACTGAATGATAAATAGTGCATATTCTTTCTGTTTGTCTTATTGCTATGATATACCCTGGATGAGAATGACAGGCTTCCTAGGAGGAAGTGACATGAGCACAGGGAAGAAGTCAATGGTAATAAAGAGCCAGCATTTGGAACCAGTATTTAACTGGTAGTGCAGGTGGGAAAGAACTACCTTGGATAAGCATTTTGAGCAGGTTAAACAAAAGGCTACTCCAAGGCCTCATACTCAAGCTGAGGGGAGCTTTACCAAGCATAAAGCCATTCTCAAACACTGAAGGTCTCATTAGAGAACATGATAAATATGTCTCAGGTGCCCAACCCCAGTCCCATTAGACACTTATCTCGTGTCATCTCCATCTTTTCTCTGTGGTATTACACTTCATTTTAAGAATTAATTGCAAATATAACTTTTCTCATGAAATTATTACAGGAGAAAATTCCTACACTGGATCTGTCATAGTGTTCTCATTTGATAATTCTGTCAAAAAGTAACAGCTACAGTTTGTTTTTGTAAGCTGCACTTATTCCTGATGTCTGCTATCTTCCAAATGGCTAGAAACTGTTATTCATTCCAGTATTTTAAAAGGGATTGAAGCTAGACTTTCTTGACAGTAATTACTACGATCTTTCTCTTTTTGAAGGCTGACACCACACTTCTTTCCTGTTATCTACCAGTACTTCTATACCAGTTTCATTTATGAGAGCAGCAGGAAGAGAGAATTATAAAGACTGAGATTTAAGTGACGAATTCCTTCTGCAGGAGAGTTGCCAAAGCTGTGCTGGGGAGGAAAGGTGAGTTCCATCTGCTGCACTATGAAAGGATCTCTCTCATGCATGTGACAGTAGAGATGGATGTAAAATCTTGTGTGTGCACACTGAGTCTTTTCATCTCCCTCCTAATGACCAGCCACAGTTAACTTCCTTGTCAGCTTCTCTGTAGAGCTCAGGTGTGGTTTCTCAGAGATGCAAAACTGAAGAGGTATGAGGCAATGGAAGTACCACAAGGCATTCAAAGCTGTATCCAGTCATCCCAGACTGCAGGATAATCACAATACTTCACCTCTTACTCCTTTTCAGTTTATGTTTCATAGGCAATACCATGCCTTTTCTCTGGAGTGCTTCTGGTGGCAGGCCTGTTTTAACATACAGTTTTCTTGAAACAGCTCTCTGCTTCTTCTCTCTGCTGTTGTACTTTCATTTCTGCCCACTCTTCCTCCAGAACAGAATGGTGATTTTCCACCACTGGACATCGTGTCCTACAAGTGTAGTCTGTTCCAGGTAGGTTGGTGATCTACACTTTGGGCTCTTCAGATCACTAAATTTCTGTACTTCTTGATCTGTCCAGATATCCCCTCCTGTATTTTGTCTTTAAGTCACATAGTTCACCCTCGCCTCCAGCTGCAGCCCTAAAACATAATTTCTTTCAATACTTCTACATGATGTAGCACAAAAGAGTAGCTTCAAGCACTGGATCAGTGAAAAAGAACACCTCCTTTGGGATGCCTGTATCCAATTACTGTATCTTTACTCCATTATTTCAGTAGCAACAGCTGCTGGTTTGGTTTATTTTCTCTAATTTTTTACTTTTAAACATGGATAAATACTAATCTTCAACTCTTATCCTTTGGTCACTGGTTGTTGGCTTGTGAGCTTTAGCCTTGCTTAGACTTATTTTCTTAATTAGTCTCATCACTGAAAATTGTAATCTTCCTCACCTAGTCAGCTGTGAGAGTTCTGTACTATTTATAACACACAGTACCTGACCAACCAGCAAAAAATCTACTCTTGTACACCCACTGTCACTCAGAGAAATGAACTTACCAATCACAGACAAAGGTTTAAATTTTTTTCTATAAAACATAAGCAAATTCTAACTTTACCTTTTTGATTGTATTTGTTGACCTCCTTATACATTAACTGTCTGCCCATTGGTTTCATTGTGTTGAACTACCTTGTAAATAATCATGAGTCACTTCTTTCTAATGATGACAAGATTGTTTCTGCATTGTCCATGCAACAGAACTCATCCTCACCCTGCTTCCATGGATACTGATGCTCAACCCATTTCTGGATTTGAGGAATGCTACTGTGTGAATCAAAATGATTTGCAAGAGCAGCTTGTTTTAATGCCTACTGAAATAAATGGGATTATTTCTTTGGCATTCAATGGGCCTTAAATTAGACCTTTACTGAGTGGTGGAACATTCTTGCAATTCAAAACAACTTAACTTAATGAGAAACACTGTTTTTCAAGTGTAAACTCTCAACATTCTTCCCTAGAGGAGAATCTAGGATATATAAGGGCATTTGTTTGTTGTTTTTCTTTCTTAGTCAACACTGATAAATTAATAAAGAATTCTAGACTCCTCTAGGGAGAATAGATTCAAATTAAAAATGAAAAGTTACATGGACTTGTGTGCATTCAAAGCTTGTATTAATTTTAAGTAGGTAATAGGTACTCTTAAACTTCAGAATACTTGGGAAAAAAAGGACAACTAGTATGTATTTGAGAACAATTGATTAAAACCAGCTGCAATTACAGGGACCCATCCACCCATGTAAAGGATGGAGGATAGAGCAAGAAGCAGCCTTATATCATTGTCATTCCTTCAACTACTTACAGCTTAATAGTATGGAAAAAAATAAATGAGACTGAAGAAAAAAATGGAGATGAGAAGAGCAGAAGTGTGGGAGGAAAATGAAGGAGAACAGAATATGTTTTCTATCTATTTTGTGTGCCAGAGGGGTCATTTATGGCTTTAAAGTAAAGGTTCAAAACATTTAGGGATAAATTCATCTCTGATTTTAGCTATCCAGAGACAAATGGAGTTGAAGTAGAGATATAGTTTTCCTCCAGACTCCTGGGAATTAAAATTCAGATTCCAGCAGGAATGGCTAAGGCTTCCATAATTTTGGAGAAGATAAACAAACTCCTTTGCAATTTACGGCTCTTGACCCTTTCAGTTCCTGGCCTGAACTCGCTCCTGGGCACCACTAGTATTCAGAGCCCAGCAGAGGAACCACCTGACAGGAAGTTTGGAGGGAGGATGGCAACCACTGAATGTCATAATCTCAGTGACTTCACTTCATTCCCAGGCAAACCCAAGTGGCGCCTTTGAGAGACAAAGGCTAGGTCAGGGCAGCTGGTAGGACAGGATTGCACTGGTTTGTGGTGTTTTCTCCTGTGGGATTATTGCCAAAGATTAAAGACCAACCTTAGTCAGGTATTGTAGAAAAATGTATATTCTTGCTGCTCTTGGGGGCATGTTACCCCTGCCCACAATGAGGAACTGAATCTTACTGGCAGCTTTAGAAATGTAGTCCTGCAAGCTCTGGCCAAATAATGACATTCTTTTGCCATCTGAAGCAGCAGTTCTTGTTACTGACTACTGCTACCAATCCCTCTTTCTTCACTGCTGGTACAGCATTGCAGGCATGTCTTAGATGTGATTATATACTGTATGTCATTATATTGAATCCACCTGGATGAGGCAACTGCCACACCAAACAAAAGGAGAATAACCTCCAAGTTTGGACTCAGATTCGTGAGGTTCAGGCATATCTGTATTTAGGATGTATTCAGAATGATATTTAATATGAAATAACCTAGACACTGAAGAAGCTGAATATAAATGTTGAGTCGTATCTGTGGTTCCAACAAAGCTTTGCCCCAAGATAGCTAGAAGTTATATGGGAAAAAATAGAAAGCTTCAGTAGACTGTAGCCAATTTACCACTGCTGCCAATACTGAATTACAGCTCATTCTGAATTAAGCTGGCAGTGATATATGGCATAGTAAATTTACTTGTTATGACTCTAGGACTAAGACAGTTTGGGGAAAGTTGCCTAAAGAAAAATCTCATTTGTATTTTAATTATTTTTTTTAAGATACAAGTCTGCTTGATAAAGGATTTTCTGTACTATGAAGTCTACTTCCTTGACCAAGCAACTTCCAGTGCAAAATCTTCTTCTAGGTGAATAGAATACACTGCATCAGTACCTAGCAGGCATTTGCAGAGTACTGATGCAGAGCATTGATGAAAAAAGTAGGATTTTGGCTCTTACAGAATTTTAGAACAATCTAGATTTCCTTTCTCTGTGTTAGATTAACAAACAGTGTTGACTCAAATTGCTCATTTTTCATAATTGAAATATCTTTAAGTTTCTTCAGAACCATCTCTTCCATCTCCTTTTTCTTCCTCTGCTGAAATATAAACTATACTTAATCTCCCAATTTGTCTTTTCTTAAGCTACACCTCCTGTTTCCTTCCTCTTGTAAAATGAATCTCACTTCAAGATTTATAGCAAATATGGCAATGAAATAGCATGATTTTTTTGGGGGGGAGGGGTAGGGAGTGATAGGGGCTAGACTGGAAGAAATTATGAAACACACCTCCCTCGCTTTCTGAGATTAGGTTTCATTTTCCCTTCCAAAATACTTGTGAGCTTCTCTAAATGAATATTTGCATTTTCTTTCTTGATTAGCACACTCCTGCTAGCCTCTGGCTTTTTGGCAAGTCACTACATTTCCAAGAGTTTAGCAAAGTGTTTACAGGCTTGATCAGATTTTTTTTAAAAAAACAACTGATAAAACCCCTGCTTTTTTGATCCTACACTTTCCCCCTTGTTAATCTAGTTGCAATTCCACCGTAAAATAGGTGAAATGGCAGCAGTGAAAGGCGTAGTATATTATGGCAGGCAATGTCATGGGAATGAGTGCTGAAGGCAAGAGAAGGTATAACTGATTTTGCTACCAGGGAAACCGTGGCTTGGAAGAGGATCTCTATGCTCCAAAAGAGTTATTTAGTAATTTGCAAACATCAAAAGTGATACTAGAGTTTCCTGACCATCTTCTGGGGCATGGTGCTCTGAAATATGGTGGGAATTAACAGATAACCAATGCCAAAAGGGGATGTCCTTTACCCCTTTTCCACTCCCACATGTTCTCCATGCTGGTGCTCACTTTATCCTCTTTGACAGCCTCTTTAATTCACACACTCCAGGGGGAACAAAAAGAGAACTGAACATTTTCTGTTACAATAGCGAGTCAAAGTGGCTCACAAAAGGTCTAATGAGCTCTAGAGGTGGAAAGGGGAGAGCACAGAGCTAGGAAAACAGGGAAGAAAAATGATAGGAGTATTGGTAAAAGAAGGAAAGGGTGAGGACAGAATCAACCATGGTTTGGTGTCAGCAAATTTAAGATTGGTGCTGCTGCCTATGGAAGCAGAATTGTCTTATGGGGTGGCTAAATAAATGGTCTCTATTTTTCTCTGTGCAGTTTGGAGCTCTACAGTATTATATATGATGGCAGAAACCCAGGAATGGCAAAGTGCTATAATTCTATCAAGTACCTTGTGGAAAAATTTTCTTTAATAAGCTTCGCCATGAAAAACAAACAGCAGAATTCATCCACAAAATCCAAACAAAAATGCGGTCACACGGATCTAGGGCCGATTTATGCTTATACAGAGAGCACAGCCAAGGTCTCTGGGGGTAGTGCAATTCAAATATTAAATAAAAAGATCAGAAGACCTCAGAATGAGGGAGATAACTGAATGCAGAGGGCTGGACCTCCTCCCAGGCCCAGGGAGAGTGATGCCATGTTAGGAAGCTGATTGCTATTCCTTTCCTTCCATCTCACTGACTTTCCACCTGAAAAAATTTCAAGAACATTCATGGCTTGTAAGTGTAATTATGACTGACCCAGTATATTAGAGGAGCAATGAATTCAGCTCAGCTGTCAACCTTTTAGTACCTCATTCCCTTGTACACATTTTCTTGGGCAAAATAAAAGTATAAAACCATTGGTGGGCAAGTTTTGATGTAATGTTTTTGTGTTGTTGTTGTTATTGTTTGGGTTGTATTGGTTTTTTTGTTTGTTTGTTAGTTTGGGAGTTTTTGTTCAGGTTTTTTTGTTTGTTTGTTTGTTTTGTTTTGTTTGTGTTTTTTGCCATGAGAATTATAAATACAAAGGCAATCTATGTTTTTAAATTAAAATATATTGATCAAAACTTTCTATTATAACCAAAAGGGAATTTGAATATGTGCTAAATTTTTGGATTTAAAAGTAAATGTCATTTTACATACTTGCAAAGGAAAATAACACAGAGAAATTCCAAATGCAATTGCTTAGTATATTATTTTCTTGATTATTTTAGAAAAAAGTTGTTACAAACCCCAAAAGCTATTTCTTCGCACATAGGATACACTTTCTCATTGGAGATTATTTTCTAGAAACTATTCAAATTCTAAAAATAATATTTTTAAAATTATTTAATTTAGTCAAGGTGCCCAGTTTGTAACCACAACAGTAAGGTCAGGTTATTTAATAAGTGACCAAGATTTTCCAGTTCTGGAGAGTGACATTAATTGTAGGGTAAGTGATTAGTCCTTAAATAATTGAATCCCTGCATTACTGATTATTTTCTGCTTGTATATGTTGTAATATAAAAGAATCACAATCATTCTGTCCTAACTATGGTTATGTGATAATCGTATGGAATGACTGAGCTGGTAACTCACTGGATATTTTGACACCTCCTCTCACTGATTTGCTTCCAGTATTCTGGTCATCTTCTGGGTGGAAAGAAAAGTTAAATGGCCTTGCTCCTCTCCTTGGCTTCAGAATAAAAACAGGCAGGAACCAGTAGTAAGTTTGTCTGTGTTACTGTTGCACTGAAATATGACGCTTGCCTGTCAGAAGTTTTCTGAGGAAGATGAGCTTTAAAAACCTCGAAAGACAAAGAGCTGTGAAAACCATAAAATCGTGGAATGGTGTGGGTTGGAAAGACCTTAGAGACTTCCTAGTTCTAACCCCTGCCATGTGCAAGGATGCCACCCCTAGACCAGGTTGCTCCAAGGTCCATGTAGCCTGGCCTTGAGCACTGACAGGGATGGGACACCCACAACTTCTTTGTGTAGAACAACCTGTTCCAGTGCCTCACCACCCTCACAGAAAAAAATGTCTTCCTGATATCTAATCTAAACCTAACCTCCGTCAGTTTAAACCATTTCCCTTTGTCCTGTCACTACATGCCCTTTTGAAAAGCCCCTCTTTGACTTTCCAGGGGGCTCTATTTACGTACTGGAAGGTTGCTGTGAGGTCTCCCCAGAGCCTTCTCCAGGCCAAACACCAACTCCCTCTGTCTTCATAGGAGGACTGCTCCATCCCTCTGATCATCTTTGTGACCTCTTCTGGACTTGTACCAACAGCCTCAATGTCCCATTCGTGTTTGGGGTCCCCAGAGCTGAATGCAGCTCTCCAGATTGAGTCTCATAAAAGCAGAGTAGAGGGAGAGAATCCTCTCCTTTGACCTGCTGGCCACACTTCTTTTGATCCAGAAGATTTCTACAATTAAATTTTTCCTTCAACATAAAATATGAATCAAGTTCCAAACTAGAGATAAGCTATAAGAGCTGTTCAGCCTCACTTGATGCTTAACATGTAGACTTAATAACGTCCCTGGCAATGTGGACTACAAGTCAGGAAATTTATAACCATGTTGGAAGCAAGAGATTGGAGGCTATTATGTTTCTTAGATGAGAAGGAAAAGATCATAATAAAACATTAAGCTTTTTGTCATGAGATGAGGGAGCAGGTGTAACTAGGAATAGATGAACCCTTAGTTCATAAGCATTAACCCCCAATCAGAGCAAGATTTAAAAGTCTAATTGTGAACGAGAGAAACAATACATCCTGCACATGCTAGTAATTCTGCTGCATTAAAACAAGTAACATATTTGCATTTTCAGAGCCCAGCACAGGGAGATGCTGAAAAATTGTGGCTAGACTAAAATATTTGGGGTAACCCCTGGAGCTGGGAATCTGAAGGATGCACCTTTTGACTAAACCCAGAAGCATTATAAAGTTCTAAAGACCAAATCTAAACCAGATATTGTATTTTAGCAATGTATTTGAGGATGACAGATTTTCCTATGAAGACCTCTTGACAGTTCAGGTCATTTACGGAGATATTTTGGAAACTTCAAATCAGAAAGGTAAACCTGTGTGCAAATTCTAACCACTTTTTTTGGTCTTTCTCCTGCAGGGAAGCCAGACACTATTTCTAGGTCTGGGTACTAAAGATTAAGCTGCACAGTTAAATAGAAATGTTTTCACTTTAACTTTAGTGAGGTATCATGGTCTCCTACCAGACTACCCTCATATCCATGAAAGAGTGGAAGGGATGATAGAAATCAAATGAAAGAGTGGCTGTAGGATGATAATTCAGAAACCACATTGATTTAGGAAAACATTTCACCAGTTTATATGGTGAAGAGGGAAAGATAAAATTTTCACCCTAGCTACTCTCCTAGGCTGTATTCTTCTAAAACTTTCCATGTTCATTTCAGCCAGTTTGCCTTGGGATTCCTGATTGCATTTTAAACATTGCAGGCATCATTGCATTTTCCCCACTCCAAGATGGCAAGCTTTACCTCCCTGAAATGTAAGAACAGATAGGGAGATGGGGTTTGCTGTGCTCTTGAGCAGATATCAGATACCTTTCAAGGATACCAGCAGTTCAATCAAATTAGTATACTTTAAACTAATTTAAATAAAAGTCTAGTATGCCACCACTTACCTATCAATGAATTCTGTATGAAGACTCTAAGATTTTAAGGAACCCATAATATAAGTGATCTGGGGTTTTGCCTAACCCTAAGAAAGGTTGCACTCTAAAAAAATCCTAAGACCTTGTTAAGTATTTTTCTACCGACTTATCCTGAGAAACAGGTTTGACACAGGATTTGTGAAAAAAACCCATTTAAACTAATATTAATAAAAGAACTCATCAAATAGAAAAGAACTCATTGAAAAGAGAAGTTATGGGACTTTAATTACCATCCTGAAGCAACTGAGAAAGCATCATTTTCTTGTGCAACATTCATTACTGTGATGCAGGTAAACCAGAATGAATTAAGAATAGGGTGATTAAATCTTGCCCCCTACATTTCAAAGTATTATTGACTCAGGGGTGGAATTCTTGGCTCCATTTTGGCAGTTTATGTAGGCTGACACATCACATCCATTATTTTAACACAGTTTTTGTGTGTGTGAATTATAGCTACTCTGACTGACTGGCTGCTCTGTAATGTAATGGATGTAGACAAAGGCTGCCTAAGGTAGAATACTTTATTAGGCCAATTAATATACCAGCAGCATCTTGTTCCTGGGTTAATCATTGGACTGAACCTTTACTTTGCATTTAAATGTGGCCTTGGCCATAAAAATTACTCAAGAAAATGAAGTTTTAGTTATCTATGTTTATTCTCTTCCCATGACTTACACATTATATTTGCTCAGATTTTAAGTCATAGCTTGATTTTCCAGGTGTCAAAACATCATGCTCAACCTGACAGAAGAAAAAAAAAAATCTATCTGTGATGTCTCTCCATCTACATGTCACTAACTGCAGTCATAATTCTGAAACTGCAATTAAACTGGTAATGTGGCTTTGGGGTTATTGGGAAGGGGGTGCTTGTTTTGTTTTTTTGTGGATGATGTACTAGGCAGAAGAAAATCTATTTTTCCTTCCCACAGGAATTGCTAATTGTATTAGTTTGTATTGTCTGTAACTGCCCCATAACTCATATGAGAAAGGGCTCTTTCTGGTTTTCAGAACCAACAATTCACAGCTTTCCATTCTGAAGGGGTATGGAAGAAAAGTCAGACAGACCTTTCCCTCTGAAGGGAAGGGGAAATAGTCATTGAAGCTAAATGATAATGTTTGTGAAAGAGCAAATGCCAATGACCTGGACATAGATAAATTTAGATAAAGAATTTCACCCTAATCACCTGGCACCAGGAGCTCTAGCAGGAGGGGAAGCCTTCTAAAATGTGCTCTCAACAGCTACCCAAGTAATTTTCTGATGTATCTTTAGGCTAAACTTAACCCAGAAGGGTTAAATTTGTCAAAAGGTGTCCTAGGAAGTGGGTTTATACAGGCAGGATCTCAGCAAAATTATTGTCTTTCTCTGGAATGATTTGTAATTCTGCTGAAGCAATTTATGCTGTTAGATTATATTCACTCCTAAGCAGTGGAATATGCCTCAGTAAACATCAAATAGAAATTAATAACCTTAGAAATTTCACTGGTGGTTAGGTTTTCTTGTGGTCTGGTGTGGTTTTTTCTTTTTTTTTTTTTTTTTTTTTTTTTTGTTTTTTTTTTTTTGTTTTTTTTTTTTGTTTTGTTTTGTTTTGTTTTGTTTTGTTTTGTTTTTTCCTATGAACTTGTGGAAAGAATAGAGGACATTTAAGACTTGCAGCGAGTCTCATTAAAAAAAGTCAAAATTCACCAGTAGTTGCTGTCTCACAGCATCTGAGTTAATGCAGCTGCTTTGCATTCTGGAAATGTTAGGGACAGCATAGTAGATATCTCTACATTCTATATCTAATGGTAAATTATGACTATTTAATGGCAATTGTTTATACCAAAATTACATGTATTGGCTGAAAGAGCTGCTTACTGAAAGAAATGAGAAGATTTTCACTTAATACCTCAGACTGATATATTAATTTTCCCAGTTTTATTCTAGAGATCAAAATGAAACACAATATATTTAAGTTTGTAACAAATGTTTTGTAAATATTCTCTTAAATGTGTAAAATTTAGCACAGCAGTGTTTCCTCCAGAAAGGCAAGTATTGTTATCTGGAAGCTTCAGTATTTATCTCCTGCTCAAATATTACACAAGATTTATAATCCCTGTGTTTTATATCAGACTGCTAATCATGAAGCTTAAATCAATACCTCAGATTGTTAAGTACCTTTAGAGAACAGCTTTATAGTGATAAAGGTAGCACAGCAGAACATCCTGACTGCAGTTTCACCTGACCACCAAAACACCTCAGAAACTGTGACCTAGAAACAGCAAACTTAATATTGTGGCCTTCAAGAATGGCTTCATTGCAAAGCCCTTCAGAGCAGAATGAAGAAATCACAGCTTGTGGGCTGTGAATAGAGGCAACATTGCCTCATATAAAATATAAGCTTGTTCTTTTTTCCCTCTCCTTTATTATTAGGTCTTGCAAAGATATGGATTGATGCAAGACCCACCAGAGAGTTTTGAGAAATCCATTTCTAGGACAAGAAAAAGTGTTTCCAGCTCTCCATTACAAGGAGGTCTAAGGAATTTTAACAATGACAAAAGTATCAGACAAGGCTTTTGCTGGTCTTCAGCAGAAAAGAAAATGTAAAAGAAATCATACGTCTAAACTATTTTTTGCATAACTTCACTGTATTCCCTAGAAAATAGTCATATCTATTTTGAGATTTTTCCCATCTCACTTCCACAGGAATTACCCATTTTTAGTCAGATTATTGCCCTACCTTGTCTAAAATCCTGTACTGGATAATGATTTCTTTTGGGAGGGGGACGATCTCGTCAAGCACTTGCCAGTTATGAAATTTCAGCTCCAGCAGAGAAAAGTAATTTTCTGACCCACTTGGTCCACCAGGTTAGTCTCCTTTCCTACTCATACTGAAGTAACTTATCTTGCTGTTTATTTCACCATGGTCAATTCTGGCTAACCACAGGGTGAGGAGATTTAAGCAAGTCTTTTGTAAATTCATGCATCCCAATTATCCTCACATTTTCCAAGGAACAAAATGAGTGATCAGAACACAATTATACCTGTAGCCTATTAATGATTCCTAACATATCTTCCTTAAAAAATTGTTTTGCAAAAGCTCATGCTCAATTCAGACCTGCTTCAAAGAGGATAAGATTTAAAAAAACACCCCAGACCAAAGTGGACTTGAAGAATTTTTCCTTCCCATATGAGGAAAAGAGGTTTATGTTTTCATTCATTCATTCTGGAATTTTCAAAAGAAAGAAAGAAAGAAAAACATTCTTAAAACCACAATCTCCACAGATATCCCTTTGGCAGAATCTGTCTAAAGTGCTTAGTCTTGCACTTTTGTAACCAAGAAGAAACTAGGGCAAATATTGAAGCTGGGGTTGAATTCAGCTCTGCCAGCTGGAACATATAGCCAAGGGTTGCCAGAGAAAAAAGCAACAATGCTGTCAATTTTAATTGCAGGCAAAGAGACTGTAGAAGAACTAACAGGACAATGAGGCCAAAAATGTCAAGAAAATTGTTAAAAATTAAACATGACTTCTAAGTTATCACAAAATAATTTCCTTTCAAATAATTCTTAATTTTTGTCACTATCTAGTATGGTAGATACCTGCAAGATAAGCCCTATTATAGGTATGACACACATGCATAGTTAAAATAATTATTGCTCCAAATAACTGGCAGCCTAAATAGAAAATATAGTGAAAGGCAATATTATTCCTATTAGATAGTCAAAAACTAAGGCACACAATTCAAGACAAGCTTCACTGCTACAACCTCAGGCCCTGGAAAAAGTGATTACAGAGTGGCAACCACTATACCTCAATTTCAGCTGCATTCTGGTGGAGCCTTTAACCCTCTTTATTTACTCCAGACAAGCTTTAGTGTACATGACATGTCAAAACCCACAAAATCTACTTTGTAGGATAGCCCAGCTATTGGTTCATCACTGCAATTGTGAGGGAAGACAAAGAACTTTGGATGTTTTCCCTGTTACGGAGAAGTGCTCAGCCTGATGTGATGTACATATATATTTCTTTAAGCATAGTTTAATTTATCAAATTTGAACTTATTGAAACATTCTGAACTTGAAACAACCTCCTCAGAGAGAATTGTTTTTTAACATGACTTGGTCTACAATGCCAAGAAAAATACTTTAGCAGAGAAATCCTAGAAAAAAACTGGCAACTTAATCATGTATCAATTAATATAATGGCTATTTTTCAAACCAGAATTTGCTGAAGAATTGACATTAAGTATGCTACAACGCAAAGCCTCTCTGTAATTAGTGACTAAAATCTTTCAGAAGCGACATCTACCTCCAAGTAAAACATTTTTCACCTGTCTCATTATATGTGGAAGAATTTAAGATGGATGAAAAAATAGCTTTTCACTTTTGTCTTATTTTTCAAGCTGTAATTGTTGCCATGTGTTAACTAGACATTTATTGGACAGTGATCCTCAACTCTTCTTCTATGTAGGGCTTTTAAGAAAGAATATTTCTGTGCTGACATAGCAAGTTTTCTAATTTTTTTTCCAAGTTATTACTGGTAGTACTTGAGTACACAGTTAAGGACCCTGCATCAGAGCAAAATTTTCTGCTCCCATAGGGGTTAAAGCAGTAGACAAGAGACACTGGAGAGACCTGAGTGACCCACTTCTTGGGTCACACAAGGCACATCTTTCTGTAACTGCAGAAAGAGGATAGATCTGTCGGGACCATGGCTGTGGCTCAGCTCACTGAGCCACCACTGGCAGCTTTATTTCAATATGAAATTATGTTTGAAAGACAGAGCACTGGGAACCAGCCTGGGTACTCTTTACAAATGAAGAGATGCAGTGAATGCTTTTCACAGCAGAGAATTGGGAGCCAAGCTTCTGTCACAGCATTGAAGACAGACAGTGTCACAGCATAAAAAATACTGTCTGCAGCTGCATTCTGCATGCACATCCTTGGGGCAAACACACATTTTTCAAAGCCAGAGAAAAGTAACCTGCAGTAGTTGAGGCCCCAAACAAATGATGCCAGAATGACAAATTTTAGTTGCTAACATGGAGAGGAAAGACATTGTCTTAACAATGACAACTTATCAGACATTGCTGTTCCCTAAATGCCTGATGTTACTTAAATCCAGGGAATAAACTGTGCTGAAGATGATGTCTGATGCTAGCCTGAACAGTAATGGTGGTGGTGTTGATGGGGGCTTGGTGACAAAAAATACGAAATTTATTTTTGCCATTGAGATTGCGAGTGAACAGCTACAGAGACAAGTTGAAATTTTGCCCTAGACCAGAACCTGGTCTAGAATAGAAATCAAGGTGCAGGAATCACCAGGGCAGAGGGAAGAGGTGAAATTTCTCTCATGGAGGAGAGTATGCAGGGAAATGAGACTGAAGAAGAAGAGAAGGGGACTAAGGACAGGGATTAGCTCAGGACCCTACACAGTTCTTCAGGAGGAGAGGAAGATATCCAGCAGAACACACAGCAACAGTGAGTGACCTGCCACCAGAACAATCGAGAGCATGAAGCTGAAGATGAAGGATGTGCCCTGGGCTGGGAGTGATCTAGTCACACTTTTGCCCACACAAGTGAGGATGTCATCTCAGGATGGATCTGTGGCTCTGGAGAAGAGGTGTGAAAATGAAAATCATTTGCTGTTTTTCATCCAGCGTCTTGGTGGCTCCTGAAATCAAATAAGATGAGTGCAGTAGGGACTTTCACTTGCATTTGTAATAGATGATAAGCCTAATAAGCATAACTATATCACATTATTGAAATTTTGTTCCCACTAGGGTAACTAGCAGAATGCTGACTTTCATACTATGCTTTCCACCCATGATAATTTTCTTGGGCCATTAATCAAGAATAGTTCCCTGAACTCGCTGGGGACACACCAGTATATCTAAAGCTGTTAGAAATAAAGTAAAAATTTCTCTGGCTGTGTGTGATTTCTTGACTTAAGAATTTTTATTTCCATTTAAGCAACGTTAAAGCAAAACTTTAATCAGCATCCATGAAAAGGTAATCAGACTTCTTTCAATAAAACATGCGTCAGAGCATAGAGTGACATCATTCCCTGGTGTTACAGGCCTGAAGAAATCATTGCAGGGAGTGCATTAAGGTCTGTCTGCATGAAGTGATTGTCACAGACATTGCCCCGTAGGATCAGGCCATGTGGTGTCTATCAATCTACAACCTGAAGATAATCCTCTCTGTGCCTCCCACACTCTGCCTCATACCAATTTTGTGGGAGAGTAATTTCAATGAGACACTGTCATTCCTCTGTTTGCTTAATTCCCTTTGTGACTGCTCCTTGTGAACAGGCAGCAAATTCATAACAGTGACTCTGGCAGAAATTCAGTTTGTAAAAAAGGCAGAGATGATGTAACATCAATTAGTCTGTACAGGTGGCTGAAAGAGAATATGAGTTTTCATGACACATTTTGAACTACTTGATGTAATTTACATTTGAAACTGAGTGAAACAGATCCATTTTGGGGGTTGGGCAATTTGGGTGCAAAATACGAGCATCTGCATTTTTTTTTTCTTTTGAACTGCTGAATTGGAAATATCCCTGTGGATATCCAGATGTTTCTTTTTGCTAAAATCAGATCAGCAAAGAAAAAAACCAAGTCCATAATATTTCCAGTAAGCATTAGAAAACTTTGCACACAAACAACAAAAAATTTTTAGAAGCAACAACAATACCAAGATTTTTTATAAATCTTATTTATTTTCTTTTGTAAAGGACAATTCTGGAGCAAGAATAATTACTGAAAACTTTCAACTAGTTCTAATGCTCTAAATTTATTTTCAGATGTGATATTTATCTTTTGAGCTATAGAAAATAAAGTTTTGGATCTAGTTTGAAAATGCTATCCGTCTACAACTGTTCTACTGAACGGAGTGGGAAAACCCTAGTATAAACCAGCATTGAATAAAACCAGAATTTTGATTCTCTTAACTTGATTTGTTAACTAAGGTTCAATCATTTTTAGACTCAGGCCTCTAGCAAAATTTTCCTCAGAACTCAGTGGAAGACAATGAAACTTTCGCATAAAGGTCTTTCAGCTCTCTATGAACTATCTATTCTATCTCTAAGAACTTCTTATCTTGTCTTGTTCACAGTCTCCTTGTAGTAAATTGCCCAGAGAGTTTATATATGATCGTGGAATAATATATCTCCAGCCTTAATCTACAGAGACAGGGGGAGATCAAGCTTTTGTGTGCATGCACAAGCGTGGCTGAGTAGCTTTCTTGCCACTGGACTGCACAAAGGAAATAGGATTAGTAGTTCAATGATTGTACATTCTGCAAACTGTAACATATTGGGCAGTTTTCTTGCACAGGACTGAGGTCTGGATACCCCTTTTCCCTCTCTGAACGAGAGAATATGGTCAGGACACGATCCTTAGCCCCTGATTCCTGATGAGCACTATTATGAGACCTTGAATATTTGCTTTAGGTAGTGAAGGGAAGAGGGAAGCTGGGCTCACCAGGGTGTATCCTCTGGGCCCTGGCATTTGGCTGAATACCACACTCCTGGCAGTATGCAGACTGCCCTGGGACAGCTTCCTATGGACCTTGTCACACTCCCCAGATTTTCTAGACTATCAGGTATGCAAATCCTGCATGAACAAGTGGTGATATTCATCCCATCAATTCCACTGCTCAGGAAGGATTTTTTGTATTGTCTGCTTCTGAGTATTTCCCCCATCTGGTTTTAAATGAGTCAAAACAGAAGCACATACTCCCCATGAAAACAATTTTTCAGCACAAATGAGCATTGATATTAGGGTTTTCTTTTTCACATTTGCCTCAATTCTTAGAACTATTATTTCTATATTTGTTCACCTTGCTCACTCCATAGTGAACATCCTGCTTGTTATTGTAATGTTACAAATAGCAAGAAGACTGAAGATCCTGAATTATGAGGAACACATTTGGATTATTCATTTGTTGCCAAAATTGCCCAAAGGATTTCTATTTTATCCCTGAAGTCCCTTGATGGTAATCTTTCCTTCACTTTAACATCCTCGTATTATATATGTTTTTCATCTGCTTCAGAATTAGACAGACCAGAAGTGATACCTTTGCCAATTCATCTTCACTTAGATTTTCTTCATTCAGCCTGTCAGAGACTACTGCAAAAGGGAGACAAAGCTGGAACATGACAAATAGGCACTGTGATTGTTTTCAACATGCCACAAAAAAGTAGGACAAAATATCTTAATGTTTTCCCTCTTTCCCTCATCCTTCATTCAGCAGAGATTTGCTGTCATTTATAAAGGTCACTGGCCTATGAAGCAACTAAAAAGGCAAAAACTTTTTCTTCCTTTCCGAGTATGTATTCAAGCTGCAGCAATAACATAAACCCTTTATTAAATGTTGGGTGTCTGCAGCAACAGCTAGTCAGAGTCTTTTAAATAAAGGACTTTAGGGCATGCCTCATTTTATTTATGCCTGCCCAAAAAACACCTGTTCTAAAACCAGATAAAATGATACTTTAGTGTAAACATTTTGAAACTGGTGACAGTTCTGACACTTTCTATTGCAACGATCACGGAATATTTTGAAATGGGGTCATTCAACACTGTGCACAAAGCCAAGAAAAAAATCAATAAACTACTGAGTCTCATGCTGTACCTCTTGCTTTTGCGTTTTGCAAGTGTGGCTTCCTCTCCACAAAAAAAAAAAAAAAAAAAAAAAAAAAAAAAAAAAAAAAATCCCTGTTTCTTCATAGAGCTCTTAGAAACTTATGACTCTGTGTTTTAAAAGATAAAATATTTTCAATTGGGAAGGCTGTGCTAGTCACTTACTGCAGGTATAGGTACCTAACTTAGACCTGCATCACAGTCCGTAGGTCAGAGGCTTTAAAGAGAACAATCTTTTGTCATATACTGCTTTTCCTCTCCATCAAAATTCCTGATGGGAAAATAATCAAGGCTGTACAGAACACAGAAGCATGGAGTAACCAAAATACAGTTACTGTGATGTATTAGAAGAGCTTTTTCCCATTGAAATATTTCAACTTCCAATAAAAAATATTTTACCTTTGAAATTTCTGCACTTTTCCTTCCTTATGAAAAATTACCAAGAAAAGAAAAACGAAAAAATATTAATGTTTGGACTTGTGTTTGCCAATGGCTGGTAATATTTCCGCTGTACTATCAATATACCAGGAGCTCACATTCTTAACTTCAGGTGCTTAATTTTAAGTGGCTAAATTGTCCTATTTTACTCAGTGGGACAGTTCAAGTACTTAGAGCTAAGCATCCATTTACTGAGAACAGAGTGCACAGTACCTTGTGTTCACATGAGAGAATGAACAGGCACAGTATTTGTAGATTTTTTTCAAGATGTGCTTTTCTGTTCATTATGATTTCTGGTCTTTAAGGTTAAAAAACATGGTAAGGTTTGAGTTGATCCTATTGATATACTTTTTTTGGTGGGAAAAGGCATTTTCAGGTTGTGGGGCAATAAATCATTTCACTGACTTGTGAGGCAGGAATTCAGGAGAACAGATCTATGAGAAAATAGGATAGAAGAAAAAGGACAAGTAAACTCCCTGGAAAAACGAGACCCACACATGACGCCTGCATGCTCCAAATATGAGTGCAAGGTGCTTGTCTTAGTAGTTTCTCATGAAAGCTGCTCCTAGTCTTTGGCAGATTGAGGATGCTGTGAAAAATTTGAGTCCTTATGCTGCTTTGAGGAAAGTCTGTAGACTTAGAACTCAAGCTATGATTCTCTGATGATAAGGAAGAGCTTGTTAAATATTAACAGCAATTCCTGTTCTCCTCACCTCTCCTCCCCATGAAAACCCACCAAAACAAGACCTTTACCTACTAGCTCAGATTTTCTCACTAAAATTTTTTGACAGCTTTCTCTTTAGAAACCCTATTGCCTTCGTTAACTTTGTGCCACAAAGACAGTTCAACTATGGGGTTTTATTTTGGTTGGTTGGTTGTTTTTTGGGTTTTTTTTGTTTATTTTAACAGATAAATGGGTCCAACTCACAGGCAGACATAGCAGTAGCTAGTTACCCCAAAGATTAACACAGGATTTTGGTGACTGAGTGTAGCATGTGCCAATAGGAGAAGCCTCCATGTTAGGAAGGGAGGAATGGTGTGCATCCCATATTACAGGCACTGTTAAGACAAGCACATGTTAAGACATGGCCTCACCTGCAGGGAAGAAAGCTGATCTTGAGTCTTCCCAGTCCATCTACATCATCCCTCAACCAAAGGCTCAGAGAAAAACGTCTTCATCCATGTGAGCATTTATACACATGCTCAACTAGAGGGTTAAAGTCTGCTCAGGCAGCTCTGCAGGAGTGGTGAAATGAACACTTGTTTTATGAAACACTTTTTATAGCCCTCATATGAAGTAGGGTAGTCTTTGTTATTGAAACAGGTTCCCCCCACCTCGTTTTTACTGTGGTAAATTCTAACAATTTTTGAGACAGCAAGATCAGGTTTTCCTCAACCTCTCAGGTGATGTCCAAATTTCTAGTGTTTTAGGACTTTAGCATTATGAAGATAAACTGACTTATTTTCAACAAAATCTTGGTTCAAATTTTAACAAGACATTTTGAACAGTAAAATATCTTGGTGAACTTTAAAACAACACGACCACAGGCAGATCATATGTTAGCTGCATTTGATATCCTCACACATCACCTGAATTCATCTAGAAGAGGCTGGCAGAAAACTGAGTCTGAATGCACCTGGCACACATCATCACTCATGACAATACAGTCAAAGGTACAGTATAGGACAATTTAAGGCAATTTAAACCAGTGATGCTTGAGATTATCTGAGGATCTTAACCTGCCCAGCTCTATGGATGATATAAAGCAAGTGGGATATAAAATTTGCAGTGTAATTGGAAGGCTCTTATTTTTTTCTGGTGTCTTCAAGTACTGAGAGAATGGAGGATGCACCTTCTGATAGCAATAGGTATAAAGCCAGTATAGGATGGTTGCTGTAATTGTCACTGTTGAGCAGACACTGCTGAACTTGCACTAAAACCACATTCCAGAAATCAACATTTTAGTGTTCTTCCAGTCATTAACACCACTTGTAGTGTAAAAGGCAAGAACAGAAATAAGGCTTGGTCCTTGGCTTCTGCATTTCGGTTCAGAACAGCAGTGTGTTAGCACCATGAGAAAAGTATTGTCAAAATGACACTGATTAAAAATTCAGAAAAAGGCATTTTAGGGAAAACCATTATTTGTGACTTTGTTTTAAGCATGTTCTCCCCCTTCAGCTGACATTAGAATGTGAATTCACACTGGGATAGTTTGAATACATATCATTACCCTTAAATATATAAAGAAATAAAATCACATAGGGACCACTGAGGTCTCACTAATGGACATTTTTCTTCATTGGTCTTTGTAACAGCTTGAGAAAAAAACACCAGATAATTGAATGGTTCATGTTGCAGTTATTTCATGGAAGTACATTTCTATTTTTGCAGACAGGCAACTTGAGTTTATGTTTCATGTAGGTGCCTCTCATTGGATTATTTAGCAATATGTAGGTGCTAAAACTGCCTTGCAAATTTCACTCAGAGTGGTTCAGGTCCAGACCCTCAAAGGTCTGACAGATTGAGAAGCCTCTGTAGGCATGAAATGAAGCTTGTGCCAAGCTCAAATCCATGGATCTAGCTGCAGTGTCAGTTAGAGCTGCATTACCTTGGATCCAGCTTGATTTGATATATACCTTTTAAGAACTTCAGAACGAAGTTCTTGGTACATACCTTTTAAGAACCAATAACTTTCTTTAAAAAGAAAGAAATTGAACTTTTTTCTTTCAGAGCATTAGGGAACCCTGTAGAGGTCTACCTTCCTCTAATACAGTTTTTTTCCTGCAGTTGCCATCATTGGAAACAGATAATAGAAAAAGAGAAAGAATGAGACTAGCCCTCCATAGCTTTATTATTTCCTCATGATTATTTTTTTTTTTTATAGACTACAATTTTGAGCAAAATTTTTGTCCTTTCCAGTGAAAAATAGTCAGCCCACAAGTTAGGTTTAGCTGCAATGCCTCTAGTTTCCTTGAAGTATCACGATTCTCGTTATAAATATTTTTCCTTGTGAAAGGAAAGTATAATTATTTTGCTAATATGCATGAAAATAGCATTTGAGGAACAGAAACAATATGGTACTCTTTGACTTGGAATTTACTCCCCAGCTGTTAATAACCTGCCTGTGTCTCTGGTGTAATTGTGAGTGTGTTATTCCTGTGCTTACAGCAAATAGCAACTGTTTCTGAAAGTAGGAGCTGGGCCAAAGGGAAAAAAGGAAGCCCAAAACACATAAACAAACCCCTTAAAGTCCATATTGTGTATTTAAATTAGTTCTCTAGAGCAGAAAGTAGTAAAAAATCTCATGTGCATCTCATTGCATTGTTCTATTTAATTTTTGGAAAAAACAGAAGTTTATGGCAGCCTTTTTGAAATTATGTTTGGAATTACATATACCCTCTATTGTCAAATAAATATTACCAATGAATAATAAAATTATATTTCCACCAACTTTTCCCTAGACCACACGATGGACCAAAAGTATTTTACTTTGAAAGACAGTTACAAAATGACATCATCCCAGATTTTTCAGTTAATCTTAGTTTGTGAAAAACAGAGCAACTGAATACTACATGGATAATATCTAATGCTGCGGCAATTTTGACAGACAGCTTGATATATTTATGTTTTGGGTATGATTTTATAATGTCAGTGACTGAAGAGCGAAGGTTTTATTTTGAAGAAAGGTATATATCAGTCAAAATCTGATTTAAACCTACTAATGCCTACTTTTCTGAACTTCCAAGCAAAATAGAAATTAAGGTTCTTGAAATATTTTTTCATTATTAGATTTTACTTTAGGCAAGCAAAAAAAAATTGCTTACTGACAAGGTTATGTAATTGAATCCGTCACGCAGTCTCTCTCCAAGCACTGCTATTGGTCAATTTGTCACAAGAAAATTGACTTTACTGAACATGCTGAACATTAGCAAACTTAAATGTCTCAAAGAAAAGTGTAAGAAGAAGAATCAGGACATCATCAGTACTTGCTGGCCTTATATTCTTTTCTTTAATTTCTATGAACAGAGGCATTTCACTGGTGTGATCAGTAGTAGCTGCACTTATAAAGGAAGGTAGGTATAAGAACGTCCTTAGTAGAACTTGAACTTTTGCTCCAAACTTACATCAAACTCCTGTGTATTGATCTGATGGTATGAGCTGTCTCCCTAGTACAGGAAAGTCCCATAACCTGTCTGAAAAAACATAGATTTATCTCTTAAATGATTAGTTTTTCTTTCCCTTGACTGACTGATTTTTTTCCTATACTTTGCTAAAATGACACATTCTCAGCACTAATGAAGAACACACATATATTGTTCTTCTGTTTCTGAAAACACGTAACAGTGCTTCAAGTTCCCTGTCGGTTGATATATTGGTCAAATAAATCTTCCAGATGGGTAATAATACAGTGCACTCCATAATGTTCTTTTACATCTCATATTATTTATCCACAGTTATCAGCAATTGCAATGATTTCTGGAAAAAAAAAAAGCTGTTGTGTGGGTGGCTCTTGAATCATCAGCGTTATTCCAAACTGGGAGACAGCAGAACTCCTGTTTGGAGGTGCTAAGAGAAATTATGGAGGAAACCCTATCTCTGGACATAATTCAGACCTCTGGATTAATTAAATCCCGTGCACAGATTCAGGACATAGACTATGCATGAACCATGTCCTGATAAAACATTATTTTGACCAATGAAGCAGGTCTCAAGTGATGTGTAGTTTGCATTGACTGTTTGTAGAGCAGTGGAGAAAATCAGGTGTGCTGTTTACCCCTGAGCCAGCCCAAGGAAAGAGCTGTGCACCCACAGAAGCCCTGTAAAGGAGCTCTGATCCTATTGTACTCCTGCACCTTAAATTTGGAGACAGAGAGGAAGTAAAGAAGACTTGGTTTCATGCCACAGGGAATAAAACCCCTGCACCTCACCATTGCTTTGGGAAATTGTATGCTCCTCTGTTTCTGAGTGTGAATTGGAAGATATATGTGTACTACTCTTGAGGTTAGCCCTCCCCAAAAAGGGGCAGGGCATGAATTTATTCCTCCCTTACTAGGACGGGTGTAAGAAATGTACGACAGCAATTGAAATGCACTTCATCTTTTCAGAGCATCTACTTTTTGTGGTGCGTTGGTGCAAGAGAATTTAAAAAGCTGAGGAAAATTATTAGAATTGTAAGATGCAACTGAAAATATGTCAAGGAATAGGAATGAAATTTCTTCCTAGCAGGAGTAGGAGACATCAGTAGAGTCAAAATTTAAGGTTTATAAGAATAATGTGTTTAACTTTCCAAGTATACATTTTCTAAATTGTGCAATATTTTTGTAATTAATATTTAAATATTTTCAAGGAGTCACAGAATAGTTGAAGTTGGAAGTGATCTCTGGAGGATATCTAATCCAATTCTCCTCTTCTTCGAAGCTCAGGACTTTGTCTAGTTGGGTTTTGAATATACCCAAACATAAAGATGTTACCACGATCTCTCTGACAAGCATGTGCCAGCTTGTGAATCTTAGTCTGAAAATTAACAGGAATAGGAACAGAAAATGAAAATAACTCTTCCATTTCTAATACCTCATCGGAGCAAAATGAGATAAAAATAATTAGTGACTATATTTTAACAGCTCTTCTGTTTTAAAATAATTTCAGATGATGTTAGTAGCAAGAGACAAACAATCCATTTTGTTGGCTTCCTTTAGTGTACGCAATGAAAGTCTGCTCTTACACTGCAAATTTGGTGCCAGCCCTTGCTTGAAGATTCTGACCTTACTGGCAGAACCCCCAGAATCTTTGCAGAGATTTCAGAGGGCTTTATGCTAAAACAGATCTCAGATATTTAAGCAGGCATGAATTTGTCTTGCTTATATTTAACTCATATTATGCAATTATGAGAAAACAGTTTTAATATTTAAATTAGTCAAATGCTTAATTATGAAAGTGCTGAAAGAAGAATGTTCAGCTTCATTGCACTTCAATGGCTTGCAAATTGGCAAGTAGTTGTAAATTAACTCCTGGATTTCCTTAGGTTAATCAAATCAGATTTAATGATGTCTTTGAAATCAGCAGATTAAAGGTATAAAAGTGTGCATCATAGCATGGGGTAGAATCATAGTACAGTTGTTAATTTCTATTTCTTTCTCTTCTGTTCTCTATTCTTTTCCCATAGACCTCCAAAAAGAAAAGAAGTGCAGTAATTATGGGAAGCATATCTTCAAGTGATGCTGAAGCCCTGATCTCCAAAAAGAAATCCCTGATAAGGTCTTGTTTTCTTTGACCTTTTATTGCAAAGGACTGTCACATTCCTCTAAGTCCCATTTTGCAGCCTTCCCATCACCAATCCTATTGCGTTCCCTCACATACAAGACATGGGAATTGACATATCTCTTCATTAACTTACAAGATTTTCCATGCAGGAGATCATGTAATAAATCAACACATTTGTTAATAATCAGTATTTCATCTTGCAAAAAACCAAGGAATTTTAAAAAATCAAGTTTTCCACAGATCTCTTTGAAAGGCATCAACAGGTAGACAGATGATGTGATTCAAGTAAAGGGATTAGTAAATATCTTGTCTGCAGTTTGAAGACAACAATATTTTAAGGAACAGCCCCTGAAAGAGTGAAGTCATATGTCTAATGAGCGTGTATTTTTTATTTTTTATCAAAGTGAATGTGAAAGAGTGTGAGGAAAGAGGAAAACCCAGTGCAGATCTAAGGCATAAATTCAAACCTTTCTCTGAATGGTCTGACAATATGACAATATGCAGCTGACTCAGCCTCAAGTATCTTGTAAGAAAGACTTGGGAGACAATCACAAGTGGACAGAATGCCTGCCACTTCCTCCCCCTCCATGCTCCCTGCTCCATAAATCACTTTCATATTAATCTGTTAACCAAGAGAGCAAACCACCCCAAGAAAAAGAAATTTTCCTTTTTTTTATTTGTGGACAGAATTCTTGCCAGTTGAGTTATCAACTGGCAAGTTCTTATGTTATGGTACTTCCTAATAATACTTACAATTCAGGAAAATATTTCTATGCAAATTTAGTTCCACTTAACCACTATTATTAACCACCAAAAATAAAATAAAATAATAAAAAAAAAATAGTATATTTTATTTTTTTTTCCTTAAAAATTAGAAAATCATTGTCTCAAGTCCAGAACTTCATGGCAACATACAAATGTTAATAAAATCTTGTTTTCTTTCTACCTTCAGACATCATAGGTGTTTGCTCTAATTTTCTGAAAGACATTTCCTAATCTTGTCTCTACACTTCTACAGTGCTTCATGTGTATAAACTAATTTTGTTGCGAATGGGAAACAATCATTTTTCTGAGGGAGGAAAGAAAGGCCTTTGTGGCAAAAAAAATAAATAGGTCTAACTCTTTGCAGATAGTAGTGGCTTTTCACTTGGAAAGAAAGAAAAAAGCAAAAACTACGTGTTATAATCATGTGTGACTGCTTCCCTCTCAAAAATCTGAGCTAATGTCTGCCAGTTTTCCATGGTGCATTAAAAGGCTCTGTAAAGCCAGCTGAAGCTGTGAAGAGTCCAGGCAGGCAGAATACTTCCAGCACTCCAGTTACAGTATAAATTTAGTTTTCCAGAAGTCCAGATTCCATTTCTATGTGGCTGGATGCCATATTCCTTCCAGCCATATTCCATTCCTTCTCTGGCCTTAATGTTCCACAGAGAAATAGGGAGAGTACAGACATCTCTGAAGACTAAAACCTGAAATTTAGCCCACCCCTTTTATAAACTGTGAATAGGTTGCGTGTTCCACTCTCATTCATACAGTGTAGGCAAATTTTGGACCTTAACATGCTCTGGACAAAACCCATGAAAGTTATTATTAAATAATGAGTAGATCTTCTGTGTAAAAATGTTACAAGATAATATATAGGCTGGAGGGTGAACAGATGGAGAGCAGCCCTGGGGAGAAGGACCTGGGGGTGCTGGTGTTTGGGAGGCTGGACATGACCCAGCCACGGGCACTCCCAGCCCAGAGAGACAAACGTGTCCTGGGCTGCATCCAGAGCAGTGTGGGCAGCAGGGCCAGGGAGGGGATTCTGCCCCTCTGCTCTGCTCTGCTGAGACCCCACCTGCAGGGCTGCATCAGCTCTGGGGTCCCAGCATAGGAAGGACATGGAACTGCTGGAACAAGTCCAGAGGAGGCCAACAAAATGATCAGAGGGATGGAGAACATCTCCTCTAAGGAAAGGCTGAGAGAATTGGGACTATGCAGGCTGGGAAAGAGATGGTTTAGGCATGACCTAATTTCTGCCTTCCATTACCTGTAGTGAAGCTAGAAGAATAACAGAGAGAGACATTTTAGAGGGACGTATAGTAACAGAATAAGGAGCAATAGATCAAAACTAAAAGAGAATAAGTTAAAATTAGATATTGGGAAAAATCCTTTACTATGGGAGTGATGACACTGAAACAGGTTACCCGCAGAAGTTGTGGGCGCCTCACCCCATGAGATATTCAAGACAAGGCTGGATGGAACTGTAAGAAGCCTAATTTATTGAAAGGTAACTGTGGCTACAGGAAGGAGCTTGGAAACAGATGATTTTTAAGGTTTCTTCCAACACAAACTATTCTCTGATTCTCTGATTTGATCCCAGCCTTGGATAGACCAGCTAAGCAGTAACACTCAGGGTCTCAATATTAAATACTTTGCATTATGTGATAATATACATTATATTATATTATATTATATTATATTATATTATATTATATTATATTATATTATATTATATTATATTATATTATATTATATTATATTATATTATATTATATTATATTATATTATATTATATTATATTATATTATATTATATTATATTATATTATATTATATTATATGTCATAATATATAATGATATGTATGTGATACATGTGCATATATTATGTGATTACTTGTACCTGGAAGTTATCAGGACCTGAAGGCCTTATTTCACACCCTCTTTGCACCAGTGGCAAAGCAATAGATATCCAGTCTCACTACTCCAGCAGTCCTGAGTATTTTTAGAAAAACAAGCTGGGGACATAAAGCTTACAGTGATTACCCTCTGCTGGGATTTAACCATATGCACAAAATAAGTAAATAAAATGATCCAGTTTAGATGTAGACATTCACAAAAGGAAAAAAAAAACCCTCACAATACCCTTCAACGCTCTTCTCATTGTTATTCATAGCCATGAGCAAGAGTTTGTTAAGCTCTCCCTAGGTAGTCTTTTATGTGCTTTGTAACTGCATGTCCTAGCTCAGAAGCACAGGCACTCTACTGCTCAGTAGCCCTTCATGTATTGCAGTCCTGTGACTGCTCAGACAAGACACGCCTCTGATCAAAATTTGGCTGCACAGGTGCTTTCTCTGTAGCAGCATGAGAGAAATTTAACAGTGACTGAAAGGGTACTTTCAGTAAGCTTCAAACACAATGAAGAAATCATCTCCTGATGGACGTTTGGCCACCAAACTTTGGCAGTGGGTTTTTCTGGTGTTCAGGGAAAGACATTTATCCCAAGATGACACATATTTCCTTCTCTCTCTCCCTCTCTTTTGCTTTATGGTATTTAAATAGAGATGAATTGGGAAAACATTTGTCTTGTGTAGACTGCAGGAATATTAAGAAGCCTGTGCCTGTTGCTACCCTTCCACACAGCTGGACCTGCCAAACACCCTTTCCATGACCTCTGTGCTCCCTGGATAAGCAAGGTTAGTGTGTCACTGAATGCATTGCTGACACCAACAACTGTTGTTTCTCCTAAATAGCCCAAACCAGATGTGAACTAATAGACAGCATTTGGGATTCAGATGCAAAAAGCTTTTGAGCTTCTTTTCGTGCTGAAGGCAGAAATTGAAGATATTAATTGCACTGCTTATAGCTTCAGCCTCTTCATCTGAATGAGATGTTTTGTGATTTCCATAAACCCCAGGAGTATGATGCTTGAAGCTGAAATATATTTCCTGACAGATTGACAAATAGGGCAGATTTTTTTTCTTATTATAGCTATTGGAATTGAAAACACTACCACATAGAGATGCCAAAAAAAGACTCCTTTTATACATAAGGGTATTGTTTCCAGAAATGCTTTGAAACATTTTTTCCCATTAAAATTCCTCCTTTTTGTCCTACACAAGGAAGTTGCTTTTTTTAACTGGTTATATATTGCATAAAACCCAGTGTAAGTCTTGAAACCGCTGAGGATAGTTTGCATAATGAAAAAGGTTTCATTCTACCATTGTTTAATTCTGAGATAAATCAGAAGTAATTTTACTACAGTCATGGTGTCTGATGGGTGCAAGAGAAATCAGAATTGCAGACAGGTATTTTATTCAAAGAAGCATTCTGGGAGATACTGACATTACTGTATTTTGGTTGTACACAAATGATTAATGGTAGAATCATGTGCCATCTGTTCATGCTAATTATATGAAATGTTTGTAATAAAAACTAAAACTCAGCATGTTTGTTAAACTCCTACAATTCAGACCATTACTGTGGAAGATTTATTAAGGCCCATGAATTTTATGCCAGAAATTAGAATCCTGCCTTGAAAGAATCTGGAACAAGAAGGTACACTGTTTGTTGGATCAAAGGAGTTTTAATGTGAACAATATTCTTGGTTTTGTGGATTAATCTTAGTTTCAAGCTCTGAGTATGAGTGAAACTCAACCCAAAATTCAGATAAGAGAAAGCAGGGGTGGACTTTTCCAGAAAAGAAGCAAAAAAAAAAAAAAAAAAGAAAAAAGATAATCCTGGTAAAATCTCTTGATGACTTACTGCTCATTATCAGTGTCTTTACTCCAAGCAGTGTATGCATGGGTATGTCAGTGTATAGGTGTGTGACAGACTGAATCAGAACAGAAGATGAAAGCTGTCAGCTGTCCCTTACCCTTTTCCTGAAATGGCACCTGACAATGAATCTTTCTTCCCAGAGGTGCTGCTCTTTTCTCCTATTATTGCAACACAGAAAGACAGTCAGTCCCTGCTGTCCAGAAGGAGAGGAGGTTCCCAGCACACACTACCAGGCAACAAAAGCCTCTCCTAAATATAAGTGCTAATTTAGCAGGAAGAGGAGGACTGGGTTCAGGTAACATAATACCTGAATTTTGAAAAGTACCCCATCATATTTAAATCAGATTGATGTCCCTTCCAGAGTAATTTCAAGGATACATAGACGCTTAAGGGCAGCCTTGGTGTTGTTAGCCTCTTCCCGAGGGGATAGGTAGAGGACACTCCTCACAGTGAAACCTCATCTCAGAGTCTTGCTACTGTTTCTTTTCTTGCAGCAATGGGCTGCATTAAATCCCAGCAACAAAAAAAAAGGAATGGTTGGAAACTGAAAATGCAGGGCTGGTATTCTGCTCAGCTGCATGTAGGTGTAAGAGAATGCAAGTGTTACTGTCATATATGAGATATAATAGATGTATTCAAGTGTTTTGCTTTTGCACATTTCATTCCTTTACTGGAAAGAGGATAAAAGTCCTATAACTTTTGTCAGCTAATGAAGAAAAGTACTTGGGAGCTGCACTAATTGAATGAACAGGAAGGGCTGTACACCAACGATCAGAAGCTGGGGTTTTATTCACATATCTGTTATTGCCTTTTAGTCTTTCTATCTTCACAGTGGAGATGATAATGCTTAGCTGCCAGCAGAAAATATTTTGTTATCTACCACTGAAAAGCACTACATAAGTCTAAATATTATTTCAGTATCTTCTTCCTACCCACTCAGTATGTAAAATATGTGAGAGTTATGGAAAGTGTTGTGATAATTATTACATAGAGGCTGAGCTTTGAAGCTGAAAACATGTTATAGCTCATTATATATAATACCTCTCAGACACTATGCCAATGAGCTTTGTATAAAAACTCAATAGAACAGATATTTAGCAGGCTAAAATGGCCACAGATAGAGCAACACAGTTGCAGTTTCCTTGAATGAACAACATGTGTTAATGTCGCAAGCTACTCGGGGTGAAAAGCTTCCCATCATACTTCAAGCTCTGATTACAACCCAATAAAGGATGCTCCACTCTACAGAGCTCTGGGAAATGGAATGCATTTCACATATGTGGGACTTACAGACAAAATGAGGTGTATAAGAATGCTGGGTCCTCTCACTGCTGAGTTACCAGGAGTTAAACATCAGCTCTTTTTTTTTTTCAGGCTTTAAAACCAATTTCTAATTTTCTATTTTTTTTTTTTTTAGATGCTTTATAATGCAATTAGAGAGCTCCTGGAGGCACTAATTGGATCATAAAGTGCCTTCTTCATGTTCCAGCTGAGGAGAGAGGAAAAAAGGATCACTTCACGTCCTCTTTGCACCTGCTAAGATGTTTGTGAAACACCTTACAATTAAATTATAAGCACCTAGAGGAGACTTTAAATTGCATACTAGACAGCTAGAACCTTGAGTCAGACAGCAGAAATCACAAACTCAAAGCTTACAAAAGCCTCATATCCACCTTCTGGTACTTTTCTACCTCCTGGGGTGGAAAAAGACCTTTGTTTTTCCATTGCCCTGAGTTCTTAATATTCCCTCTCAAAACAATGGTCTAAGTATATCCAAAGCTAACTGCAATTTCTTGCTGAGAGTACAATATGTCTTTTCAATACTGTGGCCCAGGAGGGAACCTGACAGCAGGCATAACATGGATGGTTCTTATAATCACTAACAGCTCCTGGGTAGTCATCTCTGAAATGAAACTGCCCAGCGGATGTGAGGAGGTGGAGACTGTGGAGCTTTTATCCTCTGTGGAGGCTGGTATGGGGAAATGAGACAATTATGGTGTTAAATCTGGAAATTGTATGAGAACAGTGCAGGCTGCAGTAACCCTGGAGCAGTGTGAGGGAGGGGAGAACCAGGGACAGAAGCAATCAGAGTATCATGAGGCTTCTGTGCCACTGATGTATTCAGCCTACCTTAGTGCAGGTATCAGCTCCTTTCTCACACTTCACAGTCTGTGCAGAGGTTTCATACCAGCAGCAGTAAGAGAATGGGACTTTGCTTCTGGCAAAGAGGTTCTTGACTCTCCCTGTTTCTCACTGATGTATTAACCAGTATCAAATCTGGATTTATATTTTATAATCCTCTTTGGAAAAGAGTATACAGAGACATCTGAAATCAGTGTACTATTTTAGGGTTTTGGTAGCAGGACCGTAATTCAGAATGTTGGGGGAAAAAATGTCTTTTTGGGCTCTAATTCAGTATACAAATATACAAAACTCTGGCCAATCAAGTAAGATAGTCTATCCAACAGCCCAAAGACCTGAAGGGAGATGTCTCACCTACCATTGAGTCAGTCTGGTAGAGATACAGTAACTGCATCTGTTCCTGTATATAGAGTTGAACTGGAATTCTTTGATGCCTCAGACTATTCAGATATTTACCCAAACATAGGGTTCCTAACTAGCATGTAGCTTTGACTTTAGTTCATAGAAATAATTAAGATACACATACTTAAATACATTTATGAATTAGAGCCCTATTGAAATCAATGTTCTTTAGGCTCCTAAATGCATGTGTGAACCCAGATCTAAGAGTCTCTCTTTCTGTTCAGACACCTTCTCAACTTCTCCTTGAAGACTGTCAACAAATTGTTGCTTCCCATGAGATTTTTTTTCCATGAAATTCTCTATGGAATGACAATGCAGAGGCCTCAATATTAAGAGGTAAGAATGATGATTTGGTGGGCAGCCTATCTGGACCAGATTTTGAATGTGTGTTAAAATGGGTAAAAATCTCTAGCTGAGTGCTAGAAGTCTGTCTGTTTCATTCCTGCTCAATAACATGTTTTGATATTTTGTTGGTTTGGTGGCTTTTTTGTAGCTTTTCTTGATATTCGTGACATTTTGTGGTTGGTTATACTCAGTCAGTTTTCAATACACATTTTCCTCTCTTCTTATTAAGTAATATAAATATACTTTGCAGAGTTCGATTTTGCATATATAACTTTCTGTGAAATTATGTTCACACATTGTTTAACCTGGATCATCCTATTTCCCACATCCTGTGTATTTTTTAAAGGTGGTTATTTAATTATGGTTTGCTCATGTTGATTGTTCTTCTAGTTATATCCATTTACAATATATAATTTATTCTCTTCCTCTATAGAATGTTTTAATAAGAAACTGTATGCCTTAATGACAACATATAGTATCACTTGTTCTGCTAAAAGGGACTACATGCTCTGCCCATTCTGATATGAGAGTGAGTTGCTGCCTATTTATTCATTCATCCAGGAATCCACTTAAATCATGGAGTAAGGGTGGTGTAAACCTTGTATCATTGTTGCATTGCTATTGGGCAAAAACCACACCACACCACAAATCCTGATAAAATCAGCTACTGTTTACAGGCTGGCTGCACAAACACAAAAATGCAAGGATTTTGGCCCCTCCAAGATAGAGCTAGCTCAGAAAAGCAGCTAGAAAATTGCTCCTTTCCTGAATCAATAGTCAAAGGAAAAGCTGAAGACCACAAGGTGGTCTATTTCAGTCTCCATTATATGAAAACTTTTGGCTGCATCTAAAAATTTCAGAATAAAATATTGCTTCTTTCTTATTCTTTCTTATCTGGGGTTCTTACTAAAAGACCCAAAAGTGTTGAAAGCACTTGGGTTGATAGTATTCTATCAATCACAATTTAAATCAGTGTAAGCTCTCTGGGGCAGAAACCATTTAATAGTTCTCTGCTGGCAGTACACTATGCAGTGGGAATTGAAAGATGAGGATCCTAAGAGCTACTACCAAAAACTGTCATAAGCAAGCCAGCATTACTTAGGAAGAGCCCTAAGTAGCAATTACCAAAGCAATCAGAAGGAAAAAGTGTTGTCTTTCAAGATTCTGATCCACTTTCATACCTTATTTCCATGCTACTGCTTACACAATAAAGGTTTTTACCTTTCACGTTCAAGAGACTGCAAATGACCTGTGAAATAAAATAAAGTAAATTATAGAATGAGATACATGGCAAGAGCTGTTTAATTTCTCCCTGATGCTGTAATGATGAAACAATAGATACTGGGGAATTATAACCAGTGGGGTTTCAAACAACCCTGGAGCACTACTGGGAGTAGTTTTTGTTTAAGCCTGTTTTAAAAATTTTTGAAAAACGTTTATGGGAGAAACATTTTAGTGAAAATTTATTTTGCCCACCCACACTCAGCTTGTCAGTCAACACATGTGAGGATGTTAAGGAAAGAAACACTGAGTACATTTTCACTTTGTTTTTGCACCAGCTTTACTAAAAAAACAAACAAACAGACAAAAAATGACTAACCCAAGAGACCAAGAAATGTATATTAAAAGTCAGACATGAAACCTTTGACATTTTATACAACTAACATATGCTTGTAAGAAGAGAAAAGGAAAAAGGGGAAATCTGAGCATGTTAGTGTCTCTAATTCTGTAAAATATCATGCCATGTGTCTGGGTACATGGGAAAAATGCACAAGCAGAAAGTACTCAAGTCTACACTAGCCTTTGATGCTGAGTCAGATATGAAGACCTATTTCAGCCCTAACATTCAGTGTTAATGACCATACTTACCCACTCATCAATATTTTTCACTGGAAATCATCAGCTATCTCACCTGTCATCAAACAGGTCTGTCTAAAACAAACAAACAAACAAAAAAAATATGCATAGGCTGCTTTTTCCTGTTATAAAATAGAGAAGGCTGAAACAGGAGTGGGGGAGTTCAGGAGAAAGCATTTAATATGGGCCATGACAGTATCACAATATTGTGCCTTACATCCTGCCCACCCTGTCCTTCATGTAATTCCTTTAACAAAACCAACAAAAATCAGCACAAAACAATCACTGCCTTCCCCTCTGGCTGTTTCAGGGATGGTTTATAGGGAAATGTTTTCTTTTTGCTTGGCAGTTTTTTTCATGAAGACTGAGAAACATCTGAAGTTTGTCCTTTCCTGAAGCTGGAAGGAGTCTCTCTGGTGGATAAAAGGCATTCCTTGTCACTCTATAAATTGCAACTATTGTTTAGCTGAAGTCTATTACTTTGATTTTGGATAATAGAGGGCAGGCAAGCAAGTGATGATTAAAGGAGCTAGACATGATTAGAGAAAAAAAAAATCAATAAATGTATAAACAAAAAGTGGTTTTCAGGCTTTAACGAGGTGATTTATTACAACTTTTGTGCCTCCTTTTACATTAAAGTTGTTAATGTAATCCCACACAACTTGATTACACTTTGCATTTTCTTCTGGAGTGCTTTGTACAAGAGCAGAAGAAAAAAATACCTTGTATATCATATGAATTGAAACAATTTTGTTTAAGAAGAATAGAACTTGATCACAGAAGATGAACACAACATCACAAAACTGAATATCCACCAAATTATTTCTTGCCTGTTTACTGGGGAGAGATCTGAAAGCAAAATATTATACCCCCTTGCAAAAATTGCAGAGAATGGTATCGAGTTAAATAGAACCTGTGGGCTATAAGCAGCTTTGACTGTATAAGGCTGAAGGGAAAGTATAATTTGCATTTCAGTAGCAGGAAAGCAAAGAATTAACATCTGTTGTCATTAGACACTAGTGACCCATCTACCATGTGTGCACATATCTGTTAAGAGTCCTTCCATAGTATAGTCACAGAAGTTAGCTTTGGGTACCTTTGTTTCATAGATTTGTGTAGCATAGAAATATAGACCACAGCAGCTCCAGCTTGTTAGATTCACACATATTGTCCCACCTGCTGAAAGAACAGCAACAACGGGTATTTAACTGGGTCACTTAACTCTTTCATATTTGTATCTACCTTCAGTCAAAAAATCACTGCTGGCATAAACACGCTGGCTTGTTCCAGGATCTTACTTTGTATCGTTCCTTTTGAAGCTCTGTTAAAGACTGAAAGCAGCCAGTGTTATTTCACTAATGTGTAGACTTGTGTCAACATATTAATGAAAACAGTCTTTTCATCATTTTTTGTTGCACACTGTGGAGCAAAGCCCATTCCTAGAGGACAAGGAAATCTTCAGCTGAGTTCACAACAGATTGGGCTTCTTCCTATATTTGTTATGCAACATTCAAAAGTGATAGTGGCTGTGAAAGTGCTCAGTGCTTTCCATTTTCGGAGTGTAAAGTCCTGTCTGCCTCAGGTTTGATGTGAAGGTCACAGCTCAGAGTTTATCCCTGTGCTGTGACTACATTCTCTTTCTCATGGAGCTTTCCGCACACGATATTGTGGAACAGGGATGGTTTGTTATGCTGCTTGAAAAATTTATAATTAGGCACATAGCTGTTTGTAGCTAAGATATGCCATGTTACTTATCTTCCATGTATTACTTCTTGACAGGATTTCTCCTAGAGGTAGCTGATTCCAAAAAGTTTTGAATAATGTGAGAAATCTTCCTCACACATCTCACCCGTATTTCTCTTTTGGTATTTTGTCTCTTTGCCAGGCCTAATTGGGTTATTTCTTCATCCTTCATACAATATTCCTACTGATTCACCCTGCCTTCTTTCTCTGTTTGGGGCCCAGAGCAGGAATTGCTTTACCATTTAGCAGTAATACAACAGTGTTATAGTTATATATGACTGATAATAGTTGTCTTTTGAATATCCCTGAGGCTGGACATAGAGCTGGAAGAAGAAAATGTTAGCAGGCCAGTTCTCTGGGATCTTCACATGCCCTGCATTGTCCACCATCTTCTGTGAAATTTTTCAGAGTGCCAAAATCTGGGCATTAACCATCCCTTCTACAAGTTCAATAAAAACCTTAAGTTTTTTACTCAAAAAAGTAGAATACAATCCTTCAATTACAGATGATGATTTTGCAGTTCAGTGAAATATAAGAAAATTTTATATAAATTGTACAAATAAAAAAAATATTCTCTAGGGCTGGAATAGAGAATGGGTCAGTACAAACGTTCAAGCATTAGGCATGTAGGATGGATTCCTGAACACACCACACTTGCCTGAACCCCAAAATTGCTAACATTTTAGATTGCTAATAGGGACACCAAAAAAGAGCAAAAAACAAAAGATTGATTCCCTACAGACTGAGTTCACAGCTTGCCTTTCACTCAAGTATGAATAAGGATGGTGCTTTGAGAAAAAATTGATAGTCATGTTAAAGCAGAGACTTACACTGACTTCCATTTGAAAGAAAAGTTTTATGCTAGAGGAAACTTTGCCAATTAAAAATTAATTAATGAATTAATAGGCCACATGATACTTCTAGAAAACCAAATATAATAATGGGCTTTAAGTTCAGTTTAATTCATTCCATTTTCTGTTTCAATCAGAAGCCATTAGGAAAGTAATTGTCAGAAGAATTTTTGCAGAGGCTCCCAGATTGCTTGGCTTAAACAGCGTCACTCTGCTGACCACAGCAGAGCTTCACCAGCATCAATCTGCACAACTGAATGAACATTCAAATATGGGGCACACAAGTCTCTTGCAAAGTAGAGATTAGACTCTGCCTTGCTTTGGGCGAACTTCATAGAAAGGGATTTGCCCAGTGTAAGTTGATCTTCAAGTGGCAGAAGGCTATTGCAGTGTAGAGGGGCCTTGTGCACCTAATGTATTCTTAGATCAATTTCAGCAATATGTAATGTACCTAGTGATTTCTGTTCGTTCTCAAAATGTTTGGAAGTTAGATTACATGTTGCAATAATACCTGGCGAGATGTAAGAAAAACACATGGTTACTGACATGTTTGACAGAGGGAACTAGATTTGTCTCAGCCAAGAAAAGAAGCAAATTTCTCAGTATTTTGGGAAGGATTTAATTTTATCAATGACTAAAGTGTGGGGCCTTTTTATTGACTAATATACATACATATGTAATGAAAAACATTGTCTCTAACAATAAATTTTAAAGTTTATTTAATTTGAGTGGGAATGACAGTGCTTTTGTTTTTCTGACAATGTTCCTGACTATCAGCCATGACAGAACTCTTAAAAACATACATACCTTCATGTATTGAATGTTCACAAAGCTTTAACATGGAGATGAAAGTATTGACTACCTTAAAGACCATGCATTATACATCCAAGAAAAGAAAGGCAACAATCAAACATTACTTTTGCTTACTAATGAAATATTGGGATATCTGAATATATTTTCATCTGGGAAAACCAAACTTATGTAGAGTCCTACAGTTAGCACATGCAAATTTTCTGAAAGAGCATGTGGACAACTGCATAAACTTACATAGGGATGGACAGATGATTTGCTACCATATCTGAATTCTAACTTATAAGCAGGTGGTACGTATGACTGCATGTGCTGTACTTGAAACTACTGAAGTCCCCAAAGAAGTAAAAACACTGTGGGACACAGGTGAAGAATGACAGTATTATGTGTCTTTTGATAATGTTACAGTTCTAATGAAAATTCTCTTTTATGCTCAAATCTCTCCTTGAATTCTGTGGCCAAATGTGATCAACATTGTAAAACATACCAATAGGCAGTTCGTGCTTATTAGAATAAGAACCTAAGTAACCAAGATTAATAGGAGAAAGACAGCACTTATTTCCAATCATTAGATTAACAAAACATAGGCCCTGAAGGATTAAATGGTTTGCTGTATTGGGTTTGGTGCCAAGGTTTTGGTATCAGGACACCTAACAAAAGCTGCTTCTGTGAGAAGCTGCCAGAAATTTCCCCTGTTTCAGATGGAGACAGTGCCAGCCAGCTCCAAGATGGACCTGCTGCTGCTTGAGGCCAAGCTCATCAGGAATAGTGATAGTGCCTCAGGATAACATATTTAAGATGGGTAAAAAGTTACTTCACAGGAGCAACTGCAGGCAGAGAAGAGAGGAGAGAGAGAATATGTGAGAAAAACGGCTCTGCAGAAGCCAAGGTCAGTGATGGAGGGCAAGGAGGTGCTTCAGGCACCAGAGCAGAGATTCCCCTGCCGTCTGTGGTGCAGACCATGGTGAAGCAGTTGTGACCCTACAGGCCATGGGGGTCCATGGCAGAGCACGTGGAACCCATCCTGGAGCAGGTGAGTAAGCCCAAAGGAGGCAGTGACCCCATGAGACACCCACATTGGAGCAGTTCACATGTGAGCATCTGACCACACCTCACATTTCTCATCTACCTGCACTGCTGCAGGAGAGTAAGTGGAGAACTGGGAAAAAATTAAGCCTTGGAATAAAAGAGAAGTAGGAGGAAGGTGTTTTTATTTCTCATTATCCTTCTCTGTTTTGGTTGGTAATAAATTCAGGTAATTTACCTAAGTTGAGTATGTTCTGTTTGTGGTGGTGAATGATCTCTCCCTGGCCCTTATCTTGAGCTGTGAGCCTTTCATTAGTTTTTTTTCTCTCCTGTACAACTGAGGGAAGGGGTAGAGTGGCGTAAGTGGGCACCTGGCATCCAGCCAGGGTCAGCCCATCCTGTTTGCTTGTGACCACATTATATGGTGCAAGGCCATGGAATTTCACCTAAACCACCTGAGCTGTCTCGTGCCTATTGATTTAAATATTATATAACATATACATCAATATACTCTGATAAAGTTCAAATATAAAGCTACCACTATCTCATACTGAAAAAACAGGTATTTTGATTATAATTCAAATTATTTAAGGTCAAGAGAAGATTTAAAGATACTTCTCCACCAGTATTACATCTCTCAGACTGAAATATTTGCAAGAAAATAAAATCAAAAAAACCCATCTAATCCTTATGTAACAAGCACTTGTCTAGATGTAGTAGTACACTTAGTACATTTGATATTGGGTTAAAGAAAAAACCTCACAACACAGTTTTACTCTCTGAGTGAACTGATAATTGCACTTAAGGTCAACAACAATAGCTGATTTTTTCCATTTACTTATGACGAATCACTGCTTATTAGAATACTGGATAATTCTGAAATAGTTTTAATTACTTAACTACCTGCACTCCCCTCAACGTTTATGTAGGTGTTTCTCATGACAAGAAGGAAACACTGAGGTGTTTACTATCACTTGCAATGCTATGGAGCAACAACATTTTTAGGTGAAATATTCTGGGCACAAGCTGAATCTCAGGTCAGTGGAGATTTGTTCATAGTCTTTAATAATTTCTATTTTCTTATAGGTTGTAATACTAAAAAAAAAAAGTTAAAACCTGGGATATCTACCACAGTACTAATCCAGATCTTGGCAGCAAAACCAATTTATTGCATACTGACAGGGTAAGCCACTGACTTGAAGGATATTTATTCTGAGGTCTTACTGAGTATAATGATATGAAGGTGCTGAAGAGATAAGAGGTTTATTTTGAAATTTTTGGTGCATATGCTGATGTTTTACTCTCTGTTCTAACTCCTCAGTAAAATACACTACTACAGCCCCCAGGTCCAGGAGCACAATATAAAATGATTCTTCTAGTGGAATAGGGAGTATTTTCTGGCCTCTACACCATTCCACGGTACAACAACACTTGGTCTCCGTGCAAAGAAAAACCCCAAAACATAAAGGCACATCTGACCTTTATTTTATATTCCTTAAAAAACAAACAAACAAACAAACAAAAACCCAAACCAAGTAAAAAAAAAAACCCACAAAAAACACCCAACCTCCCAAAAAAGCCCCCCAAAACCCACAAACAAACAACAAAAAAACCCTCAAACATAAAAAAAAGTCAAAAAAACACAAACAAACAAAAACCAACTGACCAAAACACAGTCTCAGTATCTATCCACTGAAGTCTGAGAGGAATTCAAGAGGAAACTAAAGATTGATTAATAGAATGCTGAAATGTTTATGTGTGAATGCCTCTGTTCTCTGTGACTCCAGCTAACATGAAAGGACCATGTGACAGAAAAGGACAGCTCAAGACACTATAATTTTAGGCCAAGTAGTATTTCAGTGGAAAAATTCCTGGGAATGCATTTCCAGTTTTCCAGAGGTAAGAGGTAACACTTCTGAACCTATTTGGCTGTAAACCCTAACACTGAGGAATTCAGCGCCTGGCTGAACAGGTTTCCAGCCTTCAAGACTTTCTGAGGCCTATCCAAATATGAGCCATCTCAAATCCTAACATCTGAAGGTCAGACCTGGGAAGGTAGCTAACAACAGCTAAGATTATTTTATTGATCATTGCCAAATGCAAGCTGCAATAGATCACCTTTCTCATATGTGCATATTCTCTCATACACATTCCTGCACAGCATCTGTATTTAACCCTACCTTAAGATGGTACCTTTCCTGACTGAGATTTTCATTTTCAAGGTCTTCTATTTTTGAATATACGTTGACTTCGCACTTTATTTTCAAACTTGACATCAGACTTTAGAATCATGTGCCATTATATAGCAGGTTAATCCATCTCTTTGACTGGGTGCACAGAGGTGTAATAGATAAAGAGGTGAAGACTAAGCAGAGTGCAAGATGAGAAAGAATGAATTTTGGAAGGTACTTTTACCTCAGGTAAGACAAGGATGTAAAAGATACAGTTATAATGCAGAATCTATTTTTTTTAAAGAAAGGCTGATGCATAAAATAAATCCTATAGATACAGAGAAGAAAGAAACATTGGGGATAAATGAAGTAATTTCTACAGCCACATAGTTAAAATTAATACAACTAAAATTAATAGTTAGCAAACTATTCACTTCTTTTTGGTCTCTCTCCTCAAAAATAATATCTTTTTTTTTACCAGACTCATAAATATATAATAATACATGATTTTTGCAGGTTTGGGCATCTGATCTTCCACCTCTGATTGTTGTCTGGGCTGTTGTCACAAAGAGGCATAGTCATCAGAGAGAATTCATGAGAAAAAAATAAAGCTTTCCTGTGAAGCACCTTAACAATCTAAGATAGCTGTCAGTGATAAACAGACAGAGAATCTGTTAAACCAGAACATACTTCTTATTCTCTTATTAGTTAAAGCTTTGCCTTTGCATTTCCTATATCTATTCATGGAGCTAAGAGTGCAATAAATGCATTAAACCCATCAGGGATAAAGAAAGAGAGAAAGGAAAAAAAACCCAACAAAACAACACCAAAAATCCTATCTGCAAGAAGATGGGTAGCCAGCAGAGATCTATGAATAATTTAAAAGGCACCTGTCTCTCCTCATATTGGCAACTTTGAACTTCTCTTGCCTTGCAGATATATTTCAATTGCCTGAGCAAAAAGCATTGTCTCAAAATTCTCAAAAAACTTGAAAGTGCCTAACAATCCTCTAAGATGCTTCAAGGAAAACTTTACCATTATAAAAAAGCATTTCAACTTACACTGTGCATACATTTATTGATGACAGTTGTAACAGAAGGAGCACATCACTGGGGGAAGTAAAGCATTCAATTAGGCAGAGAGTCTTTACACCAAATTACACTTTCAATTACAAGTTAAGTCCCAGCTCAGCCACAGGTAGCTGAAATTCAGACAGAAACCTTGGAATTAAATATATGGCCTGTGTTATCATGGAATTGTTTATGTTGGAAAAGACCTCTAAAATCATTGAGTCCATTCTTTGACTGATCAGTACCTGTCAACTAGACCATAGCACTAAGTGTCACGTCTGGTCCTTGCTTCAGCATCTCCAGGGATGGATGACTTGACCTCCTCCTTGAAATGTTTGTCAATCTTTCCATGAAGATATTCTTCTTGATGTCCAACCTGAACCTCCCCTGGTGCAGCTTGAGGTTGTGTCCTCTCATCCTGTTGCTTGCTGACTGGGAGAAGAGACCGACCCCCACCTGGCCACAACCTTCCTTCAGGCAGTTGTAGAGAGCAATGAGGTTTCCCCTGAGCCTCCTTTTCTCCAGGCTAAAAACCCCAGCTGCCTCCTCATAGGCCTTGTGTTCCAGACCTTTCACCAGCTTTGTTGCCCTTCTCTGGACATGCTCCAGCATCGCAATATCCTTCCTAAATTGAGAGGCCCAGAGCTGGACACAGCACTCAAGGTGCAGCCTCACCAGTGCTGAGTACTGAAGGATGATCCCTGTCCTGCTCCTGCTGGCCACACTATTGCTGATCCAGGCCAGGATGCCATTGGCCTTCTTGGCCACCTGGGCACAGCTGGCTCATGTTCTGCTGCTGTCAAACAGCACCACCAGGACCTTTTCTGCCAGGCTGCTTTGCAGCCACACTGTCCCCCCAGCCAGTAGCATTGCCTGGGGTTGTTGTGACCCAAGTGCAGGAGGCTGAGTGGAATGATCATGAGCTCTACTGGGCTGTAAAAACACAATAATTTCAGAATCTATCAAGAGAACCTCATTATCTTATTGATCTTATTATCCAGAGGAAATACTGTGATCTGAACCTATAGCATTTGTTAGGTGCTGGGGATTATGCCTGTTCTGTTGGACTAAAAAATCCCAATCCCAAATCTTAAAAAGAGCCCCGTTATACGTGATTATAATGAGAATATTGTGATAAAGTGCTGGTAATAGCAGTCAGCATGATAGTCTGCCTTTTTACAGAATTGTTTGTTGAACAATGTTGATTCTCACCTTCATGTCTGTCAAAGGTCATTATTTGGGCTTGGAAATTGTCGTTTATCCAGGTGAACACTAACAAAGAAGTTTATAGCAGTTGGGTTAATAGACAGGTCACAGGAATTTTGCAGAATAATATTGTAAAAGGATAAGCTAATTACTTGTCCCCATGTGAAGGATTCTGTTTGGTTCTGACAATAATTATCAGGAATGGGTAAATACATTTCAAAAGAGAATATATATGACAATATATATATCTATAAAAAAACGTATATTATCAGAATTGAAATGTCTGATTTCAGCAGATTTTCAGAATTTTCAGCAGAATAAAAAGAACTCATCATGGCCCTGTTAAATTAATTTGTTATTTTTTTCCAGTTTGCCATTAAAATCTTGAATTCTATTAATAAATCGCTCTGACTGAGAATGACAACCTTAATCTGTGGAAATTACTTATGACCAATGACTTCTATCACAGGTGCTTTTGCACCTTAGAAGTATATTGCAAAGATAAAGAAAAGAGACTGAGTTTAAAAAGGTAGTCCATCACCTACAAAACCTGAAGCATGAGTAGCATGTAAGGCGAGATTTTCTGGAACTACTTTGGTATTGCCTTGGCCTGCTCTGTTCAAAATAGAGCTGTCAACACTTTGTAAATAAAAGATATTACAAAAGACAGTTAAAATCTGTGTCACTGACCTCTCGCAGAAAAGAAAGTTAGCCTAAATTATGAGGGCCTCAAGGCTGTATTTGTTCAATATTTTGCAAGGCTGAAGCAATCATCATTGTCAGCTTTTACAAGCGGAGAATAAGGGTGTTATTTGTGCAACCTGTTCCTGTGATACAGCTCTTGCCTTGAATTCCCATACAGCTTTCCCAGGCTTTGCTCTTTCCTCACAAATTTCAGATATATGTAGTTCTAAAATAATAATTACTGAAGTGAGATTTCCTTATGATATCAAAAACAGTCCTTCAGTCTCATCCCAGAGAAATCAGGGACCAGTGAGGGGTCATTTTCTTTAGATAAGTTTCTGGTTGACACAGGGTATTCTGGGGATAGTGAGGGAGGATGAGATATTCTGGTCTATCCTTCCGCTTATGAGTCCATTTTTCCTACAGCTCTGTATAAAACAGAACAATACTGTACACCTTTCTGCCTGAATCCTGGACCTGAACTGACAACTTCCTTTCCAGGCCTCTCTTCTTGAGATGCAATGCAACAGAGCAAACATAAAAAATGTAAATTAAAAGTAGAGAAGCTATTCTTCAGACCAGCTCTCAATGGCATCTTAGGATATTATCAGGGGAGTCCCAGCAGCTGATCTCAGCAATAAGGAAGCTGGAGGTACTGAAGAGAAACACAGTGGCAATACAACATTTAAAGGACTTATACTAAAAAAAAAAAAAAAAAAAAAAAGAGGGTGGGGGACAGGCCAAAATAAAAAAAAATAAATAAAAAATTAAGGAATTTTATTAGAGAAATATTGCTTGCAGAAGAAACTCCGTAGTCTTCTCAGTTTCCTCTGTTTAAATATGCTTATGAAAAAACTCATCAAATTGGCCATTTTATAATTCTGCTATGCATTTCATCCTGTTTTGTTTCCTTTCTGTTTGTTTGCTGGAACAAGTAAATATGATTACAAACTTTTGATCTGAACAGAAAGATTTTTGCTATTAGAAAACCAAGAAATTCAGAACATTGACTATATATCTGTGAACAGATTAAATCATTCACACAGAAAACCAAATCACAATTAAAAAAAAAAACAAAACACCACCAAACATCAGAACTGAACTTGTTTTTCTTTATGCAAAAAATGAAAATTAAAAAACCTCGATTATGTTTCAACAGAATGATATTTTATGCTCACAAACAGAATTAGAGAAATACAATAGAAACAATAATCAGAAAAATTGAATAAATTTAATCGAGTATTAAATCCTGATAGTCTGTGCACATCTATTCAAATATCTAGCATTTTTAAGCCTTCCTTTCTTATATCACGTTTGGAATTGAGAACTGTTGGTATTTCAACTTTTTAAAGGTAATTTTCCTTTATTTTCTGGGAAGTCTCAATCTTAATCAATAAACTCAGTTCCATGTCATATTAATTATTTTCAAAAGGTTGCCATTATAAGAAAACTAGCAAGGTATCTAGTAGACTCACTGTAAATATTTCATTTTAGGAGATGAAGCTCATTTTGTGCATCAATCAAAATGTAATTTTCCTTAGTAATATACAAATGTAATGGGTTTCACCTGTGTGCCTTAATGTCAGCAGGTACACAATTTATGAACTTCAAAGAAGCAGTATGGAGATAAAATCAATTTTTAAGTATATGCTTAGTATTTTACTAAATTACAAAATGAATGCAATTAGAAAAGCTTTCTATTTCCTAGAATTTAATTTATTTATCTGGAATTGATTTGTTCCTTGAAAGATTAGGTTCAGTAGTCACATAATGCAAGATGCACTATTCAAAAGGGGTACTACTGTTTTGAAGTAAAGCAAGAGTTTTGTAAAAAATTAACCACTCAAAATGAAAAAACACTGTGAGAGCTGTTTTTTCTCCAGATAACACAACAATTATTTTAGAAATAGCTTGATACCATCTTAGAATTAAACACATATTACTGCTGAAAACAACCACATAAAATGGAATTTGCTGATTGTATGCTTATTTCCTAGAACAACAAGAAAGTTTAGGCATGAGGCACTCTTTTTTCCAAACAAAATGCCACATACGCAAAATTTGTACAACAAAAGGTATTTTTTTTCCTCCTCTTTCTAGACCAGTTAATTTCTCTGATGTCGCTTCGTGTGAACATGCACACCAGTGGGTCTTCTTTACTATTTTGTCCTGCTCACCCCAAGAAAACTTCATAGATTTTGACTTCCAGTTCTACATTCTTGCCATTGAATCATAGCTATAAATATGTGTCAAAGGCAATTAAAGCATTTACCTTCTATCCACAAAGAAGAGGTTCATTTTAAAAATTATTTCTGATGTTTTTCAGAAAGTCTTCAATTTCCTGAGGTGAAATGAACAATATGCTGTATAAATATATAATTTAAACATATGAAATGTAGCAATTATGGTAATTCTAATATCATAAATATTGTCATAAATTCTTAATAATATTTTTCATGACTATGTAAAACTTCCAATCTATATGGAAAAACAGGACTGCTTTTAGTTTTAGTGCCTCAGTGCAAGTCAATGTGTGGTATTAGTGCAGAGCTGCTCACCAGCTACTGCTGAGAACTTGTGAGAGGGAGCTTCCATCCTGAATAAACTCACCTGTCATCTTTGCAATGTCTTCACTTTCTAGGCTGTTATCTTTTTGTCTTCTCTCTAAATCTATGTAACTTCATTGGCAAAGCTCCCTCCAGCAGATTTTTCAGACACATGCAGGCAAAATCTTTTCAAAGCACCAATGTTACCATACAGACATCAGTTTAATTCTTCGTTATTTCAGTGTTCTGTGCAAACACAGTGCACAGTTCATGTTTGTCACAGTAAGATAATTGGATATGACCACTTGGTATCCTCACCCCTCTTGGCTTGCAAAGGTTTTTGAAAGTGATATCTGATGGCCAATGCTGACTTGGCAGCAACCATTAGTTTTCTACTTTTATTGGAACATTTGCTAAGAAATGCATGATGGTGTAGAGTAATTTTTAATGTATTTATTTAAAATAAATTTAATTTAAAAAAAAGAAAGCAAAACATTTAAAGGCACTGTACTTAAAATGACTCTTACAGGGACTTGTAACATCTTGGCATGTACAACTTGGGAAGGGAGTATTATATGCATACTGGGATAAAAAAAGAGCACAAATGTCACCTGACTATAAGTACATGTAAAAATTGGTGGATTTTAATTTCAGTAGACTCTACAGATTTTTATGCATACACTTACCCCTAAATCCTTGGACAGTCCAAACATATAACAATTTTACAGCTAATGATGTGAACACCTACAAAAAATAACACAGCTTAAAAACTTTTTTCAGATATGTTCAAATCTTTGTCTTTTTGCTCCATTTCTTAATTGGCTGGTCATATTTTCTTTCAGAGTAACTCCTTGTCATATAATGGCCTTAAATTACTCAAATACTTGCTCCACTTTGTAGAAAAGCAGATGAAATTAAATAACACAACATTTTGTTTCTCCTTTAGCAATTCCTAGTACAGTTCAGAAAGAATCTGTCCTTGCTAGGATTAAAAAGGAATGGTTGCCAACAATCCCTGAAAGACTGAAATACCAGCCAAGAATAGAATAGAGGTAACATAATCCTGGGTTTTATCGTGCCTCTTATATCTGAACTGAAGAAAACATGCAAGTGAGGAGCTTGTTATTCCAACTTTAGATGATTAAATGATCCAGAAAGCAATGGCATTGCTTTTGAAGGAAGGAATGAGATAAAATAATGAAACTCTTTAACCCATGGATTTTCAAGTGCAGCCTCTGGAAATTTTAACACTTGCTATGATATTTTCTATTACTTCTGAAGAACTGATCCTGAAAGGTGTTAAGAACTAACTTTGTTATGGTGTATTAATATATTCTGGATTAGATTAAATAGCTCACATTTTACACAATAGATTCCCTGTTGAATCTGTCTGTATTGAATGTATATGCCTGGTCTGAAATGTAGTTATTGTAGATAGTTCCACTTGAGTTTTGGAGTTTTTTCAGTTATGGAATGCGATACCCAGTATCATGCCTCAAGTCTTGCCCCTTGCAGAGAATTAGACACTGAAAAGTATATTGAAACACAGTAGTGTAAACATTACATTACCTATAACATATTGAAATTCAACTTTCTGCAGAACCATTCTTGCTTAAATTGTGCATGCTTTGCATAACAAAACCCTACACATATAACAGTAGACTACTTCAGGGCTTGAAAGCCTGGTGCTAAACTTTGGAAACTCAAAGCTTTGAAAATGCCACTATTTTTCTCTGAAAAATAATGGATTCTTGAGGTCTCATACTACTTCTTTTCATTTTGTCATTAGTTATGAAAGCGGGTTGTGTGCTATGTCTTCAAGGAAGACAGAAGGAACAACCCACAAAAAATAAAAACAATGCAAACGTACAAGCATTAACAAAACACGTCATTTTCTGCCATAATATTTAACTCTACTACTAAGGCTTTGTGAACTAAAAATTTATAGGATGAGAAAAAAACAGCAAACCCCTCACTGAGCATTTTTAAAGTCATGGGAATTGCACACACCCTGATTCCTTGTACTTTTAAGAAGTTCTTGATATCTTTAAATACAAATTTCTGTCCCTCATTACCAGACTGAGAGAGTGTGCCAATGGTAAATATCAACAAAGAAACAACAATAACAAAAAAGTCACTCTGCTTTTGCAGAACTCATTATTATTACTGACGCAGAAGAGTACATTTACCTTTTAGGAAATCTGACAAGTGATGTATGAAAATCTGACATGCTTCACAGAATGCTAGTAAAGCACAACATGAGTTAATGAATGCTGATAGAAGTAGGCATAATGGTTAGGGAAGCTCTATTTAATCAAAATACATGGAGTTGATGGTTCTATTCATTTGTAGAGGGGAGGTGCTTTCATTTTCCCCTAAAACTTACATCAATAACATTCAGCAATCTGCTCATTTCTAGCTGCTAAGTTTCTTTCTCTAGTCATGCACTTCTCTTGTAGGCTCTGGACACTTAGAAATATGGGGGAAGTCTCAGCATGCTTAATAACAATATTTGAAACAGATTGAAGTTCTCCTCCTCCTGTTAGATGTAGGCAGTTTTCAAAAGGCATTCCTTGCAAAAGTTCTATCATCTATGATAGATGTTCATAAGACTATGGAGTCTCTGACTTCATCATTAGAAAAAATTGTGGAAGAAAGCAGAGGACCCTCAGCCAAACTATCATCACTGTAAGGACTTAAAGGGCACAGTTTCCTGTCTTAAACTCTGTCAAGGCCATGGAAAGGACTAGCTTAAAGCTAAGCCTGCACAGCAAGAACCTGACAGAAGTACAGAAGGGAGGAATTTGCAGCAAGAAAATGCTCATTCTAGGCCTGGTGGATGCAAGATCTGTTTATCACATCCTGGTCAACATATCCAGAAAAAAATTCCTGCTGTGGAAAACTGGGAAAGGAAGAAACTGCTCATACACATGTTGTCCCAAGTCATGGGAACATCTGTGACCACCCCATGGATACCCAGAACTTGGACTGTATAAGGTTGGTACCCACAGAAGAACGACTACAGGACTCCACCACCAAGACATACACAGTGAAGAAGGACAAACAAGACAATGTTGGATGCACAGGTGGTGACTGTCTTCCACCTGGCCTCACTCTTTCTCTCCCTCCCCTATATTTTCTATTTTCACCCCTTCTCTCTACCACGTATATATTGATAAATAAAATCCATGTTGTTGTCTTTGACACATGGTGTTGTTTGCACCTTAATTTGGACAGAGGCATCTCTCACTAACTGGATCTTAACAATCACCCAGGGAAAAAAAAAAAAGCAACAAAGATGCACGATGCTGTGAAGGGAGGGATCAAAATCTGTACTTTCCAGCTGAACAGCATCTTTTCCTTGGTCTTATGCCAAAGTTAGCACATTTTTTGAGAGTTGACACAGAGCAGAGATGATAAGGGACAAGGAAGCAGCTGCTTACTTTGGACTGTTTTACTGGCAACATTGCTGGCTTTTGCACTAAGTGGCAGTGGCTTCTATTCAGCAGCTTACAATCAATTCTCCTCTCTCACTCCTCTCAATAGGAGTGGAATGCAGCCACAGCTAAGACACCACCAGTGATGAGCTAAGCTGATAAGACAGAGAAGGAAGAAATAAAAGCCATGTAGCAGTATGGCATGAGAAACAGCCAAAACCGAAAAACAAAACCTGAGCTTAAATTTTTCACAGCTCTTATTTCTATTAGAGGTTCCTGGTCTATATTTCTTGTTCCCTACAAGTAGAACAGGATCCTCTTAAGAGGAAACCCACTTTTTTCTGAGCCTTGGCAGGGGGTAGTGCAAGGGGTTTAGACCATGTGTAGTCTGTTTTCTTGTATTACTATGCATATCATACAAAAAAGACAAAAGTTCTCTCACAAACATGTTTTGCTAAAGCAAACTTAAATACAAGATTATGCAAGAGATACTTCCCTGAAATGAGTCCAGTAGCATGTTGTAAATGAATAAGGTGCTTCTGGGTGAAATAGTTCCACCTCTCAGTTTGAGTTCTCTAAATGAAGGAAAATTTTGGCCAGAACATCCTGTGAGAGTGCAAAATAGCTTTCTAATGGAAACAGTAGCTCCTAGAGTCTTGGAGATAGACAATTATGAATGACTTGATGAAAAGTTCTAATGGAATTTAGAACCATGTGATTTTTCTTACAGTGTTCGCTGCAAACTACATAATGTGGTACATGGAAAAATTTAGAAGACTATAAATCATGCAAGACTTTAAGGAACTCTTTGTGTTTCCTATTTCTTTCTAAGCATTTCAGCAAAGCTACCTTAACTCTTCTGATAGATGTGACAAATTTCTTTAGTTGATGCTGTTCATTTCCAGATAAGATAATGGACCATGAGGTATAAAATGATGCCCGCAAGTTATCATTAATTTATTTCCTATTTCTTGTTAATTTATAATGCATTTTTGAGGCCCATCTTTTTATTGTCATGGGGTCTTTTCAGAAATGGAGCAATAAATGCACTGATTTTGCAGCTTTACTTCTCTTGAAACAGCTAGTATCTCTTTGTCAACAGATCCACCCATGAAACAGCCCTGATAATGTAATTTAAAACATGGAAAGTGTTGTGCTTGTTTTGCTTCTGCATTTTGGAACCCATTGCTATTCAATTTAGTATTCTAAATGAACTCATATCATATCCCATTATTGAGGAAAATGACCACCTGCCTCCCCCATATGTTGATTTCAATTTTAAATAGTGCCATTTGAAAGTCTTGAAACTCATTAGAGTGACAGGGTTTGAGCACACAGACTCTGTCACTCAGAAAAAAATAAATGGGGGACCATAATCTGAATTTTCAAAATTAATTCAAAATCAATTATTTTTTCTATTTTCCAGTCTTTGACTTGGTTGTAGCTTTCCAGATTAAGAAAAATATTAAAAATTTGTAACAGGCTCTGTAATTTTTCCCGCTAATTTAGAGTCTACACTATTATCATTATTATTATTATTAGTAGTAGTAGTAGTAGTAGTAATAGTAGTAGTAGTAGTAGTAGTGGTATTAGTAGTATTAGTAGTATTAGTATTTTACAAAGTTTTATTTCCATACACTCTTCAGATCTACCGAAACAGTAGAACTCTTCTGGCTGTAAATTGCTGACTTTTTTGCAAGCTATCTCCCTGGACAGAATAGGACATTAAAAATCCGCTTAACCATATCCAGGCTTTAGGTTGTCCATATCTAGTGATTTAGCAAGACTACTACAGGTATTTTAAAATTGTCTACTAATATGTAATAGCACTGTGCAAATTAAGACAACCCCACTTTTGATGATGCAAGTCTTTATAACTTCTACTTGTTATACTGTAATGCCTAGTTGTGGAGCAGGTAAGCTCTTGCCCCTGGGCAGATATCTAAAATGGCTCACAAGCTAGACTAAATCATTTAGGTCTGAGTCGTATCTTGAGGAACAGCCAGAGGCATCCTGTTGCAGAATTACAAAATGTGCAGAACCCAAAGCACAGTCTATAGTATTACACTTAATACTGTATGGGTGAATATGCTTGCAAATGTTCTTATTGTCCATATATAATAGCCATTAATTCATTTTGTACTTTAAGATCTTGTCCAACTTCTTGATTTTTATGAAGGGATGAGGATTTGCCAGATACACTCACTGAAACAAAGATTAAAAAGGCTGAAGTACTAAAGGCAGCACAACTGGACATTCTGCACTGTAACCTCCAGTCTTAGGAGATGAGGTAACGTCTGCTTCTAACAGGATGTGTGTCCTCACTTTGGGTATATCTTGCTAATCTTCCATAAGTCTTTGGTCGCCAAGATTTTAGACTTTTTGCAAACCTGTGTTCTTTCTGCCTCCACATCCTGTTCTAAAGGAAAATATTTTTAATTTTCAGGGCTGTTCTGAAGATAAAAATATTTTCAGTCATTGAGAAAGATGGAAATACTGCCTTGTTTTACAGTTTCCATTTAGAACATTTAGAAGGACGTTTTCTATTAAAACTGACAGCAAATCTGTTTCTCTGGGCTCAAAATGTCAAATTCCTACCTACTCCACAGGTCCTAAATGAATGTGGTCTCATTTCTTACATCATGACACAGCTTGTCCCTGTACAATTGGACAGCTCAAACAGTGTAAAGCTTATTGCCAGGGATGCTGTCTCAGAGGGACAGCAGAAACTCTGTGATTTCTGCTTTACAAGTTGCATCATTGTTTTGATGACAGAGCACCCTCAGATACACAGAGGTTCATGTCTGTCCTGTTTCTTTCTGTTGTGGGTTGACTTCTGTAAGTGAACACCAGGGATGAATGACTGAAAAACAGAACAGAGGCTGTGATTGGGTCCTTTCTCTGCCTACAGGAAACAGGTCACCCCTAGCAGACTACTGGGCTTGTTTTATACTCATGCTGCTAAAGTTCTGGACAAACAGATTTTTTGGCTGCTGCTGTGGGGGATCTAAGCAGAGAGGGGTCCCTCCCAGCAAAACCAGCAGGTTTCAGATCTGCATTTTCTCTCCCACTGGTAGAAAAAGGTAAGTTTGGTTTTGCAGGGCTTTCCCCACAGCTCTCCATCCCAGTTGTGTCCTTTCTCCTTCACTCACCCCTACATGCGGCTGGAGCAGCTTGCCCTTGGCCCACCTTTCTTGTCTGCGCTGCAGAAAAGCCTTGGAGTAACTTTGATAAAGATCATGGCAACTTCCCAGCTTTCTGTCCCCAGGGAGATGCCATGACAGAATGTGTTTAACAACTGGAGAGCCTCTAGGTGACAACAGGGAGACTACAAAATTGCAAGAAGCTGTCTTTAAAGGACAGCAGAACAGGTGACACAGAGGCTGACACAGACACACTCAAATAGCATCTGAATACATAAGCAGCATATTGAATGCTCTCTGTCAAATCTTCTGCATGACCCAAGACTATTTGGAACTCACAGAAAGTGTCGTCTAAGAATGGTGTCTTCACAACAATAACTGAAGATTTGAAGAAACAATGAAACCATGAACTGCTACATTTAGAAAGCTGTCCAATTCCTGTAATTATCAAACCCAAATAAGATTAAATATTTTCTAATAAAACCATTTTATGAATTAGAGGGAAGGTCAAAGGAGGGTGATTAGAGAAGCCACAGTATCTTTTTGAGTAAACTTACTGAACAAACTCACTTCTAAAACAAGATCACAGATAATTTGCTAATGCAAATGTGAAAATAAAGGAAAATGTCATCAAAATGCATGCAAAATTAAATTCACAAATATAAAGAGTCGTGGCTGAAAGGACACATAGGATTTGCATGGAAAAAACCATGGCCTTGGGATCAAAGGCCTTCTGTGAACCTGTGTCCAATAGAAACAGACATGCATTCATTAAGAGAATATCACATAGGTCAGATTTTACACGTAACTAAAAGGGAATTTGAGAAAGAAATTGCAAAATCATTTGTGATCAAAACCCCCCCTTTTAAAGGGGGAAGATATATATATTTTTTTTTTTTTTCATTTTTCACATCTGAAGAAAGAAACTAAGAAGCTATCAAGATGTTTTTCTAGGATACTTTTAATGATAGTATTTTATAATCAGGTGTATTTTTATAAAGATTTATACTGTTTTAAAGCTATGAATGAATTTGAAAACCAGAACTTCCAAAAAGTTCTACATTTTTTTTAGAGAACAGGTTTGTGAGAACTGGAGATTACAGCTGATGTCATTACTCAGTTCAAAAAGGTTTTTCTGCATTCTGAAATTTTTTTTAAATTAAAAAAACCAGTAAATTGCTGAGTCTGTGGATGATAGTGTACAGTGCCAAACAGACAACTAATATTCAATCTATCACCAGATGCAAACACAATAAAGCAAAACACAGAGAGACAGCTGGACAATGAAGGCCATGTCTATAATATGGAGTTAGGCCTGCCCATGTTGGCCCAAGGCGTGAGAAAAATCATCTCCATCAGATGATTTCACTGGGCCAACAATACTTTGGTGGGGCTGCAGCAATGTTAACAGAAGATGTTTTTTTGCTGTTATTCAGGGACCTGGATTAAGCAAAGTTATTAAGCAAGCCAAAGAGCTGGTGTCAGCATGCTCCATGTCTACATGAAGGGGGTTTGCTGATGGCACAGCAGAACCTCTGTAGCATAAAGAAAGTTAAAGACTTCTTTAGAATGTGCAAGAGAAGGAAATGGGACTGCAGTCTTGCAAAACAAAATTGCCATTTTGTAATGGTATGGTCATAGTACTAACAGGATCAAAATAAATAGCAGTTAGAATAACGAAGATCCAAAGACAGCTACAAAGTCAGAGATTTCAGTTCATGCTGGTTATACCTACAGTGGGAAGAGATCCTATCTCATTCAATCTGAAGGAAAGATTAATATAGCAAACACACAATCAAAAGTAAGCAAACTTGTTAAGGGCAATCATGGCAGGGTCTTCAAAGCAGAGCTAGGAAAAGGCTACTGAAATATTTTGTTAAGACCGTGATAACTTTCAAAGCATGACACCTGGAGATGCACAAAATAACTCAACAGCTATAACTGAAAAAAAAAAAAAAAAAGAAAAAGAAAAAAAAAGAGAGAAATAATATAAACTGGAGAGTACAAAACCAATACAAACTTTACGTTATTGCAAAAGCTAGAGAAACCATTATGAGGAAAATCTGCCTGACAGCCCTTTGAAACAGCTTATTTGCATAAACCCAAACAGTTTAGAAAATTCTCACTGCCAAATTTCTGCAACAGAAAAAGTATTTTCTGATTTAACTAAAGTTAAACCAGTGCAGTTAAAATGCCAAAGGCAGGCAGCAGTGATTGCTACAGCAGGGAGCTACTGCAGGAATTTTGTATGCCAACAGGTAGATTTAGTGACCCAAAAGCACTTGTCAGCCATGATAATGTCCCCTGTACAAACCTTGACGAGGGATGATAGAAGGTGCGAAAACAATTTTCCTGTAAGCAACAAATATGTGAAACTAAAAATAAACCTAGACAGACATTCCATAAAAGTTATATACTTGATTAATTATTTCACCTAACACTTATCAACAAACCAATACTCATGCATCAGAGACATTCTGGGCAGTGAAACAGTGCAAAAGAACAGCTTATCACAGTTGTTCAATGTAGACAATAGGATGATCATGTTTATGGACAGGAAACTGAGTAGAAAGTGATCTCTTTAAAAACATATAAAAAAAGATTAGTATCCACATGCTGGCTTCTTCTCTAAAGTCATTTTTCAGTACTCAAGTATAGCAACGGAACACGCATATAAAGAATTATGTCTAACTGAAATACAAAGAAATCTTAAACCAAGCTCATTACTTGCTGATTTGTAGAGAGGGATAGAAAGACTCCAAGAGAGAAAGAGAAAGGACAAAAACCAGTGAGGGTTCCTTCTGGCCTTTGTATTGTTTGTACATACAGAAAGACCATTTCAGAATGAAAAACACCCAGCTGCTTCCCAGCAAGCTGGAAAGAAGTAAGCATCCAACAGGTTTAATACATAAGAGCGGTCAACCAGAATAAAGACTTATTGTAAACAGGGAGTTTTGCCAAGACTATATTGAGTTATTTTTTGACTTCTAGACAGTACACACACCTCACAACGAACATTTTAGCCAAGGCTGTTTGCAAGCTATGAAATGGTTATGGTGGAAGTGGGAAAATGCAGGCAAAGCGACAAAATGAGAAAATTAAAATCCAGAGTATTCTCCAGAGGCTTGGGGCAGATGGACCTTTTCTCTATGAACTACAAAACCAGAAACATATTACTTAGAATACCAGAAATTAAATAAACTATGACACAATACCACAAAGACTATCACAGAAATACTATTTCATCAGACATATTATTACAATATCTTCAAGCAAACACTTCTTTATCTTTCCCACATAATTCACAATACACTATGAACTAATTTTGAATACTGCACTGCTGTACCATACAAGTCAATTGACAAAGTTCATTTGATAGTTAAAGTAGACAAAATCCTTTAATGAACTCTACAAAAGAAAGACACATTTTTAGTTATCCTGAATGAAACAACTCTTTCATAAACAACAATACTATTTTTTGTTTCCATACTGGATGCCAAACACACCTTTTTGTAATAGCTATGGAGTTACTATTGTTATAAGAATAAAAAGACACCTTAAGGCCAAAACTTTTGGTAACTGACAAGATAGAGAGCTTCCAAAATTACTTCAGGAAATATTTGCAAAAAACAACTTATTTCTCAAGATAAATTGTCCGCTTCTAAGGATGCTAAATATGCTGGACAGATAAATTCTCATTCATACAAGAAAAAAATGATGACACATATTGCAAATAACTTCATTTGGAAACAAAAATAACAGGATGTGCAGGACAAAGAAATGTGCTCTCTTTGTACACCTGATTAACAAGATGTGGAAACAACCCTTCAAGCATGGTTCGTGACTGATAGCAATCAAAATAGATTCTCAAAGCATTGTACCACATGAAGAATCAAATGTTAGACAAGCTCCAGTTTTTGGAGAGCTAGATACAAATATTATTTCAGCCTTTTGATATTTAGAGGGGGCTCTCTTTTGATTGAGAGAGGCTTTTACTAAGGCTTGTAAGTTACAGGACGAGGGGCAGTGGTTTTAAACTGAAAGAGCGTAGCTTTGGATTGGAAACATGGGATATTTTACAATTAGTTGATGATGAGACACTGGAACAGGTTATCCAGAGAAACTATGGATGCCTTATCCTGGAAGGAAAGGTGACCATGTTGGTCAGGGCTTTGAGCAATATAATCTTGTGAAAAATGTCCCTGTTCATGGCAGGAATGATCTTTGAAGATACCTTCCAACCCAAAGTATTCTCAGTGATTCAATGCAGGAAAAGAGTCTTAGGAAGGACATCTGCACTTTGACCATACAGAAAGAAACTTAAATAGAAAAAGTCTCAGAAAAGAAAACAAAACATGAGGGAAAGAATAACATTTGAATCATTCCCTGACTTGTCTTCTCTCTTTTTATATTATTATACCACACACATCCTTTTCAAGCTAATTATCCAGTTTCTTAGATAAACTTATTGACTGCTAATTTACTATGTACATTTTTAGGATTGATTATGCAAGTTGTAGTTGCAAGGCAGAGCCCCTAGACAATAGTAGATGTCTATGTTTACTTCCAGAGGTAGAGAGCATATATATTATGGAGTTAATTTTCAAAACCAGAGGCTTCTGACTGAATTTCTGTACTATCTTGCAAATACCACAGAATTGCTGCCCTGCAGGGACATTCAGGAAGTAGTAACCATGTAATCCATCACTCCCTACAGAAGCTCATATCCCAGTGCAACATTATAATGAGACTTTTGGTCCTCATTATAAAAAAGTAGATAGAGAGCTTATTTTATTTCTGTAAAATCCACCCCAATGTTAACCAGTCAAATTAGAGAAAAAAATATTAATAATAGTGGCACATTTTCCTTTGTGTATTATCATTGAGCTCCAAATTTTCCTTTGTGACCAAAGCTACCAGATGCAACAAAGGAGGGCTCACAGGGGCAGAACAGCCCTTTCTCAGTTACTTTTTTTGCCCAGGACTCCTGAAATGCAAATCTATGCAGGAGTGTTATTCTCATAAGATTAGAGTTGGAAAAACTAAACCACCCCAGGGAGAGAAAACATAATTTTGCATCTCTCATCATTTTGAACTTGCCTGGTACATAACTTCTGAAGGACTGAATGAATGAGTGAAAACACTTCGATTGGCTGAGATGAAAAGTAGAGATGCTTAGAGCTGCTGCTTATGAAAAGAAACCCAACTTGTAGCCAGTTTCTTAGCAGAGAAGAAACCAGAGTCAAATGAACAAGTACAAGCAATTTTTTTTTGATGCAGAAGATTTTCCTGTATGATAAAATGCACCCTGCTTTGAGAACAAAAGTGACACAGTCAGCACAGGCATCTCCTTTGTTCTTCAGGAATATCAGCCTGAAGTTGTTACCTAGCTCTCAGCAGACAACCCTGAGTGTGTCCAAATGCTGGATAAAGCTAGAGAAAATCAAGAAAAAGCATATTTAACGGTGATTTTCAGCCATTTTCCCAAAACCAGTGTCTCAAAATTAGCAGCCAGTACTCTCCCACACCAAAAGAATTGGTTGCATTAAAGAAAACTTTTCTGTTGTGAACTGTGAAATACAGGGGCAGTTTGGCCAGAGAGATTGTGGAACCCCCATTCTTGAAAACTCAGATAGACACAGCTCTGATCTACCTCACCTAAGAGAGATTTTCTTGGATTAGGGGCTTTCAACCTCCAGAAGCCCCCTACTGTTCCTTCATGGAGATGTGATTCTCCTCACTAACTTCTCACAGGGCTGGCTGTGATAACAGTGCTGAAAACATTCATCTTAGGATATGCACTGTTCAGCAGACATTAAGTGATGTAACTTTGCTCTGTTCCTGTAAGGATTATGTTGTTTGTCTCAGACTGTCTCTCTGTGACATGGATAAAAAAGCTGAGATACATTGAAGTGCAGTGAAGTAGAAATTTGACCAATTTCAGACAGGAGCTTTAGTACCACTCTGTCTTCTGGTTGCTTTACATATCTTGAATGGCAATAAAAAAAAATATAATTAGAGATTTGAGCATCACAGACAGCATAATTTATGCAGCTGATAACACCTTCACTTTTGCCTATACAGATGCAAAAAGTATACAGAGGCAGTGTAGTATAAAATTGAGGTGGGAAATCTCCTATTCCAATTGATTAGTTTTCATTACTAAGCACTAACACAGCATAGCTGTCTGAGCTAGGCTCTTTTGTGTTGTGTGACCCACATCACCAATATATCAATGAGGGCTTTGTATACAGCAACTAGTGATCAATCAGAATGGAAGATTTAAAAAGAAAAAAAAAATTGTCATGCTCAGTAAAATTCCCTTTATCATTCTTCTCCAGGCCTTCTGTGTGCTTTCTTGCCGGTCTCTCCCTACCTTTCTTATCTTCCTTCCCCTTCTTCTCAGCCAGGCTTAGCCCTACCACTCCTAGGCTCAGCAATAAGAGGATTTTCTTCTTCGTTCATTTAATTTTAGATAAATGTTGAATTGGGAGTTGTACATTACCCCTGATTCAGCTGTCTTGCTGGAAAGTCAGTGGGAGGCTTAGTCGGAGTTGCATGTGAATGGACTTGAGAGATACATGCCATAGAACTAAAAGCTCGAGGGAGAAAAAGGCAGTTAAGAAAAAAAATGGGCTGTTACCATTGAGATGCAGCTTAAAGTGGCATCTGAGACATGTTTTTGCTAAAATCCTTCTCTGACTTTCTAAAAAGACTGCTTGAAGCAAGATACAGATAAATCTAGCTTTTCTGAAAATGTTGAGATAGAAAACACATAGAGGTTGAAAGCTTTGAAATAAGTCAGGTCCTTACCAGATACAACCTGAAGTTAAAGGTAGGTCCAAATCCAAATTCTGCAAAAGGCCAGGGTATCAGAAATCAGGAATTGTATTGTGGGTACTCACCACCCATAACAATTTGAGATCAGAATTTCTTCCTTCTTTGTTTCTATGTGTTGTATGATTACAGATATTTACATTTATATTTGTTCCTAATAAATAATTCCAGGTATATGTTAATATACAAGCCTTTCTTCAATATCTTGACCCTATATCCAGCAATTAACTTATTTGCAGACGCATCCAAAGATGATATATTATGACTATCACAATGTACTGATCCAATTTAGAGCTTGTAGGCAGGATTTTTCTATCCTTAAAAAAAATCCCATGTTCTTTTCATTGACATCCATAGTGAATCTAAGTAAGGCTAAATTATTTCTAAAATAAAATTTTACAGGTTTCTCTCCAGTTGTCTAACTCGATTCTATCTGCGATGTGGAATTTTGCAGCTGCAGTGTGATTGCATGTGGTGGCTACTTTGACTGAAAACCATCAAGTTTCAGAAGGAAAAAACCCACAGTCGGACAGGCATTCCAAAGCTTCTCTTAAAACTCACATAAAGATTGCTATTACTGCAATTCAAAGACATGTAAAGTTGACATATAACTATGCTTTAAAAGACAGCATTATTTTAGGAAACTGACCAAAAATTTCTTTTAGGAAACTGGACAAAGCTTGATACCTATTTTCTTTCAAAACATTAAATTATTTAAAATCAAGGCATACATGACATTCAAAGGCAATTCAAAAGTAAAAAATATTTAATCATACAAGTTGTACTTAGTTTTCCTTAAAATGAATGTCATCATAAATAAGGTTTCTTTTACTTATTTGTACAATCTCTTGATTTTTATATTAAACTGTTATTTGCTGGAGCAAAACTCATACATAACCTTACTTTTTGTTTAGACTTTTAACTTTTGAACCTCTAAGCATTTTAAGAAATGTAATTTATATTGTTATTCCCAATGTAGACATGAAATAAACTGAGTAGTGTCAGAATTTAAGTCTACATAGAAATAGTGGGGAAAAGTTGTGGGGTTTTTTTGTTGTTTTTTTGTTTGTTTTTTTCTAATTCCTGCCTGTGAAACTGGCCCTGTAAGGTTTAAGTGCCCATATCTGCCTGAAGATACAGCCTCACAATCAGGACTACAGAGGGAAAGAATCTCATCTTCTCTTTCTTTCATTTAAATGACCAAAAAGAAGTACTGGTAATGCTGAAAGTTTGTCAGGTATGAAGCTTAGCTTAGGACTGAAAATGCAAGTAGAAATTGTTAAATTTGCCTTCTACATATCTGAAACTCTATGACATGTCTGAATGCCAATAAAGATTCCAATCTTTAAAAAATACCATTCACCTACTTTGTTTCTGTAGACTTAATGAGGGCTAGTATTCTGAAAAGAGGGAACTCCTTATTTTCTAATGCTATAAAATTATGTATGCAAATTAAATAAAAATGCTAATCTGAATAAATCTGATCTAATGATAGGAATCTTCTGCTTCATATTTAGGAGTGGTAATATTAAAGGTTCATTTGTCTATGGAATATACATTGCCTATTTCTTTTCCCTGATAAGGATGATCTCTAATCCTAAATAAATTCTTTATTCTGGGTGGTTATTTCAAGCTACATGTGTAAGGTAGCCAAAGCACATCCTCTGTACTGCTTTATCCTTCACTGCATCAGAAGAGTTTCATCAAAACTCTTTTTTGTGTGTGATGGCCAGCACTTCAGGGTCACATCTGTTTCCTGGCTGCTGGTGTCTGTTTCTATCTCAGCTGACCTGGTTCAAATTCCATGGAATGGAAGGGATGTGGAATGGATCCAACCCATTCCAAGGGATGTGGAAGCTTGAGTGTCAATGCTCTAAGGAAAAATGCAAGGCCTCTGAGAAATGCTGTGGCAGATGATTACTTAGGTCTGAGACTGATGACAACTGAATCAAGGCTCCTGGATTTTGAGCTGCAGCAGTTTGTATAAACTTGGAATCTGGCTCCTTCTCTACTAAATGTGATGTACGTAGGAGTGCAATGGAGAATTAATTCACTGACAATAACTATCTAATAAAAGTGTAAGGGGGAAATTGGTATATACTCCCATAGACACAGAGCTACACACACACAGAAAGATTGTGTGGAAATATAAAATCAGCAAGAAATGATTGCTCAGCAGGAACACGAAGCCATTTTGCAGTCTAACACAGAAATCTGTGTCCGATTACTCGATCGGCAGGGAGTTCAGGCAGCCAACATAATTTAAAGTAACACACACTGTAATGAGGCCCAAAGAAACAGACCTGTCAAAGCAGAAGAAGAATCAAAATAAGAGGGAAAGTCACCTTAGAGGAAAATCATATATACACAGATAGAGTGTTTTGCAAATGTAATACAAATACATGAAAGGTGTAGAGTACCACAAATTTTGTAGGCATTGCAACTACACGGCAGAGGATCTGAAGTCCTGCCTCCACCACATAGTACCTTCATGCTTCATCCTGAATAAGTGGACTGCAACATGCAAGTATTTTGGCAAATTGAATCTTACTAGGTGAAAAATACTTGGAGCAAGATATTGGTTAATTATTTTTCTACCACTTGTTATCAGCTATCACACAGTAAAATCAGGCTGCTAATAATGAGCCCCTTTATGAAGGGCTACATAAAACCAATGAAAAATAAATATACCTTGTGAAATTGATATGTAGGCAATAATCAATGCTATTTTAAAGTGTAAAGCAAATAAGTATGAGCAAAATCTTATTTGGATTTCAGTGTCCTGCAGAAAGGTAATCATAACTTATAAACACACTCAAATACAGTTTCTGCTAAGCACAGAATAAAAAATCAATATCACAGCATTTATACACACCCATTCATCTGGACTCTAGCACAAAAATGTACTAAAACTGGCACTATTGCTTTGAATTCAATAAGTCAAATACTTATTTGAATATTTATTTTCACATAGCTAAGATTAAACAAGAAAAAATCATGAACCAAAAAACCCAGCAAACAAACCAACAACCCACACTTTTAACTTGCATAGAACTTCTCATAATTCTCAGCAAAATAAAAACCTCAGATGTTTCACAGTGTGTGTAGTGGTTTAGGAATGGTATTTTCCAATTTAGCATTTCCACTGAAACACCCCAAAGCATGCACCGCTTGCTCACTCACTCCTCCCTCCTCCTATGGCAGGCTGTAGATGAGAATTGGAGGCATAAAAGGTGAAAATCATGGGTTGAGATAAGAATAATTTCCTGCAAACAACAATGAGATAAGAAAATGAACAGTGACAGCAACAATATTAATAACAGAGGCTACAAGGGAAGTGAAAATTTCACATGTGAATGCTCACCACCTGGAATTCTCCCCCACACTACTGCTACTGGAAGAGACCCTTTCCCCCATCCCTAGAAAATGATGGGGGTCAAAACTAAACTACATATTCCTAGCTTTATAGGGTCTCTCGAGAATTCTGCAATGTGCTTTCTCTGTGATTCCACCAAAGCAAAATTTGGTTTTTAGTCATATTACCGGTAAAAGTCTCCATTTTTTCTAGTCACCACTTAGATTTTTATACTGTTGAAAAAAGTCCTCTTAGTCCTGAGAATAAAAAAAAACTCTCCTTCTTGAATGATATTTGACAGCTCAGTTTTCCTTTTTTCTCTTATGTTGGATTGTCTCCTATTGTTCTTTCTACTTGCTTCTTTTGGTACATGCTAAATTTCTTTTGCTCACATATCTCAATATAAATTGTTCTTTATAATAAATCTATTCCTCCCTGAATTGTCTGTCTCTCTAGTAGAGTTACAAGAAAATAGGAGTTATTTCCCTGAACATGAAAAACTTTTAAATTTATTTGCATTTTTTGATTTAATGAATTTTTTAGTCAAATTACATATGAAAAACATCAACATCAGAAACTGATAAAGGAAACAATCATCATTCAGAGTAGCCTTCCACACATCTAACATGAGGTGATTGTAAAACACTGTTTCAGTGGAATCTGAATGAGACTTTCTCATTTATTCAGATTTATGCTTTCACAAGACTGCTAAAAATCATAATAATTGAGATAAATATCTGAAACATTTAAAACATACAAATGCAACCATATGTTTTCATAAGCTTCATTTCCTTATGAAATCAAGGTCAATCAAACACTAACAAGAGTTTAAAATATCTTTAAATGCATTAGAAGCAATTTAAATTTCAACTCCCTTATGTTTGCTCTTTATATTAAAGGTTTGTTATTTCCACTGAAGAGAAGTCTTCAAATACCATTCAAGTCCTATGAAGTCCTAATGTACATTGATTAACACACCTATGTAGGTATTAGCACATTCATTTTAACATCTATTCAATTCACCTGTTAGCTATTTCCTTGAACTCAAATGATAATCCAATAACAGAAAAGATAAGGAAGACACAACTAGAGGGAAATTCTGCAACACTGCACACACACCTGCCCAAAAAATTGGAATCTACAGCCTTTATACTTTCTAAAGACCTATATGACATAAAGGCTTCCTGAGAAGTTTTAAATTATTCAAAAAGTACTCTTAAATATTTAAGGACATTACAAAATAAAAGTGACTATCCACCTGGGCCCAATAAAATGGCACAATCTTTATTACAGAGGCCAAGAATGTCACTGGGGAAAGGCAACTTGTTGGGAATTTAATCATAAGGAGACAGATGACAAGTTAATTTCAAGGGGGTACCCACTTACCAGGCACTGCAATAATTTTCAATTTACTTAAAACTGGAGGCTTGTTCCCATCACATATTCTATTCATCTGTGGGACAACACAGCATCCTCAAAGGACACCACAGAGAAATACCCACAGAAATATAATGTCATGTTAAGTAAGCATGTTTTGTCAACCCAGAGTTCAAAGAGCATGTTGAGACTATATTGTGCATATATTGGGGCATATATATTATGACACTTTTCAAGTGAAATAGGGAGTCATTACTTGATTACTACAAAAAAGCTAACTCTTTTTCTGTGCTGATAGGATTGTCCTATTTTAGAATGCAGAAAATTCCAGCCTGCATCACAACACAGCTTTACTTATCTAGAAATTAGAAACACTGAATTTGAGTATTGAGCCTGAGTGATTAACTATTACTGTTTTGGTATGATGCAAAAAATTATTACATTGAGAATAAATTTAAAATATAGGAAACAGTAATTTTGGTAAATTATAACAGATTTAAGGTTCTGAGCAGTGCCGGACACTACATTTTCTGTCTGTCTTCAGAAAAATCAAACAATTTAAATTGTTAACTATCTGAATATTATCAGACACACAGCACCCCATGCACCCCACCCACCCAGGTTAACTTTAAGCACAAAACATACAAGTGCAGTGTCTCCAGGAGGTCTGTGCTGGCTACACAATTGGGGAAAATTCCCAAGCATTGTCAAGTGAGGCCCTGGAAAGGTCATTTTCCCCAGGGGCTACATTTTCAACAGTCCCTTTGTATTCATAAAAGTGATAGTGATGACTCACTGCTACACAGGAGACAGTGGAAGTTCTTCAACAAAACACAGACGTGAAGAAATGGGAGGAAAAGTATATTAAGCATATCTTCATAATTATTTGTGAGCTTGCTAGTTTTGTAGTGTGATTAAAATATTAATGAAATTGCTTACAGGTAGGATTGACTGATCCTGCATTAACCTTGGATAAATGAAGTATATAAACATAAAGACATGCATACACACTAATCAGTCATGATGGAAACAATAATAGAGAAAGTGGCATTATATTGTTTTGTCTGTGAACTGCTAGTGTTAGTTCTTTGTGAATCAACCAGTTTGCCTTAAAAAGTGTTTTCTGACTGAAACGCATTTAAATAAGAACTTGTGTTAAAGTTCACCAGCTACTTTATTGTATATTTCCCTTGGCAGAACATAGTATGATCAATTTCTAGGCTGAAAATATTCTACATTCTATATTTTATCTTTAGAAATTATTCATAATATTTGTATTACTCGGAAAAATGGTCACCAGGTTTTTTAAAAAGCTGAAAGTCCAATTTTTTCAAGTCCAATTCGTTTCCATAAATCTGGTAGCTTATTTGTTCATTCCTATGTCTTTCCATTCTGTGTTCCAAGCAACCATCTCATGACAGAGGTGCTTTTGTCAGCTTTGTTCTAAATATCATATTTTAAGAGAGACCTCCCTCCTCTCACAAATGGAATTTCTGATTATTTGTCTCGGGACTTCCTTCACCAGCTTTAGCATTTCAAGTTCCTTGGCCACAATGGCTTCTTTTCTTTTCTGGTGATTTCTCCCATATATATTTTTCACTTTACAAGACTTTCCATCAAAAAAATCTGTGATCCTTATTTTCCATTTTGCTGTCCTTTTAGGTGTTTGAAGAAGATTTTTTACATGCCCGTGATTGCTTTAAGTCCATCTTTTAATGAAAGAGTATTGCTAGGAGTGTACAGAGTTCCCAAAAATTCTAGTGTCAGATAAAAAAATCTTCTTAGAAACAAAGAAAATATTCTGGAAAAAAAACTTACAAAGGCTTTAGTAAGCAATTCATAAAAGAGATTGTCATTACACAAAAGTAAATACTGTAAATTTTAGTAGCACAGTATGTACCTTTATGAATATTTGTCATGTGTAAAGAGGTAAGTAAATAAACCTGATATTAATGGAGCTGCAGATCAAGTGTTAAAAGGTATTTCTTACTTGTTGACATTTCTCTAAAAAATGGGTTAGTAAAATTAAAATGTGGAAAGTAGAAAGCATCAATATAGTTGACTTATAAATAAAAAGGAGGTGCTCACATCAATATATAAAACAGATATTTACCATTATAAAGACAGATACAGATGAATTGTGTGCTTTAGAGACACTTGAAAAATGAACACGTCCTCAAAATCTTCGCTTCACAGAATCTGAGGTTGGAATGGATCTCTGGAGAATCAGTACTGCAACTCCCTGCTCAAATCAGGGTCATCTACAGCAGATTGCCCTGGATCATATGTAATGAGGTCCTGTCTGCCTCCAAGGACAGAGACACCACCACCTCTGGACAAGCTGTTCCAATGCTCAACTGCACTCAAACTAAGATTGTCCTTATGTTTAAATGCAAATTCCTATACTTCATTTCATGCCCTTTGCCTCTTGTCCTGTGACTGGGCAAAACTGAGAAGATGTAGGCTTCTTTACTCCCTCCCACAGGGTATTCATACACATTGGTAACACCTTCAAGGCTAAACAGTCTCAGCTGTCTCGTCTCTTTGTAGGACAGATGCTTCAAGTCCTTTATCATCTTTGTAACCCTTTACTAGCCTCACTTACATATATTCATATCTTTCTTACACTTGGAAGCTGTTTTGCACCAGAAGATGATATTTCTCATGAATCCATTAAATCCATTAAAAAAAGGCACTGACACCCTCTAAGATATCTTTTCAAAGGTATAAATATAGAGCTAACTATAAGGAGATAAAAGTACAGAATTCTATATACCTTCTGATAAGGTATATAGAATTCTGTATATTCTATATACCTTCTGATGCTGCAACCACAAATGGTGTAGCAATCAAATGGGCCCCTGATCCATACACTGCACACTTCTTGATGTACAGTGATCAGCCAGTCAAACTCATTGCAGACATCTAGAAGTGGGCACAGCACTCCTTATGTGGGCCCTCCAGTAATGAGTACAACAGAGGGATCACCTCCTTCAAACTGCTGGCATTTTTCCTACTGATACAGCTCAGGGTGGTTTTTGTCTTTGTCACCTGGATGCATTTCTGGTTCATGTTCAATTTTTTGTATGAGAACCTGCAGGTTCATCTCTACCAAGCTACTTTCCTGGTCAGACCCCAGCATGTGCTGGTGAATTGGGTTATTCCTCCTCTCCAGATACAGCATTATGCATTTCTCTTAAAGCGAGGTGATGCCTGTCAGCCCAATGCTCCAGCCTGTAGAGATCTTTCTGAAATGCAGCACAACACACTGGTATGTCAGCCACTCCTCCCAGTTTTATATCCTCAGCACACTTCCTGGGTGTGCATTTTGTCCCATCACAATATCACCAGTGACTGTGTTAATCACTACTGGATACTATATGGATCCACAGCTTTACTTTGAACCACTGATTCTTTCAGAGTGGTGTTAAATCATTTATTTATTATATGACAGATAATATATTATTATGTGTCAACTTAACTTGTTAACCTAACCTGTACTTTGGTTTATGTGAATGTTGTGTTATACAGTGTGAAATGCATTGCCAAAGTCAAGGTAAAGAGTATCCCCTGTTCATACCTCCTCCACAAAGCCAGTCAGCTTATTCTAGAAAGCTATCAGGTTGATCAGGCAGGATTTCTCTCTGTAAAACCAAGTTGACTACTCCCGATCACTTTCTTAACCTTCATGTAAGACCTTAAATAGAAATTGTATACAATGATTGAAAAGCCAAACTCATCCAGCCACTATTGACCTTGTGGACACTTTTCTATTTGTTTTCTCACTGGATTAGAGCACTGTCTGGATGTAGCTTGTGTTACTATTGAAAGAGTAATAGTAACAAAATTTAAATTGGATGAGGTTTTCCTTTTTGACCATTAGCCTGTCTTCAGTTTGCTCTCTTTAAAATAGGCAATATAACATTCAATTAGCACTACGAGTTTTATCTGTTCAACTGCTCTAGACACTGCAGAGTGAAGTCCAGCCTGCAAAGAGACATGGAGTTCATTTCAATAGGCCTGATCACTCACCCTCTTATGGACTTTGACAAATAGGTCAATATGTTGCAATAATATTAGGTCTGAGAATAACCTCTGAGACTTGGATTTAACAAAGTTGCTGGTTGGTGGTGTAAGAGGAAACATTTTTAATAGTTTACCCTTGATGTCAGTCTGAACTGAGAACAGCATTCTTTCAAATTTCACTGTAGTTCATGAGTATGGTGTGATAAACAAGTCTCATTAAGGGTCCCTGACATGATAAAATCATGGTAAAGTTTATTTATTTATTTATTTATTTATTTATTTATTTATTTATTTATTTATTTATTTTTAAAGTGGTTTCTAACTTCAGGATACAAATAGCCAGTGTCCCTTTGTCTCACACATGATTTGGGACATGATGAATCTTGCTGGCCACCTTTTCTTCTGACTTGGTTCAGGCTTCAAACCACTACAGGGGACCTACAAGATGCTCAATCAGTACAAATTTTACCTTACCTCCTGTAAGCAAAGCACATTAATGGCTATTGCACTTTTGAAATTTCTAATTACACTTCGTTCTTTAGCTGTTACTGTGTCTATGCTCTCCAAGAGAAACAAATATGTGCTGTGATATTTATTCTTAATTGAAACTGTTCAGCCTACATCATCTATTCTCACTGCAGCTTTACAGGTGAAGCTCAGCATACAGCTCAAACAGATGAACAGCATGGTGTCCAAATGAACAAACTCTGCAGGTCCTCCAAAATCCAGTGTTTTACATGGTTTCAGAATGAAAACTCATTATCCCAGGGTCACTTAAAAATTTTATGTTAGATTTTGAATTTATAATAAACGTTGTTACCAGCTTAGTTGAGTCAAAGTATGGATTTTATAATGAAATGTCACAAAATTCTGCAAGGGATGATTCATCTTCTAATTTATTCTCTGTATCTTTTTGCAACAGTTAAATTTTTTTTCTGATTAAATACACTGTGTGAACTGAAAAGGCTAATATGACATTTCAAAAGTTAGCAATCAATATTTTAATCATTAAATTAATTGGGGTTTTAAATAAAAGTGACAGAGAGCGGACATGTGAGCAGAGTTATCTCCTTCATTGATTTTTCTTTCCTGACACTTTAATAAAATACTCACCGGTGTTTACTAGATTTATCAGAATTGCCTTATGAAGAAAACCAAATGAAAAAATGTTACAGTTATTGGTGTCTAGGAATGCAGAGTGAAACCTTTGTTGGTTGTAGTAGGGCAAAGGTGGACCAAAATTTCCTATTAAATTCAAAAGTGAAACAAAAACTAAATTAATTCAGATTTCACTAGGTGCTTTATAATTTCCATTTAAAATTTGAAAACATCTTGATACAATCACATTGCTAATTTAAACTGAAACAGTCACGTTAATGTCTTGCATGGTGACCTAGAAATATATACCTTCATTCAGCAGAGTCACATTTTACCTTCAAACTCAAAGTACTTTGTCCCTTATTTTCAAATACAAGGAGAACATCCATACCTACCATGATTTGGGGTTGAAAATATGTGCAAGCTATTTGATATCTGTAATAAATGCTGGAAAATATTTTTGTTTCCTACTGACATGCTAAGACAATGTGTTTTCCCTTCTGATACAGCAACATGGTATTTTCATAAATAATTGGGCAGGCTTTGGTGCCTTACAGGTACTGAAAGGAATATCAGTATCAGACATCACTTAACATTTTTGGTAGACATGATGCAGTTCCTTTTTGCTTTCACCTTCACCCTGTGCTATTTGTAGGTTTTTACATAAGTATGGATGGTGAGGCACACAAGGACCTTCCTCTCCCATTTTTCAAAACTGGAGTCTCAAGATGTGGATCCCTCTCTTACCATTAATGTCAGATGATATGATAATGTCAGAGATGTTTCTCCCTTCCTTCAGAGCAATAAGACTGTAGGACAAATATTTTAAGCTATTTTAGTGAGGTTTTGACCTAGCATAGTGGATGAAGAGGATCCAGATCCCCTGCTGCAGACTGGGTATTTCTGCTGAACCAAAAAGCTCAGTGACATGTGCTTTTTGGGCAGTGTCTGCCTAAGAAGTACAACAGGGAAGTACTTGTAAATTGTGATGTAGCCTTGAATAAGCTGCTCCTTGTTTAAAGTGTTTGGTTACAAACATATTTTGCAGCCAAAGAGCTATGTGCGTGTTTTACTTTGCAATATTCTGGTTCCCTTGTTGGGATAAACTACTCAGCTGAACCACCTTATTGCCTCATAAAACAGAGCAGCAATGCTATTATCGCTTAACTGCACCTGAATTCAGGCAGAACTACTTTGTTCAAAGAGCAGTAAACACTTGGAGTAAGTTGTCAAGTAAGGTCATTGGAGCAAATGACATAAATGAGTGCTAGAGATACAGGACATTTTCATGAAGGAGATTGAAGGATACAGTGACAAGAAGGGATTCAAGTCGGATGAACTGAGCTCAAGAAGGAATTATTTCAATGTTATTATTAAAATTTATCCTTTTGCAGAAAGCCAGTAGAGGCTTTGTACAGAACTTATTCCTTATATGCCTTAAGAGCCTTAAGTAGGATCTAAGAGGTACAAAGCAACAAATTTTAGCCTCTGTGAAGAGGGCTTTGATCAATCCAATAACCATGAGAACCACTTTATTCATGTCTGTGAACCTTTAGAAAAGGTAGCTCTTTGAAATATTTTCTTAACACAGTGTGGTTTTGCACTTTTTATTTTCACGGATTCCCAACTAAAGTTAAAAAAGCACAGAGTTGCTTCCCTGCAGCCACTGTTAACATTCAGGGCTATTTTTGTTGCACATGTGTTTTTCAGACTTTTATCATATCCTCTCAGAAATTAAGCTCACAGCTAGCTGGGCACCAGTAAGCCACTGCTCTACAAGGTATTACTTGCTCAGGCAAAGGCGAGCCCCAGTCCTGAACCCTACTCTGTCAGTCAGCAGAAATCCCACAGCCTTTTTTTGGTAACGGCAAAAATCAGATTTGCCAGGCTGAAACACTAGTCCATAGAATAAGCATTAAATTTAATGCTGAATGCACACCAAATCTTCCAAATTCTCCCCTGAGCAGCACTCTTACTGTTCCATTCTCTAAACTCAGCACTGGCTACCCTTCACACACCACAGCTTCCTTCTGCCATCCTTCCTACCCTCAAGCACCCATTCCTTTCAGTCTAAGCTCTGGGCTCGTTCAAGTTCCCTTAGGAGTTCCTTCTTGCTGACTGATTATCACCTGAGAAACCTTTTCAGAACCTGTAATAATGAAGGAGCAGGATGTTATCAGCTTCAGTGTTGTTCTGCACTGGTGGCAGGGAGGGCCAAGGTGGTGGGAGAAAGAGAGAAAAAGGAAGTGCAGCATTCTTTCTGAATCTCAGTAAGAATGGCTCCAAAAGAAATGGTGTATTAGGACACCTGGTTTAGTAAGATGGAATAAAAAGAGTAATGTAGATAACAGGTCAATCTTACACTCTTCAGATGCCGAGAATTCTGCTTTTTAATGTCACATCAGAATGATCCCATATGGATTTTCTTACCACGCAGTGCACCTGTTTACACAGGGTTCCTCTTCTGTGCCATGCCACAGTGCATTTCATTTTCCATGCAAACCAGAGCCATGTGCTTTTCCTGGCAGGTTGGCATGCTGTGCCTGTCCTAACCCCAGTGCAGTGCAGGCTGGCACTGGGCACTCCAGCAGAGTTGGAAGCCACTGGTGCTGACATATGGGCTGCTCTGACCTGGAGAACAGTGCCCAGAAGAGCAGACTTGGTCTGCTCAGGGTAACTCACTTCTCACACACAATGTCTTCTGGAAGGCACCCAACACAATCACACCTTGGATGGAAGGGTGTGAATTACTGCATCTACTCTTTAACTGGTGCTCACAACCTGATATGACCCCTTAAAGAAGACGTATCATTTCCTTCCTGGAAACACTCTCTGCAGTTTTCCAATTAACTCACTGAACTACTCTCCCTTGGTTTATCACTTCACAGCTACCTCTAGAGTTTCATCATGAGCACAGTAGAAGCATTCTCTGCTTTTTCAGTCCCAGAAGCAAATGAAACAGTTCAGCTTCACATTGATACGATGGTGTGCAAAGCTAGAATTACATACTCCTAGAAAAAAAGGGGAGCAACATAAACTCTGCTTAAATGTGTTTTCAAAGACTTTCCTAGCTAATAGTAAGGGAGATAAAAATAATTTTAGGCCAAATAACAGCTTCTTTCCTTTTGAATATATGGAAAGATTTTTTATTGAATATGCCTCTGAAAAAAATCAGATGCATCCAGTATCAAACTGCAGCTGCTTATACAGGTGAAAGAGCAAAGTTTGTTTCCACTGATAGAATTAACATTAGAAGGAAATAAATTAGTACAAGACTGAAGTCCCATGGTTTACTGTTCTTACTGAGTTTAAAATTACATTACCCTCTACAAAAAAAAACCTGAATAGTAAATTAAAAGTTCTATAAGAGTAAGAATCATCCTGTACTTAGAAATTCATGCTGGGAAATGATGAATTCAGCTCCAAATATTGGTGTGATGTCTTAAGCTCAAATTCAGAAATCCCAAATTAAATCTTTGAACTTAGGGAAGGAAAAAGGCTATGCATCTCTAAAGAACCAGTCAAAGGGAATAAAACAAAATACCAGTCAAGGAAAAATTACTTAGCTAATAAGAAGCTAAACTCAGAGAATTGTCTAGAATGTGAACTTCTTGCAGATAACTCAGAGCCTTTATGCTGTCATATTGTCCTAACTCTCGGTAAGCTGAGGCTAATAGCAGTTGTCTCTTGAGACCTCATGCAGTGTTCCAAGTCTACTGCAGCAGTAAAGTATAAGCACCTTCTAAAGATGTTTTTTTTTATTTCATTTCCAGCAATGTATTTGCCAGAAGTAATGACTTGTTTTCTGAAAATTTTCAATTGTCTTAGGTAAATGTCTATGAAAATAAGTCCCTGTATTTACCTGAAACTACCCTGTATTTGTTTAACCTAAAGAAAAGGACGCACCTTTGTTGCTGTTCTTCAACAGTAAGGTAGTATTCTTCCTTGTCAGTATTCTAATCCTCTCAAAAACTCAAATTCACGGAGTTCCTTTTTTTAAAAGTTTAGGAGAATGAAAAAATTAAATCACCTTTTGTGTGGGTTGTCTCACAGTTATCTAACAGATCCCAACAGCATTTAAAATATCAGTTAAGAAGCAAACCAAACACTAAGCTGAACTAAACTGAAATTATTTCTTGCTGTCATATAAAAACCTGAAAGCAATTTAAGTAGGCAAGAATGTAAGAGGACACTGAAAGTGCTTTCATACTGCTGAAGGATACAACTAGGAAATTAAGGTACTTAATCAGACTCCCAGTGTTTGTTTTTCTGATCTGATTTTCCTGCAAGAACTCATTTTGCAGGAATCACAATTTAAAGGGATAATCTATCATTATATCTAGTCTTGAAAACTGCTTTTGTGACAAGTCATTGATGAGGCCCATGGTGTCCTTTATTTAATTGCAATTAATGACTGTCTGTAATGATATAGATGGAAAAAATTTACTCCCTTGAATTGAAATTATTCTGTTTTCATTTGGATATGATATAACCCAGCAAATTCCTTCTGTTTTCATTATGCTAAGAATTTTTAAGTTTCTCAGCATAAAGGAGAGAATTTCAATATAGAGTTCCCTAAAAATTCCAGAAAGGTCTTTACAGTAAATGTAAAAAAATCATGGCCAACTCTGCTAAATGCCATTTTATAGGTGTGTTTTAAGAAGCATGAGGAGAATATCTAAGAATAATGTCTACATTTCAAATATTCAGACAATTACAAAGGACAGGTCAAGTTTAATTTTGATTACTTATTTTGAATTTTTTAAGTACATTGCTCAGAGTAGGGCCAGTTTTCAGCAATTTTCCTGAAATATACTCTTTTCAAGATGCCTAAAATTGCATATATAGAATTCATCTTTTCCTGAGAAGCATTTACATCGCCTTGATTTGGCATACAGCTGCATCTCTTTCCTTGAGGATGTTTTATGCCACAGTCATCACACCACACTGGACTTCTTTCCTCTTTTTTTAAAAATTTTAGGACTGGTCACCACTCATGTGTGTTTTCTGGCATCAGATCTATTAGATAATCTAGTATGGTCTGGAAATAACTGTGTTCTTACTGTAGAAAATGGTGTGATGAATTATACAAAACCTCAGGAATGGTTGGGAAATTTATAAAAGATATGTGAAGAAAAAGAAAGAAACATACTTCAAATACTACCACTGAATTAACTTCCTTTACCTTTTTATATATCATTGTTTCTCCTTTGCCCAAACCTGATTAATAGTGAAATATAAAGGGAGATGAGAAACAGAACTTTATCATAACATGAACATACCCTTAGAAAACTGTGAAACCAAATCAGAGGCTCAGAAATGAAATGTTTAAAAATAAGGCTTTTCCTAGACACTACTTCCTTTCTTTCTGCAGGTAAATTTCCACCCCTTTCCTCTCACCTTATGACCAGTTTTTCATTATATTGTTATTATTATCATCCATTTAATTTATATTATAAATTCCTCACAACAATCATGAGCAGTATTGTTGTTTTATACTGAGGCACTAAAGAAAATGGATCTGTTTACTTTATCTAAAAGAAGATTAAAAGGTGACTTGACCACCACCTACAGGCAATCACATAAGGAAACCAGTTTTTTATAGTCATTATTCCTCTACTCTGCCAAAACAAAAGGTCATCATAAAATCCAGTAGTTGGGAGTTCACACCAGCTATATTCACTGAGGAAACACAGATGTATCCAACAAGCCTGTAAAGATAAGTGCAGTAAATCACAGAAATATTTTACTCAGGAAAGCAGGAGATTCACTTGAAGGTTTTTAATCACAACTGGTCATCTGCATTAAAAATGTCTGTCATAACTCATATGGAAGTGATGGGCTTGATGTAGAAATTATTTGATAATTTTTTTTGTTTCATACTGTATGTAAGAGCTGGAACTGCTTGTTACTACAGTGAGGTATATCCTTCACTGCATATCTCAGTCCCAGACATGGACCAGGCACAGTCAAGAGTTCAGATTGCCAGGCAAGTTTGTGGCAATAAGGCAGGTCCAAGGTCAAGCCAGGGAGTTACAAATTGGCAGGTTGGGGCAGAATCAGATCCAGCAATCATAACCAGGCACAGTCCAGTGATCAACAGGCAGGGCCACAGTGGTGGCACGGGTTCAAGGTGAGCCAGGAAGCTGTTCTGCAGATCAGGGTCAGGACCAGCACAGTGGCTGAGCTGAGGACAGGAGCTCCTATGACATAGTTTAGACTGACACTGAAGGCTCAGAATTAAGCTGGAGTTTCTGGACCCTGTCTGTGCCAAGTGGGGATAGAAGCCCCAAATGAGGCTGCGTAAGACCTTTTAATACATTTAAGACCCCAGCAACTGTGCTTAATAACTATGCCCTCAGATTTCTGGTGACAAGGTTTACATACAGATGCTGACAAGCAGCAGAACTTCTGCAGACACTCCTAGGAGCAGTACAGAATGATCTTGAGTGTGACTTTACAGACTTGAGATAAAACAGTTGCCACTGCAGAATCTAAATTAATGTGCCTGTGTGCTTGCTATCTAAGATGGCAGTCATGGGACAGGCTGATGTTAGTCAGCCTGCATTAGATATTCGTATTTTGAAAGACAATCACATTACCTTAAAGCAAACAAGAGACAAGCCCCTGAACAGACTGTCCTCTCCCTTCTCTGTGAGCAAGATAATTGTTAATAAGATAGGCAAATCGGATACTCTAAGTAAAGGCCACAGGATGAAGCCATAGCCTTGCCAAAGATGCATTTCATGTCTGCCCTATCTATCAGTGTCTAGAGATTTCAATTTCACAGGTGAAACTTATAATCTGATAAGGACATCACTGCTTATATTGCTCAGTTGCTGTGCATCACTGAGCATTGTAACTGGCGATGTTCTCAACGACAAGTAGCATAATTGTCTTGGTTTTGATTTTGAGCACCACCTTTTTCTTGAGCCAAATTTATCATTTGCAATTGTTTAGAAAAAGGCCACTGAATCAGAATCATTACACTCTAAGTCTTATTACAGCAATAATTTAAATGTTGGTTTTTAGGATGATGATTGTTGTCCATACAATCAGGAGCTCAACCTTTAACAACATTATCAGGAAAGATCAGTTGTCTACATTTCTAGTCAGACCATATCACAGTCCATATAAAGATTCAAAAATGATAAGTGCTCTTTGTGCAAAAGGAAAAACTTCACTGCAGGTCATCAAACATTGACAGTCTGAGGCATATTATTTCAACTATTCTCATTTGTGGGCATCAGTGCTTCCTCTGACAACTATTAAAGAAGTTTTATCATATCCAAGAAGTCTTGAGGATCTCTGAAATGCTCATTACTATGGTAATAAGTGCACATCAAAATGAAATGGAAGTTAACTGAGATAGAGACACATTCTGTTGTCTCTTTTTAAAAAATTGTCAGGGGTATGGATATGAACACTGTCATAAATGTGAGGGGAGTATTTTCTGTCGATTCTTTGCAGAAAGATTCATACTTATTGGTATATCAGTCATCAGAAGGATATATTAAAGCAGGCTAATTAAACATCAATCTCTATTTCTTAAGATAATAAATCAAAATTGGACAAGATACTGAGGAGTGTGATGTACACCCTGAAGACCACTCTGCTTTGAGGGGGGATGGCTAGCTGTCATTCCCAGTCCAAGTTATCCTATTAACTCTTTTGTTTTGATGGGAAAATCTTTTCTTGGCATCTTTCAGAAGCAAAGAGTAACTAAGAACCTTGGTACTGGATTTTTTTCCTAGTGTTTCCTGAAAAATTGAGCTTAAAAAAAGTGATCAATGTTATTTCTGGATCCAGCAGCCAAACCGATTCTCATGAAAGGCAGAGCTTAACTTTCAGTATACTATACCAATGGAGAGCTACACTGAGCTTGTGTGTAGAGCTCTCGAAGTACTCACAGCTATGGAATAATCTGTTATGGTTGTACCAACACACAAACCAAAAAGAGTCATAAAAATCTGGCAAAATCATGGCATGCTAATATATACATGCTCATGGTGCACATCTGGTGTTGGTTTTCAAACAGCTGCTTGCAGATTTTGCTGGAAGTAATGTTGAAATGTATTCTCTGAAAGTATCAGGTAATTGTCAGTGAAGATGCTACAGGTGTGCAGAGATGAGACTTACACTTTGAGGAAAGACCCAAGTGGAGATATCCTCACATGCGGAAGAGCTATAGCTGTGATACCAATGCTTGTTCATGACCTGAACTGAAAAGTTTTCAAGAGGTCAATATGAATTCAGAAGAAATACACATGGAGGGAATTACCAGTGTTTTGTGTGGTATTCACCCAAGATGCTGTTTCTGTTACAGGCAAGATATTGCAGAAAAAAATACTGAGAGAATGCAATATATGTCTTCTGTCTCTGTCTTTGTCTTTTTCCACCTCTATCTAGAACTCATTTGTGTGTCAGCAGTATTACTGTTAGTTTCTGGGAAGATGTACTCACTGACACTTGTCACATATTTAGCTCCACAAACATAGCAATCATTATGTCTAATATTGTTCTCTATAGTATGGGTGTTCCTGGGTCATTGTAAGCAGAGGATTGACTTGGTGTTTCTGACACAAATCTATTTTGCAAAAATTCACTATCTCAGCCAACATTTTATTTTATTTTTTTTTCCCTAAGACCATCTACTGTGTTTCAAGAGGAAACCATGAAGCAAATTAATTGTTCTGGAAGGCACGTTACTCAACACTTTTATCCCCAAAGGTCCTACATCCCTTTTCTCATGACTTGCCATATCACAGTGAGATGGATTTGCTTGTTTCTGCCAACAGGAAGCTGGTGTATGCCATCATGTTACAAAAATGTACACCTACATTCCATGACAGCATTTCTTGCACATTCTGGCATATGATATCAACACCTAAGAGTAAATGGCACACATTGGGATCAGCTGATCAGCTGTACACTTTCTTACTGGAATTTTGTTATTTAAACTATAATGAAAAATGTGTTTAGCTACATTTAACCAGTTTTATGGTTGAGTATTTATATATTGGGAAAGCAATCATATTCTAACAGAACAAATGTCTTAATTAATTTTTTTTAATGGAATCTACAGATACAGAATATTTTGTTTCCTATATTTCCAGCCACAAAATATTTCCAGGAAATATTCTCTCTTAGATAAATTCTGTGGATTTAGACATTCCTGTGCTCAAGAAACATTTAGAATACTTTCACAGAATAGAGCACAGTATGGCTTATGGTATGGACAGATGCCAAATGACATTTCTGCAAAGTCCAGCTCAGCTTGATCCAACAGTAATGAGGAGAAAATCTCTTGCAGACTCAAATGGATTTCTTACCAAGACCATAATGTATAGTTAATGCAGTGAAAATCTCTCTGAGACCTGACTGTAAACTTGAAGATAATATTAAGGAGGAAGAGGACAAGTTATTACTGACCTTCCTCTGATCTGGTAAATTAATAAATCAGTGTCAATTTTAGTCAAGCAGCTGGTTTTAGTTACAACAGCAAAGAATGCATCTGTGAGTCAGAGCCACCAATGCCGATTTTGAGCACCTCTTTTTATAACTCTGAAAAAGGGGAAAAAAACAAAAGGCATCTTCAGGCATTTAGGAGTTAATTTACTGTATTAATATAATTTTTCAAGGGACAAGTAGAACTCTAATGATTTTTATCATTGCCATTTTTTTAGATTCTATAAAAAAGTTATCTTGAGCCAATTTGCAACTATTTCTTGTATTATTGTGAGTGTAAAAACTTCCGTCACCTTTTGTTACAGACCTCTTTCCCCATATTTTCTCTTTGGAGTCCTCACTTAAACCTGGGAGTTCTGACTCCTATCTTTTTTTTCTAAGTATTATCTTTCCTATATTATTTCTTTTCTTCTCATTTTTACATGAGTGGTCCTTGTGGTTCTGATTTAAGTATTTAAAATCTCTTTTCACAGAGGGAATAAACCTTTTCATGTTTAAAAAAAAAATAATAATAAAGGAAGAGATTTTTTCCCAGGACAGAGAGAAAAGCAACAACTGCTGTCAACATATCTGCAGCTCCTCATAAGAAGGAATGGACAGAAGTACTCTACAGGTCTGCTTTTACTTTGCAAAAATTCCAGGAAGCAGTTATTAAATAGATCATTATCCCTGAAGGAGTCCTAGGTTTTTGTTGTGTCTGCTGTCATGGTTCACATATACAGAAACAGAAACATGAGGAACTATAATAATTATAATAAACTGTAATAAAATTGCAATAATTTAACACAACTTGCTGCATCACAATGGCCACAGAGGTGTCTGCTTCAAGCCCCTAAATTTTCAGTTGTGGAACAGTATGTCTGTTATAGAGTTTTCCAATAATAACCCAGTATTCCTTATATCTTATGATTTTGAATGGATAGTTATCCTCATTTTGAAAAGAAAACATCAAAAATTGTTCTACATTTTTTATATATGTCATTTCCATTTTTAATTTTGTTTATTGCATATAATTTTATGTCTTTCTTCTCTAGGAAGAAAGATTTAAAAATTTTCTCATGCAGTAAGTGTTTTGCGGTGACTGTATAATGGTCTGAATAAGGAAAGATCAAGTCAACCTGTTACATGAAACAATTTTTAAAATAATGATAAGATAAAACTGAAAAAGGTGGAATTGGCAGTCATATTCTCTGTGTTCTGATCTCACAGAAACATATATATAGACTAGAAAGCTACATCTTAATAGGTTTTCTATGAAAGCCTTTAGGCTTTCCTCATAAATGACTTCTCCAGACCATAAAGCAGATTTTTTTTGTCAATTTTCTCTCCACTTTATTCATGTTTTCCATGTATGAATACTAAAATTGGCTTCAGAGCGTCGGTGCTGGTCTTACTAATGGAGGAAAAGATGAAGTCACACTGATAAAAGTTTCATCATTTCATTCCATTTGTCTAACTCTGAACACTTCTCCCTCTTACAAAATCCAAAACCTCCCTAATTTTTACAAGGCATGAACATTTTCAGGAGTAAGGCTTTACATATTCTGAAGAAACAAAATGGGAAGCATGACGTTTTCTCCAGTTACAAAGACCATGCTTTCCCTCCTAACTCTTAATAGCCCTTCAATAAATGTCTGTGTTAACCTGCTGCTTCAGCTTCAGTTTCTGTTTTCAAAGCAGCACCTCTTCAGTGCATGCTTTATCACCACAATAGCTCCTCTGTCATGTTCCAATAATCTTTATAATGCCATAGATCATTTTCTGCTCTGTTAGTTCATGGCCTTCTGTCTTATTGCCCAGTTTTTATCCAGAAAATCTAGCCACTGCCTAACCCAGTCAGATTTGAACTGTTGCACCCTCTTAATCAGCAATTACAAAAAAAACAAGCAAAAATTAGGCCACGCATGATGGAAGTAGCCTCTTCCATGGTCTTCCAAAATTTGGAAGTGTTCAGAATTTTGTCATCTCCAAGCTATAGGGAAAATATTTTGTGTTCAAATATGCAAAGGAAGAAAGCAAATCTAGTTTTTTATTGCTTTTCAGTCTTCCCATGGGTTTTGGACCAAGCATAGCCTGTAAGAAGAGTCTTTATCTACTTCTTTCAGGAATCAGACAGAAAAGGAAGGCTTGTTTAGAGAACCGTCAGACTAAGAAGGCCAGGATTGTCTGGAACCTTTTTTAAGTATGAAAGCAGAGTAAGGAGGGACTCATCCTGAGTCTTGAGCTGATGATGCAGAATCTTGTCACAATCTGAAGGTTATTTTGTGCACCAAAATGTCATAACTCTGCCTTCTGGTCCCAATGATTTACAATTCCATTCCTCTGAAGAGCCCAGGGGGAAAGGTAAGGAGCACAGCAGCTGTGAAGGCACAGAACAAAGTGGAGGTTCAATCCAGAAAAGGCCAGGAAAACAGAGTCAGTAACAACAGTGCACTGGAATACTTGACTTTAAACTACAAGGACAAGGGTGTGAGCACTTATGCTTCTTGGTAATAAATATATTTTTAAAAACTTGGGAAGTGTGCCCTTCTCCTATTGCTCTTTTTCCTGCCTGCACTTCTCCAAAATATCTACAGTGATGAGATCTTGTTTGCACTTCTATATAAAGTACTAGCTTTATTGAAATGTGATCTGCATGTTTTCAGCAATATTTTATTACAAACTTCCAGAGGAACACACATCCCACTATATGAAAAGCATTCTTCCCTTGCATAAATAAGCTTCAAGTTTTATTAAAAATCAAGATGCTCCATAGTATATCATGAATTATTAATTTTATGTTCATAACCATAGTCACAATGTATTTCCTGGAACACAATGCAAAATATAAAGGAAATATCACAACCAAGTTTTAATAAGAAAGAGGCTTAAGATAATAAAATCAGTTCTTTTTTTACAAAAAGTAGCTTAAGGCAGCTTTGATCACATGTCACTGATGACTCCATGGAAAATACATGTAGTGCTGGTGGCACCTTGATGATATTCTCTCCCTTTCTTTCCCCAGATAAATCTGTCCACTGCATAAAGGACCATTCAACAGTGTGGAGTCTTGTCCTAGAACTATAATACTTTCCCGTCCTTCAATTGCACTTTTCTTTAGAATTGTGTCTCAGTTTAAAATTCCTTGAAATTAAATTATTTTCCAGTTTATAAATCAAGGTTTAAGAAAAAGCCTTTCTTCTGACTAGGCACTTATAAACATAGTTTAAGAAAATTGAGCAAGATGGCCTTTTCCTTTCAATTCAACCAGTGGAGACAGAAAGTGATAATGGAGGGTAAGAAAGCAGATCACAGTTCTCAACATTATTGCCACTTCCAGCCTTTAACTCTCCCTACTAACTAAACTGAGATAAAGTTTGTGTCAAGGAAGACTAGTCAAGAGCAAATGGCTTCTGAACATTGTCCTCTTTCACTGCTGCAGCTGCCTGTGGGGCAGGAGCTCCTGATCATGACACTAAGAATATGCTTAGTTCTGCAGTAGTTGATATGCAAAGCCAAAGTCTTTTCTTTTGTGAAGAACCACCTAACAAATCTCTGCCCTTTTGCAGTCATTGATAAAGTAGCACCAGGGAGTATCTGAAAAACAACAAGTAGCCAGGCAAGAAATGACTGATCATGATAAATTGAAAGGAATCACTGAATCTGAGATCTGGATTCTATCTTTGTCCCCTCTAATATCTTAAATCCAGACACTTTTGATGTCCTCTATTGCATTTCCCATAGAACTTCAATGGAAATATCCTGTTACACAGAGGGATCATCAGTCACACTGATGAGATACTTTCCCATGAAGCAGACTTTATTGAAGAGCAGGTTGTCATCATGGTGAAGGGCAATTTTTGGAGTGCAGTAGGAGAAAGCTGGCTGTGTTAATGCTACTGTCGACTATATAATCATCAAAAACATATTGCAAATATGCTGTCCATGTTCAGCAGCTTAATCCACACAGAACACTGAAGCTGAAGATAAGTAGGAAAATACTTAAAATTTCTCAGTTTGTGAATTCTTTTTCCAATAAACACCCATAAAAAATGCCTTGTGGGATCCAAATATCTGTTGAGACTGCTGGAGTTAGGTAGGCACCACTTTCCTTTTTTCTTAAAATACAGTAGTTCTTAATGTATCTCTAACTGATTAATTGCCATATTTATTTAGAAGAAAATTTATGCATACATATTCAGCATCCCTTCCTTTACTATTTTCTTTCAAATATCTTTTTATTCCTACCTCTTTCAAAGGAAGAGGAGAAAAACTCTTTCCTTGTTTTGTACCCAGATACTCCTATTTATAGATTCCTGATACAAACAGATGCTAAAAATGCCTCTGTGTGACAGCTGGGAAATGAGAAAAGTAGATGAGTTTATTTTTAGGAAAAATAACCACCCTGAATTTAAAAAAAAAAAAAGACAGTGGGTCTTTGTGTAGTGTGAGTCCCTGTCTTACTAATGAAGAGTCAAGGAGAGGCAGCACTGATGAGGAAATAGAGCATCAGCCCAGAAGGGCAAGAATAAGCCCAATACAGTCTCAATAGCATAATTAAAAATGACTGTGGTGTGACTAAACCAGGGTTCTTGTTCAAATTAAAAATGAATTTACTGGAGGGATGATTTTCTTAAGCAGATGGGATGAGTGAGCTCTTAGCATGGGCCTTAAACATCATTCGTGTTGACAATTTTTTTCTAATTACTCCCCCTGCAGATTTTCAGCAATGAGAAATAGCCAGAAGAAAAGCTCATGACTAGTTGCACACCATGGCTGCCAGCAGAAATGTGACACTTTGAGCAGATCATCTCATGTCAGTATGTTTTAAAGTCAAGAGACAAGAGTGTTTGTACTGAATCGTGAAGCAAGGTGCTGTCAAGGACTGCATTATGACTTTCTGCCTTCTGAGACCAGTTTCAATTGTGCCCCAAGCTCAAAAATTAAAGCCATTTTGGAATTTGCCAGGGCTCTACTAGCAACAGATGCCAAGGCACCGTTTGCTGTCTGTGGGCAGACACAGCAGGGCACATGTTCCTCAGAGACTTCTATGCAGAGTGCTCCGGTGGCGTAGGGCCAGAGCCCCTCCTGCTGGTTTTCTTGGAGCTAGGGGTTTTGCTGTTCCACTACTCACTACCCTCACACATTGGTATAAGGGCTCAGAGCATGTCAGAGACTTTAGCTCAAACTTCTGGTGTTGTTACTGAAGAAGGGCCAGCTGGTCAAAGCCAGATGTCTCCTGTTCCTGGATGTACCACTAATTGTAACTTTGGCATCATTGGGCAGACAAAGAGTCAGATTTTCCAGCAATCTCTACCGCAGTCCTCTCTCAAAGAAAAGCTCCAACAGGTCAGAAATGCTGGTACCCAAAGAGTTATCTCTGGTCCATTTTAGAGATAACCATATGTAATGACTCTGTCTGGATCTAAGTGACCTCCACATTTCAGGGTGCTTGGATCTCCCTTTAACATATCCTTAAAAAATGGTAAACTATCTTTTCACCATTTACTGGTAAACAGTCATAGAAACTGTCCTTTCACAAGCATCACAGGGCTAGAGTAGATAGGTGGGATTCAAAAGATCCCATCTCAACTGAAAGGGAGATGATCAAGGGAATGAGAATAATTTGGACAAATTCCTTTGGGTAAGTGCAGTCTGAGCACTGCAGAGCATGTAGCCATTGAAGTCAAGGCTCTGCTAAAAAAGCTGGAATTATAAACAGTCTGTAATCAGTACATTCTCTCTTACAGTCCTGTGTTCCTATTTTCTTCACTCCTTTTCCTCTTTCAGTGACCAAAGCTAACACTTAACACTATTAATAGATCACCTTCACTTACATGCACGTGGCTAACTAGGACTCCAAACAGCAGATGGATTTAGAGTGGAGAAAATACTGTTACTTAAATACCAGAGAAAGTGAGACAATGTGAGGATAAACTGCTGTACTTTACATGAAATCTGCAGTAGCAATGGGGTAAGAATGAATGTTGGTTACAAGGGTAAACCTTACAAAACCAGGTATTTAACATGTACATGACAAATCCCTACTAAGTCCATGTTTCATGACACAAAGTTATAAGAAATGGGTCATGAATCCATGTTTAAAAGTGCTGATATGTATTGGAAAGTACTTCCTCAAGACTTACCTGCCTTTAAGAGCACTTTACCAGTGCTAATCAGCTATTTTGAAAAAAATAATTCAATCTTTGGTATTGTTAAATTAGCTTAATGGCAATGCTTATCTTCTATTGAATGTTAATTAGTAGCAGCTGCCAGCTTTTTCACACACAGGTAAAACTGCTGCAAGAGCCAAGTTGCTGCTGCACAACTTGGTTGCGGCATTTTCAAACTTTTGACTCCTTTACTTCATAATTTGAATGACAATTTTAGTATGCAGCAAGGGAGTTGGACTATATGATCTTTAAGGATTCTTTCTCACTCAAACCATTCAATGTTTCTATGATATATATGTTTTCTATTGTGTGTACAACATTTATATTGTTTATTTGAAGAAAAGGAAAGGACCTCAATATTACTTTTACTATTTAATTTGTGAATACCACGGTTGTTTTATTAAAAAGTTTGTGAGTTTTAGTTTGCTGTCTGCTCTTTTCTTTTAATCTAATGTTGTCTTTAAAAAGCTTCAGAAAGCTTTGTTGACACCAAAGTCTGGTGTTGACTTACCTATGAAAAAGATGGAACAGACTAAAAAAACCTCAAATTTATATTGCTCTTAGTCTGGGTGCTCTCTGCACGTGACATATTTTAATTTTTCTCCAGATATAAACAAAATTGGAGACTGCAGTGAATCACAGACTCCCTTAGAAAACCGCGGGATCTTTCAAACATTTGGTCCTTGAAAGGCTACCTTTTGGTTTTTTTTATGTCACTTCAAATCCTAAAGTTTTTAATCACTGTTTCCTTTGCCATATTTCAAATACTGCATTTAAGCAAAATGCAGATGCTGTATCTTGCTGTGGATCCATGTAGTGGTGAATCCTTAGGTAGCTTAAGTAGATGTGGATGAGCTGCAGAGTGTGTACTGCACGAGTTCAAGCAGACACTTGGTGTCTGTGACCTGAACTGATAACAAAGTCACATCATCAGCCCTGAGGGAATCACACAAATTGGTGTGAAAATGTGTAACACACCCAGTATTTGTGAACAGGGGTGGGAAACCATGAGTATTATGGAATACCCAAAGCGTGGCAAACTCCTCATAAAAATGGAGAAAAAAAAAATATGTTATGAAAAATGCATTAAATCAAAAGCAGACACAGTCTGAGACTACAGTTCAGAGGGTGTTTCCATGGTAGCAATTTCCCACATGACAGCAAGATCAGCAACAAGTGTTACAGAGAGAAACAGGGAGCAGAAATGTCACCAGGTTAAGCCTAACTATCACACTGGCTTAAAAATATATATACATATATATATATATAAACTATTTAAACTTACAGTTTTTATTCCCTGTAATAGAAAGTTAATTATTTCCAACCCAAACTATATCTGTAGATATATATATAGTGAGAATGCAGAAAAAAACCCCAGTATTGGATAATTGTGAAGGAAAGAGTAAATGTTCTTTGTCTTGGTATTGTTTAGCAACTAGCTTGGAAAGTAATTTTTAATCATCCTTGTTCTATTTCCTGCTGAATCTCCTATGATATACAGTCTAATAAATAGAATAAAAAGTAGTATTTTCTGTACAGAGGCAGCTTCCTAGGAGATATAAGATTAGAGTGTGTTCCCCTATCAATCTTGAAACACATGGTCTATGAAATATCCCAGACACTAAGATTTAGGACTAATTCAGAAAGAAAAAGAAAATAAGAAGAGTGAAGTATTAAACTTGTAAAACAGGAAATTATTCAGACATTATACGTGGTAAGTGAAAGTGAAAAAATATGATTAACATTGCTGACACTGACTAGATCTAAGAGACATAAGAATAAGGCAAGAACATTATTAATAGTTTATGATGAGCTATCTGATGAGCTAATACTTCAGTTAGCTAATGCTCACATTTTTAAGTCTTGACCCCAGAGCAGGGCATTAGATGAGACAGTTACGTGGAGAAGGTTCTGTGGTAATGAAGATTACAGGAAGATATTCGCTCAGGCGGTATTCATAAAGTTATGGATTATACCTACTTCCACTTGATACAGCCTTTGTAGGTATTTTTCTGAGGTCTAAATGCAAGGCACATCCGAGTGCCAGATTCCTGTTTTCTAGGGAAAGGGAATTATATCTCAACTGGAAATGAAATAATTCATATTCCTTCATGACTGACTACACAGAAGTATCAGCAACAAGCTGAATATTGTGCTGAGCAAGAAAAAAAAAAATTTAAGGATGATTTACCTTGTCCTAGTTTACTCCTTGTAGAAATTTTGTCACAATTAAGAGGTTTCTTGGACACCATTCCAAGCTTTCTTGCGGTGATCAACATTATCCTGCAGTCACCAAAATCAAGAAATGCATCGCAGTAGGAAGACACATTGGCACAAGGGACAACAGTTCAGAGGATTTCATCCAGTTATGATGAGAAAAGAAGCTCATTGTTTATGCATGACTGTCTTTCACATCCACAGAAATAAATTATATGGTGTGCACACCTATTTGGATGAGAGTGCCATACATGCAGGTGAGACGTTTCTGTCATTGTCACAGGCCACCACTCACCCAACTAACAGTGGTGCCAGTGTCTCTAAAACAGGTGTTGCATTTTAGTTGGGCTTTTTCTTTCTTGGTTTTTCTTTTGCCCTCATTTTTCCCCCCCCTTTTATTTTTTATTAATGCTGAAGCATAGAAGACAAGACAATCCCTTGGCATAAATTACATTGATAGGGATGCAGGCAAAGACTGGGATCAGAAATTAATGATGTGCATAGCTAAAGGTCACAGCCATGAATACAAACAAAACTGTCATATTCTGCTATCTCACTGATGCTACAAGCATATTGACCACAGAAATGAGAGATTTCACACTCTACTAGTCTAGATACTATCCAGGAAAGGATTTAACATTAAAAAAATTATTCCTTTGTTCCCATCATATAGTTTATGGAAGGAATATGACAAATTACTGTAGTTAAAATTGACAGCATTGGTCTTGCTCAGTGGAATCCACATGTTGACACTTGACAGATTAGTAGCAAAGAAAGTTCAGTGTGATTTTTTTCTTATTTCTGTATAGATTTTTTTTTTTTACTGAATGCAAAGATAAGATTTTCACAGTTTACAGTAATCAGACAGAAGTGTGACACCTGTCACTTTTTGTTTTACTTGAGGAATCTTAAAGGATTGATTTAATATCTTTATTTTATATCAGAATTCATACAGTTTTCTGCCTCTTACATAAATTCATCTAGAAAATAAAGCAATTTTGACATGATCTAATGGAAGCTTTCAAAATTTGTAGCAGAGCAGAAAGATGATCAAAAGAAATTTCTCCTATGGTGGAGGCTTCAAAAATGAAGGGAATAATTTACAGTTAAGACATGACAAGTGATGGAAATAAAAAATGACAATTCAATTCATGGTACCTCCAGATTTGTTTAGAACAATAGACCAAAAAAAGTGATTAAGTTTATTTTGATATATGAGTTACAAAGAAGCTCTGAGATTTATAGATCTTTGCATAATTTCATTTTCTGTAATTTCTGTTTTACTAACATAGCTTACCAACCTCAATTTCTGTTCATAGCGTGATCAAGGTATTGTTTTAGATGTGTAATATATCCTTTAATTTGGAAGGTGAATTATTAAGGTACTTTTTCCATTCTAGGCAGTCAGTATAAAGTCTGTGTTTAAATAAAGGGCTTTTAAGTACAGCTTCTAAATTTGCACATCTTAAAACCAAAAGTATTGTTGATAGAAAGCACAGGACAACTGTAATTCAGTTCTCCCTTTGGTCTGACAGAATCTGTGACTGGTGAGAGCCAATCTAAAACCCATCTACTTAGTCTGTTTTCTGAGTGAAATAACTAAAAGGATAGATGGGGTGAACTTCCCTGGGATATACAAAGACATTTTTTTGCTAACGCTTGTGCTAGGTAGTGTTTCGGATTGTGTTTGTTATATGTTATATTTAGTGTTATAGTTAGTGTTTGACAGGTATATGTTAAATTGAAAGCTTATTAAATAGGACATAAAATTTCTGGGAAAAGAGAAAACTGTTCTAATCATAGAGATAAACAACACTTTCCATTTTCATATGCTAATACTGCAGTTCTGTAACTCTGTTGCTTGCTTGCTCATGGCTTTGTTTGACCGAGAACTATAACACAAAAGTATATGAGAGCAAGTATCATTCAACACCATCAGAGAGGTCATGGGACTTGATCAAGATTTCTTTCTTCCCATTTTATTTTAAGGAGAAATCCACAATGCATTAATGGAGCACACATTTGCAAAGTAGCATGAGATAAAGGTGCTGTCTGAGAGAGATCAAATGCTGGATCAGAGTCCTTCATCTATATTAAATACCTGATTATTGCCCTTGTAGTGAATGTTTGGTCATATCGATTGCCATGGAAATTGTGATACAACATTACTCAGCTCAGTTGTTTTTAAAAACAGAAGGTAAAAAAAAAAAAAAATCAGAGTTTAGCATTTAAGACTAAAACTCGCTCCAATTCTTTCAATATTCATTTGATATTATCCACTGTATTTTTAGAGTGTTCAGAGATATGTTGCACTCTTTTTTGGGAAGGATGTTTTACATTTCCTGAATGGTTAACCACTAAAATCTCCAACCCTGAAAAGATTTTCTAGAACCTCAAAATGACCATGTAAAAAGCTGACAGTGTTTGCATGGTCAGAGAACAGAGCTCCACAGACATCCCTGTGTATGTACTAGTCTGCATAAATACAGCTATCAGAATCTACAAATTAGTATAAAAAAGGGTTATTTTTTGCTGCTTTATTTTTTTTGATGCTGGATTACATTTTATACGGATTTTTGCAGATATTTACTATTTATTATGATCAGAGGCACTTAACCCCAACTTCAGAGGATAATTCAAATAGTTGTTTGGCAAAAAGTCCATATTAAAAACCTATATTCGTTGGTCAGCCACAACAGGATGACATGTCATTTCTGTATCCTGTCAGAAATTTATCCCTTTGCTGATGACAAAAGAACTATGTAATGATCAAACAAGTCTGCAATAGAAATAAAATTAGGATTTTTTAGAAGAAATGGGACAAACTGAAGCAGAGACAGTAAAGATTTCTATTATTTTCCTGCTCAGTGACATTTCCCCTTTAAAACAAAGTGTAAGAATTTCCACTGACAAAGGACAGAAGATGATTCAGAAACTTCAAATTATCAACCCTTGTCTTTTCCTGGTGTCTGATTCATGCTTGGTGCCTTCCCATCCCACTTGATCCTGCTGCTCCCCAAACAGTGGTTGCAACTGCTCTGGTTCTCTATTCTTAGAATTACAGGCTTTGGGAGGTGCAATTTATTTCTTCACAGCTGCAGATGTTTTAGGCTTTTGACTTTTCCACCATTCCCAACTTGATCCAGTGCTTTGATTTAAAAAAAAGGCGCTAGTTGCTTTCATGCCCTAAGGATAGATGGAAGTTCAGTCTTTGATTGTCAATGTTTTTTTGAGAAAAAACTAGTATATTAATCTCTATTTTATTAGAATGGTAGATAATAATTGAAATTTTAACAAAAACTAAACCTGTGAACGAGTTTTTAGTACTAAAGCTTTTCAAGAAAACAACTTCCAATCTGACTGTCACAGAATGAATCAATAGATTCCAAGTTTACTGATTTTTTTTTCAATGATATTCCTTGTTAATCAAATGCCACCACTTTTCAAATATACTACTGTTGTAATAAGTTATTTGGTATGATTAATCAGTTATCTTTGAGCTGCATTTAGCTACTCATTTGGCAATATTAACTGCTCATTTCTTTTTTAAAACCAGTTTGTTTTCATGTTATTTAAGGACCAAGAATCATCAATTTGCTTGTTACAACCTTTTTCTCAGATATCATTTGTTCAAAGATTTAGGTCTTCTTTTTTTCAACATTTTTGCTGTTCATTGCCATCTTTATCTGAATTTCAGTTCTACTGAGCAAGAAATTTTGAAACATGCATTTAAAGGTCATATAACCAAACATTTAATGAAAATTAAATAGCTAAATATGATAAATCTAAAAATACAGATTTTTTAATATAAATTATATATCTAAATACTTTATATATATATATATTTAAATATATAAACTACATGGAAAAATATATGAGCTGCAAATAAATAATGTAAAAAGCATCCCTACTTTCCCCCCTGCCCTTGGGCACAGCAACTCAAAAGTTGGAAGTAGATGAGGGCAACCAGAGGCAAATATCCATGGTCAGAAAGATAGAAAATGGCATTAAGAGAAAGGAAATTTGAGTGTAATCAAAGTGAAATATAGCAGCCAGGTGGAAATCTGTAAGAGTTCAGATATTGAAAATAGTTATGAGTTGGGTCACTTTTGTTTGGAAGGGAAGGTTGATTGGAAAGAGATTTCTCCTCCATCTGCTCAGTTTTGACAAAAAGTAACTGAGAGTCACACTGAAGATCTTTGACATGGCGAATGGAAGCCTATTTCTTGTCCCAGAGTTCATGCTGGTGCATTGCAGAGGATGTCCACACCATTCCAGCAGCTGGGGAATAAAGAAGGGTTTCCTTCTACAGAGTATTCCCTCCTGGCATAAATGATCTGCTGACCTGTATCACATCTTTTAATGGAGTGCTCCCCCACGGCTAGGATCTGTATGTTCTTCTTTTAACACAGGGCCAGGTTTGTCTCCTAATCACATATTGCAGCCCTGGAAGTTGCAGCTCCATTTTTCTTGCTTACTTATTGTAGATTGCAATTGATGATCTGTAAGAATTACTCCCATATTGAAATTAAATCACTGGAACTGATCTCTTACTTTTGAAAAAGAAAAGCATAATGCTGAGATCCACACACCTGAGGCTAAAATATTTCACTGGAATACTTCTGCTCTTGGATTTCAAGCACAATAGATCAAATTTATGTCTTGCATAAGTCAGTTCTGATAGAAGGAATAGTTATAGCAGGGTAAATACAGAAGTGATCCCCTATTGGCACTTCCAGTTTGATGGCAAGGCTTTCTCAGGTTTTCCTCTGTTCTTCCATAAAATGCATACCAGAAGTACTACATAGTTTGTCCAGTGAAGATCCTGAAAATGCTGACGTCACTTAGGAGATTATATTTAATTTTCAAGGGTATGTTTAGCTTCTGTCTTTCTATATTTTCCAGAGTATGTGTGTAGTGTTTGAGAAAGTCTTGCCAGCACAAAATTTAAGCTGAGAAATCCCTAAGTGAACAGGTTTTTGTTTTCTGAAAGCGTACTTTAAAATTTCCATGTATGCATCTCTTTACATTTATTTTCACATCATTTACGTTTATCAGGATATCCCATCCAGGCATTTTGTTGGCAATATGGCACCTCTGTATAGGAATATACAGTTTTCTAGAACTTGATGAATCATACTTCTGAACACATATAGTTATGCATAACTGCTGGCCACTGACCATAAGAATATTCTATATAACAATTATATATCAAAGCTCTCACATAAAAATAATAGCACTAAATTGAAGAGTCGGGAACTGAAATGTTTGCAAATGCTAGATTTAATGTTACTAGTGAAATATAATTCACATGCTAGTGAGGATCCATTATGATACAGCATGTAATTATATGATCTCATTCTATTTTTCCACAGGACTTTTTCATTTGAGGTACAGAATGTAAGCCACTTACTTAGTCAGCAGCAATTTAATATTTTGCTTTATTCCATTTGTTTTATGATCCCATAGTTTATTTACTGCACACTATTCAAAGTGCATTTGGAAAACAGAATACTTAATTTCTTCTTAGACTTTTTCATAGAGCTCATCTCTGTAATATATTAATGCTTCACTAGCACTCATAAATGAATTTGTACAACATCTCTTTGTGATAAAGTGAGAAATAAAAGAATGTAAAAACTAAGGTTAACAAAAATCTCTTTATGTATTATCACTATCATCTATTAGTAATCACTATTATCTATTATAATTGCAAATCAATGTAAAACAACTCTCTTTTTCTAATTGCCTAACCTTATGTTGTATATTACATGTTCAAAAATAATTCTACTTTCATGCTGTGTTTGCTCAGTCCTTCTGCAAATAAGATGTAGGAATCATAAGCCAAATTCCCAAAAAATAAAGACTGTATGCTTAGTGACCACCTGAGTAAATTTACAAGCTACCTACTAACTGCTTATCACACTGAACTTCTCTAACACATGGAAGGAAGAATAAGGATTTCACTGATTAAAAGATCTTCTGTTAATTATGCTCCTTTATTCCATACATTTCTAGTTCAACAACAGACAAGCTAAGTATTATGAAAAACTGCTGGGTTTTACCCAATTCTGATCAAAAATATTCAATTAATATGCCAACTTTTTACTGGTAAAAGTAGTGTCTAATGCCATGCTTGTAGAACATAGCATAAAATGGATGTTTAAGCCATTAATTAAAGTTGCAGGTGACAGACTAAAACTTCCTCAAGAGGGGCAGCAGAGGAGAAGGTGTTGATCTCCTCTCCCTGTGACCAGCAATAGGACACAAGGAGATGGAAGGAAGCTTCAGCAGGGGAAGTTCAGTTTGGCCATTAGGAAAAGGTTCTTCACTAAGAAAGTCACTGTCCACTTGGAACAGCTTCCCAGGGAAGCACAAAGCCTGTCAGAGTTCTAGGATCATCTGGATGATTCTCTTATTCATATGGTTTAATGTTAGGTAGTCATGTGAGGAACAAGGACTTGAACTGAGTGACAGTTATGGGTCCATTCCAGCTTAAGGTTTCTTCTACCTGAGATCCCAGGTCTGACTTGCTGTTCAGGTGTGTCTGTACATTCAAAGAGTTTGAGTGTAAAGCAAGTTAGATCTTCAGAACTTGCCTTACAGCAGTATTTGAAAGACCATAGTAACTATAGTAAGCTTGGGATTTCATCTTAGGTCCTCAATGACCTAAATTATTATTTGAAACCCTATACAATGCCTTAAGGTAAAATCAGATTGGCGTTACATCATTTCCTGTTCATTAAAGTTAAACAAACTCTCCTACTCTCTTTGCTCTACAACTCTCTCTTTTTCCGTCATTGTGTCTGGCCCCTACCTTTCCATCAGCTCTGAGTATCATTCTTCTGTCCATCCTTTCCTGCAGCTTCTTGTCTGGTCACAAATTCCCCTAAGGCACTTGATCATTTGCTGCTTTCCATCATTTTCCTGGTAGAGATATCTGGGTTCTCTGGTTCCCTGTATCTGGCACCTCTTCTCAATTATTTTTTTTGCTTCATTCTTCTTACTACCATCACCTACACTGAACTTTTAAATTGTTCTCTGCCATGGTACATGGTACAGTGCAAGCTAGAAAAGATTAATTTGCTGCTCTTAGTGGTGATACCTGCATGAAGATCCCTACCAGGGCACAGCCAACAGCTCTTAACACTGCAGGGAAAATTCTTGTCATTCAAGTCTATAGAGTGTTCAATACTGGAAAAATGTTGAAGAATATAGCTATAGACACCCAGCTGCTTTCTCCACAGAAAGTGTGAACTATTTTTTCAAAAGCTTATACTTTGAACCAGTACTGACCTATCAGCTTTCATTTCGCTTCTCTGAGACATTGAAAAAACAGAACTTAACAAAGAAAGGAGTGCCATAATTTTGCCATGTGAATGAAGGAGGTTATGTTTCAAAGGACTTATATAAAAAATTGTATGTTGAGTGAAGATACCAATGTTCTTCAGTGAGATTCAAATCAAACTTTGAGCTAAGTTTATGAGAGAGGTTGTAAAAGGATAGATGATGTATAGGCAAAATCATTTTTGGAAAAACAAAAGACTGTAAATGTTTGAATATAATTTTTAAACATCTGCGGTAGACCTTGCAGTAAAGCAAAAAGTAGTGACTCAGTAAGACTGTTTCAGCATTAATTCAAAGAGGATGATACAGAATGTGACTAATTTCAATCCTGTTTAGAGATATCTCCATCAATAGTGGAGAGCTTGCTTCAAGTCCTCGTCTAATTAACAGCAATAAACAGCCTTGTTCTTAATGTTTCTGTGATGGTTAAACACACAGGCCAGAGAATCAGTCTCCTGGAGTTAATGAGGCTCATTTGCATTCCTTCCAAGGATCATCTGCTAACACAAATAAACTAGGCAGCAGGCTCAAATAGTAGTGACCAGTGTCCAAGAGGAGGTAATATGTTAATCCCATCTTTGAAAATCTAAGCTAAATTTCTTATTTCTTTATAATTACATTGTGCTTTCTTACAGCTACAGAAAAATTATGACTCCTTAATTGTTAAGAAAGCCAGCAATATATTCTCACCTTTAAATGCAAGATTTCACTCACTAGTGGTAAAGAACTAGGGTTTGTAATCCTGTAGCTCATTCAATTAGCTTTTGTGGGAGAGATTTTGGTTTTGTTATGTTGCGTGGAAGAGGAAAAATGTTTTTCTACACTTAAATTTGTTTTACTATTTAAGTTGATTTAAATGCATTATGTACTCATTAGTTTTATGCTAGTAGACTCTCATAAAGTTATATAGAGCAATTTATAATATATTTTATTTTAATGAAAGGAAGACACATATCTAGATTGACCTACCTAGGTGATGGTAACTGAAACCTAGAATATGATCTGAACTATTTTCATAGCTTAATCTTCATCTTCACATCTATAATTTCCATTTTGGTACTGGCCAGCTCAAACAGTTTGATTAGAAGGGAGGTAGAAGAAGGAATCAGAACAGACTTTTAAAAACTTTCAGTTCTGGGCATAAAGGCTTGGAAAGAAACTTTATGAAATGAGAAGGCAATTATCAGAAAAAATATTTATCTTATAGTTCATGGACATCAAGAAAGCAGAACCTGTTTGTTAACAGCTTACTGCGGAAAGAGAATAAGGTCTTGGGAGATAAAGATGGAATTTAGTTTTATCTCTGAAACAGATAAACATGACAGCTTCTCCTTAAGAAGTTTGTCATGCCCATTTCAGTCACTTATTAAGGGTCAATTAAAAAAAAAAAATAGAGGCATAATCTGGAAATGAAACATTATGTTATAAAGAATTTTTTTAAAAAAAGAAAAAGATTGGGAGAGACAATGTGTACTCCAGAAGCCCAGCACATGTCTTGAGCTGCATCTTGAAAAAGGACAATTATCAGTAGGAAGCATAAGGGCATACAGCAGGGGGTAGGGAGACAATATTATTATAAATATGTATTATTCATCCTTCTTTTTTGTCTAAAAAATTCACTCCTTTTGACACATATGTAGCTAGTTTTTCATCTGATATATTAAATTATTAAATTAATAATTAATGAGATTATACAAAAGTCTTCTCTTTTTCTCTCCCTTTCTTTCAGTTGCTTAGGTTTGGTGCAACCAAGAATGGGGAAAATTCTTTGTTTCTTGTGTTTTATTTGTTTCTATAAGCAAATCCATTAAAAGGACTTCTAATGCTTAAAAAATATTTACTGTATGCAGATGTTTTGTTTTTCCCAAATAACACTGCCACAGATCTTCAAATGACAGGGTGTGTAGAGGTAGGCATCTACTCACTGATGGATGGGCAGAAGTCCAAGCATATTCAGCCAACAGTGATTCCAGACCTCATGACTCATTTCTCAACTCAGTGCATGAGGAATCATCTCTGTTCCCTTGACAGGTAGGTATTTTCCTTTGTGACAGGACCATTACTTAGCCCATGCTCTGTGGTTTTGAGTGGATACCCCTTAATCAAAGGTGTTGGTTTGGTTGAAATTTGCAGCTGATTCAGATTTCTGAACATCAGTCCACTTTTTATAGAGAGGTATGGATTTAAGCATCCAAGGTAACAATTTCCTTTGGGTGTTTTTCACAGTAGGAGCTGAAGATTCTTTCACTTTTTAAGTAAACAGGGTCATCAATACACTACGGTATAAAAAATATAGATTTCAGGAAAAAACCACCCATCAGAAGAAATGATAAATAAAGAAGACATGATGAATTAAGAACTGTGTGTTTAGACTGCGCCTGAATGCAACTTACTTCAAATTTTCAGACTTTGCTGTTTACCCTGAAATACACTAAAGAGAATTACTGGAGAAATGCTGGAAAAGTCAAATTGTTCCTCCAGTAGTTAATTCTTATTCTGTGGGGTTTGTGCATCTTTTGAGCTATTGGTCTGCTTTGCAGGCACATCTCACCTTAGTCACCATATCTAAGGGTCTGGCTTTAGACTTCCCTTGAATACATTGAAAGATATACCGTAGGCAAACTTCTTCAATGTCATGTTCTTGCCTCACAGTCCCCTGTCTGCCTTTCTGCATTTTTTCTCTCCTCTAATGACCTCATGAAACTGTAGCTAGAACTTTGAGAACCATTTTAAGAGCTATTGCTGAAATTTTGATGGTTTACTTTATGACAGTTGCCCTTTATGCTACTAAATTTGGAGTAATTGCTTTTTCTGCCTATAAACTGACTTGGATACCTGTAACATCATAGCCATGCACACTTATATGCTTTTTACTCTATACTAAAAATGAAAAGTATTTATAGATGCAAGTGTCTCCCATTTTTACTGGTGCAATCTCTATTATATTGAAAATGGTCTCCTGACTCTAGGTCCCACAGCAATTGCATGAGGCTGTCAAAATGAAGGACCTGTTACAAGGCTAAAAATTCTACTAACCATAAACAGAGCAGATACAAAGTTACAGGGGGCTAGTTAGTCCTTTTTTGTTCCCTTCAGGGGTACATGCATACAGAAATATCATATCACTTTTAAGACTTAAGATTATAAAAGAATAAATAAACAAATACAGTACTGCCTCAGAGTAATGTGACTTTCTATTTTATTTTCCCTATAAGGTAAGCACTGAAAAATCCAGCCTGGTTTGTTTTCATGGACAATATTCCAGGTGGAAGCATACCACATAAAAGTCATTCCTACACTGATGATCCAAACTAGATGTGCCCATCCAACAAACCTCAGCTAAGCAGCAAGTTCTTATAAGAGGGAGCATGCATAAAGGCAGGGATTTGAGTCTACTTCTGGAGAAGCCCAAAAAATTTATGGTTGAGAATCAAGAGCTTAAGCACTACTATAAAGTGCACCAGCTTCAGGGAGGTGTATCTGTCCCAAGTCAAACACCCTATGTCTAGTACATATAATGACAGAGAGAGGACAAAGCATAAAAGAAGTAGCTTTGGCACACATGAAACTACAGATCTCTCAAACAGAATAAGGAGTTTCAGGCAGTGGTTAATTCAGGGTTGGGTTTTTTTTTTTTATAACTGAGTTTCTTTTCTGTCTTTTGAACAGTTTTGGTTATTTGAAGTTTAAGGATCACTGTCTGTACAAATACAGTATCTTTGACCTTCAATGGGATTGGTACTTTGAGGCAAACAAAACCCTGCAGGACAGCAAGAGCCTGTGAACATAAAGGGAAAGTAGAGGAGGCAGTTGAGCCTTTTACTATCTCTGTGTATGTAATAAATATCACAAGAAGATATAAATTTTACTTCACATTAAATGTAGAGGCATTTTGTGCTCAATCCATGAATATAAACAGAAAAGAAACTAAAAAAAATATTGCCAGTGCTCTAAGCAAATTCACAGTAAGACAAAGCCTGAGTATTTGTCTCTGTGGTAGAACTTCCTGTGCTTTTAGTCATACAGTCTCTTGCAAACTAAAATACAACAATTGAGTCACTGGTTTATCAAATTTGCTGGAGACTTAGTAGTTATCCACCTGTACTGGTTTATTTAAAAGCAAGAAGTATTGATATAGCAGATCTATTTTCACAGTATGGTGTGTAGTTTTTGTACTGAAAAATTAATTCTGGTGGGGGCACTGAAAATTATTATGGGGATTAAGGCAACTCCTTCAAATACACAAAACTTTTTTACAATTTTGTTTTTCACATTCTTTTCTTAATATATTGTTATAATATCTGTCTAATGAAATGGGGCTGGATTCTAAATATTGCCTGATTTGATGGTAGGGTAACTCAATTGATTTGATTTATTTTTGAGTTGCACTGATGTCAAAAATAAGCCCACCTCACAATTAGGAGAAGTGAAAGATCATATCTGAAAATTTGTATGTAAGGTGACAAAGTGATACATTTTTCCTCCAGATTAGAGTGCACTGAAAGGTAGAAACAGTCCCATATCAGTGTGGCAATATCTTTTACTTCCTGATTTTTTACTGCACTATTATCAATAGGAAGTTTTAGTTTAGTTCAGGAGCCTGTCACTACTTCACTTTTAGGTTTTTTAGCTTATCACAAATAAAAGTAGCTTAGAATATTTTGTGGTGGTTTTCTTTTTTATTTTCCTTTTTCTTGCTTGTGTGTGAATGAGATTTCATTGTTTTTTCTCAGTTGTATGCTTTTTTTTTTTTTTTGGTTGAGAAAAATTGTCCCCTCTTTTTCTTTTCCTAGTATAGTTCTCATCTCAGATAATATATGATTATTTTTTTCTTTTTGATAGTGAACTTTCAGTTGGGAAAAGAACAGAGAAAGTGCTTCAACATTTCCTTTAGCAAAAGTTTTCCTTATCTCCCTCAGTTCACTTCTGCCTGTTCTGAGCCACTGAACTCAAGAAATGAAAAGATCTTATTTTTCTCACGTGAAGTTTCCTCAGACCCACAGGTTTGAGTGTTTCTATATGACTAGCAGCTTCTGTGCAGTAATGTAAACATTTCCAAAATTGTCTCCCAGTTCCTTTACTCTCACTCAAACATAGAATTTTATAGACTTCTCCAGATGAACAAGACAAACCCAGTGCCTTCAGCCACTCCTCAGGCCAGATACCTGCCAGCCCCTTCCCCAGCTTAGTGCCCTCCTCAGGACATGATCATGTACCCCAATATCCTTTGTCAGTTATGGGGTTCAGAGCTGCAAACAATATCTACAAAGGATCCTCTGGGGATCTTTCCAAACTCTACCTAGAAACTGTTGATGTTCCAGCACAACTGTGCTCTTCTGAGTATACAATATTAGTAAGGCCTGTGCCATCAGACAAGGGGAAATGGTTTCAAACTGAAGCATGTAGATTCAGACTGGACATAAGGAAGAAATTTTTTATGATGGGAGTGGTGAAATACTGAAACAGTTGCCCAGAGAGGTGTCCCATCCCTGAAAAATTTTAAAGGCCTTTAAAGTCCTTTGTAGTCCAAACTATTCTGTGATTCTATGATAATCCATGTTTTTATCCTAATTTGTGCTCCAATATGGTACTTAAAAATGAATGTGTAAAGAAATAAGTGACTGACTCAAAACCAGCTTGGTTCTTCTTGAAGTTGCAGTTTAATAAAAAAAAGATGTTGAGGGAGACACTGGACATGTATCTTCCCCCCAGAATTAGTTTGCTATCAAGGAAAGGGAAGTTTCCAACACCTAGATGTATTTGGTGTTTTTAGAATTGTTATAACACAGTAAAAGGTATAATAGCTAAAAATTAGCAAAACTGTATCTGTCAAACTTAGTGGGATCAATATATAATGAATAAAATGTATCACAGTTTCACTAGCTTAATGTCTAGAATTCCACTTTGTCCATATATTTCACCATTTGCCTGAAAATCATACAACCACTCTTTTACTCTTTTTCTTTCTTTTTAGCAATTGAGATTATCGGTGATGAAGGGATGGGGACAACTGACTGGTGATCAGAATCTGAATTTACTGTGGGCTACATATGCTTGTATACCATGCCAGAAAGGCTGGTAAATTTATACTACAATGATTGGGTTAAGCATTATACAAACATACAAACTTTTGCAACATCTCTTCTACTTGATTCAGTCTTCTCTGTCACCAGACTGATTCAATCTTGCAATCTTCAAAGCTCTGTTTGTTCTTGCCAAGGCATCCTGATTATCAAATCTCTTATGCTAATCAGGTCCAAAGTACTTTCTGTCTTTGGCATAGAGACAAATAAAATCAGTTCTTATAAATTGTTTTCCTCAAAGTGGGTTTGCTGTTTGGACCATCGTTGCACATGATTAGAGTATCAATCTTAAGATTCAAAAGAAGGAAGGAAAAAGACCTTTACCTCCGTGTTCTTCAGTTGGAGCCAGCACATCAAGCCAAATTACTTTCTCACTTACACATGGGCAGTCCCTCTGAAAACAATTTGGTGTTATGGGTGTAGGGATGAAGGAGTTTGGCACAATAGTTTGTGACTGTGATATTGAAAAAGGCTTTGAAAAATTTTACAGACATGTAGCAGTGTCATAATTTTTACAGGGAAATTGAATTAATATCCTCATTCTGCAGAATCTACAGTAGGCTTTAGATGGTACTTTAAGTTCAGGACCAATTTTGTAGGGTTTATATGACCCTGTATAATATTATAGCAGGAAAAAGGTCTGCTATCAGGACTTGAGGTATTTCAATGCATTTATTTTACAAAATGTTTGCCACTGTAGGATTTCATATGAGTAACAGATACACGTGCCTACTGGGTCATCACTTACTTCAGCATTTAAGTAAGTTTAAGTATAAATGATTTTAGAATGCCTTTTGTCTGTGTTTGTTACTGCCCATAGTACAAGCAATTTAGAGGACCTCCTTGAACAGGGATGCACTGTAAATCTTAGCTTGCCATCTTTGCTCAAAAAAGGTGAAATTAATTGCAATGTTACAAGTCTGCAGTGCTTCACAGAATATAGGTGAAATTAAATGCAAATGAATCAAGAATTGATGTGAATAATTTAATTTTCAAAGCTTTTGTTGCACAAATAGGCTGTGTGAACATGTACCATGCAATAACAGATATACTGGCACTTCCTGTCTCAAGAAATGTGTAGCAAGTGAGGGGAAAAGTGAGACTTTTGCACTAATTAGAGCAGTTTAAATATTTGAGAGGATGTCATGATTACATTCTTCAAAGACATGGTGACAAAACACTTTCTGCATTTGTGATATTTCCTTCTCCTGGAAGTGACTACTCTGTAATACTCTTGGTGTTGCACTCTGCAAGACCTGTCACTGCAATATACCCATGGATCACGAGCCAAAATCATGACACCTTCAGGGCTTGTTTTTAAAAATGTACAGTCTTTCAGCAAAGGAGATATTTTAGAAAGGTTTCTTTTCCAAAGCCCTTATATTGGGTGCAAGCATCCAAATGCAGTCATTGGGGAACTACAGAAGTGATGTCTCTGAAGACAGACCAGAGGCTGCCCCATGCCAGACACAGCTGGATGCAAGTCCTACCAAAAGACACAGATGAGCACATCAGCCACCATCAAGTGTGGAAAAACATATTTAAGAAGGGTCACAAAATGCCACAAAGAGGGCAGAGAGAAAACAGAAAAAGGATGAAGAATTAAAGGAAGAAAACAAGCAGGAACACCAGGGTCAGAGGAGAATAAAAAAGAGGTAGTGATCAGATCTAGAGAAGATGATCCCTACAGCCCTTTGTGAAGAGTGAGAAGAAAGGAGCAACTGAAAGAAACTCTTATGTTCCATCTTTCCCTGAGCCGCCCATTACTTCACTGAAGGAGCAGAGTGCAACCTGTGCTGATAAAAAGGTAGGAGGAGATCTGTCGGTAATGGAGACAAGCCTGGAGAGGGAGGAACACTGTGTTCTCCCTAAGTGTTTGTACTGAATCAGTACTTGAATACTTAGATTAATAGTCAATAAATTCACCTAAATTCCCCAATATGAGTTTGTTCTGCTCATGAGAGTAACTCCCTGTCCTTACTTCAGTCCACAATTCATGTTTTGCTCTGGAGTGGGGGCTGAGAGGAAGCAAGCTGTTGTGAAGGTGCTTAGCTGGTAGTTACCTTTTCTTGATTTGCCTTCCCCATTTTATAATTTTTTTATCATTGTGATTTCAGAACAGTTTGTCTCCTCTATAGGTCCCTCTTCCCTAAACAATTTTATTCAGAACCCTAAAGTGGGGAAAAAAAATTGCCTGTTAATGGACATTAGTTTTCTGACTGAGGTTCAAAGTGATGTTCATGCTCTCTGAAGGGCTGACAAGCAATACACACCGCCTAACTTACCTTTCAGTTCCACTTACCAATCTGTATTGACACTCAAAACCAAGGTCAAGGTGGTGCTATTATTGTGTTCCAACTGTGGCCAATTATGATTTTCAAAGCTTTACATTCTGTGACTCATTCACAAAAAATCCTATAAAGCATTTAATTAATACAAAACTTCACATGGTGTTTAAATGTTGTATGATTAATTCTGCCTTTTTTATTTTTTTAATGACATCTTTCCGTTAAATAACTTTACTAGATTGAAAGCAAATCAGAAGAAGATCCCAAGTCAGAACTACAACTTATTAGGAAAATTAAAATAAATTCAATGTTACAGAAACACAGAATCAGGATGCAACCTGTCACCCTGTTGGTCAGGGTGGTGGTTGCAGTCCGATTAAATGGTGGATGCAGTCCTGTTGGAGTGACAGATGTGGTTCTGCTGAAGCAATGATCCTATAGAAGGGTGTGGTCTTCCTCTGAAGGTCCAGTGCTGATGTAGAAGGATCCAATGTTCCTCTGGGAATCTGGTGGATAAGGCCCCTGTGGTGTTCCAAATCTCAGATAATATCCAGGTAGGAATGTGTGCTTCCTCCCCCTGGGCAGAGCATTGCACAATGCAATGATGAAATTTTAACAGTCATGCAGTGAGACTTGATGGCCCATTAGCAGAAGACATCCCCCTGGAGGGAGTTATCAGGGATGAGTCATGGACAAGATAAACACTGCCCCGCCTGGTTTTAATAGCTTATGAAGATGGTGATAGAATACATACTTTTGGTTACATGTTACACTGAAACCTAAGACAATAACTCTGAAGTTGTAGTCCCAGAGGATGGCAGAAGACAGAGAAAACTGAAAGCTATTCTCTGGGAATGGATGACTAGCTTGTTTTGAAGGTTTGAAAACAGTCAAAAGCCCCAATAGCTGGATGAAGGTAGGGCTTAAAGGCATTAAACTGACACAGACTTCCACTAACTTCCATGGAATTTTAGACCCCAAACAGCTTACAGCTTCCAATATTCAGGGCCTGAGAAGCAGAGACTTCTGCTGGTCATATCATTGATGTATCTATGTGGTAATAGTAATATCCTGCAAGTCAGGATATATTGCTGTATTGCTTTCAGGCCTCAGCTGTCTACCCCATAAAGCACATTACTACAGGGATATAACTGAAGTAGCTTTGTGAGTCAAGATGAATTATATAGGGTGTAGCCTTCTCAAAACAGGATATAAGGAATTGTGAGAATGTTACATTATTATACTCATGCTTTTTACGAGACAAAATTTTGTCTTCAGTTACCATGACTAGTGCCTTCTAACATGAATGTATTGTAGGCATTAACATATAACAGGAATTGTAGGCAGCCAATTCCAAGATGATTAGAGATTGGAGATCTAGCTTTTTTTTTTTTTTTTATGCAGTTTAAAAATATATATTTGGTTTTCCTCTATCCTTCTTTATCTCCTTTTCCCCATTCTTCCTGTCTCCATCTCCACTCCCTGAAGAGTTTTACAGAGTTCTAATAACTGAAGAGGCAATCCCCCAAGAGAAGATAGTCTATTTCCCTTGTATTTTGCTCATTTTCTTGCTCTTTTTTTAGCTTTTAGCTAGACACTATTAACCAGCCACCAAAGACTAGAGAGTGACCAATATGGTCGTTTGACCTGAATGTGACATGTGCAGTTTCCTTGTTAGATTATAACCCTAGAAGTGCTCTCTATTAATTCTTTTTCTGTGCTTCACTGAACTGTCATCTGTGGCGTCCTGAATTGTCATGGTAATACTTTTTTGAAGAGGAATTTGCTGATGAAGACTCACTTATTCAAAAAAAAAAAAAAAAGCATTTTTTCATAACATATTTTTCTTTACAGGCAATATTATTTTTACCTTCTGACCACAACAGAAAGCCATTCCAAACCGGCCATTCTACAGGGGAAAACAGAAGAATTCTATTCAAGTAGTCTGTCATCCATTTCTTGTTTTCATTGTGTTTATTTTCCTTTTTCAGTGCTTTGAAAAATTAGTCAGAGTATAATGGTTCCATATTGGTCTACACAGGACCATTCTAATTTCCAATTTTCACTTTTCTCAAATGTATTTTGTCATTTGAATTCAAATTTTGATGAGGATTTTTTCTATTCTTGTTTACTCTGTTAGAACTTAATTGAGAACAAATGTATACAGCATGGATTTCAGTCTAAACAAAAGAAAAACTACAAAAAAATAATGTCGTATTTGAAGAATTACTTTAAGAGGGTAAGGCAATCTGTTATGTTCTAAATGAGTAATATAAGATTTTAGTAGCCTGAAACGAGACACCCAAATTATAAGAGAAGTGAAGTGAACTTACACAGGCACAGTGAAGTGCTGGGAAAAAGAACAAATTAATTCACTGAAAGTAACCACAACAGGACAGCACAACAGGACAGCTAGTTTTGTAATGCAGATTCCTTAAATTAGTTTGGATCCCTCATATCTCCCTAGGTGTTCTCTGAATAAGCATCCTGAACAGGCTGAAGCCTGCCCTCTAGAAGTCCAGTGTAAAAGTTTTGTTGATGACTCTTCTTGTTTCACCAAATATTGAGGACTCCATTATTTCATGGTCACTGTACTCCACATGGTCTCTGATCATCTCCCAGAAGCCCTTTTCTGCTTGTAAACATCAGGTGAAGAGAAGCACCACCCCTGGTAGGCTCATTCCCCATCTGTGACAAATTGGCATCCTCAATACACTCCAAGGACCTCCTAGACTCCTTCTTCTCCTCTGTGTTGAGTTCCCAGGACACATCTGGCAGGTGTCTACTGGTCTGTCTACCTTGATACTTAACAGCAACATGATTTAAGCCTAAAAGAACCTCTTGGAACCCATCAGGCATCCTGTGCTAGATTCACACAATAGAAAGAATATGCAGAAAGATACAATGAAAGCATGGTCCAACTCATCCCCTCAGCGACTTGGAGAGAGCACCATGTGTAGTCCAGAACAGCTGCAGCATTCAGGAACCTCCCCTGCCTCCAGTTTCTGTCAGTTCAAAGAAAACACCTTCCTTTGGATCCTGCCAACTCTAGCTAGACATGTCAAAGGCTGGCAAGATTACAGGGCATGTCTTGCTGCCCCTTCTTTTCATTCACAGCTAAACAGAGTTGTTTTGTTTGTCACATGAGGCAATTGGTGGCCATTTGGAGCAAGAGAACATGTTGTCCTTATGTTATTGAAAAATGATACAGAAGTGCATGCTTAGCCCCTGAGGACTTGTATGCTGACTCCTGGAACATGAATAAGATAAAAACACTTCTGGACATGAAGCTGAAGAGCAAACATGAAATCTTAGTTCTGTTACTTGGACCAGGCACAAGGGTGCCTTGTTTATTGATTATGCTTCTATTGATTTCCCACATGAGCTGTAAAAATTCAGCTTACAAAAAATGTTTTATATTTTCTTCTTTCTTAAAAAGTGTTATGTGTTCAATGTGCAAAGAATATGAAAAATTGGTATGGCTTTCCATTCACTTCCCCTGTAAAAAGTCAGCAAGGTATGTAAGATACTGCAAATGCAGTCAGTACAGAGGAACTGGATACCCTCAGTGTAACTTTGCTTGTGGCCACTATAGTTACCTTAGTTCAAATTAGTTTAGGCTTTGTAAAGCCTAAATCTACAGCTGGGCATATGCACTCTCCTGTAATAGTCCGTGTGTTCTGTCATCAAAATTAAAGCTCCAAAGTTTAAAACCTAATGATTTGTCTCCTACTAGAATTCATGATGTAACCTATATGCACAAACATTACGTATTGATCTCATATGAAATGCATTCCTGGTTGGCTGGTTTTTCCAGCCTTTCTGCCCCTCCTGACACATTAACTGTGATACCAACATCTGAAAAATATTTTTAAAAAGTCAATGGTGTATGGTTCCATTATCTAATTTCAAGAAACAAGAGAAGTATGTGATTTCATTTCTGCTATATTTTGGTAAAGACCAGTATCTGTGTTGATACTTTCTGTCAAAGGTCCTGTTCACATGAATCTAAGGAGGGACATAAATCTTAATTTCACAGGTTTTTCCCTCCCCTGAAATCTCATTTTGGATTTTATAATTCTACATGTGCTTCAATTATGCTGTTGCCCTTATCCTATATGCAGGGGATGGTTATGGATGCTGTAGCTAATTAACAATCTAAGTGCACAAATGTCTCCTTGAAAACAAGATCTGGCACTAGACTAAATGAACATTCTGATTGCTCATTAAATGCAGCAGTTTCTCTGCAGGTTGGGTAACACTAACAAGACATTCTTTTTTTCTTTTACCTCCTGTTTCCTTTCCCCTTACCATTTTTGTAAGCAAATTTCCCCCCTATTCCTCGGGAAGCACATAAAGATAATTTTATTTTTCTTAGAATGTTTTCCTGATACACCCTCTCTGTTTCTGCACCTTTGCTGCACTGCAATGGTCACATAGAGACAAGGACTGTGGAAACAAACTCAGTTTGCAGGGACTTCTTAGTAACACTTACTAACACTGGCTTGGCTGATGGAGAATGCTCACCTGCCTTTTCAGGTGACAGGCTGTCCCCGGACAAACAGGTAATAGATGCAGTCTTACAGTGACTTGTAGGGTAGACATAAGTTCGCTTATTCTTAATTCCCTACTCTTTCAAAATCTGATGAAGCCTTGTCTCAGTGGTACACCTTTCAGATGGACCTTATTGCTTTTGCTTTAGGTAAGGTTGTTTTAGAAGAATTATGCCTGCATAGATGGAAATGGCACTATCTGTGGAGGTGTTGAGTGATGGAAATTGATGGAAACCATCGTAATTCCTTGAGGGGTAATTTCCTTACTCCTATATAGAGCGTTGCTAGTATTTCTTGTAAGAATTGCCTGACTAAGAACCACTGGAAAGTAAATTTCTTAGCTCAATTACATCTCAATCTGTGTTTAGTTTAGGGAATATGACACACCTTTGAGTGCTGGTGTTCCTCACTGAAGCTTGATTTTAATTTGCCACCTATAGGCACTTTAACAGGTAGGGCTTTCTAACCCATATTTTTGATTGTAGCTGCATAAAACATGTCTGTAATATAAAAGGAATCTTTATAAATATGAAAGGTTTGAAGATATTGTATGTAAGTTCTATGCTATGATCATGACACAAAGAAATCTGCTCCCCTTTTAAGTTTGTTTCATTTGGCCTCCATGCACAAGAGTGCTAAAGTCAAGACTGAACTTTGTCATTGAAAGATCATTTGCAATTTTAAGTGAAAAATGAATTTTATAAGCTCTGGATCAAAATTAATTTTTGCATAATCCAAATGTTGGTAAAGATTACTGGAAATTAATGTAGTATCACTATTTTTGATATTAGAACAAATTAAGCAGAAATATTTGAAATTAGCATCCTTATAATTTATGCTTTGTTATTTTTGCAGTAAACTCATATGCCAATAGTGGTATTGAGAACATAATAATTTATTAAGTTTTTATTGGAAAACACAAATAATATTGCAAACTAAAATTATATTTGATTATTAATTAAGAATAATTTATTGCTGGTGTTGACATTTAAAAAAATGCTCCAATTTTTCCTTTCCTGATCCAAGGGATTATGCTGCTTTCATCTATTGTGATTGAATGCCACTGTTTTTTGTGAACTTTACAAGCTATCACCTATTTTATGAAGACAAAATCCAATCAAATACTGGTGAAATTAGAAAATTTTGTGAATTCAATTTCTTTGAATTAATTCTGCAAAACTGGCTTAATATCAAACTCTCCATAATTAAAATCTAGTTAGTAGATAAAGTCATTCTTTTGTTTCCCTTTTTTATACCTGCTGTGGTTTAACCCCAGCCGGCAACTATGTCTCACATAGCTGCTGGCTCACTCCCCCACAGTGGGATGGAAGAGAGGGTTGAGAGGGAAAAAATGGGAAAAGTCATGGATTGAGATAACAACAGTTTAATAGGGAAAGCAAAAGCCATGCATACAAAGCAGAGAATTCAATCTGCAGTTCCCATGGGCAGGCAGGTGCTCAGCCACTGCCAGGAGAGCAGGGTCCCATCACACATGGCGGTTACTTGGGAATACAAATGCCACTGCTCTGAAAGTTCACCCCTTCCTTCTTCTTCCCCGAACTTTAAATACTGGAATGATGCCATGTGGGGTGGAATATCCCTTTGTTCCGTTGGGATCAGCTGTCCTGGCTGTGTCCCCTCCTGACTGTTCAGGCATCCCCAGTGTTGGTGGGGTGAGGAGCAGAAAAGACCTTGAGGCTGTGCAAGCCCTGTCCAGCAGGAACTAAATCAGTCCTAAGTCATAAACGCTGTTTCCACAGCACAAATCCAAAACACAGCCCCACACAAGCTACCATGAAGAAAATGAGCTCTATCCCAAGAACCACCAGTACACCTCCATATTTCTGATTTTTCAGAGTCACTGGGAGGTAGATATTAGCATTACACTGAAAAGGGGAAGATTTATAGTTATTATAATTTTCCTTTTTCAATTAGAAAAGAGCAATTAAAATAACGTGCAAAAGTGAAAAAACTATCTATGTGTATCACTAATGGCAAAATCTGAGTAAGACATGGTTAGACTCTAATCAGAACTTGTTTAAACTTGTTTTCGTTATCTTTTGTTAGAATTCTTGCCCATGTGGAGGGACATATGTTACAGGAATATTTGTCTAACAACTCAACCTTCACTTTGGCCAGTACCTTTAAAACACACTTCTTAAGAGGTATTTCAATTCTTAAAGCACTGAAACAAGTAGTCCAGTTTTCACAAAAACAATTTGCTGGTTCTTACTTTTAAAAATTTTATGATTCATTTACTTTTTATTGTCTACACTGACTCCATTGTAAGTCAGACCAAAGGTGGGTACTTGATATTCTCTGAAGGAAAAAAATATAACACATTATGCTTGTAGTAGACTACAGAAGAAAAGGTTATATTGGTCAAACAACACCAAGCACATTTTTCCCTTGAGAAATTCAGAGTGGATAATGTCTTTTGATCTCCCTTCACTTCTATTTAGAACTATTGCACTCTGGAAGCAACTACATAGCTACATCTATGCATATAGTAATATATATGTGTCTGTCTATCTATCTATCTATCTATCTATCTATCTATCTATCTATCTATCTATCTATCTATCTATCTATCTACCTACCTGTCTATATCTTCCTTATGAGAAAAGTTTTGAATAACAGGAATAATAAACGAAGAGGATATTTTAAATATTTTATGTCCAAAATTCTAAGAGTAACGTAAAGTGCTAATATTTCTAAGTTGATGACTTCACCCTATTTGCAGTCTGATTAGACAACACACAACCAGTTTCTGTTTATATGAACAACAGAGGAGTTAATAATGTATATTACTATAAATCTTTTTTTATTTACATCAAAATACGTATATAAACAGAAAATATGGCAGAGTGCTTCCATAACAGCAGTGCATTTTCCTATAAACTGACCAGCTTTATCTAGAGAAGCATAAATTCAGCATTTGGGATGAAATTATCTTCAGGTATAACATGATAATATGACTGTTTTCAGGAGACATCTTAAGAGGCCTATCTAATATTAATTTCTGTCTCCCACGTGCTAGATTTTCTTTAGTCTGCTGAAGAATCAATATGAAAGATTATTGATTTTGACAAAATAACTACAGCATAAAATAATTCCTTTGGATTTATACAGAACCATTGCTTAAAAGTTGATTTCAGAGAATTACATAAAGTTAATCTTGTTTTGTTACAAATACATTTTAAAGCAAAGATTTATGCCATATAATTTAAAATACACACCCTGAGACCTGATAGACGTGGTAAAACTGCAGTGCTTCAATTCTTACTGAACCTGCAAGGTATCTGATATCTAATAGTCAATCTTACATCTTTCTCTAATTTATCATGTTTCTGTGAATGGCATATTTCAAGTCACTTATTTCAAAATAGTAATGGTTTTTCCAATCAGGCCTTTTCATCAACGTAGAGTTCTAATTTTCTTTTTATTTCTTAGTTCTAATTAGAAAACTTGACTGTCAACAGATTTGCTCAATAAGTTACTAGTATAAGACGGACCTTCAAATCTAAGTAAGGGTACCGGCATCATAACAGGATTTCTGCAAATAAAAATTATGTATTATCTTGGTGTTTGACAAGTTAGTCACTAAGACAGGCTTTTTCTCATTGAAAATACTTTAATATTCCTGAAAATTCTTGTCACAATTTTTATGAAATATTTATTAATTACTTGCTGGATGGTTCAGACAGTTAAATACAAGTAACACTATAAGTTGAAAAAAGATTTTTCAATCTTAAAATCTTAAGATCTTAAAAATAAAAGATTTAAGAGTTAAAATGATGTCTATTAGTTTCAGGAGGCACTTGCCACTAGTAGCCTAAATTAAGTATAATATAAAATACTTACAGAAAATTCATGTGTAAACTTCAGGTAATTTTACCCGGTATTCTAGCATATGTAGTAACTTTGAAAATCAATTAACAACTGGAAAAGTTGTGGCATGAATACCCAAATGATAGGATTTGTAACATTTCTGTTAACCTAAACATATTTGGTCCACTGATGCTCATCAGAAATTCCAGGTTTAATCCTTTCTTCTTAGTATGAAAGAGAAGCGCAATATCAATTTGTAAATTCTATGTGAATTTGACAAAACAAAGGAGCATCTTCTGTTACAGTTGTGCTAAGGGCAAAAATTCATGTATCATGTCTCCCAAATCTCACTATATTCCAGAACAGAGTATGCCACTCTACATACCCCGTACAGCTAGAGAAAGATGGAATATGTCTGTATGCTTGTTCTACTGATGATCTAACTATGATTTACAGCAGTGTTAGACCTTAAACAGCAAAAATTGATCCTAAAAAGTTAAGTCAATCAGTCTGATTGTTCATGTTTGCAGTCTCAAGGTAAAGTTTCAACTTCTGTCCTCCCTTGGAATATGTTTGGGAGGGATTTGATTAGTTATTAATAAAAACTTTTGTTAACGGAAAAACTGGAACATTCCTGCACTTCCAAATAATGCACATAATGTGAAATTGATGGCTAAATATGATTGAAGAGGAAATACACAATATGGTTTTATACCAGAGACTGTCTGCAAATCTCAAATTAGGAACCGCTTTCTTATTTAGCCAGTTGGGAGAAATACCTTTCATAAAAGATTCATTGAGCTTATTTAGGAAATTAACTGCCTCATGGAGTTTCTTATTTCCCTGTATTTCCCAAATTCCACTTCAAAATTATTGTTAGTTGATGTCAACAAGTATATCTGTACAAATAATTTAATGCTTTTCCACTAATATGTTATAAATTCTTTTATTTCAAGGAATATGTGGAAACAACAATTTTTGTGGTAGTATTTAGGACTAGCCACATTCATGACTGAAATACAAGACAGCAATTTCCATTTGGACAATTTCCATGTCCAAAATAATTTTTTGTGACTTTAGTTACATTTGAATGTAATCATACAGGGAAACAGAGAGACTTTAGGACAAGCTTTTTAAATCCTGGTGGGTTTATTATAAAATAATTTACATATAATTGTTTAAATGTTAAATTGATCCAAAAATAAAAATTGAGACCTTTCCTTCTCAAAAAAAAAAAAAAAGACTTTTTTTTTAAAGAAGTATGTGATGTGTTGAAAGTTACTTTTTTCCTCAGAAACCTTTTTTTTTTTTTCATGAAATGGTATTTTTGTATGAAAAAGCCATAAGAAATTACTGACTATTGTAATCTGAATTGTTCTCAAATTGGTAAGAAAAGAGTTCCTACATTATGGTGCCCACTGCAAGGTTTTTATTTTGACAATGAACTAAAACATCCCCTTTATTAAAAATTCCATTTGACTCTTACAATTGTATTATATACTGTTTTTTAAGAAGCCAGGTTACCACAGAAAAGTGGCAGCTTTAATGATCTCAATTGACACATTTGAATAAAACAGGCAAAATTCTGAGGATGCAAGCTCTTATTCAGGACTCAAGGAGAAACAGAAAGTCTTTTTTTTTTAACTATCTGGAAGCACTAATGTTCAAAAAAATCCACAGCTTTCAATTTCATAGTTTTTAGTTTTGAGGTGAGCTAAACAATTGAAATTTTATACTTATTTTGTAAGGGTTTTTTATAGATCTCCTTTCAGTGTCCGAACAAACAGGGTAAAGAAGGGGGATTGCATTGAAAAACCTATCTTCTGGTCCTAGTTCTCTGCATGAGTATGTTCAGTACATTGCCATTGTTTTAGTGTCATCCACCTAAGAACCTGTGGGTCTTGGGACAAAATGTACTACCTTGTGCTGTCTGCATGTGCAGAAGCTGGGATTAAGATAGTTCTTTGAGCAGGGTTTACTAAGAACAGAAATGTTTTTGAACTTGCAGGTTGTATTTTTTATGTTAGGGTGGTTAGCTGATGTTTATAGTTTCTGCTTAAATTTAAGTGTTCATTTTTTAGATGATTTTTTTATAAAACAATGTGATCATCTAGTGCATTTTGTGATTATATGTGGAAGATTTTACTTTCTTCTCTTTGTGAATACTCATCACTATACTATTACTAATGTAATTACTTCAATTTTGAATAGAAGGATTCTAGCAGCCTTTTTCATTTTCATCAATATATATTATGGACCAGAATTTTGTTAAACTTGAGAATCTGTGTCTCATAGCAAGTTCTGAGTTTTATTTTGTTTAATTAAGGTAAGTTCTGGAAGTCCTGAATAATAATGAAAAGGTAAAATTTTTTAAAAAGAGAAAATTTTGGAAGAAAAAGATCTCCTAGAGGTTTTATCAAAATTGTGAACTTCTATAAAAAATTGAATTGGAGTTTATTTCCTAAATTAAGTGCTTTCAAAAATTTAATTTTTTCTGACAAAGCTCATATATTCTTGAGGAACATCCTAATTGTGTTGATCTAGCATTGCGTATTAAACATTCTTAGCTCCAATAATAGTCATTTTGATCTAGACAAGCATGTAGGACAATATTGGTGGTCAAAATTTAAAGTATCAGTGATTGCATAAGAGCTAGTATCAAATCTTTATCTGATATTCTGTCATTATCAACACAAATCCAAATGAATATTTATTACAGTGGTGTTAATTCTGGGTTTTCCATATATTGCTACCTATTAGGCCTATCCAAAGGCTCTCATTTAATGCACCACTCTTTGGATGTGCGGTTTTTTAAAATATATTTTTCTATATTTTTTAAATTTTTTTAATTCTATATAACCCATAAACACACATCAGCAACAGAACTGTGTTTACCACCATGAAAACATCTCCACGAACAGCAGTGGTGCCTATGAAACTGAGAGAAGGCCAAGCTGAGTGGATTTCAACTCTGAACATTAATATGCTGTTTTGTCTGCTTCCTTGTGCTACCATCCATTCCCTTCTGCACTACTGATAATGGTAGCAACAACAAGGATTTACTGTCAGCCATTTGTATGGTCCTTATCTGTAACACAGTTCATTTCAAAAATCACTTTAGAACATCTGGGAACACTAGCTTTTAGGTTCTGATCTTGAAAATATTTTTGTTTGTGCTTGGCTACGTCCACTTGTAATCCCATTGCAGTTACTGACACTACTCATGCAAACAAAATTTTGAGTGTTGCATTGCCTCTAGGAAAACTATAGATCTCTAGAAGTGGCTCTCACTTTATGCAAGTTTTCTATCTTTCTGAAATAATTTTTTCCAACAGTTTTACATCATTTATTATGTGATAAAACTAGTAGAATCTAACTCCTTGGCCAGATCTTCAGACACATAGTTCCATTGACTTCAAAAACAATTTACTATACCTGAAACTATCACTCTATTCACTTTCTCTCTGCAAGACTAGGGAGTTATATTTTTTTTTTCACCTCTTGTGAACAGAAAGTGATTCATGTGGCTCATCTTAAATGACCAAGCCAACCATTTTCGCTCCTGGTTATTCTATAACTTCATGAAATACATACATCAGTTACAACTTGTTAGAAGTATTGAGAACTCTTTCTGTTTTTGCTTGCTGAGCTGAAGTATTCTGTAGCTCATGATAATACATCTAGAGAGTTCGAAATCTCAAAGTGACATCTGCAATTTTTCCAACATCTAGTTTCAACTCAAGTTGCAACTCTCTCATTTTTTCTCTAGCATCACAAAACATTTTCATTTCCCAAAATAAGATTTATAAAATTGTTCTATTTTTTCACTCTTACTAATGGATTAAGACCATACTTTATAGTACTAATAAAAACACAGCTGCTTCTATTTTACATGTCTGGACACTTTATATAGGGGAAAAAGCTTAAATAAAGATGAATTGAAAGAAAGTGGAAATTAAATTTAATTACCAACACCAGAACAAACTGTTAAAAGAATTACAGCACTTCAGTATAGATTTTGTGAACACTGCAGACAATAGGAATTTTTCCACTGAGTTTAACAGCACTTGGATTTGGTCCCTGAAAGTCAATTATTTGTATAGCAGAAGGAGAACCGAGGCAAGGGCAAGCTTACTTCCCTGATCAACAGTGCCTGTCAGCATTACAGCACATATTAGAATATTTTTGTTCTATATTTGCTCACACTTAGGGACATGCATAAGCTTATTTCCCTTATTTGGGCACCATAAGTACTTTTAGTCAAGGCTCAGAATCAGGGAAGACATGATAATATGCCTTCAGCACCTTTTCCAGCACAGCCCATCTAAACACTGCCCTGAGGGATGGGAAAGGGTAACAACAGCTTACTTTAAACAAATAGGCTTTAAACCAGATAGCTTGGCAACTGGATAGCAAAATAACTTTGGCAAACTGACAGCTAGCAGAAAAGGCAAAACATACAGTGAAAACTGGCTAAACACCTGGATGTCCCTTCCACCCTTGGTTTTGTGTGCTATTAGTGCCTATACAAAGTGGACTGGCTGAATGCTGCAATGGGACCCCCGAACCACAGAGGAACTGAAAAGACCATCACCAGGATTTGATTCTGGAGCATTTTAGTCTTTCCAAAACTTCCCTTATGATCAATGACGAAAAGTGAATACTTGGCCTGAGTTTTTAAAATTCAGGTGAAGTTGCTACAAGCAGATGGCAAGCAGCCTCTACTGCTTTTTTTATCCCACTTCCTCCTTAGGGCAGAGGGAGCATTGTTGAAATACATTTGAGCATTTCTACTTGAAATTATGTAGTAAAATGTTCTTTTTTTTGGAAGACTTATTTGCCTATAATAGAGATTATAATAGCAGCTTCAGGAAGGGATGAGGAGAGAGGAAACACCTTCCAGTTGTTGAAACACTGCCAGTTCTTTCTAAATCTCTAACTTTGTCTCTATGAAATGTCAGTCATGATGTTCTATGGAAGAACATTAAAATGCATTTTTGATTAATTGCTGCACAAATTATTTCCCATTTGATCTGTAAGCATTAAATTTAATTCTAATGCACTTTCAGTGACTCTGGGACTGTTACATGAATTCGGAATGAATTTAGCCTTTATGTTTTAATTTGCTCAGCCACCTTATCTAAATAGAATATTCCAAGGTTTGGAACAGCTGAAATACTGCTAGCAATTCTTAACTCAAATTTAAATACTTCTGAAATCAATTTAGAGATAAAGTAAGCTTACTCTTTGATTGAACAAATGTGTTTTCCTGCTTCTGATCTTTGGACAGGAAGCTAATGTTGTTGCCACACCATTTTTTTCCTAAGGTGGAGTATGTTGTTCAGTAATAGGCTCCTAAGGATATAGCAAAAAATGTAATTGATATTATTTTCTGCATTTCTGAACAGAGTTTCACAAGGATATTTTGATTCAAAAATGAGTGTAAATTTGTACAGCAAGGTAAAAATGATTTACCTACTGCTTTCTGGCTTAAATAGCTCATTTGGAAGTATACAAAATGGTCTCATTGCGAAGCTGGATGTTCCTGTCTTGCAATATTGCATATATACAATCCTGCATTCAGGAAAGGAAAAACCTGTCTAGATATTTGTATCACTTTCTGCTCTGTAAGAACTGAACACTTTATTTTCTGTCAACATACCAAATTCGGATATCACAATCAGATTTTATTGATTTCACAGTGGGCTCATCCACTACCACTTTAGCAGTCAGATTATTGCATACATTCATTCACCATTTATAATTCTGTGGTTAACAATAACAAAAATTTAAATCTGGAAACACTGAGTAATTTTACCCACTTTTTATTTAAGCAAAATCTCTGATGAGAATAAAAATCTGTTTGACCAAGGCTTTCAAATTTTTTTCCACTTAAATAAACTTTCTTATATTTTTTAATCAAAATTTTAGATATATACCATCTTCAAAACCTTCATGACTTTCTTTTATAAGGAAATGCTTACCATGTGTTTTTGTCAATCTCAAATGTGTTTAGTTCAGAATAAGGAACAATTCTCATTGAACACTGAATTGTTGAATGTATTACAGTTTGGAACAACTGTTAGAACCAATGTCTTATCTTAATCAGTTTGTATCATTCATCTTTGTAATCTGCAAAATATTAAGGAAGCCTTTTAATGGAATTATACAAAAAACCACATTTCCATGACTTCTCGGCCCATTTTTGTCTTAGTGGGTATACTTTTCACATATTTATTATCTTATTTGCCTGATTTGGCTGTGGCAGCCATTTGCATCTTAGAGGCCTTACATAAATCTTTAACTTCCATCTATACTATCAAAATCTATTTCTCTAGACACTGTCTGTTCCACAACATTGAGGTTAATGAGTAGTTCAATGCAAAGTATAGATAAAATATTTAATTATTTTTATGCCAGTATATTACCTCTTGGAATCTCTTGGGATCTCTATGCATTGCCATAACTTCCAGAAATAACATCTGAAATATTTGCTCTTGTTAACTACAGTAACTTAGGATTCTCATTACATATACAAAGTATACACTGTTATGAAAATTCACCAAAAATTTAGTGAATATGAAATACATGTATACTGTCAATTGATACTTGTAAAAATTACTAATAAGCATAAGCATAAACCCTTCCAGGATTTTAACCTTGCTTGATTAGACAAAAATCCACTCAAAAAAAAAAGAATTCGTGCCAAAAAAGATTAATGTCAGCAATATACAAGGAAGTGCTTGTGGAAATTTTAACTGGTAGCAAAATACAAGTATTGTCAAGCAGAAAAAAAATTATTGCTTATGAAAATATCCTGTATAATCTTCAAATCACTCAAAGTCTAGCACAGCACTCTACTTTTCTCAGGTCTGTGTGGGGCAAATAGTACTTATTTCAAGTCAAATGAAAGTCAAAACAAAACATATTCCATACATTAGAAATCTTACGGATTTTATTTAACTTAAATCAAACCAAAACACTAATTCTGTCATATATATATATATATGACCTTTCTGAGAGGCAAAAGTTTTTAGCTAAATAGTTTCCCCACCAGGATTAAATTAGTGACATATAGCTATAGATCACACAGTTATTTCCATGGTCAGCACTTCATGTCCTATGCAGGCGACATCTATATCACTGCCTCAGAGGTTTGGGATCAGCCTTGATTTTTCATAAATGTTTTACATTTCTGTCATTCAAGTCCTGAGCAAAATAAGACTTTATGTCTTTTGGCCTCTAGCTTCTGAGGCCAATAATTTAGTCCGCTCTTAGTCATGGTTTGCGCCATGACACTGGGCACAATATTCTTTCAGCAATTCACACATAGACACAGAAATAGTTTATAGCACATCTTATTCATATTGACAGGCTAGAACCAGCAAGGATTGCATTGTCAAAATCATTGATTTAACCTAAAAGTCTTAATTCTTTTACACAACACTTGGGTGTACAATACCATACAAAAGAGGTGGTTGCCATTAGTGCTGGAGAAATACCACATTGGGAATGGTTTTGTGTAGATGTATTTTTGTAGGAGTTTGGTGTATAAGGCAAATCAGGAAAAAAACCACAAAGATCCTGTCCTACTGTCATAGAACACAGATTTATTAGTTGCAAAGAGCTATATCTAACTGAGAAATGCTAAAGTCACCTTTAAATCAACAGCTTTAGAGAAGTGTAAATTAAAATTTTGATGTAAAAATTATTCCAATTAATCACCATGAAATAAATAAGCTATCAATCGCAAATAGTGTGTTCTAGCTTTTCTCTAATGAACCATCTCTCATTTCTTACAAATAGTGTTTGACTAGGAAAAAATAGTGTGCTTTAAAGAAAAAAGCATCCATCTTTCTGATAATAACCTAGCTCCTCAGGGAAAGAAAAAGATCCATATTTTTAGGAACATAAATACAGACCTCCTTCAGAGTTAGAGTTCTCACCTGGTACAAACTCCAGCTTTTCTCTGCCTGGACCTTCTTTCATGCATTGTTAGCTCACAAGGCTTTGGAAATTCATAAACTCCAGGCTCAGAGACTCTTGAAGACACTTCAGCCCACTTGGACTTGTTTTAAAAAATCTTCAGAAATCCTGGGGGTAGGAGATTTGGCACAAAGGCTAATTGCTTCCTGGAAGTATAGTATAGTGCACTGTAATAGCCTTTCTAGTCTGTATTTTGTGTCCCTATCTGTTTTACAAAGGAGTTCCACAGACACTTCATCGTCACAGTGAGCTGCTGCAAACAGTTGTAAGAATTAACAGCTGGGAAATGGGAGGCTGGAATTTCTTGCACTGGCTTTGTCACTTTGTAGAATATTTCTGATACTGCAGACTTCACTCTGATTTTGCTTTGAGGTGTTTTCTGTGTTTGTTCACAGCAGATTCTGAAGCCAAGTTAACCAAGAGTAGTTTTTGTAGATTTGAAGCAGAGGTTCAGCATCTTGACAAGCATCGTTGTTAATCACTGCTTTCTTTGAAGCAAAAACTTGAGATGGAGTAAAGATTTCCTTAACAGATTTTTTTACTACTGAAGTTGCTACTGATGTAAAAGACAAGTTTAAAGAGTTTCTAGAACCAACACTTGTCTGTGAAAGTTTCCACCACTGCTGGGTAAGGATGCCTTTATGATAAGTCTTCGCAGTGGGCGGGCCTGAGAAGATTCATCACCTGGTCTGGCTGTGGAGAAGTGTTCACAAAGTGCTCACCTGCCTTTTACTGGCAATCAGTAACTGGGAGAGAGCTCGACCACTTTTGAGTTTGTATTAGTTTAAAATACATAGAGTTTCCATGGCACATAATTCTAGATATGTTCATTGTACAAAAACATTAGCAAAGATGGAGAGCATAGATCATTATTATCTTTTGACAGAGTGCTTTACAGCACTAAATAAACTACATGACACTTAAACACAATTGTCCAGAATTTGAGGATACTCAGATACTGATTAACTACATCACATCATGAACAAGGCTTTAATTTTTTTTTTTTTTTAAAGTATGTTTTTGGAATTGTTTTCAGACATGCTATTTCTGAAGACCAGTCCTCACTTTTCTTAGCTGTCACACTGATGCTGTCAAGGTTGTGTTTTTAGGGGTTTTACCAGAGACATTGAGTCATTTGGCTTGGAAAAGACCTGTAAGTTCATCAAGCCCAGCCATTAACCTAACACTGCCACATCCACCATTAAACCATGTCCCTGACATGACATCAGACAGCAAATCTTTTCCTACTGTATAAATAATATACATTTAAGTTGTTTTATGTAAATTAATGTCTTCCAATTACAAATATGGCACTGAGGACCAGAGATATGGACAGAATGAAAGAAAGATGCCAAAGATGTGTGGGTATATTTATCTGTTTTCAAGTGCTGAGACACTGCAATATACATTTGTCTTTGCATAAGTACCAGTCTAATTCTTTTAGTCAATTAAATGTTGTCAAGTAGGTCATGCAGCAATTTTTTTGTGTATCTCTATCTGTACAAATGACTGTTTTGACTTCATGTAAGCTAAATACTGTGTGTTCAAATGACCTTGGCAGAACTTAAATGACCATATGTCCTCTGAATACATTTATCAAAGTAAGCATTTAAAATAATTAAATGACATATATGACCTAATTTTTTTATATCCAATTATACAATATTATTTCTGTAATTGGCATGGTCTAAATGTGCAACAGAGAAGAGATGGCTGATTTTCAGCAGGGTTTGGAGAAAATTAACACTGTAGTTAAATGTCTTTTGAAGTGTTAACACTGGATTGGCATTTCCTTTCATTTTCCACAGACCATGAGGCCAACTCATTTTTATATTGTTTGGAGACACATTAAAAATGATTAATGAATGGTACCAAATGTGAAAATAAAGGAATGACAATCATGAGTAAAAACAAGTGTCTCCTTTTATCTTATCACAGCTAGATAAAATTTTTAGCTTTCTTCATAATCCACTCCCAGTTCTTCTTTTAAGCTGGCTAAACATTATTTAAACATTATTGACCAAGTTCTGACTCGTGTAGAGTTACACAACAACTACAGCAAATAAGCAACACATATAATAAAACAATCAGAATGACAAAATCACAGAACAAGGTTGGAAGGGACCACAGTAGGTCATCTGGTCTAGCCTCCTTGCTCAAGCAGGAAACCCATCATATTTAACATACATAATATTCCTGGGATGGAGAAGCCAAATTCAGTCTATCAGTTAAGTATATACCTTGAAGATCAAATTTCTCAGCAAGGATTCATTACATTTACACATACATTTGCCATTTCCTTAGCTGAACAATAGTAATATATACTGAATAGATTTCACCCAAACTCCATTTCATGTTAATTAGCAAAAAAACTCTTGGAATGCATGCACAGAACATAAACCAAAGTTTTACTACTGTAAAATGAAACTGTAAATGCTGATGAAGTAAAGATAAAAGACCGAGGGTTTTTTTTAAACAAAGCAAAAGGCAACAGAAATATGAATATGAATTATGCTGATGATTTTTAATTCGATCATTATTTACCTAAGTATCAATAAATTACCAAATATGAAACTGTATTTTCAAAATACATGAAAATATTCTAGCACCACATTATTTCACATTATCCAATTACGTATTTATAAAACAAATACTTTGAAATAATTTTTTCCCAGGTATACAGGTCATAGATCTGTAGTAAAATATTAGTCACAAATCTGCATATTCTTTCCATAGTTAAATCACATCTAGAATGTAAAAGATGCTAGTCTTTCTGTTTAGAATTTCTATAACATTTAATATTAAATACTTAAAATAAATTAATTTGTCCATATTTCTTTGTTCTCTTAATCTCTTCACTGTCACTAGTATTTTAACTGCAAATGCTTCTAAAGTTATGTGAAAAGCCCATTGCAATCAACAAGCAGCTGAAATAAATTAATGGACCTAAAAGGAGTACAGGTGTGAGTGATAAATTTCAGTATTAGTCTAATAACTATTAAAGACGAGTACTTAAATTTCTACCTCAAAAATAAATTATTTTGTTGTTTCAAATAAACTGCCTTATGGTATAATTAAACCATCAATTATCATTTTTCCTTACCTGGCAAATCAATGTATAGGAATGAAAAAAAAAAAAAAAAAGTGGATATACCTGATGGTATATCTTAGAACCACCATTTTTAATTTTAAGTACCTTTCTTTTCTCATTTAATAATAAAGTAGATGCTACCAGAATGTCTTGGTCAGGTCTGCATTTCAAAATAACTGAGAAAACAACCACTGATAATCTGAAACACCAAGACAGCTAACAGGAACCAGGCTGGTTTCCAGCACTTTTGTCTACAAACACTCATAATTTTCATGACAGAGTCAGGATAGCAAATGTATAGTGGTGTGGATTACTTGTGTGGTGTATTGAGCAAAATCCAGTAAGATGATCATCGATCTATATCAACAGTAGTCACGGATGACATATTGGGCAGAAAAATTGAAGTTTCTCAAGGAAAGTGTTTGCATGCCTGAAGAAAGCTTCTGCTTCTCCTTCCTCTGCTCCCATCTATGTGATGGACTGAATTCTGAGTTACACCACTCATCTCTATTTCCAGATTTTCAGATGTGGTTTACCCTTTCTTTGCTCTGTAATACCAGTTCATGTCAGTCACCTGTTGCACTGGCCAGGGAGCCATCTGAGCATTAATTCATGTGCTTTGAGGGTACAAAGATAGCAGGCTCATCCAAGACATTATAAATTATTGTTGTATTTGCCATAAGCCTAAATGGCTCTTGACTTCAAAGACCTGGAATGACCTTATAATACCAAACCAGACTTAATTTCAAAGAATTACATCATGAATTTTGAAGGGAAAGACTTTTCCTCACCTTTTAAAGTGCACATGCTTTTAGTGAGCAGGAGGAAGAAGGGATGTAGAAAAAATATGATTATAAGCAAACTCATCTAGTGTGAGTTTGTAGGAAAATCCTTGAAAAAACACCAGAATATAAAGGAAATTTCAAAGCCAATTACCTTTTGTCACAGAACAAGAATATAAGGAACATTTTTTTGAAACCACAAAGTAAAGTGCTCAGATATTTAATGAAATTATGGACATGAGAGTAGGCTGAGAAAAACTCAAGTGTTCTGAACCTTCACCCATTCTTAGTCTGATCTTAATAAGAATATAATTAACTGTCCTTCTCTTCTTTTCACTTCACTGAGATATATTTATTTTTAGAACTTTATAATATCTTTACCAAAAGAAAACAGCAGAAAACAGAAAAGATTGTCCTTTCCATACAGAGGGTCTGGATGACATCTGAAGACACTAGAAATCTCACTTCAGTCTTGTCTTTACAAGACTTCCAGAGCTGTTTCTAGAAAAAAAAGAGGATAACATAAACTCAGTTGCAGAATTCAGGGGGCATCTCTGATGTTATTGGGATGAACAGCAAAATTCCACAGGACAGATAGTATTTCATTATTATTTTAAATGAATATTCAAAATGAAATGCCACCCATAAAGGATGTGATTATTAGTCTTTGAAAGATGCTGAATTTTTAAATGATATATAAAATTTTTTTCTCTTTTAAAAAGTTTTTACTTACAATAGCATGTGCATTAACCTCTTCAGTTTGGATCATTTCTATATGGATACTGTACACATAATTCCACTCTCAAAGAGAAGATTGCCAGTAGTATAAACATGTCATTATGCAAAGTAATTAGATGCAGAAAAATAAATAGACTCAATAGTGAGAGCTTATAGAAGTGCAGATAAACAAGTACTCATAATGTTTTTTAATAGATGTTTAGAAAAATCAGCCATATCATTCAGGTTAATGACTTAGTTCCATCAAGATTTGCTGTTATGGGTTCAGAATATACAATTATAATGCTTATAATTCAAAGTGAGAAAACCTTGATGCTTAAGTTTGTAGTTTGCTGATCTGCTGAAGCAGGCTTCACCAGATCAGCAAGCAACCTTTAAAATCATCTTTGTAAATATATAAAGGTGTTTTATTTAAATTCAGAAGTGGTTCTAAAAATACTTTTCTCCTTGCAATTGTAAATTCTTGGGGTTTAGTTAGGACGTTAACAAATACTGGAAATAATCTTTTTTTAGAGTGAGATACAATTGTTTCTGTTTTGGCTTTGACTTGTCATTCAGATCTGTATTGATGGCAAACACCCCTCCAACTACAGCTGGGGATTCCTTATTCTCTGGTCTTCACTTACTACTATAGTTTGAAAAGACTCTCCTGTCTTTTTCTCAGACATTTAAAGAGATCAGTCAGGATAGTAACAGCCACTACTCTTTCTCTTCTTTTTCTGGTTTGATTGACTCTCACCTTGACTAAAAGTCCAAGTGAATCTATGTTTACAGAATTTTCTTTCAGGTGTATTTTATCCCTAGAAGTGTCATTAGTTTTGGAGTTTTTTGGGTTTGTTTTGTTTTGTTTTGTTTTGTTTTTTATCTTAGATGCAATTAGAGGTTTTGATGATCTGTTAAAATTGAAGTTGTGCTTAGCCACATTTGTTTTTGATGGAAGTAGACACAGATCAGGGGCTGAAGCCAATCCACAAGTACCAGTCGTTTAAGCAAGATCTTCATAATATCTGCCCAGCTGTTACTCATTGGATGATTCTGGTATGCACTAGGAAAACAGTGTAAAAGGTAATTGTCACAGAATTATTTGTGTGTCCAAAAGCTCTGGACTACCTCTGCTAAGGGTCATATATGTGCTGTAAAGACACAAACATGCAGACTTAAATTATTTCTAGTTTTTCATCCTGGTAACAGATTTGGGATGATAGATTAGAAGGTGTATCAGAAAGTGTTAGTGACCCAAGTAGCAACCACTACCTTCCAAAGATATTGGCATGAGGCTTCACAGTAAGCAAGGTGACTTCTGCTGACTATCTTTTGGAAAGCAATAAATGACAAAAAATATAAACAGCTGTGGAGAGGAGAGTGGAGTAGTAGGGAGATGAGTGATAGTAATCTAGATATCCCAGGCTGTGCAGAAACCCAGTCCTGAAGAGGATCTGCTATGTAGAAGGCTGACAGATGCTTCAACCAGACTGAGTTAAGTATCCTCTTCCCCTGCGCTGGCTACATGGGAGGCCTTCATACGCCTGTTCTGGACTGAAGAGGGCATGTAGGTAAGCAGCTTCAAAATAACTAATAAAGTACACATGCAATAGAAATCTGTGTTTGTTCATACCTGTACAACCTATTTCACATAGAGTATGAAGCCAGTGGGGTTTATTTCAAAGAAAACTTGAGGGTGTGTATGATAATCATGTGGTGGTATTCTTATGGCGATTTGTGTAGGCCCATGGCAATCACCTTATCAGGGAGCATGTTTTAATTTTAAGAGTCCTTGGCAGTCTGTTTATTTCTTACTTTATCCATGGTACTTCTGCTTCATTCAGTGGACAAAATGGATATACAGGGCAGCAGAATTAAGGTCCCACTGGGAACAATAAATCTGGTATGTCTTATTTTTCAAGTGCAGCTTGAATTATCTTCTATTAACAGAGAATACAGGGAGGAGAGACTGTCAGCTAATTCATTCTTATGTCATTTAATCTGTTGTCCTGAAAAATAACAGAAAATAGTGGCTAAGCAGCCTTACTTTCATTGTGTCTCCAGGCTATACAGCCCAGATTCAAACATTAAGACAAACAGCATTTCTATGACCTCTAATGTCTCTGCTTAGGTTGGTGTTGAATAGAATGGTGCAGGCAGCTTCTGTTCTTACACCTGCAGCATAAAGGCAGATTTAAACTGTTGCACATACTCCCTTGAGACAAAGCTAACTTTAGATATTTTAACATGCTTAGTGTGTCTTTGTCTGCTTCATATGTATTTTAGGGTTTCTATAAAATTATTGTGCTACAGTTTCAGAGCTACACTTGGCTTGCTGATGTTATCATGGAACACACTGCATTTTGTACGGCATCTGTCTGCCTTAATCAAGCATCACTGAGTAAAAAGCTATTCCAGCAGAGAACTGATTTTATTATAGGTCAGGCAACTATCAGATAAAAAGATATGAGACGTTACAACGACTGTGGAATTTTTCCATTATTTTAAAAATAATATAAATTTCATGAAGAATCAAAACTTTGTGTATGGTGGCTGAAGAAGTCTTAATAACGATGCGGCTGGGTCCCCTCCCCAGTGGTACTGAGGGCTGAATACAAAGACAGGCATTAAATAGTTTGCCTTTGACATACAAAATTTTTGGCCATCCACTCCATGCCACTGCCTGGTAAGGAAGGTATCCTTAAAAACCTCTTGAATTTTTAGTAAGGTTTACCTCTTTAGAGAGAAATCTCTGGGGCTGGGCCAACTGGTGTTGCCAAAGTGGCTTTTTGCATATAAATTTTCTGGACTAAAACCTGTGTAAAACCTGATGGTGTTTTGAACTTTTAGGATGTTGAAAACAACACTAATTTCCCTACAATCACTAATTGTATGGCCTGCATTTTCTGAAACTTTGAACCAGTAATGTATTTTCAAACAATGTATATGTTCATATGTTCATGCTCCTCACCCAAAATTTTTAAAGAATTTTGATCAAATTGGAGGGGGTTACAAGGGTGTCCATGAGGAGAGGCAATGACCGGCACAGCTGAGACTGTCAGCTCCAGGCAGGAAAGGGTGAGGGGAAATGGGGGAGAAATATCCCTGCCAACCCCGAGGGGAGAGCAGGAAGAGGGACAGGAGGAGATCTCTTCTCCTGGAGAAGCCCCATCAGAGTAGGTGGGTCTCTCCTGAGAGAGCTGTAGCCTCTGCAGAGGAGGCCATGATGGATCAAGAATAGCCAAGAGGGGATAATACAGACACTGACCACACCACCCACATCTCCTGCACCCCTCAGAGTCAGGGCAGGTGGGGCTTGGGAGTGAAACAGTGAAGGTGAACCCAAGGGGAACATGCCATTTTAATTTTGTCTTTATTCATCACTACCTAAATTCATTTTAATTAGTAATGAATTAAAGTAATTTTCCCAAAGACTAGTCTGTTTTTCCCCAGAGGTAGCTGGTACGTAATTTCCCTGTCTTTATCCTGACCCATAAGCTTTTGTCATCTTATTTTCTTCCCAGCCCTGTTTAGGGTTGGGAGCAAGGAAATGACTGAATGGGGGTGTCTGGCATCTGGCCAACATCAACCCAAACCAAACACTCCAAAAAAGGAATATGAAATCAAAGTACTTTTTTCAAATTGCATTAAGTGTAAAACATATATTTTCAGGCCCTAAACAGCTTGGAAGACAGGCTGAACTTGATGCACTTTCACAACAAAGTGTTTTTTCTTGTAGCTTATATGTGTAATCACATTTTTGTATTAAAGAAGTCACTTCTATCTTAGATTCCATAAGATTTGTCCAACTTTTTCTTCAGCATATATTTCACAGGTGATGGTCACTGCTTCCCTCTTCCCTTCTCCAGAAAGTTTTACTTTCTTCTCAGGCTCACCAGATAACACATTTGTCCTGTGCTGTGATCCTTCACCTCTCTTTAAAGGATTCTGTTTGGAAATGCTCCATGACATTAAATGGCGTACTAGGACACCACCCCCAAATTAAATGAAAGGGTTTCAGATCATGGATGGAACATAAGGTATTCATCCCACAGTAGCCATTCAAATATGTCATTCACCATGAGTAATAAAATTTTATAGGACAGCAAGAGACACGCTATTCTAAGCACCAGTGAATACACCATTATTCAAGAGTAACCTCTTTTACTCTTGTTCTAGGTCAAAAGTAACATTGTGCTGTTTTGGAAATTTTGGGAAAAGGGAAAAAAAAGGAAGTGTTGATCTGCAGGCTCATTTAAGATCAGGCATTTATTCTGAAAAAATTGATAGCAAATAAAAGAAATTAGATGGGGAAAGGTGAAAAGAAGAAGGTGATGTAACAAGGTCAAACTATACTAGGCAGTTTTGATCAAATATTTTTGAATTGGAACTCAGTCTTCCACAGTGTGTGTTTCTGTTGGACAAGAAACTGGAAAGAACACACACATTGCCAAAAATAGCCAAAAAAAAGTGAGACAATAATAGCTGCTCTGGAAAGGTCTTGTTTTATCTTTTCTCTCCTATAAAATTTAGGAAAAAAATCTGAGTCTTTCAGTCATTGTTGATGCATACTTTGTAATTCCATACTTGGACTCACAAAAAATTATCTCATACATAAAATAATGGTACATAGATCTTTCTATGTGTCTGCTTTATATCATGATTAGAACAGGGGGAAAAAAGGATTAAGAGAAATTAAGAAAAACATATATTTTAACTGTTCTTTGAAAAGTAAGTTAATAGAGTCATAGTGGTGAAAAACTGGGAAAATTAATTATTATATATTGTCTTTAATGAGCGAAGATGTGTCCTTCCCAGCTAGATCTACTTTTCTGGAAGTTGTTCTACACAAATCTGAAATAATTTGAATACTTCTAGTTTAGTTCATTTGAAAGTCAGATTTGTCAAGATACTTTGGGCTCAGTTGAGAGACAGAAATATCTTAAGTCAGTGTTGTTCTTCCCAAAAACTAGTTATTTGTTTCTTGGACAACTAATTTAAAAACACTGGCAAGGAATATACAATTGGCATGTATCAAACTGTAGCACAAAATGTTATTTTATGTTTAATATTTCCTCTTAAGAGAAAGCAAAAATCTCTTAGTCAGAAAAATAAAATAATGACTTTTTTTAAAACCTCTCCTGTTTTATCTTTACTAAATGTATTATAAGCAAACAGTAAAATGAAATTTGGAATATCATGCTATCTTTTTTAATAGTTGCTGATTTTATAAGTAGAAAATAAAAATTGCAATACTTTCATGAAAAAAATCTCAAAATATAAAAATAACAGTATTAGCATGTGGGTTTTTTGGGTTTACAGACCTTGTTCTATAATTCAAAACTGAGCAGGCTCCAGGTGGATTGTCTATCTTTGATATGCTTTAGCAACTCAGAAAAATGTTGAAAAGTCGTGCCTTGAAGTGAGGATTTACATTATTCATATCCTTGCTTCTTTATAGTTTTCCTGTTTGAAGACTAATAATTATAATTTAAGGAAGGAAATATTATCTAAAAAGTTAAGTAGTTCATCAATGGTTGTTAAAAAACAGAAGAGTAGTACTTTTTTCTTAACTTCAGTCTGTTCCTGGACTAAAGGACTGACAAATACTGTTTGAGCTGGTTTTTTCAGGGTTGGGGGGGGGAAATGCAGAGGCTTCAGCTTCAAGGAGATTTTAAGAGATTGTGCAACCTAATATTATTGCTTGTGTTGGGATATGTGTGGCAGGGGTCAGACTAAATAATGATTACAATAAACTGGACCTACCTTGTAGTGTGAACTCAGGAATTACAGCACTTTCTTCCTTCTTAGGTCCATTCTGTGGATGGAGAAATGTAGTTCTAGTTCCAAAACTAACAAGCAGAACAAAATTGGAATATGCAGCTGTCCTAAATAGCTCACTCTGGACCATAAACTTTTAATTTTATTTTGAAATGTTAGTTTTTAGATCTTAATTTTAGGTTCAGTTAATTTTAATTATTATGTAATTAACCGTTAGTATTGAAAGTGTTGTGAGTTTTTAAATGAGATTGGTTTGAAACTCGACCTTTGAAATTATAATTTTGGACCAGAATTTATGAAAATAATAAAAAGTTGAAGTCCTTTTCTGTTCAGGATCATAACTTCATAGAGGAAAGAGATTCATTGCACTCCTAACTCCTGGTAGCTGTGCTCATGGAATAGTATTCTAAATGTTTGAGCTGGATTCTAATAGAGCAGACAAATCATCAGTGTGAGCGTAACTATGTTCTAATTGCAGGCCTCAGGTGTGCACTTTTGTGCAATATTTTAGTCCAGAAAGATGTTCCTGTAGGACTTGGTGGAGCAGCCAGTAGTAGCACATCTGAGTCCTATTAGACAAATATGTGAAGAAAAGTAGGAAGAAAATGAGGACACTAATTTAAATAAATAAATAAAATCTCCCCCTCTCACAAGCCCACTTGTGTTTTAAGCAAAGATACATCATTTTCTGGACATTTTAACTCTCAATGTTAATTTAAGAACTCAACGAGGGCCACTTAGGACTTTCACAGTGTCATTTCTTTAATAGAAGAGAACCTGGAAGTGATCACTAAGCCACAAATGACTGTTAAAAGGGTACTGATGATTATGGAAAGTAAGAAGTGAATTCTGAAAGGAATTCTAAATACCCTTCAGAGTAGATTATTTAAATCAAATTTTTCCACTCGGCGGACTATTTATTTGAGGTAGCTGTAATTTGATTTAATTTATTTTGATTTCCCAGATTAAAGCTGATGAATACACTTTCAATTCAAATCTCCCATAGATTTTTTTCTTTTGTCTTACACTAGAAATGGCAGTGCTGCATTGTGAGGAGGTCTGGCATCCTGTCAGCTTCAGGAAAGCTAAAATCGGAAAATGGGTGATATAGCTGAAAAAGCTGGTGTCAAACACAGATCTGTATTACTTCTAAACTGCCGGCAAGGGGTTGTGATTTGAGATGCAAACGGAGGCTGCAGCATGTAATTGTCCATGGCTATACCAATCTCAGTGCTGCTGATGTAAGAAGCTGTGTCAGAAAAGGGCTATTGGCTAAAATATAGTCAACACAAGAAACATCACAATCCCTTTCAGAGGGTCGTCTTTAAACTCTCAGTGATACAGGTAATTCTTGCAGGTATATACAGGTATATACAGGTACTTATCTCTATTATTACTATCAAAGATAAGGAAAACAAAAGATGTTATTTCTGCCTTGGGGGTAATGAACCAACATCAGGCATTGCGGTGTCAAACACTGTGCACTGGGTAATGCAAAGAAGAAAATGCTGATTCTTGGAAGTTTCGGGGATATATTTAAAACCTCAAGATATATTAATATCTGTATAAAAATAATGAGTACAATTTAATTTCCTTACTAACTGCATGTAATTCTGGCCAACTTTGTGCTGCTTACTAGCTATGTGTCATTTTGATTTGTGTGTTGATTATCCATCAGGTTAAACCTATTTTTTTGCATTTGTCATGCATATACCACTGTAGTACACTGAACTGCATGAAATCAGAGTGCAGCATAGTTATGTTAATATTTGTTCAGAACAAATGCTCCTTACTCTAAAGTTCCAGCAGGTGCTATATTGAAGTAATTGAAGTAATTGCCAAAAATTATAAATAAAGCAGTTCCAAGATGACTGAGAGCATAAAGAAATCTCATAGTTGATTACAGAGCTGATCTGGATAGGATATTTTGTTCTTCTTTGTCCTTTTCAGATATAAAGAGTTTTTAATTTTTTTAAAGATATAGTTAAAATTAATTATTCTTATTGGGTAAATGTGATTACACTACGTTAGGTTGATGGAAAAAAAAGGACAATAGATAGGATACATGTGCACATTCATAGTCATTTTAATTCCTTTTTCTGACATTTTATTTGCTTTCTTAGCAGTGAAGAGAGGAAAGGTCCAGCAGCCTTACCCTCACAAATATGGTGCATCTCTGGTAGATGTATATGTATGTCTATATCTGTAAGAAAACTAGAGTGAAAAGGCTAAAAGAGTAGGTTAAATTTACCAAGGGAGAGTAGATTAAATTCATGATTTATTCTTTCACTGTCAGTAGAATGCAAAAAAAATAATACTACTATTCTACCACAAATCTTCCAAATATATGTACTAAAGCATACTGACTCCTCTGTTACAGTGCTGGTATTGTGGTATCCTGGTACTTTAAAATTATTTTATCCTCGGATTTCTGCAGTTATAAGAAGAGATAATGGGATGTAGAAACATGTGCAAAATCTCTTCCCATTTATTTTATCGGTTTTCTACCAACAGATTTCCCTAACAGCATATACAATATCAGAAAAGAGTATATACAATATCCTCTTTATAAAATGTTGAAATATGTGTATTCCATAATGGTAGCAACGGACAAATAGTTTTGTTAATATTTGTTTAAATGCTAGTTGACCTCACTGTTTCTCCTCGATCTGAGTATTTCAAGATCTCTTCTGAAAGACCCATGTCATCAAGTGAAAATTCCAGCTTATTTAAGCCAATAGCAAAAGTCCCTAGGAGCAGCAGGGGCAGACAGCAGTGGGAGGTAAATGCTCCTCAGGTGGGAACCATGGTATGGTTATGTTTAAGCATAAGTTTGGTTTATCTAGGGTTCCAAAGGTGAGTCATCTTGCACCTCAGTGAAGGCACAGCCACATTTGGGCAGCATGTACCCCTGGGGCAATGGTCTGTACTGTGCCTGCCTGGGGTTGCCTTCATGGTATGTGTCCTTCCTCGTCCTCACTGCGTACAGCCCTGCCTGACTTTAAATAAGGGGCAAGGAAAGTACTGCTTGTTCTTCAGCCTTCAGAAACCCAAAACTTAGTTTCTTTAACAATAAATCTGTCATAAAAGATTATGGGAGAGAGAGGTGAATATGTAAAGAGAGCTTAAAGCAGGGAGCCATAGCAACTGAACCTAAACCTGATCCAGATCTGAATACAGATCACTGCAAATCAGTGCCTAGTATACAGGCTACACAAATTAAAAGAGAACAGGCTTATTTAAAAATAAATTCTATTCTTTTTCTTCATTCTTGGAAGCTGGGTTATGTTCTTCTAAATTTGGTTTAATAGTATTGCATGCCTCTCTAATTTTGTGGCTAACAAACCCACCATACTTTGCAGGCAGACTCAAGGAACAATTGCTTCAGGCTGTTTTTTGGGGTTTTTTTTTAATATTTACAATAATAATAATAATAATAATAATAATAATAATAATAATAGTAACTTAAAAAACCCAACCCTAAACATTTTTCATGAAGTTTCTTTTGTGTTGTAACAGAAACACAGAGCCAGAAGTTACGTATTATAGACACAGAGGAGCTGTTAAGAGTTCTAGTATCAGTTTCAACTGACATTTACATTATTTTTTATTCAGTTGCTGCCTTTCTGACTCTTGTAGCTACCAGACTTCTGAAGTGTTGTACTCCCAGACAGGTGAGAAGCTGGATGTGTGATGGCAGTACGTGTCTGGCACATCAGAAGATGTGATAAGAAAGGTCTGCATAGTGCTCACCTGATGTGTTTGACATGTGCTGAAAGCAGGAATCTGTGGACTTTAAGTCCTCCAAGGCAACCCAGTTGCAGCACAGTGACTTCACACTTATGCCATGGTGGGAGCTGGTTGGATACTGTGAGCTCATCCAAAACATCAGAGGGTAACCAGTGACTGCTTGAGGATGCGCAGAGGAACGCTGTCACAACCTGCCACAGGCATACAAAATGCCTGTAAGGTCAGCAATATGAGTCTAGTGCAGAATGAGTATACTTGACAGATGTCTGTTAAATAATCTTTTCAAAAGATCATACATCTAATATTTTAATATTTTTTTATGTTAGAAATCTATTACTGAACGTAAAATGTCATCTTTGAAGAGGCATGAAATAAAATTACATAGGACACATACATAGGACACATTACATATCACAGGTTTAGAATAACTTCTCATGCTTCTTTTGTGCAGAAATCATGGGCTAAAGTAAGGATAATTGCTTTAAGTAAAACAGAACTTTAGCCAGTTCCACTGGACTACTCTCCATCAAAATCAGTGGCAAGCTTATATTTATTTGGTATGCAAAATTTTGCAATGAGATTATTTACCTAAGTAATGCAGGTGTTTGAATATATGTAGGAGTATTCACTAGACCAAAACCATACTCCCAAGGTCACAGTTACATCACAGGCTTAGTTTAATTAGTAATTACATAGGATTAAAAAATATCCACAAACAAACCCCCTTTGATCAAGCACTCTGTTGATATTCTTAGAAAGTAATGCAAAAAATATAATTGTTAGTGCTGTATTATAAAGTATAACTAAGTTTGTAGCAACTGTAAAGTTTCTTGACAAGGGTGGAAAAAATAAGTGCCACTCTCCCTTTTCACATTTAGAAAGGGCAAAGCATAATATTCAGTGAAAGAAAATTTTGTCAAAGTAACCGTATTGTTCACTAGATAAAATGAAAAAAAAAAAAGTATCTGGTTGGCCAGGTCCAGACTGTGGTTATGAATGGAGTTACCTCCAGTTAGTGGCCCAATATAACAGCACACATCACTGGTGTTCCCCAGCACTCAGTATTAGGGCCATTCCATTTCTTCATCAATGATGAGGGGATTAAGTAAACCCTTAGTCAGTTTGCAGATGACAGTTTATCTGCTTGGGGGGTTAGGAAGCCTCTGCAGAGGGAACTGGACAGGTTGGATCAATGGGTTAAGGCCAGCTGTATGAGATTCAACAAGAAGCATCCTGCACTTGGGTCGCAACAACCCCAGGCTGTGCTACAGGCTGGGGGCAGAGTGGCTGCAAAGCAGCCTGGCAGAAAAGGTCCTGGTGGTACTGGTTGACTGCAGCTGAACATGAGCCAGCTGTGCCCAGGTGCCCAGGAAGACCAATGGCATCCCAGCCTGGATCAAAAACAGCGTGGCCAGCGGGAGCAGGGCAGTGATTGTCCCTTGTACCCAAGCACTGGTGAGGCCACACCTCAAATCCTGTGTTCAGTTTTGGGCCCCTCACTACAAGAAAGATATTGAGGCACTGGAGCATGTTCAGGGAAGGGGAATAGAGCTGGTGAAGTGTGGGAAGCACAAGTCCTATGAGGGGCAGATGAAGGAGCTGAGGGTATTTGGGGAAAACAGAGGCTCACAGAGACCTTATTGATCTCTGCAACCACCTGGAAGGAGATTGTGGTAAGGTAGGAGTCCATCTCCTCTTCCAAGTAAAAAGTGATAGTACAAGAGGGAACAGCCTCAAGTTGCACCAGGTTTAAGTTAGATATTAAGAAAAATTTTCTTCACTGAAATGATTTTGTTTTGAAAGTGTGATTACGATGATCACGCAAACACAAAAATTTAGGAAATTTTGATTAGCATGAGAGCCTAATTTTTCTAACTGTTGCATACCAAAGTACTGGTAAGAGATGTTATCTGGATGGCTTAAGAAATGGATGAGCTTTGCATCTGTAGTAAATGTTTTTAAAGTTTAATGTAGTGTTAGATGTTTTATGCATGCCTGTTGCAAACATGAACTAATTAGAAGCTTTGGCGGAGCAGTTTGTATCTACAGCTCACAAAAAAAACTATGTTATTTAGCAGACTAACTGGGCATACCTATGACATAAAAGTATTTCCTGCTTGATGCCCTAACAGGTGGAAAGATTGATGACTTTCTGTTTAACAAAATATTAAGCAGTTTGACAATTTAAATATTTAAATATTATTCACCACAATAATATTTGCAATCAGCCTGATATACTCACCAGTTCCACGTCCTTGTTTTAGTTTCCAGACATGAACCTTAGTCTATAACAGTAAGTAGATGGGAAGTCTTGTCTTTTTGCTAGTCTCAGACAACAGCTTTGAGCTTAATTAATTTCTCATGAACTTTCTTTTTGTCCAATTCTGTTCGGGTATCAGCATTTGATTGTTGCAGTTCACACCCAGAAGCATAGGTGAGAGTTGTGAATGATGTGGTAGCACTTTGGGAGTCAATGCCCCTTAGGTTTTGTGGCAGTTTTGCTGTTAATCCCATGAGGAAGTGCGACTTGTCTCCGTACTCTTATTTGGATATCTCCAAGCCATTCACAAGCTTAGAAATACCAGAATAAGTAGTAAAATTCAGGATTATTGCCTCATTTTGCTACAGACTTTGGTAAATATCACATGAGGAAGGTGGGATTTTTGTTTTGGTGTCAGTTGTTTTTTGTTGTTGTTTTTCAGGTTTTTTTTTTAATAATGAAGATGGTTATCTTTTATCATAACTGTTTTGAGGCCAAGGTATGTATGAGTATTTCCATACTGTTGCCAGTTATTAGTTAGAATATCAGGTGTGCTATTTAAGGAAACATTCAAAGGACAGTTTGCAAAACCACAGCTCCTTGCCAGAGTTTATGCAGCTCTAAAGCAAGACCAGTCTGCTTCTCCATTCAGACGGAAACACAAAGTATTACAAGTTTTCCACAACTGTGATTTTTTTTCCTTTGGATATCTGTTCCCTTCCATTATCACTCATGTTAAATGCACAGCAGTGGATTGCTGCTCTTGATCTAGGTACACACATGTCTATTTGGTATGTATCTTACTTGGCCCTTTCAATACAAGCCTATCCCCTGTATCTGGGAGGAGGGGAAAACAGAAATGTTCATTTGATGCTTGCCTAAGAGCAGATCATCATGATTACAATATCACACAGGCTTCTTCCTAGAATTGAGTCCATAGACTGAAATGACAGTGGAGGTTGGTGGCCACAATTTACAGCAGGATAAATTACAACCAGACATGATTTCTTCTTGGAACATTCAACACATCCACTCTTATCAGCTCAATATAATTCCTTTCTCTGTACTTACTCACAACCCATTGGATCCTTTACCCACAGTGTGTTGATAAGGTTTTTCATCTTTCTTTGGTGTTGTTCTTCCTGACATTTCAGTGCCTTCTAAAACAGACACTGAAGACACTTCAGTGGAGCAGCATTTCAGTAGCTCTAATGGACACACCCCCTTCTGATATTAATGGAGGATGAATTGTTTCTACAAATGGACAACAGTTATTTAGTTAGGGCTTCTCTCTTTCAATTTTCACTTTTTATGGAACCTTCTACCCCTGAATTGTGAGAGCTATCTAAAAACTAGTGTAGTGGCACTCACATTTGTATTATGAGCTACTCTTCAGGTGCTCCATTAAACACCTTAGTCTCTCTCATGTAAGCAGCAGAGTGCACGTGACTAAAGTTTTAGTTCTAATATTCTTTCCCTACATTTGGGGGTATACATAAGGCTGTCAAAGGATTGAGTTGTAAAAGTCTTACAAGTGGGTGTGTTGGCATGTTCTTGTCTCCTCTTGGAGGTACTAAACCCTCTTTTTGGTTATATGATGGATGACATATGAGGGATGACTGACATTAAAGAAAAATTGAAAAAGGGATGTATGGACCCTCACCAGAGAGAATGACAGATGGTGTTTGCAAGAAGAGTTCATATTTGAAGGATTTTGAAACATCTCTGAAAAAGAAGATGACAAGCTTATGGTATATACAAGAAAAATGAATTTTTCTGGTAAGTTAACCAAGGTTGTATCTCGCAAATGACTGAATTAATTTAGTCTCCATTTATGGCAAATGTTTGTTGCCCTTCAGAGAAATTTATAATTGCCACAGCTAGTTCATGCAGTTGACAAGTGGGTGTACATACCTTGCATTTCAAATATAATAACAGTCTTTCAGGAGAGCTATTTTGGGAGCAGGTGATTTTGCATACCAATAACAAGAAAGAAAATTGCATGCACCATTGACACAGAGGAAAGTAGAAAGAAACAAAATTGTTAAGGGATGCAGAATAGTCTTGCTGTATGGTTGGATTCTGGCTGTAACACTGAATATTTGATAACAAGGCCTACACCCAAATCAGACAGGTTTTTCTCTGTATCTTTATTCTAATAATACTTATGATGCCCTGAAACGGTATTTTGTGGGCCTTTGGAAGGGGCTTGGGCTGTGCTGGTTTACTGTTCACCAGGACCAATTACAATAGAAAGATGACACCCTAAGCATCAAGTTCTTATTTTCTCTGCTATTATCTCCATACAGGTTTACATAAACTGGTAGTTTTTACAATCTTAGGAACTACCAGGGAGTCAAGCACTAAAGGCAAAGTTTTGGTAGTAGACAGTTTTATCTCATCTTTGCTTCCTTGATCTTATCTATTCATCAACATAAAGTTGGATTTCAAATATACAGAATTCCAACTTCTTGGAAGAAAAGAGATTATATCTGTTAGAGATGATCATGTAGTTCCCAGCAGAACAGACTTTACTACAGCAGTCTGTTTTTTAGCTTTTTCGTGTATCACAATCTTTTGAAATCTAACTCTCCTCCCACATCTGCTCAGTGTTTCCGACATATTAATTTTAAATGTCCACTCCATACCAAATTTTCTAAAATGTACTCCACTAATTACATTTAGTCTTGTTTTCTGTTTGTTTTTCTTGTTCGCAGTCATCTTTCTTCTTTCTTCTTTCTTCTTTCATCTTCTTTCTTACTCCAATTATCTTGTATATAAGGCCTTGTAGGTTGTTTGTTGGGAGAAAGAATAGAAAAAAATAATTCAGATACAAATTTTGGTGCAGTCCTAATCATCAGTCAGTCTTGATAACTGCTCGAGTACATGTATGTACTCACAGGAACAAACAAGTATTTATTCTCAGAAATGTTCAGCTAGAGTCTATAATGTTAACTGCGCACAAAAACAACCCTGTTTTTTCACTGCTGTAAAGAACTTAGTTCCTTGGAGTAAGGTTTATGACTGGCTCAGCTCTGGGAGACACTGGAGTGGGCAGCAATTTCTACCATGCCTAGATGTTCCTCTGAATAAAGGGGTTTTTCAGTGGAAGAATTAGCCTGGAAAAGTTGTGTTGAACTCCCTCATCTATTTTGACACTTTGGAGATCATTAGTGAGGGACATGCTTCATTCTAGCCATTAATGCTCTTCAAGTACATTGCCACCACATTCAAGTAAGTCACCTCCTACGCTGCTGTTGATGAACTGTGACTTCAGTGTAGGTATGGCCCGCAGAGGAAATGTGCAGAAGGCTCTCTCCATCTTGCTTCTCTTTTAGCTGGAGTGGGATATCCTTATAAAGGGTTCTCTTTGGCATTGTCTAGCATATTTATTGTCAAGTGTGCTGTTTATACTTCAGAAGTAGTCAAAAACTGACAAGTGGAATTCACCTGGATCCCTTTCAAGAAATATGTTTTGCTTGTAGCCTGGCAAGTAAAGTTCTATTAAGACACTGAAGATATTATAAAATTTCCTATCAAATGTGTGTAGATTAGAGCAAATAGATGATTAGTTTCTAAGTTTATATTTGAAGAGTTAGAGGTAAAGGAAAAATAAATATTTTTCTACAAGTATAACAGATAAAAAATAAAATTTCAGGCCTGTAAATTCAGTGTGTGTACATATATGTCTGCATGTATTAATAAGTTTCTGCATTTGAATGAAAGAAAAAATATTTTAGTATCTGTCTGTTCCATCTGCAGACAATCTGGTTAAAAAAGCATAATCAAAAGATGGTGAAGCTCTATCAACACAGCTAGATCACTTCTTGCCAAGGAGTCTCCTCTTTGGTATTTGTTTATCTTTTCTCTTGCCTAATTTTCACTGTATGAGGCCAGCAGGTCAGTTTCTTCTTCAAATTTAAACATCTGTAATCCTGCTGAGTACCCAGCCTAAATTTTCCATTTCTTTATTTCCTGTTGTTACCACTGTGCGTTTTTATTGCCCACTTCCTTAAGCCTTGGCTAACATCATGAGATCAAAAGCTCTGTGACTATTTGAGTGAAAAGTTAAGCAGTCTTGCAGAGAAAACCTTGCCATTGTGATCCACATGTAATTATTACTCTCCTGCCAGTGTCAGAGTAAATGCAAAGTGCCCCTTTTGTCTGAACTCTGACTGCTGATTCCTGATCACACCCCTACTGTTTTACTATGGGCTGATCTGTGGTGCTGTAGGCAGACATCTTAATAGAGTCAGGAGTGGCATCAGAGGGAATCTGCTTGACAAAGTACTCCATGATTTCCTAAAAAGCAGGGTATTTCTTGGCTACAGCAGAGTAATAGCAACTTTTCCATCAGGCCAGCAGGTAGGTCAGTTACCAACCTTTCAGAAACTCTGGCCATTACAGACAGAATAAGATGCTGTGTGACATCTGTATAATGCAAGAGCTTCCAAAACCAAACACTCATCTAGCCCAGAATCCTTCCCTGGACAGTGTCCAAAAAAATTAAAGGGTGGAAAAGGTGTAAGGAAAGGGCCAATCAAATGTCCTACTTTGAGAACACTCTTTTAGCCACAACCAACTAGGGCAGCTCAGGGACTCCTAATCTGGAGCAATTAAGTAAATTTCATTCTTCTGGGCATGTTCTTACTGCAGTAAGAATTTGTGACTATTCAAACATCCCGATTTCAGCATCTGAATGAAAATATTAACTTATGTTTTAAGTAACAAAAAAAAATATTTAGAGACCAGGAAAATGATGATACTTCTTCGGCTTTCCATGGTAGCACTCAAGGTTTCATCATTCTGGGATAAAAGTCATTCTGAGAGGGGAATATATGAAAATTTAACATGCAAATAAAAGGGAGTAATACGGCCACAGACTATTTTGTTGATTCAATCTTCACTTTACCTTTTTCTTTACTAGGAATTTAGAAATAGAACAATGCATGGAAAGATAATTAGTAGGAAAAGAAAACATAAAGAAATACAGAAAAAAAGAGTTAACTCATATCTGATAATTTTCTTGGAGTGGTTAGGGTGGGGGAGTGTATTTCACATTACAGAAAATTGAGTCACAGATCCAATCTAGTGCAGGATTAGTTTTAACCAGACCTGTTATCTTTAATGGGACTGTTTATGCCTGTAGAACTGAGTTTACAAAAAATTGTTGCTGATTTGAGAGCTTTAGACAGGTATTTGAAGACAAAATAATGTAAATTCTGCAGATATGTTATTAAAAAAATATTAATATTACCATGGACAGGTATGAATTAGTGAGATAATCATAAAGATTGTAGAAAAATATTCCTAGAGTAGATAAAATATAATAGATTCCAGGTCTCTAGGAGAATTTAATGGAATTTGTCATGAGAGTCCATTGTTAAAATTAATGGCTTATGTTGCTTACAATGATATGTTATCTAGCAGTCAAATTTGTTTTTGATTCAGAACTGATTCCAGCTAATTCTAATTTCCTAAATGACCTTTTCATGAAGTATACCATAGTTTCACGATTAGAGATATTTTTTCTAAATTGTGATGAAATTTTTAGCAAGTTTCTAGCTTATTCTTGTCCTTCTCTCAAACTATAAGAAAAAAGATAATAGAAATATTTTCAGTCTTTTGTATTATGTCTACTAAAATTTGCATCCGAATAATTAAAAAAAAATTATATATAATTCAGTCATAAGATGTTATATTTTTTTCCTTTAGAATACTTGCTCAAAAATGAAGGACAATTTTCCCTATTCTATTTCTGTAATATTATTAATTTTTCTCTCAAAGTTGTTTTTTGTTTTGAGAAGATGGTGTTGTTTTTTCTTGCAATGTATTTTGAAGCTTATTAAACAAAAAAAATTGCTTCCCAAAAGCAATATCATTCCAGTGTGTGTAAGGAAAATTTGAGTTAGGATGATTGAGGATAACTTCATGACTTGCTAAAAGGAAGAGTTTATTTGTCACAAAACCATCAGCAGTTCCACAGCAGCTGACTATTTGTAAATGAAGCTGGATGCTTGGCTGCTAGGTCCATGCATGGACACAGTGAAGTTTTTAAGGCCATAGTTTTACCCTTATATGCTGCTTTTTCAAAAGTTCCAGAATGGTACTGACAAACAGCACAGAGGCACTGGTGATTTAGAAATGCTCAGTCACATTTCTTCTTTTCTGTTGCCAACATTATTTTTAGTTGAATATATTAACTGAAATGTCTGCTTCTGAGAAAAATGGAAGCCATTTTTCTGATTTTTCTCTTGATTTATAAGACCTGCAAAGAGTAAGTTTCTTTGCATTAACCCCTAAACCACAGTCTTTAATTACATAGATGTTTCTTTCTTAAATCCATTTATTTATGAAGATGTTACTGTAACTCTTGTGGAAATAAATTTGATTTTGGATTGCTTTCATTTTCAGACAAAAATTCTTAAGGACTGCAGCTTGTGATATCAGGAATCTCTATATCTCTGCCTTTGATATGTGTGCAAAATTGTGTAGCGCAACAATTCAAAACAAGAAGGAAAAATCTGTGATTCCTTCTTTCCTAGAGGCTTTCCATCATTTATATTCACCAGCAAAAGGTTGGCATGCACCTCAAGGACTAATGATAATGAAAAATGTTGTATTAAAGACAAGAAATCTTTCATAACTTGCATACTAACACACTGAACTCATTACAGCTTGTCTTACTACAGCATGCTCTTTTATGTCTGCCGTAATGCACTTCATTTTCAAGAGACTGTGACGTGCAGTGGTTCTGTAAACATTTTTTCTCTTCCTTATTTTCAAAAGCTGCCTTTGGTTGTCATAAACTACTCACTTATTGGAAACAAATTAGGCACTAGGGTTTTCTACAGTTTCTGACTAATATCATGGTCTGAAAAAAATATATTTAAAATATATCTGGGGCAAGTAATTGCTTTACATTTTCTTAAACCAAAGTACTGGTGATGTTGTAGCTCAGGAGCTGCCAGCAACCTCAGCAGTTTTATTAAAATAGTGAGTTGTCTGTGGCATTGACTTGTTTTTTTTTTTTGTTTTGGTAGGATGTGCAGGGAAACTGTTCCTGGTTTGCCATTCTAGACATTATCATACTTTGAGTAGTCAATAATAAACATGTATTTATAAAATGTTTATAGATAAATTATGATAACTAACACCAAGTTGATATTTGTAATGCCTTGGAAGTGAAACATGGTTTTGATTTGTTACATACTATTTCTATAGGTGTGACAACAGTTCTGGAGTTACGCCTCCAACACTAGCTATGACACTTAAATTTGCTATTCAGTAAACTATTCCGTTCTTCAATTTTTTCCTTAAAAAAAGGAGAAAAAAAGTTTTTTCTCCTCAAAAAACCAAAACAAACATAACAACAGTATTAATATTCCTAGCAGCATTCACTACAAGTATCACAATGAATAATTCTTTGCTCTCAATGTGCTTTCTATTTCCCAAGCAACTCCCACTGAATTCTTGACTTAATAAAATACATAAACACATTTGACTTTAAACCAATTTAAAATATAGAAAAATAATGGAAAGGTTGGAAATGAGCTTATAAAGGTCTGTAACATGTCTCTCAAAAATTTTTCTGCAATTGATTTTAAGTGACCTGTGTCAAAATCATGATGAAAATGGAAAAAAAGTCATGCAGAGGGACAAAAAATATAATTGAATACTAGTTGCAGTTTTGCAAAGAGCTCTGCTTCAGTAACTATGAAATCAAATTGCTCTGATTTAGTCGTATTAAAAGTATGTTTAAGATATGAAATCATTCCATTTCAGTAGTCCTAAAGGACTTGTCTGTGAGAAGTACAGTTTCCATTTGAATATGTAGTTTTACATTTTGCATTGATTATGTCCAGCTTGATTCTTTGTAGTTCTGTGAACTCTGTGTTTTTTCCCTCTTTCCAAGATAACAAAGCTGGCTTAAAAGAAACTCAGCTACTTGACATCATGCTTTAATATAATATTATGATTGACCTAGACTGCTCTTCTCAGTACAAAGTGACTATAAAAATGATGAGTTTTCAGAAAAGCAAAAATAAAATTCAAATTTAAGTTAAATAAAAGCTTAAGCTATCAGAAAGCCATCTTTAGAACACTGAAAACTGAGTCTTGTTTAGTGTAATCTCAAACTCTACAAGTAAGGCAAACATAATTTACTTTTATTCCTATAAATTAACAAGAAGAAATCTACATAAACTAACAGTATATTTTAACATACTGCATCAAAAGATACTTGTCACCTGCTCCTATTTTAAATGGCATATCCCTGAGCAATAAAGCAAATTTTCAAGAACAATTAAGAAGTCAACATAAGCTGAATGGAGTAATGGCAACAAATATCACATTACTTCCATTCACCATTAAGAAAAAAGAGGAAAACAGTCAATAAAATCAGTAAGAACCTGCTTACCTTTTAAGCCAGCTTAGAAGAGAAAATATGCAAATGACAAGAAATTAGGCATTCTTCATACTAAATTGGTTGTTTTGGCTGTTTATGGGTTTTTTGGGGTTTTGGGTTTTGTTGTTTTTTTTTTTTTTTTTTTGGAAATAAAGGCAAAGGGAAGAGAATGATGGAAAGAATAACATGCCAGTAAAGAAAAAGATTAAGTAGTGTGAGGCTGAGGTTGAGGGTCTTTGGAGAGGGCTTTGGAAAGAAGTGGTAGAAAACCTTTAGCAGTCCACAATTAAACACTGATGTTGACATCAGTGTTAATGGTGGTATTAGAGATCTGCATCCACAGGTTACAGAACACTTCAGAAATATCTGTTGTTGATATTATTGCACTGTTTGTGACAGTATTTTTATCTTACTCAGTTATGTCATTCTCAAATTGTAACACAAAATAGACTGTAAATTCTAACAAATAAATTGTGAATCTGAATTCTCCCTGTTTTCTGTGCCCTACACCAAGACCAAACTGCCAGGCTCACCAAAAACTTAAACCTGGCATTGTCCTGGATTTAGGTAGGATAGAGTTACTTTCTTCTCAGTAGTTGGTGCAGCTCTGTGGTTTGGATTTAGTACAAGGATAGCATTAATAACACACTGCTGGTTTAGTGGTTGCTGAGCAGTGCTTACCCTATGTCAAGGAGTTTTCTGTTTCCCATACTCTGCTAGGGAGCAGGTGCACAACAATCTGGGGGAAGCACAGACAGGACATCTGGCCCAGTTTGGCCAAAGGGGCAATCCACACCCCAGAACATCACATTCAGAATATAAACTGGGAGGAAACTGGCCAGGAGGCACCAATCCCTGCTAAGACTGGATGTTGTCAGTGGGTAGTTAGCAATTGCATTGTAAAAGACTCTATTTTCTTGGTGTTTATTCTTCTCTCTCTCTCTCCTTTGCATTACGATAATAATTATTATTATATTTTAATTTTTCCAGTTATGAAACTGTCCATCTTTCAACCCATGAGTTTTTACCTTTTTTATTGATTCATCTCCCCATGCCATCAAAATGGAGGGGGAGAGCAGGTGGGTAGCTGCATGGTGGGATTAAACCACAGCAAAGATAAAGAAAAGGCAGGAGGAGAATAGTTATGGAAACAGAGATCACTGAATTTAGACAGTGCAGTCTCTCAATATCAGATGGGGATTTCTGGGTCTGATATGGTTGCCTTTCTCAGTCCTGGCTGCACATTGTTCAAACTGGCCTGAAATAACACTGCGGTTCTTTGCAAGTCTGAATTTAAGGTAAAGCAGAACATACGTTTGTTTACCATAAAATGCTCTGGTGTCTGCTCTGACAACTCAGAATCCAAACAGCAAAAAAGACATATTTGTAGCATGCCTTTGGAGAAAAAATTGCACGTGATAAATTGGTCAGCCATCCCAAGCCTTACTTTGACTTTGTGAGGGCAAGTTACATTGTGCATAGTCAGTTGCTGATGCTAAACTGCCCTTTGGATAAGTCAAAGCTACAGTCAGCATATTAAAATCAGGTTTTATTTTAAAAACTGACAAATTAGGCCAGTGACAGAACTTTGGGTCCTGACATTCACAAATATCTCCTTTTTAATTATATACTTTATATACTTAATTTTTAAATTCTGAAAGTTTCCATTAAGTTTTGAGCTCAAACAGCACACCAAGATAGGGATTTAATCCTTCAAACTCTGATGATATTTGCAGGTCTAGGTTCTTGCCTGACTTCTTTTTTACTTTATGGAAATTTAATGCAAAGCTTATTTCAATTCATGTGCTACATACCAGTGACACATCAGAAATAGTTATGATTTTTCTTTTCATTAAGAAATAGAAAAATCAGAATCTGAATTTAAATGAAAATACAGAACCAATTTTAGGTATTTCTTAATGGGAAATTAAAGCATGAAATTATATTTCCATGTAAATGTAAATTTCAACTTTATGTTAATGAAAAATATTTTTTAACTATATAAAAGCTTGCCTGAAATTAGTATGAATCCAGTAAGGACATTTTAAACAAATATGATGCAAAGCTCTGGTGAAATACTTTTTTTCCTCTAAAAACTCATCATAAAATAACTCCTCTGAAGTGTACTAGGTATGTTTTACTATTTCCTCTAGTCTTTATTATAAACAAGTACTTACAGCCAAATCAATCTAGATAGGTGAAAGCAATAATATTATACAGCAAAAGGAACAGACAAGATACACTCAATCCTTTGTGGTTTTCTGAGGAACAATAAAAAGGCAGTGACAGAAATTCCTTTTCTTTACTCTTATATGTGCTTGAGGTGACTGAATCAAGGTAAAGTACAGAAATATTCCATCATTTTATGTGTCATAAAGGAAAGGGAAGATATTTTTGCCGAACAACTTTGCTGATTGGAAGAACAATCAAAAAAATGAGTGTTGTGTAAGATTGAAAATAGTCTGAATTCAGAAGTATAAAGCTGAATCATTTGTAATTATGAGAAATGAGGACTGAAAACAAAACCAGACTCCCCACCTTTAAGAAGTTCATAACTCCTCCTAGTTCATCAGCACACTTCCTGTATACTTGACTCCTGCATCCAGATAATTTGTAAAAACATTAAAGAACACTGTCCCTAAAATTGAGCCCTGGGGCAGCCCACCAGGCAGCCAGCCTTATGTTACCCCACTTACTAGAATCCTTTGAGCATAGTATGACAGCCAATTGTTCACCCAATGTATTATGGACTTGTCTATGGACTAATATTTTGCCCACAAATGTACTGTGGGAGACGGTATCCAAACTTTGCTAAAATCCCAGACCACCACATCTACTGGCTTTTCTTGTTCAGCTAGATGGCTGTCCTCATCATAAAAGGAAATTAAGTTGGTTAAGTAGGACATGAACCTGTCATGGAAATGACATATGACTGTGTTGCCTCTTAGCTGTTTTTTATAACTTCTTGTAACTTCCAGAATAACCTTCTCCATAATTTTACCAGGCACTGAAGTGAGACTTACAGGCCTGTAACTAGCAGGGTCTTCTTTCTTAGCCTTTTTGAAAACGGGGACAAGATTTTCCAGCTTCCATCGAAACTCAAGGAATCCCAAGACTTTTCAAAAATGATGGAGAGGGGTCCCAAAATAACATCAGCCAGCCCTTTTGTTTTTCTGGGATGATGAAAAAAGAATAAACACAGAGAATGAATTTTTAAGAGGATAATATGTATCTGAACGCTACAGCATTCCTCTGAGTAAGTGATCTGAAATACCTTTGCCTTGATAAACAAGCCAAATTCAATCCTGTATTTGGCTTCAAGTAACAAAAAAAAATTGTTTTAGAAAGTGAAAAACCTTTCAGGAGTAGCAGTGATTTACCACCCTGAAAGGCACTAACAATTAGCTGTGGTAAGAACAAGGGAATGTATTAGGTAAATACAGAAAAAATACACTGCATTGTTAATCTTGCAATATCTCTATAAATGGACAGATGACCTCTCATTGACAGGAATACAATAAAGAACTCAATGCTATGGACACCTGTGATGGGTTGATACTGGCCAAACACCAGTGCACCTATGAAAATCATTTATTCATCCTCTTTGGCTATTGTTAAGCAGAGAAGGGGGAAAGAAAACCCATGAGGTGAGATATGGATTAGAAAAAACCCTTTACGGACAAAACAGGTTCAAAACTTTAAAAAGTATAAAGGAAAAAAATTAACAGAATTAAAAGAGGATAATGAGAACTGAAAGAAATCTTTAGAGATTTCCACCCCCACTCCCCCCCACTCCTTCTTTCCTTCCCACCAACAGTGCAGTGAGATAAAATAATGGCATTTTTTTGCTACTTCTTGAGATTTTTCTTCAGTTTGCTTAAGGAGAGGAGTTTCTTTTGCTTTGCCGTGGGGTCTTCCTATGGGAAACAGTTCTCTGTGAACTTTTCCAATGTGGTTTCAATTTTCATGGCTACCAGTCTGCCTGGAACCTGCTTGCAATGCAAAGCTCCTCCCATGGCTTGCAGTCTTCCCACACCTGCTTTTCATGGGCCATTTAGTTTATGAGGTGAAATTTTTAAGGATGAGCTGTTCTAGTATAAAAGCAAGGGTCTTCTTCTATCTCTGAAAGCAAGAAGGGAAAAAAGGCTTTGTTCAAGCCTTTCACCAGATCACAGCACGAGTGCCTTTTTCTCATGGGCTGCAGGTGAATGCTGCATCCCTCCATGCACTTCATGAATTAAAGGGAAACAGTCTGTTGTATTATAGCCCTCACCATGGCTTGCAGAAGAATCTCAGCTCTGATGCTCAGAGTACATCCTTGTTCCCATTTCTCTTTTGCATCGACCTTAGTGTCACCATATTGTTCTCCTCACATGTCCTCACTTTTTCCTTTTCTCTGACTTGGGAGAGAATTGGTGTATGTAGGTTTGTTTGTTCTCAACTTCTATCAATTGAAATAGCTTTTATAGAGCTCTGCAGTGCTGAAATATTGATCCCATGGGCTCTGCATCCAAGAATCGCTCGCTGCTGATCCATGGTCTCCACCGACACTGCACAAGTCGCGCCAGCTGCTGGCTCTACGCCAGGGCTGTTCCTGGTGTGGGCCATGGAGCCGCCCCAGTTGTGGCTGTGTGGTTGCTCATGGCACCAAGATAGCCCCTGGATGAAGGATTTTGGTGGCTGTGCCATGCCAGGGCCTGGCCCAGCAGTCATCAGTGGGACAGGGCCCAGCGGCCCCCACCCAACAGCGGCTGAGAGGCCCAGCGGCCCCTCCGAGAAGGGGCCTGGCCCCACCAACCACTCCTCCAAGGGCAGAGAGTTTCCCATGGTTTCTTCTTTCTTAAATATGTTATTATAGGGGTGTTTCCAGCTTTTCTAATTGGCTTAGCAGTGGGCCAGTTTTCAGAGAGAGACAGCTATTGTTTTTGCCAGGTGTGGAGGAAGCTGCTGCAGCTCTTCACAGACAATTACTTCCATGACTGAATTTTTTCCCCTCTACAAAGCTGGAGTAAACCACAATAAAATAAGCCACATAATGAAATAAACATGTTTAAGATAGATAAAAAAATTTTAATTAGATTCTAAGCAATTAATGGTTTACTTACTTCAACTTGGTGTACAATAAATTTTAGAGTATTTTATTGTGTACATTTTTAAGGAGACAAGCTGTTTGACAGAAATTTTGGTGTAGCTGAATCAGTTTAGGATGTGGGTTTATTTGTCTTTAGAAAAGAAAGTATGTATTTATTTTTTCTCTAAGTTAATAAAACATCTAAGAAAGATATGATTATATTCACTAAAGAAAAAACAAAATATCAAAAAAAACTCCATCAAAACTAAAAAAAACCCCATCCTATACAACCTGAACAAACAAACAAACAAACAAAGAAAATCAGCTTTGTCATGGTGATTTAGTGAAGGAGACTCTTAGAAGAGTAGTAGTCCTCTGTTAGTGTCTCTTGGTGAAGTACGATTGTTCTGATGCATCAGCTGTTAAGAAAATGCATGGTCATTCATATTCAGTGGGACTTCACCTTCCCCTTTGTGTTCTGCTCTTTCTCACTGGAAAATTGTTATGATATTTTGTGTGCACATGAGTGCAACTATCCCTAAACTAAAGAGTTATATCACTTGAACTTTTTAAAGGAAGGAAAGAAAATATGATAAATTTGAGGGTAGTTTTGTTTCTCCAGCCATATCCTGTCTGAAATGCTGATGCAGATCAGTGAAACTACTTAGGGTGTAAAATAAAACATGCATATAAGAGTGAGGTCAGAAGTTAGTTGCAGCAGCAGATAAAACAAATACATTTGACTTTGTACAGAAGGGGACTAGGAGACACTGCATTGGCATTTACAGTTTATCAGGGGAAAGTAATGATCAGCTAAAATATAACCACTTTTTGCTGACTGTGTCTAAGGCTCAGGTACAGCAAGACTAGTTCTTATTTGGCTCCTAACTTTTCATTTCACTGGGATGGAAACCTAGATGTGAAGTAGCAAGTTAAATATCTTCTTGAATTTGGGTTTTCACTTTCTTGGAATCGGTGTGATGTTGGAAGTAAGGACTAATAATTTCATTTTTGTCACTCTAGAGCCACAGGTCTGATTTAAATGTCAGTCTAAGAGTGTGAGTACCAGTGATAATTGGGTTGCAAATTACACTCCCCTTTGTTTTGCAATTTGGTTTATTTTAAGTTTCTTCTGCTATGTTGCATATGTTTACAAGTAAATAATAATTATTCTGTGATTTGTTCTGTAGATAATATCAGGATCAGGGATATGCTGTCCCAACTGTTTTTGAAAACAGAAAGCATTAGCAACAGTGACATTTGTTTTTTGTGTTTACACATATATAGTGAAAATAAAGCTGTTCTGATTTCACAGTATAGCTGGTATGGGCTGTCTAATAAAGAACATCAGCAGACAGAGTAAATCACCATTTCATCATTATATTAAGAAACATGCCTAATCTTTGACATTATGGCACACAACATAGTGCTCTTGAATACCAAATCATCCATTGAAAATGCAGATGACTGAAAGTATATATTCTATATACTTTCTACAAATTATGTTCTAATATGAGAAATATGCAGTCTTTCTCTCAGTGTACATAGGCACACTTGCATAAAGCAGTAACTAGCTTTGAATTTTTGTGTTGTTCTGTGGTTGGAGTTTTGGGTTCAGTGGAAGTAAAGACCCCCTGCGTCTCTGAGGCTAGATGTCACTAATCAGCTCATGTGTAGTGCTCAGCTCCTGGGAAATATAGTAGATACAGAGCTCATCCCTTTGGAGGGATGCTTTAATTCCTATTGAATCCCTGTGACAATATATAAACATCCTGAAATAGTCACACCAGTGAATTTGGAAACCAAAAATTTACAGTCATGACTTTGCCCTTTGGTTTAGGGCAAGTTATGTCACCAAAGGATCCAAGTTCTTTAAAGGTCTGTTAGCAATTAGGTCTGTGGTTGCCATGTGTACTGCATTCTTTTTCTATCTTACCCTCTTTCCTTGAGAAGTATCAGTTTAGTATTTTGAAATATATTTTGACTGGAGCCTTTTATTTCCCGTCCAGTGGAAATGGTGCTAAAGAGCGCTCAAGGCTAATGAGGAAAAAGGTTTCTTACAGTTACAGAAGACATTGAAATTTATAATGGACCTTTATTCTTAGGAGAAACTATTTCATTGTTTTGAACCACCTACCCACTGAATGTCTTGTCTTATAGAGGTGATCTATATCTTTATGGTAGAAAGTTCTACTGCAGTGGAGGAGAAAGTTTATGACTGAAATGCTTAACTTGGAACTTCAGGTCATCTATTAACTATGCTGGGCTTATGCCATGAAGCACTTTAAGCATAAAGAATATAGTTTGAGACCAGGTCATTTGGTCTATCCAGTCACATTTTTCCCGTGTAAAAAAAGAAAGAAACAATTTTTACCTAGATTTTTCAGTATGATTTGACATTTTCAGGGAAAAATTAGTATATAAATGTAGCATTATTGTATATTAACTTGTATTTGGAAGGGATTAAAAGCAGCAACTTGCACAATGCCCTAATGTTTGTAATAAATTTGAGGCCTATGCATGTTCAAGGGCATGCAGGGAAACAGAGTGCACCATATAAATCTGCTGTAACACATATACACATATAAAGATACTACTATATAAAGCATATTAAAATTACTGCCTATTCAAGCAAATGCCAGTTTCTGTTATGCTATGCCAAAACTGCAGAAGACAGAAATATTTTACTGTTTTTTCATGCCTGGATTGACTATTGAAGATGTATATAGAGGACTATTGTTCCAGAAGAAGAATTCAGGATGAATCAATAAATCCTAATGTCATTATGCTGCTTTCTGCAGTCTCTGTTTCCTTCTCAGTCTCTCATTGCAAGGTTGTTAGACTTCTGCATTCCAGCCAATTAAATTAATATGGGCAGCCTTTTTTTTTTTTTGTCTGTCCAAGGCTGGTAATCAACTTTGGGAACTCTAAAAACACAACATCCTCATACTGGTGTTGTGATTTTTATTGGCTCTGAATATACTCATTTGCTTGACAATATTAATTATTGCTTATCAGATAAAGAATAAAATTTGCCTTCCACCAGAATTATTGCAAAGCTTCTCTGGTAAATAATTAAACTAATATACATTACCGTTCTGCAGAGGAAAGAAGGAATCAGTCTCTCCTTTTCTTACTGCATTTGTGAGTAAGCTTGTGAGTCTGTGATGAAATGAAGACAATGTTAGATTCCTGCTCCAGATAATATAAAATGAATTATACTAAAGGGTGATCCGGTATAAATTGACTTTGGGATCAACAGTGCAGAGAAACCAAAAGAAAAAAAAAAAAAAAAAAGAAAGATGGATTTACTTCAACTTACACACTTTATGCAGAATCAGGTATTTTCCAGGTGCTTCATTCTACTTTGATTTTGTAGAAGATATCACTTGTCCCACAAGTGACATGAAGCCAGCATAAAATTAATGCTGGGTACAGTGGTTAATTTGACAGAAATGCAATTGCATCCCCATTCCTGAACTAGGCTGAATGTTCACTCTCAAGCTGTCAATGAAGTTAAATCAGATATCAACCAGTGTGGGCCATAGCCTGGAAGGGATTGTCCTTCTGCAAGAACAAAAGTATTGTTTCACTGCAAATAAAACTTCCATGATCTCTGTAGAATTATATGACTGTTTTTCAAAGACACTCTCAAAAAGTGCTGTAAAAATGTAATGCTATTTTTTAACCACTCTATTCATACTACAGTCTAACATTTATTTGAGAATCCTAACCTTGAAGTTTAAAGAAGAGGGGAAAAAGTCCATGATGTTTACAGCCATTTCCTTCCCATCCCATAAGAAAAGTAAGCTTTCTATGAAACAGAGCAGAGGGCAAGGTCTGCAATACTACCTGTGCACACACCTATCAATTTCAGAATCTGAATTGCCATTCTCTTGCAAAGGCAATAAACACAGTAATATGTCTTGGATGAAAAGCAAGAAATAATAAGATTTGCTAGGCAGCAGACAAAATATCTGCCTAGAAAGCATGCAATAGGGTAATCTCATTACCAGAGAGCATTCAGGAAATTAAAACTAAAAATGTAATGTGAATACATTTAAACTAAAGACTGTTAACCCCTCAAATATATTTGTATCAAGAGTAAAATGACAAATGACTGTGGCAGCATAATTTTTTTTACAAAAATTGGTAGTTTCTAGTGTTCTGTCAATTCATTTTCAGTCTCTTGATTAGATAAATCTGCACGTATCTCACAAGTCCTGTAGTAAGGCACATATATTCTTGTGGTGAAGTTGTAGGGAGGAAGAGAGAAAAATCTGAATTAAAAAATTGTCTGTCTGTGTAGCTTAGCTGCCATACTAAAAAGGGCCCATGTAGAAGTTTTTATGTTTTGTAAGGCATATTGTCTTTGTCCTTTATTGAACGCTAGAAACACTAAAATAAATAAAATGCTTATGACAAGAATACCAACCACTGTTTGTCTGTGCAATGGAGTATTAAAAAATGCTGTCTTTACAATTTTTTTCATTTTTCTTTTTTAGGCTTCTGTAAATGGAAACTTATAGTTTGAGTAACAAATCTTTTTCTTCTTGAGCTCATGTTGTCATTAAAATAAATAAATATTAATATATTTAGAAGAAATTGCTTCTATTTCTCTGTTTTTCCTCTCTCAATTCTTCTGTCTTAAAAAATTGAATGGTGTGGAAGTGATTGACAGTTTAATGAAACTTAAACTGTTCTATTATGTTTAACATGGGTTTAAAATATTTCCACCAGGAGCGGTATCGTTGTGCTGGATTTTATCACTGAGTGGTTTGCCTGCTTTCCAGATGAGTCTGGGTGTATCAGCAATGACTGGTTGTCACCCTGTGTTTAAATGCTCTCAAGGAGCCAGGTTGTGTGTGTTTTCACCATCCCATGAGTCTGTTTGGTTGTCAGGCACACTGACCACTTCTCCCTGTGCTTCTGTGTAGGAATACCACCATTCTAGGGAAGTAGTTTGTCAGCAGTGTCTAAAGTCTCAGCTCCTTTCAGCTGGACAATGAAGTCCTCAGCAGATGGAAATTAGGCTCCCTTTACCCCAACCTGTTGAAATGTTGTGTTGGTGCTGCACTGCTCCAGCCATTGGAACTCCCACTCTAAGAACAGTTCATTGCATATATAGATATATATATACCTAAGCACAGTAGCTGTAAGTCTTCTTACTCTAAACTTTGAAAACAGATTTTTTTCAGCTTTGGAATGAGCTGAAAAAAGACACACTAGAGCCCTGCTCTAATGTCTGCAAAAATGGGGCTTTTTTCCCACTTGTAATTCTGCAGGGTAATTCTTGAAGGACAGTGCTTTCCTTTCCAGCTATCTATAGTTTTTCTTGAGTTCAGAAGTCATGCTTCATAGCACAAAACTCTTCCAAGGAAAGGATTCTTCTCTGTCTTGGGTAGTACCTACTTCTCTTTTGCCCCTCTAATGCCATTTAGAGGCAGCGGGCAATGAAAGGCCAGTTTTGGCTGAAGCTGCTACTTCAAAAAACTTCTGCCAAAACTGCAAAGTCTGCTTGGTAGAAACACATCAGACATATATGTCTAAGGGACAATTTTCAAAAATGCAACAGAGGATACAGTAAGAGCTGGCTAGACTGCCTGTACCTCACTGTGTGCCATGATAACAGAATTGCACAACATGTAGAAAGAACATGCCTTGGGCAAATACCTGCTGTCCATATTGTGACCAGCGTCTCACAGTGAATAGGCTGCATAAGGCTTTGAGCAGCCTGGTCTAGTGGGAGGAGTCCCTGCCCGCGGCAGGGGGTTTGGGACTACATGGTTCTTAAGGTCCATTCCAACCCTTTAACATTCTATGATTCTCAGAGCTGGCTGTAAGAATTAACATGCTTATCAATTCAGAGTAATTTTGCCAGAAATATCACTTCACTGGATCTTAACTGTTGAAGAGGGTGTACAGGAGAGTAGACCATCAAGTTAGCTTATGTAAGATGTTAAAGACACACACAACACTTCAGGCAGCCCTGGAAACAAATATTTGGGGACTGTCACTTCAAACAACAGTGACTAGCAGTTCAAAGGAATGAATGACCTTAGGATTCAGCTGCTTATCCCAAGCATTTCTTGCTGTGAATTAAATTAAGCTGAAAGCAAATAGAAATACATAAATACAAAATCCAGAAAAATGTAAGGAAGGGATGAATAGTGAAGGGAAAAAAAATAGAAAAGAAAGGAAACTCCATGCTTATGACTGCATAGAACATGAGTTATCTCTGAATTTTTCTGTTTTTATGATTCTGCTATCAAGCTTCTATATGATTATGGCAATAAGTTTGAAAGTACTTCACAGTATTCCTAGCCAAGGATCATTGCTCTCATCCAACCTCTAATTTTTCAGGTTGTACCATAGGAATAGATCCTAAACCCAGCATATCCTACACTTTCATCACAGTTTTTGGAACATGATCTAAACTCAACTCTCTCCTCTTTAAATGTATCCTTTCATTAACCTAATCATAAATTATTTATTCCTTCTTTGTAGGTGCGAGTACCAGAGCTATGACAGTTTTCACCTAGTCAGACAGACAAGGTGAGATTCATCTCACCTAGTTTAGACATTTGGAATGATATAACATGTAGAGATTTGTCTCTTAGATACCTTTGGTTTCCTTTGTGAACAAAGAACAAAATACACATTTTTGGGGAATGAGTCATCAGCTTTATTTTAGATGTCTACACTCAGATGAATTGCTCTATAGGAATACTACTTTCATTCAAGTGAGCATAAAGGAAGCCCGAGGTGGCCAGATAAGAGGTAGACGTCTGCATTATTGGTCAATAAATCCTTATTTTAACAAATTTAACAACCACTTTCCCGTGGTTATCCAAGCTTTCAGGAACCTATTATAGCTGTAGAGAGCACAGCATTCTTTCCTACAGGTCTGGGAAATGTTTAATCCCAAAGCAAATCCTTCTTATACATCAGCTTCATAGTTTATGCATGTGCACATTAATCCTAATTGTTCAAATTAAATGATCAGAAGTCTTGCATTCAATTAATGGCAGGGTTTTGTAAACAGGCACAATAGTGACCTGTACTATTGTAAGATCCTGTGCTGATAAACAGGGTGAATTTCAACGGCTTTTTTGTTTCAGCCATTCCATGCCTCTTTCTTACAATTGCTAGTTTTACCCTTCCTTGAAATAAAGGTAGTACAGGTTTTGTCCTGCTTTTGGTCATTAGATTTCCATTTCAGATTTTTTCACAAAAAGAATCTGTGCACTTACACGTGGTAGCTTCTACTGCCTTGTTGTTACAGTGTAAATTGAAGTTGCAGCTGTTGTCTATGCTGTGTTTTTAACTGTCATGTAAAGTTTTATTTAGAAACAGAAACAGAGAAATGGTAAGCTAAAATGTCAGTATATGAGGAAGGAGCACAAGGAAAATATAACAGTGAGCAATTTTTTTTAATGTTTAAAATAGCTGTCACATCTTGAGGAGAAATAATGAAAACTTAATATATATACATATACATATATATGTATACATGTATACATGTATATATCTCTATATCTATCTATCTATCTATCTATCTTCAATCATTTTCCCTTCTCCTGCTTTCTGGAAATAACTTTTAAGAAATTAGTATAGCTGGATTCAACCTCTTCCTCAGATCATGTCTTACATCATACCTTGGGCATTTCAAAAATATCACCTTCCCATTGCTTGGAGAATAACTAAAGCTAGGTGGTAAATTTCAAACCAGGTGGAAGAATTTTATGTGAAATTAAGGTTCCTAAACAAGTTTAAAGAGACAGAAAAAAATGTAAAGACATTTTAAAAAAAAACCTACCAAAACCAAATGAATGCAGATGCATTAAAATTAGAAGTGAAATAACAACTATTATCTGGGAGGGTGACTGGTTGTAGGAATTGGCTTCCAAATTTAGACTGACATGCATCTTAATCTGATGATAGATTTATCATTCAAGACCAAATTCTTGCCTAGAAGATATCACTGAATATCCTCCCCTTCCTTCTTCTTCGCCTGATTTACATACTGAGCATGAGACCACCTGGGGTGGGATATCCCTTTGGTCAGTTGGGATCAGCTGTCCTGGCTGTGTCCCCTCCCAACTTCTTGTGCACCCCCAGTGCTGGTGGGATGAGGAGCAGAAAAGATCTTGATGCTGGCCCAGCCCTGCTCATCAGGAACTAAACCAGCCCTGAATTATAAACAGTTTCCACAGTACAAATCCCAAATATAGCCCCATACTTATCTACTATGAAGAAAATACCAAAACCAAGACAGTTTCATAAAACTGGTTTATGTATGAAATGATACCAAAGTTTTGTACAAAGAGCCTGAAATTTGGTATGACTTAAATAGCACTGCTTATAAAGATAAAAAATTATTTTTAATTCTGAAAATACGTTTAATTATTGCAATAAAAATTATAGTTTTGTCAAATATTTTACTATAATGTATTCAAATTATCATTTAGAGGTTCATTAGACAGATACCTGTGGTTAATCTTTACTAATCTGTAAAGTTATGACAAATAATTTACAGTTATTTTAAGTCTAATGCTTTAATCCATCAGAAAATTTTCTGATGATATTGGCCATTACTTTAATCATATGAAAAAATTAATTTTAGATAAAACTAGTGTTTAAATTATGAAAGGAATTATATTTGTTAGCATCTGAATTAACTTTGATTCTACTCTTTTACCGAAGGTCATAGAGTTTAATTGACATTGATGAAGTCTTATATTCATGGGACCTATGGTTGACACTAATAATGACAAAATCTTCTTTCTGGAAGAAGAGGATTACTGTGGTAGACTTTAAATAACTCGGAATTTCAGTGAGATGACCTTGA